>NW_024467120.1:10709745-11989745 GCF_017591425.1 Ochotona curzoniae | reverse complement strand
TTCAAACTGCCTTCCATACAGTCTTGGGTTTTTTGTCTCTCTTACATGGTTACATACCTCCAGACTGAGTATTTTAACATTAGCAGGTTGTGATAGGGTTGTTACATGCATATATCAGATGTTATATGCATGCACAGTAGATTCTGACTGATTATGCTGTATTGTTCTTTTTTTTTTTTTCTTGTTCTAGGAGGGTCCTCAGTTTTTCCTTTGATTCAGGAATGCTCTTTATTTTTGAAAAGCCCTAATTCAATACCCATGGCCACCTCACCTCTTGAGTTTCCAAGTGGGCAACCGAGCATGCCAGGTACCCAAGGATCCTCCAATACTGATGGGATGGAGCAACTATGGCCCTAAGTGGGAAAATCTGGGTGGTCCCTGACGCCACAGCCAATCTCTGCACCTCCTGGTCTTCAAGGCCTCTATGCTTAGCAAGGGCCAACTCCCACTGGCTTCACCAATTATTCGTAGTCATAAGAGACGACGTTTCCATTGGAGGCATACATCTCCCCATAAGGTAGTTTGAAAAATCTGACTCTAACTAGCTTGTGACTTGTGATGGTCAGGCACCCTTGGAGTATAATGTTGTAACATAAACTTCCCAGCAGGTGACAGGGAATACAAAAACATCTTTGCAGTGTGCTACTGCCCTTCTCTCCTCCCCAAACCCTACATGCTTGGTTATAGTCTTTCCAGAGTTCCCAAGGCAGCTTTCTGTTATACGGGTTTAGCAACATTGTAATTCAAGGCAGAGTGGCTTTGAGATGTTTGCACTTCATCAAAATGACAAGAGGAGCTTAAAAACCGTCTCCTGGTAAATGCTCTAAAAGGCTCTCACACTCAAGCATGAAAAGGCATCGCTTGAGTAGTTGGTTAAAACCCCCAAATCCCAGCCTCTTCTGCACCCTTATTCTACCTCAGCCTATCCAAGGGTGGCCAGGACTGGGACGGCAGGTCAGTGGCGGACACTTGGAATTTCAAGGTATTCCCCAGGTGCTGCTGCTGGCTCGCACGCTAGATTCTGAAAAGTATCTACCAGAAAATGGAATGGATTGGATATGACAGTGTGTAGTTATACAAACACCTGGGGGAGCAAGAAAAGGAAAGATAAGGTGTGGAGGAAAAAGTATCTAGAGGCTTAAAAAGTGAAACAAATAAATGAACAACAACAAAACTCGCCCTACACAAGTTCTAGCTCTTTTCGAGCTGACTGAAGCAAAAGTCACAAACAACCACGAAGGGATTCGAACCCTCAATCTTCTGATCCGAAGTCAGACGCCTTATCCATTAGGCCACGTGGTCCCCTGCTGGCAAACTTATAAATATGCGTATGGAGAATAAAACTACTGAAATTATTCTAAACCATGAAAATTTCAATCCACACATACAAAATCTTAGATTAGATGGGGACAGAAATGTAATAACGTCTGTTAATGTTTTGTTACCAGGTAACCAAGGGTACGCAACGCTACAGCGCGTTGTCTTTCCATGGGACTTAAGGAGAAAGGCCCCGCCGGGGCAGATGGCAAGGTGAAGCAGGATAGGCGAGCGCAGAAGTACTGCTGCCTTGCCAAGATTCTGCGTGAAGCGTCAGAACTCACCAGGGCTTCCTGAGCCCCCTAAGTCCTTTCAAGGCCCAAAAGTACATGGAACCAACTGTTTCGTGGAGAGGATAACAGCGGCACAATGCTGTCAGCGGGAAAGCTGACAAAATGTAGCAGTGATCGGTTTGTGTGCTCTAAGAGAAGTGGAACCCTGAGTCAAGAAGCAGGGAGAGCCAGGAGTTAACCTTGACCTGGGCCCCGGTCCCGGCTCCAGACCTGTGCTCGGCTCCATCCGGCTTCCCAGCAGCCCCAGGAGACTCCCACGCTGAGGTCCCTCCCTGCAGATTTCCCGCTGGTACGCCCGCAGCTGAGTGTCAGCGGCCGCCTCACCTCCAGAGTGGGTCCTCATCTATGGGGGCTTCCTATGAAGAGTAGGGGGTGTTACCTGGACTTTGCACTTGGGCACTCCCGGGAGCTGCACCTCTCCGGAAGTCTGGGAACTTGAAGGAGGTAGCCTACAGGGCCAGAAGGTAGCATGAGCGGCTGGTGTGCTGCTACTATGGAATGAAGGGTAGGTCCACAATACATCAGAGGGCCCAACACACTATTCCGGCTCCAAGGTGAGCAATTTCTGGAAAAGAAGCTGCTCCCTGTAGGCCTCTGAGGCCAGGGTTATCAGGGGCCGGCCAGAGGCTTCAGAAGAGAGAGAATTCGCGAGAGAGTTTAGCAGAATAGTTGTGCATGCCTTGGAGCTTTTTCTTATCCCTGTTTCACTGTGGATCTAATGCCAACGTGAACACTTTTGTTTTCTCAAAGCGGAAAAGTATCGACAAATGGACACACTACACTTGAAAAAACAATTGAGGTTTTCACACACTCCTTGGGTTTTGCAGGCCATATTTCATCTGGTCATTCCTTGATTTTTTTTGGATGAAACCAAATACTAATACACACCCCAAAATTTGAGAGGATGGGATATCTTCAAACCCTTATTTGAAGGTCAGAACACCTTGCTATGTGACCTTGTGGTGCAATGGTAGTGCATCTGGTTCCAGAACCTTCTCAGTTTATTGTCACCTCATACGTGTGTTATACTGTGTTAGATCTTAAAGATGCCTTTTTCACTCCTTCACTATTCTTTTGGCTCCCAGGAGCCAGCCTTTGTGCTTGAATGGTTGGACCCAGAAGAAGGAAAAGCTTGTCAGTTGACCTGGACCAGGCTGCCCTAGGTCTTCAAGAACTGCTCCACCCAGTTCAAAGAGGTCCTGCAGCAGGACTTGGAACCTTCTCAATGTCAAATCCCCAGGTAACTGTGTTGCAAAATATAGATAACATCTTGCTCCCAGCACCTTTGCTCCCATCACATTTACCAATCCACCAGAAAATGGCTTCAGCTGCTCCAGGACTTGGGCTGTTGAGTCTCAGCAAAAAAGGCACACAGTGAACACCAGATTTCTGTATTCTATCTGGGATATGATGTAAATCAAGGCAAGCGTTTCCCGGGAAAATAACAAATCGAAGCTATCCTCAAAACTCCCACACCTTCCACACAGAAGCAAGTACGGGAATTTCTGGGGGCAGCTGGATATTGTAGACTCTGGGTTATGAGTTTTGCAGATTTGGCAGTTCACGCTGAAGGGGCCACCCAACGCCTTCCACTGCGCGGACTAGGGCAGGAAGAGGATTTTCCAGAAACTGTGAACTCTCCTGGTGTTGCTGCCAGCGTTGATCTGTCCAAACCTTTTTACCTTTTTCTGGTATAAGGCACCCCGAAGTGAGCACAACCTTACCGTCTATCGAGAAAGTGAGTCTCCCCAATGCTCAGCAAAGATGAGGCTTGATGCAAAAGCATGAGGCTTTATTCGGGTACCAGCACGCTGGGGCTGGGGCCAGTTCCTCACGCAGGAGGGTAGGCACACCAGCCCCGAGTCATTACACAACATTCTTTTTATAGGCCAAAATCACGTACACAGCATTTTAAAATCACTTGCACAAAGGGTAAAGGCTAAAACCACAAAATGATAAAGCTAGGAGCTTTTTTTTTCTGACCATTACATCATAAGACTGCTGTTTCTTTCAGTTCCTTGTCACAATTTTCCTTGAGTTTGCTTTTCTCAGATCGAGTTTACTTTTTTCAGACCTTTGGAGTCTCCTCCAAGAAGTCAGGGACTTTCCATCTCCTCACAATTTTACCTTGTTTCCTCCTGAGATGCCTATCTCAGGGCCACTGTTGTACTTTGTATCCTGAATCCCAATTGAACTTAATCATTTGCCAGGAGAAGTCCTATTCAGCTATTCTCAGCAAGCAAGATACAGAAGGCAAAACAAGCAAGTTAAATTCCTTTATCCTAAATTTTCCTTTTCACTGGAAGAGTGGAGGTGGATAGCCAGGATAGTGTTGACCCAGCTTTCGGGACCCAGGTGCAGACTGGTAGCACATCTCTCTAAGAAATTGGATCCAGTGGCTAGTAGGGTGGCCAGTACGTGTGCGGCAGATTGCAGCTACAGCATTATTGGTCAAAGACGCTGACAAATTGACTCTGGGACAGATGCTAATTATTACGGGCCCACACTAGCAGGAAGCTCTATTACAGGCTCCGCCGGACCGGTGGCTCTCAAACGCATGCATCACTCACTACCAGTAGTTGTTACTGGGCCAGCCGCGCATTCGATTAGCTTCCTCACATTCCTGCCTACAAGCACTGGCTTTGGTTTCTTCCTTGCGAGCTGATTTGACCAATGTTTCCCCCCAAGACCCAGATTTAACTCTGTTCTCGGACGGCAGCAGTTTAGTGTTCAAGGGGCAGATGTATGCCGGAGCTGCGGTTATAACAGATTGTAAGGTCTTGTGGCAAAAGACCCTCCCCTTAGGAGGCTCGGCTCACAGTGCATTACTCATTGAGCTGGCGAAAACGTTGCCACTCGGGGAAAGGAAATTACCATCTCTATTGACGGTAGGTATGCATTTGCAACCGCGCATGTGCATGGCGCTATCAAGATCACAGTCTCCTCACCGCATTAAAAAACGAAGACGAGATCCTGGATCTTCTGACTGCCATTTGGGAGCCTGGAGGCAGTCGGGAACCACAACGCCGACCAACGTAAGCAGAAACCGAATGTGAATCCTGAGCAGGAAGGACGCTCGCCGTTTTTACTGAACCTCTGCTCACTCCAAGTACCTCTTACTCCCCAAAGAATTTGGAGTGGGTTTCCAGAAAAAGGGGTAGGCATGAGCCCAGAAAGGAATGGTTTCAAGACGTCGAAGGTAAGATACTGTTGCCTGAAACGTTGGGGAGGTGCATGATTCATCCCTTACATCAGGGCACACATTTAGGTAAGACTAAAACCGCAGAGCTAGTGAGGAAGAAATTTAGATCACAAGGACTGGGTAAGGCGATTGAAGAAGAGGTTGAGACGTGTGTAACATGCACTCAAGGGACATCTAGGGAAATCCTGGAACTGAGAAGAGAAAGGAACAGAACAAGAAGACTTCGGAAATTGGATTTTACTGCGATGAAGCTGGGGAAGTATAGTTAATACTTGTGTTTGTAGATGCTTTCTCTGGCTGGGTTGAAGCCTTCCTCACTAAGTCAGAAACAGCTCAGTCCTGACAGTCCTGCTAGATGAAATTGTCCCTAGCTGTTTCATATTGGCTCAGATAATGGCCCTGTCTTCATGGCAAGATGTCTCAGGGGCTTGCTCATGCTTAGCGCTTAATTGGAAATTACGCTGTGCTTATAGACCCCAGAGGTCCAGGCAAGAAGATAGGATTAATCGGACCTTGAAGGAGAACTTAATGAAAAATTGGGTGGACATTCTGCCCTTTGCCCTGTTGTGCATTCGGTGCACCCCCACCACTAAAGGTTTGTCTTCCTTTGAAACCTTGTTTGGAAAACCTCCTCTAATCCTCCCTAGACTTGGGGAAGAGATAGTTGCACAATTGAAACAGGACTAACATCTGGCTTCTTTGCTGGCTTTACATCAGGTCCGGAAGAATTTAGCCACTAACATGAAAGCATCTTTTGCTCATTTACCTGTTGCCCCCCATCTTTTTCAGCCTGGTGATCTAGTTTGGATCGAATGACATGACCTGAAAGTGCTGGAACCCCACTGGAAGAGACCTCACACTGTCCTTTTGACAACTCCCTCTGCAGTAAAAGACAGGATAAAGACTTGGACACATTATTCCCAGGTTAAGAAGGACACAATTACGGTATTTGAGTGATCCCCTTTGGAGGAGGCATCAGGATAAGACACTGGAGCCAGAAAATGAAGAGTCAAGAAGTATCCGAGAGACTCCTTAAAGCTAAGACTATCTCACTCATAGTGTGTTTAGCCTGGCTGCTGCCCATGGGGATGACCAACGATTCTTATTCACCTCAGTCGTATACATGGGAATTGAGGGAGGGGACTACTGGGACAGTCGTTGCTACCTATGAAGGAATTAGCCAACCCGTTTTTAACTTTGACCTGTGTCAATTATGGGGGCTTGGATTTGATCCCACTTGGGGAGGTGCAAAATATACATGCAGGGACCTTTGGTCAAGTCAAATCTTGACACAGACTCAGTTTTATGGGTGTCCATCTTCAGGATCCCCAGAATGCCAGGGAAATGGAGCATATTACTGTGCCCAGTGGTCTTGCGTGTCCTTTGCTCCTTGGGTGAATATAGATAGCCTCATTTCATTTGCTCATCAACCCCAGCTCGACTGTAAGATCCATGAAACATGTAACAACATCACCATCAAAGTCAAACAGGACTGGTACCCATCCCATTCCTCCACTAGGTGGGATGTTGGCCTCACCTGGGGACTTAGAGCGTATGTAAAAGGGTATGACCCTGGAGTCCTGTTCACTATTCAGCGGGTCAAGCAGGGATCTAAAATCCATTAGGACCCTTCAGGCCCAACCTGGTGCCTCCCCCAATGTTCTCCATTTCAGAACCCTTTAGCTCCTTAACAGAGGGAACAGAGAATCCCTCTCTCACCACCCAGCCTGATTCAGCAAAGGCAGAGAAAGGTGATTTAAACTCCCAGCATTTGTAGATGTAGTTAGTTCTATGCACTGATTTATCAATCAGTCTCAAGCAAATATTACTAGAGGTTGTTGGTTTTATTAAACCCTAAACCAGGGACCTGTTGGCATGGCCTAGCGGTTAAAGTCTTTGCCTTGAATGCACTGGGATCCCATTTGGGCACCAGTTCTAATCACGGCAGCTCCACTTCCCATCCAGCTCCCTGCTTGTGGCCTGGGAAAGCAGTCGAGAGGTTCCTTGTTGTCACTTGGGGAGTGAATCATGGAAGATCTTTCTCTTTATCTCTCCTCTCTGTATATCTAACTTGTAATAAAAACAAATCTTAAAAAAAAAACCCTAAACCACCATACAATGTGGAATTAATGACAACTACAGCTTTTGACAGCACCGATCAGGATATCCAAACATTGCAAGGCCCTGAGTATAACAAATGTGGGGGATCCAAGGACAAGGAATGTGCATAAAGTCATCTCTCTATCTATCCTTTGCAACGATCCCCTCATGAATTAAAGTGCAATGTTACCCTTACTCCCAATGAGTCATTAATTCAGAGCCCCAACCATATCTATGTGTTTGCAGCACCTGAAGTGGTTTGCTTGCATATTGGACCTTACTACCTGTGGTTGGGTGTCCCTGCAGTAGATGTGGGGGACATGAAGGGATGAAGTGTTCCATTGCAGGCAGGGCCACAAGGAATTTCCCACTGTTTGGCAGGGCCCGCCTGGCGAGCATCTACAACCATCTGAATGCAACTCCACCTTTTGCATGGACACCGGACCACCCTGCGGAAGAATTCTAATCCATCCTGGCATTTGCTACTGCGAGGATGACCTTTTGCTCAGCCTGAACTTGGAGGTCAATGTCTTGCAAAAGGGCCCTTTATTATTCCTACTGCCTTGGCTATCCCCATTGAGCCTATGCTAATCAAGGGATCTAGATTCAGGCTTTCATTCTTTCCTTATTCTTTAGATTCCCCTTTTCTTTGTGATACAAGATTGAGTTGTAGGATAAGAATTGTAGCAGGAAGTTCTAGGTACTGTTAGCAGGAACTTCTATTGTTTCTAGGTAAAACTAATGGCAGGATTATCCTTAGAAATTCCCAAGTTGACCATGACGTAAAAAGTCTGAGCCAGAGTTTGACTGTTTCTGTATAAATAAAGCGGACAGCTTTCCCACATTGTCCATTATGATCATGAACTCCTAGTGGTCCGTCACTTTCTTTGCGCCTCATCCACGCACCCTTCGCGAGTTCTGAACTCAGCTGGAGCTGGACTCCAACAACTTGTATTGCTGCAACATATTTTGATGACAAAAATGATCCCGAATTGTGTGTGCTTGTACAAGTATTGGCCCAGGTGTACCTATACGGTGGTGATGCAGAAGAGAACACCTGCTGGCAAATTCGGGTAGCAGGGTTAAGAGGGCTGTACCCGTCCTAGAGCCTCTGCTGGTGAGACTGGGAATAACAGAGTCAACTGCAGTAGGGGCAGCAGCATGGATCACAGGTGACCAAAGCTTGAAGACACTCAGTGACCAGATAGAAATGGACTTAAGATATCAGGAATCATCTGTGACTCAGCTAGAACACCAAGTGGATTTGCTAGCCGAAGTAGCGCTGCAAAATAGGAGAGGACTCGATTTGTTCATGAAAGAAGGGGGACTGTGTACAGCAATAGGAGAAACATGTTGCTTTTACGCTAATCATTCAGGTATAATTTGGGATACTCTTGCCCTAGCAAGAAAATATCTGAAGAAGAGAACAAGCCCAGTAGGGGTCCCAGAGCTGGTGGTTTTCATACTACCCATGGATAATAACCTATATTATCTGCAGTGACAGAGCCTATAATTATATATATATATATATATATATATATATATATATATCCCTGCTAATTGGCTCTTGTATTGTCAGTTGTGTAACCAACTATGTTACGGAAAGAATAGGTGCTGTTAAGCTTATAGTGTTAAAAACAAGTTTTGTGCCTTTTGCTAATAGTAATGATAATGAATTAAGGGTTTGATTACTATTAAAAAAGGGGGAAGTTGTAAGGACAAAAGTTGAAACTAAAAATTCTTATGGCACAATGCTAACAGCTGGTGTCTGCTTCTGTAAGCAAGTTTGTTTGCTCTTGCTGGGAACATCTGGGGACAGTATGTTCTGGGAACGATAAGGGCATGACCTAGGTAACTGTGAGAGATAGTGGCCCGGGCCCGGCGCGGTGGCGCAAGTGGTTAAAGGTCCTCGCCTTGCACGCCCGGGATCCCACATGGGCGCCGGTTCTAATCCCGGCAGCCCCGCTTCCCTTCCAGCTCCCCACCTGTGGCCCGGGAATTTGGGACCCTGCACCCACGTGGGAGACCCGGAAGAGGCTCCTGGCTTCGGATCGGCATAGTATCGCCCCGTTGCGGCTCACTTGGGGAGTGAATCATCGGACGGAAGATCTTCCTCTCTGTATCTCCTCTCTGTATATCCGCCTTTCCAATGAAAAAATAATAAAAAATAAATCTTAAAAAAAAAAAATAAAAATAAAAGAGAGATAGTGGCCTGGCACAACAAAATGCCATCACCACAGGAGATCCACATTCTGGAATTTATGACCCAGGATGTAGATGTCAAGAAGAAGCCTTGCCTGTCAGGAAACCTGTTGCAACTTGCATCTGAGTACTTTACATTTGTTTTAGCTGGCAAGTGAGTGCAACAAGGGATCGTCCAAAACTCAGTGCCATCTCGCCCAAGGCAGCCTCTCTTGCATCTCCAGTTGTATGCCCCACTGAGCTTTAGGTGGTGCACACTCTACTACCGTTCGTAACTGGCCACACTGGGGCCTGCTCCATGAGCATAGGAGCCCTGTGTATTTTATTGCTGCACACCTAGTGTATTTTTTTTAAAGATTTATTTTTATTATGTTTTTATTGGAAAAAAAAAGGCGGATATACAGAGAGGAGAGACAGAGAGGAAGATCTTCCGTCCGATGATTCACTCCCCAAGTGAGCGCAACGGGCCGATACTATGCCGATGGGCTGTCCTCGACTGCTTTCCCGGGCCACAGGCAGGGAGCTGGAAGGGAAGCGGGGCCCATATGGGATACCGGGCGTGCAAGGTGAGGACCTTTAACCACTTGCGCCACCGCGCCGGGCCCACCTAGTGTATTTTTATATTACTTAGATCAGTCTATGCTTGGGAACAATTTGTGACATTCTTTCATCTAAAAGCAATTATCAAATGATAAGTAAAATCATAACTTCAATATAAGCATAAAATAAACATGTATTTTTATTTAGGTCAGTAATTGGTGATGGAACCTGTAGATCAAAACCCCTGCAAAGGATACATCACATACATGGGGTGGGGGGGCTTGGGATGCTGAAGGAATCTATAAACAGGCGCCAGATGGCTTCTTCTACACAGCACAACAGTCACTTTTCTCTCATGGCACTGTTCCTTTCCATTTCTATGGACAAGAGTCACTTATGTTTAATTTACAAAGCTGTGAAATAGCTTTAAGGTGGTGGACAGGTTGCTAGAGAATGAAATAATGCAGAAGTGTCTTCTAGATTACACACAGACATGTTTTAGGAGGTTGATTGCTAAATCAACCTGTGTCAAAAGTAAATATGGTGCTATTTGGCCAAGTAAAAATTAAAGTCTAAGAAAGATAAATAGAGCTGGTCAGCAGTAATTTAGCTACATTTTAAAACCACCACATGGGCCCAAGGGTGCTGCAGTGGAACAGGTAACATGTCACCAGATCTCTCCTGTTGGGTGGTTGGTATGTCTTTCAAGAAATTATTGAGAGTAATATTAGAGTTTCTAGAATAACCAAGAAAGTCATTTGGAACTTTGAGCTGTTGGAGAAACTAGTGAAATAGTAAAGTTGTGTTATTGGAATATTTCCAACTCTCACTTTCAGTACAAGCTCTCACAAAACATATGCATATATTTTCCTCATGTCAACTTAAAAACATTCTTAAAAGCCTAAAGTGCAGAAAATATTAGTAGGTAATAAGGTGGTTGTCATACAACGGAGCTCAAAATTGTCACTATTATTGTCACAGATTATCTGTTAATAGATGATCTGTTGTTTGAACAGAAAGATGAACACCAAAGCTTTAGCAGGAAACAGCATTTGTTTTTATGCCAGCGTGAGGCTCAGCTGGATTCACACCCAATATTCCAAGACACAAACAAACAGGGACCCTTCCTTATATACTTGAAAGTTGCTTTGCCTCTGTTGTGTGGCTGCATACACTTTGGATTCTCGAATGCTGTGTGGGGGTTCTAAGGAGTGTTATTAAGGCTGCACATGTGTTCATCATTTCTGATAATGTTTAATTGGCTTCCCTTAAAAAGGCTAATGCATTCTCCCCATACACAGTGAGCTATTTGTGGCCTGGGTATGTACAAGTGATTTCCTTTCAGGATGTGAAGACAGATTTATGTATGCAGTATGTAAAGTGAAGTTAGTGACTTGCTTTGCGTGAGTAGAAAAATGTGGAAGTGACGGCATCAAATCAAGCTCCACATATTATCAGCTTCTGAAGTGCTGGCCCACAGAAACCGTGGTAAGTGATGTTTTATTTCTTTTTGATTTAAAAAAAAATTGTCTTGCTTGCTTTGTAAATGCTGTCTTGTAAACCATTAGATTTTAGGACAGTTTTAAATATATAACAATAGATAACAAGTGCAATATTTTATCTCAAAGCCTTCTTCTTGTGTGTCTACCAATTGTAAAATATATCATGACTTTTAATCTGGCTCTGAGTTCCTGCTGTGCTTTTAACTTTCTCCCCCTGAGCCACAACTGAGACTCCTGAGTTCGTACCTCCCTCTACCAAAGAACCAACTCAGCTTGTTACTTACGGGGAGATTTCTGGAGCTGTTTTGGAAAGCAGCCTTTGACAAATGGTAACCAAAATCTAAAGAGGAAGAGGGCGCATAGCAAAGATCAGTGTTATGCTACATACAAAGAATATATTTGGGAATTTGTGTTAGGAGAGTCTATGCTAGCCCATCAGTTCAAAGCAACTGACCCAGGAGGCTGCTGTCAGCACTACACTGAATATTTCCGCTCATAAAATGTTATTAAGAAATAAGGTAACATATCCAGCTGCTAGTTTCACTAAAAAGGTACGTGGATTATTAGTAGCTAATATTCATCTGGCACTTTTATACTGTTTTTTTTTCAGGAAGCGTTCACAGGTATTGCTTTAATTTATCTTTGTTTACAGTTCCTGAGCAGACTGTGGGTCAATTACTGAAAACTCCATTGTTATCTTTCTCTGACTGTATTCTATTGTTAGGTTTTTTGAGGAACTTTTTCATAGCCTAAATTCTTGTTTTGAAAAAAAAAAAAACAGTAATAGTGTATTAATTTGTTACTGCAGCGTCCTTCCTTTCTTGCCCATCAAGGCTTAGCAATCATAGTTGCCAAGTAAGTCGTCTCTAATTGGCTTTGCAACTTTGCAAAGTGGTGAGAAGAGAGACAGAAGAGGAACACCTTTCGGGTCCTTCTGCTTTACAAGCCAGGCAATCCTTCAGGCTGTTCCTGAAGCCAGTCTCAAGAACCATGTCTGTAGAGACCATTGCTCTCCTGCTTGCTGTCTGATTTTTCTGTGTTGCTAAACCAACTGATAATTCCTCAAAAAATAGGAACGAGGTTTCCTATTTATTTCCACGGAACCATTTTGTCTTTTGGCTCCAAAGCTAAAAAAGACCTCAGGACTTAAGGATACCGCGGAGGAATCGTCCTCAAGAGAGGACAAGTAAGAGATGTCTGTGGAGTACTACTGCGGGAGTTGGTATTTTAACATTGCCTACGTTATTCCCGCTTCCAATGACCAACTCTCCTGGCTAAACGTGGGTCTCTACATCACAGCCACTCCTTTTTATTTTTTTTTTATCCCCCAGATGAGATTGCTTGGTGTTTGAGTTGAAGTTAAGCTTTTTCATTTGGTACATTAACTGAATTGGCTTGCATTTTAAGTGATTTTCAAATTTTTTTTCAGTCCAAAGTTTTAAAAATTTTCCAAGGATCATATCTCACAGTTTCAGTCTTTTGTTTTTACACTGTTTAAGAAATTTTAATCGGATTGGGAGAATTTAAAAAAAGTTTCAGTGTAAATATAAATAGCTATAAATAGGAAGGACGATTGTGTGAGGCATTGGTGGTTCAGTGGTAGAATTCTCGCCTGCCACGCGGGAGGCCCGGGTTCGATTCCCGGCCAATGCAACTACTCCTTTTCTGCATTTGGAATGCACTCTGGTAATGAATTTCTTAGAAGTCACGCTAAGCATGTTGCTTTTTGTTTTACTACAGGTGAGACTTAATTTCGAGGGAGCTCGATTGACGTTTTCGCGGGAGAAGTAAATCCGGTGGTATGCGGAGTGATGGCTGTAGGAGCCAAGCATAATTAAATGAGTTACTTCGGTTCTCATAAATTTTTACAGGATTATGCAAGCAGAACTGTAACCATTAACATCTCGAATACATAATTAAAGAGCCCGGTAGCCATCTAGCAGAGTGGCGCAGCGGAAGCGTGCTGGGCCCATAACCCAGAGGTCGATGGATCGAAACCATCCTCTGCTAGTTTGAGTGTTTTGATTCACATGACTTGGGAAAGTTGAACAGAGCTAACCCAAGTCTTTTCACCAAGTATGTGCAAAACCCTGTTAATAATTCCGAAGGCGTTTAGCACAACACACCCACTTCTATTTTCTCTGTCCAGAAAGCATATTATGTCTGGGCATCTGTCATTTGGCTTTCCAGATCTGGAGACCCCATGCCCTCTGCGCATCCCGTTCGTGACGTCTGTTAGCGGCTCCTACGTGCGACAGATTTTGCAATTTTTGTCACCCCTCTAGCCAACATCCCGAGTTTCAAATTTTGGAGCTGTTAACTCTGGTGTCTGACTTTTCAAACCGTCGCTGCATTGCGGGAAAACCGAGATTTTTAAAACCAGGTGTAGCACAAAAGCTGCCTTCCCTCATGGGATTCTCTCCAGATAAGGTACCCAGATACGTAGTCGTGGCCGAGTGGTTAAGGCGATGGACTTGAAATCCATTGGGGTTTCCCCGCGCAGGTTCGAATCCTGCCGACTACGAGAACTATCGTTTTTCTTGCAACGTTCAAACGTGGAAACGGAATAAGCAGAGTGAAACGGAATACGTGTTCCTCGCTAATTTTAGCATGCAGTTGATAGTTTTCCGCCTTTTTTGTGACAAGACTTACATGGAATTCTTCGGAAGCCTCTTTAGGAAACCACTTGAAGTCTGTTGTAAGCCTGCTGGAAAAACATTCAGGTGGTTTTGCCCTGAAGTCTTCAGCTGCTGCTTCCCAAGGTGTGAGGCTTTCTGTATTCCAGCTGTTGTCTGACTTTCAGTCTCTCCTGCCTTTAATTTACGCTTGGCATTTTCCTCAGATTTTTGTAAACTTTTAAAGCATCATTGTCCCACTTGTGAGCGTATTTAATGTTTTAAAATCAATATGTAAAACAAATTTCTAGTCATTTTTTGGGGAAGGTGGGTAGGGGAGGGAAATCTCAATTTCTCCGAAATTGCACCATAAAATTAAAAAACTCAAAAAAAAAAAAAAAAGAAAGAAAGAAAGAAAGAAAGAAAGAAAGAGATTTCTAGTCTTTCTTCCTTTCTCAAGTATTTTGCTATTCTTTCAGTGGCTGTAATTGCAGACAGGAAATACCAGATGGGTAATTTTCAAAGCTGTTTTTGGAAGTTGGCAAACACTTATTAAAAAGCAAACCAAAACAGAACAAACAAGCAAACAAATAAAAAACAAAGAAAAGAAACCTGCTTTGCTATCTAAAACTCTGTTATTCTTGCTAACACATCTTTGCAGGCAACAATAATAAAAGTCAAAACAAAGATAAGAAATTTTTCCTCTTCTATGAGTAATTGCTCCACTAAGAAACGCAAGTCGGAATGAAAATAAAATGAAATCTGGAAAAAAAGAAAACTACTAACAAATTTCTGAAACTTAGATTGTTTTCTTTTTCACGTTTTCTAGGTGTATACTTGGCCTTTGAGATTCTTAAATGCTGACACTTTTTTTTTCTGTAAACTCATTGGTAGCCAGACATTTATTAGCTATGATTTACAATCTGGGTTTTCGAGGAGCACTGACATGCAAATAACCTGCATGTGCTCCGCCCTTCTTTTGGCAAGGGCAATTTTGTTACTTTGAACTCCTGGGATATGTCCCTAGTTGGGAAATCCAAAACACAAACGTTTCAACTAGGCTAAGCCAAATAATATCAACACACTATGAAAAATCTGCCATTTGCAGTTGTTATCTTTGGTCCCATGGTGTAATGGTTAGCACTCTGGACTTTGAATCCAGCGATCCGAGTTCAAATCTCGGTGGGACCTAAGGTATTTCTTTTATTTTTAATATTGTTTACATAGCTGAGAGGGATAACACTTATGTGAGTCTCTGATTAGGGTGGGGAGGGTCAGGTATGGAGGAAGGTGGGTGCGACAAATGTTTCAGTTCTTTTTTTCCTCTTGTAGGTCCTATAATATTTTCACTGTTCCTGCCTTGAATACCCAAACCAGGTTAGCAACAAGGCCCTGATCTGAGAACAGCATCTCTGCTTTTACCTGCAATTCCACTTCTGTTGATTCTTGCTTCTCCTGCCTTGTCGGATGACAGAGTTCTCCTAATCCTGGTAAATTAAATTACCTTAGATTATCATCTGTTTGCTTCAGGATACATTTTTCGCACCCTGGACTACTTCCTTTTTTCTTTGTAGGGAACCGTCTTTTCCAACACAAACCTAGTCCCAAAAGATTTGCACGTGAGCCTCTTGAAATCTACGCTATCAATTGGGATGCAATAAATATTCCACCAATATTTCTTCCATTAAAGCCATACACCATGAAGTACAAGTATCTTCAAAATGTTTATGGAAATATATATATGATGAAAAAGCTACATGCCTTGCAAGTTCTCGGCACCCAAAACATTATCCTTTAATTTCCAAACTCTGGAAATTTCTTCCTACGATCTAATACTCCAAGTAAATACTCTGGGCAGGGCCCCATGGTGTAATGGTTAGCACTCTGGACTTTGAATCCAGCGATCCGAGTTCAAATCTCGGTGGGACCTGTTCTGGTTTTGATGACTATCCTGATTTTGTCCCTGGGAAGAACAGAAAGCAACCCTTGCTTCCGTACATGCTTTGTGACTTCAGGAGATGGTTCCCCGTGTGTTCCATTTGTCATTGTACAGTCTGCATTTTATTTCTTGATTCTCCCTCAGGTTGTCTTGATCTGCTGCAGGAATATATTTCAGAACTGCAGCTGTAAGCCCCTTAAATAAGAAAGCCTGGTATGCTGAAATGTGAGTTGCAGTTTGAGTCTAGATCTGTCTAGCATCACAGTCACATGCCATTCCAAGATCCTGAGGCACAAAGGTTAACGCCCTGGACTCCCAGCAACCCCAGCTGTGAGGTTCAAAACATCTGTTGACTGTTCAGAACATTCTCGGGTGCTTTCAGTCATAGCCAAACAAGAGCTTCAGGAACTCCTCTGAAGTCTGCAAATTGTTCAAGAAAAAAACAGGTAGGCCTCATCCTGCTGATCTTGCTTAATCACCATGCTGTCTTAGCATCCTCTGCATTCGTTTCCTATGGCTGTCGCAACAATGATCATGAAGCTAATGGCTTAAACAGGGCTGTGATGTTCTGGAGAATTCAGGAACGAATCCATCATCTCAACTTTCTCAGATTCTGTTGGCTCCTTGCTTGCTTCACCTGTGGCATCTGTAGCTACATTGTCTGCTTTTGACTCTGCCTCCCATTTAGAACTACTCTTGCGATTACACTGGGCCTACTCAAGCTCTGCAGGATGCTCTACCCCTCTTGGGGTATGTAGCCTGTAATGTCCTTTTTACCAATAAGGTGCCATGTCAGAGTTTCTTGGGACATCCCATTTTGGGGGATCATTATTCAGCTCTCTCTTGGTTCTGTTAATAAATACCAGGTATTTATTAATATTCTTGACTCTCTTGGTCATGTTACCTTGCAAAAATAATGCAAGATCTGGATCAACCTTGCATATGTGTCTTTCAGTAGAAGCAGATAGATTTCTATTTAAGGGCTCTGCAGTGCAATGATTAGCATTTGAGCTCAGATCTTGCAGTCCTTTTATAGATTTACCTTAATTGTGTTTCTTCCCGGTACAGGACCCAGTGTTTTCTGGAGCATCAAGTTTCTTAAATGTATTATTTACCTGTTGTTGTATAATTGTCCAACACAGTGGCATGAAGCAACGCATGTTTATATCTCAGCTTGGCGGAATCCTTTTTGTCAGTGCTTTCCCTGCTCTGCATTCCAGGAGCTGACTGTGGAGTAAGTGCAGTCATCTTCAGGCTCTGTTGGGGAGGAACCACTTTCAAACTCACACGGTTATTGGTAGGCTTTCCTTGTTTAATTTCTGGCCAGTTAGACCTCCTTAATGTGGCAGTTTGTTTCTTCAAGGTGTGCAAACTGAGAAGTCAGCCTCGTTCAGATCAGCTTCATTTGTCTTTGCCTCTTTCTAAACACCTCTTTCCTGATACCTTCAAGGTTTCCTATGGTTGTGCTTTTGTTCAGTTGTAGGAATGGCAACAAATACAATTGCAATCCAACTGCAGATGTACTCCTGGTGGTCTCTGACTGTAGGGCATAGAAATAGGCAACATTTGCTTTAGCAAAACACAGCAGAGCTAAATTTTCATTTTTTGGTCATTTTTCAATGTCTTAAATCAAATACTCACCCATCAGATAGCGCAAAGATTCTGTAAGATAAAATCCAACTATTCTGATGTCACATTTAGCACAACGCACAATTTGGAGGTCACCCATGACCGACAGATCTTCTCCCAGCTTCCTAGGAGAGCTGAAGATCAGTCTCAGGAGTGTTAGCCATTCCTCTGTCAATCCTGTACGAGGAACAAGGGTGGAAGAACACATCTAACATACGGCTTCTTGATGGTGTTAAATATACATGACCGAATAGAAATGACAATTTTAAATCCTAAATAGTCAACTCCTATCTTCCTCACTAATGTTTCTTTCATTTTTCTCTTCGGAAGGGTATTTTTGTTATTTTTTTCATGACTGCTCCTATCCCCTGATCACCTCTTTACTTTTTCGGTGTTTAAGTCAAAATTATTTGCACAAAGGAAATGCAATTTCAGCAACAGAACAGGAGATAATTTAGAACCAACAAAACGGACCTCTCTTTAAGTGCAGCACCTGTAGCCTTTTGCTGCAGGAGTGACGAGGTGGCCGAGTGGTTAAGGCGATGGACTGCTAATCCATTGTGCTCTGCACGCGTGGGTTCGAATCCCATCCTCGTCGTCTCAGCATCTCCCTATACTGGGAGATAAGGTTTTAGTTCCCTCTCTACATTGCAGAAATGCATGCTTTCCCTCTTCCGCGAACATGATCCCCGCATTTTCTCTTTTAAATCTGAAGTCTCGCGCACGTTTGCTGGTTCAGGTCTCTTCCGTTTAGTATCTCGCCTGCCCCGCCTCTCACCCCCTCCTCTTTGCGCACTGCACCTCCTTCTGATTTCTGCTCGTTGTCTCGCAGCACCGGAAACCTCTCTTTACTGAGTGTGTAGGAGGGAGGCGAGGGGGAGGGATGGGACTGTCACTGCTCCCGCTGGCATAATCTTGCTATACCCACACCAAATGTACCTCTGCTCCCTAACCACGAACCCTCCAGCAGTAAACAGGTGAGTCAATTCAAAGCCAAGCTCTTCCCAAGTCGCCCAAGCCCAGCGGACTCCTCCCTTCTCGGATCATTTTCTGCTAGATACACATCATGCAACCTCATCAATCACCTTTCCAGAATTACAAAACCTGCAGGAACCGTAAAACTGTTCACTTTAGAAAATCCCTCCGCTCTGGTGATTATTTTACTGAGGAGGCAAATGAAGTAGTCAGGTGACGGGGCATTTACTAAGAACCAAAGGAAACAACCTCGAACTTTGTGTTTGATATCCGGTGCTTTATACAATGTAAACTTTCCACTGAGCTCTAACCTTGCATTGGGACTGGATAAGAAACTGCCCGTGACACACAAGGTATAAACAAATGTGTTTGAAGGCATTATCTGATTTTGAACGCTAACTGTAGTATAAAAAATGGCTCCAGATTGTTTAATACCCGTTCATCCATTAATCTTGTGATGATAGGGAGCAGAGCGGAAGTCCATGAGACTGTGTGTGTTGCTTGTTCTCTAGCTGAGAACAGAGGTTGTTTGATACAGTGGACATGTGAACGATGTTGCATCCTGCTTCTCTCTCTCCAGTTTACTTTCCCAGAGAATAAGGGTCAAGGGGGCCACCCATGCTGCTGCACCGTTGGCGGCCAGCTTTGGGTGTTGTCAACACTGAACAGACATAAGATAAATGCTTAAGCACACAAATGTGTGGGTGAGACCAGAGATGGGGGAGGGTGGAGTCAAACCACCAAGGAGAAGTCTGAGGCTGAAGGAAAGAGAAAGGGTCACCCGTGGGGAGGTGAGGAGGTAGCGGGTTAGTACCTCAAGAACCACCACCTTCCTTCGTGGGGAGGGTCCGGGGATTTCTGCTGAAGCTCCAAAGAACAGGGCTGGATTTTCCAGAACGTGGAAGGAACAGCAAGTTGTCCGGATGCCTCCACTGAGGACTGAAGCCGTTCGCAGGCACCAGTCTCCCCACAGGGCTGAGGCTGAGGCCTGCAGGGGGCCTGCAAGGAACAAGGCACCGCCCCTGCACTGAGTGGCTCTGCTCTGTGGGCCTGTCAGGGCTCAAGGTGCCAGTGAGAGCACTCTCAGGGAGTATACCGTATGGACAGCCTGTGGCTTGGCCTCGAAGTACATTACATGCTGTGAAAGTGTGTGCAGAGCATCACGTGGCTGGGGTCAGGAGAGCAAGGGTGGGGTGGGGGGCACATTGCAGTCTGGCCTGCAGTTACAGTAACAACGAACTTGCAACACTTGCTTACATTTGCTGTTTGCATCACCTGCACCTGATGACACAAGGAGAATACACCCATGGTCTTCCTCACTCCCTTCAAAACACACAGTGAGGTGATTCAGAGCATGCCCAAGTCTCTTGCTGCATGCTGGGCTTTGGATGTGATTTGACCCTGAAAGCAGAAGCTCAGTCTTCAGAGTGAAGGTACTGAAGGTAGCTGTCTGTGTAGGAGAGGAGGACAGGTAGAAAGTGACAAGGTCATGGCTACAAGGACTTCACTCTCTGGGTGAGTGGCATCTTGCTGGAGTGATTTGAGGCCCAGGAAAGGCAGCAGTCTTCACATGAATGTGTGTTGTAAACAATTGCAGGTCGAGATGAGATCTGGTCATTTCTTGGTTATATCTGTGGCCTGGAGACTTTTTCTTTTTAAAATTATTTTATTTGATAATCTTTACACAGTTGGTTAGGGCACAAAGGGTCAAGGGCTACAAAGTGAGCAAGACCATTGTTTCCACAGTATTATTATTATTTTCTGTATCTGGGGTAAGGGGGGAGATAAAGGGAGAAGCCCCATCCAGCTTCCCACCCATTCCAGGTCCCCAGTGTGGGCTTGCTCTGAAGGTCCTGCTCAAGTGGTTTTGATAATTCAATAGTTCTGATGCGGCCAGTTTCACCATTCCAAGCACAATGAAATCTCTCACTAGCTGACATAATTCACTTTATAGTCTCCGTTTGCCCAGATTTTCACTGCCAACACATGGCTGGGGTAATTGATTGATTTGTTCTGTCCTCCATCCGCTGTTGTGGTACCAGGTGTCCTCTGCAGGTTTCAATGGACTGCCATATCCTCCACGTGCACCTGGATATACTGTCCACTGCTCTGTCTGAGCCTCTGGGAAGGCTTAGCTTTGGCACATGCACTTCATGCTCAGACCATGGAACCTGCAATTCTCTCCATGGTTGGGGTTCTGAGATCAGGAGTTCAGTTGGAGAGATCTCCAAAGAAACTTCGTCTGGGGTGATCCAAGACTTGATTCTTGTGTGTGCATGCCTGTAGAGGGTATTGTATAGTCTGGCACCCCAATCAGTTTATGCACATGCTGGTTGTTGCAATTGCTGCGTCAGTTCTGTTTCCAGCCCTGTCTTCCACATGAACTAATGAGTGTTGTGGTCCAGCCTGATCCTGCCCACCACACACTCGACCCTCACACAAGCCAGTGGAAACTGCAGCCTAGTTGGAGTGACCTGCAATCCCCATTAGGCCTGCCCCCTGTCCTGGTTCCCGTGCTTACCAGTATGTACAGCAGACTTGTTCAGTCTGTCCCACATCCCATTCAGCTCTCATACATGTCAATGGGCACTGAAGCCTAGTTTGACCCAACCATTCTGTCCAGCCATGCCTGCCCCTGTCCTAGTTTTCATGCTTTCCAGTGGGAGTGGTAACCCCAGAGGGAGGTGGCCTGGAGACTCTTAGCATGCATTTGGGACAAGCTCTCAGTCAGGGCCTTGCAGTACCAGAGTGTTAGACTCGGGGAGAGTCCAACCCCGTGGAGGGGAGCCGCACCGTCATTGGCAAAACAAGTCAAACGCAGAGGCTGCAATAAGCATGAGGATTTTATTGAGCATTCGCGAATGGGCAACAGAGTCTCTGGAGGCACCCAGGACTCTGCGCGCCTCACAAACATTTTGGAACAGTTTTTATAGGGCAAAATCATAAACTCTGCATAACAGTCAGCATTTCTCACTTTCAGATTAGATAGTCCGGGGGTCCCTTAACTTTGTATATTTTCTCAATTGTTGACAGTCTGTATTCCTTGTCACTTTCTTATCCATTACATTCTTGCGTTGGCCTTGCTTCTTCATCTTCTTTATTCCTGTAATTGTCTGACTCATTTCTGGGAAACTAAAACTTTACTTGTTTCATGAAATGACTTCTCTATACTTGTTCTAACATGGCTCTACTCTTGCTCAGCAGAAAGCAATATACAGAAGCAGAATCAGGCGGTTATTCTAAGCTCTTACAACAGCTAGGGACTAAAGATTACAACTAGGAAAGAATCTGGGAACTCTAGGGAGTACAGGATGGCCGGATCTCTCATTTGTGACCTGCAGTCTTGGTTTCATCGCTCTTCTCAGAACCCAGATTTAGAGAACCTAAGAGGAACATGTGGAGATCTCACAAGAAGGTTTTTTTCTTTTTTCCAATAGAACAGGGAGGGAGATTTGAGGTCTGTACAGAACAGGAAAGGAAAAGATAATGTAACCAGACTAACCACGAAGGGATTCGAACCCTCAATCTTCTGATCCGAAGTCAGACGCCTTATCCGTTAGGCCACGTGGTCACCGCTGGGTGGGAGCTTCTGCAGCTCTTGAAAATGAAGCAATCTGACTGGTCTCAAACTGCAGCCCATAAACCATAAAGAGCAAAAGCGCCAGCGTCCCGGCGCTGCCCATTCCTTTTGTTGGAAAAACGGAAACTCCAGCTCTCGTTTGCTGTTTAGGGCCGCAAAGCGACATTATGAGGTTGACAGTTATTTCTGTTTCGTAACACAGGGAAGCTGGCTTTATAAATTCTGTATTTTGAGGGAGAAGTTTTTGCATGCACATTTGTAAGACTTCTTTCCACGCTGCCCACCAACGGGCACCCTTACAGGGACTCGACGAGTCTGCGCAATGCACCTGCCAGGGCACGTTCCCTTCCCTGGTTCTCGGGCCGCAGGCACCCGCAAACGGTCCTCATTCTATGAGAGAGACACGTAATGAGAGGGCAAAGGTTGCAATGAATCCCTCTGTGGCGCAGACACGACATTTGCGGCGCTCTGCGCTGTGCTTGGCTTCCCCGTGCGCCGGGAAGTGAAGGTCGGATTTGGTGTAGTGTCTTTCATTCAGTGAGTCTCCGTGAGCTCATGAACCTCGTCTGAAGATTACGTCAGCAGTCAGCATCAAACACATTTTCTTCTTTTTTGTGAACCCCAGGCGCTGGGAGCACCTACCCACCTAACTCCCTGGTGAGCCTAGGCTTGGCCGGATTAGCAAATGAGCAGAGTCGGCGGCTCAGAAATGGGGCTTTTCACAGTCTTTCTTTCCCTCTCCATGGAATGACATCTGGCAAATGGTGGAGTTCAACAAGAAGCGAGGAATTGCTTATTTTCATATTTTCTTGAGTTCTGTAACCCTCTTCACCACGAGGATTATTTATCAAGATTTTCTTTGTACCCTGCAAAATAATCTGAAAATGGACTTCCCATTCTTTTCTGGTTGGATGGAGTTTGGTTAAAGACTATGGCTATACTGTGGTGACATGTAATCTTGACCAGATGTTGGAAGGGTGAGAAATAGTTGAATTTTGTATGGTCTGAGTATCTGGTAATTGGGTGAGGGTGAGAGAGAAGTGGTATGCCTCTCCAGTTCTGGTCTGTTGTAACAACAGTTCCTGTGCACCGAGGGAGGCCTGCAGGAGGAGTATTTTGAGGGGGAAGTATGTTTGGGGTGCTAGGATCCATTGAGACACGTCAAGGGTTCAATCCTGTCTTCAGCATCCAAGTGAGGATGACCAGTATGGAGTGACCAGACTCCAGAAATATGCATTGTCCAACCCCTACCTCTTCTAATTTAGGAGGGAACTTTCCAGAAAAAGCAATCAAGGTCTCCAACATGTGAAAATTCCAGAAGTTTGCCTTTTAAAATGGTCCATAATTAGACAATGACGTCCTATTAGATGAAAACAAAAACAAAAACAAAAAGCAAAACCTTGAGCGTGTTTAAGATTTCACTCGGCGCCCTTTCCCTACCTCTTTTGCTTTGATTACGTACTGTGACCCCAGATTTTGTGACGAGTTGACATCCCTGGCCCTCAGAGCGCCCCCTAAAGGCCCATCACGCTGAATTGCTTGTTCTTGCTGCTTAGAAGTCCTGGGAAGTCACACCTCCTTGCATTCAGTTCTTTTATCTGGAACACTTTTGGCTGTCTGGGAAGACTCCCTCAGGTTTGGCACAAAACCTCCCACTCTTCCTGAATTAGCCATTGCCAGGGCAATGTGAATGCAGCAAATCTTTTTACTGTTTTCATTTCATCGTGTAGATGGGTTTCATTGTGATGACACATAATGGCACACACTGCCCACATACTGAAAACCAAAATACTCCCGTGTCTACGGAATGCTGGGTAATGACAGTATATACTGGTAGTGGTAGTTTTCTACGAACCAGGCTGTCAGCATATGGAAAACATAAAAATTGTCAATGTGCACTTTATGTCCGGGTAAGTGACCGTCTCCCTGTAACAACCTGGATTCCAATACTCAGGCAGACTTTATAGGCAAGCAGAGCCTACACATGTGCCCGCTGTCAACAGAGTTGTGTGTCAGGACGGGAAAGGAAAGGCTCCTGCAGCTGTCACCTGCCTTGGTTTTCCTGAATTGTGTCTTTTGCTATAATTGACCCTCAGTTATAGGTTGAGTCATGGAACTAAGACCATCCATTTTCCTTGCTCCCACTGGGTTGATCATATAATCCTTTTCACGGAGTATTGCGTTTCCTCACAGACAAAAAGCATCTATAGACTGTAGGCTACATAACGTTTCTTTTTGAAGCTCAGTACAGGATCTGATATTTATTGGAATGGCGGCCTTTTCTAAGAAAAATAGGAAACCATCAGCACACAGGTTCTAACTGACATTTTGCAGGTTAAGGGCCTTTAGCTGCCACGGTTTTATCTTGGATGCTATTGAGATCCTAGATATTGAAAGTTTTGCCACAAACTACTCTTTCATTTCCAAAATGAAGACCTGTGGTTTGGAAAGACCTTAGCGAGGAAGCTCCAGTGGATACCTAGGCCATCCCCTGACCACCTGGCAAGGACTGCTTCCGCGGTAGAGGGAAGTAAGGGTCCTCCCACGCTGCCTCCACAGTGGCCACCTTTGGCTTTCACCTTTCCCCAGTTTCTTAGGACAATGCAGAACGGATGTAACTGCTTGGCAAGTAACACGACCACCTTAGAAACCAGCAAAAATCTGGAAAGTAGGGAGGGCATATATAATTAGGGATACTAGCGACAGACAATAGGCTTACCTACTGACATAGCAGAATTTAAATATTACTATTCAGGGCGTCTTTTTTTTTTAACTTGAGAAGTTTTCTACAAGCACGGAGAGTTCGTTTTCTTGTTTTATTTGGTAATTAAACTTCCTGTTTTAAAACAGAAAAAAAATGCAGTAGTAAAAACAGCTGATAGCAGAGGATGGTTTCGATCCATCGACCTCTGGGTTATGGGCCCAGCACGCTTCCGCTGCGCCACTCTGCTTCACGGCCGCTCACCGCTTCAATACCTTTGTTAACAACGTCTGCAGATAATATGTTTTTAATCCAAATATTGGTGATAGAGACCTAAACACCAACACACTGGTAAGTCTTTGGGCGCAGATAACGGGCGGCTGGATAGTGACACGAGGTTTCCAGGGCTTAGTAAATGGGTTCGGAAGTGGAGATAGGAACGCGTCCCGATCATCAGTAGGGGGTGAAATCACAACAGTTATCTGTGTTCGCAAAGTCCTTCATGTAAGGCTGCTGGGTGAAAGACCTGGAGTTTGCAACTCCTCTGCGGAGCTCCCATCTGCCGGAGCCGCCACGTCCGGGACCGAGCGCGGCAGCGAGGCCGCTGCTTCCGGGCGTGGGAGCCGGGGTTCCCGTGCCGTCTGCCGCAAACGTCCCAGACGGTAAATGACAATCGCTAAAAACCGTGAACCTTCCGACCCTGTCAGGACGCCCTAAAACACTCTCAGGTGGGAAAAGAGCAGTTTAGGCCGCAGCCCAATCCATTGAGAGCGCGCCAAATCAGCGCATTGTGACGTCATCGCGCTGGCGCGAGGGGCGGGAACTGCAGCCAGAAGGGCGGAGCCAGTGCACGCAGCCTGTTCTCAATCAGGTCCGCAATCCCGGCATATAAAGGGATGTTCTGTGTTCGTTAGCTACTTGCTGTTTGCACTCGGTAGTAGCAAGCATGTCTGGTCGCGGCAAGGGAGGCAAAGGCCTTGGCAAAGGCGGCGCCAAGCGCCACCGCAAGGTGCTGCGCGACAACATCCAGGGCATCACCAAGCCCGCCATCCGCCGCCTGGCGCGCCGCGGCGGCGTCAAGCGCATCTCGGGCCTCATCTACGAGGAGACCCGCGGCGTGCTCAAGGTCTTCCTGGAGAACGTCATCCGCGACGCCGTCACCTACACCGAGCACGCCAAGCGCAAGACCGTCACCGCCATGGACGTGGTCTACGCGCTCAAGCGCCAGGGACGCACCCTCTACGGCTTCGGCGGCTGAGCTGCTCCTGCAACCCCGAACTCTCAACCAAAGGCCCTTTTCAGGGCCGCCCACGTTTTCATGAAAAAGAGCTAACACGTTTTTTCGTTTTTGCGGCAATGGCGTTTTTGCGGCAGTTGTGGTTTTTTTTTTTTGGTTGGGTTTTAAGCTTTTCGTGAAACTGATTTGTGTCGCATTCCTGCGATGTATGCTTTACTGTCGTAACTGCAGGATGATTTTCCCCGTTTTCCTGTTAAATTTTTGGTAAGCAGCCTGACATGTGAGACGGTTCCGCAATATTGCAGCCCTCAAAATGGCGGGAACAGGGAACAAAGCGGTATGAGGGACGGTAGGAGCTGGTTGGTTCCCGCCGCCATAGCTCAGTATCTGGGTGCTCGGGGAGGGAACAGCACGCGCGTCGCAATCTGGTTTCTATACCGTGTCAGTTATTATGTACTTTGTTACGGAAATAGCAGGGAGTCAGGTTATTTCAGGCTATTAGAAGGCAGCTGTTGTTTAAGCGGTGATTATTGAATTAGGTATGTAATCCGCATTTAACGCCATGGTAGCATCAATTTGTACTCATTCTGCAAAAACTAGACTGCGCAGGTGTCTGAAGACCGTGGTTTTAACCAGGTGCACAGTACAGATAAGCCACTTCAAACTTTCGTGTTAACTTAGTGCCAAGTTAGAGATAATTAGGGATTTCTCAGTACAAATCCAGACGAACTGTGCTTGGCAGCTTGCTGTTTCGGTAGAACAGCGCCTCGTTAAGCATGGAGGATCACCCTCGTTTTCTTCCTCATGCTATTCCAGACAGAAGACGGGTTCTGTTGCAGGCTGCCGCGCGGGGGCACCGGTATCCCGTACATCTGTTATCCTTCGCGGGCTCAAACGAACAGCCATATGTCTTAATGGCAGAAGTGGGATGCATTGCCAAGACTTGAGACAAATTGGCGTCAGGGCGGCGACCCTGGAAACAATGCTCTCCACTTCTCATTACAGGCGAGAACTCAGCGCCTTTGTAGCTTGTAAAAACCCCCGAGCCACGCTCATTCGGAAGAACACTGGCTGCCTGGTGCCTCATCTACTGATTTAAGTCTGTATCCTCTAATCTTGTACTGGTTGTTCTTACTGGACATTGTTGACAAGGACCTGAATCTTCGGTAACAACAGCAATGAATGAAATTAAACAGGGCAATATTTTTATATCAGTGTATAAACGGAGCGTGGAGTAATTGTAAATAAGTAATATCTGTGTTAGGTGGCGTGAGCTCTTTAAGGTCCCCCGACAAGCAGGAGTAGGCTTTAAGGTGAAGGTGGAAAGGGGGAAGAGGAGATGATAGGACCATGGAAAGCTTTATTGATGAAGTGACGGTTGGGAAAGATCTGGAGGAATAGTCCAAACGGAAGACCAAATAGGAAAGACCTGGAGATTGGGGTTCAAGGACAGGTGTAGGTTGTTCTGAGGCCTTGCAGCCAGAATATGGACATGGGTTTAGCTTTGAGTGGGTGGGAATGACCGAAGGGTTCAGAGCAGAAGCCTGACCAGAGCTGATGTAAATTTGAAAACATCCTTCTTCTCTGAATGATGGAGCATGGACAGCAGGAGCAGCGAAACCATTTAGGAGGCCAGAGATCTGAGAGCTATTGATCCTTGTGTTAATTTAGCCTGTGGATTTTGTGTGTATTTTCAAAGAAGAGTTGATGGTTTTCTGAGCTAGTAAGGGTAGGAAATGGAGAATATTCACGAATGATTTGGATGACATGGAACCCACGTACATACCAATTGCTAAAGTGTGGGAGGAACAGGGAAGGAGCAAGGTCCGGAGCTAATAAGGAGCAAGCCTTGGGTACCAGGGAGTTTGAGATGTCTCTAACATGTTTAAGGGCTAGTCAGTTGGATGTAGGAAACTGTATCAGGGAACAGGTCTGGGATCTTAACAATGTTACCAATTGTCAGAGTAAAACTGTCAGGAGACTAACAACACTATCAGGTGAGATATCTTAGAAAGGAAGGCTGATAATGAAGAGAGGCAGTGTGCCGACTGGATGCTAGGTCAGGGGAATAAGAAATGTGGCATGTGAATTGATGGCTGTTGGTTTAGCAGTGCTTTTTCTAGTCATTCATTTCGTCTATAATCCTTAGAATCAGAACGGGTATTATTCCTAATTCAGAATTGTGCAAAAATGTCCTTACTAAGCAAATGGGTCATGACATTGGAATTCTTAGTCAGATAATTGATTTTTGTTGAAGTTTGAGCCTTCCTGACAATCACTCACTCTTCCACATATTTTAATGCAATTCCAGAAAGTTCTCAGGCACCTCAGCTGATGAATCTTGTAACAGTTTGGTCTTTCTGTGCACCTTACTAGCTCCAGATCTGAGAAGGTAGACTTGAACATGAACAGGTGATACTGTTAAACTCATGTTTTCTTATAGCTGTGGAGATACTGTAGTTGTGTGGAAACCTAAACCACAGGCTTTGAACTGCAGAGTCAGAGGCGCTGCTCCTTGGCGCAAGTCTCTGCTTGAGGGTCTGAATTACTTTCACTTCTGACTTAAACAGGTCTCACACAGAATTTCTGCCATCACTTCTCACAAAACCAGTTTCTCTTCTTGAAAATGGTGACTGGTGATTTTACTCTTCCCTTTGGAGTCATTTTTTTTTTCCATCCCACCCCTCAACTTTCACCCTCTACCTATTAGTGAGTCCTGTTAGCACCAATGTCAGAACGCAGTCTTCCCCACTGCTGTCCTGCTCAGCATCCTCCTCTCCCACCTGCTTCTGCCTGGCTTGCTTTTTACACAGCAGGTGAATGGGATGCAGTCAGGGGCCAAGCAGATGGAACAGTGCTCTGACATCTCCCAGAGTAAAAGGCCCAAGTCCTTTGAGTGGCTTACAAGGTCCTGCTTTCTTGATCTGGTCACTTTCACTTTGCAGCCTTTTATTCTTCCCAACCCAGCTGTACAAACTCTTTGAAATTTTTTTCTGAGTCTCCAAGGGGATGGTCTATCTGGTTCTTTCCATGTAAAACATTCAGCTTCCACATCTCCATAGGTAGTCCTTGCTTAGCGCCTGTAGGTTTGTATTGCAATTTTATCCCCTCAGTGAGACTGTCTGTTTGTGGCCAGGCTGCTCAGCACTGCAAATTCCCACTACTTGTCCTTGGAGAGGTGGCAGTCAGCTTGCAGTTAGAACATATTCTATGAAAAGTGATGCAAGAATGCAATATCAACTACAATGTCACAGGGGGGTATTAGTGGCAGTAACGGGACTGGTCTTTGGTACTTGGACAGTGGCTTGGTGCTGGTTTTGGAGGCCCTGTGGGCTAGTGAAAGAATCTGCGTTACACACGAGCACAGGGCCCATGCAGTATGTTTTTCCTGCCTCTGGTTCTGATTACGGATTAATTCTTTTACATAATCCATGGCTGCACTGACTATTTTGTTTTTAAGTTATTTATATTGAATTCATCTAAACAAGTGAATGGATTAATGAATAAGTAGCATAAGTCTAAATGAATTTACCGTTGACAAAAATGAAGCATTTCAATGCATGTGGGAGGTTCCTTCTCCTGGCAGGAAAGGAAAATAATACACGAAGGAGCCATACAAAATGAGTAAGTCTTGCATATTGGCAACAATTTTGCAAAGAGCGCTACCTGTCTTTTCTGGATATTTACAGAATTCTGGGAGGTGAAGAGTGATGAAAATTTTAATACAAGCACCATTTAATTGCTTATGGATGTTATGTTTGTGAGGGAGGTGAAGTAACTTTTTCATTAATAGATTTATGCATTGTTTTTTAATTGAGTATAAGCAAATAAAAATATTCTAAATCATGGGTCAGTTATGAAGGATAGATAACAGGAGAACCATATGTGAGTCCAATGGCAAATGAGCTATCATCATAGATATGAACAAGAACTGCTTTGACCTAAGCTCATCCTCCAGTTGTCCCACTAGAGGCAACCCTGGCCCTGAATGTTTTTGTCTTTCTGGTCTTGATAAGACTTTGCATTTTTCTGGCCCATGCTATTACATACTATTTTGCTTGCCTATCCCATTTGAATTTTGGGGGAACATATGTTCAGCTTCATGTGACTCACCAGGTAGTTCACAAATAATTCTTGCCCTTTTGCCCTTTAATGCTTGGTTCCTTTTATGTTTTAGCTTCCTTATTCATGAGCTATATTTTAACATTATCCTATTCATTTTTACATATAAAAAAAAAAAAAAAACCCACAAAAAACCCTAGTACACATAGTCCCTGGTAAGGCTCAGTTATCAGTTAAGTAAATCATCCCTTTTCCTTAGCATAGGACCGGAAGAGTTGAACAAAGTATTTTTGTTCTTGGCAACACTCCTGGGAATATCTGGAGCTGATTCCCTTCCAAGCAGTTAATGATTTCACCCAAATGAATACAGAAGTGCTGGTGAATATTTTGCCTGTGATTCTTCTGGGATTTGGGTCTTGTGATTATGTGTATAACACAGTAAGATAATCATCTATGTGCTACAAACAAGAATACATTATTATCCACTCATCTTTGAACCCAGTATTTCTAGTAGTCATTGTTATGCTGACCCTGGGATGGGGTCAAGGATGTTTCCTCAGATGGTATAGAAATGAAAAAGTGGGGAGGCAAGTGCAAGTGTTGCAATCTTTTCAGAAGCAGAGAAGACTGGACACTGGCTCAAGGGGACCCAGTTATCTATGTGGCCCAGCTTTTACACTTCAAGAAGAATAATAAAAAATCTGAAGTCCTTCTCATTCAGGTCCGCTCATGCAAATGAGGCAAACTCCAGCTTGTGACGCACATGCAAATGAGGCATGCGAGTGCTACCAATCTGATACGCCGAAAACAAGGTGGCGTGTTCTGGCGTTTTCAGTTAGCTGGAGCCGTGGTTTTTCTGGGAAGAGTTTTGCAGAGGCTTTTGTAAGTTTTAACACCTGGAAAAAGGTTTTTAAAATTTTCTTGTGACTCCACCTTTTTTTTTTTTTTTTGGCCGAGAGTCCATGTCCACTTCTACAGTGAATCCGACAACGATATACAAGATATTAAATGACGCCTTTATTATCGCAGGCATAGGGAATTTGCTGCATATGCAGCAATCCAAAATTGAGTCAGTTAAAGCACGCTGTCATCTGCTGCGGAGGCACGTACAATACCAATGAGAAAACCAAGAAAAAGCACATCACAGCTGATAAAGTAAACAAACTAGAAATCTCCTTCACATCATCAGTTGTGTTTTTGTGTAAATAAGTTCAAACCTAAATACTGGGGCCATCCTGAAGGTAGTAAGGGATTGCACGATAAAAAGTGACAAAGATGACTAGACAGTAATTCCTTGTAATGATACCCTTCTGTGCTAAAAGCAAAACGAAATTTAGTAATCTAGCAATGCAGGTACAGTACAGAGGAGCAAGAGTCCAAAACATTATGGCTCACCAGATAGCAATTGTGTTAAATTCAAGTATAGTAACACTGGCACATTGTTACTGAAGGGAGTTTTTGTAACCAGAACCAGGTTGGGGACAGAATGCTGTATCTCCCCAAAGCAGTAAAAAGGAGTAACTGTGGCCAGTTAGTTACCTATAATCAGTATGCATAAACACCAATGTCACAGATCTTTCATAGGCTGTGTAGGTGGCTCTGAAAAGAGCCTTTGGGGTGAATTGTGCCCAAGCACGCGTCTACTTGGAGCTGGTGTACTTGGTGACGGCCTTGGTGCCCTCGGACACGGCGTGCTTGGCCAGCTCGCCGGGCAGCAGCAGGCGCACGGCCGTCTGGATCTCCCGCGACGTGATGGTCGAGCGCTTGTTGTAGTGCGCCAGGCGCGACGCCTCGCCCGCGATGCGCTCGAAGATGTCGTTGACGAACGAGTTCATGATGCCCATGGCCTTGGACGAGATGCCCGTGTCCGGGTGCACCTGCTTCAGCACCTTGTACACGTAGACCGAGTAGCTCTCCTTGCGGCTGCGCTTGCGCTTCTTGCCGTCCTTCTTCTGCGCCTTGGTCACCGCCTTCTTGGAGCCCTTCTTCGGGGCAGGAGCGGACTTGGCTGGCTCAGGCATCGTGGCTGCAAGACTCAAATCTGTCCTCCACGAGAAGAAGTCAGAGTGCGGAGGCCCGTGCGCCACCAGCCTATTTCTGCGCTGAACATGCAAATGAGGATTGTAGATGTCTGGGTTTTCATTGGCTTGCTGGCTTCGCTGCCTGCTGATAGGCTACGACGGGATGCTGAGCTCCCATTGGCTCTATCAGTATCCTCGCCTCAGACAGGACCGCCCTACGGCGGCAGACGTCCTATGCAAACTAGAGGCAGCCTGTTCTCACAGCTGCGTTGTGATTGGCTGGACGTGGCATCCGGACGCTGCCATAGGCTACTTTACGAAACCAGAGCAGAGTATAACTGTGCAGCTGCCGGGTGCTGGGCATCTTGGGTTTAGCTGAACCTCAGAGCCATCGCCATGTCTGGACGCGGCAAGCAGGGTGGCAAGGCTCGCGCCAAGGCCAAGACTCGGTCCTCCCGGGCCGGGCTGCAGTTCCCCGTGGGCCGCGTGCACCGGCTGCTGCGCAAGGGCAACTACGCCGAGCGCGTCGGCGCGGGCGCTCCCGTGTACCTGGCTGCCGTGCTCGAGTACCTGACGGCTGAGATCCTGGAGCTGGCGGGCAACGCGGCGCGCGACAACAAGAAGACGCGCATCATCCCGCGCCACCTGCAGCTGGCCATCCGCAACGACGAGGAGCTCAACAAGCTGCTGGGCAAGGTCACTATTGCCCAGGGTGGTGTTCTGCCCAACATCCAGGCCGTGCTGCTGCCCAAGAAGACCGAGAGCCACCACAAGGCCAAGGGAAAGTAAAGTCTAAGATCTGTAAAGGTTTTTTTGTTTTGTTTTCAAACCAAAGGCTCTTTTCAGAGCCATCCACGTTTTCAGAGATGAGCTGTTAGCCGTGTCATTTCTAAAGAGTGCTATACTTCATGTTGTACATTTGAGGTTAGGATATGTGTCCAGTTTTTGTGGGTAACAAATAGGCCATACCCCTGGCAAAGGCGTCATAAGAAATGATTTTTTAAAATATTTATTTTATTGGTAAGGCAGATATACAGATAGGAGAGACAGGAAGATCTTCCGTCCGATGATTCACTCCCCAAGTAAGCGCAACGGCCGATGCTATGCCGATCCGAAGCCAGGAGCCTCTTCCGGGTCTCCCACATGGGCGCAGGTTCCCAAAGCTTTGTGCCCTCCTCGACTGCTTTCCCGGGCCACAGGCAGGGAGCTGGAAGGGAGGCAGGGCTGCCGGGATAGAACCGGCGCCCATATGGAATCCCGGATGTGCAAGGCGAGGACTTAACCACTGCGCCACAGCGCCGGGACCAAGAAATGTTTTCGTTCAGTTCATACAATCCCGCCTGTCTAAAGTAGCAGTAAAACCCTTCGTTTTCGCCCCACAGGTCCTGAAACTTTAACATAGCTGCTGGGGACAGCTTCTGTTTTCACTGTGGTAGACAAAGAGGTTTAAGCTAACATGAGTCCGGGAGGTTGTCACCGAGCTAGGAGAACGGCTGTTGAGGCTTTCAGGAGTCCAGAATTGTTGGGAAAAGTCGGGTTCGGAGCTATTTTAGGCGGATCCGAATTTCCTAAGGCCTTTGTCATTTGACAGGAGCCCAGGGATGTGTTAGAGTGGCAGTTGCCGCAATCTAGAAATCCGCAGGAAAATAGCTGGGACACGAGGCGTTCCAAGCCTATTCCCGGAAGACTCGCACTGAATATCAAATGCTTCTCTAACGGCTGCTACGGTTCAATCACCATAGTAAACGAACAAGAGCGGCAAAAAAGTTGTCGCTGGGCCGGAAGGAATTAATCCAATGAGAGCCCAGTGCGTCAGCACCACGTCATCCTCGCTGCAGCCACTGGCCTTACTCCGCGGGAGTTTTTAAAGTGGAGAGACCAATAAGAATGTCCCTCAGTATATTTAAAGGGAGAACGGTGCGGAACGCACTCAGTCTCTCCTTGTAGCTGCTGCAGGCTTCCCAAATGGCTCGCACGAAGCAGACAGCCCGCAAGTCGACCGGCGGCAAGGCCCCGCGCAAGCAGCTGGCCACCAAGGCGGCCCGCAAGAGCGCGCCGGCCACGGGCGGCGTCAAGAAGCCGCACCGCTACCGGCCCGGCACGGTGGCGCTGCGCGAGATCCGGCGCTACCAGAAGTCGACGGAGCTGCTGATCCGCAAGCTGCCGTTCCAGCGGCTGGTGCGCGAGATCGCGCAGGACTTCAAGACGGACCTGCGCTTCCAGAGCTCGGCCGTCATGGCGCTGCAGGAGGCGTGCGAGGCCTACCTGGTGGGGCTCTTCGAGGACACCAACCTGTGCGCCATCCACGCCAAGCGCGTCACCATCATGCCCAAGGACATCCAGCTGGCGCGCCGCATCCGCGGGGAGCGGGCTTAAGTCGTCCTTCCCTGGAACACCGCACCGTGAAAATCCAAAGGCTCTTTTCAGAGCCACCACTTCATCTTCAAAACAGCTGTGACTTCAGAGATTTCCTCATTTGTCACTGTATGTCTTTATTATTTTTGGTTGGTTAATTTGGGATGATTTTTTGGCTTAAGAAGCGGTATATCTTGTCCTGTTTGGTTGCTTCAAAACATTTTTAGGATGCTGAGCATGCCCAGAAAGTAAAACTGGCAGCTTTTTTAGAATGATTTTCTTTTCTATGCACTCATGATGTCTGTCATGCTAAATGTAATTGTGGTTTTTCAATTGCAGTGCGTTAGCTATTTGTCTTGTTATTGCTACGCTGTGAACTGGTAACCATGAAGAAGCTGCTAACTGAACGGCTGTCTAAGAATGGATGGATATTTCAGTTTTTATTGCTGCCACTTGTGCTAGATTCACAGCCGTGAATTCATTGTGCCAGTAGAGTAAGGGAAGCTTTCGTGCACCGTTTTTGGTCCACGTGGCTAAGTTAGGGTGGAGGTTGAGCACAGGCAATGCTACTTTTGCTTGGAAGCAGGTGTTTCCATTTTGGCTGACTAGCTGCTGTCTGATCCCACATCAGCAAAGACGCCTCCACCAGGCTTTTCTGAATGTCTGTGTTCATAGGGAAGTCTCAGTGTGCTTGATTTCTGGACTACTTGAATATCTCACTACGACAGCAAGGAAGCTGCTCCTCTGAGCAATCTCCCAGCCCCTTCCTGAGGTGTGCTGTTTTGCATTTACATGGGGACTTGGATATTCAAGGTTTTTTTTTTTTTCCTTTTAAAGATTTAGCTATTTTTTATTGGAAAGGTAGTAGGAGGGATAGATCTTCCGTACAGTGGTTTACTGTCTAAATGGTTACTTTGACAGCAGCTAGTTGATCTGAAACCAGGAGCTTGTTCCAGCTCTCCCAAGGCCTTGGGTCATTCTCTACTGCTTTCCCAGGTGATGAGCAGGGAGCTGGGGTGGGAAGTGCAGCACTCTACATGCACTGATGCCCCTATGTTATCCGCACGCTTGCAAGCTGATGGTTTAGCCAATTGAGCCATCGTGCCAGGTTCTCAGGTGATTCATTTGTATAAATTTTAGCAATTTCATTTCATTTCTCTCAGGTCGTTTTCTTTTTTCTAAACCTTATGTGATGGACCTAGTCTTGTTGCCTCAGAGGCAAATTCTTGCTTTGTATGCACCAGGATCCCATATGAGTGCTGGTTCATATCCTGGCTGTTGCAGTTCTCTTTCAGTTCCCTGCTTTTGTGATATACGACGATTTGTAAAAAGAAAAAAAAAAAAAATGAAAAGCCACTGTATCACTCAGTTCTCACGTTATACCATTGCCCAAAGATGTTTCCTGTGATCACTTCATCTTAGCTCCCTCATAAATATCCGTGTAGAAGTTGTAATCGTACTACTTATAGAAAAATTTTTGACGTATTCAAAAGGAAGAGAGACACCTTGCACCTGCTGGCTAATCCCCCAGTGCCAGCAGCAGCAGGGGTTGGGACATCTGAAGCTGGGAGTCTAGGTCTGCTCTCCTTGCAGGTACTTCGACCATTACAGTTGTGTGTCTATGACCCTCCTAGGCAACCACTGCATTCAGATGTTGCACTTGAATCATGCCAAGGCTCCGCAATGTGCTGATGTCTTCGCTCTTAAGTGCCTGCCTCACACTAATGGATTTTAAGATGTATCTATTATGTGTATATTTTCTGAGTGTTGACAGTGGGGGCAGATGCTGGGTTGTGTGTTCACAACACACACAGAATGGAAAAGAGAAAGAGGAACTAAGTGGTTATGTGTCCTCCAAGAGAAGCAAGGAAACCTGGCCATGCAGGGTCTGTGGAAGGGAAGAACATGGGTTCTTACTTTGGAGTAAATGCTGGTAACAAGATATAAGAACATCAAAAACTAGATCAAGGAGAAAAATGTGTGTGGGAATGGCGACTTGATGGTGGGGGGCAGAGATCGTAAGGATCTGCCTCTAGCTGTCACTCAAAGCTTGCTCGCTGAATTCCTCTATCCGTCTTTCATCTACCCTTCTGTCTCCCTTGCAGGATGGGGCAGAATAGCCGAGAAGCCAGCATTCAAATTCTAGCACACCAGAAATCCCTTCTAGGACAAAAGCCGCATTTCTATGTGGAAAATTAGAGCATGTATTTTCCACAAATGTCAGGTGATTGCCTAGCCATCGATAGTTTTATTTGAATTTAAGGACCCTGACAACTGCCAGCGCCACATATTTCTCTCCCTCTTGAAATGATGTGCCAACTAGACGTACTAATGGTAGCTTCCTTGGGAATTGTCCAGCTGGTCCAGGGCTTAAGAATTCATACTTGGACAGCTTGTAATATAGTGCCTGTGACATGAGTGTAAACTCCTCTGGTTCAGGAGATTCCTAGGGTGGTGACAGCCGACAGCTGAGTTGCATTTTGGAGACTGTCTCCGGCTGGCTTATTATAGTCAAAGTCTAAAGCCCTTGTCGGCAAGGGTTTTCAGATTCAAGTGCAAAGGTACAGATCTGAGGTACTATTTCCTGAGCTTCTTCAATCTCCACAGATCCTGGGATGTTCTTTGCCCCTTTCTTCTGGCAGGATGGAATGTGAACATGCTTGCTGGAACTGGAGTAAGTGTCTTAGAATACAGGATGTCAGGAGCTTGTTAAGAATGGCAGAGCTTGGACCCGGCACCATGGCCTAGCTGCTAAAAGTCCTCTCTGAACGTGCTAGGATCCCATATATATGGGTGCCAGTTCTAATTTCGGCAGCTCCACCTCCCATCCAACTCCCTGTTTGTGACCTGGGAAAGCAGTTGAGGATGGCCCAAGGCCATGGGACTTGTGTGGGAAATTTGGAAGAAGCTCCTGGCTTCTAGTTTTGGATCAGTTCAGCTCTGGCTGTTGTGACCACTTGGGGAGTAAATTAACTGATGGAAGATCTTCCCCTTTGCTTCTCTCTCAGTCTGACATTCCAATTTAAAAGACAATAAAAGACCTACAGAACACACTGACCAATGTGTTTTCTGGATCCCACGCCTTAAACTCAGGGAATCAATTTTTTTTTAAGATTTATTTTTATTATTATTTTTTATTGGAAAGGCGGATATACAGAGAGGAGAGACAGAGAGGAAGATCTTCCGTCCGATGATTCACTCCCCAAGTGAGCGCAACGGCTGATGCTATGCCGATCCGAAGCCAGGAGACTCTTCTGGGTCTCCCACGCGGGTGCAGGGTCCCAAAGCTTTGGGCCGTCCTCGACTGCTTTCCCAGGCCACAGGCAGGGAGCTGGAAGGGAAGCGGGGCTGCCAGGATTAGAACCGGCGCCCATATGGGATCCCGGGCGTGCAAGGTGAGGACCTTAACCACTGCGCCACCGCGCCGGGCACAGGGAATCAATTTTAAGTACAAAAAACAAAGCATGGGAAAGAGAGAAGGCAAAGCTAACATCATATCTGAAGTATGTTGTGTGACATGTGATCTCAAGCCTGGATTATACAGGTGATACTGTTATGGGGAACTTTTCCCAAGGGACTAGGTAACCTCTGATCTGTCTCACATTGAAAGAATTTCCACATGGACAAATCAATGAGCAAACAGATTTCTTAAGTCAGAGACCTCCTGCCTGTCACGAGGGAAGTTTTCAAGAGAGAAAGACCCAAGGAAATGTTTGAAGTGGTGTCTCTTAAGCGCAGTTTTGGTGACCCAAGTAATAGGTAACAATCAATGAGAGGTGGGGCGAAACTCATCAGAGGGTCAGGTTTGTGATTCTGTTTCCTTAGCTCAGATTAAAACAAAAAGCTTGATGGGTGTGTCGAGGAACTTTTTTTTTCATAAGAAACTAAATACTCAGAAAGGCTGGGTCATTGCTTCCTTGTTATTCCCATGATAAAACTAAAAGCTTGGCGTGGGATTGCACCTCAGTCTTACTAAGCACGGCCTTTGGGGAGAAACAAACATCTTGTACAGTTTGAACGAAATTCTCCCTTTTCACATTCTACCAAGTACATGGATCTAATTACCTATTAGCCTGCATAACCTCTTACGCTATCCTTGCTTTTGCACACTTGCAGTACTCTCCCAGGATGGCTTCCTTGCCAGCAGGTGGTTTTGGGTATTAGAGATGATGATGATGACACTCACTGTCCTGCAGCAATGGACTTTGTGCCTGGAGCTGATAATAACTCAAGTGGACTCCTACTGATGGTTGAAAGCTGAAGTTTATTAGTGGCCTCAGACTTTATATATTTAGGGTCATATAGGATAAGGGAGGAAGTATTGAGCTTATCAACGAAACCCATAAACTGTTTCTATATTTTTCTTTTGCATATTCCACCAAATGTTCTTATTCACATGTTGCCAACTCAACTGTTCTCACACAAATGTATCCATTTAGTTATACAATGGTACACATTTAGCTGTTCTCATGCGAATTATGTCCAATTAGTTATACAAAAGGTATTCATTCTGCTGTTCTCATACAAAGGGTATCCAGTCAGTTACACAAATGGCATCCATCCACCTATTCTCATAAAATGTTATCCAATCAATTGTAATCTTGTGTTCACTGACTTTCATGAGTCACAATATCCTTCTACAGATGACAAAGGGGTTAGCAGTTGCAAGAGATTTTGGAAGTAATGCTTGATCTATTGCAGAGTCAGGGACAATTACACAGCCACCCAGGATATTCTGAGTGGCTATGCCTTCTATATATAAATGTTTTCGGTGCAGAAGTGTAGCCTCTGTACATGTCAACATTGGGCTGTTTAAAAATTTTTTAGATTTATTAATATTTTAATTACAAAGTCACACGTACAGAGAGGAGGAGAGACAGAGAAGAATATCTTCTTTCTGTTGATTCACTCACTCCCCAAGCGGCCGCAAAGGCTGGAGATGCACCGATTCGAAGCCAAGAGCCAGGAAATCCCCTTCAGGCCTCCCATGCAAGTGCAGGGTCCCAAGGCTTTGGGCCATGTTCCACTGCTTTCCCAGGCCACAAGCAGGGAGCTGGGTGGGAAGCGGGCCCGCCAAGAACAGAACTGGTGGTATGTCGGATCCCAGTGCATGCAAGGCGAGGGCTTTACTCATTAGACTACAGCGCTGGGCCCTGGGCTGTTATAATAAAACCGTCATAAATATTGAGTGCTTCATAAATATTGGGTGTCTCCCTGGTACCATAATAGAGGACAGAACAAATTGATCAACTACCCCAGCCAAGTGTTGACAGTGATTATCTGGGTAAATCGAGTTTGACTATATCAACCAGTGGATTCATCCTGCTTGGAGTGGCGAGATTGGCAGTAATTGAAAGCTGTTGAGCTATCACAGCATTTTGAGTACGACCCTCGGAGCATGCTCCACATTGGGAACCAGGGGAGGTGTTGGGTGGCTGTCCCTCATCCCAGGGTGCAGAGGTCTTTGGGAGGCTGAGTGTAGCTTCTCCCCTTATCTCTCCTGTTTCCCCAGTTACAGGAAGGAAAAAAAGAGAATGTGAAAAGAATGGTTTCATCCACCTTTCTGTAGCCCTTGTCCCTTATCATCCTAATCAACTATGTAAAAATCATCAAAATACATAAATAAATAAATCTTTAAAAAATAAATATTAGGTGTCTCACTAATATTCGGTTCTTGGTTTTTGTCTTTTTCTGTCTTAACATGCTATACATCTCTACTGAATGTATATATAGGCTAGTTATGATTCATACTTGCTTCTGAACATTGTCTACATCTCTTTGCCTACCTACTTAAAAATATTAACAACTTCTTATGAATTATTTAATTTATAAAAAACATTAATTTGTTTGAAAGGTATTGCATTCAACTTGAGTCTCTCCCCAAGAATTGCAGCCCAGACAACTCTGCTAAGCAACAATTTATTGAGGAGGCAGGTAAACAGATCACATGGCAGGGGTCAGCGCTCTCTTCCTTCAGAGTACTTGAACGTGAGAGTTTTCACAGAGTGAGTGAATTATACAGCCTTGGGAACCAGGTGAGTTGGACAGCCAGGGGTGGTTGCCATGGGAACAATGGATAGACAATGGGTATAGCAACCATAGGAGGCAGTCATGGGAACAATGAGCGAATAAATCATATAATATTGATTCCTGGAACTGAGGGTTGCTATCAGGGCATGTTACTCCTTGTGATCTGGCTCAAAAAGCAGGAAACTGGCAAAACGTTTTTTTTACAGAAGAAATAAAGTGCAGGTTAGCAAACTTATGCAGGTCTGCCTGAACCAAAGTGACTCCATTTTGTGAGTGGATTTTACCAAGGCTGAATTACTGAGGAACTGGGAGGGAGAGACAGAGAGAGATTTACAGTCCTCTGGCTCACTCCCCAAAAGGCTGAAAAAACCAGGGCTGGAGCCAATCTCAACCCAGGAGCTTCTTCTAGTTCTCCCACATGTGTGCAAAGGCCTAAGCAGTTGAGCCATTCTCTGCTGCTTTCCCAAGTGTGTTAGCTGGGAGCTGGGTCCCAGGTGAGGCAAGTGGGACTCAAACTGGCACCCATATATTGGGTAGTGGTACTGCACGCTGTGGTATTACTGGTTATGCTAGAGTGCTAGTGCTGTGAATGGTTTAATAGTGATGAGATTTATCCATCCTATTTGTTTTGTACTGATTTTCTATTGTAGCATTCAATTGCACATTATATTTAGAATATTCATGCATTTCATATATTTGAAAACAAACGGGGTCTGGTGCAATGGTTCCAAAGGCTAATCCTCCACTTCCAACCCTGGGATCCCATGTGTTTGCTGGTCTGTGTCCTGGCTGCCCTACTTCCCACCCAGCTCCCTGCTTGTGGCCTGGGAAAGCAGTGGGGAATTGCCTAAGGCCTTGGGACCCTGTACACATGTGGAAGACCTGGAAGAAACTCCTGACTCCTAAATTTAAATTGGGTCAGTAACAGCCATTGTTGCCATTTAGGGAGTGAACCAGGGTATGGAAGATCTTTTTCTCTGCCCCTTCTGCTTTTCTGTAATTCTACCTTTACAATAAAATAATAAATTAATAGTTAAAAACAGAAAGGAAAAAGTTAACACTCATTAAAAGTGAGTTCTTTCCATAAGATTTTCAGAGTTTATAACCCAGGCCTGAGATACATGGTTTTATGTGAGAGAAATAACCGACTTTTATTTATTTGTGCCCCTTTCAAGTTGTCTCACTTCAGGGAGTAGCTAATAATGCATCAATAGAGGTATCAAGAAAAAAAAAAAAAGACCCTTTGCCTCATTCAAAACTTTATCAAGGCATAAAATACATCATCCTAGCTATCCTTAGAATGCTATTTACATTTAAATACATGTATTTATTCAATGTCACTGTATTTAAAAGCAGAGACAGAGGTCTCCCATCTGCTAGTTCACATCCCTGGAATTCCTAACCATGAGGCCAGGAGCTCCACCTATCTCAAAACTGCGAGGCAGGGGTCCAGGTACCTGAACCATCATTTGTTGCCTCCAAAATGCACATTAGAAGGAAGACATAAGATGCGGAATGAAGACCCCGGCAGTTAGGCAGGTGGTGTTCCATGCTGGGACAACTCATGGCTGGAACACCCACCTGTCTATATTGGGAAGACGCTGAATCAATGTGAACTCCGCACAAGTTGACATCGAGTGCAATTTACATGTGGTCTCTGCTCTAAACTGAGTCTGTCAATACGAACTTTAACTTCTCTCCGTCTTCCTGTTCAGCACCCAAATTTGTCTTGCCTTAAATGATTAGTCCAGTCTTACTGTTCATGTTGTGGATTCCTGCTGCCCCGGCCTCACTCTAGAATTATAACCATGAAGAAAACAGTCCGGTTAATACTAATTTTCTGGCTTCTGAATACCTGAAGCACAACACATATCCATTTATCTCAAACAGTTTTTAGCTCAAAACAAAGCGGTTTATGTAGAAAATGCCCTTCAGCGTGGGTTTTTTTGTTTGTTTCTCTTAAATAACCCAAAGCACAGTATTAAAGCTGTTGTCTGGAGGCTTTGAATGGCTCTGATAAAGAGCCTTTGAACTAGATTTGGGTTTCCAGGAATCTGAGGGAAACGCACCTACTTGGAAGCAGACTTGCAAGAATTGGTAAGAGGATAGCAAAAACTGCTTTGGGAACAAATGTGAGAAGTCTACTGAAACTTAACCGCCAAAGGAGACTAGAGCACCTGTTAAATTTCCAGTTGAAACTGCCAATGATTATGTATTACAGAACTTTCAAAGAGAATGGAAGTGGCTCTGGAAAATTACTCAGTAAAAATTACTCAGTAATTCAAAGACTTTGGGTCTTTGAAAGCGCTGTAATACAACTTCATTGTAACAGGTTTAAGTGCAGAGCTAACAGGTACACTGAACAGCAGTGTCAGTTACAATGGTATTTAATTTACATTAGGCATCAAGTGTTCTGCTATCGTATTATCAATTGTAAAAGCTATTTCCTTACCTGGGGCTGTTCAGTTTATCTTCATGTCATGTATTCTTTGTGGGCTCAAGGCACCTATTTTTAGTTACAATTTCCAGGAATCTCCTTTTAGAGAAATTAAAAGGTAATTTGCAAGCAGTGACATGATGGCATTTAATTTTACTCCATTACTTGTGATTCCTTAACCTAAATTTTGAGTCCCATTGACTAGACCCAAACAAGACACATCCTCTGAATCATTTGACCATAGGTACCATTGCCTACTAATAATGAGCTGCGCCGGAAGCTGTAATAAAGTATATAATACCCTATGTGGACAGTTACTAAACAGTACCTCTTCGTTCAAATTTTCACCTTCATATCATATAGTACAGGAGACAAAAAGCCTGCACAAGCGTTCACTCATCTTCCTCAGGACAGCAAATTTTACACCACGACTTGTGTTACAGATCATTCATGAGCTTTGTAGGTGGCTCTGAAAAGAGCCTTTGGGGTGAAGAGTGCCCAAGCACGCGTCTACTTGGAGCTGGTGTACTTGGTGACGGCCTTGGTGCCCTCGGACACGGCGTGGTGGCCAGCTCGCCGGGCAGCAGCAGGCGCACGGCCGTCTGGATCTCCCGGGACGTGATGGTCGAGCGCTTGTTGTAGTGCGCCAGGCGCGACGCCTCGCCCGCGATGCGCTCGAAGATGTCGTTGACGAACGAGTTCATGATGCCCATGGCCTTGGACGAGATGCCCGTGTCCGGGTGCACCTGCTTCAGCACCTTGTACACGTACACCGAGTAGCTCTCCTTGCGGCTGCGCTTGCGCTTCTTGCCGTCCTTCTTCTGCGCCTTGGTCACCGCCTTCTTGGAGCCCTTCTTCGGGGCAGGAGCGGACTTGGCTGGCTCAGGCATCGTTGCAAAGACAACACAATGAAGCGTTCCGAAATAGAGCGTTATTTATATAGCTTGTATGCAAATAGAGGTTTATCGTTGTCATTACCTCATTGGACGAAATAGTCCAATGAAATGCTTCGACGCAAATAGTGAATTCAAACCTACTTTTTGATTGGCTACTTTTATGTACTCGATCATACACTCTTAGTGGGCAGTTTCTATTTCCAAACACTAAATAATTTATGCTTTATGTTCCCGGCCAGCCTTCACCCCCCTCTAAACAAGGAACAAAAGACTGACGACCAAATATGAATACTTTTGTGTCGATGTGTTGTTCCGCTTTTGAAATAAGGATCCCGGGAAAATTTTCTGTAAGGGAAAACTTGCTTGCGAAACTGCCGCTGTTTTGTGTAGATTTGACAAATTGAGCAGTATTGTTAAAGCCACAATTTTTGAAGAACTTGGTAAATTTCAACAGCGGTGTGATTTTAATCATAGCTAGGCAGAAGCGATATGTCCCAAGATTAAAAATTGTAAATAAAGTTAAAATTTAAAATTGTAAATTGTAAGGCTTTTCTTCAAAATTTAATTTTACCGATTGTGTACAAAAGTGGACTTTTTGAACCAACCCAAGACCTACAGAGTTGTTTTCACACTTTTGCAGACTTGTGTGACCGAAAAGAAAACCAAAATAACAAAAGGCGACGATTAAGCAGGACAACTGAGTACCTTTGCAATAGGTGCAGATTCCCTACAGTATGCTAGTAACCAATCAAAGGTCTTACTCAGTCAGTAAACTGCCAGGCGCGGAGTTTGAGAATTCCGACCAATCAGGAAGAAGTCTCCTTTATAAATGGCGCGAGAAACACTGTTGGCTCAGTTATTGCTCTGACCCGTTAGCCATGGCTCGCACGAAGCAGACGGCCCGCAAGTCGACCGGCGGCAAGGCCCCGCGCAAGCAGCTGGCCACCAAGGCGGCCCGCAAGAGCGCGCCGGCCACGGGCGGCGTCAAGAAGCCGCACCGCTACCGGCCCGGCACGGTGGCGCTGCGCGAGATCCGGCGCTACCAGAAGTCGACGGAGCTGCTGATCCGCAAGCTGCCGTTCCAGCGGCTGGTGCGCGAGATCGCGCAGGACTTCAAGACGGACCTGCGCTTCCAGAGCTCGGCCGTCATGGCGCTGCAGGAGGCTTGCGAGGCCTACCTGGTGGGGCTCTTCGAGGACACCAACCTGTGCGCCATCCACGCCAAGCGCGTCACCATCATGCCCAAGGACATCCAGCTGGCGCGCCGCATCCGCGGGGAGCGGGCTTAACTCGTTCTTCTGTGAGGCCCACCTTCAACCCAAAGGCTCTTTTCAGAGCCAATCACCTTTTCTGTAAAAGGAGCTGTCAATGTGTTAAGCTTTAATATCCAGTCCAATCTTGTGGGTTCTCTTCGATCAGGTCCAATCTAGCAGTTAAGAAGTTTGTTACCTTTACCTGTCCCCATAATTTTGGCTCTTATGTTTTTGAGCGGTTGCAGACTAAGGTGGTTCTTGGATGTTTTGCTTGGAAGTTTGGCTAACATTTGCTAAAATGTTACTGTGGTTTTAAGGCCTTGCTGGCCTTGAACTCACCGTTTTGCCAGTGTGGGTTTTGTGCCTTTCCCTGTCACAGTGGCCTGTGAGTCACCAGAAATTTTAATGTCTGTCAAAATTCCCACTTCCTACGAGGCACCTGTTTGGTCCAACAAGGTGGGCAAGCCTGTTAGTATGGGCATCTAAGGTCTTGTGGGTATATTTATCGACTTCCGAAAGATCCTGCAATGGAAATGTTCTTCAAATGCTGTGCCATTCAGAAACAGCAGCATCTGATAATCCATAGTGGATGATTGCCACGGCATGGCAGTCCAGATGCATTTGGCAAAGAAACGGTTTTCTGGGGAAGTGTTCATGTCCTTTTTCGTTGCCAACATTCTGCTTGTTCCAGCTGTGATTGCTTGACGTGACCCTACTTGCAGCTGAAGCTATGGATTTTGAGACAGGTTTAAATGGTTCTGGTTTGCTTTTAAGTTGGCAATTATAACCACGCTTTCCGATGGTCCTGAAAGGGAAACGTTTTTCTAGTGGCACATTTGGAAGGGAAAGTCATTGTCTGCTGTTTTCACTCCTTGACTGTCCCCATGGATCCTGTTTGTCCTACCACAGCTTTTTCCAACCATGAAAGTAGAAGGCTAGATTGAAAATAGAGCAGCAGGGATAGGAACTGGCACCTGTATGGAATGTCAAAGTCACAGGCATGGAAGGAATTTCCAAACCTGACCCAGTATAGTTTAGTTAGGGCCAGACTACAATGCAGTAGCATGTACAACTAACTAGTTGCTGTGCATAGCCAGACAACACTGGCTTTAAGGTGCATTGCTGTACAACCTAGAAAATATGTGTAATGGTCTTAGAAGTGTGCTGGAAAAGAACCTTAGTGTGAAAATCCCAACCATTTGCTCATGGATCAGTGCTACTAAGAAACTCTGTGAGCTTGCAGGCCAAATGGCCTATGTGGCCTTTTGCACTGATGGGCCCCAATTCTTATGAATCAAGGCCCACCTAAGTCTGGCTATCTCACAGATGACTCCAAGTAATTAAGTGGGTGCTTACCATAGTTACTGGAGGCATGGCTGTCCCACTGAGATGGGTAGGGAACATGTGGTATTTCTCCTTACCTTGCAGGGTGTTGTGAATTGCCTCTTTCCAAGTTTTTGAGGACTGCTCCTATAAAAACCCTGTGAATGTGCTGTTCACACACTCCAGTAAGGGATGTCGGTCTGCCAGCTACCTGCTCTCAGACAAGAACCCCGGTTCAGATGTGCTGAACTTGAATAAACCATCTTGAATAAACCATGCTTGTACCCTTGGATCTACTTCAGACTCCTGGTGATTTCTGAGGATCTCAAATCTGGGCACAACAATAGCTGGTGATTATGAACTTCTTTATGCTGCATGAATTTAGTGGCGACTCAAATATACCAGTTTTTGTCCTGTGCATACATGCATACTACTTATTTCTAACTCTGGCATACAAGGGTGTTAACAATGGTTAGTAATAAAGGGAAAATCATAGTAAGGTGAGAATGTGGTTCCTCTAATTCATCCTATATTGTACATATTGATGCCTGGTACAGTACAACATGAGGATATCGGAGAAAGGCATGATTGATGTCTGTGAGTTTGCAGCATAAAACTTGAAGGAATGCAAGTTCAGACAAAAATGCTGTTTTTCTTTCCTTTTTTTTTTTTTGGCTGTGGCTGGCTTTTGGTATTTTGAACTGTGGAAGCAAAAGTGGAGGAACTATTATATGTCTAAATTCTAAGCACTGCAAAGGGTCTTGGGTTAGTTGAGTAGACAAGTAACTAGAAAAGAAAGTCACTAGAAAAATTGCTTTGTACAGTTTTTTGGCTTTAACTCCCATTACATAGTAACACTATTAATTTTCTTCTGGTATCGGATGATCCATTTTTCACAGGGACTGTGCAGCACCTGTTAAGAAGCATAAAGTTCAGTGTGTTTGTTCTTCCGTTCGCTTTCAGGATCCCATATCTGTCAAAGTAGTCCGTACGCAATAACTGTTTATTTTGGGATGTTCTCTGACCTTGCTTTACAAGATATCAGTTTGAGGTAACTGAGTTATAACTTTATAGAACTCTATTGCATATTTCCATATCTTCTCGTTGGCATTACAAGTTAAAAAAAATCAATGAAAACTGTGATAATTATTTAGGAATTTGTTGCTTTGTATTGCTTGAGATTCAATGGTTAGCCCAAATGATTGCAATTTTTTATGACATATTTTGGGTAGTTTTAGCTGCTTTGGTGGTAAAGTGTGCCTATTAGGTTTGGTTTCACCCATCAAAATTATCTTGTCAACATATTGCTAACCTTGTTTCAAAAAGTGTATGATATTTAGTACTGTGCGCTTGAAATATTGAGGGTGTGCGGTAAAAATTAATTTGAGCATTGTATTCTAAGGACATTATTTATCTGTGAAATTCTGTGCAACTCGTTTTGCAAAAAGTCTATATATAAAAACCTAGCTCTAACTACATGATTATTTTTTCTGTTACTTGCAAAGTCCTGTGCTGGGATTAATACAGGGAAATATAGTCAATAACTGCACCATCCTGTTTTTTCATATTGTAATACAGGAGTCCTTGTAATTTATACCCCTTTTTGTCTGCAATGTTTCATTGCTTAAAAGTATGATGCATACTTTTTCAAATGAAACACCAAGCCTATATAGGCATTGTTTAAACAATGCTTCGAATTTCTTTTGTGTTTTATTCCTGTTGGTATTATAACATTTTGTTTCTCATACCCTGTTTATGCAGATCATTGTGCTAACATAGATCAACAACACACCTTCAGACATGAGTGAGCAGACGCTTACAGATTTCAAATCCCAAACCTGGCTTACCCTATTAAGCTGTATTGCTTGGCAATTGTGGTTACAAATTTGTTTGCATTTGGTATTGTTTCAGTTCTGTTAGGGAGATTAATAGAACATGTGTCGACTCCACATACTAAAAAAAAAAAATGTACTTACATTTCTGTTTATAGGTTCCTTACACACTTGTGACTTTTGCTATATCATCCTCTTCCCCCTCCTCCCTCCTGGTAGTACTAGGGGGCGGGGACTCAAAGGGTTTCCCCGCCTTGTCTTGTTCTCGCGCTTTCAAACAGGTCCGCCGCATTGCTATATAAGCAGACTCTTCTTGCATTCCTGGCTACCGGTTGCCTTTAGTGCTTCATTGTTTCCAAAATGTCTGGTCGCGGCAAGGGAGGCAAGGGCCTTGGCAAAGGCGGTGCCAAGCGCCACCGCAAGGTGCTGCGCGACAACATCCAGGGCATCACCAAGCCCGCCATCCGCCGCCTGGCGCGCCGCGGCGGCGTCAAGCGCATCTCGGGCCTCATCTACGAGGAGACCCGCGGCGTACTCAAGGTCTTCCTGGAGAACGTCATCCGCGACGCCGTCACCTACACCGAGCACGCCAAGCGCAAGACCGTCACCGCCATGGACGTGGTCTACGCGCTCAAGCGCCAGGGACGCACCCTCTACGGCTTCGGCGGCTGAGCTGCTCCTGCAACCCCGAACTATCAACCAAAGGCCCTTTTCAGGGCCCCCAACTTTTCTCTAAAGGGAGCTGGCATTTGTGCTTGATTTTTTTTTTTTTTTGTTTTTTTCTATTGAGTTTTAATTATTAACATTGTATTATGTGATACAGTTTCATAGGCACTGGGTTTTGCTTGATATTCAAGTGACTTGGCCATATGTCCAAATTTATAAGTAGGGTTTTGGACCAACATGTGAAGGGTGGTGAAGTTTTGTTATGTCTTTGAACTGCAAATTTGAGCACCAATGTGTTGATTATGGGTCTACTGTATTTACACACGGGTGCAAACATTTGATTTGCATATCATTGAAACTTAATGGAAATAATAGATGCTTGGGTTTGTTTGAAAGGTTATCTGTTGTAATGTATAACATTCTTGCAAAATAAGGCTACCAGTCTTTTATGTGTGATAGCTTTTTAAAGTGTATCTTTAATATGTATTATTTGTATCTTACAAAGTGACTTAATGCTTGCCACCTTCAGAATCTTGCATGAAATTAGTAAGTCCCTAGTCACTGTTTGGAGTGTTAAGTACTTTGAAAATGCAGCCTTTTCTTTTACTTATTGATTTGTTCTGAAGTTAGTTTCTTGAATCAGATGCCAGTGTATACAGGCCTACTTGTTAGCTTCCATGTTTCTAGCAATGAGGTTATAAAGAAATTGGAAAAATTCTTGTTTTAAATATATAAACATTGGTTAACTCAATAGGGTTACATGGTAACTGTCAAAAAATTAAATGTTAGAATACATTTCTAACATTTCATTGATGGAACCACACAATATTTGCAAATTCCCGTGAGGAAGAAAAACAGTTGGGGTCTTCGTTCTAGTCTTGTTCCAGTGATGCTTAGAGGGCCATGGCTTCCATGGAGAAGCACAGAATCAGGATCAGCCTTAGGAAGGGTTCCTCAGTTTTCTGCCTTCAATCATGTTGATGATTTGGCAACACTCCAAGTTAGTTGATATTACCTCGTATGTGTAAGAGGGGCTAAGCCAAATGGGAATTTTTGAGGAACACGGGAATTCTGGTAATGGAACAAGGAAGGAAGGCCTGACACCAGAGCATCAGTGTGTTGGGGGTATTTTTTAGCCTTTGTTAGGCTGAGCCTTTCCAGTCTAATGAACAGATGATTTTTACACTTGTGGCTGGTTGCTGGGAAATCCAAGATTGACAATTAGGCATGGTATGTGAGCCATGGTGAAGCCAAGCAGGATGCTGTGCTTGCCACTGTCTCAAAGCTTTTAGTCTTCATGGAAAACTAGCACAAGGTTACAAAGCAGTTTTCATAGGAAGCAGGCTGCCTAGAACCTGTGGCTTTGGGTAGATGGATACACATTCTAAAAACATAACCAAAAATCATTATGCATATATTATATTGTCCATTGTTCTCCACACAAACGATAATCATCACATTATCCCATGTGACATAATTTTGAAACAAATCAGTAAGTATGACCTGCTAGGGTTGCTCTTGCCTCTTGCACTCTGCTAAAGCCAGGATCCCCTGATTTCACCTTGACTAAAACTGGCTGCTCACAATTCTTTCAGTGCTGTGTCTCAGTCTCTATACATTTACTGTGCTGGAATGCAACATTGAAGTAAATTTTCATTTTTAATAACTCAATTTGGTGGGTTTCAATCCTCTCCTCAGGAGCAGATTAAGGGAATCTTCCCAACCTGGCCCTCACAGGGCCATTAGTTTGAGCAGCACAGTGCTAATACAATCCTGTGAAGATTGTCTATACTTAAAAAGTTCTCCAATCAGCAATTTCCCAGAAGAAGAAGAAGCAGGGAAGAAATGGGAGCCCACAGCCAAAACCAAAAAACAAAAACCAAAACAACAACAACAACAACAACAACAACAACAAAAACTAAAACAAAGCAATAACAAAAAAATCCAGTCCAAAATGGATGGACTGTCAGCTCTTTCCTGAGACACCTGCCTGATGTAGCAGATGTACTTGCTTTCATTAAACCTCATGCTATCTGACTTAGCACTACTCTGTGTATCTGTGTTTTAAAAATTATTTATTTATTACTGATTTGAAATGCAGAGCTAACAGGGAGAAAGCTGCTTCATCTGCCAGAGCTAGGGGCTTATTCTCGTGTCTCATGTGGGTGGCAGGTTCCCAAACACTTGCACCATCTATTTTCCTCATAGAGCATTGTTGGTGAGTCAGATTAAAAGTAGAACAATCAGGACATCAATTGTCACCCATGTGGGATGCAGGTTTAAAAGAAAATAGCCTAAGTATCTATGCCACAATGCCAGATCCTCAAGTGTGAACTCTTTCTTGCACACAGAACCTTCTAGCTGCTGTCTCTAGTAACATAATCACTCAAAGGCCTGGTGGCTTGTCGTAGCGGCTAAAGTCCTCACCTTGAAGTTGCTGGGATCCCATATGGACACGGGTTCTAATGCAGGCAGCTCCACTTCCCATCCAGCTCCCTGCCTGTGTCCTGGAGGAAGTTCCTGGATTCTGGCTTCTGGCTTCAGATCGGCATAGCATCGGCCCTTGCGCTCACTTGGGGAGTGAGTCATCAGGCAGAATATCTGTATATCTATCTGACTTTCCAATGAAAAAATAAATAAAATCTTTAAAAAATAATAATCATCCAATAAAAATGGGCATCTTAATTTTCCATTCCTCTGAGGCCTAATCCTTGCCTTCAAGAGTTCCATAAATTCCAGATTGTAAGAGATTTGGTGACTGAATTCTTGTTCTTTTCCTGTCCCAGGGGAACCAAAGCAGAAAACACTGCAAATTCCACCTAAGTTATTCACAAAGAGAAACAGAATAGAGACAGAAATAAATGCATCACAATACCCACCATATTTCTGAAAGAGAAATCTGAAAATTCTTCCTTAGAAACTTATTTTAGGAAGAAACATTGAACACAGGTGGCATGAGTGATGGAGGCAGGGAGATAGCCAACAGCACTGAATGTGCCAAGCAGGCACTGCTCAAACCCTAGCCCCTTCCATGCAATTCCAATCCACATCCCATCAAGCACCTGAGCCCACTTTCCAATCAAGCACCAGATGCCATGAAAATTACTAGGCTTCAACACATGCTCTAAGACACAAGTGTATCAGAAGCATGACAGTCTCTGAAATTACCAAGTGTGCTAAAGCTCCTCTCCAAACTCCACCTTTCTTCAATATACATCCAGAACAGTTTCCGATTTTTGTTGCATCCACATGACCGCTGAAACAGAATGATATACTCACCAACGTTCCTTACTAGAGTGTGGCCCTGAGTTTACAGGGATTTTATAGGGCAGTTTACAATAGTTTGTTGTGGCTGGACAGCCTGTGCCTGTCTTCTTTCTGGTCCAGTAGTTAAGATAACCAGACTCAGGCCTTGGAGGCAACTGTGAAACAACCAGACTGGGGTCTTGATTCCTGAGAACTGAAAAGTATCTGTGCTGAAGGCCACACAGGTAGCTTGGCCTGTGAGCCCACACAGTCCCACACAGTTTTACAGTCAAGCAAGTAAAGCAGGAGTGATAAAAGAGAACAATATTGCAGTTAACAGTGAAGCATGTTTACTCCATTTTGATTTCAATGCTACATTTTGTAGTTTGCAGCTTTTATTTTCTCCTTGCATTTCTGTACACTCTGAGTGTGTGGGTTCCTTGTGCTTTCTTGTTCTCCTTTGACTACATTTCCCTCTTGAATTCCCTTATGTATGGAAAAAAGAACCTGGTAGAAGTGTAACAGGAAGGTGGGAGGGTCTCTCTCCCTCCAATCAATATCATAGCCTTTGAGGAAAGCAGTCTTTATGTTTCTCTTCTCATGTCACCTTACTTCACAATTTTAAGAAAATTCTAGAGTTGACTTTTCTCTAAGTAACAATTTTTGTGCACAAATTAAGACTCCTCAAAGTGATTGTAAGAAGCAGACATCATTATTAACATTCAAACTATTGCAATGAAGATAGACTCTATTGTAATGAGGAAAGCTAGATTGCAGAAACAAATCAGAGAGGTGTTTCATTTGCTGACTCACTCCCCAATGACTTGGGTGGTCCAGTCCAAGCCAAAAGCTAGGACCTTTTTCCAGGTTTCCACAAGGCTGCAGGGGCCTAAGCACTTTAAGCCATCCTATGCTGTTTTCACACTTGCAGGGAACTGGAACAGAAATGAGCACAGAAAAAAAGAATACAAACAAACAAACAAACAAAACTGAAAACAAAACAGAAATGAAGCAACCAGGACTCTGACACCTGCTTGGGTGGCTGTAGGGACACCGCCACCCATACAGGATGGAAGCATCACAGACTAACTGTAGTGTCTACCTGTGATTTTTTTTTTAACATACATTTTTTGTAAGTTTAGTTAATATTCCTTCAGATGCCCTGAGCTCCTACTGGGTGAGGTCCTGGTTCAGGCTTTGGTGTTACAGTGACAAGGCAGAACAGGCTTACTCTTTGCTCATGATAGGTGAATGAAGATGCATAGAAATGCAGATAGGTGGCTCGTGTTTTGTTGGTGCCTGGGTTATGGGTCACCACTGATACCACACTCTGAGAACAACTGTGACAGAAATCCAAGAGTGAATCAATAAGAAAAATCATAAAAGGAAATGAAAGGGCCAGACTGAGCATGGGGTTTAGGCTAGAAATGGCTGTAAATTCTGAATTGGGCAGGTAGGAAAGATTTAAATGAGAATAGTAAAATTTTCAATTATGCTATTGGTCAACATGAATAGTTTCAGTTCCTCCCTTGTTTGATAGGCCGAGGAATTTGAGTAGGGATTCTCTCAAGATGATCAAACATATTAAGGGAAGCCTCTGGAGAGATTTGCCATCAAAAGAATTAACCAAAGACGTTGAGAAGTTAAACCATAGTCTACAGTCTCCCTACTCTTCAAACTTGGCTATAGCGTTTCAAATTGAGAAAAACTTCACATAATGTGCGCATGGCTGACGCTTAACAGACCCTCAGACTTGCAATGACTATGCAGCCGATTGTTGTAGCTAATGGTGCCATCTGTACTAACCCCTAACATGGCAGCACCGGTTTTTCTCAAAAGTTAGCAAGTTTACTTCAGCAAAGATATCCCAAGAAACCTGAGAATTCAAACACAAAAGCAATGTAGCTTTGTGTAGCGCAGTTCCACTCCTGCCGGAACCACAGCCTCCCCTTTGTTCAGCCCCGAAAATCGCCATCTTGGTTGTAAACCTACAATGTTGCACTTTCAAAACTAAGTGTAAGGCGGCCCACCAAACTAAAATACACAATGTTACCTCCCACGAGTCGTGTAAACAGCACTTCTTGTGATCAACTGGGTGGCCCTGAAAAGGGCCTTTGATGAGCCACATTGTGCAAATAAGGGAGCTCAGCCGCCGAAGCCGTAGAGGGTGCGTCCCTGGCGCTTGAGCGCGTAGACCACGTCCATGGCGGTGACGGTCTTGCGCTTGGCGTGCTCGGTGTAGGTGACGGCGTCGCGGATGACGTTCTCCAGGAAGACCTTGAGCACGCCGCGGGTCTCCTCGTAGATGAGGCCCGAGATGCGCTTGACGCCGCCGCGGCGCGCCAGGCGGCGGATGGCGGGCTTGGTGATGCCCTGGATGTTGTCGCGCAGCACCTTGCGGTGGCGCTTGGCGCCGCCTTTGCCAAGGCCTTTGCCTCCCTTGCCGCGACCAGACATGCTGAGTTAAGAACCTGCACAGCGTTCTTCTGGTCGCTGTAGGCCCTTATATAGCAACGCGGCGGACCTTTTTGGAAACCGATTAGGCGAGGGCGGGAACGAGAGGTCTGTCTCCGCCTCCCCGCCTCCCGCCTCCGCCGCTGTCCCCGCCTCCTGCCAAGGGAGGCAGAGGGAAGGACTGGTGAGGGAACGTGAACTAGTGCCGCTTGCTGCTTGAGTCCTTTGTTCACTTGGCTGTTTTCTGTCTCCCATTCCCCGCCTGTGAGTACCCAGGAAGTTGATGTACTGGTATCCTCCCAGTCTGGCAATTTGCACAGAAGAGAAAATAATGTTACGTTTGCCTGCAGAAAGGACAGAGGTCAGAATAAAGAAAAATTTTAGGGAGACATACCTTGGATAAGTGTAAAGGTTACTCTGGTTTGGAACAATCCACTCGTATTCATTATTAAATTTGAGTGGTCACGAACCACTACGTTTGACAGACGCTCATGCGTGCGCCTCACTTTCAGCATTCTTCATAAAGGAAGCTCTAGGAAGGAAAGCCAATGTTAATTACCTTATCCCCCAACTCATACAGTGCTATCAGTGTTGTCTGCGTTGCGAGGTGAGATGTCCTGACCTTGGACACTGAATCCTTCCTAATGAGAGGCGTTGCTGGGCCTGACTCTATGCTTTGACTTCTCATGGCTTCCCTACCAGGAAAGGGTTAATGAAATCTCAGGAACTGAAAATTGAGGCTACCAACAGAAATTGCCTGGTCACTTTATGGTGTAGAAATGAAACCAGTGAAGCCATCCTTTATACATAGATCATGGGTTGCTCTTTTTAGTGGATCCCATGCATTCACAGAAGTGCCCCATGTGTTTTACATAGATAATCCTGATGGTCCCTTTTTTGCTGGTGTTTATCTGTAGTTCATTTCTTGGACTCAGAGTCGACTTGGGATTTGAATTAGGCTGGTTTATCTTTAGGCATAGAGGCATAAGCATCATTCACTCATTTATGTTCCACTGCAAACTACAAATCGTTGCAAATAAAAGGTTTTTCACAGATTGTCATATGTTCCATCCATCCTGTCTATATTAGCTGTTTTACACAATTGCTTGCTTACATGTCAATCGTTAAAGATCTAAAGTATGTTTCTCTAGTCACTCAAGCACCTAAATGTGCTTCATAGACACGGGTGGATGTTGGCTCTTAGGCCCCACAGACACAGCATACTTCTGTCCTTGGCGAAGCCTCTAATGGACTGTGCTTTGACAGGGGTTTTCTTGCGAGGAGACCCCAGTCAAGATTGGAGAAGTTTAGGGGGATGCTTGAAGATTGAGATCTCCAGGAATTGAGGTGTGTGATTGTTTTTGGAGCAAAACAACAACTCTGCCAACTTCTGAGTCTGGCAGATACTAAACAGTCATGTCAAAACGAACTTGGAAGTCTGCAAGCAGTCATGTCCTTTTAAGGAAATAAAATGAAAATAGCAGAGGTGTGCTTAGAGGTGAATGGCCAGGGCCATGCCACAAGTGAATGCTTGAGCGAAATTCTCGTGGGATGTCCTTACTGCGCAGCGACAATGTCTCCCGTCCTCCTTTACTATTTGGTAGCAAACACAAAATGGAACATAAATGACACAAAATGAAGCATTAGGTCATAAGTTAGCCATAATATAGTCAGCAAATATCTAATTACATTTTTCCCGTCTATTTTTCACTTCTGTAAAATAAATGGTGTGGGATTTAGTGTAGTGTAGATAATTTATTTCAGGTTTGCTTATGCATACATTTTGGATTCATTTGTAATGAATACAAGTTTTTTGACAGCCAACTAGCAACAGGTTGAGTTTTTCTTCACTGAGTTTGAATCAGCCTTTCTGGACATAGTTCATGTGACTATGGGGAAAGAGGTGTAATAGTAGCATTATGCGTTATGAAACAACTTACCTCTAAACATGTGCAGGAGAATTTTACTGGTGAAGGAGAACTGAGTTATTGAACTCTAGGAGGTGCTGATTATCCATGGACCTGGGTCTCTAGTACCTTTTTACTCATTCAAGCTCTAAGTAGTCAAGAATGTACTACGTAACTAAGTTGCAAATGTAACTTGGTGAGCCCCTGCTACAATTACTGTCCAATTATTACTATGATATTACCCACAGTTGGGTATGGAATGTGAGTTTTCATGGTACTTTTTAAATGTATCTATGTAGTTATTTATTTATTTTTTTTGGCGAGTGTAAAGCTGTGAGACTAAAACTGAAAAGGGCCTGCTTGATTTTGTGTGCCAATGCTGGTGACAGAGATGGTTCGGGTGACACATGCTCCCTTGGGGAGAAATCCCTGAATGTTGCATGTTTAATGTTAAAATCTATCTGTTTCGTGATCAGTAGACAGCATGGTTTGAAGTCATAGAAGTTCTTGAGCCAAGTGATTTCTATGTGATTAATTCAATGCAGACAGGTGACCTTTTTAAAACTGCTAATACTATCAGATTTACAAAAATCTCCTTTTCTTGATTGGATGTACTTGGGAGTGCATTTTTGGCAGTAGCATTCAGTGGAAGGAATGTAACTTCAAAATACTTTTGCTGCTGGTTTATGCTAGCAAATGTGTGGTTTTCTTTTCATTTCCTGATTGCTTATTAGGGATATTATTTCTTTGTACTCAGCTATGCAACAAAACAAGAGGCTTGCTAAATGAAACCAGTCACTTAAGTTCTGCTTTGTTTAGTTCTCTGGGTGGGTATATTCAGCTAAATACTTTGTGTTGTGACACCTAATTCATAGCCTTTGGTGAAAATATCAGAGAAACTTATTACATTTACATGATAATCTCAGTGAGAAGCCTTTTCTTTCCAATTCTGTGTGCACACTTGGAATGCTAAAGTCTGCCTTTTAAGTAAAAATTCCAAATATGGACAATGTACACAAAGTTACCAGGTGAAACAAGGAAAGGGAATGTGATGGAGAGGGCATAATTCAATAGTTTCCAATTTGAAAATATGGAACAGGAAGACGTGTGCTTCTTCAGTGTGCCAGCCCATATCTGAGAAATTGCAGTGGATCTTCCATTGTATTACTTCCTGTCGTTTCTTTCTTCCTTCTTCTTCTTCCCTTTTTTTTTTGTTTTTGTTTTTGTTGGTAAGAGAGGTGGTGTTCGATATTGAAAACTCATTCTAGACCTTAAAAACTGTGCAGACCTGTTTACGTGGGAGACAAATGAAGCAGCCTCATCCCATCTTTACCACAGTATTTCAAATCAGAAAAGGATGGGGATGAAGTCCAGTTCACACATTAGTATTTTAAATATATTTTTTTTAAATAAAAAGATGAAAATAACCTGAAATATTGATCGTTCCTGTAAGTAGAACTTTCTGCCCTAGTGCCAATTCCTAGAGGTTGGTGTAAATAGCTCGTGAGAGAGACTGTGTTATTGCCTCCGCGAAAAAACTGATTTTCCCTATTCATCCGAATCAATATTCTTTCGTGTCTGCAAAGTTCAGAAGATAAGAAGTCGCTGAACAATGCCCTGAAAGAAATTCTCGCAAAGGATAAACAAAGAAGCAGTATTTTTAAGGAAAACCTGAAAGTTGTCTCAATTTGACCGAACTTTGAAAGACAGTTGGGGGATTTAGGAAAGTTTCGGGGAGTCGGATTTGAAAGTAACTATAGAAAATCTAGCAGAAACGAAGCCCGAGGACTCCTGGATCCGTTTCCCCTGAATCCCCAATGTTTTCGTGCCCATGTTTCTTATATTTTTATCCTTTTTTAAGGGGCAACAAACACAGCCACAAGGCAGTGCCCAGGAGTCCTTCAGCAGAGCTCGGCGCAGGAGCAGGGAACCAATCACCATTCAGCTTGTGTCTATATAAACCCCTGCCGCCGGCGCAGGAGACACGCCGCTCCGATAGGCTCTGCTTACTTTTGGATTTCCTGGCAAAATAGAAAAATGTCGGAAACCGCTCCTGTTGCTCCTGCTGCTCCCGCACCTGCGGAGAAGACACCTGTGAAGAAGAAGGTGAAGAAGGCGGGCGCAGCTGCTGGCAAGCGCAAGGCGTCGGGGCCCCCGGTGTCCGAGCTCATCACCAAGGCTGTGGCCGCCTCCAAAGAGCGCAGCGGGGTCTCCCTGGCCGCGCTCAAGAAGGCGCTGGCGGCCGCCGGCTACGATGTGGAGAAGAACAACAGCCGCATCAAGCTGGGGCTCAAGAGCCTGGTGAGCAAGGGCACCCTGGTCCAGACCAAGGGCACCGGCGCCTCCGGCTCCTTCAAGCTCAACAAGAAGGCGGCTTCCGGGGAAGCCAAGCCCAAGCCTAAGAAGGCGGGCGCGGCCAAACCCAAGAAAGCTGCAGTCTCCGCCAAGAAGCCCAAGAAGACCGGAACTGCCACCCCTAAGAAGAGTGCCAAAAAGACCCCGAAGAAGGCGAAGAAGCCGGCAGCTGCTGCTGGTGCCAAGAAGGTGGCCAAGAGTCCCAAGAAGGTGAAAGCGGCCAAACCCAAGAAAGCTGCGAAGAGCCCCGCAAAGGCCAAAGCTGCAAAGCCCAAGGCCTCTAAGCCCAAGCCGACCAAGCCGAAGGTTGCGAAGGCGAAGAAGGCTGCCCCCAAGAAGAAGTAAACTTTCTGTCCGGAGCGTTCTGCTTCAAAAATCTCAAAAGGCTCTTTTCAGAGCCACCCAGAGCTATCATTGAAAAGGGCTGAGCCATCGTTGTGCCTGGATGAAACTGAACTTGAGTAAGCATTTTTAATTTTTTTTGAAACCGGCGCTCTGCGTTTTATTGGCTAGCTGCTTTTTTTTTTTTTTTTTTTTTGCACTTAGCTCTAGGCGCATGCGCCTTCTATTAGCGATCTGGCTGACTTGCAAAAACTGCACGTTAGTCCTCCCTAGCTAGAAAGGCTGGTAACTGTCCATTGGCGATAGCCACCCTTCTGTGACAAGGTGTCTCCCATTTTAGTTGAGACCTGATACTCTTAACAGATCTTTCCCTCCCACAAGAACGCTCGCTGAGTGGCGTAGTTGGCATCGTGCAGGAGACAAACTGTTAATCTGGTTTCATACACTTTATAACTTTCATTTACTATCCCCGGCTTTTGTCTGCAATTGCTGGAAATAAAGTCGGTTGGCGGGAGGCGTTACCGACTGGACCTTGCTGATTGGGTTGGCAGGGGTTTTTGGATTTCACCAATCAGAACTCGCCTTGACTTGTTTGCTTGAGTTCAGAAAAAATGCTACTACACCAATCGGACTGGCTAAAACCGTATACCAAGCCGCAGCAGACTGCTCCTCCCATTGCTGCAGTCTCCCTCCTCTTCCCCTTTCCCGCCTTGTACTCTTAAATTATCTTTGGATCGCCGTGCCGCCTAAATTTACATAAAGCTTCTTTGCTCTTAAGGTATAAGTGTAAATTGCAGTTTAGGTTCTCACTTTGCTTCCTCTTGGCAGCCAGGGCTCCAGGCCTAGTGAATGAGGGCGCAACAAAGCACAGCTTTATCGGGAAGCTGACATAGTTCGAAAGGCTGTGGCTTTGAAAGAGCCTTTTTTGGATTATGTTTAGGGAAAGTGGAAAGAATTTTAGTATAAATCCTGACGATTTGCGGGTTGTGACAGTTGCTGGGGATTGAGGAAGTGTCACCTGTTCAGTACATTTGAACATTTCTTAGGAGTACAAGCTGCTGATCATAGTGGTTTTCAGCACATTTGTGACTTATGAATAACTCATTCTCATGGTCATTGCATTTTTCTGAAATAAAGTTTACACTTATTCGAGTCCTTAAACCTGACATTGATTGCTAAACATGATACTGGACTTTATTTGGTGTTAAGTTCATACACATGTCTTCAAATTCCTGTCAAGTAAACCTTATGTGGATTTCAAGAGATTTCTCGCCAGTTAAACATGGGTCAAATTTTTCATGAACTTTTCATAGTTCCTTTGCATACTGCCATTCATTATAGAACTGCTACTTTCTGGTTGAGATGTAGAGGTAAGGAGAGACAGATCTTAAGCATCCATTGGTTTAATCCTCAAGTGCCTGCTTCAGGCATGGCTAGGACTGGATGAAGTCCCATACCAGGAATCCGCCGAGTCTCGTATGTGGGTGGAAACCCAAGTATTCACTGTGTGGTCTGTTTCCTGAAGCAAAGCAGCCTGGACTGGAACCATGCACCTCAAAATGCTGCGGTGGCATCCCAAGCAGCAACTCCCCTACTGCACCACAATGCACACCTCACTATTTCAATGTTATTGTCTTCTGATTGTGTTACACATATTCTGTGTGTATAAATGTAAGACTGTCCATATAGTACACAGCCCAAGATTTGTCACGAGCTACTGGTCCAGAGAGCCCAGATGCCGTGACTGCAGGTTGAAATGTGTCTTCACCTCAGTTCTGGGTTACTTCTTAATGAGTAATGATTTGTTGCACTTCTCATCCTATTTGTATCTCTGGGAGAATTGGGGAACCACCAGCAGAAGTTCAGTGTTTTCGAAACTGCATCTGAATGTCATTATTTCTTCTTTCTAGAGAAATTTATAAAAACCTTTTTGTGAGATTTGGATAAGAAGATCTGAACAAACAGACGCGTCTGTAATAGTACTCAATCTTTTTGAAAATAGCACATTTAGCTACAGAGTGGGAAAGATAAAGCAGCAGACATAGGAAGGTTTTAGTGTCCAGTGGTGAAAGAGGTAGGCTTTGGATGAAGAGTGATACGGAAGAGATTTATGCATGTAGAAAGTGGATTTAAAAATGCCTGTTTACTGCCTTAAGATTTACAAAGCACATCTGTAATTGTCTGATTTGGGTAAGGTTATAAAACAAGGACTAAGTATAGATAAACTTCATAAAGTTAAGAAGATTGTGACTTGGAAAAGTGAAAAAACCATCAATGACCTTTTATTGTCAGCACATTACAGGGTTCATTCTTAGATGTCTTAATTCCTTGCCATTTTCTGCTCCCCATCTCTTTTATCACTTGGAAAATGGCCGAAGTTCCTTACACTCTTTCTAGTTCTTTTCAGACTTTAAGAAGCAAAAATCATGTACTTCTATTTTAGGTCCATTTTGAACTATGTGATTCACAAGTCCTTAGCAGTGCAAGAAAAGCAAATAAGCTCATCATTCAGCAATGCCCTTCCAGGTTTGTTGTGGTTTGCGTCAATTTGCAATCCTCTCCCTGTGCCTTGACTTGTCCTTAGATTCAACGGAATTGAGGTTGTTTACATCTTCCTCTGTGTTTTCTAATTACTATACAAGTGATGTTAAATACCAATGTAGTATTAGTGCAAGAGACAAAATACTTGTTTTCATGCAAAGTTTGAAAAACATTTGCATTGTGTCTCACCTGCTGGAGGGTTATGTATGTGAGATTTATGTTTGAGACAATTGATTTTTCGCGACCAATCTGAAGTCATTTATGTCTCCCTTCTTCATTTCCTGAAACCTTTTAATTGGAGGTGGTAGGGTATACTAATGGTTTTTCATGGAGGTTTGGTTCTCACAACTACTTTTTCTAAATATGTTTATGTGTGCGTGTGTTTGAGCTGGAGGGAGGGGAGAGGAGTAGAGAGGAGAGACAGAGTAAAAGAGAGAGGAAGAGAGAAGAAGGCTCCAATCTTTCGGTTCTCAACGGTGGTAACTGAACCCATGACTTCGATCTGAGTCTGTCAGATGTCGGGAAGCCTCCTAGGGTGTATATTTGCAAAGATATAATTTACTGTGAAGTTGAGCTTTGAATTCTAGTATCCCAATCTAGGATGTTGGCAGCCCAACCACCGGGTCAAATACCTGCAAGTTAATGTGTAAAGAAATCTTAGCAACTTTTATTTTCACATTTCTCGTATTTACTTCTTTACTCATTGGTTTGTAAACAGTTTTTTAACTCTAGTTTTTTTCTGTCCTAATTTATAAATTCTGTCATTCTCCAAAATCAATAACTTTGGGGAAAGTGTCACTGCTTCCCCATTGCATTAGGTTCCAGACATTGAAAAATCTGTTGCTTCTGTGTCTTTTTGTAATAAAGACCTTGTGTGTATCCTGATACTAACAAATAAATAATATTTTGGTGTTTTGGCTGTTTTTTTTCTCCTTTTCCTTTCTTTATGTCTTTCTTTTTCTCTTTCACCACTTAGTTCTTTTTCTTTCTTTCACCAGTTTGGTTACCTTCAAATCCCTCTCTTCTTATCTTTTTAGATTCTTTCCACTTGTTCCACTTCCATCTCAAGGTCTACCTAGTTCAAAGATTCCTTTAATGTAAAGATTTGTTTATCTCTGATTAAGTGCATTTATGACATTTAAGTTGGGGCTCGCTATCTTCCATAGAGCAACTTTAAGATATTTTTCTTTATTTTATTTTTATTGGGAAGGCAGACTCACAGAGCAAAGGAGAGACAGAAAGAACTTGTATCAGCTGAGTCACTCCCTAAGTGGCCACAAAGGCTGGAGCAAAGCTGATCTGAAGCCAGGTGCCTCTTCTGGGTCTCCCATGCTTTGGCCCATCCTACACTGCCTTCCCAGCCTACAAACAGGGAGCTGGAAGGGAAATGGAGCAATGGGAACATGAACAAATGCCCTTATGGGATTCTGGCACATGTTAGGGAAGGACTCTAGTAACCAGGTCAGGCCCAGATATTTATTCTTTTGTCTTATCAGCTAAACTGACATTTAGAGCATTGGTCTTTAAACCGACACTAATGAATTTTTATCCAAACTTTTGTTTAACTCAGTCAGTTGCTTTTGAGTTAACAGTGTTGCAGTCTTTTTTCCTACAGGTTTTCTTACATGGTAAACAGCCTGGGGTTTAAAACAGTATGGATTTACATGTTGCTATTATTCATACTTAAATTCTAAGAGTTCACCATTGCATATTGAAAAGTATCTAGTTACAGTTAACACACGCTCACAATTGTTGGTTAAAGAGATGCAGAATATTCCTACTCTTCCTAAGGTCCAGCAGATGCTTTCTTGACCTCAAGAGGGCTATGTTTTTATGGTGATCGTTGCAGCTATTTGAGAGATTAAATTAACCTGGGCACGAGTTGTAGGGTGTCTTTACAGCAAGAGTCTTGGCTGAGCTAGGCCTCTATGGACACCCATACATTGTCACTACATAATCTATCCTGGGTGCATGTGCATGTTCAGCTGACTGTAATTTTACATTTCTGGAATATAGGCTAGATTACTTACAGGCACGAATCAGATTCTGTGGTTTCTTTTTATGCCCTTAGGTATAAGAGGAGCAGCACATTTCTCTGTTTCTTTTCCAATTCCTTTTGATGGAATGAGTCACACACTGCTTCTCTTACCTTCTGAAGGATGCCAACCCAGCAGCTGGGAATCACAAGACAGAAAACAGATTATGTGCATCGTTGCAGTGAAAATCTCAAGGAATAAAAATATCAGTACATACTGTGGGCCAGTAGAAATGGGAGCTTGCAAAAAGTGATTCTGCTTTTCTGAATTTTTGGTTTCAATTTTAGCTATGCTTTTGCTTAGATGAAGTTACTGGTCACTCAAAAATCACATTCTTATTGGTTTTTTTTTAGAAATATTTATTTTTATTAGAGAGGTAGATTGTCCAGAGAGAGAATGAATGAAAGAGAGGGAGAGAGACAGAGATTTTTCATTGTTTGGTTCACTTTACAAATAGCTACAATGACCAGAGCTGACTCAATCAGAAGCCAGGAGCCAGGGTACAGGAGCTTCTTCTGGGTCTCCCTCAAGGGTGCAGAGATCCAAGGAATTTGATCATTCTCCACTGATTTCCCAGGAGAGAGTTGGATGGGAAGTGGAGCAGCTAGGACTTGAACTGGCACCCGATATGGGATTCTGGCACCCAATATGAGATTGTGGCACTACAGGTGGATGATTAACCCATTTAGTCACTGTGCACGTCCCTACATTCTTATTTTTAAAATTATAGATATTAGAGAAAAGCCTTCCCTCATGTGTCTTAAAGGTTTATTGCCAACACCTTTGTCACAAAAGACAGGTTAACCAATTTATTGGTTTATGTGACTGTAGCACCAATGAGCAGCATTTGCTGTCAATTTTTTTTTATACTTACTATGTACCAGGAGTTGTACTTGACTTAAAATATTTATCTTCACATTTGTTTATTTATTTAAAAAAAAATATGCCAGGAGATTCTTCCTGGCCTACTGAATGGGTGCAGGGTACTAAGGACTTGGCTCATATTCCACTTCTTTCCCAGGCCACCCAACAGGGACTTATATGGGAAGTGGAACATTTTGGACACTATTTGGTTCCTGTATGGAATCCTGATACTTGGAATTTGAAGGTCAGCCTGTTGAACCATTGTGCCGGACCCTTGAGCTGTCAATTTTTATGCTTGATGTACGTGAGGCCGGGTCCACATGTAGAAATGGGACCAAAATAAAGAGGCCACGATCTAGTGCTAGTAGACAGACAGGAGAAACACAACAACATTATCTCTAGATTCTCTCTCTTTTGATTTTAAGATTTATGAAGTCCAGAGCCAGGAGCCTCTTATGTATGTTCTACATGGGTGCAGGATCCCATGTCCTTGGGCCGTACTCGACTGCTTTCCTAAGCCACAAGCAGGGAGCTGGAAGAGAAGCAGAACTGCGGATATAGGAATCGATGCCCGTATGGGATGTAGTTCATGAGGACTTTAGCTTCTAGGGTTGTTGGCAACGCCCGCATCGCCACGTACCCTGAGCCGAGCAGAGGGACTAGGGTTATGAGACAGATAAAACAGACATCACACATCACACACTGAGGCTCATTCTTGTGAAGTGAAGCCCTTTATTCAAAGTTGAACTGCTCTTATATAGTCTGCTTGGCTCCTCCCAGGATTTTCCCAATGGTTAAGCAACACCTAAGCTCCCCCGAGGAAGGAGGGAAATTGCAGTAAAGCCAGGGGCTAAATGTATCAGGCCATGATTGCCCTTCCTATTACACCTTGAGAACCAAGCTAAGCTGTGGAGTTAACCCTTGGGAGACCGGGGCCTACATAGGGTGTCATGCTGGGGTCCTATGTCCAGGTTCTTTCTGATATTCTGTATACAGTTATTCCTCATTGGTATGCTGTACTAACCTCTCTGACATGCAGTTTAAGAGGAACTGTCAAACAAGCCATGTCAGATACTTTATGATTAACTGCATGACAGAAATGCAAAATAAGACTAGAATAATATTTGAGGACTTTTGGTTTCCTTTTGGGTAAAGGAATTCTATTCCCTCTCAGTTGCCTAGGGATGAGAAAGGCAAGGAGGTGATGGGAGGGCAGGAGAAAATTATATATATTCCATTCATTTATTTGAAAAGCAGAGAGAGATAAAATTTTTCATTTGCTACTCCGTTCTATAAAATTTCTCTAGCTAGGACTGAGTCAGATGTAAATAGGGAGCCTGGAACTCATGACAGCTTCCCACACCGTGGTGAAGGAATATAAATACCTGAACTATCCCTCATTGCTTCCAAGGGTGCACATAGCAGGAATGGTGGTGGCACTCAAACTTAGGAACTCTGAGAATACAGGCAGCCACGAAGTGTCTTAACAACTTTTCCAAATGGACATTTCTGAAATTTAGCTTCTAACATGCTCACTTTGAGGCTAGTGCAGTGGCTCAATTGGCTGATACCTGCCTGCAAGTGCCAGTATCCCATATAAGCACTGGTTTACATCTTGGCTGCTCCACTTGCATTCTAGCTCCTTACTTATGGCCTGGGAAAGCTGTGTAAGATGGTCTGAAGCTTTGGTAGCCCACACCTGTGTTGAAGACTCAGAAGAAGCTCCTAATTACTGCCTTCAGCTCTGGCCCTAGTGGTCCCTTGGGGAGTGAGTGAAACAGCAGATGGATGATCTGTCACTCCTCTCCATAAATCTGATCTGCCTTTCCAATAAATCTTTTTAAAATTATTAATTACTACTAATACCATATTGCTGTATTTTTAATGCATATCGCTGTTTTAAAATATGAAACCCTTGGGACTGGCCCTGCGGCATAGTAGCTAAGCCGTCACCTGAAGTTCAGCATCCATGTGGGCTCTGCTTTCAGTCCTGGCTGCTCCTTGCTAATGTGTCTGGGAAAGCAGCAGAAGATGGCCCAGATGCTTCGGCTCCTGCCACTCACTTGGAGACCCTGACGGGAGCTCCTGGCTCCTGGGTTTGCCATTGCTTCAAGTTGCAGCCATTTGGGGAGTGAGCCAGCAGATGAAATATCTCTTCTCTGTCTACTCTACCTTTCAACTATAATAAATCGATCAATCAAAACTCTTAAAATTTCCTTTAAAAATTTGTTATTGTGTATTTGGCTATATCATTAAGATTATAAGTTGAAGGGCAAGAACAAAAGCTAAAACTTGTCACTTACATTTTAATAACTGAACATATTACATTTTTGTGCAGTTTGCTAAAAGTGTTATTCTGAATCACAATTACATAGAACCCTTAAAATCTACCCATTTCTTTTCACGGATGTTGCAAATAAGTTAAAATTATCTAACATAAAATTATTATTGACAGTTTTTACAGGTCTTCAGGCCTTAAAGTTTAATGGAGAAGAAAGATAGTGTTGATTGTGTTAATGTAATTATATAAAATCTGGTGGAAAATTTTTGGGTGTTTTACTCTTTTGAAACTTTCTAAAATGAAAGTTTCCTCATCTGTTAAGCATTTATAGTACAAATGGATTTTAATGTAATACAGTATATAAGTAATGAGCTTGGATTCATACACTAAAACATGACTTTTGATCTATTATCTGCTTTTAAGACAAGTAATTTTTACTCAGGAAAAATTCTTAAAATTTCATCAGCTTTAATTTTTTTTGGATAAATACAATAAATGGTAACCTCTGTTCAATCTTTTATTTATAACATTTCTGTTTATTTATTTGAAGGGCAGAGATAGAAATACCCAGGTCTCTATAGAGACAGCATTCCCATCCACTGGTTCACTCTCTAAATCTCTCAGTAGGGAGACTGTGTTGGGTCAGATCGACCCAACACAGAAAAGCATCTGCTTGGCTCCTTCTTGCCTGGAATTGGGAGCCACACTTGGAACAGAAACCAGGCCTGGGATATGGGACTCCAGCAGCACTGATAATTTTCTGATTATACTTTTTTCTCCCCCTTGCAAAATGGCATGTTATGGTGGATAATAAGGATATGACAAAAGTTTTTCATTGTTCATATATTTTCCTGTCCCAAAGTCCTGCAATTGTTGAAATCAAAACACAGGTTAAAATCTTTCAGTGCTATATAGGAAGTACAGTTAGCCACAACCATGCACATCATGGTGGATCACTGTATTGTCAACATTTACAACTCCAGTTACTTAGATTATGGGCAGCAGTGGCATTTTTTCACATGGAATGATTCCTCATTTCAGACCTCTAACTTTAATGTCTGTCAGGATTCCCCCAATTTTTTTTTCTCTATGAAATCTCCAGGGATTCTTGTGATGGCTAAATTGGTTCATATATCTGCTTATCTATTTGCTGCTATTTTTCACCCGCCCACCACATATTTTAGGGGCAGCAGCACTGGCAATATCTCCATACAGGTATTAATCTGCGACAGGTGAACCTGCCATGTGGAAGCAGGAGTGTCAAGGAATGATCATACAGGATTCTTCTTACAGCCAAGTAATACTGAAAATAGTCTACACCCTTACATTAGACACACCCTTTAGTTTCAAATTCAATTCCTGATTTTCCCTTAGTTACTTTGGAAATATAGTAAGAATCATTGCTTCTGTGAAAAGATGTTTACTCAAAAAGCAAGTAGAGAGAAAGGGAAAATTCCCATTCACCTGTTCACTACCTAAACGGCTGTACAGTCAAGCCCGACAACGCAATCAAGAGCTTTTTCAGTCTCCCACATACTAAAGGGACAGAACTGTGATGCAAACAAAAAATGAGCCCAAGTCCATGCGAGGGGTGAGACGCAAAACCCTGCAAACGCACAAGCCGCCAAATCCTAAACAAAGTGTATATGCTAGGTGGCAAGGTGGCATGCAGATAGCATAGGAAAACAGAATCTATGCACTTTACAATTATCAATACTATAAAGGCTGATTCTGATCTTCCCGAGCATGACAGCATTTAATTATTCTCTTCAAAATTCCACGTGGAGCCTTTTTTGCATTTTCATAGTATGTTCCTCACCTTTGCCAAACAGGTGCATAAAGATGTTGACAGATACATCATATCCAGACTCCCAGACCACTCATACTTGTTACACTCACTCACAGAAAACAAAATGGTGATTGTCAATGAAACGGCGACGAGTTGTTCCTAAAATTAGAATAAAACTTTGCGTTGCCGGATGTGATTACATGCATTTAAGAACAAGGGTTGGAGGTGGCAGCTAAGCCTGTACACAGCTCCTTTTACAGAAAAGGTGATTGGCTCTGAAAAGAGCCTTTGGATTTTCACGGTGCGGTGCTCCAACAAGGAAGGACGATTTAAGCCCGCTCCCCGCGGATGCGGCGCGCCAGCTGGATGTCCTTGGGCATGATGGTGACGCGCTTGGCGTGGATGGCGCACAGGTTGGTGTCCTCGAAGAGCCCCACGAGGTAGGCCTCGCACGCCTCCTGCAGCGCCATGACGGCCGAGCTCTGGAAGCGCAGGTCCGTCTTGAAGTCCTGCGCGATCTCGCGCACCAGCCGCTGGAACGGCAGCTTGCGGATCAGCAGCTCCGTCGACTTCTGGTAGCGCCGGATCTCGCGCAGCGCCACCGTGCCGGGCCGGTAGCGGTGCGGCTTCTTGACGCCGCCCGTGGCCGGCGCGCTCTTGCGGGCCGCCTTGGTGGCCAGCTGCTTGCGCGGGGCCTTGCCGCCGGTCGACTTGCGGGCCGTCTGCTTCGTGCGAGCCATTTGGGAATGCCCGAGAAAACAAGCTCGTAATGGCTCCGCAGACCCTGCTTTATATACAAACAGGATCGTTCTGATTGGGTTTTCGGAAATGCCTGCGTACTACTGGCTGGTAAATTCCGGAAGGACTCGCAGCACACCCGATTGGTTTATCCCTCTAGGACCGGATTCGGATTGGTAAGTTTCAATGGGTAAACAAAACCTGCCCTACCCTCAACATTCCTAAATAGTTTGAACAAGCCTTACATTCACGAGCCTTACAAAATATTAGCACAGAGTGTTATCTTTGAGCTCTTACTGTGCTTTAATCCACAAAGCGAATGGGTTTGAAAACTATGTTTTCGGTAAAAATAAATCTTTAAAAAAAAAAGATATGTTTTCGATTTTCACTTTTTAGAAACGCCAGCCATTTTATGGCTTCATTTACTTGTTTTTATCCCCGTGTCATTGGCTTATTAAAAAAAAAAATTACTGTTTTCAGGCTTCATTATATTTTAGTGTGAATGGTCACTCAGACATGGTGTTCTGGAATTTACACGAAAGGAGTTTTGTTTCAAGCCGGGTGTGCACAACAAACACCCAGTTCTGGAAAACGGGTTTGAATGTTTGGGCTGATGCCCATAGCAGGGCGTTAGGAAGGGCTGCTTTGTAGTGTGAAATTCAAACTGATTTAACAGAGCGAAAAAGTTTACCCTGTAGCTATTGGAAAGCATGTCAAAAAGGTCTTTGCACATACACATACATACTCCTTACATATTTTTCAACCAATATTTATCTTGAAAATTTTTATAAAGGATGTTATTGGAAAAGATTCTTAATGAATGAAATGATCTGCACAGCCCAAACCAGCCTCTCACTAATACAACAAAGGGGGATTTGTGCATTCCTAATTTACAAACATCGATTGTATTGGCTTATAAATGTTCCGCAATTAAGTTTTTAATTTGCTGTTTGCATAAACTTTTTTTGTAAGGAGTCAGGGACTGCATGTTATATTTATTTTTGTCTCCTGACCAAATTCAAACACATGTACGAAACAGTGTGACAGTCTGAATGGTTTCTTTACGGTTGCAGTGTAGTAAACAATTCACATTATTGTATTCAGAAGGAAATGTCTTAAAGCTCTAAGGATTTTGGCATTTCACATTTTCTTTTTTTTTTAGCGTGTGTTTTTCATTTTGAAAGTCTTTAAAAAACTGTGATTTGGATATACTATAGTTCTCAAAATTGTGCAATAGCTAATTGGATTTTACAATAAGTTTATAACTGATACATGCCAAGTTTAATATTCCCCAATGTGAACTTGTCTCTTGTGCTACTCTCTCTCCCCTAGATTGTTGCCCATAGCATGGTACAGGTCATTTTCTCTAGTGTGCCAACAATGCACCGCATTAGAAGATGACCAAGCCTTTTTGTAGTATATACTGAGCTAGGCATGGTAGCATAATCTCCCTACTAGTATGTTTACCATTTTCAGGGTAGTTTTCCAATTTTACTTATTTAATAGGAAGTTTTCTTTTTCACTGTTGTCCTGGGTTTAAGCATGTTATTGAAATAATCTTCAAGATTTCGTGCTGATATGGATTTTGGAACCCTAACTTTAACCCCTTTTTCCTCTATATTTTCATTGTGTATTCCCTACATTTAGTCAGTCATTAAGAGGAGATTAGGAAGTGCCCTCTCCACGTAAGACATGCATCAAACGTATTAGGTCATTTATCTATATACAGCTGACTGAAAAAAGACAGGTGCATTACACCTATGCCCATGACAATGGTTCAAAAGTTGCTGTTATATAGTGCTAGATGACGATTGGTCCACCAGCCCATGTTTGGGCATATTCTCCAGTGAAAAGTACTGAGGCTGTGGAAGCGATGACTGTATCACTGTGTTTGTTGCAGCACTATTCATGATATCCAATATAGAGCATCACCCTGCATCCCACAGAGTAATGCGGAAACTACATGCACAAATGAAAGTAAAGGAATACTCTTCAGCTACCAAAATGGATGAAATTCTGTTGTTTATGGAATTATGCTGTGTGTAAAATAAGCCGGGCCTGTTACCTACATGTGAGCATCTCAAAAATGTTTATGTTCTAGAAATTTAGTGTATCAGTTGTCTAACTCTGAGAGGAGGGGAGGGAGAATTGAAAGAGATTATTCAACTGATGCAATGTGACAGGACCGAGTTCTGGTGTTGTATTGCATTTTAGCAAGGACTATAACAGACTGCATTTCAAAATGGCTAGAAGACAGTTTTAATGTTCTCTTCACAAAGATTGGATCAGTTTGATTGTTTTTCAAAGTATGTGTGGCCCCATTGTACTCCACTAGAAGGAGTAATCATGTCCACCTGAAACACAAAGTAAAACCTTGCTATTACCATGACAAACAAGGCATGAGCAGTGTTGGCCTCAGTCCAGAGAAGGAAGTATATGCAGAGAGTTACATAATACAAAATATGATATTTCTATGACAGAGTTTAAATTTAAATATTTAGTGAATGCTTTCATTTCTGGCAACCGTTTGCATTGATTCTATGATTTTTGATTGATTGTGAAGTTTGAAGATGCTAAATATGTTTAATAACCAAATCTGTTTTTTATTACTGCATGATAGAATAGCTCAGATCCGGTACTTAAGAGAACATGTATTAGCTGATCATATCTGTGACTTTAGCTTAGCTGTAAAGGTTTTGGCCAGAGTTGAATTCTGTTTCACTCTTGAATGAAGAATGACCAATTTTTAAACATACTGAACTTACTGAAACAGGTTCTAGAATTTTTTTTTTGGTAGAGCTTAAAGCTTCCTTTCTTACAGCTGTTGGCTGGAGACCTCTCTTACACAGGCCTTTAAAGTTCTTCCTTTGGGATATCTCAGAGTGGGCACCTGAAGTATCTTTCAGGTTTGGAGAGAGTTAAGGAAATGTATGCTACAGACATACATAATAGAGTTATAAAGACAAAATTATTTATATCCTGTCACCTCTCAAAGTCCAAAGATTTGAGCAGCAGGTCATGGTGAATTATGTCTACATGCAAAAGTTCGCCTGCAACACATGCTAGCCTTGGCTCAGCGGGTATTATGCAGGCTCCCTCATTGCAGCTCTGGGCAAGAAAGTGCAGTATGTTCAAGAAAAAAAAAAAAAGCTAACTAACACAGCCACAAGCCATCCTCTTCCCCCGCCTCCCTTCATCCACTTCCTCGCTTATTGGCTTAGATTGCTTGCAGTCAGAAATCTGTCAGGTAAATAAGGGCACCAGGGACCTTTGATGTGCTTTCAAATGGGTCACTGGCTGTGACCTCACATAGAAGCTTTTGAAAATGAAACAGAATCCTTTCCTTCTTTCAAATTTGTTGGTTCAGATCCTGCTTGATTTCCTCAGGGAAAATGTACAGATTTATTTAGTTTTACTTTTACATATGTCCAGAAAAGAAAAGTAGGCCACTTTTAAGATCTGACTGTTTTTATTGGAAAGGCAAAACAGATTTATAGAGAGAAGGAGAAAGATCCGTTGCTGGTTCATTCACCAAATGTCACAACAGCCAGAAGTCAACTGATTCAAAATTAGGGGCCGGGAGCTTCTCCATCTCTCACACATTGGTCCCTAGGTTTTGGGCCATCCTTTGCAGCTTTCCCAGGCCATAAGCAGGGAGCTGGAAAGGAAGTGGAGCAGCTGGAAACATGAGCTGGCACCCAAATGGGATTCAGACACTTGCAAGCCAGAGAACTAGTCATTTAAGCTGGGCCCAAATTAGGTAAGTTATATAGTGCCTTGAGCAGAGTGCTAAGTTATGCAAGCATGCAAACATGGTAGAGTTTGGGCTAGGGTTGTTGATGTTCAAAAATAAAAGCAGAAGATCAGATTGGGTATGGTTGGTTCCTACTTTCCTCCACCTGTAATCTTTATCTCTAGGACTGCAATGTGATTATCATTTTGTTAAAGGGGAGAAGTTTTATTCCCCCCTAGGAAGAAAAATATTACACAGCCTTCCTGCATTTGCTGCTTATTTATTTCCTGAATTTCATTAGAAATAATCATTAGCTGGAATGTTGCTGCCACTCTTCCATGCCATGACACAGATTTGGAGACTCATTTTTTTTTTTCTTTTAATGTTTTATTTATTTTTGTTCTAAAGTCAGATATATACAGAGAGGAGGATAGACCGAGAGAATTATCCTCTGTCAGATGATTCACTCCACAAGTGACCGCAATGGCCAGTGCTGCGTCTATCTGGAGCCAGGAACCCAGATCTCCCACGTGGATGCAGGGGCCCAAAGCCTTGGGCCATCCTTGACTGCTTTCCCAGGTCACAAGCAGAGAGTTGGATGGGAAGCAGAGTTGCCAAGATTCGAATCGGCACCCATATGGAATCCTGGCGCGTTCAAGGCGATGACTTTAGCCGCTAGGCCGTGGCACTGGGCCCAACTTTTTGTTTTCTTAAAAATACTGATGCGTGTGTGAAATTATGGCGTGGCTGATTCCTCTCGCTGGACTTTGGATCTGTGTGTTTGCTGCCTCAATGCTGAGAATAAGCCATAGTCTGTGAGTTTAGTTGAAGTAATTGTCTTAATAATAAAAAATAAACATGGCTAGAGACGAAAGAAGTGCTGAGTTTTGTGAGGGATAGAAGAGACGTGCCGAGACATGTTGTCTTCTGCATGGCACATCGATTTCTGTGTCTTTGCTCTCCACCTGCAGTGCAGCCTGTTCTCAGGTTCCGCTTTCCCCGAAGTTACCTATTTCTGGCAGAGCATTTATATAGATTATCAGCTCTTTCCCCTTCACCCTCCACCCCCACTAACATAATGACATATAACTCTTTGATTTTCAGAATTTTTTTTTTTCTTAAAAAGAAGCAATAACAATAGCTTTGTGTTTGACAAATCTGCAATAGGCTGTACTGGACAATTTGAAAATGTACCTGATTGTTTTGGGTATACCAACCCTAAGAGAGACTACATAAAGAATAAAGATATGTTCCAAAGGATTTGCAGAGTTAGGAGTTTGGTAAATACAGTAAGTGAAGGACAAATTCTCTACCACTACATATCACATTTCAGGAGCCGTTAGTACTTTCAGTTACTCCAGAAGCTGCTCAATACTGAAACATGACTATGAAGTCACTAGCCCTTTCATGGGACTAGGCGGGTGGCCCTGAATAAGGCGTAGGTTATGAATACAGATGAGAAATTGAGGTTAACCCCTCAAGGCATGCAGCATGTGTCCTTGGCACCTTAGAGCCTAGACAAGGCCATGACCATTGATTATCTGTTTTGTAAATTTTATTTATTTATTTATTTATTTTTGTAGTTAAAAATGTCTCACATATTTATTACTGAACCAACCCACTACTAAGGGGTCTCAATCAAACATGTCCAGCTGTCCATACGATGGTGGCATCCTTAGCTTGATACAATGGATAGTGATGTTGATACAGCACAAAATATGTGTTCCATCTGTTTTAGCACAGTTCCTCACAGACCCAGCTTGGTCCTTCTCCAGTGTCTCCTCTTGAAGTTATACCTGATCTTATTGCTGGTTTTCATTCGAAACCATTGGGGAATGGGACGATTTTGTTTTTGTTTTTTGGCCAGGAATCTCTTGATTCTGAAGGTCTTGTGAGAAGACATGGCGAGGAAGACTCCAGGCCACGTATCACGATGGCGGAGTGAAAAAGAAAGTGTTTTGTAAATTTTAAAAGCTGATATGCAATTGGCATGTGTTAGGTATGTATTTTAATGTAACAAAAACAATGTTTGTGCAATATAAATGCAAATCAAAATATTTCTCAATGAAAATTGAATGGGATAATGAGATAATTGTACAGCCTAGTCGAAAGCTATACTTTGAAAGGTACATTTTAAATATTGTGTGACTATTTTTAACTGTGGTTATATACCAAAGTGATAATATTTTCACAGTTGATATTCATTGCAACATGTTAATGAAATGATTTCACATGTATCTTTCTACTTTTTAAAATGTGGTTATTACAAATTTCAAAATAACAGTGTTTGCATTATTTTTGATGTGTAGCATTGCGCAAGAACTCTTATTTTGTCCTGTTTCCTGATTCTTTGCAAAATATTGGAAGTATAATTTTGAAAGAAAAAAGAGCTATTTTATGTTGCATGGAAATCTAGTACATGGCTCAAAGTTAGATTCATTTAGAAATATATAGAAGTTAACAAAAGGAAGCTGTCCAAAAACAAACAAAAAGCTTGTGACTTATCACGGAGAAAATGTAGTAATATAGAGATGAGATTATTAATATTTGCATTCTTTAATTGTAAGAAATCAGTAGATGGCGACTACTTGGAATTCCATGCTACTGTATTACTCCCCAGAATATAGATATTTGCAGAAGGGTATCTAGAACTAAATGTTGTTTCCATAAAAGCTTAAGCTTTGATCTGCTAAAAAGTGTTGAAGAGCATAGTAATTAGAAAAACAAGAAAGCAGTTATTAACAAGAAATAAACAAGAAATAGTTATTCCAACACCCCCAGATCATTATATTGGAGAAAAGAAGGTCATACGATGATTTCTGGAAGCTATGTTCAGGTCAGCAAAGATGACAACTAGAAAATCAGATCATGGATTCCTTAAAAGGAAAAATTTGAATTGTAAGTAATTTTGTTCAACTTTTGTCAAAAGAGAGGGGTTATAACATGGAAAGTAAACCTGTCAAAAATCACATAAGGATTTCATATCAAACTATTTATATTTATTCCAAAATAAAGGAAGGACTGCATTCTCTTTCATAGGAAAGCATAGCCTAAACAGCATACTCAGGTTTGTGTCTTGGAAAATATGATTATGTTTTGATATTTGTATGGCCCGTATCAGTGTTTTTCAATACTAAGCTGAAAGATAGAATAATTGCATGTTTCTGCCCATTACTGCTGAAAAGTATGTTTCTGCAATTCAGTGTGTAACCTAAAGTTGACAATGTAATAATCCCTCAGGACATAATACATCTTCTTGAACTAAATTTCCTCCATTTTTCTGATATGAGTTATATATATTGTTCATCATCTTTATTCTGTTGACATAAGTTTATTTTTCTGTGGTTCCCTGAATAATGAATTATACATTAGGAACATATATTTGGATTTTTATTATTTGGAATTCTATGCATTGCTACGTGTAATAAAACAATGGCCTGAAACACTTTCTCCATGAGAAAGTTTTGGTCTGAGTTTGGTTTTTAAACCTTCTCTATTTGTTGAAGGCATATGTTGAACTCATTATATGGAATTATGAATGTTGTTACTTCTTTTGACCTCCATGGAGGTTTTAAGAGACAATTTCTCTCACCAGTATGCCATTCATCAACTCCACAATTTACCTAGATTTCACCCCAGGCACATCTCAATGCTTCTCTCCAAATTGAACAAACAGATTTGAAAGGGGACTTGTGAAGAGAGGTGATCTGTGGAGCAACATGTTGCACATTATATTTTTAAAAGTCTGTGAGTCTACTTCTCATTGATTCAATCATTAGAATTCTTTTCACCAGGCAAGGCAAAGACACTGAGTGCTTTAATGTAGAACCCATTCGGAAAATGCACTTAAATACCTTTCCTTAGATATGAAATGAAAGCTTTGAGTTGTGTGTGCGTCAGTTCCACGGGTGGGGTGTGCCAAAGAGTGAGTTCCTTAGCATGAGACACGGATGGCACAGAGGTTGGGGTTCAAACAGCCCCAGGAAGAAGACTTTGCCTACTTCCATCAATGTTATGTTGACCAGCCAAGCTTTCACAGGCCAGTGTTATGGTTGTGATGATTAAAGGCCTTGGGAGCTTGAGAACATGCAAGTTGGCTGGTGCAGCAGTGAAGCTGCCTTTTTAAAACGGGATTTATTTATTCCTTTGCCAGTCATGTTTACAAAGTGACAGGGACAGAGATCTCCCATCCACTAATGCACCCCTCAGATGGCCAGCACTAGGGCTCAGATCCTTCCAGCGCAGACATTTGGGGAGTGAACCAGCAGATGAAAGATCTTTCTCTGTCTCTCCTTTCTGTAAATCTCTTTCTAATAAAAAACGATAAATATTATTTATCTTAAAAAGCCTTCCTAGTGGTCAACTGCCTGCAGAGTGTCTACGTTAAGGTGCATATCTGCCTGATTTAATGAAGCCCACGGCGTCATCTAATCAGGATTCCTAATCATTTAGAATTTATTCATTCCTTAAGCTGTTCACTTTTAAAGCCCTATCAAAGGCGATTTCATTTCACGTGGCCTTTTAAAAGTGCGGTCCTAATTGCATTTCCTAGAATGAGAAATAGCAGATATTTCCACTAAAACCAGGTACAAGCATACCAAAAATTAAAAAATCCCGCCGGGAAATGATTGGACACAGCACATCCTTTGTTCTCCGATGGATTCTCACATTCTCAGGCTTTTAGTGTATGGTGGCTTTATATGTATACACATTTTGTGGTGAAAAATGTGGTGACATAATATGGAATTTATTCCCATTTCATTTGCAGAAAATGTAGCTTCTTCTTAACCATTTCATTCTGTTAGTGGGAATTAGACCAGTGAGAAAGGTTTTCTTTAAGGGTTCAAACCAGCACAACTTTGAGTAATTCAGCGCTTTTCCAGAAAAAGTGGTGGCTCTGAAAAGAGCCTTTGGTTGTGGTGCACTGCTTTCTGCACCGTTTTACTTGCCCTTGGCCTTGTGGTGGCTCTCGGTCTTCTTGGGCAGCAGCACGGCCTGGATGTTGGGCAGCACGCCGCCCTGCGCGATGGTCACGCGGCCCAGCAGCTTGTTGAGCTCCTCGTCGTTGCGGATGGCCAGCTGCAGGTGGCGCGGGATGATGCGCGTCTTCTTGTTGTCGCGCGCCGCGTTGCCCGCCAGCTCCAGGATCTCAGCCGTCAGGTACTCGAGCACGGCCGCCAGGTACACGGGAGCGCCCGCTCCGACGCGCTCGGAGTAGTTTCCTTTGCGCAGCAGCCGGTGCACGCGGCCCACGGGGAACTGCAGCCCGGCCCGGGATGACCGAGTCTTGGCCTTGGCGCGAGCTTTTCCTCCTTGCTTGCCGCGTCCAGACATCTTGGTAACCACAGGGAAGGTTTGTCAGAGGGAAAGCAAGCTCAAATGTGAAATCTCAAATCTGAGAGGAAGCAATTATACTTCCAACCGGAATGAAAAATTGTCCAGTCTGATTGGTTAAAATGAGATTACAATTTCAGCCAATGAAAAACTGAGTCTTGTCATTCCCTTCATTTGCATAGGAGCTTAAGTTCAAACACAATCTACCCAATCAAACTTTGGGATTTTAAGTACTACTTTTGCATACTCAGGCTACAAGCATAGGCAGTGTTGGTTCAAGTATGTGCGTTTGTTTCTATTCTCTTTGAAAGCGCTGTGGTATAACGTCATTGTGATAGTTTCAAGTGCAGAGCTAACAGGTACACTGAACAACAGTTTCAGTTGCAAAGAAATCTCATTTACATTAAACATCAAGTGTTTTGCTCTATTAAAATTGTAAAAGCTGCGTCCTAACCTTGTGCTGTTGGCTCAAATTTTTTTAAATTCTATTTTTTGATATTCTTTACATAGTTAATTAGGGCACAAAAGTTCTAGGGCTACAGGAAAGTGGTTAAGAGTATTATTTCCACATTTTTTTTTCTATAACTGGGAAAAACAGGGAGGTAAAGGGATAAGCCCCACCCAGCCTCCCATCCATGCCAGGTCCGTGGTATGGGGCATGCTCCGAGGCTCTTGCTCAAGTGGTTTGGACAGTTCAGTAGTTAATGAACTGCTGCCAAACTCGCCATTTAAAGCATGATGTGGCCACTGAGGAATCCTCTGGTAGACACAGTTCATCTTTGTAGTCTCTGTTCGCCCCGTTTTTCGCCGCCAAAATATGGCTGAGGTGGTTGATTTGTTCTGTCTTTTCATGGTTAAGGCTCCGAGTCTGGCAGTTTGATTGTGGAAATCCCTAAAGTAACTTTGTCTGAGGTGAACCCAGACCAGGTTTTTGGGAATACTTGCAACTATAAGGCCCGGTACTTTCTGTCATGCATTGCTTGCTGCTTCAGGGCACCTCTCTACAAGAGTGAGGCATTTTTTGCAAGATGAGATGGCATGTTTCATCCTCCCACTAATTTTTAACCTCAGTATTAGAGAAACTCACTTAGTGACTGCCTGAAATTGCTGTTTGTGGGCCACTAATAGAAAACGTACGGATCATACCATTAACATTCCTAATGCTGAGCTACGCAGGTGACTAATGAAGTAATGAAAAAGCTGCATGGAGACCAACGGCAAACAGATAGCTACTTTCACACTATACATCGCAAGGGAGATACAAAACCTGCATGAATAACAGGACATCAGAATATTAGGACAACAAACTGCAACACCTGAATTTATAGCACTTATGTTACAGATCATTCATGAGCTTCGTAGGTGGCTCTGAAAAGAGCCTTTGGGGTGAATTGTGCCCAAGCACGCGTCTACTTGGAGCTGGTGTACTTGGTGACGGCCTTGGTGCCCTCGGACACGGCGTGCTTGGCCAGCTCGCCGGGCAGCAGCAGGCGCACGGCCGTCTGGATCTCCCGGGACGTGATGGTCGAGCGCTTGTTGTAGTGCGCCAGGCGCGACGCCTCGCCCGCGATGCGCTCGAAGATGTCGTTGACGAACGAGTTCATGATGCCCATGGCCTTGGACGAGATGCCCGTGTCCGGGTGCACCTGCTTCAGCACCTTGTACACGTACACCGAGTAGCTCTCCTTGCGGCTGCGCTTGCGCTTCTTGCCGTCCTTCTTCTGCGCCTTGGTCACCGCCTTCTTGGAGCCCTTCTTCGGGGCAGGAGCGGACTTGGCTGGCTCAGGCATCGTGGCTGCAACACTCAGATCTGTCTTCCACGAGAAGAAATCAGAGTGCGGAGGCCCGTGCGCCACCAGCCTATTTCTGCGCTGAACATGCAAATGAGGATTGTAGATGTCTGGGTTTTCATTGGCTTGCTGGCTTCGCTGCCTGCTGATAGGCTACGACGGGATGCTGAGCTCCCATTGGCTCTATCAGTATCCTCGCCTCAGGCCCGCCCTACGGCGGCAGACGTCCTATGCAAACTAGAGGCAGCCTGTTCTCACAGCTGCGTTGTGATTGGCTGGACTTGGCATCCGGACGCTGCCATAGGCTACTTTACGAAACCAGAGCAGAGTATAACTGTGCAGCTGCCGGGTGCTGGGCATCTTGGGTTTAAGTGAACCTCCGAGCCATCGCCATGTCTGGACGCGGCAAGCAGGGTGGCAAGGCTCGCGCCAAGGCCAAGACTCGGTCCTCCCGGGCCGGGCTGCAGTTCCCCGTGGGCCGCGTGCACCGGCTGCTGCGCAAGGGCAACTACGCCGAGCGCGTCGGCGCGGGCGCTCCCGTGTACCTGGCGGCCGTGCTCGAGTACCTGACGGCTGAGATCCTGGAGCTGGCGGGCAACGCGGCGCGCGACAACAAGAAGACGCGCATCATCCCGCGCCACCTGCAGCTGGCCATCCGCAACGACGAGGAGCTCAACAAGCTGCTGGGCCGCGTGACCATCGCGCAGGGCGGCGTGCTGCCCAACATCCAGGCCGTGCTGCTGCCCAAGAAGACCGAGAGCCACCACAAGGCCAAGGGCAAGTAAAACGGCGCAGAAAGCAGTGCACCACAACCAAAGGCTCTTTTAAGAGCCACCACAAAGTCAAATTGAAAGGGCTTAAACATTTCGAACATGCGTTGTATTTGTAGTTCATAGTGCAAAACTGTCATTATTTAGACCCGCTGGTTTTGCTCCTTATTTCAGATTTGGTCGTTGGAGTTTAATTTATCATTCCATAGGGATAGCTGCAGTTTGTCAGATGTGAGGAGCATTGCTTGTCAAGAATCCAAATATCGCTCAGTGCCATGGATACTGTTTCCCTTGCCTTTATGAGATCTCGCTTTACCAACTTGTTGGAAGAATTAACTACAATTCCCCACGTCATCCATCTTTTTCCAATAGTTGAAATATTTGACTACAAATCATGAATTTGGCAGTCTACTCAAGGTAATTCCAAGTGGTGTCTTACATCCGTGTAATATGAAGAGTAGTTTAATGTGAGTGTTCATTATACCATGTTTGAGAATGTTATTAAGGAGAAAAGTCATGATCAGGATTTGAAAAATTGATCAAAGAATGTTTTTTCTAAATTGAAAGAAAATTACCGTCAAACCTCCCGTGCCTTTTTTGAAAAGATCAAAAGTCAGTTCCAGGTGCCAACGATTAAATTACATTAATCCAGGAAAAATTCCCCTCGATATGTAGGATTATAATGAGATACTCAAGTATTTTAAATGAAACGCATTAGGAGGGGGAAAAGAAACGGCTGAAAACTCGAGCAGAAAAGCTGGTCCTAGGAAAACGTTCCTAGTTGATGGAAAAACAGTTCATGCAGGCTTGATAGTAGCCACCAATAGCTTTGCTCTGAGCCGCCCATTAGGCCTGACTTGTCCAATAAGAACAGCACTCGTGTTATATATTCGTTCACTTTCGGTTTCAAGGCAGGCAGTGTTCAGTTTAGACATGGCTCGCACGAAGCAGACGGCCCGCAAGTCGACCGGCGGCAAGGCCCCGCGCAAGCAGCTGGCCACCAAGGCGGCCCGCAAGAGCGCGCCGGCCACGGGCGGCGTCAAGAAGCCGCACCGCTACCGGCCCGGCACGGTGGCGCTGCGCGAGATCCGGCGCTACCAGAAGTCGACGGAGCTGCTGATCCGCAAGCTGCCGTTCCAGCGGCTGGTGCGCGAGATCGCGCAGGACTTCAAGACGGACCTGCGCTTCCAGAGCTCGGCCGTCATGGCGCTGCAGGAGGCGTGCGAGGCCTACCTGGTGGGGCTCTTCGAGGACACCAACCTGTGCGCCATCCACGCCAAGCGCGTCACCATCATGCCCAAGGACATCCAGCTGGCGCGCCGCATCCGCGGGGAGCGGGCTTAAATCGTCCTTCCTTCCTTGGAGCACCGCACCGTGAAAATCCAAAGGCTCTTTTCAGAGCCAATCACCTTTTCTGTAAAAGGAGCTGCGTACAGGTGTAGCTTTGGGCTTATTTGGCTATGCATGTGCTGCTGGACTACCTTCCCCTCATGCTTTAGTTCTGGTCCTTAAGTTCTGTAGTAGTTATCCAAATCTTTACTGACTTCATTGTTTTGTGGTGTCTTTATTACCAAGACATATTGTCCTGTCTACCTAGTTTTATGAAAATCTGTAGCGTTGCAGTCACCATTTGCTTTTTGGGGGTTAGTGTATTGTAACCAGGTTGCTAATTTATAAGTCAGTGAAAGTCTTGATATGTATCTTTCAATACATTCCCTCTCTGGCAAGTACCTGTTAGATCCGAGGTTGGGCACATGCCATTAAAATAGAAAAGACCAGCCTTGGGTGGAATTGTGAAGAGAATTATGAAGATATCTTAGGTTACCTCATACGCCACTTACTACCTACCTCCACTATTTCAAGAGTGTTCAGCGAGGGGAGGTCGTTTTTCTATTGACCCTGGAATGGGTTTCAATCCAATTTACTGCCACTTTCTTGGCAACTCTGGCCCGCATGCTTGTGACTGTACAGTCACCTCAGTATATCTGGGCACCTTATACATCAAAACGGCTTATCTTGTGTGACACTAGGATCTAATACACAAGTGGAATGTACCCTTGTTCCTCACACTAGACCTAAAGAACTGTGAGAGATACCAGTCTAGTTTGGACTGGCTCAAGTCACGTGATCCTGGCTAAGACAGCTTCAATTTACAGTAATTCAATTTCGTTCTTTCCTTTTTGCTCTTCTCCATTCTATTTTAAAGTCAGGGTATGGTTTTGACTAGTGTAATGATGTGCTTTTAAATATCATCTGTGGTATTTTCCATTTGAAATTCCTACATTCCCTTATTTAAAGGCTATTACATCCGCTTCTTGTATGCACACTTATTCTTTTTTCATGGAGTATAAAAAGATCTTCCCCCACCCCACAGCTGTAGGTATATTCCATAGTTGGCTTGTATCATGGCATGTGTTGCATTTCAGGGAGAAAAGCAGCCAATAGCTGTTGGGCATTCTGGGCGTGGTTAATACCAGATTTGTGTTAACTATACCAGTATGCTAGCAGTTTCTTATGCCATTCATTTTTATTAGTTTGTTTTGTTTTAAAAGGTATGTGGGAAAGGCGGGGATGCCTGGCCAGGGCAGGCAACTCCAGCTCCCCAGGCCAGGGTGACGCAGGGAATGGACCTGTTGGAGTGGGAGCAGCTGAGGGTCTATTCAGCAGGGGAGGAATGACTTCTGGGAGGTTCCATGGGCCCAAACATTGTATTTGCAGGCAGTCCAGTGAGTTGAGTTGGACTGATTCAGAGGGACGAATCAGAAAGCATGTCTAGGTTAGGGCAAAGCACCTGCCCACATGGAAGACCTGGGTAGGCCAAAGTAGCATTGCTGATCACCTGTTAATGTATGCAAAACGGGGGCTGGGGGGCATGCTTGGCTGGGGTAGGCCACCGTACCAACCCACAAGTGTCTGGGCAGGGCATGGGACACATCAGGCAGGGCCACAGCATTCACCAGAATGCGAAGAAATGGATCTGGGGGGCAGATTCTGTAGGCGATTGTGGGCTTACCCCTGGGGGACTGCAGCACCTGCTGGCTTGCATAAGTCCAGGGGTAGTGACTTGCTGAGCTAGCCTGGACTGTCACTCACTTGACAGGAATTCACTTGATACCTGTAGGAGTTGGGACTGGGAGGAGGCCTAGCTGGGCAAGGCTGTAGCATCTGCTGGCACATGAACTGAGGACAGACTATGCCCTGCAGGCTTGTGGCACCTACCAACCCTGGTAAGATTTGGGGTTGGCTGAGAGCCTGCCTGATAGGGGAACTTGGGTAATTTCTCTACAAAGCCTTAGTTCTCAGGGGAGTGGTGGGGGAAGAGGGCAGGCAAAGGAAGCATAAGAGCTGGGATAGGCCAGGTAAGGCTTTAGAATTCCTAAGCATTTGTCCGAGAAGAGTCTGGGATGACCACAGGCCAAGCCTCAATACCTGTTGGCACACGTGAGAGCCAGGAAAGGGTGGCACCTCACACAACTGGGCTAGGGTGCAATACCTGCTGGTGGGGGTAGATATTACGGGCTAGCCATATCAGGCATGTTTGCAGTACCTGCCAACATGAGCAAAAGCTCGGACTTAGAATGGGCCTGGTGGGGATACTCTGTGGACTCCCCTGCTGTATGCAGCTTCTACTGGTGAGCATGAGAGCTGGGGCTGTGGGTAGACTGGGCTGGGCAAGGCTGTAGCACCCATTGGCATGCAGACTGGGTCTAGGGGAGGGCCAGATTGAGTTAGTTGCCAGAACCCACTGGTACTCACAAGTGCCAAAATGGGTGTGGGCTAGGTTGGGCTAGGTGACAGCACTCACCCTGTCATATGAAATCATGGTCTGGGGGTAAACCAGGTTAGGCCAGGATGTAGCAGGTACCAGTGAGAGCTAAAATGGATGTGAGCCAGTTGGCCGAGGCTGCAGTACCAACTAAGTAAGTGCTAGGAGTGGGGGCCAGCCATGTTAGACTGGGTTACAGGACCCAGGGACACTCACAGGTTCCAGCGCTGGAAATGGTCTGGTAGGGCAATGGTGGGCACTTCTCTGGTGGGTTGCAACTCCTGCTGGTGAGCATGAGAGCCAGGACTGGAGGCGAGCCAGGCTTGTAAAGGCCACAGCACCCATTGGCATATGGTGGACTGGGTCCGGGGGTGAGACTGACTGAGCTAAGCTTTAGCACCCATGGGTATTCATGAGAACCAGATAGGATGGGAGACAGATTGGGCTAGTTTGCAACATATGCCAGCCCATGCAAAAACTAATGCTAGAGGTGGGCCTAATAGTTACTGGAGGTTACTGGAGGTCTCCTAGATTAGGCTGCAGCATGCATTGATTCATGTGAAGAGCAGGCTTGTGGCGGACTCTGTTGGGTTAGCCTATAGTAGTAATTGTCTTTTGTGAGACATGGAGCTAGGGGCTGAATTGACCACACAGCTGCATCCACAAGTATGTGTATTGGCCGGTACAGGTGATGGAGCTAACCCTACCTTGCACTGGCTGGTGCACATTAGAGTCAGGTCTGAGGTCACCCCAGGAGAATTCTTGGGGGACACCCAACTAGATTTCTGGACTCAAATCCCAGCCAGAGGAAAAAATCATGAGATTTGTGGTTTGATTTTGCATGTATCAGGAATGGGCCTTCTCAGTTGCTGATGCATGCCCAGATGCGCATGGGGGACATGCCTGTCAACTCCTCCAGGCCAGCAGAGGCCATTAAGTGCCTTGTCAGAGGATGGAAAACAAAATGGTTTGGACCTCTTTCCTGACCAAGCTTTGAAACATGTGCTTTGGGTCTGCTGTGGATGCACCGAGGTGGACTTGGTCAACCAGTGAATCTTGGAAAGATGTTCTCAACCCTGGTGCAACAAAGCCAGTGATGTCTCAGAACTATTAAATCACTCAAGTTAACACTGAGTTAAAACCTCAAAACACGGTCCCCCACACTGAAATCCCTAAGGTGTCATCAAATTAGTGTCTGCCATGCCCAGGTACTGGATACAGTCTGACAAGAAGGAATGGTACTCTCACTTCCCCTACTGCAGATACAGGAAAAAAAAAAAAAAAAAAAAAAAAAGGAGAGAACTGAGACATTTGTCGCATCCACCCTAACTGGAGACCCATGTGGGCATATATCCTTCTCAACTATGTTAATAGTGTTAGAAATAAGGTTTTTAAAAAAAAGTAATAAAATGAAAGCATTTAGTTTGTTTTAAAGGTATGCCATACAGTCATTTACCTAAAGAAATACAGAAATATGCATAGGGAGTTTGTGTGGACCCAGATAGGAATCCACAGATTTTCCCTTTTTTCCTAAGGCAAAGTTACAGGGAGAGAGATAAGGAGAGACAGAGAGATCTTTCATGTGCTGTTTCACTCCCCAAATGATAATTACATTCCAAGTTGGGACAGTAGGAAGCCAGAAGCTTCTTCCAGGCTTCCTACATTGTTGCCGATCCCAAGACACTTGGGCCATCCTCTATGGCTTTACCAGGTCTTTAGGAGGGAGCTACATGGGAAGTAGAGCCTTTGGGACTTGACCTGGAAGCCATAAGCGTTTATATCGTTTCTGCATCTGAGTGTTGTTATTTACTTGATAGTGCAGATGGAATGTTTATGCTCAGCAGTCATAGTTCCACTTCAGATAAATTTAAAGGAGATGTCTGAGGGGATTTTGTCCCATTTGCACTCACGAGAAGTTCATTTCTAGCAGGAAAATAGCACCAATGGAAAGGAACAAAGAACAAAATTTGTTAATAAGTGAATGTTAACAGATTTACAGGCATATAAGAATGCAAAACTACCTAAAACCTTAGAATCTCACACAGTGTAGCAGAATAAAGAACAGTAAGCTATTTTGCTTTCTCAGGAGACAAGCCACATATCAAGACAATTGCCTGCATGTCTCATGAGAGTATTCAAAATTCATGTCACAAGTACACCTATTCACTTAGAGGTTACTTGGCCTCCAATCTTGGAAGTTTTCTCTACAGTGTCAAAAGTAGACGGTGAAGGGCTGGCCAGGTGGTGTGCATACTACTCCTCTGTGGTGCTGGTATCCCATATGGGCGCAGGCTGTACTCCTGCTGCTCCACACCCCATCCAGTTCCCTGCTGGGAAAGCAGCTGAGGATGGCTCAGTCCTTGGGCTCCTGTACCCTTGTGGGAAACTTGGAAGAAACTTTTGATTCTTAGCTTTAGACTGGCTCTGCTATGGTTATTCTAGCCATTTGGGAAATAAACTACCAGATGGAAGATCTCTGTCTCCCCTCTCTTTCTTGTAACTCTGACTTTCAAGTAAAATTAATAGTGAATGTTTTTATTATTTATTTATTTTAAAGATTTATTCATTTATTTTATTTTTATTTAAAGCTTTATTTATTTATTGGAAAGTCAGATATACAGAGATGAGGAGAGACAGAGAGGAAGATCTTCCATCCGATGATTCACTCCTCAAGTGAGCACAATGGCCGATGCTATGCTGATCTGAAGCCAGGATCCAGGAACTTCTTCCGGGTATCCCACACGGGTGCAGAGTCCCAAGGCTTTGGGCCATCCTCGATTGCTTTCCCAGGCCACAGGCAGGGAGCTGGATGGGAAGTGGAGCTGCCAGGACTAGAACCAGCACCCATATGGGATCCTGATACGTTCAAGGTGAGGACTTTAGCCGCTAGGCCATGCCGCCGAGCCCAAGATTTATTTATTTTTATTGGAAAGGCAGATATACAGAAAGAAGGAGATATATAGAGAAAGATCTTCCATTCACAGATTTACTGCCTAGGTGGTCGCAATGACAGGAGCTAAGCTGCTCTGAAGCCAGGAATCACAAATTTCCTCCAGATCTTGCGTATAGGTGAAAGGTCCCAAGCTTTTGGCCATTCTCTACTCCCCACAAGAAGGGACCCGGGTGAGAATCAGAGCAGCGGGGAAACAAACTGGCACCCATATACACACTGAGCCAACATTCAGACACTGAGCCATTTTGCCTGGCCCATAATAACGTTTAGGAATTTGAAATCTAGACAGCATTCCAAGCACTATCATGAATTATTCCTTTGAATGTAACAAAACATCCCCCCTCCTTCTTTTTTTTTTTTTTTTTTTTTAAGATTTGTTTATTTTAAAGGCAATGTTATAGCAAAAGAAGGAGAAACAGATCTTCTATCTTCTGATTTGTTTCCCATTTTATTTGAATGTCTACAATAAATAGGTCTGGGTCAGACCAAAATCGGGAATTTCTGGAACTTCAAATAATAAAAACATTCACTAAGCATATGCACACACTGAGTACAGTGACCCAAGGACATAGGCCATCTGCATTGCTTTCCCAGGCACGGCAGCAGGGACTTGGATGAGCTGGACAGCAACAGAGACTTGATTGATTGCCAACATGAGATACCTGTGTTACAGGGAGTTTAAGTCACTGTGTCACGATGCTGCTCCCTTCAGTCTAAATTGTACTCTCATGTACATTTAAAGCAAGTAGATTGAATCCACATTGCTGACACAACTTGTGTTTGTATATTGAGCTCTCTGTGTGAGAGATTGGTTAGCTCAGTGATATGATGTCAATTGATTGGGCAAATTCGTATCTGCGGAGAGATACGGAGACTGTTACAACCTGTCAGCAAGTAGGGTTCCAATCAGACCATGCACTTCTGAGTCATAGAATGCTTCTTACTGCTTTAGGATAGACATCTTCCTGCCCGCACTCTCTCTCAGCTTTCTCTGGAGAGTCTCTGTCAGCATTCTCCGGGTAGCATATGCACACAAGTGTAGGAGGCCGTATTTACGAGGGTGGCTGAGCCACGCCAATACGGCCACTGGAAAGTCTCATGATAGGGATCTGCAGCCAGGTGTGCCTGGGATGCTGGGCAGCACAGTATAGTTGGGGGCTTCACAAGTCACAGAGGGGACGGTGTAACTTTCAATACAAGGTCAAAAGCTTGAATGCCAATAATAGGGCTGCTGATGGAAGTCCTAGAATCCCAAAGGTCAGCAAAAACTTCTGTAGCAGTAATCCAGGCATGAGCACGTTCCAGCTCTCAAAGCTCTCAAACCTCGCCGCCCACATGGAGGCTCAATCTGTTCAGCCAGTCCACTCCTACTCACAAACTAATCTTGAAATCACCAGCACAGACTCACCTGGCATGTGCTGGGACATATCAACAGTTTCTGACCCCCAGTGCTTGTAACGTGATTAGACCTGTAATTGTGAAACCCTCAAATCATTGTAGTTCTCTTGGGCCCGCATATAAAATAGCACTGTTTTGATATTCAACAATTTCCGTATGGCCCTTTGAAATAACAACTAATTTCAATTTGTAATTCTTTTTTCCTTCATTATGATAGTGAATATATTGAATTAGGTAGGCCTAAATATTTGCAAATCTGTGTCATTAAACAAAATATCTATCATGTTTATAGGAAATATTTCTGGGCCTGGCATGGTAGCCTAGTGGCAGAAGTCCTCATTGTGCATGGCCGGCATTCCATATGGACGCTCGTTTGCATCTCAGCTGCTCCACTTCCCTTCCTACTCCCTGCTTGTGGCCTGGGAAATCAGTGGAAGACAGCACAAAGCCTTGGGACCTTGCATCTGTGTGCGTGGGAGACTCTGAAGAAGCTCTGAGCTCCTGGCTTCGGATTGGCTCAGCGCTGGGCATTGTGACCACTTGGGGAGTGAACCAGCAGATGGAAGAGCTTTCTCCCTGTATCTCCTTCTCTCTGTAAATCTGAGTTTCCAATAAATATAAAATAAAACAAAATAAATGCTTTCAATATCCTGAGATTTTAGGAGACCAACACAGAGGACTGCTTACTTGTAATTTGTCTCTGGAGGAGCTTTTTAACTTACGACAGTTTACTCACCTACAAAATGAAGAAAATAGGGGATTATTTAATAGTTGAGTGTGGGGGTGAAGAGCATTTAACACTTGCTAGCATTTTGACCAGTACATAGCATATTGTAATAAACCTGTGTTTCTGTTATTATCTTACTATTATTATTATTTGAGATGTGATTAAAAAAAAAACAGAGGAAAAGAGGAAAAGGCAGATTTGAATCATAGAAACATGTACAAAAAAAAAAAGTACCTACAGTTCTTGCAGGCTATTTCCCACTTTTTTGTACTGTGGCAATAATGTATCTATAATGTGAGGGAAACGATATATGTGAGGTAACCAAGGAAGATTATATATATGCTTAAGTTATCTTATTTTTTCTTAAAAGGTAGCTGTATTTATTTTTATTTGGAAGATAGACTTATAGAGAGGAGATAGAATGTCTTCGGTCTGCTGGTACACTAATTGGCCACAATGACTGGAGCTGAGCTGATCTGAAGCCAGGAGCTCAGAGCTTTTTCTGGGTCTCCCTGGTGAGTTAACGGTCCCAGAAATTTGGTCTGTGTTCTACTGCTTCCCCAGGCCACCAGCAGGGAGCTGGATTGGAAGTGAAGCAGCCAAGACATGGACTGTTGTTGGACCCGGTGCAGTGGCTTAGCGGCTAAAGTCCTCGCCTTGAACATGCTGGGATCCCACATGGGCGCAGATTCTAATCCAGGCAGCCCTGCTCCCCATTCAGCTCCCCTGCTTGTGGCCTGGGAAAGCAGTCAAGGGCAGCCCAAAGCCGTGGGACTCTGCACCCATGTGGGAGACCTGGAAGAAGCTCCTGACTCCTGGCTTTGGATCAGCTCACTTGAGGTCAGTTGGGGAGTGAATCATCAGACTGATAATCTTCCTCTCTGTCTCTCCTCCTCTCTGTATATCTGACATTCCAATAAAAATAAATAAATTAAAAAAAAACAAAAGATGCTGGTGTCATAGGGGAGGGGATAGCCCTTTGAGTCTTGCTGCTGGCCCAGATTATGTTATTAAGTCTATTAAAAGCTATTGAGATGCATCCAAATATTAAAAACAGATTCTGGGTTACAAATAAAAAGCACTATAAATAATTCATTTGCAATACAATGATTGACTTAGCAGGTGAGATGCATTTCATAATGGTTCACCTGGATTTGTTTCCCAGCATTGCTTTCTTATTTCATTCTCTTGTTGAAACAAAATTTATGAAACAGAAATTAATGGCTTGAGTGTTTGGGTTCCTGCAAGCCTCAATGGATGATCTGGATGGAATTCCAAGTTCCCTTCTTTGGTCCGCTTGGCTTTTGAAGTAATTGAAGAAGTTCATCTGCAAGAAATCTCTGTTTTCTCTCCGCATGTCTTGTAATGAATCAGGAATTTTAACCCTTTTTTTGAGGTAGTGGTGGTTTGGACATCACTTTGGATGCATTCATCCCAGTTCAAAATATCTTTGAGCTCCAGCATTGCTTCTAATTTCACTTTCCTGCCATGCATGCCTTGGAAGGCAGCAGGTGATGGTTCAAGTGTTTGGGTCCCTGCTATCTACCTGAATGATCTAGATTTATTTCTATGATTAAGTATTTGGGGAGTAATTCAAAAGATGAATGATCTGTCTTTGTTTCAGTCTCTATTCTGCAGTGCAAATAACTGAAAGTAAAATAAGAAATAAAAACCCTTTTGAGTGCTAACTTTGTATTGCCCTACACCCTGATTTGACTTTACTTATTTATTTGTTTTTATTTTTGATGATTTTTTTTACAAAGTTGATCAGTGTGAGGAGGGTCAAGGGCTAGAGGAAGGTGGATGGACCATTATTTCCACATTCTCTTTTTTTCCTCCTGTATCTGGGAGAAGGAGGTTGATAAGGGGAGAAGCTACACCCAGCCTCCTGTCCATCCCAGGGTCACTGATGTGGGCATGCCTTGAAGGTCCTGCTCAAGGGGGTTAGATAGTTCAACAGTTTTGAATTGTTGCCATTCTCGCATCTCCAGGTATGATGAAATCTCTCCAGAATTCACTGGTTGACATAGTCCACCTTAAAGTCTCCACATGCCTAGATAGTCATTGCCACCACTTGGCTGGGGTAGTTGATTGATTGCTTTGTCATCCATCCTCTGTTATGGTACCAGGTGTCCTCTGCAGGTTCCAATGTATTGCCATATAATTCATGTGCAACTGCATATATTATTCGCTGCTCTAAGCCACAGAGGAAGCCTTGACACAGCCTTGACACGGGCAATCCACAAACAGGCCATGAAACCTGCAATCCTATCCATAGTTGGTCCCAAAATAAGCCTCATTGGAAGTGATGCCAGACCTGATTTTTGTGTGTGCTTGCCAGTTTAGGATCTCTCACCCGTATCAGCCTATTCACACACTGGTTGTTGCAATTGCTGGGTCAGTTCTGGTTCTAGCTATGTCTTCTACACAAATCAATGAATGTTGCAGCCCAATCCTATCCTGCCCACCACACACTTGACCCTCACATAAACCAGTGGGAGCTGCAGCCTAATTGAAACAACCAGCAATAACCCCCACCAGGTCTGCCCGCTGCTCTGGATTCTATGTTTGCCAGTATGTACAACAGACTGGTCTAGTCTGCCCCACATCCCATTCATCTCTTATACATGTCAATGGGCAACCCAATCAGCCCCATTATCCAGTCCACATTTGTGTCAGTGGGTGCCATGCCTGTCCCTGATTCTCAGGCTCAGCAGTGTGAGGGGCAAAGCAAGTAGGAGGTGCCTGCTGATTTCCTACTGTTCCCACTCCCACTTTCAGATGTGTACTTTCCAGATGATTCTTCAGTTTAGCTTGACAGAATTTGCCACCCCCTCGGGCCAACATATGCCAGCTGATGCTGCGGCAAAGCCCAACAAACCCACATCCACTCTGGCTTACGCATGCACCAATTGGTATTGTCAACCCAGCCTGGCTATCTCCTTGATCCAAGTCACATGCAGGTCAACAGGTGTTGTGGCCCTGCCCAGCTTGGTGTACCCACAGCTCTCACACTCACTGTGGGAGTAGTGGCCCAGCAGGGGAGCCTTCTGCAACCTCCCTACCAGCTTTCCCCCTTCTCCACTCTAGACTCTTGTGTGGTGGTTAGGCTCTGTGGCCCAGTCCGGCAACGCCTGTCTCATTTCAGCATTTGCCAGTGGGTGCTGTTGCCTGTCTTGGTATGGCCAACTCCCAATCCCAGTTCACACTGGTCGGGACTATAGTTTAGCCCATCCCAGCCAACTACTAGTCCCAGCCACAATGTAAACTGGCTAGTATTGCTGCCCAAACTGGCCTGATTCACATACTATTCTGGTTATCAAATTTGCTAATGGGTTATATAAACTGGCCTAGCCTGGCTCACCCCAGAGCCAAATGTATGCCAGTGGATTCCATTACCTTGCCTTGTCTGGGTTGCTTCCTATCTTCATTCCTGCACTCATCTGCAGGGACTGTGTTTTGACAGAGGGATTCCCCAAGTTCTTCCTTCAGAACCTCTCTCAGTGCCAGATCTTGTCTTCACCAGTGGGTCCGTGGGCCAGCCCTATTTAGTTCACCTCCTGCCCTAGCAGGAATACTGACCTTTCCTCACTTGCCCTCACCCATTCTGGTTCTTATTGTTGGGTGCCACATCCCAGTTAAATCTGGTCCATACCCAGACACAGCTCAGGTATGGATCAGCAGGGACAGGGACCTAGTCCAGCCCACCCTACTCCAACCACGGTTCTCACCTGTATCAGTTGTTGCTGGAGTCTAGCCAAGTCTGGTGTAGCCCAGATCCAGTCTAAGGGACACTGCAGCTATGTCCCGACCAAATAACAGTCCCCTCTCTGCTTTTGGAATAAGCTCTACCACAAAGGCTTCTGCCAAAATGGTAACCTTTTGTCCTGTGAGTATAAGATGTTGAAATAGACAGTTGAGCACAAAATTTAACGTAAGAGCTTCACCAATTATAGCATCACACTGCAGGCAGAATGCCTGTCACAATATTAAATGTTCCTGATATTAAGTCCAGTTATTTTTGGAAGACTAGTACAGTGGATCTATGAGTATTTGTCCTAATTTTGAGTCCCAAGGTCATGGTTATGTTGATCACAGTCCTTACAGTTCAGAGGGTCTGAATCCAGGACGGCACAGACAGTGCAACAGCAGCCACCATGGTCACCAGGAAGATCACAGTGATGATGATGGGGCCAAGTTCATGCTGCATCCGGTGCAGGATAGAAGAGTGTACTTGCCTTCAGTGTCCCTTCCAGTAGTCATTTGGCTGGATTGGAGTCCCAAATGGGACTTGCTTCCACTTCCCTCAGAGCCCGAATCGGGTTCAAAGTCACTTTCCTGCGAGTCAGAGGAACCAGTCCCTGAGGAGGATCGATTCTGGGTTTCAGAATCTGAGTCATTTGAAGTTGTTTGGTCCATGGCACAGTGAAATAATGTATTTACAATTGAATAGATTACCTGTACCAGGAGCTCCAAAAAAAGGAGCAGGATTTCTGTAACACAGACACTCATTTAAATGGAGGACACGTTTACACCGGGACAGAAAGATTGTTACAGGGTGGGGGAGGGGAAATCTGCTGGGCCCTACAAGGGGAGCAATTCCTAATAAAGAAGTCCCAAATGAGGCCCAATGACTGGGCAGGCAGCTACCTGACTTTGTGGTGTTGTGCCCAGTTTTTGAGATCCTCAGAAATCACCAGGAGTTTGAAGTAGATCCAAGTGCACAAGGATCATTTATTCAAGCTTGGCACATCCGAACCAGGGTTCTTGTCTGAGAGCAAGTCCTCAAAAGCTTGGGAAGAGGCAATTCACAACACCCTGCAAGGTGAGGGGAAATACCACACATTCCTTACCCATCTCAGTGGGACAGTCATGCCTCCAGCAACCACCTGTGAGATAACCAGATTTAGGTGGGCCTTGATTCATGAGAATTGGGGCCAATCGGTGCCAAAGGTCATATAGGCTCACATAGGCTGTTTGGCCTGCAAACTCACTCAGTTGTTAGCAGCACTGATCCATGTACAAATGGTTGGGATTTTGATACTCAGCCTGCTCTCATCCCTGGCTTATGCAAACCAGTAGGTGTGCTATTCTAGTCCATTATGACCTGTGTTCCAGCCTGGTTTTCACACTTGCCAGTGAGCTCAGTTTTGCTCAGTCCTGCCCGGTCCACCTCCTTCCAAAATGATGCCACACACTTGCCAACGTATGGAGCTACTAAGCCCAGCCTGCCCAGCACCCAGACTGGATCACGAACTTACCATCAGGAGCTGTGACCTACCAGGGGAGTTTCCCGGTTCAGCCAACTCCCAACCCAGATCTCATGCATGACAGGTGGTCCTAGGCTCTTGCCACAGGACCCTGTCAGTTCTACACCAGAATCTCCAGGGTTTTGTGGACATTCTGGTGAGCAAACTGGCTGCATACTGATAATTATCTTTTTAAAGGTAGATTGTGAAAGGACAGTGTGGGTGGCTGTTTCTACTTCTCTGCAAGATAAAGCAACTGTAGGTCCGAAAGTTTCATCTGCTCTTTGGTGATCATTTCTGGTTGTCAAAATCAGCTGTTGGTGGGAGTCATATAAGGGTGTGGATTTGAGGGAGCTGTCATAACCTAATGCAGGGAAAGTAGGGTAAAATGGCAGATAGCGACAAGATCGGTTTTTACTTAGAATGAAATGATAGGCCCACACAAGGTAATGTGTAGTACCACATCAAAATCACTTTCATTACTGAATCATAAACAAGAGATGTAATTAGCAGCTACTACTGCAGGAATCTTACAGGAAACTCGTCCTAGTTGTCATGTAAACATATGGTGGGCGCCAGTCAAAAACCCTTAACTTTTGTAGTAGCACCGCCGAGCTATGTATAGTACTGGAAGCATTTCGGGTTATTAGCTCCTACACTTTCTGTAATGAATACTGCACCTTAAGTTACAAGCCCTAAATACTAAGAAGCTAGGTGTTACACAACTTTCACTTCTGCCTTGTTAGAACTTTCACCCGAAACAAAATGATGAAAATGAATAGTGTTAAAGATCAGTCACAGCAGTTTTCAAGACAAAGTGATTGGCTCTGAAAAGAGCCTTTGGATCTTCACGGTGCGGTGCTCCAAGGAAGGACGACTTAAGCCCGCTCCCCGCGGATGCGGCGCGCCAGCTGGATGTCCTTGGGCATGATGGTGACGCGCTTGGCGTGGATGGCGCACAGGTTGGTGTCCTCGAAGAGCCCCACGAGGTAGGCCTCGCAAGCCTCCTGCAGCGCCATGACGGCCGAGCTCTGGAAGCGCAGGTCCGTCTTGAAGTCCTGCGCGATCTCGCGCACCAGCCGCTGGAACGGCAGCTTGCGGATCAGCAGCTCCGTCGACTTCTGGTAGCGCCGGATCTCGCGCAGCGCCACCGTGCCGGGCCGGTAGCGGTGCGGCTTCTTGACGCCGCCCGTGGCCGGCGCGCTCTTGCGGGCCGCCTTGGTGGCCAGCTGCTTGCGCGGGGCCTTGCCGCCGGTCGACTTGCGGGCTGTCTGCTTCGTGCGAGCCATTTGGGAAGCCTGCAGCAGCCACAAGGAGAGACTGAGTGCGTCCGGCACCGTTCTCCGTTTAAATATACTGAGGGACGTTCTTATTGGCCTCTCCACTTTAAAAACTTCTGCGGAGTAAGGCCAGTGGCTGCGGCGAGGATGACGTGGTGCTGACGCACTGAGCTCTCATTGGATGAATTGCTTCCGGCCCCAAACCCGCCCCAGCTCGAGCCGCAACTGACTGCTTCTCCGCGCATGTAACGGTTGGCACCAAATGCTGGCAACCACTTGATGGCGATTTTGATAGTGCGAGGCTTCCTGGATTGTAGCTGGGACCCCTGCGGACACCTGGACTACTGTTTTCTAGTAGGACCTGCGATTTTACCCTACAGGGCTGGACACCTGGGAAATGACAAAGTGCCTAGGTGTGAACTATTGACCCTCTGAAAATTGCTAAGTTTTCCAACTATTCCGAGTTCTCTAGGTTCTGGAAACAAGCTTTGCTGCTGTCCTGTTTCAGTAATGACCCCCGGGCACAGATAATGGATTCCCATTAGCTTTGGGGTATACGCAAAACTCACGGCCCTTAGAGACTGCGAATTCTGACTTTTCCTTAATCCCTGTTTCTCCCTGTCGGACAGAGTTGCAGAGCATGCAAACCAAGGCGGCAGGCTGATGGTAACCGAGAATTCTTCCCCATAATTGCCCTGCGACTGTGGGAGACGAGTTATGTCAAAGGTGTATTTTCACGTAGGCAATGGCTCAGAAAATTAAGTCGAAGTGCACGGGGAAATGGAAAGGCAAATCTGAAAACTTGTGCGTATTTCAGCGCTTTTCCAGAAAAAGTGGTGGCTCTGAAAAGAGCCTTTGGTTGTGGTGCACTGCTTTCTGCGCCGTTTTACTTGCCCTTGGCCTTGTGGTGGCTCTCGGTCTTCTTGGGCAGCAGCACGGCCTGGATGTTGGGCAGCACGCCGCCCTGCGCGATGGTCACGCGGCCCAGCAGCTTGTTGAGCTCCTCGTCGTTGCGGATGGCCAGCTGCAGGTGGCGCGGGATGATGCGCGTCTTCTTGTTGTCGCGCGCCGCGTTGCCCGCCAGCTCCAGGATCTCAGCCGTCAGGTACTCGAGCACGGCCGCCAGGTACACGGGAGCGCCCGCGCCGACACGCTCGGCGTAGTTGCCCTTGCGCAGCAGCCGGTGCACGCGGCCCACGGGGAACTGCAGCCCGGCCCGGGAGGACCGAGTCTTGGCCTTGGCGCGAGCCTTGCCTCCCTGCTTGCCGCGTCCAGACATGGCGATGGCTCTGAGGTTCACTTAAACCCAGATGCCCAGCACCCGGCAGCTGCACAGTTATACTCTGCTCTGGTTTCGTAAAGTAGCCTATGGCAGCGTCCGGATGCCACGTCCAGCCAATCACAACGCAGCTGTGAGAACAGGCTGCCTCTAGTTTGCATAGGACGTCTGCCGCCGTAGGGCGGTCCTGTCTGAGGCGAGGATACTGATAGAGCCAATGGGAGCTCAGCATCCCGTCGTAGCCTATCAGCAGGCAGCGAAGCCAGCAAGCCAATGAAAACCCAGACATCTACAATCCTCATTTGCATGTTCAGCGCAGAAATAGGCTGGTGGCGCACGGACCTCCGCACTCTGACTTCTCGTGGAAGACAGATCTGAGTGTTGCAGCCACGATGCCTGAGCCAGCCAAGTCCGCTCCTGCCCCGAAGAAGGGCTCCAAGAAGGCGGTGACCAAGGCGCAGAAGAAGGACGGCAAGAAGCGCAAGCGCAGCCGCAAGGAGAGCTACTCGGTGTACGTGTACAAGGTGCTGAAGCAGGTGCACCCGGACACGGGCATCTCGTCCAAGGCCATGGGCATCATGAACTCGTTCGTCAACGACATCTTCGAGCGCATCGCGGGCGAGGCGTCGCGCCTGGCGCACTACAACAAGCGCTCGACCATCACGTCGCGGGAGATCCAGACGGCCGTGCGCCTGCTGCTGCCCGGCGAGCTGGCCAAGCACGCCGTGTCCGAGGGCACCAAGGCCGTCACCAAGTACACCAGCTCCAAGTAGACGCGTGCTTGGGCACAATTCACCCCAAAGGCTCTTTTCAGAGCCACCTACACAGCCTATGAAAGATCTGTAACATTGTTAGTTTGAGTTTGCGTTAGTAGGATTAGCTAGGCTTGTGTCATACAGCAGTTTTTTTTATGATAAGTGTATTTTGCAAGTCTGAATTCACCCACCATTATTTCTTGTAATTCCAAGTACTGATGTTTTAGGTTTTGTGAATTTTCCTTTTCGTATGCCTCATCGCTACCTTTTTCACATGTCTGAAGTCCTTGCATGAACTGTATATGTTCATTGTTAGACATCTTTTCCTCAGTGAGTACAGCCTTAGTTTGGCAAATGTATTCAGAGTAGAGGCAGCCTGTTTTTGAGCCTGCTTCCTGATTGGCTGGATTTTCCATCCGGTCGCTGCCATAGGTTAATTTACAAAACTGAAGCAGAGTATAATAGCTTGAACAATTTGGGTACCTTTATGAAGAATGGAGCAGATAAAGACCTGGGCAGCCCCTTTTTAGAGTTTCACTTGTCGATAAACCTGGAAACACTTTACCACCCAGGTGTATTCCATTCCATTTATTTCTCAAGACTCATTTACTCCTCTCCACTTTTATTTTACCTCTGCTTGTTTTATAGTTTTTTTTTTTTCCCTTGGCGCTTCCACTGCAGAGTCATGTTATGTAGATGAACTTTCGTAGCTTTGTCCTTCTGACTGAAGCTTAGGATAGTAGCTGCCTGATGGGTGGTTTAGGTAGGATGGAGCTCTTCTGAATGTTTTCTCTTTCTTGGTCGCTAGGGAAAACGACTTCCGAAGTGGACAGCACTGCAGATCCTGCAGGTAGAAATTGTTCCTTCATGTTCTGATTCCAGTAGCTTCTAGCTTCCACTAGGGAGCCTTACAAAATTCACAATCTATGGAATGTTTTGGTATGGATTTCAAGATCTTTTTTGCACCAAAGAACCTTTTGTCTCAGTCTCCAATGAACATGTTCTAATACTGTTAATGTAGCCAATTTCTGATAAGTTCAACTGCTTCAAATTTCTTGCATTTATATGTCTATGCTTAATTTTATTTTCGGTAATCCTTGAAATATAGATGGTGGAGGACGGCTGGCATTTCCTTTCCAATTTGTTGTTGCCTGCTGGCTTTTGTAGCCATTTGGGAGAGTGAACCAGCAGATGGAAATCTCTTGCCCTGATTTGTAAATAGATTCAATAAGTTTAAAAAAAAAATAGGGAGTTGTTTAAACCTGGCTCTACCTACAATGAAATATTATGGGAAATAACACACCCCAACTAAAATACATTCAACAGATAGTGTCTGCAAAAACATAAATGGCCAAATAATGTATTTACATTTATGTTATTTGATTCTTAAGTATACACATACATAAGCGCAGTGAAAAAAGTCACGAGAAAGATCAGGTAAACTTTCATAGCAATGTAGTACTTCAGTAAAAGAAACAACTCCTCTGGAGAATTTTTTTCAAAATTCTCAGTGTGTAGTTAAGCTGATTATGCATACTAGGTTTTTGATAGAATACATACAGGAAATTCTGTAACTACAATTCCTGGATAAAGAAGAAAAATAAGCTTGAGGTATCCTAGCATTAAAGGAGAAAGAACTCTTTATGACCCCCCTGCTGAATCATGGGACTCTAAGCTTATGTTTTTAAAAACGTTGGCTAGTTATCTCAGAGGATCACCTGGGACAATTTCCCAAGATAGTACATTATGATGATAAAGGTTAGATAACAGGCAAGCAGTTGTAAGGTTTATTAAAGAAAAAACGAGCTGTGGGGTCATGATGGCCTCTCCTGGGAAAACAGGCTTGAGGACCAGTGGTTAGTGGCATATCCGTAACAGCTGAACAGGTTTCTCAGCTACTGGAATGAAGTAGCAGGAATCCCAGTCTGGAGGTAAAGAAAAGCATGTATGCTGGAGATTCATTTTCTCACCATCCACATAGAATCATGGCAGCAACGCGTACTCACACTTCAACCCAATTCCATTTTCCTTGTCAAGCCCACTTTGACAATTCAGATGTAGGCTGCAGTAATACACTGGTTTTTAAAAATTGCACCGTTTGGAATACCCTGTTTCCATGATTAGAGCTTCTTGCATTTATAAAAGCCAGGTTTTAAAGCCCTTGCCGTGTTAAACGTAAGCATTTGGGTCTAATTTATGCAGATAACATAACAAAAGAGGTCTATAACAACACACACCCTCACAGAGGCTTCTTGTTGCTTACGTAACACGAAGCTCCCTCTACACAGTTTTGCTCACTTTAGACCCCTCTTTCTTCCAGCTTTTCATTCCCCAGAACAAGTCAAGTCAGACAGAAACGCGAGTTCCACCCTCATTCAGACTGAGCCTTTGTTCTGCGCCCGCCATCTTGCGCCTGTCACTGACCGTACGCCGAGCATGCCTGCAGCAATAGGCTCCCGGGAATGTCAACCCTCGCTTGGGACAATAGCAGAAGGGCCAAATTTCCCTTTATAAAGATTAGGACAGGATGAAGTTCAAAGCTGCTTCTCCTGAGTTATCTAGCCATAGGACTTATGGTTTAGTGTTAGCTCTTTTTCATGAAATCGTGGCGGCCCTGAAAAGGGCCTTTGGTTGATAGTTCGGGGTTGCAGGAGCAGCTTTAGCCGCCGAAGCCGTAGAGGGTGCGTCCCTGGCGCTTGAGCGCGTAGACCACGTCCATGGCGGTGACGGTCTTGCGCTTGGCGTGCTCGGTGTAGGTGACGGCGTCGCGGATGACGTTCTCCAGGAAGACCTTGAGCACGCCGCGGGTCTCCTCGTAGATGAGGCCCGAGATGCGCTTGACGCCGCCGCGGCGCGCCAGGCGGCGGATGGCGGGCTTGGTGATGCCCTGGATGTTGTCGCGCAGCACCTTGCGGTGGCGCTTGGCGCCGCCTTTGCCAAGGCCTTTGCCTCCCTTGCCGCGACCAGACATGCTTGCTACTGCGGAGTGCAAACAGCAAGTAGCTAACGAAGACAGAACATCCCCTTATATGCCGGGATTGCGGACCTGATTGAGAACAGGCTGTGTGCACTGGCTCCGCCCTTCTGGCTGCAGTTCCCGCCCCTCGCGCTCAGCGCGATGACGTCACAATGCGCTGATTTGGCGCGCTCTCAATGGATTGGATCTGCCTAAGTCGTTCTTTTTCACCTGTGAGTTTTTCAGGGCATTCTGGCAGTCAAGATGAAGAGATTCACGGTTGTTGGAGATTATGGTTAGGCGCGTTTGGACGCACGGGAACCCCTGCCGCTAAGCCCCGAAGCGGCGGCCTTGCCTGCGCTCTGCCCCGCCAGGTTCTGCACCTCTTCCCTGACCCGGTTACTAGTCAGTGTGTTGCTTTCGTTATGTCCGCTTATGTTTTCCCCTTTGGTGTCGGTAATTTTATTGTAAAGACAGTTTGCAGCATGTGATTAAAAAACTTCCATTTTTTGTTAATCATTTATTTGAATACTCAGCTTTTTTTTTATTTTAGTGCATTGTTAGGGATGCACTCTCAGGAAGCAGAGTGGCGCAGCGGAAGCGTGCTGGGCCCATAACCCAGAGGTCGATGGATCGAAACCATCCTCTGCTAACTCTTTTCTGTTTGGTTTAGGTTAGTTTTCAGGTAAAACGGGAAACTGGTTATTTAAATGTTAAAAAAAAATTGTACTAAAAAAAGTTATGTTTTGAAAATAAATAATCGTGAAGTTTTAGGGTACCTGTGAGTAAAGTGCACTATCCAATGATTAATTAGTTTGTTCTGTCAACATGTCCAGATTTCTTTTGGTTTCCCAAGAGGCAGTGTCACTGTTGCCAGGTACCAGGTCGGTTCCCTGTTACTCTGTGAAACCAGGGAAATGTTGAAGAGTTCAAGCCGGTGGAGGGCAGTGTGGGAGACCAGGAACAGGGCCTTTGTTTCTCTCTGGACTCAGCACTCTTTGCCAAGTAGTTAATGTGGTGGACTGGAAATCCTTTAAAGCTAATTTGCCAAGATTCCTGACGATTGCCAGTCTTCGTCTTGGAAGTAAGACCAGTACTTTGGAGCGCTAAATTGAATGACCAGCGTTTTAATAGGACATGGAAACAAGTGGGGACAGCTACTGCTTTGTCTGCCCTTACCCTACTGTAAGATCTCTAACTAAGGCTCTTTTACTTGTTAAAATATATACATTGATGATTTTATAGTTCTCAGACAGAAAAATAAATATTTCAAATGGATATAATCACTGTGCTAGAAGCTAAGAAAAAAAGATGTTGCCTAGTCTATGTTTTTAAATTTAATTTAATTTAATTGGCATATGCTTTTATTTATTTTTAAAGATTTATTTTTATTGGAAAGGAAGAGTTACAGAAAGAAAGACAGGCAAATAGAAAGAGCCTCCATCTGCTTGTTCACTCTCAAGTGGATGGCTGCAATGGTTGGAGCAGAGCGAATCTGAAGCCAGAAGCTAGGAGCTTCCTGTGGGTCTCCCACGTGGGTACAGGGTCCCAAGACTTTGGGCTGTAGTCTACTGTTTTTCCAGGTCACAAGCAGGGAGCTGGATGGGAAATGGGGCAGCCAGGAAACAAACCAGTACCCACATGCGATGCTAGCCAAGGCATATGCTTTTAAATAAGTCAGTGTGTATGGTGTAAGGCAATGTTTTGTGAAGAAGATTATAGCATCAGTGCGGTGGGAGCTTTAAAATGACTTTTGAAAGCAAGTTTGTTTTGGTACATAAATTGTGAAAGCCATGTATAGTTTTTCCATAATGTAAGTTTTGCATGAACTTTCTGAAGTTTCCCATATTCACAGCAGGAAGAGGAGGATGTTGTGGTCAGGCCATACATAGCTAATGAAGGGGCTCATAACTACTGCTGCTTTGTGTCTTTTCATTCATTATGTGAGAGCCTCTGCAAGCTTCTCTCTGCCAGCCCTGAAAAGCTCAGGGTCCGACCTTGGGCCTTGGGTCCATCGGGACCACGCCGGAGGGGAATCCTGGGAAGGGAAGGTGCCTTGGGCAGGTACAATGAGCTGGCTTGTTCAGCAATTCCAAACCCTCATTAGGCTCAATTCTGAGGCTCTGAAAAAAACGTGATCTGGAGTTTCAGTTTTTCAGTTTGCAAAACAAAGGAGCAGCACTGGGACCCCAGCATTTATTTTACTGATTTCTAAAGCAAGACCACACCAATTATTATAAGTTCCGACAATACTACCTACTATATTGACCATGTGGCCTAACGGGTAAGGCCTCTGATTTCTGAGTTTGGGTCAAAAGATTGAGGGTTTAAATCCCTTTGTGGTTGGTCATTTTCGGATCAAGTTCTGTGTCAGGTCTAAAAACTCAGGCACTGCTAGGCTGGGTTAAACTGAAAACAAGGGAAACTCAGTTTCTTCTCACTGATGATCAAACTGGAAAGAACCATCCAGCACATATTTACTCCCTAAATGTTTGCCCAGTTTTTAACTTTCATTGCAGAAATTTCAGTTTCGTGGACTTAGAATGCCCTCTTTTCAAAGCAAAAATTTTAGATCTGCAGCTCGGGCCTCTGCAGACATTGTGTTAGGTCTGTGCATTTTGCCTGAGAACCAGCTCAGAGCCGCTTCACCCACACTGAGTCCCCAACGCCTGCGTGATCCACGCAGATCCTGCCACTGCCTGACTCACCTTTACTGGTTTTCACTCTTTCTCCACTTCTGTGCTGTGACATTTTTGCCATCACAAGAACAAGAACCACTGAACTTGTGATTCTCCATGACAAAGCAAAGTCCAGTCTGCACTTGGAAGTAGGAAAAGCAGTCCCTGGCATCTTTTTTAGACCACCAGTGAGGCCTTGGTGTGGCTGTGTGCTGACTTGGAACTCCCCCCTGAGCCCTGGTCGTTGCTCAGAGCACCCACCGGTGCAGCTGTCCTGTGGCACTGGGAAGCAAGATGGAAACAGGAATGTGCATAATCATGTGTGAGCGAGGGGAAAACCAAGCTCATGGCCAAATAGCAAAACCAGTAATGGTCCCCTCTCTCTGGCCTGTATGCGTTACTGCTGCCTCTTCACCAACTGCAACTAGAATTCTGCCTTTTCTGTCACTTTCTAGATAAGCCTTATTGGAGTAGTTACTCAGAGACCTTCAGAGTTAACCGAGGCTTCACCAAGAATTTGGTCTGCCTGCTTGCGATAAGCTGATAAGCCCAACTTTGCTCACACTGTGTCCCTTTTGGACCTTGGAGGGAGAGAGTCGGCAATCTTGAATCTAGAAACACAAAATAGCACAGAGGCCAAGGCAGCGACCGTGTATAAGTCCTCTAGGAGACTAACTATAAAAGGTGAAGACAAAGTGCATGTCACACATAACCAACATTTTCCGGTTTTTAAAATTATTATTTTAAAAGGTTCATTTATTTTTATTGGAAAGGCAGATTAACAGATATAAGGAGATGCAGAGAGAAAGATCGTCCATCCACTGATTCATTCTCCAAGTGACAGGAGCTGAACTGATCCAAAGCTAGGAACCAGGAGCTGCTTCTGGGTCTCCCATGCAGATGCAGGATCCCAAGGCTTTGGACCTTCCTCCACTTCTTTCCCAGGCCACAAGCAGAGAGCTGGAAGGGAAGTAGAGCAGCTGGGATATAAACTGGCACCCATGTTGGATCTCAGCGCATGTAGGGCAAGGATTTTAGCCACAAGGGTACCGTGATGGGCCCTTTCCAATTATTTCTACACAATACTACAAATACTCTTCTAGTATTTGCAAATGCAGAGCTTATCCCTAGGTATGCATATATGGTATCAATGATACTTGAGATTTTATGTGCTATCTGTTGTACATTCCACAATAGGCAAATACTTGTACTTGCCCTGGGAATAAAGTCATCACAGTAGACATTCCTGAGTTAAAGTGTAAGTTAAATAAGTTAAAACTTTTCATATAAATTGGGTCTAGTACAATGGTTTGATTGGCTAAGCCTCTCTTCAAGTGCCAGGATCCCATATGGGAGCTGATTCATGTCCCAGCTGCTCTACTTCCCTTCTAGCTCCCTACTTGTGTCCCCGGGAAAGCAGCAGAGGATACCCCAAAGCCTTTTGACCCTGTACCCATGTGGGAAAATTAGAAGAAGCTTCTGGTACCTGGCTTTGGATTAGTTCAGCTATGGCTGTTGTGTCCATTTGGTGAGTGAGCCAGTGGATTGAAGATATTTGTCTCTTCTTCTCTCCACAAATCTGATCTGCCTTTCCAATAAAAATAAATTAATCTTAAGAAAATAACAATCCTCAGCGGCAGGCAACTGCCTAGTTTGCATTGTACCTAGGTGAGTGTTACACTGCTGGGAGAAAAGCAGCTGACAACTGGCAGGCATCCTGGACCTGGTTAATGCCAAATTTGCATTAACTATACCAGTGTGCCAGCATAGTTGCCTTTTTTTTTTTAAAAGATATGCATTAAGAACTTGCATTTTTAAACATATTTGTTACTCAATACCATGTCAATTAATTCCATAATGTTGTAAATTGATGTTGATGTTATGCTGTGGCTTTTAATTGATCGGGATGATATTCTGCTAGCTCTGCTTTCAGACCAGAGATGGGTCTCCCCAAGAAACCATTGAATTTATCTTGACAATAAGATGCTGGACTCTATGCTTGCAATGAAAGAATCTTAACTGAATTTGAACTATAATACTGCAACAAGGTTGAGGAATCCACCATAGGGGGAAGAATACGGGAAGGGGTTGGGGGAATCCCAGAGCCTATGAGACAGTGTCACATAAAACAATGTAATCAATAAAAAATAATATAACAAAAAAAATCTACCTTTCCAATAAAAATAAATAAATCTTTTTTAAAGAATTAAAGATAGGTGAGGGGCAGACACCAGCGTGCCAGCAGATGAAGTCTGGGGACCTGCGCCTGAGAGGGCCCTGGGACGGTATCACACAGTACTGGAGAAATGGGCTTGGGGATTAACATGCTTGTGGGCAGGTGGGGTTGTGCATTGCACATGCAAGGAGGTATGGGAGGTGTGGGAGGAAGGACTCTGAGGGAGAATGTGACAAATGAGAAATAACTTCTGGGGAACTTCCACCAATCAGGCTATTGTACTTTGAGGTAAATGAAGGGGTAAGAATGAGTGGTTTGGAGAAGGGAAATTTCAGGGCCAAATACACCCATCCACATGGGAGACTTGAGCTGGGATTGTTGTTATCAACCACCACCTACTGGTGGACACAAAATCCATGGCTGGGTGGGGAGGGGCTTGCCTGGCAGGGCTCAACCACAGTACCCACCAGTGAGTGGACAGGAGGTGGACCATGTGAGGCTGGGCCATGACACTAACCAGTATTCAAAAGAACTGGGTCCAGAAACAGATTCTAGGGGGATTTTATGGGCTCACTCCTGTGGGACTGCCATATCAGCTGTTTTTTTTTAAGGGATGGGAGTAGTGATGGGTTGAGCTGGGCATGACAATGGGACTCATCAACATTCATGATCTCAGGGTTGGGAACAGGCCGGGCTTTTCCAGGCTGTAGCACCAGCAGGCATACTTAAGAATCAGGGTGTGTGGAGTGAGCTGAATTGCAATATCCACCAGCACACACAAAGGCCGACACTGGGGCAGACTATGCCAGGTAAAGGCATAACACCTGCTGGTGATATGAGATCTGAGTCTGGGAATGAGCCTAGTGGGGGAACTTGGGGAACTCCCCTGGTGAGCCATAGCTCCCACTCGGAAGCATGTGAGCCGCTGGGTGTTGGTCAGACCAAGCAAGGCTGGTCCACTTGCCAACAAGTGCATGGGTTGGTTCTGGCGGTGGTGGTGGTGATGAGCAGACCAGGCAGGGCTGTGTCAATCCTTAGCACATTGCCGTACAGGAGCCAGGATGGGGTGTGGTCCATGCTAGGCTAGGCTATCACACCTACTGGTTTACATGAAAGCCAGATATGGGGCAGGCTGGTCAGGGCTAAGCTATAGTACCCATCAATAAATAGCTGGGACTAGGCTTGGGCCAGGTCAGGCCAGCCTGCAGCATTTGATGGCAAAGGCCAAACTGGATAATGGGTTATGCCAGGCAGGATTGGAGCAACCACTGGCACCTGTAAGATCTGTGGTTGGGAGCGGGCCTGGTCAGGGAGTTGAGACACCCCAGCAAGGCTCTGGTTCACACTAGTGAGTAAGAGAGCTAGAATGGGGTCACTAAACTGGTCTGGTCATGGCTGCAACATCCCTTGGCATGGTGTAGACTGCGTCTGGGTTGTCCCAGACTGGGCTCGGTTCTAGCACCCACTGATACAAACAAGAGCCAGGGTGGGTGTATGTTAAGAGCTACAGACTTAGACTTTTTGGCCTACCTGACAGCCTACTGCATTGCAAAGCCTGTCTTGGGCAAACAGGTCCACAGCAAGTAGGATATTACGGCTAGAACATCCCATGCAAAGCAAGTGGAACAGAACCTCCACCCTTGTTCCTGTTTAAATAATTAGTTCCTTCCCTGTGTCAATACAGAGGATTAGTTCCTTCCCTGTTTCAATGAATATAATTAGTTCAAGGAAACCCCTCCCCTGCTCCTCCTCCCCTAGAGAAGGTGTATATATGAGGAGTAAAATAAAGGGCATGGGCACTCTTTTCACCAAGTACGTGTGTCCGTGTGTTTTTTGGCCCAGCAGCCCGGGGACTAGCAGCCTGGCATTCCCAGTCCACCCTCAGGGTTTGAGCATCATGTCCCGCAGGTCAGGACAGGTTTAGGAAAGGCTAGGCTAGGTCTTGGCACCTGATGAATCACATGAAAGCTGGGTTAGGCAGGATTGGGATATAGAACCCAACAAGAGCCGTCATGGGTATGGGCTGGTTGGGTAAGGTCACTGGACCTTCCATGACAGGAGATTGGCCAAATCAGGCTAGTCCAAGAACCCCCTGGTGTGTGTGAGATCTGCAACCAGGAGGTGATCTGATACAGGAGCTTGGGGGACTCCTCTGTCAGGACACAGTCCCTGCAGCTGAGTGCAAGAATCAAGACTCAGCAACCCAGACCAGGCCAGGTTATTGTGTCAACTGGCAAACTGTGGGTCAAATCTGGATGTGTGCTAGCCTGGACTAGTTCATAAAACCCATTAGCAGATCTGATAACTAGGACAGGGTGCAGGACAAGCTGGGTTGAGCCGCAACACTAGCCAGTTCACATTAGAGTTAGGACTGGGGCTTGGTTGGGCTGGACTCAGGCTGTAAAATCAACTAGCATGAGTTGGGACTGGAGGTAGACTGGGCTGAGTCAGGCTGCAGTACCCACTGAAGTGGGTGCCGAGGTGAAGTGGGCCATGATCGAATGGGTTGCAGCACCCACCAGCATACCTAAGACCTGGGTAGGGGGAGAGGCAAGCCTGATAGGGAGTGCTGTGAGGACTCCCCTGCTGGGCCACGACTCTGGCTGGTGAACGTGAGGGCTTGGGTTAGGGGCACACCAGGCTGGGAAGGGCCATAGAACCTGATGGCTTGCTTGTGAGCTGGTTTAGGGAAGCCAGGCTGGACTAAGTGACCAAATCCACTGGTGCATGCTTGAGCCAGAGCAGTAAGTGCAGGATGATCAGGATTTGTTGCAACATTGGCTAGCAGGTGCTAGGCCTGTGAGGCAAGTCCTATCAGGCTAGATCACAGAACTACCTATAAAGTACAAGATCCAGGACTGAGACTGCACATAGTAGGGAAAATGTGGTTACCCCTCTGATGGGCCGCAGTTCCAACAAGTGAGCATGGGAAACAGGGCTGCAGGTGGGGCCTGGCTGGACAGGCAGTGGCACCTGGCCAGCATGAGTGTGGGCTAGCTAGTGGGGTTGTTCAGACTGAGGTAGGCTCTAATATCCATTGATGTGTACGAAAGACAAATAGGATGAGGGATGGACTGGACCAGTTTGCTGCACATACCGGCATGCACAGGAATTGGGGCTAGGGTTGGGCCTGGTGGGAGTTACTGAGGGTCACTCCGACTAGGTTGCAGTTCCCGCTGGTGTGCATGAGGGCTGAGTGTGTGGTGAGCAGGGATGGGCTATGCTGCAGCACGTGTTGGTTTGCATAAGAGATGGGGCTGGGGATGGAACTGAACAGGTTACTGCAACCACCAGTGTGTGTGTAGGCCGATATGGGTGGCCGACTGAACTGGACCCTGTATTGACTGTCACACGCAGAAATCAGGTCTGGGGTCACTTAAGGTGAGGATTCTTAGGGGATTCCCTAACTGAACCAGTGGACTCTTAACTGCAACCATGGAGAAAATGACAGCAATCTCTGGTCGGACCGTGGAGTGCATGTGTCAGAACTGGATCTCCTCAGTTGCTGAAGCCTGTGCAGCAGCCAACATTCCCAGAAGCACATGGGAGACATAACAAGTTCATTGAGGCCTACAGAAGATGTCCAGTACCATGCATGACAGAATAAATTGGACAGCTTCTCTGGCTAAACCTTGACAGCAAGTATCTGGGTTAGTGGAGACTCTAGGATGGACTGTGTCAGTCAATGGAACTTGAAGGAATTTCAGTGCAAGAATCTAGTGGGGAAGGTTGGAGCTTAGCTCGAAAGGAGGCTTTACCCAGGGACAATGGAGAAATCCTAGATCAGGAAGCTGTCTTGGTTAGTGTCTGGATTCCCTGTCAGGACCCATTACCCAAGTTCCCAATGATTCTCATTTATCATATTCAAAGCTTATGTCTTTGTGTTAATCACACAGCCCTGTCACACACCCTCTCCTGAAATGACTTAATCTCTAGATTTCTGCTCTGATTTTCATTTATGTTCGTTCATCAGGATTTTGGATTTTATTTTTTCTGTTTCCCTAAGGTTGAAGTGCTTTCAGGGTGAAATTCAATTCTATTCTTTGCTGGCAACATTACAATTTTCTTTTTTTTATTGGAAAGGTGGATATACAGAGAGGAGAGACAGAGAGGAAGATCTTCCATCCGATGATTCACTCCCCAAGTGAGCGCAACGGGCTGATGCTATGCCGATCCGAAGCCAGGAGCCTCTTCCGGGTCTCCCATGCAGGTGCAGGGTCCCAAAGCTTTGGGCTGTCCTCGACTGCCTTCCCGGGACACAGGCAGGGAGCTGGAAGGGAAGCAGGGCTGCCAGGATAGAACCGGCGCCCATATGGGATCCCAGGAGTGCAAGGCGAGGATCTTAACCACTGTGCCACGGCGCCGGGCCCCATTACAATTTTCAATTACAACATCTACATAACACCTATGTCTACTCTTGATGCTGTTTATGTTTCCACGCAGATATATGATTATTCATGTAATAGATCCAGCGGCATGCTTAATGGATTTAAGAACTTGTCACACCTCACTCTTTGTTTCATCCTTTTTTACAGCTCTTGAGTCAACCCAAGGACTTCAACAGTTGTAGAGTGTTGTGGGTGGCTCGCAAAAAAGTTTGAAAAACTATTAAGGACTCCAGAAAGCTTAAACAATGCATTGCCCAAAATGAGGTGCAGGATGCGGGTCTCAGAGAAGCCAAAATATCTGTGTCCTTTTACACAGGCTATTTTCATGTAGGAAATACCAGAACTTCAGAAAATGCTGCCCACAAACATTGTACTCATTTGTACTTTAAAAAGTTGCAAGGATACTTCTCCTATAGCAAGATTAAGGAATTCGGAAAGCAACTGGCTTTTTTCTGCTTATACCAGCACTGTTTGCTGTAGCTGTATACAGCAAATTGTACCAGCTGAAACTAACTGATAATGCTTAGACCAAATGTAACCACTAACACCGAATTTCCAGCAACAGCACATTGAAGAGGGTGAGGCTCTCATTACGAATACCTACCGTGAGTCGATGTGAAAAGAACTTTTGGGTTACTGAAAACCAAAGAAAGTATCTACTTGGAGCTGGTGTACTTGATTACGGCCTTGGTTCCTTTGCCGGGCAGCAGCAGCCACAGGCCCATCTGGATCTCGCAAGCTCACATACATTTCCCAGTTTGAGACATGAACAAAACACGATGATCAACATTTATATACAAGCTTATGTAAATGAAGGTTAGGTTTTGCGGTCTCTGATTGGTTCCTATGCTTGAGCTCTCAATGCAAATCAACTATCGTGAGCTCTACCCTCCCATTGGTCAGATCCTGAGAGCAGTTTTCCAACCCTGAAACCAGCTGCTGTAATTCAGGTAATACATTGTATAACGATTTTCCTTTCCTTGAAAAACTTTAATTTGCTCATTAGCTCGAAATCAATATAAAATTGTAGGAATTGTTGTCTTTCATGCTTTTGAAATACCAGGAAAACAAGCTGTTTTTATGTTATCTTCCTGATGCAAAGCCTATTTACAATAGCAAATCCAGCACGAAAATAAAGGACAGGAAGTAAACCATACAAACAAAATGAAGTAACATGGAAAGGAGTGAGTTACAACATTTCAGGCCCAGGTAGAGGGTCCAAATTAAAGGGGATTTTCACCTTTATCACTGTTTACAAAAAAAAGTGGGTGGGACAAATGTTTCTACTTTTTTTTCTCTCCTTTGTCCCTCCCGTGAGGCAAAGAGAGGTGCTGCTCCATGTCCCCAGTGGCAGCATTCGCCATCAGGTGTCACAGTCTTCCAAAGTCTGGTCAGCTGTTAGTCCCAGCAAAGAGTGCAGCGGTCTAGCCCAGGCTGGCCCACTTCCAGCCCTCATGTGAACTGGTGAGTGTTACAGTTAACACAGCCTGGACTGTGCTCCATCCTGGCTATTGTTTGTGCCAGTGTGTGCTGTAGACTGACCCAGCCTGTTCTGTCCCCAAACTTGGCTCACAGGAATGCTCATGATTACTGTAAACTTGCCTGTCCTGTCCTACTCCAGCCCCAGCTATTGTGTTCCCAAGCACAAGCTGCTGCTTGGTAGGGGAGGTCCCCAAGTTCCCCTACCAGGCTTGCTCCCAGCACTGTGTCTCCTGTATGCTAGAGGGTACTCTGACCCTCCTCGACATGGTCTGCTCTCAGGCCTGCCTTTTTCATGTGCCACCGGGTGCCACGAACTGACCCAGTCCAACTCTGGCTGCCATGAGTATCACGTGGTTTTCTGTCGATGAGTTCTGTGGTCCAGGCTGCCTCACCCATCATCATCACCCTCTGCTTTCTGTGCTGCAGGCCCACCGAGGCAAGCCCACAAATTTCCTACAGAATCTTGCCCAAGATCCAGTTCTCTTGCATTCTTGTGGGTGCTGTGGGCCCATCCTGACATGACCCAACCCATGCTCTGACACTCATGAGTGGTTATTGCAACCCAGACCAGCCAAGCATGATTCCCTTCCTAAGTCCCAGTTTTTGCAAGCAGCAGCAAATAGCAAATTAATTATCTTAGATTTGTTGGATTTACGAATCTGCCTAGGATGCTTAAAGCAATTCAGTGAGAAACTGTCAGAAAGAAGAATGCACTTGGGGCTAGTGTGGTGGCTCAGCAGGCTAATCCTCCACCTGTAAACACTGCATCCAGTATGGATCCTGGGGTTGTCAGGTGCATTTATCTTCACAACAGAAGAAAGTAAACAAGTTGCTTGTTTCACAAAAAATAGGAAAAAATTTAGGAGTGTGCTTTTAGATTTATCTGCCATGTTGTTGAAAGCTGCCTGGGGATTTAATGAGATGGCAATAGAAGGGGGCATGGCATGGTGCCTGGGATAGTAGGCTTGTAGGTTTAGTAAAAGACAAATTTAAATTCTAGTTTGTATGCTTGTTACTCTATTTTCCATCCAGATCCCTGTTAATGGCCTGGGAAAGCAGGGGAGGGTGGCCCAAGTCGTTAGAACCCTGCACCTATGTAGGAGACCTGGAGGAGAATCCTGGCTCTTGATTTCAGATAAGTTCAGCTCTGACCATTGCAGCCTTTGGGGAGTGAACTAGTAGAAAGATCTTACTGTCTCTTTGTGTGTCTCGTTCTCTCTATGAAGCTTTCTTTCCAATAAAAAAAATTAATTCTTAAGAAAAAAGAAAGCATCTAACTCTGAGATGATGTCATATTTAAGATGAGACACCAAATTATTCTCAAGGCAAGAATAAAGATGATGATGTCAAAACAAGCCATGCCATACAAGATATTGATGGTTATAGGAAGTGAGTGGACACCACAGGGACCTCAGTCAGAGATTTGGCATGCTTCGAAGGCAGCCAAGGGCACGGACAGGACAGTGATGGATTTGGGTCAACATTTCTCACCTTGTTAGGGCTCAAGCAGAGCCTGTACCACCACCCACATCAGAAGGTGTGTAAAACCTCCACTTGTTCCTTTCTGCCTGCCCTCTTTGCTCCTGCAGCTCTGTCCTGTTTACCTGCTGCTTGCTGCATGAGGATAGGCCCAGGAATGGATTTTGCTCTGTTTAAAGGCTTGTTTGTGCTTGGCTAGTATTTTCTTTCTCAGGTGATCGCTAAATCTAACACATATTGTTAAAAAATATGATGTAATCTTTTTGTTTGAAGTGTTTTGCTTCTCCTCCTCTCAAAAAAATTATTGAACAAGTCATGGTAGTCACACCTTTGCATGCTTATGGAAGATATCACATTTTCCAATTTAGAATATTGGGATTTATAGGATGGCTAATGTAGGAAAATGACAATATATTGCCCTAGCTTCCAATTTTTTAGGACAATCTGAGTTTTTGTTTTTAACAAAAGTAAATGCTGTATAAGCTCTAGGTTACTATTTGCACAGAGAACTAATACACCTATGTCAATTTCACTGAAATGTTCACAGAAATTCAAACTTGGCACTTAATGGGTTAAGAGGAAAATGACCCAAGAAAGGGAAAAACAGAAACTGGAAAGAAAGTAGAGTCATAAGTACCTCTAAACAGGAATTAATATCTTGTGAGAGACATTGTGTATCACATGGGAAACCACCAAAAGAGGGATCAAGTGACATGTTCTAGAATTCCAGAGAAGCTCATAAAATGTGGATGGAGGCTCTATATACTTATGTCTCAACTACTCAAACCTTATATTCAAATGATTAAGGCCCATAAGAGATTTTAGTGAAAAGTAAAATTGCAGTGATTTTATGAAAAAAAAAAATACTGCATGGGACTTTCAATCTCCATGCTTTTACATTTATGAAAATTGTGACTCTTTCTGGGCATCCAGAGTTTTAGCTGGAGCTGGAGAGACTTCTGATGGCTGCCCAGGGCACCGGAGACTAGGGGCTGGTTTGCCCCACCCTGACATATCTCCTAGGGTCCAGCCTGGAACAGGAGGAGGGGCCACAGGAGCCAGTTACATCACTTACCTGGCGGGATTCCAGGTGACCAATGGCACACCTGAATGGACATTCCTTGCATAGTTAGGACACAGACAGCCCCTTTGCCCTCCCACATGTCTAGAGGGATATAAAACCCCTCAACACCTATCTCAGACGCCCTTTTCGCTTCCCTCTTCCTTCCCCTCTGCGCGAAGGGGGCCCAGGAGCTAATTTTCCAATAAAGCTTCCATCTAAACTCTGAACAACTTGCCAATACTATTCCACCAGCAGGCGGGTGGTCGGTGGTCATCATCTAACAACTTCCAGCTAGATTCAGTCAAAATTCTTGTCTTCCTGGATGTAAGAATACAATTGGGAGATGCAGACCTGCTCAAAGCAGAAGCAGGAGAAAGGTTGTACAGACAATTGTGCAGCCCTAGCAGTGTCATAGGAGGTGGAGACTAGTGAGCCAGGAAACCATGGAAACCATGGTGGAAACTGTGGTGGAAATCTAACAGAACCTAGACTTGGAACTCACTGGAGGGAGTGGCACAATTGGCTGCAAACAAAGAGACGTGTACCACCCACAATAAGGAAAATCGAACTGTAGACCTGTGGGTGACACAGCTTAGAAACCTGCCCCAAGAAGATTCTGCTAAGAAGTACAATGACCAAAAGCAAAAGAAGAGACAAAGGCAAAATGAATATTACTGAAGACTCCCATGCAAAGGAGCAAAACCCTTTGCCAACTTCAGAGCTAACTGAGGAAGAAATCGAGAAAGTGGGAGATACGAAAGTCAAAACACTTGCTATAAAACTTATCAGCACTGAGAAGCATGTAAAGCAGGTGTTCAAGGAATTTAAGGAATATGTCACACAGGAAATGAATCAAATGAAAGCTGCTATATCAGAAATGAAGAATACAGTGGAGAAAATTAAAGATACAGTGGAGAGTCTCCACAATAGAATGAAACAAGCAGAAGAAAGAATCTCAGAATTGGAAGATATTTCCTGTCACCAGAGGGGAACAAACAAAAAGATGGAAGCAGAGCTGAATCAGGCTAAAAAAAGTATTCAAGAACTGAAAGACACTATTAAGACGAGTCCCAGAAGGTGCAGAAAGAGAAACTGGGATTAAAGGTGTATTCAATGAAATAATAAGGGAAAATTTCTCTAATCTGGAGAAAGAATCAGGAAACAACATCCAGGAGGGGCACAGAACTCCCAACAGGGTGGATGAAAAGCGATCTTCACCATGACATGATCATCAAGTTCTTTTCAACCAAACATAACGAAAGAATCCTTAAATGTGCTCGTGGAAAAAAAAAAAAATCAATTGACATATAAAGGAATGCGAATTAAAATCACAGGAGACCCCTTCCAGGAAACTCTACAGGCCAGAAGAGAATGAAGTGACATATTCCAGATTCTAAAAGAAAAAAAATTGTTGGCCCAGGATAATATATCCAGCAAAGCTTTCTTTTGTCTTTGAAAATGAAATAAAATTCTTCCACAGTAAAGAAAATTTAAAAGAATTTGCCTCTTCCAAACCTGCCCTACAAAGGATACTTAAAGATGTCTTCTCGACAAAGAGGAATAGCACCCACCAAAACCAAAGGCAAATGTGAAGAACGTCCCAGTAAAATGACAACAGAACATTCAATCAATAAACAACCCGTTGCTAAAATGACAGGACCAAATTACCACCCATACATATTAACCCTGAGTGTAAATGGCTTAAGCTCAACCAAATGTCATAGATCAGTAGGCTGGATTAAAAAATGAAAACCCATCTATTAAAAAAATTGTGAGATGCAGGTGGAGATGAATGAAAGAGCAGAAAATATTGAATGGCGAGAGGAAGGTACACCCTCAGTTATGAGGGTGGGCAACCTCCAGACAACTGACCCATTCTGTCTGGGCTCATCCTTTCACAGGATGAGGGGTGAGTGGGACTGCAGTGCCCTAAGGGTGCTCCCAGAGGTGGGAGGCTTAGCAGCTTGAGGAAGAGGAAGAGTGGGTGTGCCTCAGGTGACAAGATTAGGGAGGTGCCCATAGCTTGGATATAGGCAGTCCCTAGTTCTGGTCCCTCACTCACTTTCTGCCTAGATCACGTCAATATAGCTTATAGGTAGAGAACAAAAAGATTGGGGGAGAAGCATTTAAACAATGGCAAAAACCACTCAGTGTCTGTGAGAGTCCTTATTCCTGATTGAAGAGATTCTTAGCATAATCATAGCAACATGTTACACCCATGAAACAGAGGTTTGTGTAATATAAACACAAATTATGGAAAACAAATCTGGCACACAAATAAGCAACTTGTGAACTGGAATATCATTAATAATTTAAGCCATATGTACTTTCCTTTGTTCCTTCTTTGTATTAGGATCATTTGTATATTTTAGAAAATAAGGAGAGTTCCCTTCATCTGCCTAGGAAACTGCCTGGCATCTAATAGTCACTCGGTACATGAATGCATGGGAGACTGAACTAAAAGCATGTAAGCAGAGATGAAAAGAAAACATATTGATATAAATAATACACACCTGACTTACCTGGGCTGGAGGTGTTGATGGAAGGAAGTAGAAACATATTACAAGGAAAACCTATCCGATTCCACCACTAATTTATGGAGATTGTGAATACTAAGTTCTGAGATTCCCATTAAATTGTTTAATTGCAGTGATGGGACAAACCTTAAATCTATTTCCTGATAATTCAATCAATGTGCTGACCTAGCCTCATGATTAAATTTTCATTGTGTTCATGCACTGGGGTTGGATTATTTAGGTTAATTGAACGGAGAAAAGTGATTGAGCATTCTGTAGAAACACAGGGTATATGACGGATAGAGGTTTTTATGCACTGACATGTCTCATGCAGAATACCTGGCACATAAAGTATTCATCTAAACACATGAACGCTAGCAGAATATCAGAAGCTAAAATATGCCATGTCAGCATGAGGATTGTATTTATTTTTTAAGATTTGTTATTTTTTGTTTGTTTTTATTGGAAAGTCAGATATACAGTCAGGGAGATCTTCCTTCTTCCATTGATTCACTCCCTTAATACCCCAATGGCCAGAGCTACAAAGCGCCAGAAGCCAGGAGTCTCTTTCGGTCTCCCATGTGGGTGTAGGGTACCAAGGCTTTGGGCTGTCCTCAATGACTGCTTTCCCAGGGCACAAGCAGGGAGCTGGGACTGGTGCCCATATGTGATGCCAGCCCATGCAAGGCCAGGACTTTAGCTGCTAGGTTACCACACCAGCTGAGGATTGTTTTTAACTCCAGAGATGTAACGGGGCCCGGTGCAATAGTTCAATTGACTAATCCTTCCTTTGTAAGCGCCAGGATCCTATATGGGTGCTGATTCAAGGTCCTGCTGCTTCACTTTCCATTCAGCCCCCAACTTTAGGTCTGGAAAAGCAGTGGAGGATGGCCCAAAGCCTTGCCAACAGGCAACATATGGGAGACCCGAAGAAGTTCCTGGCTTCTGGCTTCATATCAGCTCTGCTCAGGCTGTTGATGCCATTTTGAGAAGTGAAACAATAGATGGAAGATCTTTCTGTCTCTCCTCTCTGTAAATCTGCCTTTTCGATAAAAATAAATAAGCCTAGGTGAGAAAAAAAGAAAAAAAAGAAATATTAAAACAAAACTCCAAGGAAGGAACTCTGGTCATTCCATTTTTTCTAATAGGGAGAGATAACTCTTTTGTGGACAATGACCTTCCTGTACCAGAAAGAAGGAAATTACTCGTCACTAGATTTGAAGAGTCAAGGTCAAACGTCTTTGGAACAAACCTTGATAAATCAACCCTTATTTTCCTGCTATGAACTACCGTACATCAAGTACCTTTACATGTCATGATCTCGAAACTTGGTAATCTTTTTGCAATTCAGTTGTGCTCTTAAGCTTAGCTCCAACTGCTCTTTGGGGCTTGATGTATTCTAAAATAGAGTGGACACCAAGCATAAAGCCCACATCTGAGACAGCATAAACTGAAAGGTAAACAAAGCAAAAGCAAAAATCGAACAGTTTCCAAGGAAGAAAACCTGCTTATTTTCACAGAGCTCTGCAGGGGCAGGTAGAGAAAACTATTACCAATGATTTATACATTTACCCATATTCTGGAATATTCTGAACTTTAAAGTGCCCCCACCTTTTCTTTTATTAGCTTATGAAGACAGTCATAAATTCCTCTAGAAAGGAAGAACTTGAAGAAAATTCTCTAGACATTCATTAATTATCCATTAAATAATCATCTGTTGAGCGCCTTTCATATAGCAGACACACTATCAGGGATTTGCACTGTCTGAATATAAAATAGTAATAAAAGTCACCAAATGAAAGAGAATGCTAGTCAGGCTTCCCAGGAAACAAGAGTCAGTGATGGAATGCTGGATACTGATGTTATCAGCAACAATGACAGAACTACTTACTTCAAGCTTAAAAAAAAAAAGGAATAGCAAATTATTAAAGAAGTAGGAACATTAAAATAGACAGATTCAGAAAAGAATAACATGGCCGAATGAAAAAGCTATATGATATAATAAATATCCATAGGGCCTTGTGTATACACGACTACAGAACACCCAATAATATGTGGCAACAATATGAAATTAAAACTACTCTGATAGTTATGTAACAGAAAATGGAAGATGTTTATGGTTAAAAATATTTGAATCACACAATAAATAAATGATCTATTATTCCTTTATTTAACCCATATAGTGTCCACTTTGTTCAAAGAATACAAATTTTTGAACGATTGCAAAAATTCAATCCTGATCTCAGAAAATATCACAATACATGCCAAAGAATCACTTCCATACACATTGAAGTTTCATCAATATCTAATTCAAGAGCAATAGGAAAATTATGATTTTTTTATCACAGTAAAATCAGCGTAGTGGCCTAGCAGCTAAAGTCCTAGCCTTGAGCACGCCAGGATCCCATACGGATAAAGATTCTAAACCCATTGGCCCCACTTCCTATCCAGCTCACTACTTGTGGCCCAGAAAGCAGTCCAGTACTGCCCAAAGCCTTGGGACCCTGCACCAGTGTGGGAGACCTGGAAGAGGCTCCTGGCTTCTGACTTTGGCTTGGCTCAGCTCCAGTCGTTGCGTTCACTTTGGGGAGTGAACCAGCGGACGGAAGATCTTCCTCTCTGTCTCTCTTCCTCTCTATGTATCTGATTTTGTAATAAAAATTAAATAAATCTTGACCCTGGTACAGTGGCCTAGTGGCTAAAGTCCTCGCCTTGAATGCACTGGGATCCCATATTGAAAAAAAAAAAAAAAGAAAGAAAGAAAAAATTTCTTCATGTACTTGGAAAGTAAAAAACACACCCATTAACACTACAGATTAAATGTTAAAATGCACAGATATTGTGAAATAAACCCAGATAATATACATATACATACATACATACACATACATACATATAAAATTAAGGAACAAGAAACAATGGAGGTTTATAAACTAAATATGCAACAGCGGAAGATAAAATAAGGAACAAGATAACAAATTAAAATAACAGAAAAGAGAGAAACTTATAAACAAAACTGAATAGAAAAAATGGAGATGTAGGGTCGATACGGTAGCCTAGTGGTTAAAATCCTTGACTTGTATGCCTTGGGATCCCGTACGGGTGCCAGTTCTAATTCTGGCAGCTCTGCTTCCCATCCAGTTCCCTGCTTGTGGCCTGGTAAAGCAGTTGAGGATGGCTCAAAGCCTTCAGACCCTACACCTGCGTGGAAGACCCAGAAGAGGCTCCTGGCTCTTGGCTTTCGCTTGGCTCAGCTCTGGCTGTTACACTCAAATGGGGGGAAGAAATAAGGATGATACATAAATGAAAACCCTGTTTTCTGGGAAAAGAAAGTGATTCATTTGTGTAAATTACAGGAAATGATACAGGAATATTGACATTGGCATAGTGGTATAGAGAGCTGGGTCTTTAGGACATTCATAACCAGTGTCAGAGTGCTGGTTTGAGTCCTAGCACATCCGCTTGGGATTCAGCTTCCTGCCAATGCACTCGGAGACACAGTGCATGATGGTTCCAGTGACTGAATCCCCACCACACATGTGGAAGACCTGGACATTGTTCTCAGCTCCTGTCTTCAGCAGGGCCCAGCACTAGCTCTTGTGGGCATTTGTAGGGTGAACAAGCAGATGTGAAAGCTCCCTCTTTCCTGACTCTGTGATTCTGCCTTTCAAATAAATCAATAAGTAAACTTTTTTAAAAATAAGGAATACTTATATTAAAGAGAAAGGAAGAAAAAAAATTACAAGAGATGGGATGGAAACTTGATGTGGAGGGCTAAGCCCTTAACTATGACACTACCAACCCATATGGGCAGTGGTTTGTGTCTGGGCTGCTCCACTTCTGATCCAGCTCCCTGCTTACTGCCTGGGAAGGCAGCAAAGAATCACTGGAGTCCTTAGATCTCTGCATCCATGTGGGAGGCCTGGAGGAAGTTCTTGCCTTCTGGCTCCAGTTTGGCTCTGATCTTGCTATTATGTGGGGAGTGAGCCACTCATGGAAGATCTCCTTGTCTCTCCTCTCTGTATAACTCTGCCTTTCAAATAAAAATTTAAAAAAAAATTACACAAGAATACTGTTAATTAACCTTTAGGAAAAAAATTTAACTTAGTAGAAAATGATAATTTTCTAGAAAAGATATTTAAAAAGTAATGAACAAATGAATAAAAATATAATTACAGAAATAAGGTAAATGTACTCTTTTAATGTTCATTAACCCAAAGATGCCAGATAGAGATGGACTTCACAAATTTTAGCAAGTCTGATGAATTGAGGATCCCTATTTTACAAAAACCTATCTCAACAAAAAATTATTCTCACTCATACTAAAAAAAGGAAAAAAACTGTATATGGCCTGGCGCAATGAATTGGCTGGCTGATCCCTTGCCAGCATTGGGATTCCTTGTGGCCATTGGTTCATGTCCTGGCTGCTCCATTTCCTATTCTGCTCCCTGCTTAGGCTGAGAGCATAGTGGAGGACAGCCCAAAGCCTTGGGCCCCTGCTCTCACATGGGAGATGTGGAAGAGGCCCCTAGCTTCTGGCTCCCGGCTCCTGGCTTTGGATTGTCTCGGCTCTGACAGTAGTGGTCATATATGGGGAGTGAACCAGAAGATGGAAGATCTCTGCCTCCTCTCTGTAAATCTGCCTTTCCAACGAAATAAATCAAAATCCAAACAAACTTGTATACTCTTATTATCTAAAAGGGAGAATAGAATTAAAAAAATAGGTAGGTAAGAAGGAAACTATCCCATTTCACCAAAAGCCCCTCTCCCCCTCCTTTTTGTTGAAATCCAAGAAGACTTCTCTGGGTTACTCAGCTAACTAACAGTGCATTATTAACTTGTTACAGTAAGTTAATGGTCCAAGCTTCTAATAAGCACACAATTGGAAGGAAAAATTCCATTCTGGAAGCAACAGACTAATGATAAGAGAGCAGAGATCAAAAGAAAAAATAATCAAAGGTGTGGATATAGAAGGTACTTGTTCTTTCTATTATTTTGTGAATGAAAAAGCTTTATGTGGAATTATTGCCTCTCATTTACTGTTTGCTATAACATGAAGTGATGGTTTCTATTAAAAACAAGGCAACCTGTTAAAAGAAAAATCTGTGTTGAAAATGCAAGAAGGTGGAAAACCAGCAGCTAAGCTACTAAAGTCTATGTATAACAGAACATCATGGAGGCATTATTTCAAGAACAGAAAAAAATTTAGTGTAACTTTGGTATTGGAAAAGATTAATAGACACAGACCATGTGGACATCCCCGCACTTGCACAGAAAGCACTTCATGACGTGACACTCTTTCATCATAACTTTTTGAACAATCTGGGGTGAGAAGAGAATGTCATAAAGGATAGTCACAATGGCTGTAACACTTACACAGACTGGAACGATTCCCATAGAATCAGAATTGAGAGTGCCTAGACACTACTCCTAGTCAACCTGTCCTCAAGTGGACTTACCAATACCATCAGACAAGAAAAGGAAGCAAGTAGAATGAAGACACATAACAAAAACATGATTGTCTATGTTCTCGAAAATAATTGTCAACAAAATTCCCAAAGGATTTGCAAATAATTTAATCTGGTAGGAGTTCATTAGAGTTGGTGAGTAAAAGAACACTGCACCAACATTCATGACTGGTCTAAGTAAGAATTAAATTCTAGGCCTGGCACAATGCTCAATGATTCAATAATTTCTCCCCTTGCAAGTGCCAGGATCCTGTATGGGCTCAAGCTCCTGTCCCAGTTGTTCCCATTCCCATCCAGCTCTCTTTGGCCTAGGAAAGCAGTAGAAGATGGCCCAACTCCTTGGGACCTGCACACATGTGGGAGACCCAGAAGAGGCTTGTGGCTCCTGGCTTCAGATCAGCTCCGCTATGGCCATTGTGTCATCTTTGGGAGTGAACCAGCAGATGGAAGACCTTTCCTTCTCCCCTTTTTCTCTATAAATCTGCCTTTCCAATAAAAATGAATAAACCTTTTAAAAATCCAAATATATGGATAAAACTACATTTTATTGAAGGAAACATCAACTGAGACTACTACACACTGTACTACTATGTTAACAGTTTGTGAAGACTCAATATGGTAACATGTTCTTATAGTCCAAAATAACCTAAAAATTCAATATTATGCCAAACAAGCTCTATTCAGTATTTTGTGTGGCGTTGTAAAACTCACAAGCATAAATAGATAGTCAACATGGTCAAAAGAAAAGAACAGTTGTGGGCTTCAATAATATTCACAGAGATGCATATATATATGATAGTTAAGTCTTTGGCGATGTGCAGGTACAGACAGATAAAACAGTTCCCTGGTTTAATGCTCAGCTCCCACGGTTATCAAAAGAAATCTGGTTGAACACCTGCAATACAGACTAGGGGGTTTGCCTGCATTTATGGAATGAGGGTGGTGAGGAGACTTCACTGAAGATGGGGAAATGGTAGTTGAGTGGGTGTGTATGTGGAACAGTGAGAGGAATGCCTATGCAGTATTATTATTGCAGCGAGAACAAAGCAAAGCTCACTGGTCTTGTGAAAAGCAAGGCCTTGTCTCAGAAAGGAGAGAGAGAGAAAGATCTTCCATCCATTGGTTCACACCCCAAATAGCCACCACAGCCAGAGCTGAGCTAAACCCAAGCCAGGAGCCAGAATCCCCCTCTGGGACTCCCAGGTAGGTGCAGGGTTCCAAGGACTTGCGCCATCCTCTACTGTTTCCCAGGCCATAAGGAGGAAGCCGGATGGGAACTGGAGCAGCCGGAATATGAACCGATGTCCATGTGGTATGTCGGCACTTGGAAGGGGAAGATTTAGATAATTGAGGCCTCTATATCAGTCTCTAAGACTCACCAAGATAAGACAATGCATTGTTTGAGGGAGCCTGGAGCTAATTCAGCTTGGGTAGACCGCCCTCTGCTGGTGTTAATGTGTGTGACACTGGCATCACTATATTCAAGGGCTAAGGCGAAACTGCATGACAGTATATAGCCATGTTAGGACTAAATGAGTTAACATCTACCAAGCACTAAGAATGTGTCTGGGCTTTTAAAAAAATGTAAATAAAAAGAACTCAGAAGTAGTGGCTTAATTCGCCTTTAGCTGCGGTGTCTTTCTTGGCCTCTAGGCATTAAGATTTTGTGGATTCCTTTCTCTACTTAATAACAACAGTAACAGCAATATTCACATTACAGAAACAGTATTACATCTTAGAATACTCTCGCCCTATAAATTTCATTTTTTCTTTTGATTTTGCAAGACATTATATTTTGGCGAGCTTCTGCAAGAACTGTGGGTCCTATGCACTGTGCCGATTACTGTATATTGATCCGTATGCATCTGAAGGTGACATTTTAAAATGTAGTTAATCAGGAAATAAAAACGATAGTCAGTCTCACACACACACACACACACACACACACACACATCCACACTGGACGACCTACAAACAAATCCTGCTTCCTCACTCCTTCTCATTTTGAGATGTAAAAAAAGAGAGGGGGGAGAGAGATAAAAGCCCAAGCAAGGCTGTTTTTCTGCTTTTCGGTCATTGAATTGTGTTTAAAGGGATTGGAGACTCTTCACAAAGGCCTTCTAGAGAGGGACCAAGCATTAGCGGCCAGCCACCTGCAGTTTAGGGACGCGGGCGACTGGATGGCGGCACCCTCCAGGCTGCCCCTTAGGGAGCCGGAGTGGCTGCGCGCGGCTGAGCCTTAGCTGGGCTCTGTCTCCGGGGCGCAGGGGCAAGGCGGGAGTCCAGGCACCTGCCTGGGGAGGGACTGTGTTTTGCGAGCCGGAATGGAGAGGCGTGGCTGCACGGGCCGTTGAGAGCTGGCGTGGAGGAGCGTGATTCGCTTTTCACCGCTGCGTAGCCATACCAGGAAGATGGTGCCCCTGCTCTTTTCAGGACCTCTGCAGTTTACGTCCTTTGTGATTTGGGGGAGGAAGGGATGGAGCTCCGTGGTTATTGATAACCTTATTTCAATTAAGTTCCATGTCTTTTAAAACACATTTTTTCCCCCACTTGTGGTGCTCTGATTAGCAGTGTCAACATCACCCTGGTAATTTAGAAGTGCAAATTACCAAAACCTCCTCCAGATTTAACAGAAACTGTGCAGGTAACTTCCAGAAATCTGTGTTTTAAAAACTCCTTCTGGTGATTTTAATGCAAACTCAATTTGGTAGCAGCTTCCAATTAATTGTGTTTACCTTAAGCCCGGTGTGAGATGTGATCTCTCAAATAGCAGTTAAGCTAAAGTTTTTGTTTGCCTTCAGGATTGCTACTTTGGGTAAGTAGATATGTATGTAGGTGAGTAGGTAGATAGGACGGATGTGTAGATAGGAACGTGTGTAGAACGGGGAGGTTTTAGGAGGGAGATTAGATTGAACAATGAATACAGTCTCCCCTCCTTCCACCCCAAGCCATGCTCTCTAAGAAAGAAGACTATTCTTGGCAGCCAGAAAAGTGAAAGGACACTTGAAGTGAACTGTCCTGGGGAGATCGGCAGAGGAACTTCACTCACTCGAATGTAGTAGAAGTCAGTCTCATTGGATCCAGACTGACAAATGGTGGGAAATGAAAAGAACTGGAGATGGGTCATGCTATGTGTAATTGTGTTCAGAATACCATCCAACGGCTACCCTGCTCTTGCATTACGAGATGGATGCCCTCCGTTTCCCGTCAATGTGATTATTTAGGAGCAGATCTGTTGAAATACAAAATTTCTTGAGTGAAAAGTATATCTGTAGGGTCTGTATAAGACGAAGTGTTGATTGTTTAGTGTCTGAAACCCAGCAAGATACATCTTTTTTTTTTTTAAATGCTTTTGTTTTGTTTTAAATTCAGCTATTTTAATTCAATTAAAAGCAAGCAAAGTTTTGGCTGGTAGTGATGGAGAATGGCCCAAAGCTTTTAGACCCTGTATCTGTGGGAGACCTAGAGGAAACTTCTGGCTCCTGGCTTCTGATCAGATCAGCTCTGGTGGCTGTGGCCACGGCAGTAAACTGGCAGATGGGAGATCTTTCTCCCCATCTCACCTTCTCTCTGTAAATCTAACTTTCCAATAAAGATAAACAAATCTTAAAAAAAAAGTATGCACAATTCCAATTCTCAGCAGATTTTATTAATCACAGCAATTCATTTACAAATTTCCTGCCATTCTCCAATTCATCCTTTTCCCAAAATCGGATTTTGTGGTAAATAGCCTAACACAGAAAGCAAATTCTATTTTTTTTTTTTTTTATCATTTGGAAAACAAAATGGCCAAGCTAAAGCTGTTCTACTCGTGTAGATGTATCAATATGAAGTGGGGTAGGCTGAGTGGAATCTGGGTGGAGACTCATCAGTCATTTTTGGGCAGCTCAGAATTTTCATACTTTGCATTGTCTATAGACAGATGCATGTTTCCAGTCACTCTGTGCATTCATTTCTCCTCTGCATCTGTATCTCTCCCCTGAATAAAGAAGCAAACAAACAAAAAAGATGTGTTAGGTACATTTTGCCATCAACATTAATATTTTCTAAACAAAGAGGAGGGATTTTAAACATGTGTTTGTATATTTATACTATCTAAAATCTCTGTTCCAGTGTTATTCCCCATGTTTTCGTCACTCTTAGATTTAAAAATACTGGCTAAAACATGCTCAGTCAAGAGATAGCTCTAATGGCTTTCATAGGTTTTTGTCTTTCACCAAGGCCTTTAACAATGTTTCACATTCTTTGGAAATCTTCAGGCTATAAACTTCAGCTCATATGGATACCAACAAACTCACTAAACAATGTATTTATCTCAATTTCAGAAAAACAGAGTGTAGTAAATACATTGTTACATATTGGGAAGTTAAGAAACAACCCTAATCATGTAACAACAGCTATAGAATTCAGGGGCCTCCAAACCACTCTCAACTTTGAACATTTAATAATAAAATAACTTAGAACGAATTACAAATCTGTTCTACTCAAGGTTACACTTTACTAAAGCCTAAGAATCCAAACTAAAAGCGGCTGAGGAAGAGGACACGGGAGCAAAATATAAGAGTGCTTCAAACACGTTAACAGCTCTGAGCAGACAAACAATAAAACACATACCGATTATGACAACCAGTCACATTTCCTGTCTAGACTTTTGTTTATTGGGCCTCAGTCACGTAGTTATGACTGTTCACAGGATGGACCTTTCATCTCCAGCAGTGGAGCAGATATAACAGGGTACAAAGCTCCCACCATAAACCGCGTGGTAGTCTTGAGAACACACTTCTATCAGGCAGCACGTTGCTCTGGCTTGGAGATCACTTGTCAGGTAAGGACCAAAGCCAGATTTTTCCAAGAACAAAGTTAATTTTTCCCTGCACATAGTTTCAAGGCAAAAGGTATATTTGTACCTTTAAGTTAGGTGTCTATTAATTTGATGGGTGTTTGTATTTTATGGTTGTTCAAATGCATTCTTTTGAATATTTACATCAGCAATGAATATTTTGTGTACTTTATTCAGATGGACAACCTATATAGTGACCTCAACTCTTTAACCCCTTTTCCCTAGTTCTACTATACTCTTGCTCTAGAGAAGAGAGGGCTTAGGAGAGGTAGTGATCTGCTTTGGGGATGGGGAATTCTTGAACTTTGCTTTGGTAGCACAGTCAGTGCTAACTAGCAAAAGGAGTGTCTTTCCATCACACTAGCACAGCTGCACCTAAGTAGCTTGTCCCGCCATAAACTATGACATTTCTCACATGGCAATAACAGGAATAGGGATTATAGAAAAGTAAGGAGCTTTAAACATATATAAGTTTATTCTCATTTTATTTGACAAAGAGAGAACAAGAGGCACACATTAGCAGGAATGCTATTGGAAGAAAAGAGGGAATTAGAAGTCGGTACTCCACAACCACACAACAACAAATACCTACCCCTCTATCTAGTGTCTGAGGTACAACTAATTTTCACATCTGAGGATTCCTTTTTTTAAAATCATCATCAAAAAGTTTATTATAAAAATTTTTTAAATGCAATTTTATTTTTCTGTATCTGGGGGAAGCAGGGAGATAAACGGAGATAAAGGGAAAATTCCCACCCAACCTCCCACCCATCCCAGGGTCCCTGACGTGAGGCATGCTTCAAGGGTCCTGCTCAAGTGGTTTTGAGAGTTCAGCAGTTCTGAATTTCTGCCAATCTCACCATTCCAAGCAGGACGGAATCTCTCCAGAATCCACTGGCTGACATAATCCACCTTAAAGTCTTCGTTTGCCCAGATTTTCACTGCCAACATGTGGCTGGGGTACTTGATCAATTTGTTCAGTTCTCCGTCTACACCTGAGCATTCTAAACATAAAAAAAGATGTGTTGGTATTAAAATATGGTCATAAATGTTTTACATTCCTTATGACAAAAGCAGAGCCTAGTGTCTCTGGTGTGTGCCAGATATGAGAGATGTGCTTACCGTAATAGAATGTGGCGAAAGGAGTAGGTAAGTCTTCCAAACTATGGTCACAAAAGGCCTGGGTGGCTTCTTTCTTCCACTCTGATTTCTTTTTCTAGGGAATACCAGCTGCTATGTTTGAAGATGATCTTCCCAGACAGAGGTCTCCAGAAAGCAGCCAGCTTAAACGTGCCCATTTGCCAGGGTTTGGTCTTGAGAGGGGTTCTTCCAGCTACAGTCAAGGACTGGAAGACTGCAGAATGTGCCTTGGTCTTACTTCCACCTGCAGGGATGGTTTTGTCCATAACCAATCCCCTCAGCCATTTCTAGATTCCTGGCACACAAACTCAATGAGATATTAAATATTCACTGATTTATACTGCTCACTTTTGTGATTATTAAACAGAGACTCACAACCATGCTAGAGTTTATGAAGCTACTACTAATGAAAAAAAAAAAAAGTGGATAAAGGTAAACCCAAAACAGAAACTCACGGAACTGGCTTTTATTCATGGAAAAAAAAAATCTTGTGAAATATTAACAACATTTCTCCAATCATAAAAATAGTAATACAATATGACTGTCTGTGGTGGCCTAGGAAGGCAACCAGCACTAGGAAATCTATTGAGACTTTCTCGTAACATATTAAAGGAGAAAATCAGATGATTTTCACCAGATTCCAAAAACTGGACTTCTTAAGTCATTCCTAATAAGAACTTATTAGACAATTACAAAGACATTATATGGATACAATAAAAAGCTATTCACACATATTTATAAATCATAAACTAGCAAAGCCATTTCTATGAAAAGAAGGAACAAGATAATGGTGCTTGATACCATGTCTATCTGATATGATGTGTCTATCTGATGTGTTTGTGATTGTAGCTAACAAAAGATGATAAAAGCAACTAATAGTTACTGGGAATAATAGTAAACACTTCCAATTTTCTAATGAAGCTTATTAGGATTTTAAAAAATTGGTGAAGGCAGATAAATAAAGAAATATCCAATTCTCCTCCCACACTCAGAGTTTCAAACAGTGCTTCAATCAGGCCCCATCTGTCATGGAACAGAAAGCATGACTTGGCAAAAGTTACTTAATTTTAAGGAGATTTATAGCTTAATTCAGAGCTACATGATAGCCTCCTTTTTGTTTTGTCATTTTTTAAAACTTATTTTTAATTATGAGTAAATCCATCAGATCTAGAAAATTCTGTTATTTTTAAAATCTCACATCTGCATCATTCTTTCTTTTCTCATACTATTACATGCACATCAGATTATTTTACTATCAAGGCCAGCTCTCTTAAACTTACCTGTACATTTATCTCTGTGCATTGTCATAACTAGTTAAAACAAGTTTTCACAATTAATTTTTCTTCTGAGTCCAACTTCACTGTTCAACCCAGACAGTAAGCTTCTACTTTTAATTTTGCATTGTCATTCTATATGAATATTTATTTTCTAGAATTTCTATTTGGTTCTTTTGTCAGAGCTGTGTGCTCATTTGTATTTTTAGTTTCTCAGCATGTTTTGAAAAGCCTCTAAGAGGCTGAAGTGAGCCATTGGAAGTTTGTATTCATTTTTCTGTTTTGTTTTGTTTAACTCTTTTTGTTGCCATGTGCCCATTGCTCTCATTTATTCCTTCTGGTTTTATAGTATCTTTGGTTACTTCTGATTGTGAAGCTGTTTATGTTTTGTCTTTGATAGTCTGAGAATTTTTGAGGCCTAAACTAAACCTTGTTCCTTTAGAGGTGATTTGTATTTCCTTCTATCAGGTGCTCAGGGACAGGAAATCAGCCTGGAACAAGGTTAAGTTAAATTTTCAGCTGTGACATTTTATTTTATGTAGTATGAATTCTGGAAACAGTAAATCAAGGCTGGCTTATAGTTCAGATCTCAGTGACAGACTCTGCCACATTCGGGACCAAGGTTCACAGGTGACTTTAGGAGCAAGCAGGGGTCTCTGTGTATATCCTGGGCTCACTTCTGGACATGAGGAGAGGGCTTTTGGCTTGTTGCCCCAGTTGCAGTGGTAGTGGTCCAGATTTATCAGCTGCCACACCATGATTAGACTCCATATAACACCCTAAAAATCTTATTGTACATTCAGGTAAAAGTCATCTCTACTGGGATTTTATGCGGATAAATTTGTGAGCCTCAAGTCCTTATTTTAGTCATATTCCATTACTTCTTAAGAATACTACTACTAATAAAAAAAATCGAGGTTTTTATTTGTCCAACAGGTGCCATGCTCCTTATGACAGATGTGCCTCTGTAATTCATAAGTCCATATTTATTCGTGCCGATGAGCACATCAGGATTTCTAAGTTCATTCCTCCCTCATCCGGTCTGATCCTCCACCTCCAAGTCCAGCGTTCCTGAACCCAGCACCAACAACCTTTTACCACCTCATCTTACTTCTGTGCAACAAACACCTCCCTTGCCAGAACAAACACATCTCCTGCCAGAATGAGTTATTTCCTCTGTTTTCCTCCATGATAGGCACTAAGGACCTACATGCAGGAAGGGGGTGAACCATGTTGAAAAATGGGTCTTAGATGACATAAAATTTGGATTACTGCAGACAAACATCTTAAAACAAATGGCTCATTAGGTGTCTCCCTTTATGCAAAGCAGTTTTAAAAAATCATTTATTTTTTATTGGAAAATCGGATTTACAGAGAGAAAGATCTTTCATCCACTGATTCACTCCCCAAGTGGTTGCAATGGCCAGAGCTCAGCTCTGAGCTGATCTGAAGTCAAGAACCAGGAGCTGCTTCCGGTCACTCATGCCGGCACAGGATCCCAGGGCTTTGGGCAGTCCTCTATTGCTCTCCCAGGCCACAAGCAGGGTGCTGAAAGGGAAATGCAGCAAGTGGGAAACTAATAGATTCCCATATGGAATCCCAGCACGTGCAAGGCCAGGACCTTAGCCACTAAGTTATCACACTGGGCCCTATCCAAAGCATTTTAAAATTGGATTTTGCGCAAACCATCTTGCTCCCCCTACTCACCAGCTCAGTGTCAAGCTAAGCACAATTACAATGTAATTAAATCAGAAAACCTTTATAATATTTCTGTGGTGAAACACTGTTTTTAGCCATCATTTAGTATTACATATTGGGGGGAAAAATAATGGAAAAGGGAAGAGAAGACCTGAACATTAATAGGCGGTTTCATCAAGCTTGTGCTTTGTTGCTCACTCAGTACAAAACCCCAGGCCAACATCAGGGGCAACCTGGGAGGCTTGTGTGGGAGCTCTCAACTTCTTTATTTATCTATTTTCACTTAACTAACAATAACAATTTATTTCTCAAATCCCGTCACATAAAAGCCTTTTAAGTACTGCAATGAATAATTACCCTTAGAACTGAATCCGCAGTTGCTGAAGGACTCTCCTGTTCTAATCCTATGTGCAGCAGATAGAGCTAATAAAATCATTACACTGCACACCATTTGAGATAATACAAAGGCTAATAGTTTAATAAAAAGGAGTAAGAAAAAAAAACCAGAAAAACATTAAGAGAAAGAAAGGTTAGTAGTTTAATACTGAGTAGATGCTATTAACAATAGCTACTGATTTCATCTTAGATGAACCGAAAAACTCAGACTGTTTTGTTGCTGTTTGTTCTGCGTCATTAAAAATTGCCATAAGTCCTTTCCACCATCCCTCAGACCTGTAAGGCGCACTGAGAGAGACAATGTGACACAGATGACAAGTTGAAACCACTTTCAGTTGTTACTCTTTTCTATAGTTTTCTGGTACTCAGACAATGGCTATGCAGAATGTTCCCAGAGTGAGCACTCTGCATCTTTGGTTTTGTTATTTTCTTACAAGTAGCTCTTACGCAGCAGTGATATATCAACTGGTTGGTAGCATGAACGTAATATATCTGGTACGTGAAATCCAAAATTGAGAATTACAACTCATTTATTGAAAACATGCGTGGCTCTGAAAAGAGCCTTTGGGGTTAGGTATAAAGACGCTTACGTGCAGAGTCTACTTGGAGCTGGTGTACTTGGTGACGGCCTTGGTGCCCTCGGACACGGCGTGCTTGGCCAGCTCGCCGGGCAGCAGCAGGCGCACGGCCGTCTGGATCTCCCGGGACGTGATGGTCGAGCGCTTGTTGTAGTGCGCCAGGCGCGACGCCTCGCCCGCGATGCGCTCGAAGATGTCGTTGACGAACGAGTTCATGATGCCCATGGCCTTGGACGAGATGCCCGTGTCCGGGTGCACCTGCTTCAGCACCTTGTACACGTACACCGAGTAGCTCTCCTTGCGGCTGCGCTTGCGCTTCTTGCCGTCCTTCTTCTGCGCCTTGGTCACCGCCTTCTTGGAGCCCTTCTTCGGGGCAGGAGCGGACTTGGCTGGCTCAGGCATTGTAACCCTAAATATTGCGACAGTAAGCAACACCTGAGAAAATAATCAGGCTGAGAACGCCACACTCATTTATAGCTGCGGTATTCAAATGAGGATTGTAAATTTTCGCTTATGATTGGGCTAAGGTCGAGTGTGTCGTCACAAATGCGAATCCAAACGACACTTACGAATCTAGGTTTTCATTGGCTATCATGCTGTTATAATAAGCAAATATATATGGAAGTGTATTTTAGAAACGGATTGATTATTGGTTAACCTTATGCAAGACGGGGCCATTTTAAACATTTTATTGTGTGTGGGTGTTTATAATTTATTGTGATTTTTGTAATGAAGTTTGATTGTTTGGAAAAAGTGTTGTATATATGATGAGTTTAGTGGTGTTGATAATTTATTAAAATGATGTTTGATAGAAAAGGTAGAGTTTGTATATTATAAATAGGGAGATTGTAATTGATAATTAGAAAAAGAGAGAGGGATTTAATAAAAAAGTGGAAGGGGTTTAAAGATTGTAAATTAATAAAAAAATAAAGGAATGGGTAAATAGAGAAAAAGAAAGAAATTGATGAAGAAAGATAATAAAAAGATTGTGGGGATTATGAGAGGGAATGGTTGAGGGGGGGAGAGTTTTTGAATGGGGGGTGATGTGTTGATGGAATTTGTTAGGGTGGGAGAGGAAAAAAGGAGGGGAGGTGAAGGAGGGGGGGATGAAGGGGGGTTAGAAGGGGAGGATATTATAGGGGGAGGGAGAGAGGGAGAAGGAGGGAGGAAGAGGGAAGAGTAAGAGGGAAGGAGTAGAAGAATAAGAGGAGGAGGGAGGGGATGGGGGGGAGGAGGTGAGAAAGGAGGAGGTAATAGAGTAAGGAGGGAGAGAAATAAAGATTAGAGGGGGGGGGAAAAAAGAATGAGTAGGGGAGGAGGAAAAGGTTAAGAAGGAGGGGTAGTGTTGTGAAATAGAAGGTGGAAAAAAAGGGGGAGTAATGGGGAAAGAAATAATAGATGGTAAAATGAGGGTGAGGGAGGGGGAGAAGAATAATAGGGAGAAAGAAGAATGAAAGGATGTGAGAGGAAAGGGTGTAAAAGAGGAGAGATTTGGGAGAAAGATGAATGGTGTGGAGAGAGATATAAGGGGAAAAGGTAGAATGGAATGAGAAGGGGGGCGAAGGATACTTTGCGGGCCTTCTTCTTCACGGGGGTCTTCTCGGCAGGGGCCGGAGCTGCGGGCGCGGCGGGCGCAGTCTCGGACATGATGAGGGCGGGTGTGAGGAGAGCACTTCGAGCCGGAAGCAGAGACACTGGCCGGGACTCGGGCCGCGGCGCTGCGCCCGCGCGTTTATATAGGGCGGAGCTGCACCGTGATTGGTGCGCTGTCCAGCCCGCCTCGCTGGCAGCCGCAGAGTGTCCTCTCGGATCCCGAGTTGTGTTTGTTACACCTCAAAAAAAGCCAAAAATATCAAAATTCTCTGCACCGAATTGCTCGGTTTTTCATGGATAAGGATCCTCGAAGCCTCAGGCTTCACGCAGATCTCAAATACTGCGGATAGCACCACACCTTGTGCCAAAAACTGGCAATATTTCTCGCCGTGCTCGGCAAATTTCAACTCAAAGAAACAAAACTTTCTATTTTCTTTCTAAATTATAGACTGATCTTTCACTGTAGAGTTTTCTGACCTCCAAAAGCTGTTTCTCCAAGTGGTTAGGTTATTATATGTCCAAAAAGCATGTTGCTAGCATTAAGATTTTTATTACAAATCTGCACTTAAGTGAGGGAAGTAACACAGGCTCCTCGGAGAGTCCTGCCTATTGAGCCGAGGGCATTTGAGTTCATCAAACTGGTTTAGTTTAAGGCTAAACTAATTATTGCTTATTTAGGATTAAATTCTGGACCATTGGGACATCAACCTGTGTATCCATGGTTTTATTTTTGTCCGATTCAGCTGGGGTTTTAAACAATTCTTTGGGATATTTCTTTTCCTTTCTGCTCCCAAGGGTTGGGGGCGGGGCTGTTGCCTTTCTCTTCTCTGGACAACTGCTCCAAAGGTTGGGAGACCTTGAATTCAGGATATTTGGAAAGGAAAGGAAGTACAAAGCATACTCAGGGAACAGAACTGAAAAATAATTAATTTTCAAAAGGCATGCACATAATGTTAATAAAGTCATTGGAAGTGGAGGTGCCATTTCCTTAGAGGAATATGTTTGCAATCGTGCTAGTGTTTTGGCAATGATATGGATCAAATTTAGACTATATTATTTAGAATTAAAAGTCAGGTATAGAGAACACACGAAAATAAATAAGTGTAGATCGGAACATGTCTATTTCAATTGTTGCGAAAACCAGATTCTATTACTGCTGAACGCTTGATGAATGGTCAGTTTCTTACTCGCTATATATGGTTTCAATCCTCTGAAAATGATGGTACTCCATAAAAAAGAAAATAAGTGACGTGTAAGGCATGAATGATAAGTTTAAATTTCAGACTCAAAGGCAGAACTGAATAGATTGTGCTAACTTGTTGTTGCTATCTGAAAACACCCTTTGCAAACTGTCAGGAAAGAATTTGTGTCTGCATCTGCGTTTTAACCCAGTTATACAACCAAGGAAAAGCAAAATGCTTTTCAGTTGACAGTAAAGCACAACTAAATTATTTCTGCAAAACAGTCTGGGTGGAATGGTCTTTTAAAACTTGGGGTTGGGCCTGGTAGCCTAGCAAGTGCTAAAGTTCTTGCCTAGCAAGTGCTGGGATCCCATATGAGCACTTGTTCTAACCCCAGCTGCCTGCTTCCCATCCAGCTCCCTGCTTGTGACTGGGAAAAGCAGTGGGGTACTGTCCAAGATCTTGGAACCCTGCACTCGCGTGGAAGACCAGGAAGAATCTCCTGGCTCCTGGCTTCGGATCTGTGCAGCTCAGGCTATTGCCACCACTTGGGGAGTGAACCGGTGGACAGAAGGTCTTCCTCTCTGTCTCTCCTCCTCTCTGTGTATCTGCCTTTCCAATAAAAATAAATAAATCTTAAAGAAATAGTGGCTCGTGGTTTAAGTTGACATAATTCTGTTCTGTGGAAATGGTTGATTGTAACATGGCATTGGATTTACCTTCTTTAGTTCCGTTGCCCCAAATTTCTCCAAAAGGCACTTCAGCAATGTTGACGCAAACACACAAATGCACAAAATGAAACATAATTTTGATATACTTGTGAAACAGTTCAAAATGATCTGCTTTAAACTAATGCTGAGAAATACAAAAAGCAAGCAAGTAGCGGCTGGCACTGTGGTGTTGTGCGTAAAGCTGCCGCCTGCAGTGCTGCCATCTCATGTGAGCATAGGTTCTTGTTGTGGTGGCTCCACTTCTGATCTAGCTGCTTGCTAATGTGCCTGGGAAAAGTAGCATAAATTGAGCCAATTGCTTTGGTCCCTAATACTCACATGGGAGAAATATGGAATTGTACTCCATATTTGATGATCTCAGACCAATATAGAATGAATTTCAGCGCATGCATTTAAGTGATAAGGCTAGGTGCCAAAGTATCCACAATACGATAGTCTTTGTGTGAGAAAGAAGGGCGGATACAAAGATTTTCTGTTCGTTTATGCAAAAGAAATACTGGAAAGAGAAACACAAAAAAATAGCTTGGTTACTTTGGGAAGATGGCTGAGAAGGAAAGGCCAAGTTAGAGGGAATGGAAATAGGACAGCAATAACAAGGTGTGACACTCTTTTGAGTACATTTCATCATACAACTCTGACAGTATCTGGCCAGATAAACTATTAATGAGCTAAACTACAAAAACCAATGGAAATAGAAGCACTAAAAAATGAACCAACTTGTCTTGATAGTATAATGGCACTGAAGAAGAGAAAATTGTAAAGAGAAAAATGTAACTTCATTCTTTGATTGGGTACTATACCTATAAGTCTAAAAACAAAGGAAAAGCTATATATTATACCATATTATTGCTTTATTAATATGATTGATGATTGTTTTATTTAAGTCAGAGTTAAGGGAAGAGGTAATTTATAGCAGATGAAGGGCTATATAATTTTTTAGACATTGTTTTTCTTTTTAAGTCAACAGTCAAAAATGTGGGTTACATACTCAGGGTTACTCACTGCAGCATTATTTGACATTGTAGAATAGATTATATTTTGTGAATATAATACATACTTTATGATATGGATATGGTTCATCAATTCTCAAATTACTTTTTTATATACTTGTCTTTTCATAAACTTTAGAAAAATGGTTAACAGTATTTGAAAGGCAGAGCAGCAGCATCTGGAAGAGAGAGAAAATCTTCCATTTATTGGCTCAATTTCCAAATGGCTGCAATGGCACAGGGCCATGAATTTCCTGTGCATTTCACATGTAGCTAGTAGGGGGTTCAATTACTTCAGCCATCATTTGCTGCCTTCCAAGTGTATTAGCCGGAAACTGGATCAGAAACAAACCGCCAGGATTGGGGAACCAGCACTTTGATATGGAATGCCAACTTTGTAGGTGGTGGCTTAACCTTTTAAGCCACAACTTTGGTCTCTGAACTACAACATTGGTCCCTAATAAATGTAAAATGAGATTCATTGTGCTCTCTGGTGGACAAAGAGGAATCTGACTAAAATGAATATTATGTTATTGTACTAAGGCTAGATTTAATATAAATTATTTTGAAATGTATCAGCAGTTACTACAGGTAGGGAAACAGTGCTGCATGTGCTTATGTGTGGTTAGTATACACATGTGTAATTCCTTGCTCTGTCAGCTGAGAAATCTAGAAAGGGTAACACTTCCGTAAGTTAGTAGACCTAGCACACGGATTTTGATAATAAGGACCAATACATGATATAGAAAATCAAGGTTTCTTAGAGAAATAGCTAATTTCAAGAGTGGGGCAGGGAAACACAGGATAGACCTGGAGTATATTGTGATCACAGGAAATAGATGTTCGCCCAAAAGACAAAAACCTGTTGAAGATACAAATAAGGCAATCTTAAAGATTTCCTCATCACCGAAGCTGGCACTGTTAAGGCTAAAAAGTATAAAATTATAGCACTGGATTTTAATTTGCAGAGCAAAACATACATCCATAACCAAATAAATAACAATTAGAGATAATCCTCAATTCATAATACTAATTAATTAGAAAGGAAGGGAGAAATGGAAAATGATTATCAGACAAGCAATATTTCTCCTGTTTCAAACAATTTGTGCCAGTGGGTGCTAAAACCAGTGGGCAAAATTCAAAAAACAGCATTTCATTACAGTTTCAAATCAGCTTTCTCAAGATGTCTGTCAACTCTGAAGGGAGAATAAGGTTACAGTGAATAATTTTGGCAGAGACCACCTTAACTAAATGGGCAAGTTCAACATCACAAAGTAATGAGCACTTTCTATATCATGAACTCCTCACATTAAGGATGACACTTGGGTAATATTCTGGAGACAATATATAAACCTCAAATAACTTCAAATATTAAGAGACATTTAAAAAATTATCAGAATGCTACAAAATCAAAATGTGAAAATTTGAAATCACAAGGAGAGATTACAGAACTGTTGCAAGCTGGAAGAACTAGGGAAAAATAATAAATTCAGCATGAGATCCTGAATAGGATCCTGGAACAGAAAAAGTGGAAAGCATTTGTGAAATCTGTATAATGTCTAAAGTTTAGTTAGTAATAATAATAGTCAAAGTCTAGTTCCTATCTTTCAATCACCGCGTGAAGTAACATAAAACATTAATATTGGGGAAGCAAGTTTAGAGAAATAAGGAACTTTTTAGAGTATTTTTTGTAACTTTACCATAAATCTAAAATTACTCAAAAATCTAAACTTTTCTGGGCTGGTGTTTTGACATAACAGGTAAAGCTGTTATTTGTGACACAAGGCTGGTTCATGTCCAGCTGTTTCATTTCCAATCCAGCTCCCTGATAGTGGTTTGAGAAAGTAGTCAAAGAAGGCGAAATGCTTGGGTCCCAGATTTCCAAGCTGGATGCCTGGGGCTGGTCCAAGCCTGGCTGTTGAAGCTAACCAGACAGTGACTCGGTAGATGAAAGATCTCTCTCTCTCTTTCTTTCTCTCTCTCTCTTTCTTTTTCTCTTTTTCTCTATCCCCCTCCTCCTCCTCCTCCTCTCTTTCTCCTTATCTCTTTCAGATAACTAAGTAAATCTTTAAAAGCACAAAAAAGAAAAAAAGTTTTCTGAAAAAAATTCTCTTAGTATTTCATCATGTATTAATACTTTTCATAGGCAAAAACACCCAAAATATAGATTCTCCAAAGTGGCAGAAATATAGATTATATAAATCCATATATAGAGTTCATTATTAAACTGTTATGAGCTTTAAAGTCTCTACTATAATCCTGCATTGCTTTGTTACTAGGTAGCAATATGTTGCTTTTAAAAACATGATAAATTGGGGACCATTTTGTGTGGCATAGCTGGCAGTGCTGCCTTCTGTCCCACTGGGATCCACAGAAATCCTGGGATGCAGATAGAAGATTTCTGTCTTTCCCTCTCTCTTTGTAACTCTGACATTCAAAATAAATAAATACTTTAAGAAATGTTATAGTGCCAGTTTTTATTTTTAATTGGGGTACTGGCAAATAAAGCTGCTTCTTTTGACACTGGCCACTTATATGGTCAGCAGTTAGAGTTCTTGTTGCTCTACTCGCAAATGGCAAAGGTTTGGGCTCCTGCCACCCGTGTAGGAGATCCAGATAAAGCTCCTAGTTATTGGCACCTGGTTTTAGTTTGTCTCTTGACTGGCCATTGCACCCATCTAGGTAGTCGACCAGCAGATAGAAAATCTCTCTGTTCTATCTCTGTAATTCTGATTTTCAGATAAATTAATAATTTTTTTCCCTTGAGTTTCTCAGACATCCAAATACTATCATTCATGTGCAGCTCCTTTTTGAGATAAACATATGGCTTGATTTGTCCTATTTTTGAAAGTTGTGTATGTAAATTCATGGTCTATTCTCTCTGTATCACCTTAGAACAAAAGGATCATTATTGCTTATTTGCACTGCTGCTTCATATTGCGTATGTGGGCCAGGGACTTTCTTTCTAGTTCTCATGGATACTGTCATGGTTGAAAATGGAATCATTTTAATTGTGTTGAAATACTCAGGCTTTGGTTCCATGAAAATTTTGCTATTTCTAAGGCCATAAACTTGCACATGGAGACCATATCTAGGAACTTTAGTTAACTGTCCTACTCTTTGAATGGTTCTGGTTCAAAAACCAGAAATGTAAGACAAGATGTCTCAAGGGGGGCCAACACCCAGGGGTTAAGCCTTCTTACCTGAAGTCTCAAATACCATGGCACAGTGTTAAATTACATCCTGTCCTCTCTGAATGGCTGATATGTGGGTGCAAAGACAATAAAATGGCTATTTAAGCCACCGGGTTTTGGGAAACTTTGTTATAACAAACAAGTAACTTAAATAGTAATGCTTTCCATTTACTTTCAAGCTTATTTGTTGACAAGTTATCTTTAAAGAATATTTGTAGCTACAGCCTACATAAAGAAATCACACACTTGTGTCTCTATAATCCAACTAAACCACAGTTTTAGTGGATATTAGCTATCTCTTTTAAATGCAGTTTATTTTTTCTTTCCAATTTCTTTCCCTTCCCTTTTCCCTCCCTGTTCAGTTCCAAATTATTTTCTCCCTTCTCCTTTCTGTTTTCAACGCCAATAATACTGGTCACAATCAACTAAAGTTATTTTTATGTGTAATGGTTCTAAATCTGCCCAGACAAGGAACAGTGCTATATGATGCAGCTTAAGAAATGACCATCTCTTTACACATTTTTGTATCTTATGTAATATGTATAGGATATGTGCTTAATATCTTTTATTTCATAGACTTACGTGTTTGTGTCTATGTATATATACTTACATACATATTTTGTTTTGTTTTGTTTTTGTGTGTTGTCTTTTTTGTTTGTTTTACATATTTATGTAAATATGTATTTACATACATATTTTAAACTCTACCTTTAGAATTACAGTCTTCCACAGCTGCTTTTGGGTAATGGCAAAATCAAAGAGGAACAAAACAGAAGAAGATAATTACTTTTATAAGTGATCCCAAATTTAATTTGGTTATTGAAATATATGGGAACTCCAACAGCCTATGTTAAGATGGAAGCTGGAGACGGAGGTGAGACTTGAGCAGTTCTGGTTTCCAGGAGAGGAATCCTAAGGAATTGAAAGATAGTGAGGAGCTTTGCAAAAGGTACCAGTGGAGACAGATTGGCTCTGGGGAAGATTTGAAGGGTTGGGGTGCACTTTGTCAGGCTAGGAGTCCTTACTAATATACAATATTAGTGTTTACACAACGTTCTTGAGAGTCAAAACACAGATCTAATCTTGGCAATAGCAGAAAATATTCTAACTAGAAAGTTCTGTGAGAAACAATGCTTTCTGAGATATTAATTATTCTTCCACTAACCTTAATGTTGATCACCAACTTACTTTCTTAATCAATATCTTCAGCATCCATTTATTCAAAAGTGTTGTTGGAGTCTTCAGAAGAGACAGAAGACTGAACAAGGAAAGACAGCATGTGAACATTTTGCGTATCCTTTTCTCACTGTTTGTTTTCTCCCTGTGCATATTATGCTTCCTTTCATCAGTTGTTCAATCAGCATCCTTCTTCTTCTTGCTTTCCCTACCCTCCTTCACACATTGACTCATGCATGTTGCCAACATGGAATAGAGTTAAGCAGATACACTCTTGTATGATTATAACTGACCAGTTATCTCCCAATTTAAAGGCTGAAAAATTTGTTTCACTCATTTTCAAAAGGCCAGGAATTTAGGAGTGGCAATATGGTGAATGACATGGATCTCCAGTAAGATTAGAGTCATGAGATTGGCTGAGGCCTCAGTCATCTATAGACTTAACTGAAGAGTGAGACTAGAGGCTGGCTCGACTTCTGGCTGTGAGCACAGGCTTCCTCTTTGGCACATGCCCCTCTCCATAGGGCTACATGCATACTCACTACATGGCATCTTGCTCCCTTAAAACAGATGACCCAAAGATAGCAAAAAAGAGGTCATAATATTCTATTACTCTCACACATCTATCCTATCTATTTAGGAGAGGCAGGTACTGTATACTGTAACTCTCAGAACATGAGAATGACCAGGTCCCTAAGTTAATAAGGCTACCACAGTTCTGAAGGCTACCACAGTTCACCCATGCCATATTAATGGCAAACCTTATGCTTTTCTAGGTGACTTTAAAAACTTTACTACAATCTAACTCCCAATTTTCCCATTTCTAAAACTTGGATAAGAATATTGTCGTAAGTTTTACCATTGTTATTATTACTTGTTGTTGCTCTTTTTATGCTTTGTGGAAACATTAAATATCCTTGTCCAGGTATATCAGTTTACCACATTCCCCATATGAAGAGTTCACTTCTTTTCATATTGATATTGGTTATCACCATGTACATTAATTAGGTTGGTAAAATAAGAAAGGTGACATGTGCTCATTTTCTAGCAATATCTGCACAAGTGAGATCCCTTTGTGTTGTCACTCTCCAACATGGTTCCTTCAAGAAGATGCAGAACAAAGCCATGCCTGATCTGAAAGGAATGCAATGTGGGTTTGAAGTTACCCTTCCTGTTAGCCACCAAAATTTGGGGTTTTTGATTATAATTATTAACTGTTGAATATTGTTGCAAGAGTAAATAATGTTCCTGAAGTGTTTGTAACAATGACCATAGCATAGTAAATAACTGTATGTTACCTATTGTTATGATTATGCAAACCTAAAGTCATATAATATATTTTATATGCTGCTATTTGAATATGAGTTATACCTCACAATTCATGCAAGAATTTAAACCTCAAAGTTACAGTGGTACTAAGGAGGGGTGATGCAGAGGATCATAATCTAATTACGGTGTTGAGATGGGACTTGTCATATGTGATTGGATTGGTTAGGTCACTAGGAGAGGAACTGCCCCATGATTGGATTACAGTGTCTTTATAAGAGAGCAAATAGACATGGAAACCCATTAGTGTTGCCTGTCTCTTGCTGTGTGACATTCTGCATCACCTTAGGACTGTGCCAGAAGAATCCCTCAGAGGCCAAATCAAGGTGGCTTTCCCAGTCTGGGACTATAATCCTCCAGATCCATAAGCCCTCTTTTCTTTATAGAATTAACCTGCTTCAAATATTTTGCAATAATAAAACTCTGATTACTGTAATATTTCATTTACTAACTTATCAGGAGACATGCTTCATATTAAAATGTCACAGGTATGATTATTGCATTACTTCTTAACAAGAAGTCAAGACACTAATGAGAGGATGTTTCTGAGGGCAGAATATGATGGATGTTTTCATCAAGCAGTGATCTCTCTCAATCAGCTTTTCTACTTCAAGGTCACTTGTACTACAATCTACACATATTTATGTGCCAACTGAGTCATTGTCCTATGAATCCTTTCTTCCAGATAATACCCCATCTGCTTTCTCTGGCTATTGTTTTCACATGGAGGTTTCTGACTTGTAGTAACTAAGGTGTCTTTGTATGATTTACATCCTTAACTATGTAAGTGCAGTCAATTACAACTTCTCTGATGGCAACATGTTTACAAAAACTTACTATAGGTAGGAACTGTCCACCAGTCATGATTCTAAGCACTTGAAAATGATTCTTTTAAAATAGCTACATGCTAAAAAAAAAAGTTATGTGCTACTGTCATCCATATTTTTCCAAAAGACAAAGATTAACCCAAAGATTTATTTTGCTGTGTCTCCTGGGAAGAGTTTATCAGTGACTAAATCTATATTCCTTAGAAAATAATTAGTGGTGTCCCAAGTAGTATCAAATATTAGATTTTCTTGTTAAAAATTATCATTTCAAATGTTATTTTTTTAATGGTTTCTTTTTTAACTTGATTCCTAGCACTCTTTCCTGGTTTGATGATGGCCAGGGAAACAGCAGGAAATAGAAAGCAGGAAGCCATCTGAGGACCGCAGTGGTCCCTGATGAAAAGGCATGTTGGCCTTCCTCTGCATCTCTACCTGTGCCACTTCCCTTTCGAGATGCAGACAACTCAAGCATGGGTTTCTACTTCTCTTTCTCCTTCTCCTCCCCACTTTCATTCTTCTCCTCTCCCTGTCACCATCATAGGCCGTTACACGCTGTGACCTCGTGGAAAGATGTCTCACTCTGTAGTCTGAAAGCAATGCCTAAGCTCTCCCTAAGCAGAAATTCACAAGTCCTTGATATTCAGGGATTTAAAACGGCCACAGTATTACATTCCAAGTCTTAGACGTTCCAAAATAGGAAACTTGAGCCCAGAGTTGGTGTAAGTATATTCTGAATAAGGGTCCTGTCTCTCAAATTCTAGCAGTGTGAGGCTCAGGACAGCTATTTAAGACAAATTAAAAAAAAAAAAAAAAAAAAGCAACAAAAACGAGAAACACTGCTCTCTGTATTACTCAGGAAAGGCCAGTGTTCTTGGGTAGTATCATCCTCATTGTCAGTACGTTGGTACATGCCAGGTAAATACGGAGAAGCAATTCTAGGCTTTCATAAAGAATGAATGTAACATAAGCAATTAAGTGAACAGGTGACGAAATGTGAGACACTCAAAACGGCATGGAGTCTACCTAAAGCTAAGCTGCAGCTGAAAGTTGCTGCTTCTCTTTCCTTAAAAGAACAAAGGCAGGAAGAGGCAGTGCTGGCATTTAAGAATTGGGGTGAGAACTTCCGGTAAAACCAAAACAGCACCAACAGGTAAGGCAGGAGCTGAGCCCATCCAAGAGAAGAGACATCTGGTGGGACACAATCAAAGGAACCAACGGTGTTGGAAAATCCCCAGGAAACAAAGAAAAGAAATACTCTAGTGTCACCATCATCTCTCATCAGTGCCCTCCATTGGCCAAATCAATTGGAACCCAGAGAGCAAAGGATTCTGGGAAATGTAGTTTCTGGTGATACACTGTAAATGATGTGTGGGAACTTTGTGTTTCTATCTTGTAATTTTTGTTTTGTATGTTTAAAGCCATTCAGAAATAAGATTTTTTTTTAAAGCAGAAACTCAAACAACAGAAATCTTTTTGCAATTTCAGTGTCTTTAATATGTCTCCTATGTATCAGCAGGCACCCAAGAAAACAAATAAATATACTTTTATTTTTAATATTATTTTTTAAAGATTTGTTTTATTTTTATTGGAAAACCAGATATACAGAAAGGAGGAAAGACAGAGAGAAAGATCTTCTGTCCGATGATTCACTTCCCAAGTGAACGCAACTGCCAGTGCTCTGCCGATCTGAAGCCGGGATCCAGAAACTTTTTGCCAGAGTCCCAAGGCTTGACTGCTTTCCCAGGCCACAAGCAGGGAGCTGGATAGGAAGTGGAGCTGCCAGGATTAGAACTGACGCCCATATGGGCTCCCGGGGCGTTCAAGGCGAAGACTTTAGCCACTAGGCCACTGCGCAAAGCCCTGCATTTTTATTTTTAAAGATGTTTCATCAAGAGGCCAGTGTGGACTCAGCACGATGGCTCAGTTGGCTAATCCTCTTGTGTAAGCACTGGGATCCCATATAGGTTTCCTGGATGCTCCACTTCCCGTCTAACTCCTTGCTTGTGGCCTGAGAAAGCAGTAAAGGATGATGCAAAGCCTTGGTACCCTGCACTTGTGTGGGAGATCTGGAAGAAGCTCTTGGCTTTGAATCAGCTCAGTTCCAACCATGGTGACCATTTGGGGAGTGAACCACTGGTCAGAAGCTCTTTCTCTCTGTCTCTTCTTCTTTCTGTGAATCTGCCATTCCAGTGAAAATAAATCTTTAAATAAAGAATGTGAACAGTGATGGTGTTTTACTTTTCGAGATTTGGTGACACAGATTTGATGTGGTTTTTTATAAGACATCTTATTTTTAATATGGAGAGGGCTACCAGACAAGCAGCAGCCAAGGACTTAGGGTCTTCTGGACAAAGTGAATGGTGTCCACAACCATGTAAGTGAACATAGACCGGTTTTACACTGAGTCTGATGACCACAGTCCTGAATATTACCTCAGTAGCACCTAAGAGAGGCAAGCTGGACCTACCTTGACCCAGTTCAGGGGATGAATCTGCTACATTCTAACATGATTTGTGGCACCTCAGTAATAACAGATAGAGAAAGTGTTGGGCCAAGTACACTGGAAAAGTACAGTACCAAAAAAAAACCAATCTGACTTTCAATATCTGTTACAGCCCAAGTATGTTATTCCAATTATCTCCACATCCCTCCTCTGTGATGGGTAATCATGATAAAGTCCACTTTCCAGACATGAACTTGAGGGTGAAAAGGGAAAATAAAGGCCTTAACATCACTTTGTGATGCAAAGAAAGGAGTGGATGGGTAGATAAACACGTGTTTTTGTTTCTGTCATGTTTGTGTACAAATATAGAGAATAAGTTGCTTAAATAAAATAAGAATAAAATCAATAACAAAATAAGAATAAAATAAAATACAAATAAATAAGGATAAATTGCTTAAAACAAAAATTTTCACTTGTTTGTTTAAATATCCATTTATATATTTGAAAGGCAGAGGTAGAGAGAGCAGAGATATATAGAGAGATCTTCTATCCACAAGTTCACTCCCTAAATGACCACTATGCCTGGAGCTGAGCTAGGCTGAAGTAAAGAGCTAGAAGCTTCTTTAAGGCTACCCATGTAGCTCTCAGAGACCCAATGACTTGAGTCATTTTTCGCTTCTTTTCCAGTCACATTGGGGTGGAGCTAGATCAGAAATGGAACAACAGTGGGACATGGCTGCTGCAGGCATAGCACCAGCTGAAATATTTTTACCTTGTTAAAATCTAATTCGCGTTTTTTTCTCTCCCAGAATATCATAAATAGCAACAACAACAAAAGTATTAAAACATTATTTAAGGTATTTCTTTCCTGAAAACTAAATTACAGAGCGCAGTATGAAATAAGAATAAAATTAAGAGCCAAGTAGAAACATGCAAAATTTCTACAGAGGCCATTGGTCCTTGCTTCCTCGGACTACTAGACTACTGGCATCACTGTGTTATAAAGCATTAACTATCTTGATAATCACAAGAACAACTAGCAAACAACAATTGGTCTTTACTATGTGTTTTCTTTTGCTCTACAAACTACACACGTATTTCCTTGCTGTCCTTCCCTGTAGCACTATGGACCTCACTCTGTGTATTAGAGCCCATCGTCACCTCACCAACACTTTCCTGTGCCTCAGGCTCCTCCCCTAAAAAATGGACTATTATTATAGGTAGTAATAACATGAGTCAGTGTCTGGCCAGTGGTGACCGTCATGAACTCTTGCATGAATGATGCAGGAACCAAACTCCTCACAAATCTAACACAGTTTGGATAGCCTACTTGTGAAACAGGCATCTAGGACTGATGTCTAACACTGAGGTTCAGCTTGTAAGCCACAGAATGGATGCACACAATCTGGAGCCAGGGACCATTCCTGGGTGCTGCCCTCCTTGGTGCAGAGTATTGGAGTTGGACTGTTCAATCAGTCCTGCACAACTGAACCCACAAGCACTCACCAAATATCAGAATAGACGCTTGGTATGTTGTAACACTTAACAGTCAGGAAAGAAATTGAAAAAAGAAAGATGCTTAAAAAAATGATGCTGGATGGTGCAGTGGGTTAAGCTTCCAAATGTGATGCCAACATTCCTTTTGGACACCGGTTCAAAACCATATGTTCCACTTCCAATGCAATTCCCTGCTAATGCACTGAGAAAACAGCACAAGATGGTTCAACTATGTGGGTCACTACAGCCATGAGAGTGACCGAGAGATAGCTCTAAGTTCCCATTTCATCCTGGCACAGTGCTGGTCTTTGCAGCCATTTGGGAAGTGAACCAGCAGATGGAAGATATCTATATCTACATCTGTATCTATGTCTATATCTATATCCATATCTATATACCTATTGCTATAGATAAACATATACGTATATAGGTGTGTGTATATGTGAGTGTGTATCTTTCTTTTTCTCTCTCCATGTTTTCCCTTCTGTAACTCTGCCTTTCAGATAAATATAAATAAATCTTAAAAAATATAGTGCTAAGTAGAAAAGTGCGAGTGAAAGAAAGAGGGGATGCAAGGAAATAAATGGACATCATAGACAGAGCTCTTGGTTTGCGGTTTTTTCTTCAGATTGTTTGAGATGACAAAGTGACTAGGATAACGGTGAAGAATTGGATCCTGGCTCCTTAATAAAGGTGGTGTCCACTCTTCCACTGATCACATCTCTTTGGTGACTTGACCAAATGTACTCTTTTTCTGTTGGATTTTGACTATCAGCAAGCACAGTGTCATGCTTACCAATTGTAGCCTTTGGGCCAACTTCAGGAGATAGACAAAATTTGCTTTCAGCTAGCTCATAAATTGTGCACCTGGGGATGAGCAGCCTGACGTGCTGCAGGGCTGTGCTCTGTAGGGGTCCTCACCGTAGACATCATTCTAAAGAATGTGGAAGAACCGACTGTAACAGGGAGAGTAAACACTTTGCAGGTGTCAGCTAGGAAACCAGTTTCCCAGCACCTGGGAGCACCGGCTGATCCTCCTATAGGAGAGACGCAGCCAGTGTTTCCAGTTCATCACCTAGCAACCCAGAGGAGGTCCCCAGGGGCAGTTGATAAGGAGCTCTTGCTTCCATCTTAAAAAAAAAAAAAAAAAAAAGAATCTTTGCCTTTGGCATTCCCAATAGTAATATGCTGGCAGTGCTAGTGCCCAGCAGTGAAGTCCTCCAGACAACAGCCACCCCTTGCTTGGAGCAATCAGGCCCTCACTGAAAGAGGGATATCATAGTGAAAGGTCTATGGAAGGGAGAAATTGAAGCAGATGAGATATGTGTGAGAGGAGTGTTCTTACTGCCTCATAACAAGTGAGAAACCATATCACAGAAGGTTGTGGACCTTAACGCGGCCCAGTAGCATGGTGAGGGTCATTTGGGAAATGAAATTGGTGGATTAACAATGAAAAGAGTGAGAAAATGAGAAAAAAGGGAGGAGGAAAAAGAGAAAGAGAGAAAAGGGAAGACTAAAAGAAGGAGGGAGGAAGGACAAGTTATTTAAGGCAGTGACATGCTGATAAAGGTTTAACAACTGGCTATGCAAGAACAAACCAAAACCCCCGATTTTTAACTAAGCCTCTGATGTAAATAATTCCATTTTATTCCCAATTTTACACAGTACAGCAGAAAAAAGGATTCTGAATGACATGTGGATTTCAGAGAACAAAGAGAAAGACAACACCAACTGATGATACACAACTCCGTGGATGTCCACAGATCACTGGTTTGCTTTTGTGATGCTACACAAACCCAGCTGGTATACAGTACCAGTCCCATCCACAGTATGCAGTCACTGTCTTAAAGGAGATGGGAGGTCCCTTGAGCTCTGCTCTTCATTTGTTTTTTCCTCTCCTGGTGCCTGTGCGCCTGGGGCCCTTCTGAAAGGCCTTTCTCACTCTGTTTGCCTGTCTGCTCAGGAGTTCAGGAGGCATGAGTTTCCTGTGTCCTCACTGCCAAAACAGGGTCACATTGAAACAGAATGGGCAGGGCATGAGGCACCCTGTTTTGCACAATCCACCCACTCCACTGGGATGTTGCTTTTGAGCCCAGAGGAAACTGGGAAACAAACATGGGTCACCACTGCCATTTACTGGGACTGCCTTTAAGCTAGCTCCTTCCAGAACTTTGCTGGTCCATGTGAATGAGCTGCAGCCATAACCTACTAGGCCTTAGCTATTAATAACTACAACTGCTTCAATCTCTTCAGGTGAATACAAGATGCATGATGAGAATTTTAATATCTTCTCCTGCTTCACTTTTCCATGTTTTGGATCTACGGGTAGCTTTTATCCAAGACTTTTTCTTTTAAATTTGTGGAATTGAAGCCTGGTGCTGTGGCAAAGGGAGTTAAGCCATTTCCTATAGTCCTACCATCCCATATGGGCATCTGTTGGAGACCTGGCTGCTTCCTGAGAGTGTGCATTGGAAAGCAGAAGATGATCTAAGTACTTGGGCCCCTGTACCCATGTGGGTACCTGGAAAAAGTGCCTGGGTTTTAGATTTGATCTATCCCAACTTGTGGCCATTGCAACTATTTGGGTAGGTTTTAGATTTGATCTATCCCAACTTGTGGCCATTGCAACTATTTGGGTAGTGAACCAACAGATGAAAGATCTCTGTCTTTCTGTGTTTTTCCCCTATCTCTAGAACTCTACCTTTCAGATAAATAAATCCTTAAAAAAAAAAAAAGTTTGTGTGGGCCTGGTGTGATGGCTTAATGGCTAAATCCTCATCTTACAAACACTAGGATCACACATGGTGACCAGTTCATGTCCTGGCTATTTCGTTTTCCATCCAGCTCCTTGCCTGTGGCCTGGGAAAGCAGTGGAGGATGGCCCAAACCCTTGGGACCCTGCACACACATGGGAAATCTGGAAGAAGCTCCTGGCTCCTGACTTCAGAACGGCTCAGCCCTGGCTACTGAGGCCACTTATGGAGTGAAACAGTACATTGCCTTTCTATCTGTCTCTCCTTCTCTTTGTAGATCTGCCTTTCCAATAAAAAATAAATCTTTAAAAATAAATAAATAAAAAGGTCTGTGTAATTAAAAGATAGGCCTATTTTGGTGCAAGAACTTTCTGAAATCCATGTATGGCATGATACACATTTTCTATGAACTCTCTAAAGAGTTCTCAAATAGTTTTAAATGTTATAAGGAACCAATTACTTCTCCTGTGCCCTCTTACCCGGTTTTTGAGAGGTGTTGCTATTTCATCTGATGGGTGAAGAAACTCTTGCTCAGAGATAGGAAGAGACTCACCTGGAGTCAGGTACTTGATAAACTGCAGAACAGGAACACCAGCCATGGTATTGAAGCTCCAGATTCCTTCCATCTTTCTAGAATACGTGACTTCAGGTCCATGCGCAAGTGTGTCTTCATGCATGTAAAACCATGTAAACCAAATCAAATGGTTTTCTGGATTGATATTTCTTAAGAAAAAAATGGGTACTAAGTTGCTCCAACTCAGCTGAGGTTAAGTGATTCCTTTAGCAACTTCAGGGACAGATTTGAAATCTCCTTCATGAGTGCAGTAAGTATTTCTTGAGAGAGTATTGTGTAGCCGGCCACATCAGGCTCCATGCCAGGATGGATCGCATGGCATTAAGCCTTAGTCTGCTTCACATACAGAACTGATCAGGGTTGCTCATAGACACATTGACCTTGATAGCAGGTGAGAAAGCAAAAAGCTGAGTGGATAAGCAAAATGAGCCGGCATAGAGGAAGATGTTTCCTGGTGTCTATTCAGGTGCATGGAACAGTGGTAAGTGATTTAACCTGGAAGCAACCTTGGCAGATCAGAGCATCGTTGCTTCTGCCCCTGTGCACCACCATCCTTTCTTGGCCAATCCACGGCCTGGGAGATGTACAGGAGTGGATTCATTATCAATAGCAGTTCTGTATGATTCTCACAAAAGAAACAATATTGGGAATTAAGTAATTTTTATGTATGCTATTCCTTAGCACTCCAAAAACATGGCATTTTTTTCTTTCATTCTCCTAGTCACTTGAAATCCATTTTACCTCCATTTGACAAATGAAGAGATTATTGTTAAAAATAACAACCTGGTGATGGTCAGTTTTTGTTTGTTTTATCTGAAAGATATGCACACACAGAGAGAAAAACAGGGGAGACAGGGAAATCTTTCATCTGCTGGCTCACTCCCCAAATGGCTGCAACTGCCAGAGCCAGGATTTTCTTCTGGGTCTTCTCAGGGCATAAGGCCATTCTCTGATACCCTCTCAGGCTATCAGCAGAGAGCTGGATCTGAAAATAGCAGTCAAGACTAGAACAAGCACCTGTTTGAGTTGCCAGTGCCACCAGCGTAGGGTTAGCCTACTATGTCACTGCGTCAGCCTCCAGATGGTCATAAAGGGGTAGAACTAGGAGTCCAAACCAAAAGTGACATGAATTTCATATTTCTACAATTTCAGTAGAATATGAGAGCAATTTCAGTTTTGCTGCAAGTCAAAGTTAACCATTACAGAATTAATTTTATGCCAAGCATTGGTACTATACCATGTATTTTCCCTAGAAGGAGATGTTGAAATTTAAATATCTTCCTCAAATAGCATGTGTTGGAAATTTAACCTCTAAACTCCTCTGCTAAGGGTATCTGCAGATGGGGGAGTTGCCCTCAATGTGGACTGATAGCATCTAATTAACTGGGTACTTCATGGAACAAAAACTGAGATGAGACACATGTATTTGTCACTGTGGTTAAGGCACCTACATTCAAAATTGGAGTGTCTCATTTTTCTCCTGGCTACTTTGAAGTGAATCCAGCTAACTGGGCAGAAGCAGGAGGTGGCTCAAGTACAAGGTTCCCACTACTGATACAGTAAACCTGAACTAAGTTCCAGAATCCCGGCCGTGGCTTCGCCCACATTTGGTCATTTCAGGCATTTGGGAAAGTGAAACAGCAGATGAAAGACCTTTTTTTTTTTTTTCCCCTCTGTCTTTCAAATAAATAAAAGTAAAAAAACAGAGCAAGGAAAGGGAATGTCTATGTCCCAGCATTGGGCACATTTGCCTTCTGTCTTGGAGATCATAATGCCATGCTCTCAGGCTTTGGGCTTCAGAACTGAAGACCGGCAGACCCTTCCTGGTTTCTCAGGCTCTCCACCGCCTGGGGAGAGTTGCAGCATCAGCTTCCCTGGCCCTGAAGCCTTTGGAGTTGGCCTGAGCCATGCTGCCATGTCCTAGGGTCTCCAGTTACAGAAGGCCTGTCATGGGGCTTCTTAGTTACTTTATGTATATGAGCCAATTTCCCTAATGAATCCTGCTATGTATCTTGATCAATCCTGTTAGTTCTAAGTGTCATGTAAGCCCCAGCACAACTGTGAAGCATGTGTCTGATATATTACTGTTTAACAACAAACACGAGACTTCACATACGCTCACGGAAAATTCTCCAAGACATATTGTTATGAGGGGAGTATGTATAGACTGATTTGTGCTGCCTGCTCCCTTGTAAGGATGAATAGGAGGGAATAAGGCACACACACACACATACATGTAAATCTGCATATATATACGTATGTTTTATATATATATTCACATATATATGCTGGACTGATGGAAGCATGTGGTAACACTGCATTGTTGTAAGAAGAAAAGGTGACCGCCTCAGAGAATATAAGGGGGTTGGTTTTCAGTGTAGTTACTTCTCTCAGGTTGTTTCAACCCTATAAATTAACCCTGCTCTTACAGTTTGACATATTTAGTACTAAAGAAAATCTTTCCAAAGTTAAATCTTTCCCCCCCTCTAATCATCTGATTTCCAATGCCCACATATAAACCCAAAGAAATAAATGTTGGCTAAGCTTTTCATAGGAAAAAAAATACAAATAGAGAGTTTCATGATGAAGAATCATTCTATTCATCCATCCATTTAGAATTGCTGGATTTGGCAAACATTCCAGTTCAAGTATTTGGGGTATTGCAGATTTTGAAACCTAAAGGAGAGAAGAAATCAAAGTAAATATAGTTAAGAACCTTCTTAATTTTTCCTTAATTTTCATAAAGAAAAGGTTAGAGAACATTTTCCTTATAATGCGTTAGCCTCCTTCCAAGTAACACACTTTCTGAGAGCAAAGGACTCAGCATCCTGGGGAAGATGCCTCAATTTTGCTCTTAATATTTGCTTAATAAAACAAAATGTGAAATCTGAATCAATAGCAGTTCTAGGACTTCGCTTTTTTCAGTTTAGCATGTCTCATGAAATACAGGGAGGAGAGGAATCATATTAAGGCAGTTCATTTTTGGTTATCTCAAATCTGAACTGAACTGGTATTCTGTATTTTATCTGGAAAGCTCATCCTCAGATGCTGCCTGGTGGAAGTTGTGCACTTGAACTTGCTAACTCAGACTGAGGAGAGGACCTAGCTCAGTGTTATCTCTTAGAATTTTGAGATGATAAACATGTTCCATATCTGTGTTGCCAAAATACAGCAGCCACCTTCATCTTGGAATTTGATTACTGTGATTGAGACACTGAAATTTTAACTTCATTATTCAATTTATAATTTAAATGTGGATAATGACTACTGTATTTGAGAACATAGCTCTAGAATTAGTTGTGTGCTTCTTTTTTTTTTTTTTTAAGATTTATTTATTATTATTGCAAAGTCAGATATACAGAGAGGATGAGTGACAAAGAGGAACATCTTCCATCCTATGGTTCACTTCCCAAGTGACTGCAACAGCTGGAGCTGAGCCAATCTGAAGCCAGGAGCCAGGAGCTCTTCCGGGTCTCCCATGCGGATGCAGGGTCTCAAGGCTTTGGGCCATCCTCGACTGTTTTCTCAGGCCACAAGCAGAAGCTGGATGGGTAGCAGGTCTGCAGGGATTAGAACCGGCGACCATATGGGATCCTGGGCATACTAGGTGAGGACACTATGCTATTGTGCCGGGCCCTAGTTGTATATTTCTAACAAAATTTAGTAACTGGAATTTTAGATTAAATGATAACTAAAATGGTATATAATCCAGGAGTAAATTTACAAATTCCTGCTGCTTATAAAGTAATTACACTATTTCCCAAAGATACTCAGTTTGAGAATGAGTTGCTTCAGTAAAAGTATTTTCTGAAGATCTATGGAAAGGACCAGAACTGCTAGGATACAGAGATAGGTAGCATATAATTCTTCAGTACACTCACCATGTAGATGAGGGTGGTGACTAGATAATTCCAGCATTAAGAACTGCCAAATTTCCGTTAGCAGATTCTCTTATTCCATGAAATAGCAGTGATCTGGTTACACACACACTTACTGAAGGATCTTTTCTTTCCACAAGAATAGGCAAACATATATAAACCAAAGGTTCAGAATGTATTCAAGATGATTCTTTTATGCATAAAAGCAATCAGCACACAACAGACTCTTCACTGAATTACTGGCTACCTATACAGGTGAGTGTTACTGTGAGATGCCAAGCCTGCTGAGTGTTATTTACACACCAGGAAAAGGGTAGAGTGTGGGAGATAAATTGTATGTAATTCCACATTTCACTGTGTTTTTGATAGCTGCATCATGTAAATAGGTCTTGCATGAACAAGGTTTCTTTTTATATGGAAATTTGGATAAATACATGTTTGGTAATAAATGGACACTCTGGGTGAATCCATCTCTTCTCTGATTCATCTTCAGATATACGAGTGTCCATGAAGAGTCAAGACACAATGGTGATTAGACGTTCCAAGTGCCTGCTTTGTGGAGTAGCGTTCCAATTAAGAAATGCAAGTCAGAAAAACTGAGAAATAGGATCCCACACTGTGCTTTATGGTGGATAGAAAATAATTTAGATTGGGGAGCAAAAAGAGCAAACTTATTTTTTGTTTCTCATTTTCTACTTAAAATATGAATGCATGCTTATTTTAACATTTCCGGATATTTATGAAAATGAATAAGTTCCCTCTGTCACATTTTATTTTCACCTCTCTGAGCTGAACAGTGTGACCAGTTTCCTTCTACATCTCTTTGTATACAATGTGATTCTCATAGTTTGGGACTCCAGTGCACTGACAAATTGTGTTTGGGAGCTGTTTAATAGTTCGTGGTACGAATGTATGCCCAATTGTTCAGGTTCACCTTATGCTACTTAGTCTGATTATAAAAATATTAAATTTTCAATTGTGGTTGGTCTCATTTCAGAGTCCAGAGTGCTAACCATTACACAATGGAACCTATAGTTGGTCTCATTTCAATGTTGAACAAGAGTTCTTACACATATAACCTTACATCATGGGGCTTTTTTTTTCTACATATAGATGCCCTTGTCTCTTCCCAAGTATCTGTTAGTAAATTTTAATAGCTATTGCAAGAACAAATTATTATCATTGCACAAAAATGGCAAGTCTGCATCAATCTCAGAAATTTTGACCATTATTGATTTCTTTTAAAGATTTATTTATTTTTACTGTAAAGTCAGATATATAGAGAGGAGGAAAGACAGAAAGAAAGATCTTCCCTCCGATGATTCACTCCATAGTTGACCGCAATGGCCCAAACTGGGCCAATCTGAAGCCAGGAGCACTTCCAGGTCTCCCATGCAGGGATGCAGGGTCCCAAGACTTTGGCCCATCCTAGACTGCCTTCCCAGGCCACAAGCAGGGAGCTGGATGGGAAGTGGGGCTGCTGAGATTAGAACCAGCGCCCATATGGGATCCCAGTGCAATGAAGACAAGGACTTTAGCTGCTAGGCCACAGTGTGGGGCTGCAATATTGCTTTTAAGCTTATCTGTATTAAAACTTTTCTGACATAGGTGAGAAACTGTCTCCCTTTGTTACTATAATATGGATAATTTGGACCTAGCACAGTATTCTAGTGGCTAAAGTTCTCAACTTCTACTTGCTGGGAACCCATATGGGCACTGGTTCATGTCCCACTTCCCATCCAGTTCCTTGCTTGTGGCCTAGGAAAGCAATAGAGGATGGCCCAAAGCTTTGGGACTCTGCACCTATGTGGGAGACCTGGAAGAAGCTCCTGGCTCCTGGCTTCGGATCAGCTCAGCTGCAGCCATTGCATCCATTTGTGGAGTGAGTCAGTGGAAAGAGATCTTTCTCTTTATCTTTCTCTCTGTAAATCTAATTTTCCAATAAAAATAAATATATCTTTAAAATATGCATAATTTAACTACAGAAAGATGGAAACCTCCTGTGCAGCATCATGAAAATGGCTCCAAGAAGGAGAAATCCCAAATTTTTTCTCAATGCATGTTTATTTGGATTTACTAAAAACCTAAACACATATCCTACTTATTTGTAAAATGTTATGTTGTTTATTCTTTCTCTAAGAGTTTGGAGTTTTCTTTGTGAGTGAGAATTAACCCGACATATTGTGTGTTCCAGATCTTTTATCGTAGAATGCCTTTTGCTAGTACCCAATTTGTAAATGTTATTTCTCATCTTTTTCATTATGTGGCCTGTGTACCTTTACACTGGCATCGTAGTTTCTTCTTGCCTAATAAGGACACCCTTCCATCACAGGAGTCTCCTTGAGCCAGTGTCAAGAATACAGAATGAAAAAGAATATATACTGACGGTGCTGGAGACGTGATTAAAAGATAGCTTGCCTTTGTGGAGATGAAGGGAAAGTAGCAGGTCTTATTCCTTCAACACTGATTTGAGTAGTGGGATTTATGGTATAGTGCCATTTACAGACATGGAGGCTTAAAAATGCTTGCATCTTCAAAGCATTTGGACCGAGAGGCCTGTTAAAGCCCCAAGTAATGATGTGTGGTAAATGTCTGGTTCGTTACATTTACACTTCAAGATGAAGTCAGGGCTGAGAATACAAATATGGAGTTTCATTGCATATAGGTGGTCTTCAAAATCATAATTTAAATAAAACTATCAAAGATGACAGAGTGTAGAATAGAGACCAGCACCAAGTTCCACAATTTATAAACTTGGAACACAGAAGACTCTGGGCATTTTGAAGTGGGTAGTTCATGTAAGGATAATGGATTTTGGTAGAAAGTCAAATCCTTCTATATTCAGCTCTGGTTGCTAAATAAGGAAAGAAAGAGAGAAAGAGAGAAAAAGAGAAGGAGATAGAGAGAAAGAAAGAGAGAAAGAACGAAAGAAAGAAAGAAAAAAGAAAGAAAGAAAAAAGAAAGAAAGAAAGAGAAAGAGAGAAAGAAAGAAAAAAGAAAGAAAGAGAGAGAAAGAAAGAAAGAAAGAAAGAAAGAAAGAAAGAAAGAAAGAAAGAAAGAAAGAAAGAAAGAAAAAGAAGAGAGAAAATGTAATGTCCCCATTAGCCTAGTGTTCAAGATAACCCAGAGCCCAGGAGAGCATCTCATTAGGAATCTGCCCAGTTGGTGTCTTGGTTTCAGACTTCCAGCTTTCATAATAGAAACAACATTTCTGTTGTTGAGCTATCCAGTCTAAACTCAAGCATAATAATAGATTTTGGTATAAAGAGGCTAAAGGTGCTGCTACCACAAATATCTCAATATGTAGAAGTAGCACTGAGTCAGAGTGACGAATAAGGGATGAATTATGAGGCTCTAGCTTCAATGACCAATCACCCTGAAGGAACTATGGATAAACATTGACACTAAGGCAATTCCAATGAGGGCTCAAACAGAAACAAGACAAGTTTGAGAGAAAATCTATTTTCTTGGAGATCACATGAATAATAATGAGTTTACCAGTTGGTTAAAATGAACAAAAGCCCGTTCAGCTGAGGATGGAAAGGAGGGGCAGGTTTGTAGACTGTGGGAAAGGTGGTTTTGTTATTAAGTGGCAAAAAACCTGGATGAACAATGCGCTAGTGTTTGGTGAAAGTCAGAACCCACAGACAAGAAAACTGGATATTCACCAGAGATTTCCAAGCAGAGTATTTAATATGTGGTTTAGATCTTCCTTTTCATTTATAGGAATGTGTCAAAGAAAAAACAAATTGAAGAATGAATTATGAAGCAAGGATGAAGCTGAATTTGGAAAATTTAGAAAATATTCAACCTATCCACATTGTAAAACTTCAGAAAGCTTTCACAAAGCAAAAGTTAAAAAATATTCTAATATTTAATCAATCATCTCAGCAGAAACCAGGAAGTTTGCATCACATCAGAATTTGAACTTTACTAGATGAGATGAAATGAAGGATGTCTGGCAGACTTTGTGAATTCTCTAAGGCATCGTAAAACTATCTGGCTGTCAATGTGTTGTAGCTAAAGAAAAAGGAAGAAGGATTCTAAGGGCTCATCAGAGATCCTAAGGGTTGCCATTCTCACCCCAGGATCAGAGTCCCTGGCGGGGTGAGGTAGTGTTGCAGCAGTGAGCAGACAATGTTGTCTCTACTTCAGTTTCAACAGATACCCTGCAAAGTTGTTGGAATAAATCTTTCATTAGCAATCTGATGGATAGTATCCCACCAAAGTGAAGGGGTGGGGCACAGACAAAGCAAAAAGATGTTACTTGGGAAGCCAAGGAGGTGAACCTGCCATATCGCTGCCCTGGAATTACAAGGCAACATACTGAAGAGGATTATTCTCAAACCTTTGGACCTACTGGCATTTGCTTTACAAGGTTTCAGAGTTGCATAACATACATCCCCTTCCTTTTTTCCTGTCTCCCCTTTGGAATGGGAATGTCTATTCTATGCATGTATATTATCATTCAATTTTAGAAACACATGACATGTTTGATATCACAGTTCACAGCTGGAGGGAAATTTTGCCTCACTATAAACTGAGCCTCACTCATACTCGATTTAAGTCATATTGAGATGATGTTTTGTTTCTTAGAACTAAGGCTACTGAATTAAGACTTTCGGTTTTTGGAAGGAATTAATACGGTTTGCATGGGAGAAGGATCTAAATTTTAGTGGGCCTGGGTAATAACCATAGGATGAATTATCTGTAAAAATTCATATGTTGAAGTCTAAGGCCCTAAGAGACTCAATTTCAAAACAGAGCCTTGAGGAGATAAATGAAGTTAAGTAAGATCATATGAGAGGGGCCTTTTGAATTCTGGTTGTTCTACTTTCAGTCCAACTCACAACTAGTGTGTATGAAAAGGCAGCGGAAGAAGACCCAAATCCTCAGGTCGCTGCATCCTCCCCAGAGGTAAAGCTCCTCACTCCTGGCTTCAGTGGCCCAGCCCTGGCCACTGCAGGCATTAGGGGAGTGAACCAGAGGAAGAAAGATCTTTCTTTCTGTGTGCCTCTCTCTCTTTCTTTATAACTCTTTCAATATTTTTAAAAGTCCCTCTATAATCCTTCATGAGATGAGAAATAGATACCAGAGCTGTCTCTCCAGAGAAACATCAAAGAAAAGCCATGTGAACACGCAAGGTGTGGCAGACATCCTCAAGCCAGAAGAAAGCTTCGCCGGAAGCCAACCATGAACCATGAAAAAGATAAACCTGTGTTTATTTATAAATAATCTCTGCTGGCATTTTATTGAGACAGCTTCAGTAGACTTCGACAGATAGTGAAGGATGTCATGAAAGTCTAAGTTCCAATAAGAAGCCAATTTCACTAACTCTATACTAATAGAGTATACTTATGCTGGCAAATATGAAGCTTAGCACTCTTATTTCTTTCAGAAACAATTTCAACTAAAGTCATGTAAGTGAGGTCTACATACTAAGAGATGCTGGTTTTCCTCTCTAACCAAAGTTTAATGTAAGCAGCTGAAATGCAGTGAGTTTCTGGTACTCAGTAGAACTATGCGAATTCACGTTCTCACGGTTCACTTCATTTTGAAGCCTACATGCTATATGCTAATTTTTAAAGCTACAACAGCTGTGCTTTTCTCTAGTTTTATTGATTTACCTGCTTATTGGTTGCTTTCTAGGTGTTAGTTTAGCCAATGACTGCCTTTCAGTAGATTTCCTAATGATGCTAATCTTTTCTAAGGTATTAGAACATAATAGAGAAGAGAGAGTCTTGTGGCTTCATTAAATTTCAGAAATCTTCCAAATATACGTGTCTTACACTTAACCGGACTATATAAACATAATTATGATAGGATCAACAATTAGTAACCCCGAGAAGACAACTTACAACTATTCATAAAAAACTTAAATCTTTCCATAAAATATTTGCTATGTTTTAGATAGTGTTGTAAAATGTATCATTTGTGTAAGAAAGGGTTCCAAATGCTATAGAATAGAAACTGAGTGCACATGATGTGGAACAATGCCAGGGATACTACTACATACATTAATTTTATAAAGGAATATTAAAATCGGTGATATTACACTGATCTGGTGTGTTCAGGATATCCTATCTTGTCAAATAACGATTGTACTCAAGTCTCATGTCTTAGTAGCTCTTCCAGACAGAATTTGGTCTCTGGTGACTAGGTAATCAAAAGCCTAGATACAGCATTTTCCCAGAACTGCCCTAGTATTCTTAAGGCAAGGTAGATGGAGACTGCATACACAGTGGAAACCAAATGAAGCTCCAAGTTTGTTGTTCACTAGAGCTTTCCCTACAGAGACTCAGTTTGGAAATAGAACCTTGAGGAGAAAATTGAAGTTAAGTGAGATCATAAGATAGGCTACTGGAGAGCCCAGAAGCATCATAGGCCTGTGTCACACATCCACACAGTTTGAGATGGGTTCAAAGGAAACCCGGCAGGTTCGTGGTAAGGATCGCAGCCCTCACATAAAACAACTAAGGATCCAAAGTCTTCAACTACATGAAGTGCTGGGTGGAAGGGATCTGATCCTCAGAACCGGGAGGTGACAGGCTGGCATTCCCTCATGTGTGAGGATTCCAAACCTGGTCATTCATAAAAACTGTTATATCTTTAAAAACTTCCAGAAATTCTAATGTGCGATCATGAAGGTGGTCACTTGGTTTCCCACATGTGGCTTTCACCAGACTGTACATCCAATCCTTTCCTTTTGAGAGAGACTGCTAAAGGAGGATGTGAGAGAGAGAAGGGAGTGTGGGAGACTGCTTATACACAACTTGGACTAGGTATCACTTTCAAAGTATGTGCATCCATAGGATCAGTTAAAATCAACAGGTTCACAGCACGCTGCAAAATGCTTCCTTGGAGTTTCCAGTGACAGACCACTCTACAGCTGTGCACCTGGCCTAGGATCCCCACAACGTGTTAGCAGATTCGTAGTAGGAACAATTTGGGGGGATGTTGGGCTCCACTCGACCTGCTTTTCTGATGTCACTGAAATTCTAGGTATTTGAGCCTCTTAATTAACTCCTATTGGTTGAATGACAAACTCCTGGTTACAGAAAACGCTTTTACTGGTTGGGATACACCCAAAGAAGTAAAAACAGTTCCAGGATTAGAAATTGGGTCAAAAACTGCGTTTTGGTCTGCGCTGTTACACTATGTGCACTAAGTACTTGGAGCTTTTCAGAAACCCTGCTAGTTTCAGATCATTCTAAAGTTAAGCAGGGCTTTGAGCTGATGAAAAGTTAAGTCAGCTGTCAATCAGCTATGCCAAACAGCCTAGAGGGTGTGGCCAAGGGACAAGTCACAGTTGGGGTGGCGCTAGTAAATTGCTAACCTGGGTTGTCATCACTCCGGGTAATTTAGAAGCGCATCTGAAAATTGTAGGACGAGGCGCTTTATGGAGTTAGTAATCGTGCCCAATCAAAACCGAAACTAAATTCCCCTGGATAAACTATCATTTAACTTGCGTTATTGTATGGCTTGCCCCTTCCAAAATAAGCCATATTCCATAACCTGTAACATTCAGCCTTATTAAGACTAAAGCAGATTACTATCCTGGTTTAGTTCTTGTTTCACCTCAGTGCTTTCCCCCTTACTTGTGACTAGTGTCAGCTCTTTCCCGAGAAAGGTGAGGGGGCTCTGAAAAGAGCCTTTGGGTTTGATAGTGTCTTCCGTTAGCTGTAGTCTCTGAAATTACTTTCCCTTGGCCTTGTGGTGGCTCTCGGTCTTCTTGGGCAGCAGCACGGCCTGGATGTTGGGCAGCACGCCGCCCTGCGCGATGGTCACGCGGCCCAGCAGCTTGTTGAGCTCCTCGTCGTTGCGGATGGCCAGCTGCAGGTGGCGCGGGATGATGCGCGTCTTCTTGTTGTCGCGCGCCGCGTTGCCCGCCAGCTCCAGGATCTCAGCCGTCAGGTACTCGAGCACGGCCGCCAGGTACACGGGAGCGCCCGCGCCGACGCGCTCGGCGTAGTTGCCCTTGCGCAGCAGCCGGTGCACGCGGCCCACGGGGAACTGCAGACCCGCACGAGAAGAGCGAGACTTCGCTTTTGCGCGAGCCTTGCCGCCTTGCTTCCCGCGACCAGACATAGTTAAGCCACAAGACACAGCAAGAGTGACCAAGCTCAAGTCAAAGTAAGGGCTGAAAGGCGGAACAACATGGCTGCTTTTATAGCCATTTCCTGGGTAGCCAATCGCGCCTTCTGATTGGCTAATACTAAGAGTGGCCAAGCAGCCAATAGCAGAGCTACATTTACATTCCTCATTTGCATAGTTCTGCCCACGGGTGACATAGTCGGTACTTTTCTTCCAATTAACGGAGACTCACATTGCATCCTTCATTAGCATAAATGCTCTATAAGTACCCGATTTCAGCTTCTTGTTTCCATTGTGCTTCTAGTGCACACAGGTTTCAGAATGCCTGAGCCAGCCAAGTCCGCTCCTGCCCCGAAGAAGGGCTCCAAGAAGGCGGTGACCAAGGCGCAGAAGAAGGACGGCAAGAAGCGCAAGCGCAGCCGCAAGGAGAGCTACTCGGTGTACGTGTACAAGGTGCTGAAGCAGGTGCACCCGGACACGGGCATCTCGTCCAAGGCCATGGGCATCATGAACTCGTTCGTCAACGACATCTTCGAGCGCATCGCGGGCGAGGCGTCGCGCCTGGCGCACTACAACAAGCGCTCGACCATCACGTCCCGGGAGATCCAGACGGCCGTGCGCCTGCTGCTGCCCGGCGAGCTGGCCAAGCACGCCGTGTCCGAGGGCACCAAGGCCGTCACCAAGTACACCAGCTCCAAGTAGATTCTGCACGTAAGCGTCTTTATACCTAACCCCAAAGGCTCTTTTCAGAGCCACCCACATTTTCAGAAACGGAGCTTTGTAAACACTGTCGACCCTAACCTGGTAGGAGCATCTTGGGTTGTAAAATAGTAGACGACGGTGTGTTCGTGGGCGGCCTGTTTAAGCAAGTTAGAATTTACTTGCAGTGAAAGGCTAACATTCTCAGCATAAGGTTAAAACTGCTTTGCAGTCCGTTAAGTGTTTGGGCAAACTATGTGATCCAAGGAAAGGTGCACAAAGACATGGTGAATAAACCATCAAAACACACTTGGGCTCAGAAGGGTTGATTAAAACCATCCTTGATGCTTCACTTTTCCCTGATCTTAAGGTGGTAGAAACGAAACGCTTCTGTAACTTGAGGTTGCATTGTTGGTATTCTTGGGTAGTAAAATAAGGCTTCCGTTAAGTAAAGCAGTAACCGTTTTAGACGAAATACTGCCTGGTTTTAGGTTGTAAAACACTGCAAGGAACCTGTGGTCATACCTGCTATTTTCATTATGAAGCTAGGGCTTTTCTGGCCTCCATTTGAACATAGCTATGCAATCACTTTCTACACCTTCCGGATGAGTCACTTGAGAGTTTGAGGAAATGGCGCAGCACTGAACTTATTAAAGTGACAGCGCGGTTCTGCTGAATCACTGACGTTCGTTCAGCCAGTAAGGTTTCTCCATCTGCCTAGTGACTGATGTCCACTATGCACTGACCATTCACACAAAAAAGTGCCACCTAATCAGTTTAACCCAAAGCTGCCAACCAGTTTTAGTTGATTCAGGCTGTCTGCAAGCTTTTTGCCTTGCCTTTTCCCCATAATCTTTTTCTTGTCTATATTGGATGAGAAATGCTTGTATCGTTCGTTCTCTTTTCAACATAGATAAATAGTATGCTGATCACTACCTTGGGAATTTCAACAAGATATCATTTACCTGAATCCAACAGTAAGGACTAAAATAAACGTGTAATCGGAAAATGCACTTTGTCCGGCTTGGGCGCTCTTGGTCTTATCTGTTCACATCCCCTTAGTTTTTGCATACTAAAATTTTATTCTTAATCAACTTTATTCCTGGTTCTGGTTCTCAGTCTGAACATGCGTGTCTAGTTTAGGTATGTATTGTTGGCAGTGGTATATGTTAGAATTCGAATTTGGGGTTTATTATAGTCAAGTTGACAAGTGATTTATTGGTAGCAAATATGGGGTTTAGTTTATTGATTACTCTGTGTGTGTGTTTACTCTGTATTTGAAAATTCTGATATTCTCTACAGAGTCACAGGTTTTTTGTTTTTCTGTTTTTTCCTTAACTTTGCCTTAATTGAGATTTGGATTTCTATATGAATTCCCATTCTACATTCTAACAAAACATTTTCCCCCTTATGTTTCCACCTTTTGAGTGCAAATAGTGGACAGTATTTGTAAAAATATTTTTGTGTGAAAGAAAATACAAATATAAAATAGCTGCCTTTAGTAGCTTTTTCCTTTTAAATATATGACTTGACAAGATAGGACGCGAAGGGAACTGAGGAAGCCTTGTATCTTAATTGGCTGTGCTGGAGTCTCTAAAGTATTATGATGTAACCAACACAAAGGACTGGCCCTTCACAAGTTTATAGAGAGAAGAAATATAAATTGCACTATTGAATTAAAAAAAGACTGCTCCTACTATTCATATATAACACAGGCTTATTACTGTCTAAGCTTTGATGAATAACTTAAGAGATGAGAGAGCTTTGTTTCAATAATGGTGCACCAAAAACACCCCTCTTCCTAACTCCCTGCTTGTTCCTGTAATTGATCGACATAGGGAAAACATACTTGTGGCTTTGCCATTAATTAGTTCCTCTAACTTTCTCAGTGATTAAGAATATTTTTTCTTGTGGTAATAATTTTAAGGGGTTGGAAAGGTGGCATACTGTAAGGGCACAGGCTTGTGTCCTGACTGCTCCACTTTGCACCCAACTCCCTGCCGATGGCCAGGAAGACAGCAGAGGATGGGCCAAAGTAAGGGGGCCCTGCACTCATATGAGAGACCCTGAAGAAGCTCCTGGCTTCTGTCTTTGCATTGGCTCAGCTCTGACTGACCAGTTGCAGCCATTTGGGGAGAGAACCAGCAAATGGAAAATCTCTTTCCTTTTCTGTCTCCTTCTCTCTGTATATCTGTCATCCAATTAAAATTAAAACAAATATTTTTAACAAATAGTCTTGAGTAAATTGCTTCTGTATGAGAGTAATAAATTGTAACATAAACAAATTTTAATTGGCTATTTCTGATTTTTAAAATACATATGTATAAATAGAAGCAAAACTGATACTTTTTTTTTTAAGATTTATTTATTTGAAAGTCTGTGTTGCAGAGAGAGGGAAAGACAAGAAGTCTATTTGCTGGTTCCCTCACTGGATGACTGCACTGCCAGGTCTGGGCCAGTCGCAAGATAAATTAGAAGTTGTGAGCCAGACTTATGCTTGCCACACTGGCAACCCACATCAGAGCACCTGTCAGGTCCCTTCTGCTCTACTTTGAATCCAGCTTCCTGTTACTGTCCCCAGGATGGCAGCAGATAGTCTGGCCCAAGCGCTTGGGCCCCTGCCATCTACATTGGAGATCTGGATGGAGTTGCAGGCTCCTGACTTCAGCCTGCTACAGGTCTGGCTCATGTTACCATTTGGGAGTGAGCCAGTGGATGGAAGATCTGTTTGTCTCTGCCTCTCTGTTACTCTGCCTTTCAAATAGATAAATAAATAAATAATTGAATAGATGGGTAAATAAGTCTTCAAAAACAAATAAATAAAACACAGTAAAAATTGCTTAGTAGTTCTTAAATTTATTATGACAACATTTCCTTTGGAATCCTAAAATAATAATACTGTCTATTTACCTGTAGCATAGCAGGTAAAGCTCCGTCTGCGAGGCTGGCATTCCAGTTCCAAGAGTCTTGGCTGTTTCCCTTTCCATCCTGCTTCCAATAATGCACCTAGGAAGATAGAAGAGAATGGGCTCCTGCATACACATGGAAGACCCCAGAAAAAGCTCCTGGCTTCAGATCATCTCAGTTCCGGCCATTGCGACCATTTGGGAAATCAGATGAACCATTTGGAATCAGCGGATGGAAGACCTCTCTATCTCTTTCTCTCTCTGCAACATATACTTTTCAAATAAAAATAATAAATAGCTTAAGAAAAAACATATTGTCTATGACCAAATATTCTTCTAAATTCTGACCATTTGAAATTACATTAGGGCATTGCATGGTAAGCCTCTGCCTGCAACATCTTTACCCCATGTGGGTGCCATTAGTGTGCTGGCAGTTCTACTTCCCCTCCAGCTCCCTGGTATAGCTTGAGAAAGCAGTGGAGGATGGCTCAAGTCATTGGGCCCCAGTACGTATGTGAGAAACACTGAAAAAGCTCCTGGCTTCAGGTTTGGGATTGGCTCAGCTCTGGCCTCTGCAGCCATTTAGGGAATAAACTAGTGGATAGTAAATATCTCTCTCTCTTTCTCTCTCTCTGTCTCTATCTCTTTCTCACTGCAATTCTTCCTTTCAAATGAATATAAGACAAAAAATTTAAATAAATTGCATTAAAACACCCATGTGACAGTTCTATTCTTTTGATGTTTCACCTTGTATGCTTATACTGTCAGCTATTATCACTAATTAATGTTTGCCACACTGTCATAGATGGAGAGTACATTTCTCAAAAGCATATCATCAGATGTAATTCTTTGCACCTTACAAAAAATAATATGTTGAAAGACTTCTACGTTTATCAGCTGTTTAATAAATTTGGATTATAGCCATCCTTTTCACCAAAAGGAATGGTGACAGCTTATGACTAAAGACCTTGGGGAGATTGAATCATCCATAAATGAATTTCACAAATTATTTTCTATTAAAATACCACTAGATTGTGTTGTGGTCCAACATGTTGAGAGAAAACAATATTTTTACTTAATTAACTCTTTTAAGCATATTCATAAGGATCTCCGATCTTCTAGATTTGGGTGGATATGAAGATGCAACACTTTGCCAGATAGCACCAGCAATTCACAGTTTAAAGGCATGAAAAAATAGTTAGCTGTTTCATTCCTTCACCCTGTGCGATGCTGGATGACTAAGCATAAATCAAATCGTGCTCAGAACACAGCTGTCTGTGACCTTTCCTGCAAAGTATTCTGGGTGCTAACTAGATTTCCTGGGCTCTGAAAATCAGCTTGGCAAACATGCAAGTGCCAGGAGTACATTACAAATTTAAAAACAGGGGGTGACCTCTGAATAAATGATCTGTTTTCTTACTACATCTCAACCACTGAGGATGGGAAATGGGACCTTGGTTGGTTCATGTAAAGACTCAGTCCAGCTTGAGATGGCCAAGTCCCACATTGCAGTAGCTCGTTCAAGTCCCTGTTCCTTGCTTCTGTTACAGCATCTCAGGAAGCGCTAACTGTGAAGCAGTCAATGATGACGTAAGCAGTTGGGTCCCTTCCACCCAGGTGGCAGACCTGCCTGGGGCTCCAGGCTCCTGTCTTCAGATTGGCCTACCTCTGACTGTTACAGGTGTTTGTGGAGTGAATGGCAGATCTCTCGCATTCACTTTCAAGTAAAATTAAAATAAAGACATAATTAAAGACTTAAGTAGTCTTCCTTCAATGAACCATTTGTAGAATAACTAACAGAGCAATGACCTGCTTCCCTGTTGTGATGGTTGTTCATACTCGGCTGTTAGATGTCCTGCTGCTGAGTTAGACCTTGGCCTTGTCCTCTGATCACATTAACCTGTTCAATAGTAAGAAATTCAATTTAAGAGCAATAAAAAAAAAAAAAAAACTTTGCTCTCATCTTCTCTCTCCCTCTACTTTCTCCCTACCCTTATTTTTTTCTACCTTTTGTCTTTATTGACTCAAATTCAGCTACGGAACAGAACATCAAAGTATTAAAATTTAGGGAGTGAAGCCTAACTTCAGATCTGACTTTTCTCTGTGCATGTTCAGCCACCCCTCATCCTGCTCAACCTGTCTCCCCTGAATAGTCTTTTCTATTTTAGAAAAAATATTTAAAATTAAAATGTGCCCTTTTTTTGTTGACTTGCCTAAGCTGTTGAAATGATGAATGTTGGCTATTAAATATGTGTGTGTGCGCACAAACACACACACACACACACACAGTGCCCTTTCATGCACTAGAATATATTTTAATCTAAAAAAAGTTTGATGATTCTAGCTGTGATGCAGTTTCTGAGATCTTGAATGGAAGAAATCTGCAAGCTGTAATGGGTTTGGAGAGAGAGTTCTCAGAGTTCCAGGCTAAGAACCAGAGGCTGAACATACCCACTATAAGCATTAATAAGGTTGAGTGGGTTAGGAATTATATCTGCTGGACATAAGGAGATGGGCCAGCATGCCTCCACATTGCTACCATGTGGCTGGACACTATGGCTGATCTAGAATGGGCTGAAAACATCTTTAGGTCACTAAGAACCTGAGATGTGGCTAGACTTTTTTTTTCTGCTCTTCTCTCCAAATACCATATTCTGCAATGAGATTTGCACAGTTGGGCAATCTTAGTTTCCTGTTTACTACATATGTTGGGATTCCTTCCTTGATTTTTCTTCCTGGAAAATTCCTGCGTTATAGGCCTATGCTTGATGGTCATCTTCCCTGGAAGTATTTATGATCAACCCAATCAACTACTCATAACCATGCCACAATTTTCATTTAATTGTCATCACTCTTTTAGTTACTACCCTCAAAACATTCTGAGCTCTGTTTTTAGAGCCCATCAGTGAGCCTTGTATGCACTAGCTATCCAAAACTGGCTTATTTGATCCAATCACTTCAGAAATTGTTTGAATGCCTTATTGTGCATCAAGCACATAAATGCATGTACCAGTGAGCAAAATCACAAAACCCTAGCCTTCAGACAGTTATGACTCAAGAAGAGTAAGGCAGAAAAACATAGAGCGAAGTATCTGATCTATATAGTGCCACAGATGGGGGAAAAAATCACAACAGAACAAGGAGAGGGTGAGGACTAGTCACAAGTAGGGGCCTGCGATAAGCCAGTGAATGGAATTCTGAGCATATACGAAGCTCAGATCAGAACAAGGTAATACTTGCTGTTGTACTGACAAGACCTTTACAGTCAGTTGTGAAAACAAAATGGAAGCTTATTACTCTGCTGCACAATGCCCATTATGTGCTGTGGACATTCTTAGATCTCATAAACTTCTGGGGCTTGTGCAGGCCAGGCCTCAAGGTGGTACACATCTTCACTTGGCTAGGATTCAGTCTCAGCTCAGTTGCCTGCTAGACTAACAGGCGAATGAATATAAGCTTTGTGTCCAGGCAGGAAAAGCAGGTCTGATGGACAAATGACCAAGTTAGTGGCATCAGTCATTTTGCCCAGTGTTTTTTCCTTTTTCCCTCTTGCACTTACTCTCTGCACCTTCAAAAGGCCCCACAGCAACTTCTCACTGACCAACGACAACATCCGGCACAAGAGGAGTCCAGACAAAGTCGTGGGTTTACCTAAGGCTTCCCTTTCCTCCTGACCTGAGGGATAGCAGCTGGCTCTTCCCCGCCACCACTTAGAAGTCCAGCTACTTAGAAGCCATCTCCAGGATCTTTTTCCTTGGAGAAAAACACTCTCATGGAATTTAAAACCCAATTAGAGAAGACAGGCCTCAAACATTAGTTTTCCTAAGTAGTTGGAATGGGGGAAAGAAAGCAGAGCTTAGGAAAGGGGAAGAGAAAAAGGGAAGTAAATGTAGCAAAAATGATAATATTCCTACTAGCATTAATTCAAATATTTACTATATAAATTGCTATTTTAAAAAATGATTTATTTTTATTAGAAAGGCATATTTACAGAGAAGGAGAGAAACAAAAAGATCTCTCATTTGTTGATTCACTCCCCAAATGACCACAAATACCCAGAGTTGAGCCAATCTGAAGCCAGCATCTAGGAGCTTCTTCTGGGTCTCCCACAGAGGTATAGGGTCTCAGGACTTTGGGCTCTCCTCCACTGCTTTTCTAGGCCACAAGCAGGGAGCTGGATTGGAAGTGGAGCGGCTGGAACAGGAAATGACACCGATATTGGATGACACACTTGGAGGTGGAAGATAAGCCAGGAGAGCCTTTGTACTGGCACCTGTCAATTACTATTAGTATATGTATGAACCAGGCATTATTTGAAGTAGCTGAAGGTTTTAATTCAGGCAACAAAATGTTGGCTGGAAAGTTCAAAAGAAGCCTTAATGGATGAATCAATAATGAAAAGATGAAGACAAAGCAGAACTTTATTGGTTCTATATTTGATGTATCCTGTGCACTTCTTTTGTTCTCTAGCACCATTGTCAGACAGCCCCACCACAGGTGAGAGCATATAAGAGCAGGTTTAAGGTGGGTGAGAGTACACTTCAATTTGATGTCTTTCACAAGGTGTTTAAGGAAACGGGTGTCACTTGCCAAAATTAATGTTATGAATTAAACAAAATCTGGCTTCCCAAACCCCATGCAGATGTTTAAGCCTCAAAGTCTAATGTTAACAGATAATGTGTGGGCGTAGTAACAATGATTGGATTAGGGTAGAGATTAAATTTAAGGATGGCAGTTGGCAGGTGGGGCCACAGGGAGGTCTTCAGATCATTGGGGGTTTACCCTTGGAAAGTAGTTCCAGAGAGTTGGTGCTGTAAGCCACAGTCAGTCTAGCTGCTCTCTCAGCTTGCTGGCACACCATGTGCATGATACTCTGCACACGCTCTGTCTCCATCAGATGCCTGAGTAATTGAACTCCAGACATTCAAACTGTAAGCTGAGGTATATCTTTTCTTTTCCTAGAAGCTCCTCTCAGAGATTTTAGTTAAAGTAATGTAAAGCAAGGGCCGGTGGCATGGTATAAACCTCGGTGTACAGTGACAGCATTTCATTTGAGCACTTCTTTGTGTCCCAGCAGCTCCACTTCCAGTCCAGCTCCCTGCTTGTGGCCTGGGGAAATAGTGGAGGAGGAGGATCTAAGTCCTTGAGCTTCTGTACCCACACGGGAGACCTGGAGGAAGCTCCTGAGTCGTGGCTTCAGAGCGGCTCAGCTTCAGCCATTGAGACATTTGGGGAAGTGTATCAGAAGATGACAGAGACCTCACCTTCTCTGAAACTCTGCCTTTGCAATATGAAATTTTAAAATAAGCCTTTTTAAAAAAAAGTAATTGAAAGTTGCCTAATAGAATAACTGAAGAAGAAAGAAGAGAAAGAAAAACCCTATTGGTTCTACCTTTGGCAGATTTCACTTTTTAGCATCTTCGTCACCATCCTGACTCCGGATGTGAGCTGGTAGTTATATGGTGTGAGCCTACAGAATTGCATTTCCCACTAGCACTTCCCACTAGCACACTCCTTTAATTTAGTCTTTTTTAAAGGTGTTTAAGGAAACACATGGCACTTGCAACTGTTAGGAACGTGCTAGAAACAACATGAGTGTATGAAATGCACTATTGGAGATCATATTATGAGGTGGCAGAGTTGCTTATGGGAGATGAACCTCTTAGCAGCTAAATACAGGCGCTCTCCTTCCAGGCAGATCTCCCTGAAAACCCTGCTGAACATGACCTCGACAGCTTTCACAAGTGCATGTCATACTTGCAGCAAAAGCCTGTCCCTATAAAGTGAGGGTCTGGGTGCCTGATGTGTGTTGGGGAAAAGGTACTTTACTCACATGGCACCAGCAGGATCAAAAACTGGTACAACTCTGGGAAATCAGGGGCTTCACACTGTTTTTCTTCTCTCTCTCTAAGATTTATTTTTTATTGAAAGGGCATATTTACAGAGAAGGAAAGAGATTCCATTCATTGGTTCACTCCCCGAGTTGCTGCAATGGCTGGAGTAGAGCTGATCTGAAGCCAGGAGTCAGAAGCTGCTTCTAGGTCTCCCACATAGGTGCAGGGTCCCAAGGCCCTGGGTCATTTTCTGCTGCTTTCCTAGGCCACAAGCTGGTACCTGGATGGAAAGTAGAACAGTTGGGACAAACCAGCACCCTTTTGGGATCTTGGTGAGGACTGCAAGGTGAGGATTTAGCCACTCAGCCATAGCCATTGGGGCCCCCACACAGTTCAAGTATATGACTCCGTGTCTGCCAATCAGTATTGTCTGTCAAACATATTAAAGAAACTCAGGGCAGTTTAGTGGGGGGACAGTGTGGAGTTTTTGTTTGTTTGTTTGTTTGTTTGCTGTAGTTCAGGCAAGGATGTATTTTCTTTCTATCTCACCTGCTGCTGTCAAAATAAAGAGGTGATGTTACAGAGACTCCTCTCCTGAAGGTAGGAAAAGAACTGGCTAAGGGCAGAAAATGGTAGGAGCATTTCGGCAAGAGCTCTCCAGGGACAGGGAGTAAGAGCGGGCTTTCTGAGAAATGCCAGAAGTGATGCTATTTAGTCTTCACAGGTGTAGGTTTGTAACAATTACATAGGCAGTCCTACAGCTCTGAAATATCCAGTCAAAGTATATGTTTCCAAATATGTAAGGAAATGCACAGTTGCTTGCACCAGCATACATGCATGCAATTCCCAGCTTATTGGAGACTCAGACTTTGGGTTAAAATCCTCTTTGACAACTAGCATAATTTTGTTTCTAAAGATTTATTTACTTTGATTGGAAAGTGAGATATACGAAGAGAAGGAGACAGAGAGAGAGAGAGATCTTCCATCTGCTGGTTCACTTCCCAAGAGGCCGCAATAGCTGGAGCTGAGCTGATCCAAAGCCAGGAGCTGGCTTCTCCTCTGGATCTCCCAGGCAGATGCAGGGTCCCAAAGCTTTGGGCCATCCACCACTGCTTTCCCAGGTCACAGGCAGGGAGCTGGTGGGAAGTAGAGCATCCGAGACACAGACCAGTGCCCATATCGGATCCAGCATGTGCAAGATGAGAACTTTAGCCACTAGACTACTGCACTGGGCCCTGCCAGTGTAAAATTAAGTAATAATAATAATAATACAATAAAATAAAACTTTTTCCTATTAAGAGTCTTGGTGTCCTGCCTCTCAGTCTCAGTCTCCTACGACAGTATGAATCCACTAAAGACTCTGACTTTGTTCTTTAGCCAGACAGAATCCAAACCTATCCTTCCTGGAGCTGAACTCAGACAAAGCAAAGTGACAAGCATGGGTCTCAACTGCAAGTCTTCACATTAGTAACGTCGTGAACACCTGCCACTGAAGCTCTTTCATCCCTGCCAGGCCAGTTATTAAAGAAAATTTCCTTAACATGCACTTTCCTATAGCAAAGAGCAAGTAGAGGACCTGTACAGAATAAAGAGTGAGGCTCGTCTTTGTACGGTTGTCAAGAGATGGCAGAACATTCACTTTTCGACACCATAAATAAAGCAGGCAGCTGTGTGGGTGCCTTCCTAGTAGACGCATCTAACAAGATTTCACTTATTTGGAAGGAATATGCAAGTGGAGCATGTGGGAGAAAACTGTTCTGACCGTACTATGTGGAAGCAACAACAGGGCCTCAGCCTCCTGTCCTGTAAGACCGTCCACACCCCTCACCGCAGCAGCTCACAGCCAGGCTGGGGCACCCGTCTTGGGTAATTCCCATTTCCTGGCATGTGTCGTTAGGACTCCTTTATGAAAATCCTTAACTCTTTTTCCTCACCTGACAAATTGCTGCCCTTCCAGGCTTGGATGGAACTTCCAGGGTTTGAGTGAGATTTGTTATCCACACTGAAGCTTCATGTCTCAGGCCAGTATTAACATATGTTGGAACCTTCAAAAAGCATTAATGCTTCAAAAGCATCAGTTCTTACTCTGAAGACTGACTTGGTTACCCTGAGAGAGGGGTGTTTGCAAGCTGGCCTGGCACAACCCCTTGGTTTCTCACGTTCACAGGAAAGACTATGTACCCACGTCCTCTGCCTGCACACCTGGTGCCGCCGGACTAGGCTTCTGAGCCCTGGGAGAGGGGTAATCCAGTGAGGCTTTGGGTCGCCCTCTTGGCGCTTGAGGGTGTGGGCTCTCAGGGGGCTTGGAGGATGGCACAAGTGAGGGTGTGCAGGGACCTGAAGGCTCACTCCCAGGTGAGGAATGACCTCTGAGGACTTGCATAGACAATGTTCCTGTTCCTGCATATCTGAGCCTCCTTAGTGGCTTAGACGAAGCAGAGGATGCCATTCCCAGATGCAAAAGGAAGATACAGCAGTCTGTTGGGGCCTGCAGAGAACATCCACTGCCATAGCAGAGGAGGGTTGGCAGATGGCCCAGGGAAGTGGGTAGTTTGATATGTGGGAGAGAAGACTGGTGAGGGAGTGCGTTGCAGGTGAGGAATGAATATAGAGAAGGCATTGAGAAGACAACTGCACCTGCAGGTAAACAACGGGCCTGAGACCAAGCGGTTTGGAAGGGGGTACTGGAGGGCATTTAAGGGTCAGAGTGAAGCACCAGCCCTTGGGGGACCTGGGCTGGGGTAGTTAGCACTGACCACTACCAAATACCCCTCACTGGCACACACCAAAGTTAGGTCTGGGAGACTGCCTGACATGGCTAGAACATAATACCTGACAGTGAGAGTCAGAATAGGAGACTGACAATTTTGGGATGGGTCATGCTATTGACTGGCATGCAAGGTAATTAGGTCTTGGATCTGAACCTGTGGGGATGTATGTGGGTCTATCCCTACGGAACTGCAATTTCTATTGATTTACTTAAAAACTGGGGGTGGTGATGGGCTGAGCTCCGACACTCATGGGTACTGGGGTTGGATATAAGCCAGACTGGACCAAGCTGCAAAACCCAGAGGCACACCCAAGAATAGGGTGTGAGATAGGCCAGGTTGCAACATCCACCACCTCATATATTGGCCAGGACAGAGGGGGGTAAACTATGCTGAGTAACAGCCTAGCACCCACTGGCATGTATGAGATCTGAATCTGGGAGTGGACCTGGTGTGGGAACTTGGGAAACTACCCTGGTAGGCCATAGCTCCCATTGGCAAGCATGTGATTCAGGCCTGGGTATTGTTTGGGCTGGGCAAGGTAGCTCCACCTGTTCGCAAGTGTGTGGGTTAGTTCTGAAGCAAGGGGGACCTAGCAGAGTTAAGCAAACCTTAACCCACTGGCAAATGCAGGAGCCAGGCTGGAGTATAGGTAATTCCTGGCTAGGCTATCACACCTTCCGGTTTGCAAGAGTTAAGGATGTGAGCAGATTGTGCAGGGCTAGATTGCAGAACCTGCCAGTGAGAGTTGGGATTAGGGACAGGTTGGGTCAGGCAAGGCTACAGCATCTAACAGCAAAGGCTAAGATGGGGGATGGGCTAGACCAAGCATTCTCTGGCGTGTGCAAGAGTTGTGGCTGGGATCAGGCCCAGTCAGGTAGCTAAGGGGACACCCCAGCTGGGTTGTTGTTCCCACTGGTGAATGAGAGCAAGGGATGGAATGGGGGCGGCAATCTGGGTTGGACATGGCTGCAGTGTCACTTGGTGTGGTTGTAGACTGGGTTTGGGGCACACTGGACTGGACTAGACTTCAGCACATAATGGTGCTCATGAGAGTCAGGGTAGGTGTAGAACAGGCTGGACTATATCTCAGCTTCCGCTGAACCACATGAGATCTGTGTCTCAGTGTAGACCAAGTGTGACTATACTCCCAACAGCAAGAACTGGAATGGGTGTGAGCCAGTTGGGCAAGGCCACTGTTCCTGCCGTGACAGGACTAAGCCTGAGCCAAGGACCCACTGGTGTGAGCGAAATCTGCCACTGGCAAGAGACCTAATAGAGGAGCTTGGGCAACTCTTCTGTCAGGACGCAGACCCTGTAGGTGAACACAAAACCAAGGCAAAGAGCAGCTCAGAGCAGGTCAGTTACAGTACCCATTGGTATATCTATAGATAAGGTCTGGTGGCAGGCCAGGCTGGGCTAATTCATAACAACCACTGGGCAGATCTGAGAACCAGGACAGGATGTAGGGCAGGTTGGGTGGGTTGAGCCATAGCATCAGCCAGTTCACATTAGAACAAACGCCAAAGTGAGATGGGCCTTTCCAGACTGGGCCACAGCACCCTCTAGCACATACGAGACCTGGTAGTGGTGTGAGAGGGTGTAAACTCAGTAGGGGAGCTGTGGGGACGCTCATGCTGGGCCACTGCTCCTGCTGGTGAACATGAGAACTGGAACTGGGGGCAGATCAGGTTGGGCAGGGCTACCACACCTGTTGGTCTATATGTGAACTGGATTAGGGGAAGAACTAGGCTGGGCTAACTGACTATATCCACTGGTACAGGCATGAGTAAGAGTAAGGGCAGGCTGGTTGGGCTTTGCCACAGCATCAGGCAGCAAGGGCTGGGATTGGGGGCAAGTCCTGTCAAGCTAGACTGTTGAACCACCTGGAGAGGGCAATATCTGGGGTAGGGAATAAGCTCAGTAGGGAAACTATGAGCAGGTCTCTGATGGTCTGCAACTCCCACTGGTGAGCTTGAGAGCCAGGACTAGAGGCGGGGCTGGCTAGACAAGTGGTGGCACCTACTGGCGTGAGTGTGGGCTGGAGGGTGGAGTCAGTTGGGAAGAATTAGGCTTCTATGCCCAATTATGCATATGAAAGCTAAATAGGATGTGGGACACACTGGACTAGCCCACTCTATAGGTTAGCAGGCACAGGAACCAGAGCTGGGGACCATCCCAGTGGGGCTTATTGGGAGTCTCTCTGGCTGTAGTTCCTGATGGTGTGTGTGAGGGCCGACGGTGTGAAGGGCAGTGTTGGGCTGGTTCGTAGCACCCATTGGTTTGCATAAGAAATTGAGCTGGAGATAGATTTGACCTAGCAATTGCAATTATCCGTGTGGACATAGGATGATTTGGTGACAGAATGAATGGACCTCATAAAGGTGGGTGCACACGCAAGATATAGGCCTGAGATCACCTCAGATGAAATTTCTTTCAGGGTCCTCCCAACTAAACTGCTGGACTCATAACTTTAAGCGTGGGGAGGGTGGCGGGACCTGTGATCTGACAATGGAGTGCATGTGTCAAAACTGGTCCTCCTCAGTAGCTTTGATGTTTCAGTGGACGGCATACCCAGAGACACGTGGAGGATATATCGTCAGACCATGGGAGCCTGCAGAGGACACCTGATACTATAGCAGAGGAAGGAGGGCAGAACAAATTGGCCAACTACCCCAATGAAGCATGGTAGAAAATGTCTCAGTGAATAGACTCAGAGGTGGACTGTGTCAGCCAATGGACCTTGGGAAGAATATTCTCCTCCTTGAATCTACAAGACTGACAGCATTTCAGAACCATCAAAACCAGTTGAACAGAATCCTTGGAGCAAGCTCCACATTGTAAAACTGGAGGGGAACTCATTGGGAAGGGGAGAGATACCAGGAAGGGGAGAAGAGAGCCCATTTCCTATCAAATTGTGTTATAAAACAAAATAATGAAAAAAATTTAATGTAATTGTATGAATATGAGATATTAGGTGAAGAAAGGACTCAACTCAGGTGATGTCTGTAGATCCCTCACAATGAAATGGGAAAGGTAGCAGGATTTTGAAGTGAGACTTCCTGAACTTGAACTTTAGTTCTCTGGCTCCCTATTTCTAAGAACCTTGTCAAGTCATGTGATATCCTGTGCTTCAATTTCTTCATGCACAAAATTAATTTCTTTTGTAGAAGAGAGGAAAAACTTAGGACACTGAATAGTACAGGATAAGATATCTGATTTTACACATTTATAGATGTGTATATAATATATACGTGTATAATAAGAAAGTACAATGTAATAATTATGCTATGTTTATATGTGAATATCTTTTGTTTTTAAGTTACATCTTAGCTACCTGTCTATAGGAGGACAATGGGGAACCTCAGCAGTGTAAAACTGTAACCAACTTCAATCATGCCAGAAAGCTCGGAGAACTCAGAACAAAGGTCTTGAAGCAGCTGCACTGGAATAAGGGCACAGGAACTCTCTAATCCGAAGCCTTGAGAACAGATCAAAGAGAGGTGCTTTTTTCTAGTGTAAGCTGTTTATAATTAGTAGCCTGCTGGGAAAACATACTCTTGCTCAACTGACTTCCTTTCCATGCAAACAGATAAACCACATTCCTGTTTCAGACCCTCCTTCCTTATCCTACTTACATGACCTTCAGTCTTGAAAAGTTTTTGCTAGTAATAAACGTTGGATATTGACCATCAGTCAATAGTCTGTGTGTGATTACCAGCTCCATGCACCAAGTCCCTCACTGTAGGACAGTGACACCCGTCCAAAATATATGCATCACCATTAATTTCCTGGGTCTCAAAACCTACAGGATCTATGAATTTCTTTAATTTTCCAATTCTGTTACCTTGAATGAAATGGCACAATATGGTCTGTCAACCTTTATTCCTAACCTGACTCCAAAGCTACTAAATTTAATGAAAATTTAAATGAAAAATGATAATTTAACGATCTCCTGAGGAATCACCAAAGGCGAGAGAAATGAAAGAGTGAAAACATGAAGGACGGCCATTTGACATAGTCAAGAAATCCTGTGCTGGTGTGTGCACGAGGCAGAGAACTTTTCTCCTTTTTTTCTTTAAAAAAAAAAAACAAAAACAAAAACAAAAAACCACTTCTCTACAGTCCTTTAAAGTCTCATTCTCTTTTGTTTTACAAATATTTCAAATGTTTTCCGCATTAATCCCTAGGGTTAGTGTTTGTCATTCTTGTCATTCTGAGACTCCCATCTTCTGACACTGGCCTTTTCTTAGTAACAACTGTTTATTTAATAAAACCAGAGAACACAAATGCAACAACATCACCACAACATACTCTTTCCTCGAGAATCTCCGGGGGCCCTCTGTTCTGAAAAACTGGTAAAATTTTCACCAAATCATTTTTTAAAAAAGATTTATTTATTTTTCTTGGAAAAGCACGTATAGAGAAAGAAGGAAACATAGAAAGATCTTCCGTCTGCTGATTCACTCTCCAAGTAGCTGCAATGCCCAGAGCTGAATTAATCCACAGCCAGGAGTCAGGCGCCTCCTCCAGTTCTCTCATTCTGGTAAAGGGTTCCAAGGCTTTTGGGTCGTCCTTGACTGCTTTCCCAGAACAAAAGCAGGGAGCTGGATGGGAAGTGGAGCAATCAGGATATGATCCCAGCGCATGCAAGGATTTAGCCACTAGGATATCACACCAGCCCAGATTTTCACAAAATCATTTAGGGGTATAGCTGCCAAATGGTCCTTGGGTTTTCCTCTCCTGAGAGTCTGAGCTCCAGCCACACTATATGTTTTTCCATCAGCATCTTCCAGAAAGCCCTGGCCTTCAGGATCAAGGGCCTGTCTCCAGTCCTCCCACATCGGCCAGTTCCAACAGAAGTCCAGGGAAGCATACTGGCCACTTTCCCAACAACCCCTTTCCCACATTTGCCAGACCAGGCTTGTTAGAGATACAGGTTTGTGACTTTTACCTGCCAGGATTCCCACTTCACGTTTAAGGCACTGTGTCTGTTTATCTGTGGAGAGGAGGTGTACAGAACTACCAAAACTAGAAGCAGAACTCAGTTTAGGTCACAGTCATTAGGGTAGCTCCATGGTAGCCCAGTAGGTAACATCTAAGTCACCCTCCTCGTTACTCCATCCTTGATTGTCTTCAGTAACTAGTGATCCAATCCAGGTTTGCGGCTCCGTGGGATTTTCATATGGTGCATGATGTTCTAGCTTCAAGCTTTTCTAGATAAAATCATATTCCACAGCCCTCCAACAATTTTGCAAGCATCTTCCAACTCTACACAAGGCAACAGGAGATCTGTGTTATTTCCTTCACATATATAAATAATTTGCATAAAAATAAGGATGTAGATCACTTGCTTTTTTCACCAGTTAGAAGCCATCTGCTTGGAAGAGCACTCTGAAGAGATGAGATTAGTCTCCTGCCAAAAATTATTTTTTTATTTACGAGAAAAGAAGGAAGTTTTGATCTTCTCTCTCGAGTTTGGCTAAAAATCGAGGCCTTTCTTTAATAGTTTTGAGAATTAGAGTCATTTTCCATGAAAAGGCAAAAACTAATATGAAATCTGACTCTCCACGAATCATTCGGTAGCAGAACCAAGGTTATTCCGCAGAGAAGAGTTTTAGGGGATTCAACTTTTGGGGTGACAACAAACACAAATGCTCCTCCCCCGAGGGGAGGGGCGATGCTCGGTGATGCACCAATCACAGCGCAGCCTGCCCTATAAAAGGGCCCCCGGCGCAGGGCCGGCCGCTCCCTGCTGGCATTGCCCGGAGTGTCCTGCTGCTGCTATGTCCGAGACGGCTCCCGCAGCGCCAGTCGAACCTGTGGTCGTCCCTATGGGGAAACCGTCAACCAAGCGGCGAGGGAAGAAGCCGGTTGGCTTAACGGGTGCGAGTCGCAAGCCTCCCATCCCCTCCTTGTCGCAGCTCATCACCGAGGCGGTGTCCATGTGCCAGGACAGGGCAGGCATGTCCCTGGCCGCGCTCAAGAAGGCGCTGGCGGCCGCCGGCTACGATGTGGAGAAGAACAACAGCCGCATCAAGCTGGGGCTCAAGAGCCTGGTGAGCAAGGGCACCCTGGTCCAGACCAAGGGCACCGGCGCCTCCGGCTCCTTCAGGCTCAGTAAAAAAGCCACTCCTGAACCCACCAAGAGCAAGGTCAAGAAGTCTCGGTCTCGCAAAACCAAGAAGGGGATCTTAACCCGGGACTCCAGGTCCCCGAAAAGTATCAAGACCAACAAGAAAGTGAAGAAGCAGAGGAATACAGCTAAGAAAGCTGTCCGTGGTGGCAGGCCCGTTAAGGGAGTCCAGGGCAAGAAGCAGAGTAAGAGTCCGGCCAAGGGCAGACCAGCCAAGCCCAAGCCTTCCAAAGCCAGACTGCCCCAGCAGAAGGCTGGTCAGCGGAAGCTGTCCACGAAGAAGTGAGGAACCGCTAGCGGTTAAATTCAGGAAACCCAAAGGCTCTTTTAAGAGCCACTCCCGTGGTCTGCAAAGGGTGTAACTCCGTTTCTGTAACAAGGCCAGCCAGCCTAACAGCTTTGACGGACGGGTTAGAACCAGGGTGGGTGAAAGCACGGGTCTCTGACAGTTACTGTTGCCAAATCACAGCAGGCACGTTACCAGGAACTAGTTACCTGCTGGAAGTGCTCAACCTGTACTGTGATTTCAGCGTGGGGATAAGAGTTGTGTGGTATGGTTTGATTACACCGCATAGCTGAAGTTGTGCTAGTCCCACAAGCTCAAACATTGTCTAGTAGTTATTTTGCAGTAAAATTATGCTTTCTGAGCACATTTCATAAGCCGAACAATTTTCGAATACATGGGTTGGTGCACCTTAGACTGAAAATTACAAGCCCAGCGCGGTAGCCTCGCTGCTGTCCTTGCCTTGCACATGCCAGGATCCCATGTAGGCGCTGGTTCTAATCCCGGCGGCCCCACTTCCCATCCAGCTCCCTGCCTGTGGCCCGGGAAAGCAGCAGAGGACGGCCCAAAGCTTTGGGACCTTGTACCTGCGTGGGAGACCCGGAAGAGCTCCTGGCTCCTGGCTTTGGATCAGCGCAGATGTGGCTGTTGTGGCCACCTGGGGAGTGAATTGAGTGGAAGATCTCTGTGTATCTGGCCTCTTTTCTGTGTATCTGGCTAACCTTTTAAGATTTACAATGTCACGTAGAGTACCTTTTTTGTATGCAAAGTAACTTCGACATCTGTTAGCTCAATACTACTAACTTTGCTCAATTCAGCGACTTTGTAAACAAAGCCAAGGGCAAAATAAACGCTGCTATGCAATGCATTATTAAGTATGCAAGTTACTTTCTCTGGCTTACTAGGCAAGCACATTTGATCAGGTAAATGTCATAGCCTTGAGGGTACTATGCTGCAAGACCATACTGCACCTAATAAAGTAGATCTGTTCTTTCACAAAGAATAAACTTGCATTCCTACACGAGTTAAATTAGTTTGGAGTTGGCCAGTTTCCTTCTACAAGGTTCTGCGTTAAAACAAAAAAAAAAAAAAAAAACATGGTTTACAGAGGAAACTGCAAATTGCGGAAACACATCTGATTTGCTCGGGAGTAACTGATTTTCAAATGGGATAACAGGGACCTGTCTGGCTTCTAGCATCACTTGCCACACAGCACAGCTCTCTCCAGGACCTGGTGGGCGGCCCTGAAAAGGGCCTTTGGTTGATAGTTCGGGGTTGCAGGAGCAGCTTTAGCCGCCGAAGCCGTAGAGGGTGCGTCCCTGGCGCTTGAGCGCGTAGACCACGTCCATGGCGGTGACGGTCTTGCGCTTGGCGTGCTCGGTGTAGGTGACGGCGTCGCGGATGACGTTCTCCAGGAAGACCTTGAGCACGCCGCGGGTCTCCTCGTAGATGAGGCCCGAGATGCGCTTGACGCCGCCGCGGCGCGCCAGGCGGCGGATGGCGGGCTTGGTGATGCCCTGGATGTTGTCGCGCAGCACCTTGCGGTGGCGCTTGGCGCCGCCTTTGCCAAGGCCCTTGCCTCCCTTGCCGCGACCAGACATGTCTGCCAGCACGGTGACGCCGCCGTTGGCTCAGGCCATTAAATACTGCGTCTGCGGACCTGATTGGAAACGACGGCTCCGTGGGCGGAATTGTTTTTCCGGGTTAAGTCACCAAGGGGGCGGGGCCAGGGAGTGTTTTGATTGGCTACTGAAACCCAGCTCTTCATTGGCTGCAGCGGAAGGGGCGGTACAGATTTGGGCTGAGAAGGAAGGCTTGTCTCCCGTAATGTCCTTGTTTGGGCCTGGAGCCTCTGCCAATGGTGGGTGTTACCTGCTCACTGACGCAGATCCTGCAGCCTCATTCTCCATTCCCCTCCGCCCCGCAAAGCCTTACCAGACAGCCAACTGGGTAAAGTACAAAAACTGTCAAAAAGTAGAAATATCAGTCAAGAGATTTTTTTTTTCCTCCCGTTTTAATATTTCTATTTAAACTAGCGCAGTTTGATGGGTGCTTCCGTGCTCGGTAAAATACATGCCTGACCACGGTGAGGTGCTACACCCCCTGGTTCCAAGGTTCGGACGGAAAAGAAGATAAACATACTGTAAATCACAAAATCTCTTAAATATTGGCTTCTTTCTCTTGACTCTCAATAAGTGACCCCATTTTGTACAGGTTTGTGAAAAGCAAGGAACACCCAGCTTTGTTTAAGCAACCCAAGAACCGGGCCTCTCTTGGCTTGCTGCTCCTGCCTGACCTGCTTGGAACTGCAAATATATTTTCCCTGACTCCTTTTCAAATGCCTTTTCAACCTGCGCTGGTTTTAAGGGTGAACATGGGTTTTGCAGAGTTGGGGATTAATTGTCCTGTAGGGCTAATACTTGATTAAGGTCATAACAAAGCCCAGAGTCCTCCCCTTGGACTCCTTTGTTGAGATGATTGGCTTTGCAGCAAGGGTAATCTGATTTTTTACAGAATGGCAGAATAGCATAACTGGGTCTGAATGTGGCTTGAACAGATCTCTCAAGATGTTCTTGGCTTCCTGTTGAAGCTCTCCAAGAAATCTCCAGAAAGATAGACTTTGGCTAAACACCACCTCTTGCCCATCATCCCAGTAAATAAACAGCTGCTGTGCATACTTAGACCATGACCTGAGGGAGACAAGTCAGAAACTCCCCTTTGCTCCCACCCTGGGATCCTATCTGCTCCCACCACCTTATAACAGAAGATTAAACGGAGAAAGAATGTGAAACATTACAGCGAAAGTGTCAGCTGAGTTTGTACATGGAACTCTTAGAATCTCAGAGTCTCAAGAATGATGGATTTGTGGCTGTTGATGAAGGACTATACTTATTGTTATAATACAGGGCAAATGGTAGGCTGGGTAGAGAGGAGGAGGGGAAGGTAGACAGGGACATCTCTGAGCCTAGGAAACTGTATCATGAAAAAAAATTCTTGATTTCAATGAATAAATAAAATATGCTAATTTCATGTGAAACACATGGTATGAATCCTAAATCTACAGAAACTCCTCAGATAAAGTCAATCTTTATTACCTGCTTTATTACTAGGAAACCTCACTTTTATTTTGACATTCAGTTTATTCTTGCTTTGTTTTTATTTGTTTGAAATGAAGGAAGAAAGAATCAGAGAGGGAGGGACAGATTTCCAATTTGTTCTTTGATTTTTTTTCCCAAATATCTGCTTCCACCAGGGTTGGCCCACAGGGAAGCTGAGAGCCACAGTCTCACTCTGGGTCTCCCAAGTGGGTGGCAGCGAATCAATTATTTGAATCATCATCTGTGGCCTCCCATATGAGCTGCAGCAGGAGGCAAAGATTTGAACCCAGGAAGTCTGAGACAGGTTATGGGTATCCCAAACAGAATCCTTACTGTTTTGTTAATATACACACATAAGATGTATTCATTTCTTTGAAAACTGCTTCAAAGAGAGACATAGAAAATTCCACCATACTCTGGTTCTCTCCCTAATGACTGTAACCGCCAGCACTGAGCAAGCTGAGGCCAAAAGCCAGGAAAGTGGAGTCCTTGGGTCCCTGCTGCACACACAGGAGACACAGATGTAGTTCATGGCTCCTGGATTCAGTCTGGTCCAGCCCTGGGAGTCTGCAGGCCTAGCGGAGTGAAGCATTGCTTCCACTGAAGCAACAGCTCTGCCTCTGTCACTCTGCTTCTTGAATAAAGAAATCTTTGTGTGTGTGTGTGTGGTTTTCAATGTTTTATTAAAACACAAATAAAATGTTCACCCAAGCTGGCTATTCATTTTCTTGACTGCACAGCCTGGCGTTGGAGTTAGTAATTCGGATGGCCAGCTGGGCTGCCCTTTCATTGATGGCTTTGTGGTTCTTGGGGGAGAGATTGTGAGCAATTTCTGCATTGTAAGACTTGTTGCACACCTGCAGCACCTCCAGCTTTGTGTTATGTCCAAGAACATGCAGATGCCATTGGGCAACAGGTGCCTTGTATTCTTGTTGTTCCTGTACCGATGTTGGGCACCAGGATCTGGGCCTTGAGTCTCTGCCAAGCCTTATTGTCACTGCCAATTTTGGTAGCATTTGCCAACAGGCCTGAACCTCCTGCTGTCCTTGACTTACAGAACACAGGTGATTGCCTTCTCTTCTGTTCCCAGTTCAGGCAGTTTAGCTCTCTGATTCCGACGAGTGTGGTGTCAAATATGCAGTTTCTATCTTATGTTCTCAGAATTTCAGGGCCTTTTCTGTACATAAGATGCTCTGGCCACCAGTCCATCCAGCCCTTCACCGAACTCCCACGCCCGGGGCTCAGCAGTTACATGACAAGTTTGAGTCACTGGCCTCGGCCACCAGGTGGCAGCATTCTCCTTGCTACCACGCAAGGAGATGTGTTGGAACAGAACTCACAGCCCAGGTTTTTGATTTTTCAAATGTAGTTAGCTTTAAGATTCGATGGCCAAAGTCAGAAACATTAAGTTACAAAAGTGATAGAAAATTGAGATTAATCATTCCTGTTGGCTGCCAATGTTGTTATATTTGTTTGAAATGTGACTAATGCAAACCTGTAGTACTAAACTGTAATTTATCCTTCTGCTTTAAGCATTGGATTAGAGAAAACCTGCCAAGTGCTTTCAGAATTGTCCACAGAGAGAATAATCACCATTTTACAAAGTAGACAATCATGCTCCCAGAGTGAAAAATACAACTACCTTTGAATGAGAGTATTCCATAAGACAAAAATGTAAAAGGAATTGAAAGCCATGGAAATGTCAAACATTACAAAAGGCTTAAGTGTATGTACAAGAAAGACAAGAACAGAAGTAAAATTGCATTAGTATACAATGCCATTGTACATTTATTAAAACAGATTTGTTAATTTCATATATTTCAACGTACCAATAACACTGAGAGATAACACAGTTGTTAAAAAGAATTTACACTAAGCAACTAATTAGCTTTGTTCATTTTTAACTTTTCTACAATGAAAATAATGACCTTTCCTTCACATAAGTTTCATAACATGATCCAATGACCAAACTTTTTAAGAAGTTGTGATCTCTGTGGTCAGATTCAATGCCTAGCACACGAATTTCCAAGCTGAACTGGGCTTCCTAAGACACCTGCTTCCTGAGGCAGATGGCTGTGTCACAACCAGGCAGGAAATGAACACAGTGGCATAAAACAAACGCGTGCCAAACAGGGACAGACACTAAAACTCGTCATTACAAGATCAGAGGAGCCACTTTCCCAGACCCAGTCATTCCGGAGCATCCTGGTTTGATGCATCTGTTTGGAATGTCACAACTGGAGATGAAAACCAGAATCCCAACAACCAACAACCACAGGAGGGCGCCAGGGCATCCTCTTAGCTCTTGGTAGCTTCTGACTTAGCATCTTAAAGAGACAGAGGACGCTCCAGAAGGTGGGAGGGGCAAGTGCCACCAGGTTCTGATGTGAAGAAACTGGCTTGGGATCCACTGTGCAGCCCAGAGAAGCCCCAAATGGGCCCCAAACTCCAAGCCCTTGTTGAAGAGACAGATGCCAGAGAGGGCAACCAGGCAGTATGTACAAGTACATTCCAGCTCCTTCCCTCAGCGACTTGGGAAGGAAACACTGTGTTTGAGGGATTCGTTTTCTGTTTGCCTGAGGCTCACTGAGAATCAGAGACAGAGCCGAGTGGCCCTGCAGACTCCTGCCTCCTCCACCTGCTGTACGCACCAGCAACTGCTCCCTGTCCCAGGCAGGCTGGAAGATCATCTATACTGTATAAAGAGAGACATGCAGAGATTGCACCTACTTTTCTCAGCTGTTAACTGATGCATCCCCAGGCTTAACAAGGCTTTTTGTAGAGGTGGGAACTAAGATGGCACAAGTGCAGTGGGCCTGAGGCGAGGGAGAAAACGAAATCAACCCCTGGAAGCAGCTTGAGATCCCTGAGAACAAATTCTGGGGGAGACAGCTCTCAGCTTGAGGGGTGCGGTTTGGGGTGGAGGTGCGGTGCTGAGGGTCCCTGGTGCAGAGGGTCCAAAAGGAAGTGAACAGGAAAGGTCAAGAGCGGAGTTTCTGTTTGTCAGGTCCACATCTGTGCTGAAACATGGAGAACTCTACAAGTGAGTGGGGCCCCTGCAGGAGTCTCAGCTGCTTGTCCTTGCCCCTGGTCTGCTGGCTGTGCCTCACTGGCATTCGGCTAAGACGTAGTCACCCATGACTCCTCCTGTGAAGATGAGAAGCGGTGAGATTGTCATGGAACAGACATTATCTAGCCTCTTCCTTGTCCCTTCCCATCCCCATTCACCCTTCAGTCTTAACGCCTGGCGTCCCTGGGATTTGGGACACCATTATCGCTGAGAACTGCTCCTGAGCCTTCTAAACAGTCCTTCCCCAGCGACCCATCACTGCATGGAGACTGTCGCCGACTTCTGTCACCTCAGTGACTCCTTAATGTTCCAGGGGACCCAGGACCACCAAGGCAGGCTTTCCCCTGTGTGTTTACAATCCATCACAGATGCTCAGGGTGTGGAAATGCAGAACTGGTGTTATATAGGGATAAAATGCAGCCACCCTATACTTTCCATTGTCTCTTGCTGGCATGGCTACCTGTCACTGCTGCTGCTTCTTAGCTTCAGTCTACCCTAAAGGACCACCATCCCTCCTCCCCAGCAAGCCCTCAGAAGCCCTTCTTGACCCCTGGTGAATGTAGACTGTGAATTCCCTTTCTTTGACCTACTCCCTACCCCAAAGTACTAGGTTCACACCCCTTAGCACATCAAGGCATCTCCATCTGTGTTTATGGGCATCAATTTTGTTCCAAGTGAATCTGACCTTCAGGGAGCCAGAACACCTTCCTTTCTCAGTCTCAAAGCTTTGATCCCTTTAACACTTGTCAAACAGCAGGCAGTCAAACGATATTTCTAGAATTCTAAGAAAAGTCATGAATGCCTCTCCAGTCCCCAGCAGGTGCTGGTGCTCCTCTTCAAGGAAATAAAGGGAGGTCAGGTTTCCCATGGCTTCAAAATTCCCACTGTCTCATTGCCTACAGGAGGACTATGACACGTCCCCCATGCTCCTACTCACTTGAAGCCCGCCTCTTCTTGAATTTTCGGAACAGAATTCCAAAAAAGATGCCAAGGACACAAACAAGGATCCCACTCGCAATTCCAATGACAAGGCTGCTGGAGATGGAGGGCTCTGGGACAGCAAAAGCAAGTTACAACCTTTTAATACAACCCAGAGCAGACCTCCCCACCACTGTGCAGATCTCCCTGGCTCCCTGCACCAGAGATGTGCTCTGTCCTGGGTTTCATCCTTACCCCAGGAGGCAGTGAGGGGCTGGTCCAGACTGAGGTGCTCCACCTGGCAGGTGAATCTCTGCTCTTCCCCACGGGGCACAGTCAAGGACACCAGGGCCCAGTAGGTCTCATCCCCGTTGGGAAGCACCACCTTCAACACCATATCCTTGGCTTCTAGTGGCTGCCCGTCCTTCAGCCACTGTATGGAGATGTTCTGGGGGTAGAAGTGCAGAGCCCGACACTGCAGAGTGGTTGCAGCAGAGGATATGTGGCGTGTCACCATCACTGAAGGAGGCACTTGGGGGAAAGATAAAGAAAAGGACCTTTTTATCCCATGCCAGGAAGTCTGGAACTTTCAGTTCCTCTATAGATTGGAGGAAGGACACATCCTTTCCAGGTTAAGATGGGAAGCAGAAGAGGCACCATTCTGTGGCCTAAAATTCAGTCCAAGATTGGGCTCTCCTGCCATGTCCCATTGAGGACAGTCACAGACAGGTTGGCCTTTTCTGTCCAGCATGCAGATTTGCACATCTGCTACCCACCTCCTTCATCCTGGTGACAACATGGTCCTTTTTGTGAATCGAGGATGACTATGGATATACACACTATGGATTTCATGTGGCTCACCCCCAGTAAATTTTCTTGGAAGAAGAGCCTTGTAAGATTGGGAACTTTGGGATTCTGAGAGTGGCCTTTAACTTTCAAAGGCTCCACCACATTCAGGGGTTGTCTCACTTTGGCATTCATATGCCTGGGGAGTTACGAGCCTCTCTGAATTCCTCCATGGGACTAGGCACAGGGATCTTGGCTGAATGAAAACGGGTTTCAGACACTTCTCCTTAACAACTGGCATAAAGAAGATAACCAAGACCAGGGCTGCGACTGTGACAAACAGCTCACCTGGAAGGTACAGATTGTAGGACTGGGAAAGTCAGACACACTCAGCTGCCTCTGAAGCCCCAGCCAGGGACCCTGTGCCAGCAGCCCCCTCCCGACTCCTCACTGGTGAGCTGGGCTTGGGGCGGGGAGTGGTGTAGAGGACTGGCACCTACCTGCCTGGTCCAAAGTCCCTCCCCCCACTTCCAGCCACTGTCGCAGCTGCTCAGGGCAATCCCTTTCCAGAAAGGCCTTGTTTTGCTTGGCTCGAATCTTGTGCACCTCCCACTCCAGCTTGGTGGCCTGGGCACCAGGTTCTGCTGCTGCTTTCCAATCCAGCAACTCAGGGCAGAATTCGAGGTGGTCCTGCCCATCATATCCATACTTCCAGAAGCCCCTGGTGCTGTTGTCCTCTTGTACTTCGCAGCCTAGGATCACCTGCAGGGTGTGAGACTCTGGAAACATACCCAAGCTGGTTACTGAGGTTGAAGGATCAAGTCCCCGTGCCCACCCTCATGCATAGAGCAGGAACCCCGGAAACTATCACCGTCCTCTTCCCTACTCTCCCTCCCAGCTCTGTCCCCTCAAGATGCATCCCTAAGGAGGAGCTACCCTGCCACCACCTCTCCACACACCCTGGCTGTGGTTGTTGTTGTCCATGATGGTCCACAAGTCGACGGTGAACATGTGATCCCATCCCTTCAGGCTCTGGCTCAGCTGCAGCCACAGCTGGCTTGGCGGCCCGCCTTGCAGCCATGGGGCCCGGGGTTCAGCTCGACGGCTCTCATGATTGTAGGACACGAACAGCTGGTCATCCAGGTAGCCTAATGCCTCAAACAAAGGTAGTCCAAGGTCAGGCTGTGAGGCACCCATGAAGTAGAAGAACAGAGAGTGGGAACCTGGAAAGACAGCAGCAGGCAGTTGGATGGAGCCCCACTGTTCCCCTGCCCATTGAAGTGCCAGGCAATCTTCATCCCTCCAGACTAGAATCCTGGTTAATCCCCATGCCCTCACCGCCCCAGCTGCAGCCCCAGCCCAGTTAGTAATGACTTCCTAACCCACTTTAGGAAAGTCCTGGCATCTTAGCGCAGGATGCTCAGAAGGAATAGGAACCCAAGTCCTCAGGACTTTGCCTTTGTGTCTTCACTGCTTCAGTCTCTAAGTACTCTCATATGCAAATATGTGCTGAGCAACTCTACCAGCTAATTAGCCCAGAGCCATTTTTCAGTGCTATCTAAAGCAGAAAGAGGGGAGCCCCAAGCAGCTGCCACGGCCGAGCAAGCTTGTTTCCCTCCACCTGCCCCAGCATTCTAGAAAGATGCTACTCCAGAAAGGTCCTTCCAGGGCAGGGCTGGTACAGCATCCGGCTGCTGTCATGGCAGCAGCCAGAAATACTTGTTGGATGAGCAAGTGACTTTAGGATTTTTCATCTCTGGCTCTGGACTCTACATTCTTATGCCTGCCTGCTTACCTGCCACACCAGTGGGTGACAGGATTGGCAATCTCACACTTGATCTTAGCCAAAAGGCTGAGAAATTTGAAATTTACTTTCCACAACCAAGCTTTTGGCTTTCCTCCAAACTGTTCTTCCCTCTGGCTTTATGATCTCAGAAATGGCATCACCGATTACTTCATCGCTCAAGTCAGTGAAGTAAAATGCCAGAGGAACAAAGCCACATTTGAGTCTTGCTTTCTCCCACAAAGTGCACAGACCTGGTGGTGATGTGTTTTATGATTTATCCAGACTACAACCATTTCTTGCCCCCATCCCTGCTGGGTCTGCTACAAAAGTGTCCTACCTGCTCTTCCACTTTACTCCTGCCATGCTCTGTGTCTTACACAGCAGCTGCAGTAGTATTTGAAAACGTTGGATCAGGTCACCCCATGAAGGAACACACAACTCAGCCCATCTGAGCCCAGCAGTGGCTCCTCCAAGCCACTGTCTCCCCAGACAGTGTCACCTAGGAAACATCTGGAGGTTTCTGGAGATACCTTTTGTTGTCACAACTGGAGGAATGTTACACAAAATACAATACAGGGAAGGCAGTTGTACTTTCTGTAAGGCTGCCCACAGTCCCAACACCCCGTGTTAACAAAGCAGGTCATTTGTGCTGTGCAAACATGAGTCAGCACGATTTCCCAGCCCCTCATAGGTCACCTGGGAAGTTCTGCCCCCAGTCCACATCTCCACATTAGCGTCCTTTCTTTCACATCTCCCTGGGCAGCCCAGAACGCCACTTCCCCGCCCCCTGACCTCCTGTTCCACATGCAGTCACAGCACCTGTCTCTCCCTGGCACTGCTCCTTCACTCACTGTCATCTCTTCCACAATACAGGATCTTATACAACAAGGAATTGTTTCCCAGCTTCTTTTCCCCCTCTGGGTTTGAAACACCACAACTCACAGATAGGATTTCCCATCCTATCGGACTGGCTATCAAGGTTGACTTCAGGAGAGCCATGGAAAAGTACAACTAGCTGTTTATTTTGGTGCCCCGCCCCCAAAATGAATGAAACCCTGCACAGGTTTTTCATAATATGTATTTTCTATGAATTTTGGAGAACCAGAAGGCACAGTGGAGATACCAGGTTGGGGAGTTGGCCCGTGGTCCCTCAGAATCAATAAGAACTTTGGGGAGCAGTTTGCTGTCAGCATCGACAGGTTGCAGGAGCCCCAGAGAGGGGCCCTGTTTCATCCCTCAGCCCTGGTCTGATGCTCAGGACCCTCCTGTGAGGGCAGGTGTCCATCATGGAGAAGCAGGTGGTCCACCAGATCTACAGAGGCACGACGGCCTCTGGAGTGGACAAGCTCCTTCTGCTAACGCCACCTTTTACGTTTCCAACACCATTCCGGCATGAGGTTCATTGGTCACAGCCACTCTGCAAACGCTCACTGGAAGATAAAGAAACCAACCAGTAGGCAGGACGTTGCCTCCTTGAGCTGGGTACCAGCACCTGCCCTAAAGTCCTCTTCTGAGCATCAAGTGCTAACAATGTGTATAACGTACTGAGCACAGGGCTGGACAACAAAAATCACTGCCAGGAAAGATTACAGGATCTGGCAGGACTCGGTTTAACCACACAAACCAGACTGTTTACAGTTTTTTGTAACCACAGGTTATCCTGGCCACCAGATTGGCTCACTTATTAATGGCTTCCACCATCCAATGCATCAAATAGAATGGAATATGAATGTAATGTCAAACTGACTGAACCCTTAAATGTTAATTATTGGTACTCTAATTATTGGTTAATTATTGGTCCTTTTAGAGGAAACCTGTGAGTTATATACAATTCATTACAAATTAGCAACAAGGTGAGCTGGAAAAAAAAAGCTATCAAAAAGTATCACGTTCAGTTCAGACGTTCAAAAATCACAGAAACTTATGATTTTTTTTTTTTTTTCCTCTAAGAGTTGGGAAAAGACCAAGGGTGGGCGGGCGGGACTGTCTCGGAAGCCTCTATGCCAAGTGTTCAAAAAGCCAAAAAGCGAAAAAGTGCTGGGAAAGTGGGGGTGAGTGCGGAATCCTCATTCCCTTGTGGGCGACCTCTGCTCAGCAGACCGAGTGGGAGTGAGAGTTCGGCGCTGGCCGGCTGGCACGCAGTCTGAGGGCACACCCAGGCCAAAGTTGCCCTTGGTAAAACTTCCCGTTTGGAGATGACTAGGGCAAAATGGCTCAGGCAACGCCGTAAAAAAGAGTGAAATTGAGATTCAAAACCAAGGACCCAGGCTTAGCTCAGTCGGTGTGGAGAACCCAGGAGGTTCATTTAAAAGCGTTTGCGTCGGGGGAGGCCTGGCGGGGATGGGGGTGTTCCAGGGGCCGCCCCAGGGGTCCCCCCGGGGCGCAGAGCCACGGGGGTCGGAGAAGGGCGAAGGGCGGCTCTGAGGCCAGTGACGGTAGAAAGCTCCACGGGCAGAATCCCATTTTTGTCCGCTGGAACCAGGACAAACAGGTCGCCAAACAGGGGCCCCAGCAGTTGTTTCCTGGAAGTGAGCAGATTCCGGGGCCCAGAAGCTACTTTGGCTTTTCCTCCCCGCAGAGCCCCCAGCTCGCCACAACCCAAGACTTACGCGGGGATCGCGCCTGCGGGAGCACGGCACGCACGAGCAGCAGCAGGAGGAGCGCGGGTCGCGCGCGCCGGCGCATTTCCCGACCTCCACGCGAAACCCGGAGGTGCGGACGGCCCGAGAGGTCAAGGCGGGCCGGGGCCGAGGCTCTGGGGGTGCCCGATAAAACTTCCTGGCGACTGGGATCCCTTTCCGGGCCATGGGCGAGAAGAGACGGCTCTCCTGATCTTGCAGTTTTCTGCAGCAGCCACTGGCACCAGCTGGTGAAATACGCACGGACCCCGTTCTTCTCCCGCGCTCCCTGTGCGCAGCGGGGTCGTGCTGACTGCGGGAAGCTGACGAAGCAAGTGTTGTGATCCAGATATCAAGCTTACGACATTAAGCAAACATTAAATTATGCATCTTCAAAACTTCTAGCGCCAGTTTTCTCCAATTTGTTCCTCCTACTGAATTTGTGACCATCCCTCGCAGGAAACATTTCATTTTGTTCTATTAAAATTAAATCGTAAGGTTGACAAATTAGATAACCGCGGAAACAGCTTTCACAACTTAGGTAGTGAAATAGTGTTTGCCAAGTTCAAGGCACAGCGGAACACCTGGGGAATCATTAAACACACTCAGGCCCTCCCCTGCCTGCTACGGATTTGAGTTAGTTTTGGGTGATGCTTAGGTTATGCGATTTTCAAAACTTTGCTCTCTGATCTCTTCCCCCTTCAGTGTCCCTCCCCACCAATACCACTGTATATGAGAATTCAGCTTTAAAATGTTTCAGATCATCTCAGCAAATTTCATGCATCTGTTTACCTTGATCCTTTAAATATCTAGCAAATTCAACAAGCAATGTCTTCTTAAGCAAACAGGCAAATTTTTTTGTCACTTAAAAAAAACTTGGTTATCAGGGTCTCTTAGCTGTAAGCATATAGATGAAGGAAGATTGGAAAAGTGTTGAATATTGATGAGGTTGGTTGTCTTTTTTTAAAGTAACAGCTTTATTGACATAATCTATACGCCATACGTTGTAAAATGTAAGTGTAAATGGGTTCTGGCTTACTTACAAAAGTCTGCTGCTCTTACCTCATCCATTCTGGAACTCCTCCCATCTCCCCCAAATAAATCCTCTAGTTACCACTCTCCCAATCTTTCCTTCCTGCCTGCCAATCCTAGCCATACATTTTTCTACCTAGAACTCCTACAGTATGTTGTTTTTCATGAATGACTTCTTTCATGTAACATAAGGTCTTCATACATACATCTCATGAGCCATGAGCCCCATTATATCACATCAAATTTTATATATGTTTGTCAATTGATGCACATTCGGTTGTTTCTACTTTTTCACTATTGGTAAATTATACCACTTGGAGCATTCATGCCCAAGTTTTTGAATGGACTTGGGTTATTTGAGAGGACTCGCTGGGTCACACAGTAACTCTACCCTTGGAGGTTAATGCTGCAGCTTTCTCTTCCCTTTGTCAGTTTTCCAAAGCAATGCTGCAGCTTTCTCTTCCCTTTGTCAGTTGAGAGTGTTGTCATTCTATACATTTGCCAACACTTTTTACTGTTCATTTTCAACTACAGGTATTCTTGTATGAAGTATACTATGCATCATGTGCTTTGATTTGGTTTTCCCTAAGGATCACTAATGTTGAGATTAAAAAAAAAAACTTGCTTATTGGAAATTTGTAAGTTTCTTAAGAGAAATGTCCATTCCAATTCTTCACTCATTTTTTTTTTAATTTTTATAAAATTTTATTTTGACATTCTTTACATAGTTAATTAGGGTAAGAGGGTTCAAGGGCTACATGAAAGTGGATAATACTAGTATGTTTTCCATATTGTTACCTTCATGTTTAAAGGGGGTTATTTAAGGGAGAAGGCCCACCCATTTTCCCACCCTCCCCAGATCCCGGATGTAGGGCATGCGCTGAGGTTCTTGCTCAAGTGGTTTTGATATTGCAACAGTTATGAATCGTTGTCAATCTTGCCACTCCAAGCACTATGAGGGCTTTGAAAAATCCACTGATTGACATAGTCCATCATAGCTGAGATGGTTGGTTGACCCGTTCTGTCTTCTCTCTTTTCTTCGTTAGGGTTTTGAGTCCAGCATTTAGATTAGGAAGATCTCCAAAGAAACTTCTTGTATGTGCTAACAAGTACAGGGCCCGGCACCGTCCATCGCTCCAATCAGCTGGTGGTTGCAGTTGCTGGGTTGGTTCTGTTTTCACTCCCGACTTCCACTGGAACCAATGGGTGTTACAGTCCAGCCTAGTTCTGCCCAGCACATACTTGGCCCTCACATAAACCAGCGGGAGCTGCAGCCTAGGTTGGAGCGACCCACAATAACCCCCACCAGGCCCACCCCCTACCCTGGTTTGCCAGTAAGTGTAGCAGTAATCCAGTCTGTCCCACACCCCATTCCACCCCAGCCGCTATCTTAGTTAACTTAGCTTTATGTCCTGTGGAAGTGGTAACCCAAGAGGGATGAGCCCACTATTTCCCTCCCAGGCCTCTCCCACTCCCAGATTCCAGTTGATGCTGCATCTAAGCCCAAACAACCCTCGCCCACTTTAATTTTGTTTGCACCAGTAGGAATAATCCACCCAGCCCGGCTTTTCCCTGATCTGGTCCGCACGAAGCCCACAGGTGTGGTAGCTCTGCCTAGTCTGGTCTGCCCCCATCCCAGCCCATGCTCTCCTGCGAAAGTAGCTGTCCTGCAAAGGAACCCTCCCTTATTCCCCTGCCGGCTCTGCCCACTTCCTTTCTTGTTCTCAGGCTGGTAGGGCGCTGCGGTCCCTTCCGGTACAGGCCACCTCACCTCAGCATTCCATAATGTGCACTAGTCTTTGTTGCGACCAACCCTAGGTCGACCCACACTGGTGCCTGGATTTGCCAGTGGATGATGTGGACAGATTCAGCCTGGTCTTGCCCCCACGTCAGCCAATTGTATGCCAGTGGGTAGCTTTCCATGGCCTTTTCTGGGCTGTTTCCTATCATGTTTCTTGCGTTTACCTGCCGGGTCTGTGTCCTGCCAGAGGAGTTCTTCACTCATTTTTTTTTAATTTTAGAAAGAGATGTACTAATTCATTTCTATTTGAAAAGCAGATTTACTGAGAGAAGGAGAGAGAGAGGGAGAGGTCTTCCATCTGCTAGTTCACTCGCCAAGTGGCCACAATGACCACAGCTAAGCTGGTTCACACCTGGGAGGCAGGTGCTTCTTTCAGTCTCCCACATGGATACAGGGACACAAGAACTTGAGTCATTCACCAGTGCTTTCCAGGCCATCAGCCACAGAGCTGGATCAGAAATGGAGCAATCAGGATTTACAGGATGGTAATGTTGCAATCAGAGGATTAGTGTACTAACCCCTCATTTTAAATTTTGGTTTTAAGTATCTATTTAGAGGACACCGTGACAGTGTGATCGAGATATCTTCCATCTACTAGTCAAGCTCCCAATCGCTGTAATAGTCAGTGATGGGTTAGGACAAAGCCAGGAGCCAGGCATTCCATTACAATCTCCCACACGGGTGTCACAAATGTTTGGGCACACATCTGCTGCCTACCAGGTGCATTGACAGGGAGCTGGATCGAAAATGGAGTAATTAGAATTGTAGCAGCCAGGCACTGAAATAGATATAGGATGCCAGCATCCCAAATAGCACCTTACCCAATCATGTCACAAGCACTTTACTCGTTTTTAAAACTTGGGCCATTTGTCTTTTATTATTGTTTTCTTATTACTATTTTATTTAGCATTGAAATATTTATTATGTACATAATCTAGACATATGTCATACACAATATATTATTTTCAAATATTTTCTCCAATTCAGAATGTCTTTTTGCTTTCTGGGTGCTGTGATTTAAAACACAGAAATTTTTAACTTTGATAAAATCTGATTCTTTTTTTCTTAAGCTTTTAATGTCAAATCTAAAAGTTCATTGTCAAGTCCAAGATCACAACAGTTTTTACCTGGCCTCTTTTAAGAGTTTCAGTGTTTCAATATTTACAATTAGATCTTTGATAAATTTGGGGTTAATTTCTGTGTATATATTATAGTTAATTATATGGATTTATTTAATTTTATATGCCAACTTGTCTAGGCTAAGATACCCAAATAGCAGATGAACTGTTACTTCTAGATGGATCCCTGAGAGTGTCCAAGTGAAGTTCTTAAAAACAACAACAACAACATCCCACCCCCAGATGGAAGAATTCCTATAGAACCAGCCCCCGTCAAACTGTGTGTACTCGTCCGACAGGGGGGGAGCCAGCCATTGATATCAGGTAGTGGGGTAAAGTAGGTATTGATTTATTGCAAATCACAGAATAAAGAGCCAGGAAATCATTGCAGAATTCCTCGGCTCTCTGAGCGATTACAGGTTAAAGTTCTTACAGACTAAAGTTAGGGTTAAAAGGTTCAGAGCGTGTCCAGACCCGTGGCTGATCTGAACTGCTCACAGCCTGGCTTTGGTTGGTTGGCAAAATCATGTTCTTTTTGGAATTTTGGTAACGATGAAGTGAACTCTAGTCATCCATCGACCTACAAGAATGGTGCCCACATGATCCACTTGTCACCCAAAGGCTGATCCTCCTGACACTGCTGCACTGAAGAACTCAGCCTCGGTGTGCACTCTGACAAGGTCAGGCCACAGCAAAGACTGACTGACTAGCTTCTGCACTTGCGTCTCAAGCCTTTGGACTTGACTTTCTTCCTTCCACAGCCGCTGACAGCACTCACACATGTGTGCATCAGGGATCCAATTTCACCCTTTTTTGTGGACATTCAGATGTGTCAACACCATTTGATGAGAAGACTATTATTAAATTTTTGGCACCCCTGCTAAAAAACAGTGGATTGTAATGTGAGAGTTTATTTATTTATTTTTACTCTCAATTCTAGTCATGGAGTTGTTTTCCTATCTATGTCAAGATGATGCTGTACTGATTATTGTAGGTTTTTTTTTTTAAGTGAAATTGAAGCCAAGAAGTGCAAATTCTTCAAATTTCTTTTTTTTTTTTCCACATTGCTTTGTTTTCTCTGGGTCTGTTGAATTTCATGTGAATTTTAGGCTCAATAGTCTCTGTATTTTTATATATGTTTTAAGATTTTCATTCAAAACACAGCTTTTCAAAAAATGCGATTAAAAATATAGCCAAAGTTAGACAATAATGCCAACATTTAATAGGTAGGAGGAGGATGAGAAAGTTGATATGTAAATTTAAACAGTGATCAACCACATTCTGGAAGCCATGGACTGGACTGGTTACTGATGCCAAATCCTACAGAGAAACAAAGCCAGATACAATCTGAAAATTGCCCATGATACATGCACGTTAAAAAATTTCTCATAGGAGGTAAAAAAAAAAAAATGAACTGACATTTTTCAAAAGAACAGATTCAAATGGCTAATGGAAAAGGTGCTCTGGCTCCCTAGCCATCAGGGAGGTACAAACGAAAACCACGCTAAGGTTCCACCTAACTCCAGGGAAGTTAGCCTTCATTCAAAACTCTACTAACAACACCTGCTGGCATGGATGTGGGGAGAAAGGTACCCTCCTTCACTGCTGGTAGAAGTTCAGGATAGCAAAACCACTGTAGAAATCAGTATGGAGAGTACCCAGAGAATTACAAAGAAACCTGCCATATGACCCAGCTATTCCACTCCTAGGAATACATCCAAAGGAAATGAAAACTGCATATGAGAAGGGGATCTGTAATTCTGTATTTACAGAAGCACAATTTACAATAGCAAAGACATGGAAGCAATCCAGATGCCCATTCAAACAGGAGTGGCTAAAGAAACTGTCTTACATCTACTCCATGGAATAATACTCAGCCATTAAAAAGAATGAAATTATACCATTTGCAACTAGATGTCGCAACTAGAGACCATTATGCTCAGTGAAGTAAGTCAATCCCAAAAGGATAAATACCATATGTTCTTTCTGATATAAGGCAGCCATCATGCAAATTGTAAGATCAATAACCCTTTCCATACTATCTTCACTGCATCCCATATATTTTGATGTTTTTGTTTTCATTTTCATTTATTTCAAATAGTTTCTTTTCTCTTGTTGAATTCATCGCTGGCTCATAGATCACACACTGGCATCATTTTACCCAACAGGTTTTTGTATTTTCTTCACCCTTGTGTTAGTTATTCAGTGGTGCATTTTTTGGACTCCATGATGCTGTAAATCTTTGTTTTAACTTCATACCTGTTGTTGACTTTGTTTCATGGCTTCTCATTTATGGGAATGAATAGTGATGGTGTATATGTGAAGATACAATGCAATATGTATCCCTACTTCCAAATCAAAGATGGACTCATGAAGAAACTGTTGGACATATCTAGACAATGGGATACTGGACTGTCTGACATTGTCTATGCCAGCAATGTTGAGGCACACTTAAATAACAAACTGATATGACAGTCTCCATTACACAACTACTATACCTTCCCTTAAATGAAGAGCCACAAAACAAAACCAACTTCCAGGAGAAAAAAGAAATTAACAACACCAAGAAGTTAAACAACATGCTATTAAATGTCTAACGTGTAGCTGAAGAAGTGAAAATCAAGAACCTTCTTGAAGAAAATGATGCCACTGTATGATCTACGAGTCATTGAATGATTTAGTCAGAAGAAAGTGTTTTGAAGAGATGAAACCAACAGAAAACAACAAAACCCATGTGATATAGTTTCCGCTGATCTTTGTTGGAGTGTGTCTCCTCCAGACAATAAACACTTCATGGCATTGTAAATTTCTATTTTTCTTTTTATTGTTGATTTTGTATCATGACTTTTCATTTAAGGGAATGTACAGTAGTTATGTAATGGAGACTAACAACCAGATGTGAGGATGCAGTGTGGTCGGCACCTCTGTTTCCAGACAAAGATAGACTTATAGTGAAACTGTTTATATTATATTTTGACAATAGGATTCTGGACTCTGCCATTGTCCATGCCCGCAATGATGAACATATGACTGAGTATGAAGAAGTATATGTTAGTAATGATATAAAGGAACTGGGGGGGGGAGGGAATTGGGGAGGGATAAGGGAATATGAAACTGTATCGTAAAATGATACCAATAATAATTAAATGTGAAAAAAATAACAAACTGATAGACTTATGACTGCTTATGAAGGATTATGCTATTGTGATAATATGGGGAAAATCAGTGGGGGGTAGGAATTTGGGGGAAGGTGCAGAAACCCCAAAGCCTATGGAATTGTACCATAAAATTAAAAATTTTTTTTTTTTCTCATAGGAGTCTGAAGGCAGATGGACCGAAGGTAAGGAACAAAGCATGTAGGAAGCTGTAATTCCAGCCCTGAGGAATGGGCTGAGTTTAAGAGGAAAAAACCCTTTCTGCCATCTGGAACCATCCCATTATGTTTTCATTTACTGCTGCCAGAACATAGAAACGCAGGAAGCATTCACAATGCACAGTGTGCTGGAAATGATACCCAGTGAATTCTGGGTTGTCAGAATTCAAATCAGCCCACATTGTTTAGATTTCCATGTCGGGGTAGCATGCATCCTATATGGCCTCCATACACAAAGGAAAGTGGTGGGCCCAGGTCGAACAAGAGCTGAGAGATTTTAAACTTGTGAAAAAGAATAAGGAAATATTATCCACACCTCAGATATGTGGCTGAAGAGCTATTTTTTCTTCAGATATTTAACACAGGATAGAGTGACAAATGTCATTTGGGGAAGATATGGTATAGGACTGAGTTTGCAGCCCCTGACCTAATCCACATCCCACTTGGCTGCTCTCCTTCCAAAACGTGAGTTTGACCCAGGGACCACTCTGGTGCTCAGCCAGTTCTCAGTTGTTGCCTGGTGTCTCCTGACCTGTCTTATCTGTTAGTATGGATCTATGAGAAACCTACTTACAGTCCTGGCCTCATCTGTAAGTGAAGAAAGGCTTCCAGCTCCAAGATGGTATCCTAGACCTTCACTCCAATGCAACCTCAGATTATGCAAGTCTTGCTCTTAAACAAGATTTGAAACAAAATGAAACAGACATGAAGCAAAATGTGCAGAACAACAGCTTGTGTAATGTTCATGTTGGGCAGTTTCTACCTAACAATGTGCTATCTTCTTCTTCTTTTTTTTTTTTTTTAAGATTTATGTATTTGGAAAGGCAGATATACAGAGAAAAGGAGAAACAGAGGGAAAGATGTCCTGTTCTCTTTCACTCCCCAGTTGGCCACAACGGCCAGAGCTGAGCTGATCTGAAATCAGGAACCACGAGCTTCTTTCAGGTCTACCACTCAGGTGCAGGGTCCCAAGGCTTTGGGCTGTCCTCCACTGCTTTCCCAGGCAGTAGGGAGGTAGATGGGAAGTAGAGTAGCCAGGATACAAACTGGTGCCTGTATGAGATCCCAGTGGATGCAGGGTGAGGATTTAATCACTAGGCTATGACATCGGGCCCAGGATGTGTTATTTTGAAGAACATATTATTGCTATTTAAAAATGGGGAGGTCTTATCCAAGTTCCAGAAACGAATGACTGAGAACTCACCAAGATGACTGTCTTTTGGCCAGAAGGGTTTCACTAGCATCCTCTGAAGAGAGGAAAGCTGATTTAGCAGAAGTCACCTTGGGCAGCTGCACCTTATCCCTGACTTCTTTCTGTCTTCCTTTGCAGAAAGTGGTGTAAACCTATGACATATTTCTAAGAAATTGGTTGGTCAAATGGCATTTTTTTCTTGTCTTTTCATCTACTCATGCACAGCAAAAAACATTATGCACATACAAGCATCTCTGTGATCCCTTATTCCCTCAGCTACCACTATGCCAGCCCTAGGTCCGGGCCCTGCCCTCAGGCTGGAGCCCCCTATCCCTTCACTCACCCCATGCCAGCCTTAGGTCCGGGCCCTGCCCTCAGGCTAACTCAAGACCCCAGCATTATTTTCCTCTTTCTCCAACCCTGCACTTTTGACTTTCTACTCTGGTGGGGTCCCCTCCCCTTACTCATTTCCTCCTTTTTTCAGAGATCTGACCTTGGCTCAGGTCAGCTACCTCCCAGAGAGCCTGTGTCAGGTCTCCTGAATCAGTTTCAGAGCTCCCATACTGTACTGTATTTATTGTATATGTTAAAGGGGGCACGAGAGGACCATGACAGCTGAGGCTGCACAGGGCCATGGGAGCTGGGAAGGGAGAGAACCAGGAATGTTCCCAATCACGTGCTCTTGCAGGCTTGTTGTGGAACCATCCTGTGGGGTCTGGAGAAGAAGTCAAGACTCAGCCCGCACTCGGCCCCAGAACAAAGTATGTTGACCCAGAGAATTGGATGCCTTGCACCTCAGAGGAGCAGCCTGGCAGGTGCAGCCAATTCAGCCACGAGGACAGCCTACGGATTGTGCTTTCTGGAGGTCCAGAGCTTGCACAGATCTGGGAGTTCTGGAGACTTGCAAGAGCCTAGGAATTTAATCAGCTAAAGCAACAATCCTCACATGAAACTCACACCTCACACCTGTGGAATTCACTTTCCTCCCACAGGAACTGATGATGTGCTACAGTGTCAGTTCAGATAGTACAGTCTGAGCTCAGTGCACCACTATTTTTGTTATTGCAATCCTTCAACTGTTTCATGGGTCTTGGGCACTCTATGGTAGGAGTGGCCATTTGGCTCAGTGAGTAAGAAACTGCCTGGAGGGTTCAGAATGATGGCTCCATGGATATATCCTCAATTTGCAAGCTTAGGTATTCTGGACTCGTGTTCTGCTTACTCCACTTCCCTTCCAGTTCCCAGCTTGTGGCCTGGGAAAGCAGTAGAGGATGACCAAAAGCCTTAGGACCCTGCACCTAAGTGAGAGACCCAGACCTGGCTCCTGGCTTCAGATCAGCTCAGCTCTAGTCATTGTAACCACTTGGGGAGTGAACCAGCTGATGGAAGATCTTTCTCTCTGTTTCTCCTTCTCTCCATAAATTTGATCTGCCTTTCCAATTTATAAAAAGAATAATAATAATAATAATAAAAAACTAGCTGAAACAGCTGCATCTCAGTGGCGTGCCTGAATTCAAGTCAGCTCTGCCTCCAATTCCAACTTGCTGCTAATGCCAAACCCGGGATGTAGGCAGCAGGTAACTGATTCATTAAGCAGTTCGTTCCTGCAACCTATGTGAGGCCCAGACAGAGGTTCAGGTTTCTGGCTTTAGCTCTGTCATGAGCAATCGAGGAGTGAACCAGCAGATGGGGGACATCTTTATGTCCTGTTGCTATTCATATGAAATTAATAAAAATAAACTAAATAAAAAGGAAATAATTCCCTCTTTGTCCATATATGAGTATATTATTCATTGTTATTATTTTTAAAAGATGTATTAATTTATTTGAAAATCAAGTCACAAAGAGAGACAGAGATCTTCCACCCACCAGTTTACTCAAGCACCACAACTGCCATGCCTGGAGCCAGGGGTTTTTTGAGGTCTTCGTAGGAGAGATGCGAACACTTGGGCCATCCTCTGCTGCTTTTCCGTGGCCATTAGCAGGAGCTGTATCAGAAGTGGAACAGCTGGAAAATGAACCAGAACTCATATGGGATGTCAGTGTTTCAGACACAGGATTTACCTGCTAAGCACATGATGCCAGTCCCCTATTCATTGGTATTTTATTCAAAAATTTTTTCAAAGATCTTTTTAATTTTTATTGGAAAGGCAGATACACACAGAGGAAGAGATACAGACAAAAAGATCTCCATCTGCTGGTTCACTCCCAAAGTGGCCATAATGGTTGGATTAAGCTGATCTGAAGCCAAAAGCCAGGAGCTTCTTCCGGGTCTCCCACGTGGGTGCAGAGTCTGTCCCAAGGCTTTGGGCCGTCCTCCACTGCTTTTCCAGGATACAAGCAGGATGTTGGATGGGAGGTGGAGCAAGCAGTACACGAACCGGCACCCATGTGGATCCTAGTAAGAGAAGGAGGGAGGATTAGCCAGTTGAGCCATTGCACTGGTCCCTCCTCATTGGTATTTTTAAGAGTTATTTATTTATTTGAAAGGTAGAGTTGCAGGGAGAGAGGAAGGTACAAACAGGCAGAGAAATAGATTTTCCATTTTCTGGTTCACTCTGCAGATGGCTGTAACAGGCAAGACTGAGCGCCAAACAGAAGCCAGGAGCCTAGGCCTCCATCTGCATCTCCCACCTGAGTTTAGGGGTCCAACTGCTTCTGCTGCTCTCCCAGGAACATCAGTGGAGTACATGGGACTCACACTGGCACTTACCTGCAGACAGTGGCTCAACTGGCTTCTCCGCAGCATGGGCACCATTATCCATTGTGGAGGAGAAAAAATATCAGTCTCTCCTCTTGTTGTCTTACACATAGCACATGATTAGCGTATATGTCAGTCAAAGTCATGTTGCAAAGACCACATCTTTACCAACGCCTTTTTCTGGACATAGTCTCTCTAAAATATATTTTTTTAAAGATTTATATATTTTATTACAAAGTCAGATATACAGAGAGGAGGAGAGACAGAGAGGAAGATTTTCCATCCGATGATTCATTCCCCAAGTGACCACAACGGCTGGTGCTGCGCCAATCCGAAGCCAGGATCCAGGAACTTCTTCTGGGTCTCCCACGCGGGTGCAGGGTCCAAAAGCTTTGGGTTGTCCTTGACTGCTTTCCCGGGCCACAGGCAGGGAGCTGGATGGGAAATGGAGCTGTCGGGATTAGAACCAGCACCCATATGGGATCCCGGGCGTGCAAGGCGAGGACTTTAGCCACTAGACCACGCCGCCGGGCCCTAAAATAATTTTTAAAACATAAAATAATATTTGGTCTCTGCGGGTCTCAGACCCTTATGGCTAATTTGTCACTTCCATTCAAGACCCAGTTGGCATAGCTGGTGAGGGTTACTAAGCCTTCCCTCCTCTGATCTCCATTTCACTGTCGACAAAATCAGTGACCATTCTTTCCCCATGCTTCCCTTTCAGAGCAAACGTAGGCACCCAGACGGTAGTTTCCCTTTCCCCCGGTTAATCATTAGTAGGGGAAAGTGAGTGGATTGACCCACGCAAGTTTTCTGTCTCTTCAGTAAAAAAACAAAAAACGAAAATACATAAGCAAAACTGTTTCTCTTTCAGACCAGCAAGACTTCCAAAGTTTCTTGGAGCCGGGATCTGCACCTGACTGCTTGGAGCCTTTCTCAGGCTCACGGCTTCCCGGTACTGCTGTCATTGACCATGAAGAACAGTCATTTCTGTGCAGCAAAGGACTCGTTGTGTGCTGAAGTCAGTTGGGTTCAGTGTCTACCTGAAGTTAAATATTAGGCCAATTCGCCCCGCTGCTTTCATGGCTCGCGTCCCACCGAGCCAGTTTTAATTTGGAGCGCCATCTAGTGTTTTCAACGGCAAACAGCATGCTACAAGGTAACTGCTTTGGGTAGGAAAGGATAGAAGCCAAAGAAAATCTGTATTTAATGTTATTCTTCAGCAATACTAGTAATCTTGGGAGAGCCAAACGTTAAGAACATACGTTCACTTTTCAACTTGCACGCTTTAAAATTATCGGTTGGCAAGCAGATGTTTTCAATTTAATTTGTTTTTCAGTTGAAAAAAAGTGAGGGTATCTTTCTTGCTTCACTTTTATTCAACCCGCAATCTAGCGCAATTTGCTTTTTCGGGTTTAGGATGTGTACATTTCAGGGCATGTATATTGCAATCAAGTTGCGCTGCTCTTACGCACAGTGTAAAGTCATAACCTCCTTTAAATCTTTATCCTCACGGACACACAGGATGGCAAGCATTGGTAGTAACCTCACCGTCACTGCTGGTTCTCCTCACTGTTGGATGTCCTCACTGCTTCCTAGCACACGAGAGTCGATTTGAGGCGAGTACCTGTGCTCAGCCACTGTCCACACTCCCCGCCGTGGCACTTTACCTCCGGGATGAAAACAGCTGATGTAATACCATAGACATTTTCCTCTAAAGCACCCTTCACCTCCTAGGAAAAACAGACTCTTCCTTTTCTCCCCTCCTCTGCATAAACACCATTCCTTTCCTTCTAGGTTCCTTCTCAAGGCACTATGCAAAGGACAGAGCCTAACTTACCTAAGTTCTGGTCTCCTAAGCCAGTACACTGCTCGAGTTACTGAATCTGCTTATTAATATTTTGACAAGAGAATGAATTAGCAGCGTGATTCTGCTAGACAAGACGACGGTATCTATCATTTGCCTCTATTATATTTTTTCCTGCCTATGGAATTCTTTTGGTGGTCTCATGGATACTCAGAGCCTCAGAATAATCATCTGTGAAATGGTGATAATTATTTCCATCTACTTAAAATGATGAGACTGAGTGTTTGGCAAGAGGTCGAATACCTAGAGCAGGAAAGCTTCCAAAATAAGCTTTCCTGAAGCACAGTGCCATCTAGTGTCCACAAAAACAAAAGCAAGGCACAGTGTATTCGGAGGGGTAGGGTGAGGTGGTGGCAGGTGTCTGCTGAGCCTACATCTAAAGCCACTAGAGTTGTTATTGAAGATGCAGTTCATAGGTGACAACGTATTTTAAGTGTATATACTATACGCAAAAAAACCCTTTTAATGTTTGCATTGCTATTTTGTGAGTTTGCACTTGTGTTTAGGTTACCCGAGTCAGTACACTGCCCCCTGGTGTTGTTCCAGCACCATCTTTTTTTGGTTGTTGTTGTCAATATGAGGAAAATTTAAGTGCTAAAATCAGTAAGAAATTTACTGAACCACCATTGTAAATCCTTAAGAGGGCCCTCATGATAAAGAATTTGGTCCCTGTTGTTTCTGTTTGAGGCAAGCAGAGTGAGATGAGTTCAGCAGTCAACAGCAAAGTGGTGGAGTGACAGGGGCAGGAGGCAGGTTAACCAGAGGTCAAGCCAGTCAGCTTAAAGCGTGAGTGCGGAGCGAGGAGTGTGTGCCAACACACAGCGAGGTGGGCAAAGTGGGAGGGTGATGATCCTGGATTGCCTGTTCACTTGTCACTCCCCAGGACTCACACTCCCCGCACGTCTGCCCGCCCTCCCCACACACTCACACACAAGTACACGATCACACACCTCTCTCTGATGGTCCACTTTTATCAGGCTTCTTGGGAAGAATGCTTAGGTCCTGGAAACTTTCAGACTCAGCTAACAGAACCACCCATAACTGGAAAGGATGAGCTGGCCTTGGGATGTGGTATATTCTCATCTACACTTACAAGCTAAAGACCACCCATAACTCTCTTAAGACCACTCCCAAAACATGACTGTCCTATAGGACAAGCACCTAGTATCAATAAACCTCAGATGAGGGACTATGCTCAACTCGATCCAGTAACTGCGCATATCACCTAATTTAACCGTTACTACACTCCTTTGGGAAGGTGTAATTCTTATTTTACAAATTAGGAAGTGAAATTTGGGAAAGACCCCTTAATTTGTGACTAAAGGGTTTGGTATAAAAACAACCTGCTGTGTCACAGCTGGCTTTCCACTCACCTATGCTGAGCCTGCAGGGGAACTTGTGTGTTCCAAATGAGTCTAGACCTTCTTACCTTTTCTTCATGTTTAAGTTTTTTAAAAATGTATTCAAAAGGCAGAACAATTGAGAGAGAGAGATGCAGAGACACACCCATGTACACACAGAGATAGAAAGGGAGGGAGGAAGAAGGAGAGAGAGCGAGAGAATAGATAACAAATATCTTAGAACATCCTAAAATGCCTACTATAGGATCCCAAGGCTTTGGGCCACCCCATGCTGCTTTCCCAGGGCACAAACAGGGAGCTGGATTAGAAGTGGAGCAGCCAGGACATAAACCAGTGCCAATATGGGATGTTGGCATTTGCAAGTAGAGTCAGTTGAGCTATTGTACCAGCCATCATTTATTTTTTTCAAATTTTATCTGCTATTTTGTACTTAACAAGGTTTTACAAAGTGTATAGAATGTTAATGCATAATATAGTGCTAAGCTGTTAATTTAAAAAAAAAAGTCTTAAAAGCTGTAGCAAAAGGACTGGTATGGTGGTGCAGCAAGTTAATCCTCTGCCTTGTGGCACCAGCATCCCATGTGGGTGAGGGTTTGTGTCCCAGCTGCTCCACTTCCGATCCAGCTCCTTGTTTATGCCTGGGAAAGCAGTGGAGGACTGTTCAAGTGCTTGGATACCTGCACCCACTTGGAAGACATGGAGGAAGCTCCTGGCCCCAGGCTTGAAACCAGCTCAGCTCCAGCCACTGTGGCCATTTAGAGACTGAACTAGCAGATGCAATGCTTTCTACTCCTCTCTCTGTGACAGCTGACTTTCAAACAAAAAAATCTAATAAAAATCTGTAGAAAAGCAGTATGCTCATGTTTCCCCCCGAATAGTTGTGGTGTAAGAATGCATGCACTCAGACTAGGGTTATTTTCTGATGTGCTTGCATCTCGTACTTTATAATTGCCTTCACTGTAGACCCAGACAAGAAAGGTGTGAACATGCATATGTTCTCCTGATGCAGAAATTCTCATTTTTTGAGGGAAGGTTTGACTTTTTGATGCAATGTAAAGTCACTCGAAAGCAAGCTTAAAGAATAGGACATTATTAATGAACTAATTTTCTCTTTCAGGGGACCCAATTCTAATGGCAAGTACAAAATGTTACTTAAGCATTTTCATTATTTTATTTTCCTTTTTTTTTTTTTTGCAATGCTTTGTTCCTTTGATGATGCTATGTATGTATTAAACTTTTGCTATATGTCTTACTGTTATGAATCAGCTTCTTCAATGCATTCTGTGTGGGTGTATCAAAGCGAAAAGATGCAACAACTTTGGTCTCAATCTTCATGTTGCTCAAAATGTGGTGCAAGAAATAAGGTTTACATTCCCTAATGTTGGTCATTTTCCTCCAAAGATTTAAAAAATAATGGAAGTGTTGAGTGTTATTTGATAGTGTCATGTTTTTATGAGTTAGGACGAATCAGGTGTCAATAATTCCAGATTCATCACTCCAAGTTGGGGTCATATCAAGGTGTATTAACATTCAGTTAGCTACCTTTTAAAAACTAACAGAAGTCTTTTTGCCTTGGCATGTTAACCTGCACCAACAATCTCTGAGTCTGTCTTGCTATTCCTGTCTTGCTCTCCAGGTCCATTAAGAACTTCAGGCCAGCTTGATAGCTCAACTGGCTAGTACTCTGCATTGCAGGGTCAGCATCCCATATGGTCACTAGTTTGTGTCCCAGCTGCTCCATTTCCAATCCAGCTCCCTGTTTATGACCTGGGAAAGCAGTGGAGGATGGCCCAAAGTCTTTGCCTGGTTTTGGCTGTGGCCATTGTGCCCATTTGGCGAGCGAGCCAGCCAACGGAAGCTCTTTCTCTGTCTCTCCTTCTCTGTAAATTTGCCTTTCCAATGAAAACAAATAAATCTTGAAAAAAAAAAAAAACCCTTAAGAACTTGATACTGTTCTGTTTAATTTGTCCTCCAGAGCTTGAAGAGAATGTCATGAAATAAAATTAGCCAATATCTAACATTCACGATGTGTGCAAATACAGGAATAAATGCAATGCTGCATTGCAATAATTTAAATCTGTCCTCCCTATTCATTGGTGGCTATATTGATGACCTAAATTTTGGGCATCCTTAATCTGAATTTTACCTTGGATCTCATCGTAACAGGCTTTTTGTTGCTCCCAAGCTTGTTCAAACTTAAATCAGTATGTGATTAAAACTATGATTGAAACTCAGGTTGCTTTAAAGTTAACTGCATTTTGAAAGATCCGAAGTTTTGGATCTTCTGATTTCCAGAATAGCCTCTAGCGTTTCTAACAGCCTGCATGCGAATCTAAGCAGCAAAGTCTCAAGGAGCACTATTTAAAAGGTTTAAAATGGACTTTATACAAGCAAGATGCAGTATGTTCATGTATCTGCAAATAATAATTTACCTCACAAAGAAATTTAGATCAAAAGAGTTTACCAGAAAAGAGACTATGTGTTTACTCAGGAAAACATGTTGAAAGATAGCTGAAAAATTAAACACAAAATGCTTAACGTCCTGTTTAGACAACATCAACCTAAGTTTTAGAGTTGCTTTTTTTTTTTCCTAGAAAGAATTCCTTTGTGTTTAGTGGAGAAAATTTTCTTAATTAATTTAGTAATCTTTCACAAGTGGACATCTAAGTCACACCATCTGGGCCTACTCAAAAGAGACAGTAAGTCCCTTAAGCCACCCTGGGCACGATGACTGCTACAGGTGGACCTGGAATGTACTAGTCTGAATGGAGATGTTCAGAAGCATGAAATGAACTTCAGCTTTTGAAGATTTTTAATGTTTAAAAGAATTTAAAGTATTAAAGTAAAATATGGAGCATATTCTGAAGCAATAATATTTTGGTTTTATTGAATTAAATGAGATTTTTAGAAGTAACATGTTTTTTAAAAATATTTTTTAGTTATATGTGAGTTGCATGGCATTTTATTGTCCATTGCTATTTATTGTCTATTGCTTAGAGATAACCCTTAAGTCATCATTTATGATAACTCACTAATGCATCCTGCACAGACATGCAGAAATATATTTTTTGGCCTGTTTTAAAATTTGTTTCATTTATCTCAGTACAAGTTATAATGAATTAGATGGGTTATTTGTTCCTGTCTTCTGGCTTGAACTCTGGACTTCAGATTTTTATGTAGATATAAGATTTGATCGAATTGATTGGATCTCAAGCATCCTATCAGAGAGCTGAATCTCAGTAATCAAAGTTGTGCACGAATGAACCTGGGCAACACCAATGCAGTGACGAGAGGACCAGAAGCCTGGTGTTTGGGGCTGCACACGTCTCACTGCATATGCTGTCCGAGCACAGGTCTTATTGCCCTTACTAAAGCACAGTAGTAAGATGAAAGCACTTCATCTTAGAGTTCCAGGAGCCACACAGGAGGATGGCCAGTGTGAAGTGGTTTCTATGGCTGCTAGTTCATCCATCACTAATCTCTTAGGCTGTTAATTCCCAAGAGGACATGAGGAGTAGTAGACCTTGTTGTGAATGTCAAACAAGTGTTATCTTAGGAAATCAAGGGGTCCTTCAGAGTTTCAAAGGCGCTTCATTGTTCAATCTCTACTGGACCCAACTTCTATCACTACTTCACATTCTACCACAGCCTAAGTCTGACATCTTCAACACACTCGTGTAGATATATATTTGAATAGCAGTTTTTAGTGACTAGTAGTGCCGCTCTGCCTCTAAACATAAATATACAATTATAGTAAAAATGGGAGCAGAAACTTTACCTCATGGTTACTCTCAAAGGGAAAAAGTGCAATTACTTAGAGATAAAACACGAAGCAGCAAGCCTTAAATTAGTAAGGCAAATTTTAGAAGAGAATGACCAGCTTTTTAAAAAGATGAAAAGTGGTAACCTTAAGCTGATGTACAATGGGAAGTATAAAATGTATGTATTCTAGCGCTTTTCCTAGGGCTCGATGTATAGTGTCAATTTTTACTTGTGTTTCAAATATATGGCTCATGCATCGAGGTGATTTTTATTAACGTCAATCCATCTCAATTTCCATCTCTGAATTTTCAGTTAGAATGCGTTCTTCTATACCATGGTGTATGTAAGGTATTGCTACCAGAAATTACCTCGAAATCTTCCGGCAAGAACTTCATTTTGTATTGGAGAACACCCAAACAAATAAGCACATGCTTGTTTTCTTTGAAAACATGTCACCTCAGTGTTCCTAACTACCTAGTTAACTGTGGGTTCTTTGCGGGCTTAAGGCGTCTCCCTTCATCCCTCATTATTCCTATTCTTGAGTGCCAGACCCCCTGCCTTGCACAACTCAGAGGGGGGACCTGAAAGCTTTCTAAAAACAGCCCAATTTCTCGCCTCTGGAGCAGTGAAAAGGACGCCCCGCCCCCACCTCTGACAAGAGATTTGATAGTTTCAAAGTCTTTAAGTCAAAGATTTAAGTCTCTAACCGCTCACCACCCAGGAGCCCCCCAAGGCTTAGAAGCCCCCTCCTATCCTGCCCTAACTACTTTGGACCGGTCCCGGAATCCTCGTCCCAGCCTTCAGTTCCTGTGGGTCCATACGCAGAAGTCACTCAGGACCTGTGTTACTTCCCTTGCGAAGAAACAGAATTATCGCCAAAATCTGGGTCGAAATGATTTCATTTTTGTTCCAAAAATAAGGGAAGCATGTACTTAACCATCCCTGAGAAAAAGAACTTTCAGGGATAATGGAGCGAATAGGTAATTTAGAAGAAAAACAGAAAGTGGTCTACAAGTGCCCTGGACTTCCTTGGGAGTTGGGGGAATTGGGGGCTTCTGGACAAGTTGTCTTTAGGGATACAGGAAAACTAACCGCAGAGTATGAAGCCTGAGGCTTCTCGGATCATTTTCGGACCAAACCCGAGTGATTTGGTGCAGTATATTTTAATATTTTCTTCTTTTTGTGAGGTGGAACAAACACAACTTGGGCGCAGCGCGCCGACTCCGAGCCTGCCAGGCGGCGGGCGCGCGGAGCACCAATCAGCGCGCGCCTGCGCTCTATATATACCAGGGCCCTGCCCCGCACTGCTCCATCGGTGCTGCGCCACTTGTACCCGAGTCGCAGATCTGCACCTCAGCATGTCGGAGACCGCTCCTGCTGCTCCTGCCGCCGCGCCCCCGGCGGAGAAGACCCCCGTGAAGAAGAAGGCGGCTGCCAAGAAGCCTTCCGGGGCGCGCAGAAAGGCGTCCGGGCCCCCGGTGTCCGAGCTCATCACCAAGGCTGTGGCCGCCTCCAAAGAGCGCAGCGGGGTCTCCCTGGCCGCGCTCAAGAAGGCGCTGGCGGCCGCCGGCTACGATGTGGAGAAGAACAACAGCCGCATCAAGCTGGGGCTCAAGAGCCTGGTGAGCAAGGGCACCCTGGTCCAGACCAAGGGCACCGGCGCCTCCGGCTCCTTCAAGCTCAACAAGAAGGCGGCTTCCGGGGAAGCCAAGCCCAAGCCTAAGAAGGCGGGTGCGGCCAAGGCTAAGAAACCCGCCGGGGCAGCCAAGAAGCCCAAGAAACCCGCAGGCGCGACCACTGCCAAGAAGACGGCCAAGAAGACCCCGAAGAAGGCCAAGAAGCCCGCGGCTGCTGCTGTCACCAAGAAAGTGGCCAAGAGCCCTAAGAAGGCCAAGGCTGCCAAGCCCAAGAAGGCGCCCAAGAGCGCTGCGAAGGCTGTGAAGCCCAAGGCGGCCAAGCCCAAGGCGGTCAAGCCCAAGAAGGCACCCCTCAAGAAGAAGTAGACTGTCTGCTTCGATTAAAAACCAAAAGGCTCTTTTCAGAGCCACCCCACTGATCTCAAAAGAGCTGAACACTTGGCCACCTTGGCTGCCCGGCCCTGCCCTCGCGCGCCGGGGCATCTCAGGGCGGAGACTGCGGGTGCGGAGCGGGGAGGGGTGCGCAGGGAGGCGGACTGGGAGCCCCGCGCTCCTCCCTGCCCACTAACTTCTCTCCCATGGCTGGTGCGCTTGAGGAATCCTGCCAGCCCCTCCCTGTTCCCGTGAACTGTAAAAACAACCGCAAATAATAAATTCAGCTGCTTGTTTAGCCCTGGTGTCTGGATTGGACTGAGTGGATTCAAAAGTCCCGCCCTGCTTGGGGGTTGGCGCTCTCCCTCAGCCCGTGCTGTGTGCCCGCTATGGTATTGGGTGGTGGCTGCTGTGGTGTCTATTGTTACCTCAGCTGAAGGCTTGTCCTTTGGCCAGCTGTAGAGAAAGGTGTTCAGGATGCTAGACGTTTTAAATGTCTCCGAAGATCCCGTGTCGCCGGGAGCCACGTAAGAGGCTACGCCCTTGCCCGGCCTGCCGCCGGCGAATTCCGGGCGTGGCAACAGAAAACACCCCCAAAGCGGTGGGCCGGCGGCGTCCGAGCTTTTTTTCCTCCTAGCAAACTCTGGATCGTCACACCGTAAAGGTGGGATGAGTTTCAGCCATTAAAAACATCTAGTCGGCCATTTTGTCCGATCTCGATCGTTACCGATCTGAATGCAATTTTAATAAAATTCAACTTCTAAAAATCGAAGGTGTTCGTGCGCATTGTTGGGGGATCCAGGTGTTTCCTCGAGGGAGATAAATACTGGTTATTGAAAAGGTACGTATGATTGAGGGTGGGGAGGTGGCAGGAGGCGTCTGATTCGCGTTATTAGCAACGTAGTCCGGAGTGGAGTTGTTTCACAAGTTCGGCTTTCTTTAGGATACACAAGTCCAACGTTCTGTTAAATTCTTGTGGACAGATTCTGGCCAACCAAGGTGTAGCAAGTGTTTTTGTAGATCTTAGGGCCCCTACTTGAAGAAGGGATCCATTAGTGACAGTTTTGTCCACCAGGAGAGAAAACAAGAGCGAAAAACAGGAAGGCAGAAAACACCACGTTGCTTTGTTTTCCCCAATAGTTTTTTGTTGTTGTTGCTAATTTTACATTAGCATGAACTAATTCAGCCCTCTTGAGTGAAGATTTAATATTTGCACCTATTTTATTCGAGATAATTTGTGAACTCTTGTTTATACTTTTCCTTCCTTCCTAGTTTGGATTGCATTTTTGTCACTGACTAAACTATTAGACCAAGGGTATTAAAGTGCGGGTTTGTTTTTGCGACTTTGGTGTTTTTGGTCATTGTTAGTGTAAGATAAGGATCATATTGTTCTAAGTTTGTTCACAATGTCATTTCCAGTACTTAGCAAACCTAACTCAGCAGATACCCAATGAACTCTCTAATAGAAGTTTTAATAGCTGATAGATTCCTCTGATTAGTTGCCATTTTCAGAATTTTTCTGCTTACTCTAATTTGGGGGAGGGTTGCTTTTCCCACATGAACTTTTACATGCATCCCCTTTCACTTAATCCTTGTCCTTGTAGCTGCATCAGGATTTTATGAAACTTCTTAAGTTAATTTGGGGAAGGTATTGAGTTTCCCTACTCAAAAGTTATGTTTTTTTCCACTTGTTTAAGTATTTTTGTTCTCCAGAGGAGTTTTACTTTTTTTTTTTTTTGCTAAATGAATCTTGGTGTTTTTATTACCTGTATTTCCAGGTATTTTAGCTTTGTTGCTGTCATTAATGGCAATCTACGTGGACCATCATCTCATGCACAGCATGGTGAAGTTACTTAGTTTTTGGATCAATGCACAAGTGAATTAACCTGGGAACTACAACGCATAGCCAAGTGAGCTGAATTCAAATGAAATTTTAAGCATTCTACAAGCCATGAAATCTGTTTTAATTATATGCTTTATTTTTCAGGATATGCAAAATATTACTCACCCTGTAAGTCAAGATAAAGCACTTATGAAGTATTATTACCTTTTTCTTTCTTAAACCAGTTCTTTCCAGTCTCCTTTGTACTTGTAGGGTGCAGCCTGACATGATCGTAGTCATTTTGATTGAAACCACGGTCATGTCCTTTGGATAACCCTGATAGTTATCAAGACAAAATCTCTGGCTTGCCTTACTGGCCAGACCCTGGAATGTTCTTTCATGCCTGAGGTATTAATTTTCTTTTAAAGATTTATTTGTTTTTATTGGAAAGTCAGATATGCAGAGAGGAAGAGAGAGAGGAAGATCTTCCATCTGATGGTTCACTCCCCAAGCAACTACAATGGCTGGAGCTGAGCCAACCTGAAGCCAGGAGTCAGGAGCTTCCTCTGAGTCTCCCACATGGGTGCAGGGTCCCAAAGTTTTGGGCCATCCTTGACTGCCTTTCCTGCAAGCAGGGAGCTAGATGGAAAGTGGGGTCACTGGGATTAGAACTGGCGCCCATAAGGGATCCTGGAGCATTCAAGGCAATGACTTTAACTGCTACGCTATTGCGCCAGGCCCATTAATTTTTTTGAAGTTTTTTTTTTTTTAATCTGAAATTTAGAGACACAGAAAAAAAAAGGTATTCCATCCACTTTCACCTCCCTATTGGCCACAGAGGTCTGAGCTGGACCAGGTCTAAACCTGAAGCCAGAATCTTCAGAGTCTCCCACATGGATACAGAAGCCCAAGCACAGATTCTGTTCTGCTGCTTTCCCAGGCACAGTTTAGGGAGCTGGATCACAAGCAGGTCATCCAGATTTCATACCTCTGCCCATTTGGAATGCAGCTCGTAATTTAACCCAATATGCTACAGCACCAGCACCAAAATGTATTAATTATTCAAGAGTAAGTCCAAATGCACTTAAGTTAGCTGTGGGACACTTCTGTCTATCCTAACATATAAGCCTGACTACTGAGCAAAGATGTATATGTTTCCCAGCCAGGAAAGTGAGATATACAGAGAGGAAGAGAGACAGAGAAGAAGATCTTCCAACTGATGATTCTGTCTCCAAGCAATTACAACTACTGACGCTCAGGCTATCCGAAGTCAGGAGCCAGGAACTTCTTCAGGTCTCCCACACAGGTGCGGGGTCTCAAGGTTTTGGGCAGTCCTCAACTGCTTTCCCAGGCCACAAACAGGGAACTGGATAGGGATTAGAACTGGCACCCATATGGGATCCTGGCGGATGCAAGGTGAGGACTTTAGCTACTAGGCTACCATGCCAGACCCAGTTCATCTCATTTCAAAGTATTTGCAGTGGGATTGTGGCTTTTGGGCATAATTATAACAAAGGCTTCACCCTTTCACACACACACACACACACACACACACACATGAAATTGTGAGTTAACTGTGATTAGTCTTGTGAATAATAACATTTAGGGAAGAATCTTAGGAGCCCACTGATGACAGATGATTTGGAATGGTGGGCTATTGATCCAGCTAACAAGGGAGTGTCTGTCTACCCAACCGACTCAGAGACATGCTGTTAGGAGGGACCCCTTTCCAGTTTACCGTCAGTGTCCCTTAGAGTGTGAGTATGCTGGATTTACCTGCTCACAATGGGTCCTAACAGGGAACGTCTGCTGCAATCACATTTGCATAGATGAAGGATGCTCATTTGTCAATTAAACCTGTTTCTTATATTTTCAGAGTTGAAATTGAATGTCTCCAATTTTATCTAGCATTTAGATAGCTTTCATGCCTTACTTCCTCAATATTATCCATTTTAAAAGTTTGTTTCCTCACAATTGTTCAGATAAGTGACCAATGTGGGCACAGTGAGCTGTTCCTTTGAATGTAAAAAAGGACTGTTTTAAGACAAATTTGGTTTCCTTAATGTTTATGAAACTGTTAGTGGGGGAGATCTTTTCCTTTACTAAGTTTGTTGCCTGGGATTGGTGAATTTAACTGAAGAGGAACAGGTTTGCAGCAGAAAAAAGACTGACAATTAATCCATGTTTTTATATGCAAAATGTTTGCAGTTCTTAACAAAAACTGGTTTGGGCTTCAAGGGAGATAAATGTGGAAGTTTCCAGGAAATATATGGACAGACCTAATGAAAGATAATGACTGTTTTAGTAAGGTTTGTTTTTGCAGACTCATCTTGGTGTCAACTCCTCATTTCTAGTCCTTTTCCTGGTATAATTGTCCTTTTCTTTCACAAAAGAGATTCATGCAACTTTCATAAGGGAAAGTTAATGTCCTATTTTTAGTTATTAAGAGACAAGAAATTTTTCCTGCGTCTATTCATTCTCAATTGCCTTGCACTCAAAATAATCCTTCTGTCAAAGTGGGCACAGTTAGGAGAGAAGCATAACAACAACAACAAAACAACAAAATAACAGTGATTACTTGTCACATTATTCCGTGATTTCATACAGTTCTCTCATGTTCAAAAATAATAATAAAAAAATTATTCTCATAGATGTAAGTTTTTTATTCTGACGGAAATACAGTATGAGACTTCATGGATGAAATCCATGCCCAAAGGTGAATGGGTCTAAATCAAAGATTATTACATTACTACAGGATTCCAAAAGAACAGGGATGTGAAGATTATCTCAACAGATGGTTGAGAAGAATGAAATAGAGGTAGGTGTTTGTCTTGCTGTTTGCGCTCCCCACAAGGTGCTTCTCTGGATGTCATATTCCCTGTGGTGCGCCTGGGTTCAAGTCCAACTTCTGCTTCTACTTCTACCGTCAGCTTCCTTCCTGACAACTCAGTTTGGGAGACCCACATTGATTCCAGCTGATTGATGCCTTTGGCTTGTTCAATCTTGTTTGCTGCCAGCATGTAGAGAATGAATAGCAGAGAGATGGCCAAGCGGCTAAAGTCTTCCTCTTGATCGTGCCTGGATCCCATATGGTCACCGGTTCTAATCCCAGCAGCCCTGCTTCCCATCCAACTCCCTGCTTGTGGCCTGGGAAAGCAGTCCAGGACAGCCTAAAGCCTTGGGACCCTGCACCCCGTGGGAGACTTGTAGGAAGTTCCTGACTCCTGTCTTTGGATTGGTGCAGCACTGGCTGTTGCAGCCACTTGGGGAGTGAATCATTGGACGGACTTTGTGATAAAAAAAATAAATCTTAAAAGAAAAAAAAAATTGCAGGTGCCAGATCTATCTGTAAAAACAAAGCAATAAAAACATGATAAAGGAAAACAAGGGGTACATACTATTCTATATTTCTGTAAAATGTAAAAAGATGGTGACAGCCAAAACTTCGGTTTCTCTTGCACTAGATTTCGGCTTGTGCACCCAAAGTTAACAATATTGTCTAGACCTCAGAACACTACCTCATTTAACACTAAGGCACTTAGCAATAGGAAGAGAAACAGAAACTGCTTGTACATTTGCTAAGATTTTACCTGAAAGACGCTGAACAAAAGATCTTTTGTGAGAAAATGAGATTTGCTTACAACAGTCTTAATTGCTATAGGTACATAATCTCAAAAACCTAAACAAACATTAACCCTTGTCCAACTTTTTATGTGCAAGGCAGTATTCAGAAAATAAGCCACATTTAGGGACACAACCCACCCTAGTGAGGTGATTAGCAGACGGATAAGAAAAAGCGCATTAATACTTTAATTTTGGGGGTCCATAATTACCTAGCGGCCAAATTCCTCCCTTGGGTTCAGCCGGGATCCCACTTCCCTTCCAGCCCCCGCTTGCGCTGGAAAAGCCCTAGATGACAGCCCCCACAAGACCTGTGGCCCCGGAGAAATGCTTCTACAAACCAAGATCCTGGCTCCATATCAACTGAGCCCTACGACTTTCCAACACACTTTAAAAATTTTGGGCTTTGTACACTGTTACAACTACTTTTAAGTGTCATTGTGGGTGGCTCTGAAAAGAGCCTTTTTATTTTCGAGGCAATTTGCCAAATTTAAGCCCGCTCCCCGCGGATGCGGCGCGCCAGCTGGATGTCCTTGGGCATGATGGTGACGCGCTTGGCGTGGATGGCGCACAGGTTGGTGTCCTCGAAGAGCCCCACCAGGTAGGCCTCGCACGCCTCCTGCAGCGCCATGACGGCCGAGCTCTGGAAGCGCAGGTCCGTCTTGAAGTCCTGCGCGATCTCGCGCACCAGCCGCTGGAACGGCAGCTTGCGGATCAGCAGCTCCGTCGACTTCTGGTAGCGCCGGATCTCGCGCAGCGCCACCGTGCCGGGCCGGTAGCGGTGCGGCTTCTTGACGCCGCCCGTGGCCGGCGCGCTCTTGCGGGCCGCCTTGGTGGCCAGCTGCTTGCGCGGGGCCTTGCCGCCGGTCGACTTGCGGGCCGTCTGCTTCGTGCGAGCCATCTCGACAGGTCGTCAGAGACTAGAACTGGAAAACTGGCGTTAAAGCTGCCTTTAAATATTGTTTGAAGTATTCCGATTGGCTTCTAGCTAGTCAAAAGATTCGCGCGCTTAGTACTGATTGGCTGAGAAAACGACTCAAATGATTGGTCGAGCAAGAGAACTTAATTGGAAGAATTGTTGCGTCATCCTGCTTGGGGTTGCAGTTCGCTAAATTCTGGTGTAGCCTAGCAAAAGGGCGGTTCCTCTTTTACTTGTCTGTAATGGGTGGAACCAGGACTGCAGTCTGTCAAAACCATCACACGTCACAGACCACAACGTCATGTTCCTCATTAACCAACAGTGAGATGCTTCAGTTTTGCATATGCTGCACTTCAGTGAATCAACGCTCTGTTCGTGGATTGACACACACCAGTCCCACCTTCTACCCATTAAAACAAAGTACAGGCTTTCGTTAAATGTTTTCCCATACGACTTAGTACTCATGGTGGTTATGAGACCAAAAGAAAATCCCCACGACATTATGTTAACAGCTTCTCTTGTGAAAGAGTGGACGGCCCTGAAAAGAGCCTTTTAGGTGTTTAAATGTGAGACTTAAGTCCTTATTGGACTTCACTTTCCCTTGGCCTTGTGGTGGCTCTCGGTCTTCTTGGGCAGCAGCACGGCCTGGATGTTGGGCAGAACACCACCCTGGGCAATAGTGACCTTGCCCAGCAGCTTGTTGAGCTCCTCGTCGTTGCGGATGGCCAGCTGCAGGTGGCGCGGGATGATGCGCGTCTTCTTGTTGTCGCGCGCCGCGTTGCCCGCCAGCTCCAGGATCTCAGCCGTCAGGTACTCGAGCACGGCCGCCAGGTACACGGGAGCGCCCGCTCCGACGCGCTCGGAGTAGTTGCCCTTGCGCAGCAGCCGGTGCACGCGGCCCACGGGGAACTGCAGCCCGGCCCGGGAGGACCGAGTCTTGGCCTTGGCGCGAGCCTTGCCTCCCTGTTTCCCGCGACCAGACATGGCAATTATAAATTATGTTACCAGGAAACAATTTCCTTTGTGGATTGGACTTTCATAGTCAGTAGCGGGATACAATAATACGTTTTCCTATTGGTCAACATGTACTCAGTGATTCTACCCAATAAGAAAAGGCAGCCTGCATACTCTATTTGCATATCCTAATCTCTTCAGTGGTTTGTTCCTATCCAATCAGAAGCAAGACTTCTCAAATCCACATTTGAATCTTGAAACTTAAGACAGGGATTCAAATCTAAATACAGTGTCAACTGTAAATGTATTATTAACTGCGCTAGGTTCTGATAGTTACCAATCCGTTTGCCTTCAAAGTCAGCTCCCTCTTCCAGAAAAGGTTCCAAAAAGGCCATTACAAAAGCGCAATAGAAACAGGGCAGGGGGTGCTGGGGTCCGTGCAGTGGATGTGGATGACAGGAAGGTGTGAAGAGAACAGCTGCCCTGCTTGGCAGGGCCCAGGGGAGCTTCTGGCAGTTTGGCAGGTGGATTTCTCTCCAACCACCTTGATGCAGTCTCATCCCCCATCTGCATGGACACTCAACCACTCCATTAAGAATTCTGTAATCTAGCGAGGCATTGTTGCTTGCCTCTGTGAGATGGTTTTTGCAATGGATGTGAGCTTGAGAGTTAATGCTATTGATAGTGTCCGGGTGAGTGGGCCTTTAACTGTGCACAGGAGTACAATTAACCCCATGCTATTTCTGGACACCTTATTGTGTGCCTACCCATTGCCCTGGAATTTGGCCCAGACATGTAGCATGCCTTCTTGGAAATGGCTTGATAAAAACCTTACAAACTAATGTAGGGATGGGATATAAAGGGTAAACTGCTATGGAAAAAAAAAATAGTTACTGCGGCCTTAAAGGTTAGCCTGTTGTTGCAACTCTTTAGAGCATAGAAAATGTACTTGTTTTAGTTGCTTTCATAATTTTTTAACTGGAGGAAATACAGGGTGATTTTATTAATGTCATAGAGATATGCTTTTGATTATTGTTTGTTTATGAGGTTTTAGAGCCTGCAGTTGTAGGGGGATTTAATGTCTGAAACTTTTTATTTGGATCTTTTGTATTTTCTGTTTTGATGTATTTCTCCCATTAAGTGATAGGTAAGTTATGAAAATAAAATTGTAGTGGGAATGTATTACTGATAGGTAGGTGACTCCATGTGCCTTGGCCTTGGAGTCCTGGCTGTTACTTAATGGCTTCTAATGACGAATGAATAACAGCTTACTTTGAATAAATGGATTTTAGTAACTTACAGAATTATCTTTAAGAGTATCCAGTTGACCAAGAAGTAAAAATTAATTGAACATCTGTTCATGCTGGCTTAGTTCTGAAGTTAAAAATAGTAAAATCAAATGTTTGTGCAGAGGTTTGCGATGTGTCTGAGTAAATAAAAAGAACAGCTTCTTGAGCTGTTACAAGAGGGCACCAAGAGTCACTGTCCCTGTCTTTAGTTATCACTGACCCCACACACCTTTCTTGAGCTCAGAACTCAGCTGGAGCTGGACTCCAGCAAGGAAGCGCAGGCGCAGCCGCAAGGAGAGCTACTCGGTGTACGTGTACAAGGTGCTGAAGCAGGTGCACCCGGACACGGGCATCTCGTCCAAGGCCATGGGCATCATGAACTCGTTCGTCAACGACATCTTCGCGGGCGAGGCATCGCGCCTGGCGCACTACAACAAGCGCTCGACCATCACGTCCCGGGAGATCCAGACGGCCGTGCGCCTGCTGCTGCCCGGCGAGCTGGCCAAGCACGCCGTGTCCGAGGGCACCAAGGCCGTCACCAAGTACACCAGCTCCAAGTAGACTGGGCATGTCAGCGTTTGTACTTGCATTTAACTTCAAAGGCTCTTTTCAGAGCCACCTATTTTTTGTTAAAACCGCTGTAAGTAGGATAATATTACTTCACTGGTATAATTCCTCTTGCTGTTACTTAAATTATAAGCAAAATGCCTAGCTAGGTAAGACAGACGACACAGGTATTCGAGCGTGTCCTTAGTTTGCCTGGCTTACATTCTTATTTTGTGTGCACCCTCAATTCTGACTAATTGGCAGACTCGCTCCTGGTTTCTGAGAGGTTACATTTCTGATGAAGACGAATTTCTGTACTGCCTCCTGAATCATTTGGGATGAAGCATACAGGTAGGACCCTAAAGTGATTTTGGAATGCCCAGAGATTTGGCTGTCAGCCTTGCGTAAGAGTAGACTGGGTTGATCTAGGTCCTTAGGCCTGGTCCATAGTTAAGTGGGCATTTGCTTTTATTATTTTTATTTATTTTGAGATTGCCTGAAACCTCCAACTTCAAAAATGAAACAAAGTGAAATAAGTTGTGCTTGTAATTACTTGCCTGTTGTCACTAACCAAGGTTGCTAAATATTTCTTGCCTTTTAGGAATCCCTGAGTCACAGATATGGTTGAATTCATGAAGACATGGACATGGATTTTGACAAGAGTCTGGGAAGGGAAGAAGATTTGAATTTCACACCTTTTTCTATCCCCTGCCATCCCCTGTCATTGGGGGGACCCTAGATGAAGGAATGAAGCTGACAGTGGGCATGGTTTCCTTTGTAATCAATTTTTCCTTTTTTGTTAAAAAAAAAAAAGATTGAGAAATAACAGTCAGTAAGAGCCTAAGACAGTTTGCGGCAGAGGCCAGGAGAGAGGCAGGATAGTTGTTCATGGGGAGAAAAATGCAACTGTTGGTCACTAAAAAAGCATGGGGGACTATTTTTCTTTCATTGATAAGCACTTTCTGTAGGTGGCATCTAAAGCAATCGCTTCAAAAACAGAAAGGTTCTCAAACAAAATGGTTCCCTTCCCATGTCAGCACTCGCTAACACCTCCTACGTACATGCAAAATATTGTGAGAAACATTTGTCCAGAAAGACTCCCCGTTCACACACACACACACACACACACACACACACACACACACACACACACGGAGAAGAAATGTACAAACCCAGGCTGCAGTTTGAGTTGTTGACCTTGCAGACCTGGAGGGTCTTGCTCTGGGAGGGGTGAGACTCATTACCATATTATTTTAATTTTCAAATTGACCTCTGGGTTCATAACTTTGCCAGCCTCCTTCCTTTCTCCCTCTCCGTGGGCAACGCCAGCGTCGCCGAGTACCCCGAGCCGAGCGGAGGGACTAGGGTTATGAGACAGACAAAACACACAACACACAGTGGGTCATTCTTGTGAGGAGAATGCCGATTTATTTGAAGTCAAGCTGCATCTTTTATAGTCTGCTTGGCCCCTCCAGGCATTTCCCAAAGCTGAAGCAACACCTAAGCTCCCCCAAGGGTATGTAAAAAGGGGGGAATCAGGGAGGAGGGAACTTGCCAGCCAAGCCGGGGGCTGAGTGCATCAGGCCAACATTGCCTGTTACACCTTAAGAAGTTAAGCTGTGGTGTTAACCCTTGGGAGACCGGGGCCTACACCTCTCCCTTTTCCTTTTTCATTTTAAATAACTAAGTCAAGAATACATGATATCACAAACCAAAACCAAAGCCACAAGCTCTCCATGTTGAATCGAGACCTTTTTACTTATACATGATGATACTTAGCCGGTCCTTAATGAATAAAAGGAATTTTTGAAGGGAAAAAAAAAATCATCTTTATACACTCCCACATTTTCTGCAGAGTTACAATCTCTGGGTTACAACAGAAATGAGCGAAAACAACCCTACTACATGCCTAGTTCTTTCTTTATAGTTTGTGGACTCCAGAAGACTCTGAAGCCCTGAATTTCTAGAGGGAGGAGGGACAGGGTGCCCTGGTTGTAGCTCTGGCTGTTGAGAAATGAATAAGTGAGTGGGTCTTGAAGGAACATTTACTTTGTAGAGGTGGAACAGAATGTTAATTTAAGAGAGGCTGGCTAAGAATTAGGAAAAGAAGATGTCTACAAAGACCCCGATGAGAAAATGTTCAGAGGGATCTCAGGATTTCGGAAAGAAAGGCTTGAGGAGATGAGGAACTCAGAGTGTGCCCTGGGTCTACAGCAGGCAACAGGATCGTTGCCTCCCAGCACAGCTTTCAGCACCCCCCGCAGGCTGGCAGCACTCCTGTGCTTTGCTTGGCTTCTCACTTCCATGAGGGAATATAAATGTTAATGAATTTTTAACTTGTTGTGATAGTAATACTTGCCTACTGTTAAAAAACATTTTAAAGTAATGTAGTTATGCGGTTCTGGATATACTATCCCCTAATACAAGGCTTTGACATTTGAGAAAACAACAGAAGCTGCGAGGAGTTTGTACTCATCTAAACCCTTCTCTTCTGAAAAAGGACATGAGATTGGAACAGAGTCCTCTGACCTGAAACGAGCCTGGCGCCATCCCCTGAATTCTCCCTTGTAGTCGCATCACAGGGATGTTGCTGCGGCTCTACGGCACACTCCTCTTACCAGTCATGTGCTCACGACAGTTCAGCTACCGTAGCAATCACGCAGATGTCCTGTTTCCTTGGCTCTTTATTCTATGGACTCCTTTCCATAGGATAAAAAAAAAATTATGCTGAATATATTTGGCTGCATTTGTCTTATGAGTCTGTTGTAGGGCTGTCACTCAATGGCCTAGTGATAGGGAAAGAAAAGAGAAAATTGTTCTTTCCTACATGCATAGAACCAGTTGTAATTCCATTATGCAGAACATTTGGTGATTTTTGTTTTCAGAAATTTTAGCTTGTCAAATCTATACTTACATGTGTCCTATCACAAAATCATTTTGCCTTTTTTTATTATCTTTTAAGATTAATAGTTTGTATTGATCATACTGATGAATGCATTTCATTGTAAAGAATTAGGTAACTTGCCTTTCTTTAATCACCATACCTTTAGCAAACATTGTAAAACCATGGTGTTTTTTGACACTTTTTAACACAATTCAAGAGATTATTTTAGGTAAATATACAGATGGAATGCATGCATTCAATGGACTTTAATGTGATTTTGTTTCTTAATACAGGTACCCAGTTGCCTTCTTGAAAAGCTGTTTACAATCTCAAAAACATGCTACATTGCCAACTTCCAAAAGTATGTTTGAATGGTGGGCGTTGTTCATCTTTAAATATTTTTGAATTGCAGAGTTGAGCAATTAAATCCAAATGTTTTATTTTTTATCTTTACAAGCCTAGGTTCCATTTTTCAAAATCAGTCTAGCCAATATGCCTTTTTAAATAGTGAGACCTTCTAGTCCTGGTGAGGTCCTGGCCACACCTTCAGGTGGACGGCACCAGCATTGCCCACCCATTTCCTAAGTGATTAAGAGACCACCGATGGTGAATATCTTACCTGTAGGTTCTCTGCTCAACTTGGAGGGGTCAGGGAATGCTTAAAACCCCAAGACCCTTCCTCAAATCTTTGGTGTCTTTCTCTCCCTCCCCTTTCCAGAGGCACCCCACCTCCCGGCGTTTTAATGAGAGGTGTTTTCACTGTCCCTCTCCCTTCCCTGCTCACCTGGTTCCTTCGCAAATAAACTTTTCTGTCTGCAACAGATTCCCAGCTTTTTATTTCTAACTAAGCTAAGGAAAGAACCCACTGGGCATTTCTGATAACAAGTAACGTGTTCAGGTCATAGAAAATTAATGTAATATTTGCTATCTTCAGCTTAATAGTGTGAAGAGTAAAACCCTTGCCAGATTGGAATCAGAAATATTTTAAGTTGTCTGTATAGGAAGAGTTCTCTGCCTTCCCCCATTTGCTGAAATGCCCCACATACTCTACCAGGACACTATATTTGTCACCAGGTAGACTTGTAAACCCTTAGGCTGGAGAAGGCCCCAGAGGGATCTATGTTACAAACTAGAGTGATTAGCCTTTTTCGTGACTTTTCCATACATTTGCCTTCCCACAAATTGTTGACCCTTTGCTCTATTTCTGGCTGCCCTGGGAATTACTTGAGTGGCATTTTTTAACAAGTTTCATTTATTTTATCTTTAGGAATTATCAATAGTCTTTGGAAACTGTCTAATTTCTTTAGTGTTTGTCATATATATTGCATGCACAAACACATATACAGATAGGCCTACTGATTGTCAACCTATCTCAGGGATGCAGGGAGCTTCAGATTCTCTTGCTTTTGTGGCTACTGGAGCTGGTGTTGTTTTGGGGAAGCAAGTACTTCTTTTCAAATTTGTTTGGGATGAGTAACTTCAAATATCTCCATTTTTGGAATTTAGCTTCCACATCTTTTTCAAAAACAGTTGCCTAGAATGTCCTTTTGTGAGACACCTACAGATGGTATTCCTGAAGCTGTTAGGTGCTTGTTGATTTCTTTCACTCCAGCTACCCTGGATAAGTGGAAAACTTTGTTCTTACTCATGCCACAGTATAGATCATTGATGTGACTATCTGCACTGCTGCGCCTGGCTTTCAGTACAGCCGTTCATCTTAGTTTCTATTGTATCTAAACCTGTGTGGACTCACTGCCCTATCCAGAAGTGACTGTAATTTTATTTTCGGAAAATAATATAGCTATGTCTTTTGATTTTAGTTCCTTGATGTTGCCCTGGCTTCAAATAGAAATGTACATTGCTGAAGTAGTTAGTGTATGGAGCTGGCTCTTTTACCTTCCTCAAGCCTAAATTCAAGGATTTTTTGTTCCCTTCTCTCATTTTGTGAGGCTTAGAATTAAAGCAAGACATAGCCCAGAAAAACTTCTTTTAGTGGTACTTTCCCTCTCTGCCCACATTTCTCTCAACTATCACTTTTCATTTAAATTTTTTTCATACCACTCATCATATATGTTTGTACATACATGCATTTATATCATTGCTTATCTCATTGTGTAGCTTCTCCCAGTGTTTGCTCACAGATACCTAGTAAGTATATAGTGAATAAATGCAGGGTGCAATTCTCCCACATCAAGTCTCTTGATCGCTGCAATTTATATTGCATTGATTAATAATCCTCTTCATGCTCCCTTATGGAATTTGTTCAGAAATTGTCCTGAGTTTGTTGTTTTCTAAATCTGTTAATTACAACACACCACCCCCCACCAAAGCATTAATAGTTGTTACCACAAGTTCAGTGTTTTAATCTTGAGGCAGGAATGAGCAGCTGCAAAAAGCCATTTGGCTGGAATATCTAAGAGCTAAATCACACTGTAGACTTTTCCTTTTCTTTTTAAAGATTTTTTTTTTTTTTTTAACCAAAAGCAGAGCACAAGATCCTGCTTCCACTGGGTTAGCATCCAGAGGGACACAGCGGCCATAGCTGGGCTAGACCAAAGGTACTAGCCAGGAGCTTCATGTAGAAATCTCACACAGGGGCAGGAGCCCAAATTCCTGGGCAAACTTTTGATGCTTTTCTCATGCCATTAACAGCGGGCTAATAAGAAGTTCAGCAGCAGAAACAGGAACCAGTACCCACAGGCAATGCCAATCTCGTGGGAGGCCACAAAACCGGAATTCAAATTTATCAGTTACACTTAAGCATCTACCTCCCTTAATTCTACGCTTAGTTTGAATTGCTTGAAGGTATTATTCTATATCAGGCTACATTATGACAAGTCAAAAAGAGGACAAATATCCCTACATCCTGTTTAACAATCCTATTTTGAGAAAAAGAAGTAGATTCAATTAGTTTGTAACACACCAACACAACACGAGACGCGATTACTGATTGGATCTAACATAATCCCCACGCACAGTAAGGATATACGCAAATGAAGGATCCAAATTCTCACATATGATTGGGTGAGGTAGACTAGCCAATGGGAGAATCGCACACAGGCTCCCTTCCGTCACTATAAATATATCTCTTGCCACTGACGTTTCTGTATTTCTCCAAGCTTTTTGTTAGCTTCTTCGTTCGGCTAAGAAATGTCGGGTCGCGGGAAGCAGGGAGGCAAGGCTCGCGCCAAGGCCAAGACTCGGTCATCCCGGGCCGGGCTGCAGTTCCCCGTGGGCCGCGTGCACCGGCTGCTGCGCAAAGGCAACTACTCCGAGCGCGTCGGAGCGGGCGCTCCCGTGTACCTGGCGGCCGTGCTCGAGTACCTGACGGCTGAGATCCTGGAGCTGGCGGGCAACGCGGCGCGCGACAACAAGAAGACGCGCATCATCCCGCGCCACCTGCAGCTGGCCATCCGCAACGACGAGGAGCTCAACAAGCTGCTGGGCAAGGTCACTATTGCCCAGGGTGGTGTTCTGCCCAACATCCAGGCCGTGCTGCTGCCCAAGAAGACCGAGAGCCACCACAAGGCCAAGGCAAAGTGAGATATCAGCATCCCTTACTTAGTCATCCTAAACACAAAGGCTCTTTTCAGAGCCACTCACAACATAAGAGAGGGGCTGCATGCTTTTAAATGTCATCAATACAAAACGTTCTTTCTCAGAAATTCTGTGCTAGTGAGCCGACATACCCAAGCGTTCTTCCTTTCCCCAATATTTAAGCTTAAGAGTTAGCCGAGTATTTTTGAAAGGCGATTGTGACAGTGAAAGCGAAGCTTGGGGTTTTTTTTTTTTTCTCAGTAAGCTTTCATTTTTGGATAGTCAGATAAATGCAGACAAGAGAGGGAGATACTCCGTTCGTTGATTTAGTCCCCAGCCGTCGGAGCTGTGCAGATCCGTAGTCAGGACCCTCTACCAGTTCTCCCATGCAGATGCAAGGTGCAAAGGCTTTGGGCTGTCCTCTACCGCGTTCCAAGACAACAAGCAGGAAACTGGATGGGAAGTAGGTCCTCCCGGATTAGAACCGGCGCCCAAATGGGATCCTGGCGTGTTCAATGCGAGGACTTAAGCCGCTGGGTTACGGCGCTGGGCCCCGAGCATTGTTTAAGCAATAATTTGTAGTGTTCAGTTTATGTAAGAATATTTTCCGTAGTTGCCTATACTTTTCAAATGAAATTCACAATGATAGCCTTTAAAAAACTGAACTGGTTATTTTTGTGTGTGTGGAGAGTATCGTCTTCCCTGAAGCTTGCACTGTAAGCATTTTTGCACAAAACAGATAAGGGATGCAAAAGGGTAAATAATGTCATGTCCGTTCACCAGATAGATAGTACCGTATAGTGAACCAACATGAAAGTGATTGGCCAGAGATAAACCAATCCAGGCAAGGCGCGCGAGATTTTGAATGATCTCGGGCCCAATAGTAGCTGGCCAGATTCTATAAAAAAGAGATGGGGTTTCCTTTTCCTCATAGGCTTATCTAGGCACACAGCAAACTTCCTCTCGCCATGGCTCGCACGAAGCAGACGGCCCGCAAGTCGACCGGCGGCAAGGCCCCGCGCAAGCAGCTGGCCACCAAGGCGGCCCGCAAGAGCGCGCCGGCCACGGGCGGCGTCAAGAAGCCGCACCGCTACCGGCCCGGCACGGTGGCGCTGCGCGAGATCCGGCGCTACCAGAAGTCGACGGAGCTGCTGATCCGCAAGCTGCCGTTCCAGCGGCTGGTGCGCGAGATCGCGCAGGACTTCAAGACGGACCTGCGCTTCCAGAGCTCGGCCGTCATGGCGCTGCAGGAGGCGTGCGAGGCCTACCTCGTGGGGCTCTTCGAGGACACCAACCTGTGCGCCATCCACGCCAAGCGCGTCACCATCATGCCCAAGGACATCCAGCTGGCGCGCCGCATCCGCGGGGAGCGGGCTTAAACGCGACCATCCTTGCTTAAGTTATAAACACAAAGGCTCTTTTCAGGGCCACCTAATTGTTTCAATGGAAGTTGCTGTAATCATTTGTAATAAGATTCTACCCTCCGACACCGGCAAGTTTAGGATTTAGTGCTAACTCCAACAGGTTTTTGGTAGGAGCCTTTTTGAGATAAAAGAACTGGATTAAGTTGAAGGACTCGCCACACCATTCAGTTTCCCGTCTATAACGTAAACGCTCTTAACTTTTTATAAAAAGTTGCTTCGCATTTTTAAAACCAATCTTGCAGGGGTAGTCTATTTCTCCCCGGAATGAAGAAAACCCGTGGTTTTAACTAAATTTGACACCAGTTTCAAATTTACGTAGCGTGTAAGCAGCACTGAAAAAAGTTGTTAATGGACGCTTTACAAATTTTTTTTTTTTTTTAAACGCGTTTCTAGAATTTGGGTGTCTGCCAGTGGAGGGGCGGGGCTGAGGCTCCCGCGCTTCATTACACAGTCCGCGCGTTCTGTTCTCAACGAGGTCCGAGAGCTGCCTATAATGCCCCTGGTCCGACTTGCAGTGCCATTCTCAAACTTGCAGGAGAAGATTCAGCATGTCTGGTCGCGGCAAGGGAGGCAAAGGCCTTGGCAAAGGCGGCGCCAAGCGCCACCGCAAGGTGCTGCGCGACAACATCCAGGGCATCACCAAGCCCGCCATCCGCCGCCTGGCGCGCCGCGGCGGCGTCAAGCGCATCTCGGGCCTCATCTACGAGGAGACCCGCGGCGTGCTCAAGGTCTTCCTGGAGAACGTCATCCGCGACGCCGTCACCTACACCGAGCACGCCAAGCGCAAGACCGTCACCGCCATGGACGTGGTCTACGCGCTCAAGCGCCAGGGACGCACCCTCTACGGCTTCGGCGGCTAAACTTTCGACTTCGTTATCCTAGCCTTTCCCACCCAAAGGCCCTTATCAGGGCCACCCAAACATTCAGAAAGAACTGTACTGTTTCTAGGCTTAAAAGTTATTTCAATGTCATGAGTTTGGGCTTAAGTCGTTGGACTGCCAAGGGCAACTAATTTTCCCCAGTCGTGTAGAATACATCATCTCTGGTGCTTCTCAGGTTGCTTCTAATTTCCTGGGACCCAGCGAGAGGTGCACCAAGTATCTTCCTATACCCATCTTACCTTTATGTAAATTTATTTGGGGATGGATGCTATGGCATATTTTCCCCAGCTTTGTAACGCACCCCTTTCTGTTTTTATTAGGCTGGTGGGATATACAGCTAAGGAGAATTTGTTTCATAAACACAGAAATTTATAAAAATGGGTTCAAACTCGGGCATGGTGGAACCGCCATAAAGGAGCTCAACAGTCTACTCAATATACACCAAGAGGCAGACATTTGTTGTAAAGCACACGCAATCCAAACTGCTCAATATTGCGAATCTCCATTTAAGCTAGACAACCGTAATGAGCTCCTTCTCCTCGCTGTTACTCATTCCAAAAACTGTGCCAAAAAGAATAACTGGGGAGGCAAGCAAACAGTGCCCTTTCGCAGACAAAGTGGTTGGCCCTGATAAGGGCCTTTGATTCAAGAGTTATGCCAAAATGAAGTCAGAAAGTTTAGCCGCCGAAGCCATAGAGGGTGCGTCCCTGGCGCTTGAGCGCGTAGACCACGTCCATGGCGGTGACGGTCTTGCGCTTGGCGTGCTCGGTGTAGGTGACGGCGTCGCGGATGACGTTCTCCAGGAAGACCTTGAGCACGCCGCGGGTCTCCTCGTAGATGAGGCCCGAGATGCGCTTGACGCCGCCGCGGCGCGCCAGGCGGCGGATGGCGGGCTTGGTGATGCCCTGGATGTTGTCGCGCAGCACCTTGCGGTGGCGCTTGGCGCCGCCTTTGCCAAGGCCTTTGCCTCCCTTGCCGCGACCAGACATGCTGAATCTTCTCCTGCAAGTTTGAGAATGGCACTGCAAGTCGGACCAGGGGCATTATAGGCAGCTCTCGGACCTCGTTGAGAACAGAACGCGCGGACTGTGTAATGAAGCGCGGGAGCCTCAGCCCCGCCCCTCCACTGGCAGACACCCAAATTCTAGAAACGCGTTTTTTTTTAAAAAAAAAAATCTTTGTAAAGCGTTCATTATTAGTAACTTTTTTCAGCGCTGCTTACACGCTATGTAAATTTGAAACTGGTGTCAAATTTACAGTTAAAACCACGAGTGTTTTTCATTCCGGGCAGAAAATAGACCACCTCTGCAAGATTGGTTTTTAAAATGTGAAGCAATTATAAAAAGTTAAGAGCGTTTACGTTATAGACGGGAAACTGAATGGTGTGGCGAGTCCTTCAACTTAATCCAGTCCTTTTATCTCAAAAAGGCTCCTACCAAAAGCCTGTTGGAGTTAGCACTAAATCCTAAACTTGCCGGTGTCGGAGGGTAGAATCTTATTACAAATGATTACAGCAACTTCCATTGAAACAATTAGGTGGCTCTGAAAAGAGCCTTTGTGTTTATAACTTAAGCAAGGATGGTCGCGTTTAAGCCCGTTCACCGCGGATGCGGCGCGCCAGCTGGATGTCCTTGGGCATGATGGTGACGCGCTTGGCGTGGATGGCGCACAGGTTGGTGTCCTCGAAGAGCCCCACCAGGTAGGCCTCGCACGCCTCCTGCAGCGCCATGACGGCCGAGCTCTGGAAGCGCAGGTCCGTCTTGAAGTCCTGCGCGATCTCGCGCACCAGCCGCTGGAACGGCAGCTTGCGGATCAGCAGCTCCGTCGACTTCTGGTAGCGCCGGATCTCGCGCAGCGCCACCGTGCCGGGCCGGTAGCGGTGCGGCTTCTTGACGCCGCCCGTGGCCGGCGCGCTCTTGCGGGCCGCCTTGGTGGCCAGCTGCTTGCGCGGGGCCTTGCCGCCGGTCGACTTGCGGGCCGTCTGCTTCGTGCGAGCCATTACTCGACTTGGAAATCTAGAAATCTGCACTGCAGAAAGCGCAGTACTACTTATAGTACGTAGCGTGTCCTGATTGGCAAAGCAAACTTTCTGTGACGTGACACGCTTTTATTGGACTACTTTCGCAGAATCCGACAAGCGAGTCAGTTCATTGGCTACTGTTTGTCTACCGTTCAGTTCTTTTCACTTTTCCCCTCAATCCGCAATTGAAAGGTTTATTTTTGGTCATCTTTTCATTACACAACATACAACATGACATTCTCATCACTGAAATGTGCTTTGAAATCTATTTTACCGAATAGTGTTCCGATTTCGAATAGGTTTCCCCAAATTACTTAGTCTAGTTAAGGTTTGAGCTCTCTGGGGGAAGTTATCCCAGGTACGCGGCCGACACGGGCGCCCGCCAGCCCGGCTGCGCCTTGTTCTCGAGTGGGATAAGCATGTGACCTATTCCAAGGAAGCCGCAGGATACACTGCAAGAATCTTATCCGCGCTCTGAACTCATTGAAAAGAAACAGCACAGTGGTTAAGTTTCACTAGTGTTGCTAAAAGATTGCAGCTTTGGATTGGCTCGCTCTGGGGTTCCTACGTAGCCATTAGGAAGGCAGCTCTAGCATCCTTCATTTGCATAGACCCTGTTCACTGTAATGGCAGCTAATTCCATTAAGATGGAAATATTGAAGAAAAAAAAAGCTAAAAACAAAGATTGCTGGCGAAACCAGCGTGGAACTGAAATCCCAATCCTCCGAAATGTTGAATTCAGTTAAATGCCACGAGTGCACTAAAGAGTTTGCTAAAGTGTTCAGCTACAACATGCTTTTTCACTTTTGTGTTACAGTTGTACTTAAAGCAATCGCGACTGTTTTCCACCTCCTTGATGGGATTTGCTTTGCAGGTTTGGCCAGAGTTCCTCCAACGTGGCGACAAAGGTCTCTGCGGACCTGTTTGAGAACCTCGGCTGCGCGCGCGGGATGATGTGGCTCCCTCCTGCGCGCCTGGGCGCCTTTAAGATGTAAACTCATCCGCGGCTTTTCGCTCTCAGGCAATCTCCATTTACCATGTGAAACCGTTTTAACTTAATGAATGCCTACACAAGTTAAAGATTTTCCTCAAATTTACCCTGGAATATTCCCTTTTCTTTGTAAAATGACTTAAAGTGGCGCAATGCTTGTCTCAGTGTTTGGCAATGTTGGGTAGGGTCATAGATGTAAGAATGAGTTGGTGACGTTAATTAATAGTGGTAAAACGCGCAACCCTGGGAACACACATTGTAAGCAGCTCATCAGAGAAACGGAGAATAAAAGGAGTTTGCAAACAGGTTTAATAAATTTCAATCAGAGATTGCACAGTTTTAATCTGAAGTTTGAGTGTTCATTGTAGTATCACTGAGTTCTGGCGCTTTGTACCACTGTTTTCACCAAAACATGAGGTTTACACAGGGAATGAAGCTCCTCGGCGAGTCCAGGAAATGCCACGGCATTGTGGAAGTTATGTCTGAAACCCCCAGTCAATGGAAAACTGGTTTCACGCTGCCATCACTACAAACACGAGCTTTCACACATCCCGAGGGCCAATCGTTGTTGCTATTATTATTTCAGGTGATTGCCTCATTCACCAGCCACGGCTACTTGCTTCCCAAGAGAAGTTGCCCCTGGCGGGATGGGGGTGAGTGGGTTAGGGTGCATTGGCGGTGTGGACCGCCCCCGGAGGCCCAGGCCGAGCGGAGCGCGGCGCGTAGGGGGCGCCAGGGCACGGCGGCTAACGCACCAATCACGGCGCAGCGGGGCCCTATAAATACGCGGTGCGCCTGCTTGGAGCGTCAATCCTGCTTTAGCAGTCATTCTGGTTGACTTCTTGCTGTAGTTGTCACAATGGCCGAGACCGCTCCGGTCACTCAGCCTGCCTCCGCTGCGCCCGAGAAACCCGCTCCTGCTAAGAAGGCGGCCAGGAAGCCCGCGAAGACGGGATCGGCCTCCAAGAAGCCGGCTGGTCCCTCCGTGTCGGAGCTGATAATCCAGGCTGTTTCCAGCTCCAACGAGCGCAGCGGGGTCTCCCTGGCCGCGCTCAAGAAGGCGCTGGCGGCCGCCGGCTACGATGTGGAGAAGAACAACAGCCGCATCAAGCTGGGGCTCAAGAGCCTGGTGAGCAAGGGCACCCTGGTCCAGACCAAGGGCACCGGCGCCTCCGGCTCCTTCAAGCTCAACAAGAAGGCGGTTTCCGGGGAAGTCAAATCTAGCTCTGGAAAGGCTACTGGAAAAGCAAAGGCCACCAGCGTGCCTAAGAAGCCGAAGAAAGCCGCGGCAGCTGTTGCGAAAAAGGTCACGAAGTCTCCAAAGAAAGCGAAGAAGCCTGCGGCAGCAAAGAAGACTTCCAAGAGTCCCAAGAAACCCAAAGTTGTGAAGCCCAAGAAAGTAGTCGCAAAAAGCCCTGCCAAGGCTAAGGCTGTGAAGCCCAAAGCCACTAAGGCAAAGGTTACTAAACCCAAGGCTGCCAAACCCAAGAAGACGGCACCCAAGAAAAAGTAAAGTTCTGGTTGGAAGCTGCTTCCAGTAACCCAACGGCTCTTTTAAGAGCCACCTATATGGTTGCAGTTGAGAGCTGTACACACTGACACCGAGATGGAGGTTGCTTAGGGGTTAGAACCTCATTCAGGTGCACCAAAGAGCTTGGGCAGATTCCATACTTCCGTGTTCTGGGGAGCTGTGGCGGTCTGGGCACTTGTTCCTCTGGTCCCCAGGGTTGGGATATTGCAGGCGTGGCTGCACGGGCAGAATCTCACCCAGGCCTTCCCCTTGGGCAGCAGAAGCCACTTTGCACCATCTGTTAGGGACTTCAGATAAGCAGGGCAGTGCTCTTAGTGGGGTGCTGAGTTAGCTCCACCCTGTATACCTTTTTTCATAACAATAGGGTGGCCCAAAACAGGTGGGGAAGAGCTTAGGAAATGAGGCAGTGGGTGGGTAGAGACAGGGCCTGCTGCTCTGCCATTCCATACTGAGGGCTTGAGGCCCTATTGCACCTGGAAAAGCGAAAGAAGGCCCACGTGTTCCGGATCAGATGCGGATTGGCAACCCTAAAAGAAGCTCCTGGTTTCAGACTGGACCAGTTCTGGCTCTGTATGTTACATGCTGGCTTTTACTAGCCGCTTTCTCGCAAGTATGTATTTATTTATTTATTTTAAAGATTTAAGTATTAATTGAAAAGGCAAAAGCAATTGAGTTCAACTGGGAGACAAGAAAAATCTTAGATCTGTTGGTTCACTCCCTAAATGGCCACAAAGGTTTGAAGCTGAGCTGATCCAAAGCCGGGTTCCTCCTCCGGGTCTCCCATGGTGGTGCAGGGTCCTAAAGACCCAGGCCAACCTCTACACTTCCCAGGCTGAATGGGAAGTGGAGCAACCAGGATATGAAGTCACACCCATGTGGGATATCCAGCACTTGCAGATAATGAATTACCCTGGGAGTTGCTGCACCAGCTCCAAATAAATCTTTAAAAATGGCCAAATGTTGCTGATGTGCTGGAAATAGCACACCTTTCCAGAAATGTCTGAGATAGTTCCTGCATTACTCATCAAAATGTGGTCTCAGTGGTTGCTACCACCCTAAAGGGTGTGGGTAAATTAACTTCACATGATTACTGCTCTGCATAGCCATGGCTGCTCCTGGCTCCTTTCTGTAGGGTTACTGGCTACTTAGAGAATAGTATGCCTCTCTCTTGGTCATTTTCTTATTAGTTTGTCCCAGTATTTTTTAAATGCATTATTAATTAGCCTTATTTATCACCTGTGTTGTAGAAATCTCCTGCTGTAGTGTCATTTTGCATTTCAACTGCTTATACTTCTGATCCAGCTCCCTCGCTGGTGCCCTCTCATGGCTTTGGGTGATGCCCAGTGCCCGTGGGAGACCCAGATGGAGTTCTGGGCTTCTGGGTTTGGCTTGGACCAGCTGCAAGGATGGGCCAACAGATGGAAAAACTCTCTCCCTGTCATTCTGGCTTTCAAATAATAAAATTTGTGTGAAAATAAACACACCAAGACATCTAATTCCCCACCACTGTGTTAATCACAGTTCTCCTTCCAGTATTTTAATATGCAAATGTAAACAAAAAACACATGCAGTTTTCCTCCTCACTGCTTTTTAGGGCAGAAGATCCGTCTCCATACCACTGTCCACTTAATTTTTCCTGGAGCAGTGTCCACAACAGAACGGAGATCTGCTTCCTCCTCCCCGTCCACAGGAACACGATTTACATATCATGAAGCAATAATGTCTTAGTAAGCATCGCAATTCCCATAAGTAAGTCCAAAAATGGAATATTAGCCAACCCTTCAGAGCCGCCTTACGCTCATTTCCAGTCACAAGCTCATTTGTCTTCGCTAGATATAGCCCCCTGTAAGTAAGCATGCCAGTTTTTGGAACTTATACAAAATGGATATCAAGCAAATGTAGACTTCTGTATGTGGAGTCTTTGACTTAAAACATCAAGTTTGAGCAGATTTGTGTTGCTGTAAATGTGATTAATTTATTTCTAAGGTTGTATGGCAGCCCAGCTTTTGAGTGAGCCATGATGTAGCCATTTCACTGTTGAAGGGCATTTGAGTTGTTTCTCTTTTTGAGCTGCAATAAGCAATGCTATGCCTATTCCTGTGTTGTGTCCTGGTTTATTATTATTATTCTGTATGTGCACGTATCCATATACCTGTGAGTGGAATCATTGGGTTAAATTGCAGCCTCTTTTTGGACATGTATCAGCTTGGGTACAATAGAATGAAAAGTGAATGACAAGTTAAACCAAAATTTTAAATAGATATGAATAACTTCACAAACGCAGCATTGACTGAAATCTATATGAGAGTTCCTGTTCTTGCACATCATACGTAATAGATTTTTAAGTTGAGATTGTTAGTCTTTCAAAATGAGCACTGGTTTCTCACTGTATTTTTATATTTTCTACCAGATTATTTATGTAATAAATAAATACAACATAATTAATGTATTATGCATTTTGAGTGCTGCATTCACTCAGCATTATTTTGTAAACATTTTTCAGTGATTTTTACATAATCATTTCTGGCAGCTGAATTATACTTCATCAGTACATAGCCATGATTACAGTCCTATGCATATTTTATTCATAATACACATTTGCCATGAGCTTTTGAAAACCTTTAGTACATATGGATTTCAAAAGTGTTACTCTAAAACAAACATTTTTTTTAAAGATTCATTTTTATTATTTTTTTTTTATTGGAAAGGCGGATATACAGAGAGGAGAGACAGAGAGGAAGATCTTCCGTCCGATGATTCACTCCCCCAGTGAGCGCAACAATCGATGCTATGCCGATCCGAAGCCAGGATCCTGCCGGGCCTGTTTTTGCTCATTGTTAAAGACTGAGCTGTGTGTTAAATGCCACAGACTGAATGGCTTTATAAAAGAAATATAGGGCCCGGCGTAGTGGCCTAGTGGCTAAAGTCTTTGCCTTGCACATGCTGGGATCCCATATGGGCGCCAGTTCTAATCCTGGCAGCTCCACTTCCCATCCAGCTCCCTGCTTGTGGCCTGGGAAAGCGGTCAAGGATGGCCTAAAGCCTTGGGACCTTGCATCCATTTGGGAGACCCAGAATAAGCTCCTGGCTCCGGATCAGCGCAGCACCAACCATTGTGGTCACTTAGTGACTGAATCATCAGATGGAAGATTTTCCCCTCTGTCTCTTCTCCTTTCTGTATATCTGCTTTTCCAAAAATAAATCAATCTTAAAAAAAAAAAAAACAACATAGCTGTGCATTCAGTAGTCTTTGATAACTTCATGGAAATGATCATTACGGATAAAAGTATGCACAGATCATGAATTATCATTGCATCAAAAAATCCTTATATATTTTAAATGATTTGTTCATTTTTATTGCAAAGTCTGATATACAGAGAGGAGAAGAGAGAGAGGAAGATCTTCCATCTGATCATTCACTCCTCAAGTGGTCGCAGTGGCCAGAGCTGAGCTGAGCCAAAGCCAGGTGCCAGGAGCCTCTTCTGTGTCTCCCACAAGGGTGCAGGGTCCCAAGGCTTTGGGCCATCCTTGACTGCTTTCCCAGGCCACAAGCAGGGAGCTGGATGGGAAGCAGGGCTGCCCGGATTAGAACCGGTGACCATATGGGATTCCGGTGCATTCAACGCAAGGACTTTAGCCACTAGGCTATCATGCTGGGCCCCTATATTTTATTTTTAAAATTTATTTAGAAGCCAGATAACAAGGAAGGGGTTGGGGAGGGAAAGAGGAAGAGAGAATGAGACAGTGATTCTCTGCCTTCTGGTTTCCTCCTCAAAATGGCACAACAACCAAAGGATGGGTGAGGCCAAAGCCTGAGCCAGGAACTCCAGCCAGGTTTACCAAATGGCTGGCTGGGACCCAAGTCCTTAGGCTATCCTCCAGTATCTTCCCAGTTCTATTAACACGAAGCTGGGGCTCAAACCAGTGCTTCTTTTTGGAAGGCCAGTGTTGCAAGTAGCAGTTTAACCTGCTGCATCAAAATATCACCCTTAAAATTTATCTTAAACATCTTATTTATTTATTCTCTAGGTAGACCTCCCATCCTCTGGTGTACTCTCCAAAGGCCAGTGTGAAGGTGGGAGCTGGAAAATCTAGAGCCGATGGCAGGGCTCCAACTGCTCCTGCCTACAGAGTGCATGAATAGCAGAAAGCTGGAGTGAGGAGTGGCTCCTGGGAACAGAACCCAGGCATTTCAGTGTGGGACATTGGTGTCTTCTCCCTTTGGCCAAACAGTGATTTTCCTCATGTAAAGAAACTAGGCAGATGCATTAGATACCACCCTGCAACCCTTTACTGTGTATTCAATCTTCTTTCTCTTAAAAAAAAAAAAAAGAAAAGATTTATTTTCTTGGAAAAGCAGATTTACAGAGAGAAGGAGCAACAGAGAGAAAGATCTTTCACCCATAGAATCACTCGACCACAATGGCCAGAGCTGAGTTGATCCTGAGCTGAGCTAAACTAAAGCCAGGAGCCTCTTCCGGATCTCCCACATGGGTGCAGGGTCCCAAGGACTTGGATCATCCTCTACTGCTTCTCAGACCAAACAGGGAGCTGGATGGGAAGTGGAGCAGCCAGGACACAAACCGATACCCATGTGGGATGCTGACACTTGTAGATGGAGGAGTAGCCAGTTGAACCATCATACTGAACTCTTTATTTAGTCTTAATTCCCTCCATACTAACCCTATGTTTAAATATAGTCGCCTAGCAAGTAGGACTTCAGCATAGAAATTTTGCTGGGAAGACAAAAATTCAGTCCCTAACAGACTGCTTTCTTGTTAATTTGCAAAAACTTTTTTTTCCCTTTGTAGTCGGGGTACAAGCTCTTTATCCAACACCTTAATGTGTTAAAAACACTAACTCTATGCCTTGCTTCTTAAATCTTTTAAATGTAACTTTGAATGAATCTAACTTAATGTAATAAACCTTTTACTATAGATCTTTTCCCTGTTTTTTTTTTTTCTTTAATTTAAAAAAATCTTTTTATTCATTACAAAGGCAGATCTACAGAGAGGAGAGAGATCTTCCATTCACTGGTTCACTCCCCAGATGGCTACAACAGCCAGGGATGGGGCAGGTTGAGGTCAGTAGCCAAGCATTTCTTCTAGGGTGATGTCAGGGGCCCATGGACTTGATCTATCTTCCACTGCTTTTGCAGGCAAATTAGCAGGGAGATGGATTAGAAGAGGGGCATATGGGATGCCAGCACAGCAGACAGTAATTTGGCCCACTGCATTACATCACTAGATCTGCCTTTTCAAATCTTAAGAAATAATTATATATGACAAGGTCATGAAAATCCTTTATTGTGTTATGAAATTAGAAGAACAATGCATGGTTCTCAAGATTCCCTTTACCATTAAGGACAATAATTTTCTAGGATCAGAACTCTCTGAAAACTGCTACACTAATGGTTATAATTCATCATAGTCAAAGGATGCAAATTTAAGTCCATGAATGAGAGGTACATCAGACATTGTCATGAATTAAATTGTTCCTGTATTCCACTCACCTCTGGAGAATATATTTATGTCCTTACTCCCAGGATGTCAGAGGGTGGTTGAATTTGGAAATAGGGAGGTTGTAGGTGCAGTTCCTTAAGATGAGACCATACTGTGGAAAGATGGCCTGTATTTGTGTCCTTATAAAAAGCTGATTATCTAGGGACCGGCACGGTGCCTTCATAGGCTAAGCCTCCATCTGTAGCATATGCATCCCATATGACCGCTGGTTCGAGTTCTGGCTCCTCCATTTATGATTTAGCTCCTTCCTCATGGTCTGGGAAAGCAGCAGAGGTTGGGCAAAATCTTTGAGCCCCTACATTCACATGAGAGAGTTGGAAGAGGGTCCTAACTTCAGATGGACTCAGCTCCAGGACATTGAGGCAGTTTGGGGAGTGAGCTACTAGATGGAGGATCTCTCTGTTTCTCCTCTGTGTGTAACTCTGCCTCGCCAATAATGACCATATATGTGTGTGTGCATATATGTGTATGTATATACATATATATGTATGTGTGTGTGTGCATGTATATATGTAAGAAATCTGGCCATGTGGAGATGTGAGGACAGAAACACAGGGAGAATGCAATGTGACAACCACAGTAGAGATGAGTAACACAGCTGCAAGTGAAGGAACACAAAGTTTGCCAGCAGTCCCAAAAATTAAGACGAGGCAGGAGGCTGGTGCTCTCTGTATCTACGGAGCTGAGGTGTGGCTGGGTCGCTGGGGCTGGATGATGGAAACACCATGGGGCAAAGTTCAGATACACAAATAGAACTGGAAATACAAAGTACGCTGGAAACTTGTTGTCAGGAAGGAAAAGCAGTGGAGATAGGCGAGCACTGAGCCCTTGTCTTTGGCAGTGTTGGCTATCTCCCCTGAGCCCATTCCTAGCCCAAAGTTATTTTGGTTTTCACCCATCATTAAATTCATGTTCATCATTTTATGGCCAGTTTTTCCACACCCACATGAAACTTCTTCCAAGTGATTGATAATGCAAGAAAGAAGACTCCATAATAGCAATTTCGAGCTACAAATGTGGAAGAAGCTTAGACAGCCTCTAAGGAACTCCCTACCAAAGGCCAGTAACTCCATAGGAAATTTAACTCTGGAGCTTGACAACGGAGTGAGCCACCATGGCTTTGAGGATGAAGACTAAAGGAGGAAGCTACGTGTCAAGAGTCTTGAAGCTGCAAACCCTGCCTCTGGGGCGGAGGTGCCAGGTTCCTCAGGACCAAGGGGCTCCCATATCCCTTCCTGATAAAACCAGAGATGTCAACCAAATGTTCCTAACATTTAAAAAATAAATTGTATTTATTTATTTGAAAGTGGGGAGAGGGGAGAGGATGGCAGAGTAGGGAGGGATGGAAACATCTTCCATCTGCTGGGCTGGGCCAGGCTGTAGCTGGGAGCCAGAAATGCAATCTAGGCCTCTCACAAGAAAGGCCTAAATTCTCGAGCCATTCCCTGCTGCCTCCCATGGTTCACATTAATAGGAAGCTGGAATCAGGAGGGGAAGCTGCAACTCGCAACCAGGTGTTCCAGTGCTGAATGCAGGCATCCCGAGCAGCTTCGTAGCCTCTTTACCCCCATGACATTTTAAAGTTACACATGTAATCTCTAAGTGAGCTTGTCTGGTGGAGATGTGAGTGTTGCTCCATCCTCTGGGCTGTAGTGTCCAGCATTTCCCTTGGGATTGTTTTTTTTTTAAAAACAGAGAATCTAATTTGGTGAAAGTGACCATAACTGTTGGAGGAACCTGTATTTCCATAGTACAAGGTCCATTAAAACCCTGTTGTGCTGATTATTTTAATCCTCATTCGCTGACAGCTTCCCTCCATGCACACACCCCTTTCCTTAACGCCCACTGATCTCCTCTCTTACCTCCACCAACCTCTCAGAAGCTTCTCAGCTGCACCACACAGTGCACCCAGTCTGCTCAAGACACAGAATGTTTCTAAAAGGTACAGATTGGCAACTACAGGGACATAAAATAAGCTGGTACTTCTGGGAGGTCAATGAAACAGGTGCTACTGCGATGCTAGGCTCTAGGGCTTGAGCAGGGAGGAGTTGGCAAATTTTCTCAGGAACAAGAAGAAATGAAAAAGAAAAAGAAGGAGGAGGAGGGATGGGGAGGATTATTTACCCAACATAGAGAGCCCTGTGGCCGACGGCAGCAAGTCGCAGGAGAAGGCTGAAGCCGGAGGCCTCTGACACTCGCGTCTGCAATGCCTATGCATGCATGTAGAAAAATGGTCATCCACTTAATTTTTTTTCAGAACAAAAGTATCATTTATCTTTCTACATTCTAATTCATTTCTGTAGCTCATACTCATTTGTATTTTGCCTTTTGCATTTTGCACTTTTCACTAGATTGCTGTTTGTAATAATCCTTCTTTTTACATCAGATTTTGCTTTTTTTTTTTTAAAGATTTATTTTTATTATTTTTTCATTGGAAAGGCGGATATACAGAGAGGAGAGACAGAGAGTAAGATCTTCCGTCCGATGATTCACTCCCCAAGTGAGCACAACGGGCCGATGCTATGCCGATCCGAAGCCAGGAGACTCTTCCGGGTCTCCCACGCGGGTGCAGGGTCCCAAAGCTTTGGGCCGTCCTCGACTGCTTTCCCGGGCCACAGGCAGGGAGCTGGAAGGGAAGTGGGGCTGCCGGGATTAGAACCGGCACCCATATGGGATCCCGGGCGTGCAAGGCGAAGACCTTTAACCACTAGCGCCACCGCGCCGGGCCCATCAGATTTTATTTTTAATTAGAGTTAGCTATCAAAGACATTGCACCTTCCAAGATGTAACTGCGCTTAACAATGTCTGACAGTGGCTTTAATTGAATGCTTTAAAGATTTCTACATTAAGGTCAATTCACATTAATGTTTGCAAATACAAATATTAACATCCTTAACACTCCCAAACAACCAACTGGCGATATGTAAGACTTGCTCTCTTTTGAAATGATGCGAAGACTGAAACAAGCTCAGTCCAAGTCTCTATCTGACGACGACTAAGTCATCACTAGTGAACTCGTAGGCGGGAGCTTCAAGGTTGAGGGGTGCGGAACCTTCCCTGATCCTGCCAGCAGCATCATAGTGTGACCCACGGCAAGGGCAGTAATAACCACCATAATCTCCTGCATTTGCCATGGGTCACGCAACCAAGATGAGTGCAGACACCTATCAGGATAACGCACTCGGGTTTCTTTACTCAGTCTAAATCATGCTGTGGGTCCGTCAACTGGGACACTTTGATTTCTGCTTCCTGGTCAGTTTCCCTCTGGGTTCTGGGCTGCACAAACAGGGGCTTGCCTCTCCACTGGAAAGCCATGTTTTTGCCTTCTGAAATATCAGATAACTTGATTTCAATTTTCGACGTGGCCAACACATCCGCTGGAGCACTCATGCTGGAAACAAACCGGGAGGCAGCATTCTTGGCAGCATACGCGGCACCCACAGTAGCTGTTGCTGTTACCAAGTATGAGAAACCTTTTCTAGCTTCGCTGCTGTCTTCTGAAGACTTGGTGCTATCTAAAATTTCATTGCTTCGATAGAGAAGTCAGGCATTCTGACACCTGTACCGGAGTAACGAACAGAGAGTCAGGGACATTAAGACCCACGGGGACGATCACTCAGCGACTCCCGGCACAGGAAGGGTCACTTCACGTCCAGCACGGGCGGTTCCAGGGTGGCGAGCACCGCGGCCTGCACCAAGGGCCACAGCACGCCCGCCACCCCGCGGGACCTGTCCGACAGTTCTGGCACAAACAGATCGGAGCGGGCAGCAACAGACAACATGGCAACAGCTGCTTCAACCGCCAAGCCAGTCACAGAGACGACCCTCTGCTGCCTAATAATCCTTTTTAAATGCAGCACAGTTCATTACATGTGTTGATATGACCATATTTATAAAAGCCTCTCCTCTATTTGTAATTCTAGAATATTTTGGCTGCCCCAATACAGTTCATAATTAATATAGTTCTGAAATTGGATATTGGCTCTGTTTGAATTGATTTCCTAAACTATGTTCTAAAGTTATGACCATTTATAAGGTATTCATGATATTAATGTGTTTTTTAAAATTTATTTTATTTTATTATTGGAAAGTCAGATACACAGAGAGAAGGAGAGGCAGAGAGGAAGATAGTACCTCCGATTATTCACTCCCCAAGTGGCCATGATGATGGCCATGATAGCCGAAGCAGTGCTGATCCGAAGCCAGGAGCTAGGAGCTTCTTCCAAGTCTCTGGTGTAGGTGCAGGGTTCCAAGGCTTTGGGCTGTCCTCGACTGCTTTATCAGGCCACAAGCAGGGAGCTAGATGAGAAGCAGGGTTGCCAGAATACAAACCGGCACCCATATGGGATCCCAATGTGTGCCAAGGCAAGGATTTCAGCTGCTAGGCCACAGCACTGGGCCCTAATGTGTTTATTTTTATCAGGATGTTCAATTTTATTTTTAAAGTTTTTTTTTTCAAATTAATCTATATTTCTTGGAAAGGCAGAGCAGATATATAGAGAGAAGGAGATTCAGAGAGAAAGATCTTCCATCCATTGGTTAAATCCCCAAAATGTTGCTAAAGCTACAGCTGAACTGATCCAAGCCAGGAGCTTCTTCCGGGTCTCCCACATGGGGGCAAGGTCCCAAGGCTTTGTTCCATTCTCTACTGCTTTCCCAATCCATAAACAAGAAGCTGGATGGGAAGTGAAGCAGCCGGGATTAGAACTGGCACTCATAGGGGAGCCTAGTACTTCCAAAGTGAGGATTTAGCCATTCAGTCATTGTGCCATGATGTCCAACTTTAAAAAGCCACAAACTGAGCCCAGTGTGGTGGCCTAGCGGCTAGTCCTCACCTTGAACATACCAGGATCCCATATGAACACCAGTTCTAATCTCGGCATCACCACTTCCCATCCAGCTCCCTGCCTGTAGCCTGGGAAAGCAGTCAAAGATGGCCCACGGCCTTGGGATCATGCACCCATATGGGAGACCTGGAAGAAGCTCTTGGCTCCTGGCTCCAGATTGACCCAGCTCCAACCATTGTGATCACTTGGTGAATGAATCATCAGACAGAATATCTTCCTGTCTCTCCTCTTCTTTGTATATCTGACTTTGCAATAAAAATAAATAATTAACAATAACAATTATAATAATAATAAAAACGAAGCCCAATCTCCGGGTGAGAGCTGGGCACACTGTATGCTAAAGGGTGAGAAGTCTGCGTTGAGCCACCAGGGCCAGGGTCCCATAGGTGGGCAAGCCTGGCTTGTGCTGGCCCTATCCAGCATGTTGGCTCTACAGTCCAAGGGTTTCCCCTGCTCCTGCATCTCAGGTTCTAGCTGGAACCCTGTGGCAGCGCATCTCCTGAATGACCGGAATTGGTTTGAGAATGGCCCATGAACTGCCTCTTTTATGACATCTTTTCAAAACTTCAGCTTGTTTCTGAATTATGTCAGTGATGATGGCAAGAGTGTGGGGCTGCGGCTGTCTTACACTCCTGTGCAGCCTCAGAGGGTCCAGCTCTAATGGCAGCGTGACTTGGGTGGCTGGGCATGGAGGAGCCTGCTATCAGAGTAGCAACAGGAGAACAAGCACAGTGGTCTGTCTGGAGTTGCCTGACTCACTAGACAAAAAGCCCTTGAGATGGCCAGGTACTCTGGATCCACTGGACTGTCCCAGGGGCCCAACCTGTAGTGAGTACATTGCTGTGTCAGCTCTGACATGGAGGCCATACTTTTCTGGGATCATGAAGGCTCAAACAGAAGATAGACCTGGTCCTGATGCCACAGGGTGTCAGTGGCCAAGAGCTCCTCTGTTGCAGGACTTGTATGTGCGTGAGTGTTTGTACATTGGGGTAGGAGCTGGGCAATGTCTGAACACATCTTACATGCTGGGATCATTGCCTCAATTACATCTGAGAAAAGGCCCGGGGAGCTGGTGTCTCTTGTCCACTTTCATTTAGCTGAGAAGTATAATAGAAAGTGGGTACAAATCTGACTGATGTCATAGAAGGGGGAATGGTAAATAGATTTTTATAAACTTCACCTAACTCAGAGTATCCAAGGTTCTAAAGTATGAACCTGAGCGAGCCAGCACAGAGGAACACCATGCACTGGTAAGATTCAAGAATCCTTTAAGTTGCCTCATGCCCTGAAGACCTCTCAACTCCGAGTTACAGAACAGCAGGAATTGGAAAGGCAAAAACCACAATTCAGGAGGGATTCGGGGGACTGAACTAATGATAAATACTGTCAGAATGAAAAATTATGAAGTTTAGAAGCTTTTGTTGCTTAGCCAGGTGATATTCATTTTTCTCCCACTCACACTTTAACAGCCTCACCTGCTTGACCTTCTTGCCAAGCAGGATGCAATTTTCTTGACTGGGTTACAGCCTCATGGGTTGGGTGATGTGCCTTTCCTAAGACACAGCCCAGCTCAACATGGAGTCCCTTATGTCAGGCCTGTTACTTCAAAGGCAGGTGCTCAGGAGTTGCAGCAGGATATAAAGCAGTCCCGTCCACAGGGGAGGTAGATGCTAGGATAAGGACATAGGGAAACAGGTGGCTGAGATAGCATCCAAGGGCAACGGATGGAGCTCTGAAGACAGGACACAACCAGAAGCCTGTGGTGAGCACCTGGAGACTGGGAACGGGGCAGACCGGGGCGTGGGAGTCTGGGGACCTGGGCTTTCTTTCTCACAGAAGCAGAGTTACCCATCGGCTTTCAGTGGCAGCATTTTCCTGGTGGTAGTGTGATATGTAAGAAAAACATATTAAAAAATGTTCTGCGCAGCCATTGAGAGTTACAGTAATAAGTGTAAATTATGAGTGGTTAAACTGAAATACCCATTACTGTTATTATGGGTATTGAATTACTTAACAAGTTCTATTTGGAATTTAATATATATTTAATAATTAATGAAGATAATGTGCTATTAAATATTTTGTAATTAAAAAACCAACATGGAAAATATTTAAAGTATTAAATGAAAACATACTGCCGACACAGAATTAACTGGAGATGCAAAGCTGGTACTATAGCCAGAACAATAAGGAAAAAAACAAAACAACTAGAAAGCATGTGCCACATCTCCTGACCAGTGGCAATTGCAAAATGCTACAGTAGAACAAATGTGTTTGTTGTGGAGAACGTTTTTAAGACCATAAAGTTGATTGTATTTAGAATTATTTTCAGCAAATACCGGGAGAGTTTGATAAGATCTTTTCTTCTAACAGTACAAAAACAAGTATTAATTGCCTAAAATAAAAATCAAATATACAACATAAAACTTCTAAATGGTTTTGAATAGGATCCAAGATAGTACAATGACTTGGATTCTTGCAGAAAAAAAATGCTGGCTTAGCTTGCTACTCAGTTTCCTGCTAATGTTCACGCTGGCAGGAAGCAAGTAATGGCACAAGTCCTTGGGTTCTTGCCACCCACTCTGGCAGGAAGTAGTGCCCACTTCCTGAGCTTGGTCTAGCCCAGTTCCAGCTGTTGTAGGCTTTTGAGGAGTGAACCAGGAGATGTAAGTTTTTTTTTTCCTCTCTACTTGTGTAACAAATAATAATAATAATAATAAAAACATTTATGATATAACAAAATGGGCAAATAAGACCACATATTAAAATACTCTACAATGCTATAGGAAAAACTCACACAGAAAAAAAAAATGCAAGATCAAACTTGTATATGTGAGAAAGGGGTTACCATCACTGTATGCATTTTCCCTAATATTCAATGTATATTGCTGTATTTTGCAGTATTTTATAATAAATAATTAAATGTTAAGTGAATGATTAAGTATTTACTTCTGTAAAGGGACAAGAAAGGCGGTGATGGCATTGTGTGCCATCTGTGAAAAGTGGCTTGGGACGTGGATGGGGCTGGTTGTTAGGATGGGATCTAGGAACCAGTGGTGCCAGGAGAGGGAGAGGGAGAGAGAAGGTGGTCAGGCCAAAGCAGACACATTCCTGACATGGTTATCAGCACGAGCACCATGCATGCCGGCTGAGCTGTGTAGACACATCTCACCCTCACTCCTCTAAAGGTGAATTGTCAGTTATCGGGAGCCTCTCTAATCCCCATCTGGTTGAAGGGAACACCAGGAAAGGTATTCTTTTTATTTTCAGGCTATTTATGTGACAGATATGTGTCTGCTGCTGCTGAGGTTTCCCAGATTGGACTCATGAGAAGCTTGACTAGGTGGGAGTGGGACCTCTGTTTCACGCAGCCTCTTTAGTTCTTTGATGCATTTTACTCAGGATCTTAAATATATGTAATTCTCAAGTTCAGACACTGCCTCACTGAGGTGGACAAGGAGGTGCATTAACAGGAAGCTAGATCAGAAGCAGAGCAAGCAGGACTCAAGCCAGCATTCCAGTATAAGATGATGTGTCACAAGTGGTGGTTCAACCCTTGATCACAACAAGGGCCTCTCAATGTGACCTGCTGCCTTCATTCATTCTGTCTTCCAGATAATTGCCTTCCAACAGAGCTATAGGCAGCTGTTTACATTTTAACAAAATTGAGTAACATTACATATCCACATTTTAAGCGCTTGGTGGTCTCCTTGTCCCTGAGACAATGCAGCTCAATGTAACACGGACAATGGAAATTCCCTAGTCACTACAACGACCCTCCCTGATCTAGCCTGATATGATCCACCAATTACAGATATTCAAATTTACAACAAGTGTTTTTGTATATTTACATGCCGTATTTAGGACAGAATACATATAAAAACATGCTATTTACTGGCCCCCCAAATTTTGTTGCATTTAAAAACATTTTTTCATGTTTCTTACAAGATAATAAGAATGTATTTTAATTATGAATTCAATATAAGTGTCTTGGGGTTGGGAGCAAGGGAGAGTAGGACTCAGGGTCTCTGGATGATAACTTTTGGAGTTTGCTGCTGATGGGAGTGAAATGAGGAGGTGTCTCATGAATCAACAGCTGGTTATAAAACAGAGTCCTATGTCCTTGTTGGTCATGTGAACAAAGAAACAAACACTTAGAAATAAAAAACCAAAAGAACCAAAACTGAGGAAGAAAACACAACACACCACTAACCAAAGCCTTAACCAATTCCAAATGCCAACAGAGAACCTCATCAGAAAAAAAAGATTGAAAATAATTTGATGGATGCAAACGCTCCATTACAATGGAAACACATCTGCATAAATGTCACTCCTCAGTCTAAGGCTTTAGGAATTCTAATGCAAGTCTGATGAAAATACTGAGTCTGGTGCTTATAAAATTTGAGGAGATGATTACAAAGGAAAATATTTTTTGTGAAAGAATTAATGTATAAGAGTATCTTGGAAAAATCAGTCTATCTGAATATCCTAAAGTATTTGGGACTAAAAGTGAAGAAAGAAAGGCTTGTCTTACCGGACTCCAATGCCTACATTTTGTTTACCTTGCCCTCAGTCTTTGCTTAGACTGGTTATCCTGGCCAGGCAAACGGGGCCTAGATAGCTGCTGCCTCACTGTACTGGCATTCACCTGTAACATCCACGCGTGATAGCAGTACCGTGTGCGGCAGTAATGCCAGATAGTTGCTAGGAGGGGAGTTATGGAGCCTTGCAGAGTCCCGTTGAAGCCCTGAGAATGGGATGCAGGGCACAGCATCCCATTCTTGGGACAAGACCGCTCTCTCAGAGGCCTAGTAAAACAGAGCAGTTCCTCTGATAGTATTTGCTCTTTCAATCCCAACTTCACACCTGTTGCATCTCCCCAAGACCACCCTCTTTTCAACCGGGTCATTGAAAGTCCTGAAGAGGCAGGAAGGGACCCTCCTCTTGAAGCAACTGCCCGAGTGCTTGTTGTAAGATTACCTTCTGTCAGTGTGAGTTTTTATAGAAATAGTGGGAGCTGGAGGCACTCTTCCTCATCAGGAACCAAATAAAGGTGCATTTCAACCAAGCTGTGGGCCTTCACACTTCATCCTCAAGGAAACCAGTGAAAGGGCCAACCCCAAGGGAAAACACCAGGGTTCTGAAGCAGGTTTCTCTCCTGTGTCAGGCCGTGTGGTTGCTGGAATCTTCCATTCCTTCTTGGCTTCCCTCACCCCCTGCCCCAATTGGGGCCTCTTGAGTTTCACCTGGGGAACACCATCTCCCCTCCCCTGAACAGGGCCCTCCTGACTGACCCTCTCCATGATCAATTCCCCCACCCCGATTCCCATTCCCTGGCCTCTTCCTGCATGCCCAGGCCACCAAGGAATCGGGCTTTCTTCAGAGTGATACTTTGTGAAATCTCTTATGGATGATGGTCAGAGCCTGCTGGCTGAGAGGCGATAGAGCTACTAGCGCTCAGCTCCTCAATGTGCCTTCCACACTTCAACCAGCCCACACTTCAATCATCCCTGCTACTCACTCCCTCTCTTGCTCCCATGGAACTTGCACAGCCAGTTCTTGGTGGTGCACCCGTGCTTAGCCTCCGGCTGGATGAACTCTGGATTTACAGATGTCTCCCTGTCACTCTGCATCTTGTCCCTCTGAACCCCTAAGCCATTTGCAGGAAAGTTGCTTGCAATGGCTGTGGGACATGTGGGTATTTAGATCTCACTCCCAAGCTCTTCACCTCAGGGGGAAGCCTGCACTGTCTGGCTTTTGACCTGCAACTCCTACAATTATTTTGCACAATGAGGTTGAAAATTGCTTAGCTTGGGTGATTCAGTCCAAAATAGCACCTGTAATACAGTATGAAATCGGGTCCTGCCAGCAGTGCACTTTCCGTCTCATCTTCATGCACCTCTCCAATCCCTGATTCAGCTCACCCAGTAGTTTGACTTCCCCCAGCCCCCTGACCCATTGGCTCCATTCCTCTTTCTAAATCATTCTTTCCCCTCTCTTCCTGGCCTGTAGCAGGTGGTCTGGTGACTACCACTAGTTTATCCAGTCATGGTCACCACCGACTCTTCATCTTGCTTGCCTTCCTGGCTCCGATATTTCACCAATTCAACAAAATTTTAAAACTGGTTCAGTCCTACTCCACCATTTCTGCTCCCGGGTTAAATGGGTTTTGACAACGAAAAGTCTTGTAATGCCACGTTTGTAATGCAAAGGTTCTTAAAAATCTTTATGGAAAAAAAATGGAATTAAAAGGTAAATTTGCTTTGCTAAAAAAAAAAATTGAAGCCCATGCATGTGAGAAGCCTTTACAAAGCTTATGAACAATGTGTATTATAAAAAAAAAAATTATTAATGGGGCCTGGCACAGTGGCCTAGTGGCTAAAGTCCTCGCCTTGAATGCACTGGGATCCCATAAGGGTGCCAGTTCTAATCCAGGCAGCTCTACTTCCCATCCAGCTCCCTGCTTGTGGCCTGGGAAAGCAGTCGAGGACGGCCCAAACCCTTGGGACCCTGTGTGGGAGACCTGGAGGAAGTTCCTGGCTCTTGGCTCCAGATCAGCACAGCACTGGCCATTGTGCTCACTTGGGGAGTGAATCATTGGACAGAAGATCTTCCTCTCTGTCTCTCCTCCTGTGTATCTGACTTTGCAATAAATAAATAAATTAATCTTTAAAAAATTATGTATGGATTTCACCATTTTTACACCAAAATAAATATCGTTTAGTTCCATTTTTTTTCCACAAGATTTCTGAAGCACAGGTGTACATGAAATTGATTTGTTTAGGGAAATCTTGCATGTGAATTATTGATATGAGTGGTAACCTCATGAAGGATACAGGCAGTGGGGGAAAACTGAAGGATTCAGGTATATCACAGGCTGGCAGTTTGAAATGAGAGAGTATCACTTTAGTCCCTGGATTTTCTTTTTAACTGTTGTCTTACAGAGTGACTGTATAACAGAAAAACAGTATTTTTCCATCTGCTGGCTCAATTCTGCAAACGGCTGCAAAGGCTGGAGTTGATACCACAGTGCCCTCTCAGTGACTTTCACTTCAATCCAAAGGACAACCCTTGAAGATGGTAGGAGTTTATGCTAGAGATCTCAGTTTGGACAAGGAAGTATGGAACTAGCGTTTTAAGCAAGTAACATCTAAGCTGGGAGCTGACAATTAGAAGGGGAAAAGGAAGGAGACAACTGATAGAAGCAGCAGTGTGTGCAAAGATCGTAAGGCGACAAACTGGCAGATTCGCAACAGACTTTCCATGAGGTGCCCAGTAAGCAGCTGCTTAGAGAGGTCCTGCAGGGCTTTGTGGGCCCTGTCAGCATGGATAACTCATGAGAGTGGTTTTTGCCATCTGCAACTAAAGCCTGCTAAATCCACTTAGGTCCTGGGAAAATGCAACAAGGATGGTTTGTTACCCTTTTCTTGAACTCTGAGCCATCTATAAACCAGGAACAAACCATCTTTCCCTGCCTTTGGCCAGGGAAAGCAGTGGAGGATGGCCCAAAGCCTTGAGGCCCTGTACCCGCACGGGAGACCCAGGAGAAACAATCTTAAAGAATCAAACTGGCATCTTACCTTGGTCTGCGCAGACTCCCAGATGTAAGAAACCAGTATCTTTTGGCGAAGAAGTCACTTCTACCATGACCTGTGCAGCAGTTAGAAGGGTGGAAGGAGGAGCAGTGTGCAATTAAGAATGGGAAAAAAAAGACTTGGGAGGCAAGATTAGCTTTAAAGCAGGTGTCTGGACAGAACACTCCCAGCAAGCTGAAGGACAGAACACTACTGGGCTTTGCTTGGCAACTTTTATATTCAGGGAAAACACTGTCAGCACTGATGCTGATATGTCTTTAGACTACCAGGAGATTTCTGTGGAACAGGAAAGAGAGACACAGGATGTACCTCCAGGTGTGCAAACTCTTTGAGCTTGCTATCAAGAACACCCACCTCCCTATGGCCTGACTTAGCCATGAACTTTGTCAAACAGCATGGTCTTATGGGGTTGGCTTTGCTAACCAGACTTTGTCATGCAGCATCAAAACAGGAAGCTTCTGTTTCAAGACTGCCAGTTCACATCCCTCTCATTCCATCTCAAACAGCAGAATAAAATTTCCTGATGGCCTTTGTCAGCTCCCTCTAAGGTGTTTTGTTGCAGCAAACTGAGATAGTTATCAGACTTAATTCCCTTCTGGGGGAAGGATTTCTTTTGTCAGGTGTTTTATATGAGTTTGGAGGACTTTTTTTTTTTTAATGTGTGGCCCAGGACAGCTAAAGTATCTTAATTATGAAGGAGCCTGATGGCTGTCTAGTCTAATGTCCATTTTTCCTTTCTTAGTACAAAACTTCTGACTTTGGCTGGCCACCTTGAAAAAAAAATACATTTCTCAGATTCCTGAGGTGGGGCCATGGAAAATCCTGGTTAATGCCATGTAACAGCAGCTTGTTTGGTAGGCTTTGCAATTTACAATCAAATAATTCTGGTGCAAGCATTGTGATACAGTGGGTTAAATCACTGCTTTGGAAGCTTGCATTCCACACTGGAAGCATGCCTCAGTTATGGCGGCACTTCAAAGCAAACCCATGGATGAAAGGTATCTGTTTTCTATCTTTCCCACTGCCTTTTAAACTGTTTTTGAAAAGATCCGTGTTGCATACATACCCTTTGCGCTATAATTCTTCACCCTACAGCTTGAGAAATGGATGTGAAAGTTAGAGCTTTAATAGCTCCTTTGCATCCTCAGCATGGTAAAGATGTTGCTGGAAGGAAATGTGGTTTTGTAGATTTTCCACACAGACCATTGACTTTCTGGGTTGCCTGGACTTCCCTATCTAGACATGGTTAACATGAAAAAGCAACTTGTCTCTGTGCTGAGCTTTCTACTCAAGAGACCTTAGCCTAACCTTCAAAGGTACAATAAATTGCTATTCCTTTAAAAAAAAAAATCATCCATAAAGCCATCTTGTCCTTATTTCTTTCTCTACTTATTTCATTGGAGCTCTGTAACTTTTGAATCTCATTTATACATATAGTCAGCTTAAGGCATTTGTTTCTTTTTAAAAAGTTTTATAATCAAAATTTTCAAATGCATTTGCATGTAATTCTATTATTTTTAGTTTCTCTTTCATGATTTTATCTTCTTCTTAAAGTCCCTTCATTTTTAGACTTCAGTAAAGTAGCCAATAGTTCCTCTAATTAGTAGTATTTTCCCCTAAGAACCTGCAGAACTTATTTCTCTTCCTACAATTTGTTTGCATTCCAATCAATCTCCATGTTAATATTTACAACATCTTCTCTTTAGTCTTAGAAGTTTACTCACGTTTAAAAGATTTTTCTGGCTTTATGTTGTTTTTTGTTTGTTTGTTTTTCTTTTTCTTTTTTTTTTTTTTTTAAGATTTTTATTGGAAAGGCAGACTTATAGAAAAGAATCTTCCATCTGCTGGTTCACTCAAGTGACTGCAATGGCTGGAGCCAGGTGCAGAGTCCCAAGGCTTTGGGCCATCTCTACTGCTTTCCCAGGCCACAAGCAGGGAACTGAATGGGAAGTGGAAAGCTGGGACACAAACCAACACTCATGGGATTCTGGCACATGCAAGGTGAGAATTTTGTCAGAGTCATCATGCCAGGTCCCTTTGCTCTCTTCCTTGCTCAACCATTTGAGTATTCAGGATGAAGAATTTCATATGAACAAATTACTCCTAGCAGTGGCAGTGTTAGGGCAACCTTCCTTTTCTGAGGAAGACCACACTTGGAACAGACAGGAACTCAGCACACCTGAGGTTAGTTTAGTGACACCCAGACTGAGCTCAACGGGGGGTTTCTCAATGACCTAATCGATTATAGGTCCCAGAAGTGAGCCAGCACTCTCAGATTGTAAGGACAAATCAAGTAAGACTAGGTGCCTTGTGCAGGGCCACAAGAAAAATCTTGGTATCTACTCATTTTAAGTTGTTCACTTGGAACCCTGTAAACTAGAGTAACAAAAGGCAGAAAAACAGAAAAACAAACTGAAGTTTATTAATATGAGCATCACAAATGTAATGGGAGCACTCAGAGAATGACAAAACGGAGTGGTCAGAACTCCTGGCTTTGCTCACATCTTAACAAAGTACAAAAGCAGCAGCAAAGTTAAGAAGGACCAGGTTTCTGGGGAGGCCAACACATAGGAAAACTAGATATAGAAAGGACTGTTTTAACAATGTTGGCTAAGTGGATTTCCCGGATACTGTCTCCAGGTTCAAGTCTCAAGTGTTTTCTCCTGCCCTTCCTGGTATGTGTGTGGTAGGGCAGAGGGTCAGTGGTGGGTGGGGTAGAAGGTGGCAGCTTGACTAATTAAATGCTATTACGTTGTCACAGATGGGGTATTTGGGTGGTCCTTTGGCTTCTCCTGTGTTGTCCGTTTGGATAGAGGTAGAGACTGAAGCATGCCTGACAACTAGAAACAAGTTCATTTCTTTTAACTTAAAGAGATGACAGAGGATACTAAAACCAGTAACTATCAGCTTTGGTATCAATTCTGAATTAGAACTATGTGCTGTAGTTTTTGTCATCATTAACACTGCTTATGCTTTGGCTCACTTGACTATGGGCTTGTCCTTAGGATACCCGGATACAATAATTTGATTTTATTGAAATGTACTGTCAGAAGGGACTTTTAAATAGTTAAGGTCTATTTACATTATATCCAAACCATAACAAATACTGCCCACAATCATTCCTGCAACAACTACTTACTGAGAAAGAAGTATTTCAAGATAGCTGGCTCTAGCACAGTGTGGTAAATATCAACCTCCTTCTCTCTTTGGCAATTTTAACTTCTTACATACTGAATCTTTCCCAGGGAAACTCCTGGGATCTGGCAGCCTTCAGGATTGCAGCTCAGAGGATTACTGCACCTGTGCATGCTTGGGACAACTGCTGCTTTTTTTTTTTTTTTTTTTTTTTTAAATTTCCCTGCTCTTTTATGCACTGGGGGAGACAACCACAGCTTCCTTTAATTTCCCTTTCCCCATCCTTATAAGCTACAATAGTACCAAATAACCTGGAAGGTTTCCTAACTTTGGGGGCACCCTGCTCAAGGACCCTTGCGAAGCCAAAGCCCTGGGCCCATGGAAGAGGGCTGGATGGGGCAGGCAGCCTATGATTGTCACTGTTACCTTGCTTTCCCTCAGTGTGGGCTGATCTTTTGTGGCATTTTACTAGTCTAAATATCCGTGAATCCAGAGCAGGCTTATTAAGCACCCACTAAAAGCCCATCACTGTTCAAGGTAAGAAGTCAGATTTCTGCCCTTACAGGATCTAAATTATACTCCCTGCTCATTTTCCTATTCACCTGGGGGAGGCAGGAACAAAGGAGAACAGTGATACACCTGGAAATAGGGTCGGACAGTATCAGAGAAGGAGGTCTTGGGGAAGGTGAAGATGTGCACGCCCGTAGTCATATTGTAAAAAGATACGAGGCCGGCCTCACAATCCAGAAAAACTCCCACCACCAGAGGCTGAGGATTCAGAAAAAGAGGCGTTGGGGGATAGGTAAGTGCAATATAGCCTCTTTTTCTGCACAACCTGATGGCCCAGAATCCACACTGAGGCTTCTGCTTTATGCCAGAACCCCTCGGCACACTTTCCACACAGACTCCCAAATCCCAGCCAGTTCCTTCTCCGACATCCACTTCAAAGAAGTGCTTTCCTGAGCTGAAGCCCTCATAGCCCAGGACACAGGGTAAGGTACTAAATCTCCTGGGAGAGGCTTCGATATTCTCCTGGGGCCATCCACGGGTCACTTGTCTCCGGTCTTCAGATAGAGTCAGTTCACGATGAGCTGTAGCTGGATCCAGAGTCACACTGACTGCAAAAAACAAACAAAACAAAACAAAACCAAAAAATAGAACCAATGAAACCCCAAACCTTCTTTGAACTGTTCTGTAGTTCTTCGAAGTTGATGCCCAGTTGTAGGAGGGCACTGTGATCCTAGAAGGCCAGCGAGCACAGGATTACAGTTGATTGGCTAATATTTGCACGAGAACAACCGAATGGCCACCTTTTGTATACCTGATTGGATATCATTTGTATAAGTACAGTTGAATGGGCAGTATGTGTGTGAGAACACTTGGTGGAATATACAAGACAAAAGGAGTTCCAAACAAAAACACAGAAACTGTTACTGGGTTTTGTTGTTGAGCTCAATACTTCCTCCCTTATCCCATATGACCCTCAGTGTATAAAGTCTGATGTCACTAATAAACTTTGGCTTTTGGCCATCAGTCAGGGTCCACGAGTGTTATCGAGTGTTATCATCGGCTCCATGCACTAAGTCCATCGCTGCGGGACAGTGACACCCAGTTAATCATTTTTAGCAGAGCTCGTATGCCAACACTCACATGAAGCATCGAGCACACAGACAAGGGAAAGCAGCACAGTTGCGCTGAGCCTGCGTCTGCGATGCCTGTGCAGCACAGAGGATCAAGGCCTCTATAGGCCTGTCAGGTCTCTTCCACCCCAGCACTGAGGAAAGCTGTGTACACATACCTTGATTGCTCTTTAACATTTTCTTCACATCAAAGTAAAGCTCAGAAACATTGCACGTAGTCAGGACCTCCAAGACGTAGGTCTCTGGTGCTTCCAGCTTCACAGCCCAGCTCCTAGATGAAGCAGGGGCCAGAGACATCTGGAGTGATGCATGCGCTTTAGCTCCACCCATTCTTAACGCACCTCTCCCTCCAACATAAGGGACTTACTTGTCCAGAGTATCTTTCACATCCTATAAAGAAACAAGAAAAGAATGGGAGTACGTTACCATCGATGGGGCTTAGGGCTTGGCATGTGGCACTGATTTCCATTTCATGCTCTTTCCAAAGATGCAGAGCACTGCAGCTTGGGATGCAGTCCGACATTCCAGCAGAACGATTCCTGACCTAGCCTCTGGGACATTCAGCATGGCAGAATGCTTCCTGCTCCCCTCCCATCTGCTATCCTGACTCGAACCTGTTGCAGGCAGTGTCTACAGTGGCATCAGCGAGTGGGCTGCTTGTGGGAAAGGGCTCGGAGCTTTACCCCGGCTCCCTCTGGCAAGTCTCTCAGTCCCCTAATTTCCTTCACAGTGAGCCCCTTGAACCTCACTCATTATGGTGTCTTCCATGGTGAAGTCATGAGAGTGGAGCAGTCATGCTGTGCTCTCAAACTTAGAGTGGAACCATCCGTTAGTGGGAACAGAACTAAGGGCTCTGCTTTTTTTCCTTAACTGGGTGGCCCCTGCGTGCTGTCAGAAAGCCCCAGCACAGCTCTGGAGCAGGAGCTCCACGAGTGAATCCCAAAAAGATGACTGCTCATTTGGTTGTTACTTGGTCTCCTATAGTATTCTGTGAGAGAATCTGGACAACCAGAATTCTGTGCACATGGATCCAGGAACTAATGGTGGCAAAAGTTACCCTGTGATCTGCCTGGCCACTCTACACTCAGAGGAGGGACAGTTTTCTAACAAACTTGAAGGGGCCCTGTAAATGAACGAGGTCTGGGAACTAGTGCAGTGGCACAGCAAGCTACTCCTCCACCTGTGATACCAGAATCCCACAGGGATGCCAGTGTATCCAGGCTGCTCCATTTTTTAATCCAGTTCCCTGTTAGTGGCCTGGGAAAGCAGTAGAGAATGACTCAGGTCCTCAGGGCTCTGCACCCATGTGGGAGAAACAGAAGTAGCTCCTGGTTCCCAGCTCTAACTGTTCCAGCTCTGGCCATAGTGACCATCTGGGGAGTGAACCAGCAGATGGGAAATATCTCTCTCTCTCTCTCTCTGTAATTCTGACTTTGAAGTAAAACAAAATCTTTAAAAATAAAAAACAAATGAGACCAGCCTGACAAAACTGACATACACCCTCACGTGAGTGTGCCACCGCCAACTGTTGGCAGGTCCCCTGTCAGGGCCCCAGTTTCTCCACTGCACCAGGTCACAGCCTCACCTTCAACAGTTTCTGGGGTGGACCCTGACATCTTTCCTCCAGCCCCTGGATGTGGTTCCTGAGTTCCTGGCTCTGCTTCTCTAGGCTGGCTTCCCCGTCCCGCAGCTTTCTCAAAAGCTGCTTTTCCTCTTTCTCCAGCCTCCAGAGGTAAGATGCCTGCTCTTTTTGAAGAAACATCTGGAGAGCCTCGAAATCACACCGGATCTTCTGTCTTCGAGTCTCTATCTTCTCCTGGAATTAAGAAAGTATCACAGATTAAGTCGCTGCTTGTGATGCTGACATTCCAAATGTGCCAGGGTGCTGGGATCCAGCTAGGAGGCCCCTGTCACCTACACAAGGAGACCTGGCCCTAGGTTTTAGTTTGACCCAACCCTAACTGGTGTAGGCATCTGGGGAGTGAACCAGTGAAAGGAAGATCTTTCTCTCATCTTTTCTATCACTCTGTTTTAGAAGGGGAGGAAGGAATGAAAGAAGGGGAGAGAGGAAGGAAGGCAAGAAGAAAGCATACAGCCAAAAGCTGGAAAAAGCTAAATATCTATCCTTAAACAACGCAACAAACAAAATGTGGTTTGCAGACACAGTGGAATACTATTCAGCTGTTAAAATAAAAGGAATGAATATCTCACGCATATTACAATATGGATGAGCGTTGGAGGTGTTCTGCTATATGAAATGTATTAGAAAAAAAAAAGACAAATATTCTAAGATTTCATTTACAGACAGGGACTTCAAAAACTTCATGGAAAATAGAATTACTTTGATACAAAACATTTTTGAAATCCAGGTGTAACTTTGTAATAATGCACACTTCTCATAAACTTTTTGAGGGCCACTCATGAGGTGTCTCAAGCAATTCAATTCACCACCCAATTGTGGTTACTAAATGCTGGGAGAAAGAGAGACTGAGTTAGCGATTAACGAATACAAAGGTACAGTTTGGAAAATGAAAACATGGTAGAAATGGATGCTGATTCACCACATAAAGGTATTTAACACTTCTAAACAGTAATATGGTATGTCCATCTTCCCATAAAAACAACTGAAAACAAGGGGCTGGTGTTTCAGTTCAGTAGGTTATGCTGCTGCCTAGAGTATGCGTTGAAGTTCCTGCTGCTCTACTTCCAATCCAGCTAGCATCCTATGTGGGCACCTGGTTCAAGTTCTGACTTCTCCACTTTCAATCCAACTCCCTGCTAATGCATCTGGAAGTCAACAAAAGATGACTCAAGCACTTGAGACCCAGGATGCACGTGGTAAACCTAGATGGAGTTCCAGGTTCTTAGTTTCAGCCTGGCCCAGCCCCAGCTATTGGCATCATTTGGAGTGAACTAGACAATGGAACATACCTCTGCCTTTCACTCTCTGTAAGTCTATTTTTAAAATCAGTAAATCCATGTTAAAAACAAACAAAAACTCCTCATCTTAGCAACAACAACAAAGTACTGAAAAAGTATGATCAATAATTATAGTATTATTCTCCCTGTCATTCATACTGCAAGAATGTTCCTAGCTTCCTGGTCCAGAGATGTGGCTAGCAGTAGGCCCAGATGCTGTGAGGTTACCTGGATTCACTAGAATCTCCTTCTTCCACTAAGGCGCAGAAGAGGGTTGGGACAGGAGATTGTGGATAATGTAACTATGGAACCAGGACCAAGTTCAAATACATTATCAGTTACATGGATAAAGGTCTTGAGACATAAAAAAGTATCTTGGAGCCTATGGGAATGCAGCAACAAGAGTCTGCAAGCCAACTCCATTAAGATTGGATCTGATGACAAGCAGCCTGACAGAGTCCAGGAGACCTAGCAGGGGGTGGGCTGGGTGTGGCAGTTTTTATTATGGTTAAAAGGTTTTATTTATATGACTAAAGGTTTTACCATGGTTAAAATAATTTAGGGTTGTGGTTATAACCCACAGAAACCAAATGATACATCTTAAAAGTTTTTGTTTTCACTTGAGAATACACAGAATTGCAATTTCCATTAGAACTTTCTAGGTTCCTATATGATAGTTTCAATGACTTGACAGTGCATTAGAAGAATCACTGATTCAAGATCAAGGGAAACTTTTATATAGGAGACAGGTGCAGTGTTTACCCTTGTGTTAATGCGGCTTCCGTGTAGGTTAATTATAATCGTGGTCTTACCACTACCAGAGATCCCAGAAAGGAAGGAAGGAGCAGAGTGTCCTCTGGGACTCAAGTTCAACAGCCATGCATAAAAGATTAGGGTAGAGCTTGGGGAAACCTTGAAACTGACAAAATGTCTCACTGGCCTATAGAATATAACTTCTAGCTAGTGTTTTCTACAAATTTCCATAAAGGAATATGCCTCCAAGAATGTAGGGGCTGGACAGCCCTGAAAATAGTCTGAGAGACCCTTTAGTTTGCAGTTAAAAGTGTATAGGTTCTAGAAACATTTATGATATTTTTTATAAATCAAGCATTGCCTTTCTCAGCCTCCTGAGCCTGATATGAACTTAATCAGAGTGAGCCTGTTTTCTGGGGCTTCTGAACCTGCAGAGCTGAGACCCTGAACCATGGTAAACATGCCAAACAGTAAGGCTAAGGTCTACAGACCAGGAAGGCAGTTTCAAGAATTTAAAATCCAAACTAAGTTAAGGCCGGCTCTGGGGAAACAGACACACTAATTCTGCTTCTCCTGATTGAAGAATCAGGAATTCCAATTACTACTGAAAGACTGAAAGGACTGGTGAGAAATTCCCAGGGACGTGGGTATTTAGGCTATGCCGAGTATGATTTCATGGCATTTCATCTATTTGGTCAGGTTTAATGGATACAGACCATTATTGCCCTTTGCCCCAATAACCTCTTATATCTCAACTCTAGAGTAGAAAATAGCTTGATTATCAAAGAACTCATATTTACCTTCCATTTAGTTATTTGCATGGTCATGAATTTCTTCTGATCCGTACACTCCTCTTCGAGTTTCTTTAATTGTGTCACAGCTTTCTGGATCTTTTCCTGAATGAAAACAATGAGTAGAAGTTGTTCTATTCAGCCCTGCTTTAGGCTTCTAATGGAGACCCTCCCTCCAAGATGTGTAAAACAGCAAGGTATTTATCAAGTTCTTATGCTCTGCCACACCATGAGTTGAAGGGTGTATATGCAGTACAATTTTAACATCATTTGTACGTTGCAGAACAAGATGCCAGGCAAAGTTATTAAAAACAGTTCATGGAGGAGGGGGAGCTATGATAACTTCTTACACTGTCTTCCCAGTGTCACTCACTCTACCACAGCTAAAGTCCCTTCCGTGCACACTCTTGAGGCAGCAGGATGTTACCGCAGACCTCTCCCTCCACATCTGCCTCCCCGGCCTGCCATTTCCAAGCCTGACTCTTCTGGAATCTCATCTGAATTGTCCTCTCCATTACCCTCTTCTATGGTAATATGAGTTTTAATTTCACTTCTTCGGTCGAGCACGGTGGCCTATCGGTTAATGTCTTCACATGGAATGCGCCAGGATCCCATATGGGAGCTGGTTTTAATCCTGGCAGCCCCACTTCCCATCCAGCTCCCTGCTTGCGGCCTGGGAAAGTAGTTGAGGACAGCCCAAAGCCTTGGGACCCTGCACCTATGTGGGAGACCTGGAGGAAGTTCCTGGTTCCTGGCTTCGGATTGGCTCAGCACAGGCCATTGTGATCATTTGGGGAATGAATTATCAGATGGAAGATTTTCCTCTCTATATATCTGACTTTCCAATAAAAATAAATAAATCTTAAAAATTTTTTCACTTACTCACTTGTAGCACCTTCTACTTTAATGGTGCTAACACAATCTTTTCCACGTTCCTGACTTTCATTCCCCAACAAAAATCCCCAAGTGGAAGATACCACCCTGGGTGAGGATTTAGGTTGGAAGCTGACACTAAGGTCTTGGGCTCAACCTTATTTTTCATGTGATCACCTATAAGTTCCCCTACACACCCCTGGCAAGTGAAGAAGCCTCCTCAGGTTATGCTTCTGCTAGCACAGGTGGCCTGTAGGCTAGTTTCACATGTCCTTCAAGAGCTACTTTTTGGGATGAATCACTCCCTAACACCTGTTCCAATCACAAAAACCGTGGAGAGCTCTGGACAGTAAGGCAGGCACTTTGGCTGGTTGGTCTTCACTACTAGACTGCCTGACATGAGGAGGTGGGCTCTTTCTCTCTTTTTTATTTGAGTCCCTACCAAAAGTATCTTGCATGCTGGGCATTCTCAAATTGCATGCACATTATGAGGCAAGCACATTATGCAGAGTCTGAGGACCGACAGTATCAAGGTCACTATAACAAGTGTGCCTCAGGACAGGGCCCAGCATAACGGCTTAGTGGCTGAATCCACACCTTGGAAGCACCAGGATCCCATATGGGCGCCAGTTCGTGTCCAGCTGCTCCACTTCCCATCCAGCTCCCTGCTTGTGGTCTGGGAAAGCAGCAGAGGATGGACCAAAGCCTTGGGACCCTGAACCCACATGGGAGGACTGGAGGAAGCTCCTGGCTTCAAAACAGCTCAGCTCAGCCCTGGTCATTGTGGCCACTTTAAGGAGTGAACCAGCAGACCAAAGATCTTTGTGTTTCCTTCTCTTTGCAAATTTACTTTTCCAATAAAAATAAATAAATCTTAAAAAAAAAAAAAAAAAACGGGAGGCAGGGGTCTGACCATGATACTCAAAGGCAGGTTTGGACTCTGCAAGCCCCTACCGTAAACTAATTTCCAAAAGATGGCCTTTTAGAAGCTGGTTTTCAAGGCTATTGACCAGGAAGGAAGCTGAACATTCTCAGGAGCTGTGGAATAATAGCATGGGCACCCAGCCCACAGACTCACCCTGTAGCCATGGCACACGTCCTCCACCAAGGCTGTGGTGTGCCCTTGGTGATGTGATGTCCGCTCACAGCGCCAGCAGATAAGCTGGCCATCGTCCTCACAGAACAGCTGCAGCTGCTCCCCGTGCTCACCACATGATATCCCCTGCTCCATCTCCTTGATAGCTTCAATGAGGTTTCCCAGCTGCTTGTTGGGCCGGAGACTTTCCATGGAACACAGGGCTCGACACTGGGGGCAAGGGAATACCTTCTGCAGATGTTGGAGCTGCCTTAGGTTATTAAGGAAATCTGTGATGCACCTGCAGCAGTAGCTGTGTCCACAGGTGACACTCATCGGATCCATCATTAGGTTCAGGCAGATGGAGCAGGTGGCTTCCTCCCTCATCCTCTTGGTGCTGGGGGCTGAGGCCATGGCTCCTCCTGAAAAGCTTCAATACTGGAGCTGGAGGTGGAAAAAATGCAGACTGAATTTTCCATCGTGATGGGAATACACCTCACCTAAGCCTCTCTCTGTAACAAGCTAGCTGCTCAGTCTCCTTGACTCTCAAAAACTTCTTTCTAGAAAGAGGCAATGCTATGGAATGAAATGATGTTGGGTCTGTTGGATACACTGGAGGCAAAAGCCAATGCACTGAGATGGTACAACATGTTATTAGAAAATAAGATGAACTCTGTGGCCTCATCAATGGTCCTTTCCCCTTTTGCAAGTCAACTAGAGGGCTTTGTAAAGGGAAAAAAAGGGCGGGGGGAGGAAGGAAGGTACAGTGAAAGGTGATTAAGCAGGTTTCTTGGGTACTGACTCGACCTTTTTTTTTTTTTTTTACATGAAGTCAGGCAGAAACAAATTCTCTTTTCTGGGATCTCATCCGATCATCCACCTGTAGCTTAGCTTTTCTTCATTAAAAGCTAAAAACAGGAGGAGGATGCAGTGGATTCTAAGGCTAGAAAGGAGGGTCAGGAAATAAAATGCTGCTAAACAAATGTATTGAAATTTAGAGTGCTTAATAGCTATATTTATTATGCCATTATTGATATTTAACTGGATAGGACCCATGTCATGGCATAGTAGGCTAAGCCTCCATCTGTGGTGCCAGCATCCCTTATGGATGCTAGTTCTAATCCTGACTGCTCCATTTGCCATACAGCTCCCTGCTTGGAGCCTGGGAAAGCAGTTGAGGAGGGCCCAAAGCCTTAAGACACCCTGCACCTTTGTGGGAGAACCTGAAGAAGCTCCTGCCTCCTGGGTTCAGCTCAGTTCTGGCCATTGTGGCCACTTGGGGAGTGAACCAGTGGATGGAATATCTTTTTCTGTCTCTCCTTCTCTCTCTGTAAGTCTTTCAATGAAAATAAATGAATTATTTCAATACAAATAAATTATTTGAATATTTCAATAAAATAAATGAATATTATTTCAATAAAAATAAGTAAATTATTTGGCAGGTATATTTTATAGAGAAAGAAGGAGAGACAAAGAGCTTCCACCCAATGGTTCACTTCCCAAGTGGCCACAACGGCCAGAGTGAGCTGATCCCAAGCCAGGAGCCAGGAGCCTCTTCAGGTCTCCTACACAGGTACAGGGTGTCTTTAGGCTTTGGGCCTTCCTCGACTGCTTTCCCAGGTCACAAGCAGGGAGCTGTATGGCAAGTACAGCAGCTGGGACACAAACTGGGATCCGTATGGGATTTTGGTGCATTCAAGGAAGGACTTTAGGTGACTGCGCCGGACCCGTAAATAAATCAAAATAATAATAATAATGACTGAATGAAAATTAAACAAGGTTTCAAATTCAGTGTCTCAGCCAGCAGCTACAAGACAGCCTAAGTCCAGTACAGAAGATTATCAAGCAAGTTCTCTGGGGTTAAGTGCTGAGAAAGACAGGCCTCTGCCTAGAAACCACTGTAACACAGACCTCAGAGGGAAAGGGAGACCATGACCAAAATAAGGAACATCTGCAATAGTTAGCTCCGGGATGACTTCCTCATAACAGGGAGCAACACTAAGTATCTCGGATGTCTAAAACGAATTCTACTAGAACAATCACTGTGACTCCATCCCAGCCTTGGCCCCATAAGAAATAGTCACAGCTGAGAGCCACTCAAGCAAGAGGAAAACAAGCAAGGCAAGCCCAGGAACCAAAAAGAACCTGAAGGCAGGAGGGCTGGAGAGGGTTTGGGGTCAGGGTCCGCCAGGCTGTCTCCCAGAAGTTCAGGGAAATAGGAACAAGCGAAGTTGAAGAGCCCGGGATGCCAGGGAGGAGGCAGGGAGGCCGGTCAGGCGGCAGGACGCCAGGGGTCCAGGGGCTGCCTCACACCCAGGAGCCCAGGAGGCACGCCCCGTGGGTGGCCCACACAGCTGCTTTCCCCTGGGGCCCCGAGGGAGTGTGTCCGCGGCCAGAAGCCTTAGGGGAACACAGGCAGCACGGGGTGAGGACCAAGAGGTGACAGGGCCTGGAACGGCACCCAAGAATTCAACTATCATCGCCCACCCGAGAGGCTGCTTTCCTCAAAAAAACAAACAAAACAAAAACAAGAGGGCGGGCACCGGACTTCCTTGTGAGGACTGGGTGCCTTCCTGGAGAACCTGACCCCCGAGAACCACGAAGGGCCCTTCCTGGCAGAGCAGCGGGAGGAGATGCTCCCTGTTGGTAACGCCTAGACGTGGGCTGGGGGTAGCCAGTCCCGCCGCCTCACTCACCGAAAATCCCAGCCCGTCCCAAGTCCGGCGAGGGTTTCCGAAGAAACCGAAAGCTGAGGAGGGCGAGAAAGGGCGCGGCATGAGGAACGCCCGCCGCCGCCGCCCCGCCGCCCCGCGCCCCCACAGGTGCAGGCCGCGGCCCCCTCACCCGCCGGCCCTCGGCCGCCCCGCGCCCACCGCGCCACGTGCCGGGCCGCCGCCGGCCGGCCGCCGCTCCCCGGGGCCCCGGATGGGAAGTGGTGAAGAGGGGAAACGCCGAAGCGAAACTACCTTGGCAGGCGGCGGAGGCGGGGCCTGCAAGAGCGGAGCAGCAGCGCGGCGCCGAGCTCCTGCCCTCGGTTGCTTCTGGGAGGAGGGGAGAACGCTGGAAGGACGGCCGTCGCGTACGGGCCCGCCAGAAGAAGGGGACCGGCCGACAACGCACGGAACGGTCGTAGGACCCAGCACAGAGCACCACCGACGGTGGACAGTCGGCCAGGATCACACACTCAACAGCGGAGGACTGACTGCTCTTGCCACCCTCCTCCCCTTGGAATCCACGAGCCCTTCCTGCTGTTTCTAACTGCTGTCAGGGTCGGGCGGAAGAACTGGTGGGAACAGCAGAGCTTGCAACACCCATCTGGGCACCTCGGCCCTGGCCCTGTGCTGTCCTTCATTTGCTCGCTCACTGCAGGGCTCACATTTTCTTCATAATAAAAGGCAGGGACAGGGCCCAATACAGTAGCCTGGTGGCTGAGATCCTCTCCTTGCATGCGCCGGGATCCCATGTGCATGTCGGTTCATGTCCTAGCTTCTCCACTTCCCATCCAGCTCGCTGCGTGTGCCTGGGAGGACAGTGGAGGACAGCCCAGGGCCTTGGGGCTCTGCACGTCCGTGGGAGAGGAGGAGGCTCCTGGCTTCAACTCAGCTCCAGTAGTTGCAGCCGCTTGGAGAGTGAACCAGCGGATGAGGATCTATCTCTCCTTCTCTCTGTAAATCTGACTTTCCAAAAAAAAAAAAAAAACAGGGACAGACGCACAGAGAAATCTGCTTTGGGATGAGGACCTAGTCACGGTGCCAAACCTCTGCTGCACAGATGGGTCTCAGTAGCCAGAGTCACACCCAGGACTGAGTGAGAGTCTCTTCCCGCTTCCAACCGGAAGTGCATCCCGTGGGAAGCCCCATGCCTGGGACTATTACAGAAAATCCCGTCCCTGCGCCTGGTGCCGATTGAAACAATGAGGACACACTTTTAGGGTGAAAAGAACATTATGAAGAACCTAGGCGTTTTCTGCCTTTCGTGATTCTGCCTTAATGGCTTGGCCGGGGGCTGTGTGAACCTCAGGCCTGATAGTCTACGTGACACCCGGCAGGACACCTGGCAGGTCACGTAGGCAGACCACTCCTCAGAAAGGAGGTACCTGGTGTTTGATAAGATTCACTGCCCAATAGCTCATCGATTTGTACTTTTTGAAAGTTGCTTGTTTCAAACCCACCAATAGAAGCCTGCTAAATCATGACTGTATAATTAATAGCCCGAAATGTATAAGAACTGGGGGCTTGGGCTCTCTCTTCTGGCTCGCACTTCTTTTGTCCTCCTGGTGGATCCTAGCAGCCTTGGCTGTGGCTGGGAGACCTAGGCTAACCTGAATAAACCACCTTTTTGCCTCAGCACCGACTTCAGACTTGATGATTATCTGGGGATTTCAAAAACCGGCACAACAATTACCCTTTCAGCAGGTGGTAGTGTGGCAGACTTCAAAGCCTCAAAGGTACCTCCAGGATTATACTGGGGTTAAAGATTTATTTATTTTTATTGGAAAGACAGATTTACAGAGAGAAGAAGAAACACAGGGAAAGATCTTCCATCCTCTGGTTCACTCCCCCAAGTTGTCACAGCAGCCAGAGCAGAGCTGATCCAAAGCCAGGATCCAAAACTTCCTCCAGGTCTCCCATGCGGGTAAAGGGTCCCAAGGCTTTTGGGCTCTCCTCTTCTACGTTCCCAGGCCACAAGTAGGAAGCTGGATAGGAAATGGAGCAGCAGGGATATACACTGGTGTCCATATGGGATCCTGGCATGGCAAGGCGAGAACTTTTGCCTCTAGGCTACTGCATTGGGCCCTATCAAAGGGGTTATAAGAAAGAGGAAACTAGTATGGTGAAATTGTGACAGGCTAATAGGTAGAATCAGGGAGAGAAATGAGAAAAGGCATGGAATCCAGTCACAAAATGGAGTCACTTTGTTTTAGGCCTACATAAGTTGGCTAACCTGCTCATTATACTTCTGTATAAAACGCTTTGCTAGCTTCCTGCTTCGTGGCTCAAAGCACAAGGCCCACCATGCCCTGCCAGTAACCCTTGCTCTCCTGGCTGCCTCGTGTGGCTGCATAACTTACTTTCTCTAATAAAAACCCACATAACCCTCACCTCGGGGTCGCTCTGAAGGAAAGAAATGCCACCCCCAGCCAGTCTGCTTACCTACCTCCTCAGGAAAATTTACTGCTTTGCAGAGTTGTCGGGGCTGTACTTTTTGGGGAGGGATTCGGGTTGGATGCAGCAAGTTGGACTCCATAAGTGTAAGAGAAGCTTATTTCTAACGCAATGTGCTTTTAGGAAGACCGATGTGCTGCAGCATCCTTCTGAGTTTCAAGCTTTATCATGAGAGTAGAAAAAAACGTTACCCAAAGGTTAAGCTAGCCTTCTAATGGGTTTTACACTGCCTTGTTCATGGCTAGCTATTATTCTGTTAATTGCAATTGTGGTTGAAACAACTGTACTTGAGGGCCCGGCACAGTAACTTAGCAGCTAAAGTCTCCACCTTGCATACGCTGGGATCCCATATGGGTGCTGGTTCTAATCCCAGCAGCCTCGCTTCCTATCCACCTCCCTGCTTGTAGCCTGGGAAGGCAAGTCAAGGGTGCCCCAAATCTTTGGGATCCTACACCTACATAGGAATCCTGAAAGAGGTTCCAGGGTCCTGGCTTCAGACGCTTGCAGCTCCAGCTGTTGTGGTCCCTTGGGAGTGGATCATTGAATGGAAGATCTTCTTGTCTGTCTCTCCTCCTCTTTGTACATTTGACTTTGCAATAAAAACAAAAATCAATCTTTAAAAAAAGAGAAAGACTCCACTTGAACCATTTTCTTGGGTTTTCCTCTCTCGGACCCCCTCCCCGCTCCCAGGTCATCCTAACTGCTGAGACAGGAGCATTCTAACTTTAACAAATCCCACTCTGCTCACTGATTTGTCTGCATGGAAATTTGTCTTTCATGTGAGAGCTCTTGTGTCCTGGGCCACAGCTTGCAGAAACTGACAGAGATCTTGTTTGGGTCTTGGGTAAAAGAAGGATTCCTAGTAGCATGGAGCACAAAGCTCAAAGTCACACTCCAAAACAGTGCCCAGTCTCACTGACAAATTGGTTTCCAAGTAAGAACAGAATGCCATTTTCAGCCCAACACCTTAACATGCTGTTGGAGTCTGATGTTTAGTCAAAGAACCTTTTGAAAAACATCAGAGTGTGGTCCTGGCCAGAAATCCAAAATTATTCCATGGCCTCTCCCCCATCTTGTACAATGGGCTGACCGTGTGAAAGGACAGGGCCAACATTCCCAGAGCTGAGACTGGAAGTGTGGATTTCAACTCCTGCCTCTTTAGCAAGCCTGGTGCCTGAGGCTTGAGGCAAGCAGCCACACTAATTGCATTTACCTGGCTGACAGGGACCCCGTGTTTCTGAGAAAGAGTCACTAATGGAGGAGACTGAGGGCCACCAAGAAATAAAAGTAAGAGCAGTTTACTTGCTCACCTCTCTAGCAAGATGATCCGCCGCTGGCTCGAGTCAAGTTCAAACTAGAGCTGAGCTGCATTGGATTGAATTCAAAAACAATACTGAGAAAGAAATACAGAAAGAAATAAGAAAAGATCAACAGCAGTAGTTGGAGACTTCAGCATCTCACTTCCTTTTTATATTTCTTATTATTTTGTTAAGTTTTATTTATTTTTATTGGAAAGGCAGATTTATAGAGAGAAGAAGAAAGAGAGAGAAAGAGAAAGCAAACAGCTGGTTTACTCCCCAAATAGCCACAATGGTCAGAGCTGAGCCAATATGAAGCCGGAAGGCTAGAGCGTCTTTTGGATCTCCAACATGGGTGCAGGGTCTCAAAGCCTTTGGGTCATCCTCTACTGCTCTCCCAAGCCACAAGCAGGGAGCTTGATGGGAAGTGGAGCAGCCTGAACACGAACCAGCACCCATGTGCAATGCTGGTGTGTGCAAGGCTAGTAGCCACTGAGCCATCGTGTCAGGCCCCCACTTCCTTTTTGAAATATTTATTTAACTAATTATTTTTTTAATTTGCAAGGCAGAGTTAGGGAGAGAGAGAGAGCGCGCCTGTGCTTTTCCGTTTGCTGGTTCATTCCCCAAATGGTCAGAGCTGAGTCAATTCAAAGCTGGGAGCCAGTTGCTTCTTCTGGCTCTCCCACATGAGAGTAGGGTGCCAAGGCTTTGGGCCATCTTCTGTTGCTCTCCCAGCTGAGAAACAGTAAGATAGATGGGAACAGGAGCAGCCAGGACACAGACTGGCACTCATGGGGGATGCCAGTTCTTGGAGGTAGAGGATTAGCCAGCTCAGCCATAGCACCAACTCTTAGCTTTGTTTTCTTTAAAACAACAAATGAACAAGTGGAGGCTGTGACACACCATCGGTCCCCACTTTCAGTAAGGGATAGAAAAGCTAGAGAAGAGTTGAAGGAGTTTGTTTCTGGCTGATCACACAGAACTGATCCGGCAGGGAGCACCAACTTTGCTTGCTGCAGGGTCTGTGTGGTCCCTGGAGCTGAAAGCCAGCACGGCATTTCTCCAGCAGCACCGTGCCGAGCTCCATCTTGTACAGTGGGATAGCAAGTGTGGATTCCAAGTGAAGGCCCAGAGTGGGCTTGTTTTTAGCTAATTGCATTGAGCTGAGCCCACAGAGAAAGCAGGGCCAGCCCTGCATTGTGCCGGGTCTGTGTGGTCCCTGGAGCTGACGGCTGACAGCCCCAGATCTCTGTTAGTGCCCCTACGGGTGCCATCCCGCACAGACAGGCAAGGGCTCAGAGCATTGATAAACTGCAGGAGGAGCAGTGGTAAACTGCGCATGTGCTAAGTCAATAGCGTTCAGATATCAGCGTCACGGGACCAGGCACTGTCAGACTGAAGGGAGGACAGCTAAGCTGCCAAAGCCCTAAGCTGCGAAGAAAATCACCTCTATCTGAGAACACTGCACAAGCTCCGCAGAGAAAAACAGCTCCGTCAAGACGCGCTACCAACTCCACCTAAAATAACTCCAGGAGGCGTTCGTTCAGACGTATTGGCCAGCAGGTGTCGACAAGATCAGTGCTGTCAATAATACAGTGCCGCTGAAAAAGCCATCATTCAGGGGAACTGGTATTTTCCTAATCCGGGACACTGAACATATAAATCAACTCAGAGACCTGCAGGTAATACATCTTAGAAATCTGCACTAAGGAGAAGAACCTGCCAGCCAGAATGGCAACGACAAAAGGTAAAAGGAAAGACAGAGGCACTATGAATGTTGCTGAAGACTCTCCAGCAAGGAGCCAAAGCCTTGACCACCCTCAGAGTTAACTTAGAAAGATATCAAGAAAATGGGGGACACAGAATTCTGAAAACACATTATAAAGCTTCTCATCGACAATACACATGCAAGAATTCAAAGAAATTAAGGAATGCATTACACAATAGCAGCAATAAATCAAATGAAGGTTGATATATCAGAAATTAAAAACACAGTGGAGCAAATTAAAAGTACAGTGGCTGAAAGCAAAAGCAATCAAAGCCAAAATGAGCAAAAGGGACTATATCAAACTAAAAAGCCTCTGCACAGCAAAAAACAATAAACAAAGTGAGGAAGCAACCAACAGAATGGGAAATTTTTCGCACACTATGCAAGTGATACGGGACTCATATCCAGGATTTGCAAAGAGCTTCAGAAACCCAGGGACAGTAAAAACAAACAAACAAACAAAAACAAAACAAAACAAAAACTGTGAAAAAATGGGCAAAAGAAACGAACAGACATTTTTCAAAAGAACAGATTCAGATGGCTAACAGACATATGAAAAGCTGCTCACGCTCCCTAGCCGTCAGAGAGATACAAATGAAAACCACATTACGGTGCCATCTAACTCCAGTGAGACTGGTCTACATTCAGTAGGCCTCAAGTAACAACACCTGCTGGCATAGATGGGAGAAAGGTACTGTCCTTCATTGCTGGTGGCAGTGTAGGCTACTATAACCGCTGTGGAAATCAGTATGGAGAGTGCTCAGAGAATTGCAAATAAATCTGGAATGGTGTGAAATCCTGTTTTTTGCCACCCCTTTTCACTCTTTGACATATCCGCTTCATCAGAGAAGAGTTTCATTAAACCTACAGAATCCTGGTTTTGATTTCAGATTTCTCTCTTCCCTTCCCTTTTGTTCTTTTCACTCTCCCTCTTTTCCCCTTTTTTTTTTTTCTTTTTTAAAGATTTTTAAAAATTTGTATTGGAAAGTCAGATGTACAGAAAGGAGATACAAAGGGAAAGATCTTCCATCCACTGGGTCACTCCCCAAGTGACCACAATGGCCAGAGCTGAACCTCTGAAGGCAGAAACCAGGAATGTCTTCCAGGTCTCCCACGTGGGTGCTGGGTCCCAAGGCTTTGGCCCATGATCTTTCATTGCTTTCCCAGGCCACAAGCAGGGAACTGAGAAGGAAATGGAGCAGCCGGAATATGAATCAGTGTCCATATGGGATCCCAGCTAATGCAAAGCTAAGACTTCAGCCATTACGCTATTGCACTGGGCCCACTCTTTCCTTTTTTGTCTTTAACTTTTGCTTATTTTAAGAAGGAAATGGCAAAATGTTTGCACCATGGAGATATGCTTTGTGCAGGCTGCAAAGCTCCAGAATGTAGTTTCTGGCATGAGCAAGTGGCATCTCTAGGGACTTGCATGGAGGTGGGAGTCCTTCCCTCGGCGTCATGTAAGAATAGCAGCACTTTTTTTCTCCAGGATCACCAAGGAACCTCTACCATGGCAGCAGATGCATTTCAGGAATGAGCCTGGCTCTGAGGTGGACTCTGCTGTGTATAAATTGAACATGAATTTCTCACAGCCACATCTTGTACTCTTAAACATCTGTGAGCTTATTTGTGCCCTATTTTGGTTACTGAACTTTAATTGAGCCAAACTCTGGTCAATGGACATTCCTTTTCCATTTTGCCAGATGCTACATTTTGTCTTTGCTATATTTTATTTGCCTTCAACAGTGATTGGATTCTGCCAGTCTGTTAGATTTATCCAGGCCATTATGGAGGATAGATTATTAAATGAAGGGCTAGCTTTGCCCCAGAGATCTCCACACCCCCTGAATTGTGCTGAAGATCATTTAGCCTAGCTGCAAGGGCAGCCTTACCTGTGTCATGCTAACAGTGGCAAAAATCAGGCTGGCTGTTGGAAATTCTTAGGAATTAAGTAGGCCAGGGCAAGCAGGCTGCAGGTGTGAGGCCTCTCTTGTCTTCTCAAGGTTAGGCACAGGATTATCCTTGACAACCTTATCGGACACGTGTGACCTCCCAAGCTCTAAGTGGCTGACTGCCCGAGAAAGTTAGTGATAAGCCAGTGGAAGGAAGACCTGTGTTTTGGTGGGGGTGTCAAGGGAACATTTGTAGTTGATTGAGTGCTAATCTTAGGGTAAGGAGAAGGTCGCCCACCTACAACCCAACTGCCTCTAACCATTAGGATACACATTAATTATGTTACCATGGTTCTGTGATCTTTCCTTTTCCTTTTTTTTCACAAGACCCTCAGATCTTTGTAATGATGCATTGGAAGAAATCTAATAAAACCAATATCTGGGAGCAACTTGCTTACTTGTTCACCTGAGAGTATGTCAAATTCCCTGGTCACCACTATTAATCTTAAATCTTGTGTTTCTAAGTCTTTCAACTATTGTCCTTCATCCTGTTGCTTACAGGATTGTTGCAGGCAGTGACGCGACAGTTGGCATGTGTGCTGAAGCAGCTAAGGAAGTGCTGTGGGCTCTAGGATGCTAATGGTCTACTTAACGGTTAGTTCACAATAGCACATCCCCTCAAGATTTCCCCACATTGTGGTAGTTGCCTTACTTACTAGTTTCTTCAGTCACACCCTTGTTCATAATATATTCTTGTAAATACAGAAACTCCTTATTGTTCTTTGTTTCATTGTGTTTAAACTTCCTCACCACAGGATCCTGTTAATCCATGAAACTGCACGATATTGATGACTGATCACTTGCATCGGATGATAAAATCTCGGCCTAACCAGAGTTCTGGGCCTCTTGCCTTGGAAAGGCAAAGTGCCGCCTCATTTTCCACACTTTGTTTGCTTCTCTATTTTACACGTCACCATTCCTCTTTTGGGTCAACCTGACATTTTGCTGGGCTGGATGCAGCAATTCTCCCATCTTTGAGATGTCAAGAAAGGCATTTGTATGGATAATTGATGGCTAAAACACTGGCACATGAAAGAAGCCTGCAACATGAGTGCAAGTTGCTAACACACATCTCAAATCCTTTCTTCTGTCCCTTAACCTTCAAGAAAAATCCTTATCTAACTCAGATTTTTAATTTCTAACTATAAAGACATAAAATTACAAATTTCTTTTTAAAAAAGATTTATTTATTATTATTGCAAAGTCAGATATAGAGAGAGGAGGAGAGACAGATAAAAAGATCCTCCATCTACTGGTTCATTCCCTAAGTGGCCACAATAGCCAGAGCTGAGCTGATCCCAAGAGCGGAGCTAGGAAGTTCTTCCAGGTCTCCCACACGGGTGCAGAATCCCAAGGCTTTGGGCCGTCCTCAACTGCTTTTCCAGGTCACAAGCAAGGAGCTGAATGGGAAGTGGAACAGCTGGGATGTAAACCTGCGCCCATATGGGATCCTGGAGCATGCAAGGTGAGGACTTTAACCACCAGGCTACCATGCCAGTTCTATTCCCTCTACTTTTTACTTCATGTGTTTGAAAATCTGTTCTTAGAGTAATCCATAATTTATGAATATTAGGTTTTCCCAATGAATTGGTCCTTTTGATAAGACAAAGTGTCACTTTTATCTGTAATAGTTTCTGTCTTAAATTCTATCATTAGTAAAGCCACTACAACATTTTTATGCCACTTGCGTCTACATTCAAAAATATCATGATATTTTCATTGATTATTAGGAGAAAATAGTTTCAAATTTATTGTAAAATCCCATGGGCAAATCTCTTGTGGAATCTAGTCACGACATCGAGTTACTTTGGCTCAAGGCTCATTTGTTCTTTGAGCTTCTGTATGAAATGCTTTCCATGCTTTCTGCTTATGGGGCTGGACCACAGGTGGTAAAACACTTGCCAGTAACCATACATTCCAGAAAGTGATTCAGGTAGCACCAGGACCAGCGTTTCAGAGATAATTTCTCATGGCTGTTTAACTTGTTCTCCCTGTAATCTACACTTTGGGGTCGCTCTCTGGAGGAAAGGAGAGCTGACCCCAGCAGATTGGTCCGTCCACCTGCTGCCTTAGTGTATTTGCTGTTCCGCACAGTTGTCTGAGTTGCACTCCTTTGGGTGGGGGTGTTGGCTGGCTACAACGCTCTATTTTGGAGCCCGGCGGCGTGGCCTAGCAGCCAAAGTCCTCTCCTCCAACATGCCAGGATCCCATATGGGCGCCGGTTCTAATCCCGGCAGCTCTACTTCCCATCCAGTTCCCTGCTTGTGGCCTGGGAAAGCAGTCGAGGACGGCGCAAAGCTTTGGGACCCTGCACCCGCGTGGGAGACCGGGAAGAAGTTCCTGGATCCTGGCTTCGCATCAGCATAGCATCGGCCATTGTGCTCACGTAGAGTGAATCATCGCATGGAAGATCTTCTTCTCTGTATATCTGACTTTCCAATAAATAAATAAAATTTTTTTTAAAAACCCACTCTATTTTGTTTTCACCTGTTTTCGATATTTTGCATAGTTTACAGAAGAGTCACTTCACTATTTTTTTACAATTCTGTGACATCTGTCTGTTCACACGACTGCCAGTAGATGGCACTCTTGTATTTTTGGTGGCTGTGTCCATACAGCTTAGTCCTAAGAAAGTGTAACTACTTTTCTTCTTCTTTTTAAGATTTATTATTATTATTTATTTTGAAAGCAGAATTAAAGAGAGAAAGAGAGATCTTCCATTCACTGGTTCATTTCCCAAAAGGCTACAATGGCCAGAACTGAGCCCATCCAAAGTCCCAAAGCCAGGAGTTAGGAACCAGTAGCTTCCTCCAGGTCTCCACAAGGTGCAGGGGCCTAAAGACTTGAACTATTGTCCATTGATTTCCCAGGCCCATGAGCACAAAGCTGGATGAGAAATAGAACAGTCAGGATTCAAAGCAGTGCCTAATGGAATGCTGGTTCTGCAGGTTGAAGCTTAGCTTACTATGCCATGATGCCAGCACAATAACTATTTTTTTTTTTTTTGCTTTAAAAGATTTATTTATTTGGAAGGCACACACACACACACACACACACACACACACACATGTTTTCTAACCACAACTCAGTTGTCAAAAGGCCATAACAACCAAGTCTATGTCAGGATAAAACCAGGAGCCAACTCTATCTGGTTTCCCATATGGAAGGTAGGAGTCCAAGGACTTGGACTTTCATCTGCTGTATTCCTAGGCACATGAACAGGGGCTGGGCTAGAACCAGGACAGCCAGGACTCAAATCAAGCTCTAACAGAGTGCCTGGATTACAAGCAGTCGCTTAACTTGCTGTCACAATGCTGGCTCCAAGCTTAACTGCTTTGACCAGTACTAATGAAATGTAAAATTTATATTCTGGTTCTTTTGACTGATTTTAATGTTTCAAGCTACTATAAAATGTACTCATTAATTCATGTGATGAATATTTATTAAGCAGCTTGGCAGACAGTCCATTAGATCTTAGAAGTGTAGCAATTAAGAAAAAAAAAAGTAGCACTATGGCATTGCAGGCTAAGTCTCCCTCTATCATGCCACAGTCCAATTTTGGTTCTAGTTCGAGTCCCTGCTGCTCCACCTCATATTTAGCTTCCTATTAATGTGCCTGGGAAAGCAGTGGAGGATGGCCCAAGTGCTTGGGATCCTGAACCCAAGAGGAAAACCAGGAAAAAACTCTGGGCTTCTTGCTTTGGTTTTGATCAGCTCTGTCCATTGTGGTCATTTGGGAGGTGAATTATTGGATATAAGAGAAAGAAAGAAAGAAAGAAAGAAAGAAAGAAAGAAAGAAAGAAAGAAAGAAAGAAAGAAAGAAAGAAAGAAAGAAAGAAAGAAAGAAAGAAAGAAAGAAAGAAAGAAAGAGGAGGGAGGGAAGGAAGGAAAAGCAAAAAAAAGGATTAATTCCTATAAAAGTTTCCAGAAAACCCCTGAAATATGGTTGTGGCAGAGATCACACAGGATGCTAGCAGAAGTCTTTATTGTCCAAGCTTGCTCACGGTAGCTTCTGCTGCACTCCAGGAACCCCTGCACCAAGTGGAAGAAGTCTGGGATTTTTAAGCTCTCTTCTTCCAATTAGTTTGAGAGGTACACAGTGCAAAGTTTCAGCATGCAGTACAAAACTTCTAATTAAGTGAAGTGGCAGATGGTTGGAAGGGAAAGGTTGGAGCCACCTGAGGTGGCTGCCACAAGGGCATCCCCCTGAGGTGGATTCATTTAAACTTGAATGTTAAGAAAGGAGGCAGGAGGAAAGGCAACATAAGGAGCCTCCAGAGCCTATTTCTGTGCACTTAATTAACCTTCTATTAACTTATCAAGCCTGCCCACTGCTGAGCGGTACTAGCTATCACTGGCTGCACCCCATAGCAAGGCTTAAACAAATAAAACAAAACCTCACCCTTCAAATGATATACCGAGGTAAGGAAACAAGTGCTAAACTAAGTGAAGAACAAACCCTTCAACTCTTGGTGGATCCTCATACCCTTCAGAGGGCATAACAAGAGTCTTGCGGGTAATAATGAACTGCTAAATATGAACTGCTAAATACTAAAATTAAAATAGATGTGAGACAGCTGAATAGTAATCTATAGCCATTTTAAGGTGTATAGAACCCAATTGTATATAAACTAATAATTGTAATGTCAATGTAGAAGTCATAGGATGTGGTTCAGAACGTGCACTCTTTTCTCTCTGTCTCTCTCTCCCCTTTAACATGCTGGTTACACAATACCATGTCAACTAATTCCATTACATTATGAATTGTTACTGATGTAATGTCGGGGTTTTTAATTGATTGGGATGATACTCTGTCAGCTCTACCTTCAGACCAGAGATGGTCTCCCCAAGAAACTGCTGAATTTATCTAGACAATAAGATGCTGGACTCTATGCTTTGTAGATGCTTGCAAGGAAAGAATCTCAACTGAATCTGAACTGTAGTAATGCAACAAGAATCCACCATGGGGGGGGGGCGGTTTGGGAAGGGAAAGGGGGAATTCCAGAGCCTATAGGACTGTGTCACATAATGCAATGTAATCAATAAAAAATAAATTAAAAAAAAGAATTAAAAAAAAGAATTCAGATACTGATCAAAGATCAAACTTCAATGACAGTTGCAGGTCCTGCAAATTAAGTTGCAAACAGAATTTATGTGGAACAATTATGTTGAAAAGATTTTGGATTATGCTGACCAAAACCTTTTCCAACAGGAATTTCTGTTTGGGCCTGGAGGAACTGGGTAGAGGTGGAACTCCCAACAGCAACAACTTAACATTAATGAAGGTATGGATGGTGATAAACTAGGGAAATAAGACGGAGAAGGACTAGAGGCTAGCATTGCTTGAAGTGCAAGGATACGGCCTTGTGGATGAGCTGCCTGTTGTAACTGTGAAATGGTGGCAAGCCAGAGGACAAACTAGTAATGAGGGCCATTCATTCCACTTCCAGATACCATCACAGCAAAATAATCAGACACATGTGCAAAAAATGTATGCTTTATTCTCACATAAGTTTATCTTACTATTTATTTATTTAGTTGAGCTGTATTTATTTTTATTGGAAATTCAGATATATAAAGAGGAGAGACAGAGAGGAAGATCTTCTGTCTGTTGATTCACTCCCCAAGTGGCCACACGGCCAGAGCTGAGCCAATCCGAAGCCATGAGCCAGGAGCCTCTCCCAGGTCTCTCAAGTGGGTGCAGGGTAACAAATCCTTGGGCCGTCCTTGATTGCTTTCCCTGACTATTAGCAGGGAGCTGGATGGGAAGCAGGGTCACCGGGATATGAACTGGAGCCCATACAGGATCCTGGCATGTGCAAAGCAAGGATTTTAGCCACTAGACTACCACACCAGGCCCAGCATTTATTTATGACAGAAAAAACATTGGAAATAATTTGCACGATAAAAGGTCATGGCTGCCTAGATAAATGGTGGTAGCTTGGCTATATAACTTGCTATAAGTTATTAAAAAGGACACTCAGGGACTTCGGTGGATTAACCTCCTGGAAGCGTGGTGGCTTCTTGGGGTACCTGAGACAGGTCGGACTCAATGCTTGGGGTCCTAGCCCCAGCTGCCAAGCAGTGGGTGAATCCTGGGCTTGCCAAGGCCCAACAGTTTTCACCCTTTACAGTAATTACACTGTGAAGGAATCTCAGCAGCAGGCATCCCTGGCTCCGCCCACAGTGACCATCTTGGTGGGAGGAGCCCAGCTGAGTTCAACCTCTGTGTGGATAGAGCTCCCAGCAGTGTGGTGGCTGCTGGGGAAACCTGAGCATGTTGAATCCCCTATAACACTGTGATTAGCAACCTAGACATAACACTATCTAACCCAGTTGTGTGCACCGTTTTTCATGCTCAGCACCAGTGTTCTGCTGCTGAATGCCTCAGGCTGTAGATCCCATAGCATTTTACACTTGAGGTTGTAAACCAGATCCATCATGAAGCTCTCATTATCTTTGGAGTAATTTCCCACAATCACATAGTAATTCATAATTGTGCAAATGGAATACGAATAACCTGAGTCCAAGGACAAGTCATGTAATGACTGAGCCTAGAAACTTTCCACAGTAACAAATTATTAAACATTGACGGCCGTGCGTTGTGGCATAATGAATCAAGCTACCACCTGCTCAGCAGTGTAAAGTCTCAGCTGCTCCACTTCCCATCCTGCTTCCTGCTAATGTGCCTAGGAAAGAAGCAGAAGCTGGCACTGACGTGGAGGAAGATCGCGTGAGATCTCTCTTATGCTGCCTTCCAAATAAATAAACCAAATCTTAGAGAGAGAAAAAACAAACAAACCAACAAAAATTGACCTCTCTCTATAAGAAATGTCACTTCTAGTAATTATCTTGAGAGGAAGAAATCCAACAAAGGTTTATTGTCAATGAAAGCATGCCCATAGCAAAAAACAAAATAAACAAAAACCTTCTTAATGAGAGAAAGAAAGAAAGAAAGAAAGGAAGGAAGGAAGGAAGGAAAGAAGGAAGGAAGGAAGGAAGAAAGAAAGAAAGAAAGAAAGAAAGAAAGAAAGAAAGAAAGAAAGAAAGAAAGAAAGAAAGAAAGAAAGAAAGAAAGAAAGAAAGAAAGAAAGAAAGAAAGAAAGAAAGAAAGAAAAAAGAAAGAAAGAAAATACCTGGGCAGTCACTGCAAACGCGTATTTCTTCACCATCCTAGCCCGTTGACTGGTTCTAGACTTGGCGTTTCTAAGGACCAAGTTCATTTGATTGGTCAGCGCACATACTAAAGGAAGCACTCCACGTGACACAATTAGGAAGTCAGCAGGGCCTGAATCGATTGGTTTGGCCAGGAACCAATCAGAAGTGTTCCAAGATAGAGCTCATATTACATAAGGAAGTTGCAGTGTGGTTAAACAGGTCCGTGATGTGCTGGCCCTGGCAAAAAGCAGGAACCAACCAACAACGGTGGGTGAGGTGCTAGCCACTGCTTGCAAATGCTCCACCCTCTGGCTCAGTGTGATCGCCCTCTCCAAACTCCAAGCAGAGGTGCCCTGTGTACCAGAGTGGTTCTGGGAGACTCCAGGTATGGATCCAAGGGGGCACTCCTGTTGGACACTGGCCTGAAGGCTGTGCTTGAACACGCTGTGCCACAGCGCCTGCCCCTCAGCCTCTTGCTTTACTTTCCTGATCTCCCATTCTGACCACAGACCTCAAATGCTTAGGTCCTAGGTGCAAGAAGACGAGCAGGAAGCCCAATCCAAACTGATGTTTGCAAAGCAAAGAACAGCATTATGACTTACATTTGAAGATAGGTACTTCTAGCATGGAGAGATAACAGTGAACTTTTCATAGACGAACAAAAAGATGGAGGAACTAGACGAATGGTGTGGCTGGTTAAGTTGCCATTGAGGATGGCAGCACCACATTCGGAGTACTGGTCTGAATTCTGTCTACTGTTTCTGATGCCGCTTCCTGCTAAGTGCCTGGGAAGGCGGTGTAGGATGGCCTCAAATGTCTGGATCCCTGCCCCCTTTGTGTGAGATCCAGATGGGGTTCCTGGCTCTGGGCTTAAGCTTGCCACAGATCTGGGTGCTACAGCCTGTTGCAGATGCAACTGCCATAGCTGCATCGATCCAAAGCCAGGAGCCTCTTGCGGGTCGCCCACGTGGGTGCAGCGTCTCAAGGTTTTGGGCTGTCCTCAACTGCTTTCCCAGGCCACAAGCAGGGAGCTAGATGAGAAACAGGGCTACCAGGATTAGAGCCGGCGCTCACATGGGATCCCAGTGTGTGCAAATCGAGAACTTTAGCCACTAGGCTACCGCGCTGGTCCCTCCATTTCCTTTTAACAGCATGATTTTTGCAGTTGACTGAATTTGTCTGAAAAGCAAGTTTAAGATGTTTGCCAAGTTGTTGAGTGAAAATTTTACACATGGAAAGTTTCCTATATAGGGAAATCCTATGCAAAGAAAAAATACACAGGAAAAGGTTTTGCTTTCTGTCTGTGACTTCTGCACACTGCTGGCCATTTCTGTGTATGGGTGCATGCACATTCATGCCACAGAGGCGCAGGCGTCACAAGGTAAAGTTCATGCTTTTGGCTGTTACATAAAATACCCCGTGCCCTGGTCTTGGTGACACCTTCCCCAGATTTCCCACTCTTACTTAAATTGGATTTTTTCTCATGTTTTGGTCTGGATGTTTGGTTTTACTAAAAACAAAATAGGTTTTTGCTTTTTCTGATTATGTAATAAATTCCCTTTATATGAAATTTAAATAACGCAGAAAAAAACAAAGAATGAAAGATTCACCTAAAAAGCCCAGTACCTGTGATCAGAGGGAAATATCTTGCGTTTATTCTTTCCATATACGTAAACACACATATGTACAAATACATGCATAAAATATATATGTACAAACAAAGGTACATACACACATGTACACACAAGTATGTTTTAGGTGCACTTAATTTTATAATCACACCATAGGTGCTGTTTTCTGTGATCACCTTTTTGTTTAGTTTTACACTTTTTTTTAACCATCTGCCTAGTTACCTAGACCTGATAACCCAAGTTAGCTGCTTGTCTGGCTCATACAATATAAACAGAGACATGTATTGACTTTTCTTGGGTAACTATTTAGAAAATAAATGGGGCCGCTTTATATGTACTTTGTATCTGCTTTACTCATTCCAAATTGTACTACATTATACAAAAGCATCCAGGCCAAATGCCCCACAGGCACAGGTGTCCCTCATTCCTTTTCTGGATGCATCATGAAGCATTCAGTCTTGGCAGACACATGGGTAGCTCCCAATTTAAATTTGGGTTTCTTCTTTTTCCAATCGGATTTTCACTGAATACAGTACTGAATTTAGGGAGGATCAATATTTTTATAAAAAGTTCTCCCAGTGGAAAATATAGTATGGAATTCCAGTTAACCAGATCTTGTTTTATGTCCTTTAATAATATTCTATTATTTTCTCTTTGAACCATTGTTTTCTTATTCAAATAATCCCACAAGTTAAAAAAAAATTGCTTGGGAACACTAAAAACTTGTTTGCATTTCTATTTATTGATCATTACTTCTACTAGTTGGCAAAACAATTGATTTTTAAAATTTTATCATATTTATTGTAAGTATACCAAATCCAGGTTTTTTTATTTAGTTTCCCATCATGTTGGGGATTTCTAATTTCTCACATTAACTCAAACTTTATCGGTTTATGCATTCTGAAAAGTCCTTCTCCTACCTTCCTGACCCATTCATCCCATCCATGAAGACTGACCACAGTCTTCATGGGCAGCTGGGCAGCTGGTTCTTGACCTCCCTGGGTTAGTTGGGGTTCTTCTTTGTTTTTTCCAGATCACCTGCCCAGGCTTGTGTTTTTGTGCCTACATCTCAGTGTTTTGCCCTCTGTATAGTCTCCCTCAATGGACTTTGTACTCCTGAGTCATGTGCCAAATATTAAACATATTATTTTCAGAAGCCTATGCTATTTTTGGCCTGGAACATAAAAAACTTACAAGAAATAAAATGCAGAACTGAACTTCTGTGATTGGAAATAGTTATTAATATCCAGTCAGAAAGTACTAAATTTCTAAGGACCACCTTTTTTTTTTTAATTATTTATTTTTATTGAAAAGGAAGACTTACAGAGAGAAGGAGAGGCAGAGGGAAAGATCTTCTATTTGCTATTTTACTCCCCATATGGCAACAGAGGCCAGAACTGAGCTGAAAACAAGAGCCAGAAAATTCTTCTGGGTTTCCCATTCAGGTGCAGGGTTCCAAGGCTTTGGGCCATTCTCCACTGCTTTCTTGGGCTGCAAGCAGGGAGCTGGTTGGGAAATGAAGCATGGGACATGAACTGGTTCCCATATTGGATGCTAGCAATTACAGATAGAGAACTAGCCAATTGAGCCATCACATCTAGCCTTGTTATATTACTTTTGAATTATACAATTTTTTAAAAAATTTCATTTATTTTTATTGGAAAGGCAGATTTTCAGAGAGGAGGGGAGACAGAGAGAAGGATCTTCCACTCACTGGTTCACTCACCAAGTGGTTGCAACAGCTAGAGCTGAGCCAATCTGAAGCCAGAACCCAGAAGCCCCTTCAGGGTCTCCCACAAACACAGTGGGTCCCAATGCTTTGAATCATCCTCGACTGCTTTGCCAGGGAAGTGGAGAAGTCGAGACACAAACTGGTGCCCATATGGGTTCCTGGTATGTGCAAGGTAAAAATTTAGCTACTGAGCCCTCGCACTGGACCCAAATTTTATGAATGTTATAGACAAAACAAAATGTATAACTTACCAAGTTGATTCAACAACACTGCTGTGAGGGTAAGAAAGGTAAGAAGAGGGTAAGAAATTTTAATTCTTACTTGTGAGTACAACTCAAAAATTCACTCATCCAGTAAGCTAATATTTATTAAACATAAATTGTGATAATTTGAGCTGCTATGACAAAATATCACAAACTTGCTGGTTTATTAATAACTAGAATTTATTCCTTATTTTCTTGAAGCTGGAATGTTAGATGAAGGCACTGTCCAGTGCAGGGTCTGGTGAGAGTTCCTGGTTCACAGATGGAAGACAGAAGAATCAAAGTGCAAGAGAAAGAATGGAAGATTGGCTGCTGCTGGTTTCAGAGATGGTGAAGAAGATAGGAAAGCTGGAAAAGATAAAAATATAAATTTTCCCTTAGTGCATTAAGGGGGAGCAGAATTCTGCTAACACCTTGATTTTGGCTCTGTGACAGTTATTTTTTTGATTTTTGATCTGCAGAATAGTAAATGGGAACATGCTGTTTTAAGCGGCCAAGCTTGTGATAATTTATTATATCAATCACAGAGGACTGATGGGGCTTGGCAGTAGGGGGGCGTTGTAGGAATGCAGTGAGACTCATGAGAGTGGGAAGTGTGAAGATAACAGAACCAGAAAGGGCATGTCCCCACCTCATTTTGCAAAGACTGAAGATCTAGTAGCAACTACAGTCCAACAACTGAGAATCACAAATAGGGCACAAATCCAAGGTCAGGAATCAGACATTAGTTGTGAAAGAACACAGTTAAAGAACAGGAAGAAAATATAGAGCATGACTTCCTGGGAAGTTAGCAAAGTGGTTAAGGTCATCAAATTGGCTGTGGGCATCAAACACTTCAGGTAGGTCCAGCTGGCTTCACCAACTCTCAATGGGTCAATCTCAGGTTGAGGCCCTTCCATCAGTGAGCATACATATTTATTTCATTGGTTCAATAATCCCCAGGGTTGATTATTAGCAACAGTTTTTTTTTTTCTAATGCAGAAACCAATTAAATGAGGTAATGTGACTTGCCTCAGGTCACAGCAATGTTTGAATTTGGAGGTGGGCTCGGTCCTGTCCCTCTCATCTCCAGACCCCTCCTCTTTCTGCCGCAACAGCACCTTGCTTTCAGGAAAAGGATTTGCTGACTGAGCAGTTGACACACAGTTGAAAGCAGGAAAGCACAGTGATATCTTCAGAGGCACCCACTCTGTCAGTGAGAACTTGAAAATGAAGTTAAAAATTAAACAGCAAAGCCAAAGGCAGGCTTTTGGCTCTGAGAACGTTGGGCCAAACCTGTTGCTGTCTGCCTGCCACGTGGCTTGGTATTTATCCCTGGGAAGCACTGCGGAATGATTTGAAAGGGAAGAGGCAATAGAAGCTGTCTTATCCTTCAAGTCAGTGTTATCATCTAGGGATCAAAAGACTGGTTTAATGGTGAAGGTAAGTACTTTTCTTCTCTTTGGATAGGATGCCAATTACAGATCGATCAGCCATCCAGCTTCAAGACATGTGTTGAAGGGAATGATGTGAAGGGAAACCATTAACAGCGGTCCGGAGAGCTCCATCTGGGAATGGTGTCTGCTTACAATTCCAGGGAGAGCTTTTTCCATATAGGGAACTGATTCCATCCAGATATTACAGCAAGGTTTAAAAGGATTCTATTGGACTCCATGGATGATGATCATTTTCCAATGTGAGCATTCCCTGCGATGCCTTAAAGAGTCCAGTGGGCTTAGTTGTGGCCCTAGAGCAACATGGTTCAGCTTTGGGCCATGATTAGGGCATCTATTTAGAATTCTGGGTAAAAATCTACTTCTCCACACAGAAAGGCCAGGAACAAAGGAATGAAAACTAGTTTGTTTGAGAGGAGCACCTAATGCTATATTGCTAAAAATAGGTACCTGGGGATTCCTATAAGTGCTATTTGGTTGTAACCAGAGGAGAAAGACTCAGCAAAGATGTATCTCTCAGCCTACCCAGAGAAAATCTCAACTACAAAGAACCCTTGGGCTCATGTTGGCTTGGAAGCCACAGCCTGAGAGACACAGCAGTCTTTGCTGGGAGGAGAGAAGATGGGTACTGCCGCTCATCTCCTGACCAGCTGGGTACCCAGATGTACAGAATCCTACTGCACCATATTTCTGATGAAATCTTGCCTGCTAGAATTGCCCACCCTCTGTGCTCAAGGCACTTTTCCTTTTTACATGATTAAATTTATAAATGAGTTGACGCATGGAACAGCCAACTTCATTTCAGAGCTATTAATCCCTAAGAAACGTAGGTAGGTGTTGAGACAGGTCTCTGTTGGGTTAACAATTTTAGGAGAGGAGTTGCTTTTTTCCCATTGCTCCTAAATGCATCCTCTCCCTACCCATCTTATGGATTCCAGGCTGGAAGATCCCACTTGCAAACAGAAAAATTTACAACTAAATTAACAGCAATCAAAAGAAGCAATGCTAGAGAAATGTATTCTATTTGCTGAGATCCACTTTGCACATGGATCTGAAAGGGCCAGGGTGCCATCACTGTGGCTGTTGATTATTACTGCTGTTAATATTAGTAATATTTAATGTTTTGTGCTTTGTTTTTACTCCAAAAGCTCTGTGTGAAACAATCACACGGAGTTTGTGAAACTGATTCCAGTTTGCATAGGCTGGGAACCGCACAGCAGAAACCAGTCCCCGAATACCCTCTGAACAGCAGGTTCATGCTCCTTGAACTGTGTGTAACATTTACTCTGAGCAAACCAGGAGACCAGGCTAACAGAGATGATGCAAGTCAGGCTGGGTTTCAGGGTGTATCTGAGAGACATGAAAAGCCTACTATACCAAAATAATGAGTCCTAGGCTAAGAAAAATATGAAAATAATTTTACTATTCAGCTTATGTATAAACCATAATGCTTATATTGTTCATTTTAGCTCAAGGACAAACTATACTTCATTGTAAGGTTATTTCTTAGATGTAACATTTTCCATTAGCTTCATAATAATTGAGTTTTTCTGTGACTAGTTACAACTTCTTTTTTTGTACTAGTTAGAACTTTGATGCAAAGATTTACTATTTTATTCAGAAGTGTCACTCCTGAATGGGAAGTTTCAGGAGTTATATGGCCTCAATTTTTTGCCATCAGGCTAAGAGTTAGCTGGCTATTTCTAAATGCATATTAATTACACCATTGCTCAGATCTCATGATTTTATAACCTGTGGATATTTTAGAATAATAGTTTTCATTGCTGTGTCACAAAACACAAAAACCCCGGTGTAGAATGTCTGGCATGTTAGATTGGGTTCTCTATTTGTCTCATATAAAGGAAAAGGGAAAATAACAATTGAAATTAGCTGCTGAAACTAATTTAAGGTAGAATTTGAAATTGCAGAAGCTGAGTTGGTCTCTTCATCCCCGTGCATCAGGCAGCGGTGGAAAGTGGAAAGGACAGGAGATGGGAATTACACTAATAAAGGGAGCAAGAAAAAGCAGGTGTTTTGTATAATATTCAAAGGTTAAAGTTGTCTTCATCAAGCATCCTTCTGGAACAATTGAAGAAAATTTGATTTAAATTATCTAAATTCAGAGTTAAGATAACTCAGTATGAGTACTAAGCTTATAACAATAAAGGAAGTAATGTTAACAGGTAGAAAAAAAAACAGCACAATTGTTAGGAGCCTGGTGCTGGCTCTGTGAGCTATGAGGCTGGAGCAGCAATCCGTGCTGTCTATACTCCAGTTCACTCAGTAAAATGAACGTTCAGGCCGTAGGGTCTCTGAGTCTCTGCTCCAGAGACCAGAGTAGAAGATTCACTGGAGAATTTTGTGGGAGAGCTTTACGGGGAATATAAATAAATGTAGCTGCATGTACAGTTAAATAATTGTCTTCAGCCAAATTATGGGATCTTACATAACAAAGGAAATCAAACAGAAAATGGTCCGAACTCTGAGGTTGGAGTCCGGTGGCGTCAGTTAGGATCTAAGTGTGGATCAATGAATTCAGCACATAGGGCTGTCCACGGCAGAACAACAGCCAACATCTGTCTTCGTTCTTACATGTCCCTGCAGCAACTGGGATTATGTTTAGGGCCATTGTAACCAAAAAAGAAAATTTCAAAACTTAGATGAGAAAATTATCCTCGAAATTCTGGAGAAACTGGGCAAAGAAAAAACCATCTTGACCTCTCCAATTATGCTTTTATTTTGAAGTACTTATTTATTTTTTACAGAAAAGGAATAGTTACAGCAAGAGCGATAGCTACAATGACTGGAGTTGGGTTGATCTGAAGCCAGGAGCTAGGAGTTTCCTTCCAGTCTCTCATGTGGTGCCATGGCCCTAGGATTTGGGCCAGATTGCACTGCCTTCCCAGGCCATATGCAGGAGCTGAATCAGAAGGGAAGCAGAGGGCCCAGCAAGGTAGCCTGGTTGGTGGCTAAAATCCTTACCTTGCATGTGCTGGGATCCCACATGGGCGCTGGTTCATGTCCCGGTGGCCCCACTTTCTATCCAGCTCCCCATTTGTGCCTGGGAAAGCAGTTGAGGATGGCCCAAAGCCTTGGGACCCTGCACCCATGTGGGAGGTCCATAAGAAGCTCCTGGCTCCTGGCTTCAGATCAGCTCCAGCAATTGTGGCCACTTGGGGGAGTGAATCGGTGGATGGAGTTAATCAGAGACAGGGCCTTTCCACTCTGTCTCTCCTCCTCTCTGCATATTTCCAATAAAACATTAAATAATAACAAATTAAGAGAAAAAAAAAAAGAAAAGAAGTGAAGCAGCCAGGGTACACACTGGGTGTGTGCGTGTCTGGCAGTTAAGATACGCATGTCCTGTATTGGACTGTCTGGGGTTCACGACCCTCCAGCTCCTGACTCCAGCTGCCTGCCAGTGCAGATCGTGGTCAGCAGGGGAGGACTCTGGTAATAGGATTCTGGTTATCCAAGCGGGAGTCTCAGACTGTGGGTTTTGGGGAAATGAAGCACCAGGTGACTGCTCTCTGTCTCTCTGCATCACACATTTTTTTTTTGAAAGAAACTCATATATGTATATCTTACAGCAGTTTGGTATATAAATGTCAGAGTAAACATTTCCACAATTAGGGTCATGAGTTTTCTGTGCCAGGCAAAACAACTATGTTGATTCATAATTATGTTGGAAAGCTTCCTTATGGTACAGTTACACAAGTAATCTGTAGACTTTGTCAATCCAATAAAATGCCCACATTACATGTAGCAACGACAAAATGAACTTTTAAAATATTTAAATGTAATTAATACAAATAAGTGTTAGGTGATATCATCCTTCATGTTCAAAGAAGACACAGTGGAACACTGGACCGGTTATTCAGAGGGGATGGAAAGACGGTTCTGAGAACAGACTGCTGTGGAATATTCTTTTTCAGCTTTTGTGTTTGGTCTAATGATCCTGTCTTCAGATCTGCTACGGCCATTACACTCCTGGCTTTTTATCTTTGAATAAAGCATTTGAAGTTTTAATTCTTAAAGTATCACTCAGAAAGGAGCCTAACCAATATTAAGTGGATGAGGAAAACAGATGGTTTGGGAATCTAAATGACTAATGGTAAATCCCTCAGGTTTGTGACGGCCTTCTAAAAATGTCACTGTCAAAAGTCGTAGCGGAAGTGAGTGGCAAAACTTGAATCTGTGGACTGTAGTGGGTCAAAACGTCACCAGTGCAGCGAGGAGGCACCCTTAGCCCCAGGTAGCTGTGTGTTATGTTTTGGATTGTGTTTTTTTCCTTAGATAAAGGCCTTTTGTGATCAAAGGGATTCAGGGAAGAGGGAAACTCCACCAGAAAGTGTGGTCCCATTTCCCAGAGAAGCTAAATGGACGAGAAGTCTCCCGCCAGGAAAGGTAAAGTTGCCACGCTCGTTTGCAGATTTCCTTATTGAAAAGTCAGAGATATTTCTGATGTTCTTTACATTTCTGTGCTGTCTTCTGCTCCCGTTTCCATTGTCCCTCAGAGACGCCCTCTCAGCACAATATTAGCTCAACTCCCAGGCCCACTCTGTTCTTTTTTCCATATCGCTTAGGAAACTGCACAGAGCTGTCTGTCATGTCACTAAATCCTGCAATCCCTAGGAGTGAGCTTTATACAAGTCATTTTAATTCAACCCCAACCTATGCACAAATCCCTGCTCTAATGTCCTTGCCAAGGGACTGGCTATTTCTCCTGGATGTGGAAATCCACAGTAACAGGGAAACTCTTCTTTTGAAGGCAGCCATTTCCACCCCATACCCAACTTACTTAGCCATTGAAAATTTCTTCCATTGGGGTTGAAACAGGTTAAACTGACTACTGCAAGGACTGTAGGAGCTCTGCTGATCCAGCTCACTGCTAATGTGCGTCGGAAAGCAACAGAGGATGGTCCAAACATCTAAACACCTGCACCTGCACGGGAGACCTGAATGGGAGCTCCTTGCTCCTGGCTTCATCCTGGCCCAGTCAGGTCCGTTTCCACCATATGCAGAGCAAACCAGAGAAAGGAGGATCTCTCTGCCCCTCCCTTTTCTCTGTCATGCTGCCTTTCAAAAAAATAAAATAAATCTTTAAAAAAAAACTTAATTAATTTTAATCAATTTGTTTGTAGATTTTCCCCCTTTGTTTTCATTACTTTTCTTCCAATATGCATAAAAATGTTAATGCCTAATTCAAACGAGAGTGCTTTTAACATTTCGATATTTTTTTTAAAAGGTTACCTTTGCAACATATTAGATATTCTTCCTATACCACTTCATCTACATATGTATTCTACATGTTTTTTTTAAAAAAGATTCATTTCTTTTTACTGGAAAGGCAGATTTGCAAAGAGGGAGAAACAGAGAGAAAGATCTTCCATCTGCTGGTTCACTCCCCAAGTAGCTGCAATGGCCAGAACTGAACCAATCTGAAGCCAGGATCCAGGCACTTCTTCCAGGTCTCCCACATGGGTGCAGGGTCCTAAGGCTTTGGGCCATCTTCCACTGCTTTCCCAGGCCACAAGCAGGGAGCTGGGTGGGAAGTAAAGGAGTTGAAGCACAAAGTGGCATCCATATGGGATCCTGATGGTGCATGCAAGGCCAAGCCACTAGGGGCCTGCTACACATTATTTTTAGAATTATTTATTTATTTGTAATTGATAAATAAAAATAAATATAATAAATAAATGTATTTGCAGATAAAAGAAGGAAAAGACAGATCTTTCATATTCTAGTTCACTCAAATGGCCACAATGGTCAGGACTGGGCCAGGATGAATCCAAGAACCAGAAGCTTTATCCAGGTTTCCCATGTGGGTACAAAGGCTCAAGCACTTGGTCCGACTTTGCTTGTGATGAGGTTGTGATGAGCATAATAACAAAACTTGTTTAAAAATAAATTGCATATTGCCATGTTTCCAAAATGTGAAATATCTCAAATATTATCTGACATATTTTTAACCTGTATGTAAAATGTGTGAAATATTAGTAAAATGTAATTGTGTGTAGACTAAGTAGCAGCACTGAAACACATGTCAGGACTTATTTGTGAACTAGGACTAGCTCATAAGGTGTGTAAAGCAACATACAATGCTCAGTGCCACACCCCCTTACTAATCTGTGAAGAGGAGATTCGAGAGAAGCTGAAGAAGAGACGGAGCCCCAGCAGGTATGAAAAGGGGCTTAGTTAGTTGAGCAGGCAAATTGCTCTCAGCTAGCTCATTGAGGAACAGGTGCTCTGAGCTCAAGTCAAAGAACGATCCTGGCACCGCTTTAGTACCACTCTGGCTTGGGTGATGACTGCCTCTCCTTTGTGCTTCTCTTGTACTCTCTCCAAGGGCCATATAGTAAGCACAGCAGCCTCAGGACCTTAGGACCTCAGGATGTGCCTTCTGACCTCAGACTAGGTTCAAGGGACTTTGGGGTAGGCGGATGAGAAGAGACTTAGCACTGAATATGAATCTGTGAATTAGTGTGTGAGTTAGTGGCAAAATGGAGTTTAAATTAATGTGTTGTTTGCATAAGAATAAAGCATTGAAAGGCAGATCATGCAATGACACAGGTCCATAGCAGGAAGCTGGATCAGAAGTGGAACAAGCCAGGCCCCAAAGCAGAGCCCATATGGTATGAAACGTACAATGCCACAACCTGGGCCAATTTTTTTTTTAAGTTGAATATACATGAAGGTAGGGACTAATGATACCCACAAAATATTTCCAATGAACATTACACCAAGGTGTTCATGAAAGTGTTCAATTATAGCTCACCAATCAGATTGTTTATAACAGAATGCTGAATATGCAGTTAACTTGATTCAAAGGTGCTCCCTATGTGTAGATGCTTAAACTTCATGGTAATTTAATGAGGATAACAGAAGGATGGACCACTGACTTGCAGTCCAGAGGTGGAATTTGTGATTGACTCTCACCATCTTCCCTTTCATTTTTGGAGCAATAGGATATGAGCACCTTGCATAGTTTTTTCCACTATTTGTTATTTGCTTCCCACAATTTGTTCAAGAAGTCCATGTTTGCTTTTCTTAGCTGTAAGATGGCAGATTGGTTTGAAGCCAGCCAAAGAATTCAGCAAAGAAAGGATTGGGACTACCCCTGATGTGGGGGGAAGAAATGGGAGAAGGTGGTGTCTGTGAGCATGCTCCTGACACACCTCTGTGTTGTTCAGGTCCAGATTTCTGCTCCTTACGCTATGGGCTGGCTCTCATCATGCACTTCTCCAACTTCACCATGATAACCCAGCGAGTGAGCCTGAGCATCGCCATCATTGCCATGGTGAACAGCACCCAGCAGTTCGATCTGACCAATGCCTCCTTCGAAGACCCTCTGGTAGACACCCTCAGTAACCCAAGCAGACCCATCAAGGAGTTTAATACCAGGGTAAGTATGATGGAGAACAGGATTCTTTATGGAAAATGAAAAAAGAGAGAGAGAGAGAAAATCTTGGATCTTTACTTGGCAGAGTAGATACAGTGACTGCTAAAAAGAAGTGAAATTATTTTTCTTTGAGACACTGTTTAATTCTCTAGTAATAACTTTTTTTGAGATTCTTATAATTATAAGGTGGAAGAACTATAGAAAAATGTAAAAATTCTAAAAATGAAACAGTGAAAAATTAGCTCTTGTCCACTGAAAAACAAATTATGTGTAGGCCCATCCTTCTGGTTGTCTAAGTCTATTCAAATCTCTAAGCCTTTCCTTGCTTTTGAGTTACTTACACCCTGCAAATTTTGCATAAGAAGTTAAAATTGTTCTTATCTGTAGCTTTGCAAATAACTTGTGCCTTTTGAAAAATCAACTATACTCTCCTCCATTCATCACATCCCTCTCCCTCCCCCAGTTGAATAAAGTGCTTTGCTATTTATTTACAGTTTACTTCACAACTGCTTGTATATACATGATTCTTGTGAATTCTCTTTTGAAGTTGTAGTATCTTACTAAATCCCTCCTTAATGAATGAGTTGAATAAAATCTTTATATAAAGTTGAATAAAAACTTTATATTTGTGGGAGAATTGTAATCATATCTTAGTTCTAAAATTAGCCCTTAAAGTATTTATCATGACTGTATATTCCTAATGTTATCAATATAATTCATAATAAATTAGTCCCAGTTTACTTTTTAAAAGATTTATTTATTTTTATTTGAAAGGCAGATTTACATAGAGGAGAGACAAAGAAAAGAATTTTTCTTCCACTGGTTCATTCCCAAATAGCTACAATGGCCAGAATTGAGCTGATCTGAAGCCAGGAACCAGGAGTTTCTTCTGGATCATTCCAATATGTGCAGATTCCCAGGTCTTGAGTCATCTGCTGATTTCTCAGGAAATTAGTAGGGAGCTGAATGAGAAGTGTAGCAGCTGGAACAGAGAATGGTGCCCATATTCTCTACCGGCTGTGTAGGCAGAGGATTAAGTTGCTATGCCACTATGTCAGCCCCTAACCCTCTTTTCTTTTTAGTGGTAACCCTGCTTCCACTTACCCTTCCATTATCATGCCTACACTTTTACATGCCTGTGCTCAGGAACCGAGGACACTTTCTAATTGCCAGACATGCTGTGCACCTCCAGACTCTGGACCTGTTCCTCAGTATTCCCCTACCCATCATCAGTGACCCAAGGAAAGCTTCTGTCTGAGTAAATGAAGGTCCCTGGTAGTGTCTGATCATTTGGTATCATTCAAAATGCTGGGACTGCATGCTTGCCATTTTCTCCAATTAGAATAAAATTTCTTTTTTCCTATTTTGCTTTTATAAAATGTGTATTTTTATTTGAAAGGCCGATTTACATAGAGAAGAGAAACAGTGATAGAAAGAGATCTTCCATCTGCTGGCTCATTCCCCAAATGGCCACAACAGCCAGGGCTGGGCCAGGCCGATACCAAGAGTCTGGAACTCCATCTGGTCTCCCATGTGTGTTGCAGGAGTCCAAACACTTGGTCTATCCTCCACTGCTTTCTCAGATCCCTTAGCAGGGAGCTGCATCAGATGTGGAGCAGTGAGGACTTGAATGGGGTTCCTGTGGGATGTTGCATTGCCATAGGTGGCAGTTTAACTTGCTGTTCCACAAAGCCTAATGCTTTCCTCTTCATCTAAATCATAGCCATTCTAAAAAGGATGTTGCTTCCTTCCTGGGACTTGTTCCAAATTGTTCTTTTCTCACAGTCCCCTGTTTCACCTATAATCATCCTTAAATCTTAATCCTTATATCTATTACATACTTTGTGTTCTTTATAGCTATTTTAAATGGATAAAATATCTTATATTTTATATTCTTTGGCTGTCAAATCATGATGACATTTATCTAGGAGAACACTGAAAGTTATGTATTGAATTGTAGCAAAAGAAAAATGAGATGTTATTATTTTGTATATGTGTTTTGGAAACTTAGTTTTGCCCCAGAGTTAATTTTGTTTCTTCATCAGGGCCTGATTTTGGTAAGAGTTGAATCAAGTTGACTCTTTTTCTTGAAGCCACGAGTCAATGTCACACCACTTTCACATACAATTAAAGGAAATCTTTCACAGTTGAGACAGCTCTCAGTGGCTCTTTCCATTTCTTCCTGTCATCCATCTACAAAATCATCTTCTTTATATTTTTTTAATTTCTTTTTTTTTTTCTTAAAAGAAGCACATGAGGGATGTGATTGGGTGGAATTTTTCTTTTGTTTTTGTCTAATTGCTTGTTTTCTAGTCTTTACTAAAATAAATATGGTACAGTCTGATAATCCCCAAGAAATTCTGGCTATAAAGTAGACTTTTTTATTTTTTAAAGATTTATTTTGGGTGCTGTGATGCAACAAGTGAAGCTGCTGCCTGTGATGCTGGATCCCGCATGGCTCAGGTTCAAGCTCTGATCCAGTTCCCTGCTATTGCACTTGCAAAAGCAGTGGAAGATGTCGCAAGTGTTTCGGCCCCTGTGGGAGATCAGATGAAGTTCCTGGCTCCTGGTTTCTGACTTCAGCCTACCCTAGCCTCTGCCATTACAGTCATCTGGGGAGTGAACCAAGAGATGGAGCATCTTTCTCTCTCTAATTCTGCCTTTCAAATCAGTAAAATAAAAGTTTGTGGACCCAAGTCAGGCTGAAGCCAGGAATCAGGAGCTTCATTTGCATTTCTCACATGGACCCAAACTCTTGAACTACTCTCTGCTGATTTTCCCCAACCGTTGTAGGGAGCTGGTTTGGAAGTAAAGCAGCTGGGACTTGAACCATTGCCCATTTTGGCATCTGGTATCTCTGGCGGCAACTTCACGAGCTACACCACTACCCAAAGTAGACTTTTATAAAAAGGACTTCTTAGCAAAGAGTTTTCTTTTTCTTCTTCTCCTCCCTCCCCCATCCTTCCCTCCTGCTCCCCCAGGCTTCTGTATATCAATGGAGCCCGGAGACTCAGGGCATTATCTTTAGCTCCATCAGCTATGGGATAATACTGACCCTGATCCCAAGTGGATACTTAGCAGGAATATTTGGAGCAAAGCAGATGCTTGGTGCTGGCTTGCTGATCTCATCTCTTCTCACGCTTTTTACACCATTGGCTGCTGACTTCGGAGTGATTGTGGTCATTGTGATTCGGACGTTCCAGGGCATGGCACAGGTATCCAGACACTTATTCATTTTTTGTGGGAAATAGAAGCCTGAAAGTTATGAAAGCTTAAAAGTCGTGATTTTTCTTTTCAGGGAATGGCATGGACAGGTCAGTTTACAATCTGGGCGAAATGGGCTCCTCCACTTGAACGAAGCAAGCTCACCAGCATTGCAGGGTCAGGTAAGTACACACATGTGGGTCACAGCTGTGTGAAGTGTCGCATCGTACATCTCCTTCTTCCTATGAATCAGGCAAGTTGATGAAAGAAGAGGGAAAAAGCAAAATAGAGTAATTAGAATTGACCATGTAAGACAGTTCTTTTTTTTTTTAAGATTTATTTATTTTTTTCAGTGGAAAATGAGATACACAGAGAGGAAGAGAAAGAGGAAGATCTTCCGTCCAATGATTCAAACTTTGGCTCATCCAAAGTCAGGATCCTCTTCTGGGTCTCCTACACAGGGGCAGGATCTCAAAGCTTTGGGCCATCCTCAATTGCCTTTCCATGCACTTTTTGGAGTACCCTTACATTGACTGAGAAAATACACTTTAACAACACAACTGAACTCTGTTGAGCATCTTACTCTTGGGTAAAGCACATGGCCTCATCCTGGAGACTTGAATTTGACCAAAACCCTCCTACTTCCTTCTATTACAGTTGTTTCCAGCTTGCTGTCTTCCCAATCCTCTTTTCTTATCAAACCCAAGCCACCTTTTAAAGATGGGTATTTCAGACTCCACGTGGTAGCCTAGCAGCCGAAGTCCTCGCCTTGTACTCGCCAGGATCCCATATAGGCTCCAATTCTAATCCTGGCAGCCCTGCTTCCCATCCAGCTCCTTGCTAGTGGCAATGGGAAATCAGTCGAGGATGGACAAAACCCCTGGGATCCTGCACCCATGTGGAAGACCTGGAAGAGGTTCCTGGCTCCTGGCTTCGGATCAGTGCAGCACTGGCCGTTGCGGCCACTTGGGGATTGAGTCATCTGACAAAAGATCTAACTGTCTGTCTCCTCTCCTCTCTGTATATCTGACTTTCTGATAAAAATGTAATAAATTCTGAAAAAAAAAAGATGGGGCTTTTTTGTCAATCTGCTTGAGAATCTTTAAGGTGATCCTTCAGGGCAGAAATGTGCTCTGCCGTCACGTTCTGGCTTCTCACTTGCCTCCCCTCTGCAAGCAAGATTCCAGATGGTGGCTGTTACACACGCACAATTGCACTTCCTCTCCCATCAGCTCTACTCCCACCAGCTCCTGCTCCTGACAGTTCTCTCTTAACCAGCCTCTGTGTGTCTTGACAAAATTCCATCTATCTTCTTGCTTAGCTAATCTACGCAGTTTGTAAATATTACAGGCATTATTAACTTATCCACAGATGTAACTCCATTGTACATTGCAGTTTCATTATTCTATTCATATTCTGCATTTTTTTAAGTTAAAAATTGTGAACCATTATGGGTCTCACATGATTAAAAAAAGGGCCCTAGTACATGGGTCATCATCTGCTGCCTTCCTAGGTATATGAGCATAAAGCTGGATTGGAAGCGTGGCAGCAGGGATTCTGACTTGCACTCTTATAAGGATGCTAGCTAGTTTTGCAAAGAGGAAACTTTACCTATCATACTGCAATGCAGATTCTGAAACTTCTGTTTGATATATGTACGGGGGGCAGTTGTGTGTATGAGTGTTCAGGCACGTTTGCTTGTGTGTTTTTTTTTTGCTATGTGAAATGCACTTCTTGCACTTACATATATGTATCAATTTAAATGTAGGCTCAGAAGTATACATTGTATGACATTCGTGATAGCAAATTTTGTTCACATTTTTCTTTCCAAGTAAATCAAGATATCTCAAGGCAAGGACTTGTCTCTTACCAACCTTTGTAAACCTTTCCTTTTCTGCTCCAACTCCATATTGTATCGTGTGGGAAGCTATACTTACAGTTTCTGAGACAAATTAAAGGATTTAGTCACTTTGGTGCAAAAGTGCCACTGCAACAAAAGCTATATCACTAGTGTTTATGCTGCCTAATTACTTCACAAGACTTTATTGGAGAAGATGCTGAGAGCAAGAAGATATCCTCTCATGACCCAGGAATCCATGCTCTGCCCTCATGCTGTTGTCACAATGTCCTGTCCAGTTTTTCATTATGCTCATCGGTGTTTTATTCCTTTTCTCTTCAGGGGCAGCGTTTGGATCTTTCTTCATCCTCTGTGTGGGGGGACTAATCTCACAGGCCTTGGGCTGGCCTTTTATTTTCTACATCTTTGGTGAGTCACTGCCTCTTGAATTAAAATGCCTTCACATCCCAGGTCCTTATGTTGGCATGTACATCACTCACATTCCTCCAAGAAGAGAGAAAAAGTCCTTGTCAAGTGCAAGATGACAGAGAATGAGGAATAGGTTCTTTTTAATCAGGTCCAACAACTGACTCAACACCTGCTTCTGACTTGGGAAGCCCATGAACAAACCAGAGGGGCTGTCTATTCATGTGGTGCCAACTTTGAGAAATCAATGACGACTCTTCTGCCTTCAGCATCTCCAGTAGATTCTCTGTCACTACCTCTGACATGCCCGGGCTAGGTGCTGTATGAAGTTAAGATGGCAACATTGGTTCAGCACATTGTGTCTTTTAAACCATTATTATTGTTTCTGTTAAAGATCCTTTAACATCTTCTCCACTGGGTGATTCCTGCAAATAAAATCAACTGGCTCCTTCCTCATGGACTTGTCTAGGTCTTATCCCATCAGATCTAGTCATTCTCCTCTCTGTGATCCTTACTGATATTTTCGGTCTAAGTTATGTTGGCATGTAATAATTTATTTCGCTGCTTCATTTGTCTACTAGACTGTGAAATGTTTGAAACAAGGAATACAGTATATAGCTCATGTAATTTACCCCTTTGATACTATCATGGTGCCTAATTTTGAGCTTCTACAGGAAAGAATGGATGAATGCAAAAGTTAATAAAATTTAAAGGACATTGGCCCTCAGACTCTTCACATAGAATCTTCTTCGAATAACAAGTTTCAGTAATGAAACAAGTTCCCATTAAGTTTCATTGATAATGCTAAATGGTGATATTCAATATAGCTCAAGCTTTCTCATTAGTGATCATTCTGGTTTGCACATGTGAGCCAGACATTGTCAAAAAGTATTTATTCTGGAAACCCATAGTGGATGTTTGGTCTAAATGCAAATGCACTGTCTTTTTCAAATGCTTTGGAAAATTTTTCTTTACATTTATTAACGGAAGGTTGGTCCACATATGTGAGACTACTCTTCTTCTTGAGTCCTAACTGTTCTTGTCTTCCAAAAGAAGACAGTAATGTGTGCATTAAGAATTATTGCTAAAAACACATAGCAGTAAAATGATTGGAGCCTCTAGAATAATTAGTCAGATATCCAGTGTCCAAGCTTATGCTATTTCTAGAAGGCTCTAAAGCTGACAAAAGCAACTCTATGTTTGAGAGATAGTCACTGGAAAGCATGAAGGGAAAAGGAAGCCTTGTAGGACAACTGAAACAAAGGAATGGGAAATTTTATGTGCTTATGCTAGAACTGATGGTGTGATGGGGGGAGGACAAGCTATCTCACAGAAAACTCTCTTTCCCCAGAACAAATCCACCCAAAACTCATTTTGTCCCTGCTTCCCAGGTAGCATTGGCTGTATTTGCTGTCTCCTGTGGTTCATGGTGATTTATGATGACCCCATGCATCACCCATGCATAAGTACCAGGGAGAAGGAATACATTGTGTCCTCTCTGGCTCAACAGGTACAGTGCACTCCTGCCCAAATCTCCAGGACAGGTGTGGCTCTCACAGGAGAGGTGCCACTGGACCTGTTCCAATGCCCATGCTGATGAAATATCTCCTTTCAGTCCAGTTCTCCAAGACGATCTGTCCCCATCAAGGCCATGGTTAAATGCCTACCACTTTGGGCCATTTTCTCTGGGTTTTTCAGCCACTTCTGGTTGTGCACCATAATCATAACATACCTCCCAACGTACATCAGCACCGTGCTCCATGTGAACATCAGAGATGTGAGTATACTTCTTGTACTTCTGTGAAAATAAGAACACTGGGCAAAAGGAGAAATTGTTCAGTACTGCCTTTACGTTCTAGTTTTGCATATAGCCACCCACTCAGCCATCACATGGACACTGTAAGAGGTACTGCAATGATTGTCATTTAATAAATGTAAAAATGGAACACTTAGGTGAGATAATTTGTCTAGTTAACACAACCACTAAGTGGTAGAACTGCTGTGGCTTCAGTATTACTAAACATTATGCTACATAGGGTCAAACCCCATGGTGTAACAGGTTAAGACTCCACCAATAAGCCATACAAATTTCAATTTGAGTCCCTACTGCTCCTCTTCCAAGCCAGCTCCCTGCTAGTGGCCTGGAAAAGCAGCAGAGGCTGTCCTAAACGCTTGAGCCCTTGAACCCACATGGAAGACTTAAAGTTTGTGGTGCCTGGACTCAGACTGGCCCAGCTCTGGCCATTGCAACCATTTGGGGAGTGAACCAACAGATGGAATCTCTCTCTCCTTCTCTCTCTCTCTTTCCCTCACTGTAACTCTGCTTTTCAAATAAAAATAAACAAATATTTAAAAAATTATCTATACTGTTACAATAGCAGATTCTACAGTTTCTCTTAGAAGCCATATTCTTTCCCATGGAGACCAGTGAGAGGCAGGTGAAGGTCTTCTTACTTGAGACCACATCTGCTAGTATTAGAAAGGAAGTTGTTTCCCCAGAACAACTCAGAATATTGGGGATGGGCTAAAGCTGGTCTGTGTAACTGATTTTGATGCCCTTGGACCTCCCTAACTGTTCTGTATAAATTTCCTTCCTTCAGAGTGGAGTTTTGTCCTCCCTGCCTTTTATTGCTGCTTCAAGCTGTACAATTTTAGGTGGCCAGTTGGCAGACTTCCTTCTGTCCAGAAATCTTCTCAGATTAATCACTGTGCGCAAACTCTTTTCATCCTTAGGTAAGGATGGTTGGGTGGGTTCAGTTAACAAATCCATTGCTATGTGTGATCTAAAAAGTCCTCATAGTACATCCTTTGTTGCCTAGGGCTCCTGCTTCCATCGCTATGTGCTGTGGCCCTGCCATTTGTGGCTTCCAGTTATGTGACAACCATTGTTTTGCTCATACTTATTCCTGGGACCAGCAACTTGTGTGACTCTGGTTTTATCATCAACACTTTAGATATTGCTCCTAGGTAAGTGCTTTACCTGTTTATAACCCCTCCCCCAGATCCTTCCAGAGGTGTTTGACCTCAGTTGTTACTATGTAACTCTTTCATGTTGACATGCACTGGAAGATGAAGGAATGATTATTAATTAGAAATGTCTGTATGTGACCAGGCGCTAATGCGATATTTTTTGAACAACAGTTCCAAATCTAGCCAGGTAATCATTTAGAGGAAAAATTTCTGAAGTTTCCTGATCAGAAATTGTGCTGTGTACCTTGGAAAAAGGCCCACAGATAAGTGTTTTGGGAAGGTTCTATATTATACCATATTTATGTATTTGCTTTGAGCCAAGGACTTCTCATATAGCCACATATGGCATCCTCCAACTACATCAGGTAGGTGCTATTGTTTTCAGTTCAGGGTAAATGGGGCAACTGAGACATAGAAGCTAAGTGGTATGGCCATTATCATGCACAGACAGAGACAGGATTTGGACCAAAGCAGTTTGGCTTCAGAGTCTGTGTCCTGCCTGTTGTGCGAACATCTCCCAAGCTGAGCACTGGGGTAAAGAAACCCAGTGTCCAAGGAGACAAAGTTTTGTTACTGACTCAGTGGTCAAGTGGTTTCAAAGTTGGTGGACACAGCATAATAAATGTCTCTAGGTGAACCAAGGATCACATTAGGTACTGTGATTTTGCCATTAAAGCCACACTGCCCTGAAGCTGAGTTGCTGCAGCCGGCTTTCTGTGTAAACTCGTCTCACCACAGGTACGCAAGTTTCCTCATGGGTATCTCCAGGGGATTCGGCCTCATCGCAGGAATCGTCTCTTCCACAGCCACTGGATTCCTTATCAGTCAGGTTGGACATGTTATCAAATCTTTGCAAGTACTGCTTTATAAAGGCATTGGAAACATGCCCTGTGCTTTCAAGGATGGTGTGATCCAATGGGAGAGAAAGCATAGATTTCTACACAATTCTTGTATTTGGGGGAACCTCTAAATCAGACTCTGGTAGGTCAGGTTTCCAAGTAGAAAAAAAACAACCAAATTTCTCAAAATGAACAGATGGGTGATTGAGCTCTCTGGGCACACAATGCAGCAAGTATAACTTCTTAGAGGTACAAAAGTGTGGAAAGGTCTGAATTATAGCATGAGTGAATGGCGCATGTCTGGGATATTAGAGCTGAAAACTGGGGACGGGGTAGGGGAGGACAGAAGAGGAATGCCATGGCAAGTTTGTTCATGATAATTCCAATTTTTAAAAAATCATATCAGGAGACATAAGTGTCACAAGGCCAGTTTGAAGAGAGGTTAAGTACAGCACAGAAGACAGTGGCTGGGAGACTCTTCAGAGTGGGAGGACTATGAGGTTCGCTCAGTGTTGAGAAGTGTTGAATAAGAAGCAGAACCAGGCTGGGCTGGAAAGATGGACATACGTTCTCTTATACAAATAGAAGTACTACCTTGTTTTTATTTCATCTCAATGCAATCTAGTTTCCTCACTTATTTTTTTTTTTTAACACATTGCTAGGAATGCACTGTTGTAGAAATGAGCTATGGTTTATCACAACTTGGTAAGGAGTGGCAGAACTAATTGGACTCCTGTTAAGTTGTGATATTCACATTGTTGTGATAGACATGAATGGCCAAAACAAAAGAGAAAGCACAAACATTAGATTTTTAAACTGCCACTTTAGACATAGTTGTAAATGAATATAAATAGCACTGTATTTTCATGAAGGCAAAAAATACAAATTTCCAGGAATATGTTAGTGTAATTTAATCTATTTTTTGTTGAAAGAACTATCCAGCCCAATTCAGAACCCAAGGTGCGTTTCAGAACCTTGTTGTTTCTATCAGTTTCCTGTGGTGTTTGATGATCTGTGCTGTGAAGTGACCACTATCAACTGTTCCCTGGGCTCTCTGTAATCAGGGTTGCCCCCTTCTAAACGAAAGATTTCCGGAAGTAATGAGGATGGAACTTGCCTCAGTAATAACGTATTGTTTGTGCCTAGGATTCTGCGTCTGGTTGGAGGAATGTATTTTTCCTGTCTGCTGCTGTCAACATGGTTGGCTTGGTATTTTATCTCACGTTTGGACAAGCAAAAATCCAAGACTGGGCCAAAGAGAGGCCCCTCACCCGTCTCTGAGGACGCAGAGTGGCTGACTTAAACGTAGAACTGACCATTCACGTCCCAACAGTTTTGACTCACTGCCATTTGTTCACGTTCCTGTTCCTAGACAACAGTCTTCAGCTCTTGCTCGAAGTGTTAAAGTTGCCAGGGAACCTCTGAACCACACTGGTGCCCGGGCCCCTGGTTTGACGGGAAGTCCGTATGCTGCTAATTGTTTATAGAGTCTCCAAGTATTTCTAAGCTACAGGCAAACCTGGCAACTCCCAGACAAATTTAAAAAGTCTATTCCTACTGCCTTTGAACTACTCTTTGTTTGGAAAATACTAGATGAATAAACATCTGTGTGAAAATAATCCTTAATAAGTGCCTTCATATGGGAGGTTTCATGGGGGAGATTTATATATAGCCATATGTTACAGAGCTCGGAGGAGAACAGAATTTTAAACTGTAATTCACAGAATTAACATCTTATTTTTATATACTGTGAAAGCTGGATCTCACTTATATGATTAAATTCTATTAAAATCCACATGCTAAAACGAAATTTTCAGATTAATTAGATTGAAATTATTTTCTTCAGGAGAAGCAGGCATTTACTTATTTTAGATAAAGTCCAGAAGACTGACCACCAGAAAATTGCCAAGCAAAGATTAAATGAATGAGGTTACCTAGAAATGGGGAACAGAGACGAGAGACTTGGAAAGCTTGTTTGGAAAGAAAGGTGGCTGTGGGGTGGGGTGGGGAATAAGAATGCAGGCACTTCCAGAAGGGACAGTGAGAAAGTTCAGACATTTAATGACAACAGAAGGGAGAGGCAGAGGCACCAGAGGTAAAGATGACAGACAGTGGCAACGTAGATATAAAAAACATAACACATGAGAGAAGTTAAAAATCTCCCATAGATAATTTTTAAAAGTAGAAAAAGATATTTGGACTTTCCCCCTATAATACATATTTTCTCAGGATTCATTCTCACTCCAGCAGGAACTGACTTTGACTTTTACCACTAAAACACATTTTCTACAGATTCAGCTGGTTCTTTTTTGCTACAGCTTTTCTAGAGAAGTGATTATCATGCTTAAGATTGCAGTAGAACTGGGATTAGAACTGAGAAAACTTCTAGTCCCACTAGAACTGGGACTAAAAACAAGCTTGGGCTAATTTAGCAAGTGAAGACAATCTCTGCATACAAATCAACAGTCATTGTACTGAGGAAAACAGAGCATTAGGGGTTGAGAAAGACACTTGAGGACTCATTGCTTCTGCTTTCTGAGTATCCGCAATACATGCCAAAAGAAATTTTGTAGAAAACCAAGGAGGGTGTAGAATAATGGATAAGTAGATCATGTATGGAAGAAAAAGAAGAAGGCAGACAGCCTGATGGAAAAATGGAGAACGATTTAAACAGACACTTCATAAAAGAGAAAGCCTAAGAGATAACTAGACATTCAGCTTCACTAGTCATCACAGGAGTGAAAAGCAAAGGCATAATGAGATACCGTTAGACACCTAACAGAACAGAGAAAATGGACAAATGTGGAAAAACAGCAAATGTTTTCAAAGGTGTGAATCAAAAGGAACTTTCTCATACTGTAAACATGAGCATACATTAGAACTTTGCAGAGCTGCTAGGCAGTGTCTCCCAAAACTACATGTATGGCCTAATGACTCATTTTATATACAAATGCTTGCATTCATTCATAAAAATATGTACAATAGTGAGTGATCACTACTGCATTGTCTGTAATAACTCAACAGGAAACAACTACATTGCCTGAAAAAGGAACAGTAAGTAACTAAATCATGGTGTAGTAACATGAACAGACCATAATACACAACACCATTGTGGGTCCCATGAGCACACTGAAAGAAGACAGAGTACCTTCTTGTAACAATTTGTACAGAATGTTTAAAAAGAGGCACAACTAATCTAATTTAAAAAGACATGTTAGCAATTTTCCTTGGGCAAGAACTGATTGGATGGAAGTTGCCTAAGACTGGTTCTTAGGGTATTGATGATATCTTTTTCTCATCTTGGATGTTAGCCAAGTAGACATGAGTGTATTCACTTTGTGGAAAACACATATTGCTAATTTACATATTTATGTATGTGAACAGTACAATGTTTATTAAAGTAAATGTAAACTTGCATCCATTTCAGGCTTCTCATTTCTTTTTGTCTCAGATCTAAGGGGAAGTTGGGAATGAATTTTGGCCCTCTGCTTTTTATTCTCCCTTATTCTCTTTCTCCTTGTCATTTCTTGGATCTGCAACATCAGAGCAGAAAGAAAGGTAGTGGGACCATCTGTGTTGTCTACTTTTGAATCAAAGCCCAATATCCCATACTACAAGATTAATGAGTTTCTAATCATGCTGAAAGGAGCCAACACGATGGTTCCAACTGGCTAATCCTCCACCTCTAAGCACTGGTGTCTCCTATGGGCACCTCTTCATGTCCTGGCTGCTCCACTTTCCATCCAGTCTCCAGCTAATGGCCTGGGAAAGCAGCAGAGGATGTCCCAAAGGCTTGAGACCCCATGCCCATGTAAGAGTCCTGAAGGAGGCTCTTGACTCCTAGCTACGGATTGACTCAGTTCTGCCATTGTGGCCATTTGGGTGGTAAACCAATGGATGGAAGATTTTCTTTCTCTGTCTCTCCTCTTTGTAAAAAGAATTTGCCTTTCCAATCAAAATAAATAAATCTTGTATGTCTAGGCTTTCTGAGCAACTATTCTGATTGATTCTTGACTTATTGCATCTGTATTTAAGAGATTTTTAAAGTATCTGAATCAATGAAATTAAGTTACATGCTTGTATCTGTAGAAAAAAATAATTTTTTGGATGTTTTCTCTCTTGATTTTCTTTATTTGATGGTTTGAAGAAGAATTGTCATTCACAATTCCTAATAGATTCAAAATAGATGCAATTGTAAGTTGATTGGAAGCATTTCTAATTCACCACTGTAACCTGCCCCAATCCCTAAAGGATTACTTCTTACCTTACTTCTTATGTTTGTTTTCTCAAACAGCGTACTGTCACCTAATAATGATAATACCTACCTTTCCCATTTGATTATTAAATATTATGAATTATCTTAGCATATTCCTTAGTGTTGAACAATATTTCCCTTGAGCATTCTTTTATATACAGCAAAATTTGATTCTCTAGTCACTTTTTTAGGACTCTGATGGCTATGCTGATAGAGGAGCCTTGCTCTATGTGCATTCATGTAATTTCTGTGTCTTTATCATGTTTAGATATTAGGCAGCTGCCCATCTCATAAAAAGAAAGAAAACCTGTTCTTACTAACACTGGAAAAGATGATTAGAATAGGATTTTTCAAAAATTTGCTGCCATTATTTCAAGGATTGAAAGCATTGATTTGTAAAACTACAAGAGCCTCAAAGCCATTCTAAGACTTCTTGGAGAATCCTTTTCAGTATCGATCATAGTTATTGGTCCATTAAAGGATTTGTTTTGCCAATGTTGACCGTTTGTGTTACCTTGAAGTGTCATTCACTCTATACACAATTTTAAACTTTGTATTAAATTTTCTTCTTACATTCCTTTTATTATATCTGAAGTTTTTGCTCCTTCTGTACTTCTGTCATGATGCATTTTGTTCTTTCTGCCAAAATTAGACCACATAGTACTTGATTAGCATAAAGGTATTTGTGATTTTATTTCATTGTCTTATTAGCTTTATCCTTTGTTATTTTCCCCTTTCTTCTTATGAGTCCAGTGATATGGATGCTTGGCAGGCATTCCAAGAGAGACATATAGCAGAGGACCTCCTGTGATGTACAAGAGCTGTGTACAGGCCAGGAGTCATGGAAGGCCTACCCCCCAGTGTTTGATGTTTTGTCCTCCCTTGGAATGTTGCCTGATCCTTGACTCACACAGTAGAGCTACTTATCTACCCTGTGCATGGAACTGTTATGGGTTACTCTGACCTTGTGGAAATCGAGCTAATATATACTCCACACACCTGTTTTCCCTCCATTTGCACCATGCTTTTGTAAAAGTATATAAACCTTCACTTTTTTTTCTCAGCACATCATCCTACAAGATGATGGCCTCCCTGCTGCCATAATAAAATATTCAGTTCTGCACAACCTCGTGTTCTTTGTTTTTAATCCCCAATAATCTAATTTTAAATGTATAGCTCATTTATTTTTAGTTAATTATTAAAGAGATTAATTCTTATAGGATTATGTCTCCAAGTCTACTTTTGTAGGAAGATTGCTTTTGCTTGTGCTGTGCCACCTAAATTCATGAATGCTTTATTTCTCAAGTCAAAAATACAGGGAGAAAAAAAGAATCAACTACTGACTTTCTCTTAATACACAGAGTAAGCTGCCGTGTTGAGACAGTGTACTACCTCACCCAAGTGCAGCTTCCTGCGTTTTGTCAGTGACTGTGGAAATTTTGTTGCAGCCCTTAGCAATCAATATATTCATATTACATTAAATCTTTTCCACATGTTCATCATGTTCAGCATGTTCATCGATTGGGTGCCATGTTTGTTGCTGTTCTTTGGCTATAATTCAAGGTCTAGAATGAGGGTGAGACAACTCAGGTACACAAGGGTTGTATTAGGAGGCAGTCTTGCTAACATGGAACTAGAACATGGGAGTGTACCTCATGGGAGTGTACCTCTTGCTTGCTGTAGCTTAGCACTGATACTTCTGTTCCCCTGACAATTCATGATCTTTTTGCTGAAAACATTGCATTAGAAGTTATTTTGTTTGTTTGTTTGTTTGTTTGTTTGAGGGGAGTGGGATACGTGAGGACAGGGAGAACAGTACTTAAATAATCCTCTGAGTCCCAGAATAGCTGAAAATCTCTTTCCTATTTGCTGCATATAAGTTTAGAACATGAAAACACTGGCTTAGGCAGAAACAAAATTTTTGTCTCACGACTTTTCTTCTTGAAAACACTTTTGACATCCCACCAGTGTCTTCTGGTACTTACTAGGAAAAGGAATTCTGATGAACCAGCCAGTTTTTGTAGGAGAGATACATTTAGGCTAGCTGTTCCAAGGTTCTTTTTAAATTATTATTTTATTTTGATAATATTTACATAGTTGATTAGGGCACAAAGATTCAAGGGCTACAGCAAGTGGGTAAGACTATTGTTTCCACATTCTGTCTCTCTCTCTCTCTTTTTTTTTTTTTCTTTTTTGTATCTAGGGTAAAGAGGGAAATAAAGGGAGAAGCCCCACCCAGCCTCCCACCCATCCCAGGTCCCCAATGTGAGTCATGCTCGGAGGGTCTTGCTCAAGTAGTTTTAATAGTTCAAACAGTTCTGAATTGCTGCCAATCTCGCCACTCCAAGCACGATGAAATTTCTCCAGAATCCACTGGCTGACATAGTCCACCTTAGAGTCTCCGTTTGCCCATATTTTCATTGTCCACACATGGCTGGGGTATATGATTGATTTGTTCTGTACTCCGTCCTCTTTTGTGGTACCAGGTGTCCTCTGCAGATTCTGATGGACAACCATATCCTCCATGTGCACCTGGATACATTGTCCACTGCTCCGTCTCAGCCTCTGAGGAGGCTCAGCTTTGACACATGCACTGCATGGTCAGACTGTGGGACCTGCATTTCCCTTCATGTTTGGGGCTCTGAGATCAGCAGCTCAATCGGAGGGATCCTCAAAGAAACTTTGTCTGAGATAATGCCAGACCCTATTGTTGTGTGTGCATTCCAGTACAGGATCTGGAACAGTCCATTGTCCCAATCAGCTTACATACATGTTGGTGGTTGCCCTTGCTGGGGCAGTTCTGTTTCCAGCCCTGTCTTCCACACTAATCAATGGGTGTTGGAGTCCGGCCTGATCCTGCCCAGCACACACTCGGCCCTCACACAAGCAGCGGGAACTGCAGCCTAGCTGGAACGACCCACAATAACTCCCACCAACCCACCCCCTGCCGTGATTTCCGTACTTGCCAGTATGTACAACAGACTGGTCCAGTCTGTCCCATATCCCATTCAGCTCTCACACACGTCAAAGGGCTCAACCCAACCAACTCCACTATCCAGCCCACACACATGCTGGTGGGTGCCGTTCTGTTCAGCCACACCAACCCCAGTCCTGGTTTTCATGCTCTCCAGTGGGAGTAGCAATCCAATAGGGAGGTGCCCACTATTTCCTACTGGACCCACTCCCCCACTCCCACTCCTGGATCATGCACTCTCCCTTCCATTTTGTTTTTACTTACTGACTCTCCTTGATATATTGTATTTTATTCACTAGGAATTTGTCTCCTACCTGTATAGAAGAAACTCATTGAGTCTCCATCTTCTAGGTTCTTCTGATTCTTATCCTTGAGCCTTTTTCTTTGCTTTCTTCATGAATTTCTCAGTACTGACATCACACACTTTTGAAGGACTTCTTCAGTTTCTGTCACTTCCAAGTTACTTCCTAAAATTGCTTAAAATTATGCCCATTCCCATTTTCCTAAGGAAAAGTACTCATGCCCAATTTTAGTGCAACTTCTGAAGAGTAAAACCTTCTGATTGTCAACAAGGGAATAATTCCAAGTATTGAATTTGGGATAAACTGTTAACAATTCATAATTTCATCTTACCTCTAGTATTATCTGCCTCTTTGTGTGCTGTATTTTTATTACAGAAGATTGGCCAAGATGGGAATATTTTGAAGTTAGGACAACTGGAACACAAGTTAAGAAACTGGTTGTTTAAAAAATAGTTAATTACTATGAGAAATAGAAATGAACACACACAGAGATATGCACACACAGAGAAAGAGCTCCCATTTGCTCCTTTATTTCCTATATGCCTACAAAGGCCAGTTCTAGGTCAGAGCCAAAGCCATAATGATATTCCAAGTACTCAATCCAGGTATTCCATGTGGATAGCAATAACACAGACTGCTTGAGTCATCCCTGCTGCCTTTCAGGGTCTGCATTAGCAGGAAGCTGGAGTTGAACCAGAGCTGAGATCCAAACCCAGATACTTCAATATGGGACAGAAGCATTTCAACCGGCATCCTAATCGCTAGAAGAAATGACTACCCCAGGAACTAACTATTTCAAATGAAGTTGTAATATGTTCCCAGAGCACCAAGTGTGAAACAGTATTTGACAAAATCCTCAGATGAAAAAAATGCAATTGCTTCTAGATTTGGCATGAATTCTATAATGAGGAAGTTAAATTTTTTATTAAAATAAAATCATACCATGAAATATTCTTTTTGTAAAATTGGCATTTTTAACTTTAGTTTTGTATGAATTCATGCACGTATTTGAAAACCAGAGAAAGACGAAGCAGTAGCTACCATCATCTTTTGGTTCCCTCCCCAAAAATGCCCATAATCAGATATCAACTCCTAGCCAGGTACTGAATCTGGGTCTCCCACGCAGGTCGCAGGCAACCTGTCAATTGAGTCATCACCTACTACCCTTGAGGGTCTGCTTCAGCAAATAGGTGGAGTCATGGCATGTTCAAGAAGATATCTAAAAATTTCCAAGTAATTTTACATAGTACAAGTTCAAAAAAGCTTCAAGAGAATTTATACAAAATGCTCTATTGTTTATGTAGTATCCATTCTGACATTTACTATTTTAGGTCTTGAAATATTTCTCATAGTATTGTTCATTAATTAAAATGCTTAATGTTGTCAGTTCTCCTGTCCTCTTAGCCCTCTCTCTCCCTTTGATGCTTTAATAGCTTGCTTTCTAGATCATATGTATGTTTTTAGTTCTTTAACAACATTTTAGGAATTTCTCATTAAATTGATTTTATAAAGTTTTCATCAGTGAGGACTTCCTGTTGTAGTTGGGGAAACCCACTCTCCCTTGGGTAAGCCATAGCCACAGGGGCTGCTACTCTGAGGAGCACAGATTTGAAAGGTCCCAGCTGTAGCGACTTTCTTCTTTGCTAAAGTAGAGTAGGATCTGTCGTTTCCTGTCCCTCTAATTAGTGCTTAAGTTCAATGGAAAATTTCACTGGCAAGTGGAGAACTGGGCAAATGGAGACTCTAAGATGGACTATGTCAATCAGTGGATTCTGCAGCGACTTCATCGTGCTTGGAGTGTAGAGATTGGCAGTAATTCATAACTGTTGAACTACCAAAACCACTTGAGCATACCCCACACTGGGGCCCTAGGATGGGTGGGAAGCTGGGTGGGGCTTCGCCCTTTATTCCCCCATTAACAGAAAAAAAGAGAATGTGGAAACAATGGTCTTACCCACTTTCCTGTAGCCCTTGAACCTTTGTGCCCTAATTAACCATGTAAATATTATCAAAAATAAAGAAAAAAAAAAGAAAATTTCACTGGCAAAATTGAGGCGAAGTGTTCACTCTTTGGCTAAAACAGAGTCTGACAAGCTGGTGGCAAGAAGCCAGAGGGTGGTCAAATCCCCGAGACTTCACTACCACAACGCCACCAACAACCGGCAGGATACTGTTCTAAACGAAGTTAAAATTCTAGCAAGAACAGGTAACACATCTTAAAAATAGATTTATGTAAATTTACTTTTTTTCTTTTTAATAGTTGTGGCATAAAGCCTGTTCTACCTAAGCCAGTGATTTTGTGCCAAAAATAAGGTGAAGATGTTTTCTTTCTGATTCCTTCTTATTGCACAGGGTACCACTGCTGCTCTTAAGATCTGAACTGTAACCAGATGCCGTCAGTTTATAGAATTAATTTACTAAAACAGCTCCAGTGTACAGAGGAGTCCAGTACACGGGCACCCCCGGAGGGGATCACCAGAACTCTTCTCAAATTGTGTTGAAATTACTTGGAGGATGATCAAATCTAGCTGTTCTTTTGAAAGCATGGGAAGACCCTGCATCTCTCTTTTTGACTCTTCAGTTGGGGGAACTGCTTCCTAGCTTTACAAGTGAGTTGTCTCTAGTGATGGTTCAGCATTGTGCATTCACATGAAACTTCATTCTCTAGGGATTATCAATGGAACTGGTAAGGCACAATGAGGCAGACAGGCTGAGCACTGGGAAGAAAGGGGACAGCTTCCTTCCTGAGCTTGGAAATTCAGTTCAGTTTGGCACCAAGATCTCTGATTTAATTTTTAAGACTTATTTTTTTTAATTTTATGTTCTATTGGAAAGTCAGATATACAGAGAGGAGGAGAGACAGAGAGGAAGATCTTCTGTCCATTGATTCACTCCTCAAGTGGTCACAATGGCTGGAGCTGAGCTGATCTGAAGCCAGGAGCTCGGAGTTTCTTCTGAATCTCCCATGTGGGTGCAGGGTCCCAAAGCTTTGGGCCATCTTCAACTGCTTTCCCAGGCCACAATCAGAAAACTGGATGGGAAGCGGGGCTGCCAGGATGTGAACCGGCACCCATATGGGACTCTGTTGTGGTGCATGCAAAGCAAGGACTTTAGCCACTAGGCTACAGCGCAGGGCACAAGAGCTCTGATTTTTTTTGGTAGGGGGGATAAAGGGTGGTTCTTAAACACAACTCAAAGGAATGTCTGCTATGCCATTTTAGAGAGTGACATGCATATTTGCTGGCACACAGAAGCTAGGTATAAATGAGCCTCACATAAAGGCATAGGGAGAAACTAAAATACATCAAACAGGTCAAACATCATACAGAATGGTAGCAATTAAGATACAACAAAATGGAAGAACTTTTGCTGCTACACAGAAATCATCACTATTCAAAGTTTTCTTCAAAGTTAATCATTATCGGTTTTTGTACTGAGTTTTTTTCAACTGAAAGAGCTATGACTCCAGGTGTGCACAACAAACAATTCTAGGTTAACTGCCATTTACCTTGTTGGTTGTTCTACTTCTCTCCTAAAGTCAACAGGATGCAGTTGACCACTTTATTTAGTGCCCTACCCGAACACAGCCATATTATGTGGAAGGACTGAGAGGTTAGTGAGCTGTGCTGACTGAATAGGCAAGTAGAAATGCTCTGTACCTGGACCCATTGTGCCTGGTACTCTTAATTCAATGGTGTACCTGGTGGCTGGTAGCTCATGCCACCCATCCTGCAGAGCTAGGTGGGCTCTGCTGCCTGCTGCACTGCTGAAAATCCTCTTGTCCACCTAAATCAGATTTGTTTTCTGTTGTGTGATTTGGCACTGGATTTGTCTGCTGCTGACTCAGCGATTCGAGGGTCATTGCCTTGTTGCCTCATGGGAAGGATGTCCTAGCACCTGCAAAACCTCCCGCCTTCTTTACTCTTTGCTTTCAGCATTTGCTGTTTTCTTTCAGATGCCGCAGCTGTCTCTTATTCCCAAGTATTAACTACCATGCTTTTTCCCCGGACAGTTGCCTCCTTTGTTGCTTTCCTGCTGCATGTCCATCAGCTCCTGCAGACTCTCATTGTTATGCTACACTCATTATTTGGAGGCACCAAACCCTACGATTCACACCATATAATCTCTAATACCCCAAACAGCAGAATCTTTCACATATATATTTCACTGCACATGCTTTCCCACCTACAAATTTCTCACACAAATGCTCTGTCTTCCAGGAAGGCTCATAACATATCCCCAGCTAGAATCACCCACACAATAATGTCGTTGTCACATCTTATTGTAATTATGGTTCTGCACCTCTTTATTTTGTCTATCTGAATGTAATCCCCATCTTTTCCATTAGTTCATTTCTTAAGAAATAGCCTGACAGAAAATAAGTGTGTGACAACAGTGGCCTTTTTGTTTTTTAGAACAAACCCACTTTCATTTATTTTTCAATGTTTTAAATCCTTGAGGGGTGAAGCATCATACACATTCTGTGTCCAGTGGTTTTTGCAGGAAGGTTACTTCAGAATTTGGTATGAATTCTGTCTCTTTCTACAAATATGTGTTACCTTTCCCCAGATTTCTCTGATATTCTTATTTGCCTCTGGGAGTCCCTGTGTTGGTCTTCGCTTTGTACACAGAAACACATCTCTTGTCCAAATAGAATCCATTTTTATGCCAAGCAGAGATACCTTTAAGAGACAGGGCTAGGGGCAGATCAGGCTGGGCAGGGCTGCAACAACAGTTGGCCTGCATGTGAGCTGGGTTTGAAGGACAGCTGAGCTAGGCCACACCGTTGCATCTCCTGGCACATGCAAGGACCAGGATAAGTGCTGACTGGCTGGGGTTTTTCAGCAGCATCATCTGGCAAGTACCAAGACAGGGTGCAAGTCGTGTCAGACTGGATTGCAACATTCCTTGGGAAGTGTAAGTTCCATAACTTACCACACTTTCCTGTGGGAACTCCTCTGCTGGGGCCGAGGCTCCTGCTGGTGTGCGTGAGAGCCAGAGCCATGCTGGACAAGGCAGCAGCACTTGCCTGTGTATGTATGGACTGGTTCGTGTGGTGGGGTTGGCTGAGCTAAACTACAACACCCATAACTGTATATGAAAGCCCAGTTGGGACATGGCATGGACTACCAGAGGGAGCTACAACCCTGGAGGGGAATTCCCCATGTTCACCTACCAGGTCTACTCCCTGGCTCAGGTCACTCACATGCCAATGGGTGCTAAGCCCTTACCCAGTATAATCCATGCCCCAGTCTCAGCTTTTGTGTGTGCTGGTGAGTGTTGTGGCTCCCATAAGCGTCAGTGAGTTTCATGGCCATGTCAACTTGTTACCAACCCCAATCCTTGAGTAAGCTAGCTGGTTGGGCAGTCCTAAAGGGATGAGCCCACAGTCACCCACAGAATCTGCTCACACACCTGGTTTCTCACATGCCAGCTAGTGTCATGGCTCAGCCTAGTGGGATCCACCTCCTGCTCCTACACTCACTGGTGGGTATTGTGGTCAAGCCCTTCCTGGCAGGTCCCCCAGCCCTACCTTTCATGTGCTACTGCTAGGTAGTATGTGATACCAAAAGCCCAGCTCAGGCCTTCCACATGGGCAGGTGCATTGGTCTGACTTTAGAAGGTCCTTCAGTTTCCCTCCTCCAAGTTACCTGATCTCAGCTCTTTTGTTTATCTGCAAGTGCAGTAGCACGGTTGACGTAAGTCCCCCAGAAGCCCTTCCTAACCTGTAACATGCTCCCTCAGCAATCCTCCTTCCCACATATACCCATACCCGCTTTCCTGAGCAATCCACAGCCCCCTCCCCACTGTCTGCTGTGCACACAAGCCCATAGGTCCCCAAGTCTGATCTTCTATCAGTGTGGCATGCTGGCCTGGGGCCCTTCCTGCCTGCCTGAGACCAACCCATGCTCACATATGAGTTCTAGACTATGTCTACCAGCATGCCAGTATCTGTTCCTCACATATCCCACCCCCCAACAAAAAATAGAATAGGCAACTATGACACACACTGGTATAATGAACACAAATTTGGCAGTAACGAGGCCCAGAATTCCCACCAGCCATTAGCTGCTTTTCTCCCAGCAGTGTAACACTGGCCTATGCACGAGGCAATCTAGGCATTTGTCTACAGCTGGGGTTGAAGTGATTTTAATCTAAGCCTGGTTAGCAATGTTTACTAATTGTGCAGTGCTTGTTTGCAACATTTAAGATAAATAACATCTCTATCACCACTATGCAGTAGTGTGTGTGTGTGAAATTTAATTCATGATCAATCCTCATAATAAAATTCAAATACAAAGTGCAATACTTTTAATTCCCTTCCTCACCCTGCTGCTTAACTCTCTAGAATTTGCTTATCTTGTGTAGCTGAAACCTTATGCCCACTGACCTCAGGCACCCAGGTCTCTATCCCCTCAGGCCCCAGGTCTCTATCCCCTCAGGCACCTGGAAGCTACTATCTTCTAAGTTTGACTGCTTTAGAGTCCAATGTGAGTGAGACCATGTGGCATTTCTTTTCTGCATCTTGCAAATTTTGCTTTCCATAATGTCTTTGAGTTCTCTCCATGTTGTCGTAAGTGACAGGATTTCTTTTTTCATTTTTAAGACTGAAAATATTCCAATCAGTGTGTGTGTGACATTTTCTTTATCGATTCATTGAAAGATACTCAGGTTGTTGTCACATTTTGTAAATAATGCTGAAATAAACATGGTGATGTATGCATTCCTTTGACAAAATGACTGTAGTTTTGTCAGATACATATCGAGTTGTGAGATTGCTGGACCACAAGGCCACCATTTTTTATTTTTTAACTATCTTCCATACTGCTTCCCACAATGGCTGTAACAAGTTTACCCCCCATTAGGAATGTACAAGGAATGCCTTTTATCCACATGATTATTGGCATTTATTCTCTCTCTTTTTAAAATAATAGTCCTTATAACTGCTGTGAGGTATTCCAGGACTCAGATCTTATTTGCATTTCCCTGATGACTGGAACACTTTTAAATATGTTGGATATCTGAATTTCTTCTTCTTGCAAGTGTTTATTTAGATCTTTGTCCATATTTTATGAAATTACTTGTATTTTTGATATCAAATTATATGAGTTCCTTACATGTTTTAGAAATCTTTAAATCCTCCCCAGATTTAATTCCTAGGGGGACACTATATTTGCAAATATTATTTCCCATGATATGAGTTTCTTTTATATTTTGTTGGTTGCTTTATCTGCATAAGAACTCTTTAATTTTATACAGATTCATTTATATATTTTTGCTTTGGTTGCCTGTGCTTTTGCTGTCATAAAAAATATTGCTAAGACCAAGTCAGGATGATTTTCCCTTGTCTTGTGTTTTTCTTTCTAAGTGTTTTATGTTTTATGTTTATTATTATCTGTATGTTTGAACTAACTTTTTATGAATTGTATGAAATGCAGTTCTTAGAGCACTATTTCTGTTGTTGTTAATGGATATGGAATTTTCCCAACACCATTTGTTGACGAGACCATCCTTTCTCCACTGCATATCACTGGCACATAATGATGAGTTGACACTAAGTAGATTTGTTTCTAAGTCATCTCTTCTATCACAATGGCTTATATGTTTGTGTTCTGGCACCAGATTCTTTTCACTACTGTAACTCAACAATATAATTTTGTACATTTATTTTTATTAGAAAGGCAGATACACAGAGAGCAGGAGAGACAAAGATTCCATTGATTCACCCCCCAAGTGGTTGCAACGACCAGGGTGGAGCTTATCTGTAGTCAGGAGCTTCTTCTGGGTCTCCCATGTGGGTGCAGAGTCCCAAGGCTTTGGGCTGTCCTCCATTGCTTTCCCAGGCCACAAGCAGGGACTGGATGGGAAGCAGAGCAGCCAAGACATGAACTGGCGCCCATATGGGATCCCAGTGAATACCAGGTGAGGACTTTAGCCACTAGGCTACCACACTGGGACCACCAATACAATTTTACATTAGAAATGCCTCAGTGTCCCAGCTTTGTTCTTCCTGCTTACATTTGTTTTGGCTTCATGGATTTGCTGATTCCACTTGAATTTTAGGTTTGCTTTTCCTATTTCTGAAAAATAAACTGCTGTTGACATTTAGGTATAGAATGGCTTAAGTCTATGAATATATGTTGAGTACTATGGGCTTTTTTTGACAGTATTAATTCAATTTGTGAAAATGAGATTCATCCCTTTATTTGTGTCTTTTCAAATTACTTAACTTTTATAACTCCAAATATGCAGATATTTAACCTTTTGATTAATTAATATTTTATTTATTTAAAACACTTTGAGTCAAAAGAAAATAAAAATACAACTAACCAGAACTTACAAGGGGAAAAAGTTTGTTATGTAAAATGCCTACATTGAAAAAGAAGAAAAATCTCAATTGAACAACATATCTTTACAGCTTGCAAAGCGAAAAATAAAAAAAAAAACCAGAATGGAAGGAAATAACCACAAGGAAGGAAATAATAAACATTACAATAGAAATAAAGCAAATAGAAAGTAGACATCAGAGGAAAACAGTGAACAAAACTAAGAATTAGCTTTTTAAAAAATAAATAAAATTTTTAAACATTGTAGCTAGACAAAGAAAAAAATAAGACTCAAATAAAATTGGAAATGAAAGAGGAGACATTACAATGGACGTCAGAAATGGGTCTTTTGACCAGTGTCCCCCACGTGGTTGAGGAAGGCGGCCACTCACACTGGTTCTTCCTTGTGGGAGGAACAGATGGTTGAAGGAGAGTTCTCAAGGTACCAATGTTACGGAGCTGTCCTGACCGGCACAAGTACCAAAGCAAAAGGAAGCGTTCCTTCCTATCTTGTTTATGTAGTTGGCTTTTAACATTTTTATTTTCTGCAGTGTGCTGTTACAGCATCAAATGAGTTCAAAGAGTTGATAAGGCATTTTTGTCTTACATGTCTCTACATTTTATTCTAAATTTTCCTACGAACTTAGTTAATACACAGAACCATGGGGCTGAGATCTGCTTGGAAAAACAGACAATTCTGTTGGATGGCAGCCTGTCTGGTGAGGGACCGGGTCTTCCTTCACGTGATCTGGAAGATGCTGGCTCTAGATCTAGATCTTTTGACTGGCATTTAGTAGCTCAGGCTGTCTCATCATTCAGAGCAGTATTGTAGGATTGTACACAGAATTTTAGCCGAACATTATATGATTCAGACTTTCCTGAAGATATACGGATGAAAACATATTCTGTACCTGTAATTTATTTACTAGCAACATATTCCTCTCTTCCTTCTTTGTTCAGTCCCCATGTCCAGATGGCCCAGCTAAGCCCATGGTTTGGTAATGCTGTTGAACACTCTGGTTTCAAAACATCTTTTACTCAGTCCCTAAAGATTAAAAAGGATTCTTTTCTCCAAGGTTTTCAAATCACTTGTTCGGCCCTGGGGTGTGAGGAACTACATTTCCCAGGAGCTTTCGCTCCCAGGTTGGGGCTGGCTCTTTATGGGTTCCAAAAGAAGGAAATGAAAGGACCAGGCAGGACCAAGGGTCCCTGCAGACGCCGTCCCCGCCACCGCCACGGAGGAATGGGAAGAGGAAGAGGAGGAAGAGGAGGAAGAGGAGATGGGAGAAGCGTGGAGGGGTTGGTTGCCTGGTTGCCGCTACTTCCAAGGAGTGCCTCGCTGAAGTCCCCTGCGTAATGCGCAGTGTGGCAGGAGGCGCGTGCGCCCAAGGCCGAGGCTGGAGAAGGTCACGGTGGGCAGAGCGAAAGGAGGGACCGAGCAGCCGCAGCCCCGGTGGCCCAGTGCCTCTATGGGGAAGCAGACAGTGGATTGTGATTATTTTTTCTTTCTATTTTTTTTTTTAATTGGATAGGCAGATATACAGAGAGAAGGAGAGACAGAAAGGAAGATCCTCTGTCCGATGGTTCACCACCCCCCCCCCCAAGTGGCCACAACGGCCGGAACCGAGCCGATGGGAAGTGCGACCCTCTCCTTCCATCCACTTCGTATAGTAGGCACACCCTGCGAGGCTTCTAGTCCTTGCCATCCACATGGGAAACAGATTGAGTTCAGAATCCTGACTGCAGGTTCTGGGAACTTGGAAAACTGAAGAAATGGATGAAAGATCTCCCGACTGTTTACCTTTCAGATGAAAATGTAAATAAATGAGTAAACTTTTTTTAAAAAGACAAGCTTATTTTGTTCTAGAAAAACGCTGAAATCTGTAAATGTTCGAGGTATTTGCAAAGTTCATGAAGATATATATTATGAAAAATGAAGCATGACTTTTTAATAAAAGTTTTATTACTTGAAAGCAGGAGTTACAGAGAGAAAAGGGAAGAGATAGCGAGATCTTCCATCCACTGATTTCCTCTCAAAAGACCACTCTTGGCCTAGTGTCTAAACTCCTCGCCTTGCATGTGCTGGGATCCCATTTGAGTGCTGGTTCTAATCTTAGCAGCCCTACTTCCCTTCCAATTCCCTGCCTGTGGTCTTGGAAAGCTGTGGAGGATGATCTAAAACCTGGAACCGTCCCCCCACACGCGTGGGAGACATGGAGGAGGCTCCTGGCTCCTAGCTTCGGATGGGGTAGCTCTAGCCATTATGGCTGCCTGGGGAGTGAATCATTGGATGGAAGATCTTCTTCTCTGTCTCTCTTCCTCTCTGTATATCTGACTTTGCAATAAAAATAAATATTTCTTAAAAAAAAAAAAGCACCCTTACCTGGGTGCAGGACCCAGGAGCTTGTTTCAGGTCTCCTGCATGGGTGCAGGAGCCCAAACACTTGAGCCATTCCCCATTGCTTTCCTAAGTGATGGGAGCTAGATTGGAAGCGGAGCATCTGGGACTCAAGTTAGCACCCATAATGCGAATCTAGCACCTTTGGCAGAAGTTTTACCTGCTATGCTACAGCACTTGTAAGCTTGGATTTTAAAATAGATTTATATCAAAATAACACATCTTTAAGGTATTTTTCCACAAACTTTTTGAGGTACCTTATATATATTCAGTATCACAATATACAAAAGAGGGACAAAGTAATTAAATACTTGAACAATCCTGTGTCAAATAAGAGAACTGACTCTCCTGGAACGGGTTCAAAGAAGCTTTTTGCCTGAAGTACCATGCAGGTGTATGTCTGACGTGTATGAACTACCACCTAAACTTGATATGATGAAAATTCCACTTCCTCCATGTTACTCAATAAAATAATTTTGCACTCACCTCCTCTTTACAGAAAAACTAATCTTGTAATTGGTGTTGGTCTGTAACTAGGACATACAGGAAAACTAAGGGAGTAACATAGAGGAAGTGTTAGATCCAATAGAAGATGAATTTTTGTTCTTTGTTAAAATTAAAGAAAATTAATTAAGGCAAGTTTATGGTTAAAGACAGGCATGCTAGCCTCCTCAACTGGAGGTTATTTCAGAGCATTCCTGCCCTTAGTCTCATGGGCTCACTTCTCCAGTAGGTGCCGCTGTTGCTATGGACCTATCTGAGGACAGGTGGAGAGTGCCCCCTCAAGTTTCTCTTCTTAGTTTCTCCTATTTTTTTGTAAGATTAGTTATGACAATCACTTGTAAAGTTATGGTACATAGAAGAACTAGAACTGGCTATCTTATTTCCTCTCCACAATGGTATTCAGCCAAGCCAGTTCCATTTTGTCTTGACACAGTGCCTATCCTGAATCTACCCGTGTTAAACAGTGTGATGCCAACCACTTAAGAGTTATGTATATAGTTGCTGTCAGTTATATTTATCAATCTAATGCCCATGATTATTGATTTTTAAATTTAATGTCAAAATTTAAGATTTCAGTAATGAATCTCTTTTCTCTTTGTTGCATCACCAAAAATCAGGACCCATAAAGGGCCACAACTGAAGCCACAAGTAGACTAGAAAAATGTGTGTCTATGGGCCCCAGTACGAAGGTTTGATTGGATAATCCTCTGCCTTGTAGGTACTGGGATCCCATATGGGCACCAGTCCTTGTCCCTGCTGCTCCAGTTCCCATCCAGTTACCTGTTTATGGCCTGGAAAAGCAGGAGATAATGGCCCAAAGCCTTGAGATCCTGCACCCATGTGGAAGACCCAGAAGAAGTTTCTGACTCCTGGCATCAGATCAGCCCAGCTGCAGCCATTGTAGCCATTCAGGGAGTGAAACAGCAGTTTCAAGATCTTTCTCTCTATATCCTCTCTGTAAATCTGCCTTTCAAATAAAAATAAATGAATCTTTTAAGATGTCTGTTAACCATGGAAATATAAAAGCCTTTCCTTATTGACACAGGCTGATAATTAACTAATGCCAGTTTACACTGTTTTGGATTAAAACATTCAACACGGTCTAGAAAGCTACGAAATAAATGTAAGATTGCTTCAGTTTGGTGACAAGCAGTAGAAGCAAACAGGAATCTATTAGATAATCACTCAATTCCTAGCTACTTTCAAATAAATTCCATTTTGCTAAGTTTTTATTACTCAGATGTAAAATATCTATAGAAATAGTCCTCAACATGCAAGAACTGAAGGAACACAGCCTGGCCTGGAATTTTAGATAAAAGAACATTATAACAAATAATAGCTGACTTCATGAACTTAGAACACCCAGAGCTGTGGCAGTGATAGAACAAGGGTACCACGATCAGGCTCCTTCAGATCACTGGGCACCTTAAAGATGCCAACAGAGACAGTGTATCAGACATCATGTTTCTGGAAGTGAGAGACAGAGGAGGCAGTGAAGACAAGAGTCGCTGTAGTTGCTACCTGGATCCAACTGAGCATGGCTTTTCCTGGCCCCTTCTGTTTAGTATCCAGCTTCAGAATACTGAAACCTATACATTTGGAAAACTTAAAAAAATGAAAAATCTTGTTAAAGCCCTTCGTCCCGATAAAAACCAAAGCCAAGTCAATCAGGAAACCACACACTCAATTGTTCAAACCTCTGAGTTAAGATAGCAGCTGATACATTCTTCTGGTTTGATAACATAGTGCAGGAACATAAGACAATATAGCTTTCACAAATTATGAGGCTGAAGGGCTCAGAGAGCCGCAAATGAAGTCCAAGGAAACTGTTGGATAGAGTGAATGGGTTTGGGAGATAGTGAGGTTAGCACATGGCAATGCCTAAACAAACAAGGCACCACAAAGTTCTTGAGTGTTTACTACAAATCAAACTGCACTATAGAGTACTGCGATTGTTTAGAACTTTCCTTGGAACAGCTATCTTCTTAGCCGAAGACAGTCCTCAAAAGCTGCTCGCCTCTCAAGAAGACACCTAATCTCCAATATTCTCTTCATGCATGATCACAATAATGATGAAAGGGAAAGATTTTCTAGAAAGCAGAGCAAAAGCCATGGATACTGATGAATTGTGGAGCCATTCTTAGGGCGAAGGGTGTGTTCACCATGCACAGGTAGAAAGTTTTGCAGCAAATGCACAGGATAATTTCAGAATTTCCTTGGGTAAGGGATTGCTGCCTGACTGTCATTTTTGCAATTACTTTGTTTCTGTCCCACTGTTGCATGTTTGGTTGTGAGTCTGAGTGGGCTCTGGGAGTGCATGGATTGTATTGCATTAGTTTCAAGGACAGAAGGAGCCAAATTCAGATGTAGATGCAGAGGTCATTGAGAAAGCCTGTTCCTCAACTCTGATGCTATGACTTTAGGGAATCTTGTTTTTTCTTCCTTGGGATATAGTGAGAGGATGGGCACAGAGGGAATATATTCTGTGTATGGAAAGGTGCATGCACTGAATATTTCTTTATCTCTTTCTTAGAGATTTATTTATTTTTATTGCAAAGTCAGGTGTACTGGGAGGAGCAGAGACAGGAAGATCTTCCATCCAATGATTCACTCCCCATGTGACTGCAACGGCCGGTGCTGTGCTGATCTAAAGCCAGGAGCCTGGAACTGAGCCAATGCGACGCTAAGAGAGAGGGGCTGCTTCCAGATTTCCCACACGGGAGCAGGAACCCAAGGCTTTGGGCCATCTTTGACTGTTTTCCCAGCCCACAGGCTGGGAGCTGGATGGGAAGTGGAGCTGCCAGAACTAGAACCAGTGCCCATATGGGATCCTGGCTGCTAGGACACCGCGCTGGGCTCAGCACTAAATATTTCTGATCTGAAGTTCCAATCATGATGAGTTGTATTGTATTTAAATATATCTTGGCTGGTGCCTTAGATCGGTGGTACTTCCCTACCTGAGTGGTATCAGGCTTGTTCATATTCACACTTTCTTTGAGAGAAGTATGTGGAGAGGCCATGAATCACAGCCACAGTAAACTTTTAGAGCTAGTTCATGATTCATCATTTTCTCTATATAAGGCAACTCACTCATATTCCAAATAGAATGAACTTTATCAAGCTAGGTTCTTCCGCGGAAAATGACATGAAATGAGTCTATATCCAATCTCATTGTACAGATAGTAAAAACAAGAAATAGACCTTTAGCTTTTAAATTGTGGAGAGTTTTAGTTCGTTTGTCACTACCGGATACCTGTATAACTATGCCTACACTTTTGTTTTTTCTCTTCGTTCTTTTGTCTTATGGTTATTACTCGTATGTCCACTCTCAAAGGAAGAATGTGCTCATATGTCCAGAAATATGCATTGTGATCCCATTAGTTGCAAAGGAAATTTGAAGATTAAGTTATTAGCTTTTGGTGCCTTTAAAAAGCTAAATGCAGGGCCGTGCACTGTGGTGTAGCAGTTTAAGTCGCTGCCTGGAGTGCTGGTCTCGCTTATGGCCATCAGTGTAGTTCATGTCTCAGGTGTTCCACTTCCCACAAGGCCCCTTGATGATGTGTTCTGGGAGGACAGTAGAAAGTGACCCAATGCCTTGGACCTCTGCACTCATATAGGGGGACCATGAGGAGGCGCCTGGTTCAGAGCTGAGCTGTCCAGCCAATTGGAGAGTGAGCCTGCGGATGGAAGACCTCTCTTAATCTGTAACCGTGTCTTTCAGATAAATAGAATAAAACATTAAAAAAAGAGAGAGAGAGAGAAAATGCAAGTGAATGAAGATGGCTTAGCCACCAAACAATGTAAAACATGCTATCTTACACTTGTAAGCCAATTTCTTGTTACTTGTCCACAAGCTGTGTATCATTCTCACTTAAATGTAGTTCATATTGCATTATCTTTATTGGCATAGTAAGGAGAGCCAATTGTTTTAGTTTTTTGGTAATGCCCTACCTCTGGTATCAATTTCTGAACAAGTGCTAGCAAATGAGCTACAAAATCTTACTGATTTAAAAAAGAAAGGTTTATATCCTACAGGTTACTGTAGAATTCAGTTTGTCTAGTGGAGACACACAAAATGACTCCAAATGATCAGAAGCAAGTGCTTTCTCATATCCTGGTGTGAACCAGAATATCAGGGTATGCTTGAAAATCCAAGTTAATGTTTATTCAGAAATTGGAACTGAGGATTTAAGCTTGGAAACAACCAGTCAGTTGCCTGAGTTGACTGTTCTACATGACTGAGTTTGGGTACAGGTTTTATACTTTCCTTACAAGTTTAAGCAATATGCATTTATTTGTGATTATCGATCACATTAAAAACCAATATGACTTCAATGAAAAATCAGAGAAAACCTGATAGTTACTAAGGCGGTACATTACATTTCCACACTCATTCTTGTGCATGAAATGTCATCTACATGCAGGGAGAGGCAAAAATGGGATAATGAACATATATTTGCACCATGACCCTAAGTCATTAAACTCCCTCCTTAAGGCACATGCTCACTGCTGATGTATTTTTGGTCACAGTTCAAGTTCACTGAAAGGTCCTGTTACATGGGAACCAGTTGCAGGCATCTTCACAGCTCTGACAGCACCCTGGTTGGTTGAGGCCTTTGCAACCTGTTCACTCCAGACTGAGGAGGGAAGAATGGGGGTGACAAACACATAAAAATGTCTTTTCCACAACAGATAAATCTTGTAGAAGAGTGCCTGCAAACTAAGGACTCTGTTCCTCAGTTTGTTCATCCGTCAGGTGGGACAGTAATTGTTCTGTCTTGAAGAGTTTGTGGAGCAAGTTAATCAGTGAATTGCTATTGACAATGCAGCATAAGCATCCTTGCATGTTTGTCTTCCTGAACACTTGTGCAAGTGTAACAGAAGATAAAACTTCAAGACATTGAGTAGCTGGGTCCAAAATATCTATATTTTAAGTGTTAATAAATGCTTCCCTGTATCAATTTCAATATCCACCAATAATTTATTTCATTTTTATTGGGTGTTACAAAGCTTTTGAATTTCTAAAATCTGAACATTAAAGATAATATTACCATTTTCTCTTACTACACATTAACTTAAATATCCTTCTATGAGCATTGAAAATCTTCAGTCCTTGTCTAAATGTTTATATCTTACAATCACCCTTAAATTACAGTTTGGCTATACATAAAATTTGAAATTAGGAACAGTTTTGCCTCAGAAATTTCAGGATGCTATTCCATTGTTTGACTTCTACTGTTTTTGGAACATAACAAGCATAAGTATAATTTATAATACTGAATAAATGGGAAAAGAATCATATACATTTTACCAGATGCTAAATGGAGAGATGGTAATATTTTATAGTCATCTTAAATTAATGCCTGTTTATACCAAGGGCATAATAATGTCAAAGTTGTATATTTAGCTTGAGAAATTCAAGAGCACTTTGCCACTATTTTTCATTGTTACTTCTAACTGTTATGTAATGTATTTGCAGAAGAGATATGACTACTGAAAATAGTGCAGCAAAATAACCATATGATTTCTGGGGGTAACAGAATGCTGGCAAATCTGCAGAGTTGTATGCAAGTCACACTGGCAGGGCTCAGAAACACTCAATCCACCTTGGTAGGATGCCTGGTGGTCCTCTGTGGAATTTGGGAAAGGATGTTTCATGAGAAGCTGTGGACATTTATCATCAGCCCCTATCTAAATGGAAATGAGCTCATTATAGGAGACCTGTATGAGGCAGTTTCTCATCCATCATCTCTGCTTCCAGTGAGACAATGGAACTTTCTACAACCTCCTTGGGGTACAGATGTAGGCCATACAAATGCTTGACTATAGTTTAGAATGGGCTCCTCAGTGACAGACCAACCCACCTTTTATGTCATCTAGCCTGCCAGTTCTGTGTCCTTATAGAGAATTAGAGAGATGAGAATGTTGCATTGTATGTTGTTCCTGTGTTTGTGCAAATATAAACTCTGCAGTGACTGAATATTTGTGTCCCCTAAAATCCATATGGTGAGATCCTAACTCTAAACATTGGAAGACAGTTAGACCATGAAAACTGAGCCCTCATAAATAGAGCAAATGTGCTCATAAGCATATGCAAGCAATCTTGCTTTCTCTTTTACTGCTCTTCACCTTGTGGGGATCCAAGGAGACCTTCATTTACAAATGAAAAAATAGGCCTCTACCCACATACTGGATCTGTTAACATGTTGATCTTAGATTTTCCAGTTTCCAGAACTGTGAGCTAGGGTACTTTGCTTTAGCAGTGTAAACTAAGACAAACTGTCTAAACCCATTTGGACTCACAGTCTCTTTATTTGCCAAGCATGTGGAAATACGACAAGCCTAGCAGTTTTCACCATACTATTGCTTGGGAACTAATTAACTGTTTGGTATCTTGCTGTGCACCTTGAAAACTGGAAAATTGAAATGGTGGAACTCAGCCAAGTAGCCATGTGCAATATCCTAATACAAACACATAGAAAATGGGTTTGAAATATGATGGAACAAATTTCATTTTATTAACATTGAAGTAAATCAATAAGAAAGTTACCTTAAGATAAACTTCATGGAAAGAAATATATACACCTCTGTGAAGAAAGCCATAAGATTTTAATGAATTACATAAAAATTTGAATTCCTCAAAATATCAACATTCTTCAATGGTAAATCAGAAGGCTATAAACATTTCTCTCTTAAAAATATTTATTTATTTTTATTGGAAAGTCAGATTTATAGAGAGAAGGAAAGACAGAAATATCTTCCATCTACTGATTCACTCCCCAAGGGCTGCAACAGCTAGAGTTGAGCTGAGTCAAAGCCAGGAGCCTCTTCTTTGTATCCCACCTCGGTGCAGGGTCCGAAGGCATTGGACCATCCTTGACTGCTTTTCCAGGCCACAGGCAGGGAGTTGGAAGGGAACTGGATCAGCTAGGATGCAAACTGGAGCCCATATGGGATCCTGGCACATGTAATGAGAGGTCTTTAGCCAATAGGATACCATGCCAGGCCCAGATTTCTCTTTGTTTTTTAAGAAAAATTTATTTTTCGGGCCCGGCGCGGTGGCACAAGTGGTTAAAGGTCCTCGCCTTGCATGCCCGGGATCCCATATGGTCGTCGGTTCTAATCCCGGCAGCCCCGCTTCCCTTCCAGCTCCCTGCCTGTGGCCTGGGAAAGCAGTCGAGGACGGCCCAAAGCTTTGGGAACCTGCACCCACATGGGAGGCCCGGAAGAGGCTCCTGGCTTTGGATCGGCATAGTATCGGCCCGTTGCGCTCACTTGGGGAGTGAATCATCGGACGGAAGATCTTCCTCTCTGTCTCTCCTCTCTGTATATCCGCCTTTCCAATGAAAAAATAATAAAAATAAATCTTTAAAAAAAAAAAGAAAAATTTATTTTTCTGTGGATTATATGTGCCACAGTTTCTTTATTCATTCTTCTTTTGGTGGGCATCTGGGTTAGTTCCATGTCTTTGCTATTGTGAATTGTGCTGCTATAAATATAGCATTGTCGCTGTCCCGCAGCGACGGACTTGGTGCACGGAGCCGATAATGACATGCGTGGACCCTGACTGATGGTCAAAGCCGAAGTTTATTAGGGGCATCAGACTTTATACACTGAGAGTCCGTACTGTTTCCCTCTCTTGATTGGAATTCCTTTTGTTTCGTATATCCCGCCAGGTGTTCTCATTTACATGCTGTTTATACCAAAGGTAGCCATTTGGTGTTGTCATGCAAATACTGTCCAATGAACTGCAATCCTGTGCTGCTGACCTTCCAGGGTCATAATGTCCTCCTACATAGCATTATAGATTGCTTTCTCATATGCATTTCCTTTGGCTATATTTTCAGAAGTAGGATAGTTGGGGCAAATGGCAGATCAATTTTCACTTGTCTTAGCACCCTTCATATTGACTTCCATAGTGGTTGTATACCCACTCTATGAAATACCACTTAGTCATTAAAAAGAATAAAATTCTATCATTTGCAACCAAATGGTCCTAACTAGAGACTGTTATGCTCAGTTAAATAAGCCATTCCAAAAGCACAAATACATGTTCTCTCTGATATATGTTCTCTCTGATAAAAGGCAATCTTGATGCAAAAAACAAGATCTATCTATATACACACATTTACCTATATCTATATATGCCTACACCTACATCTACATCTATTTATTTCTAGGTAAACATGTACACATATAGTCATCCAGAAGAACTGTGTAAAAGAGACTGACATACCAAGAAGTGCAAATACATTGCAGTATCTTTACTCCTGAATTAAAAATGGACTCCTGTAAAACCTTGACAATAGGATGCTGGACTTTTACCATTGTCTATACCTACATTGTCATGATACACTTAAATAACAGAATGATGGAAGTGTGACTGTTGTTATAGTATAGGGGAAATCAGTGAGGGAAAGGGGATGTGGGGAGGGATGAAGGACAAATCCCTGAGCCTATGTAACTGTAGCATAAAACATAATATCAATAAAATAAAAAAATGAGCAAAGAGATTTATTTTTTAAAAAAGGAAAGACAGATTTACAGAGAGAAGCAGAAGCAGAAAAAGATCTTCCCCAAATGGTCTCAACAGCTGAACCTATCCAAAGGCAGGAATCAGGAACTTTCTCTAGGTTTTTCATGCAGCTTCAGGGTCCCAAGGCTTTGGTCCATCCTCCACTGACTTCTTGGGCCACAAGCATGGAGCTGGATGGGAAGTGGAGTTGCTGGGATACAAACTGGTACCCATCTTGAACACCAGAGCTTGGAAGTGGAGGATTAGCTAGACTTGTCATTGGGCAGGCCCTTGAAATTCTGTCATCTCCATTAACCTCTAGATTCACTGAAATGCTAGTAGAAGTTTCTTCAGAACTTGGAAAACACAATGTTGCATAAGGCCAACTGGCTGCAAAAAATGAATTCAAGACTTTTGAAGAGCATTTACCTTACCATAGCCAGAAATATGTTAAAAGTAAGACATAGGATAATGACTTATGCAGAAAAAATTAAATCCAACGATTGTTTGACATGTGTTAACCTAAATAATAATGAATGATGATAATAATGAATGATCACACCAAGAACATTAAGGCTTTTAATAACTCATGGACACCATCTACTTTGACCGAACTACAGTTATAAGCAAATATAATACAAGGGAACTCAATCTGATTGGATGAAAAAGGAAAGTATATATGTAAATGAGCTAAACAAAATGTCTAACTGGATGCAATATTTAGTATGAGTCAAATAGAAGGTAGAATACATCTTGACAGCCACATACTTCAGTGCAATCTCTACCACGAGCTCTTAGGAAAGATTCTTTCTGAATCACCTATCTTTGCTTTTGTTGTTGCAAATTTCAACTTCAACTACTCAAGATTGACATCCTTGACCTAAGCTCATGAGGAATTACAATGGTTAAACTTGGTTTATACATCCACCCATCCATGGTCAAATATTATTGGAAGCTGGCTTCTTGAATTAACTGTGGGTTGAACAAAAGTTCTCTGACCTGGGGACAGAACAGTGATCCTTGGTACATGGGATGAGTCACTGGCCCCTCTAGAACTGGCTGAAACATCAGAAAACTTTAAGAATCTAATATTCTAGTATACTTACCAGTTAGGAAACAAGGTACCTAGAGTTTGAGAGTATTATGAAGATGGTATTTAACTATGACAATATTTCAAACAGCATGAAATGATATTAAAAACCTTCTCACCGAGTAGTAGAGAAATAGAGGCTTCACCTCCTGTCCAAAGTCAGGTTTTGGGGATCAGAAAGTTCATTAATATCCATCTAGGTAGCAGTTCACATTAAAGTTAAGGAAACTTAGGCTTTCCAATGCCATCAATAAAAGTCAGTAGACAAATGCCATCCAGCATTCTCAGACTATAAAAGTTAACAGAAAATCTGTAGAACCTCAGTTGGAACAACATTAGTATAAATATTCAAAATCAATGAACATTTGCTAATATTCCTAAAACTAGTACCAGACACATGAAGAAGAAAGTATTTTAGACATGACAATCATCTTCAGTATTTACAAAGAAGCAAAAAAGAAAAAAGAGAGGAAAACTGCCTACAAGATTAGAACTTAAATTTAAAAAGTAGTGCCAAAATACAAAGTGAAAGTAAGGAGAGAAAGTTTAGGAGACATTGGTTTTAGTATTTGCCTAACAAAATAATGTGAAAGGTAAAAGAATGAACATAGAGATCAGATTCTCTGGGTAGTTCCATTCTCACCTTTTTCACATGGTATTCACCTGCCTATAACATAGCTCTAATAAGGGATACTTGTAATAAAGCATACTCATATGCTGTGAGAAGTAAAACTTATTAAATATTCTGCTAGTACAAAATGAACAATGCCCAAAGCACGTTTAATGCAATTTTAGCCTCTTCTAAAGTAGATCCTAAAATTAGAAAGAAAAAGAATTATCATCATCTATTTATGGAGATTTGCCTAATTTAGTTGTATAGAAAACTATGTTGGAATATTGATCAAAATTGCAATAGGTCTGTGGATTAGTCTGGAGATTTTTTTCAGTGTCTCTGCTCATGAAACTTTTACATCAGTCAAACTTGTTAAACTCTTATTGTGTCTAGAATTTTTTTTGCCTTTGAATGAGTATGTAGATGATACCATCCATCAATAATTATAATTTTTAAAAAGATTTATTTGTTTTTATTGCAAAGTCAGATATGCAGAGAGGAGAGACAGAAAGATCTTCCATCTGATGATTCATCCCCCAAGTGACTGCAATGGCCGGTGCTGCGCCGATTCGAAGCCAGGAGCCAGGAACTTTGTTAGGGTCTCCCACGTGGATGCAGGGTCCCAAGGCTTTGGGCTGTCCTCGACTGCCTTCCCAGGCCACAGGCAGGGAGCTGAATGGGAAGTGGAGGTGCCAGAACTAGAACCAGTGCCCATATGGGATCCCAGTGCATTCAAGGCCAGGACTTTAGCCGTTAGACCCAATAAGTATAAATTTACTTGCTTTCCAACCATTTCACATTTCTTTCTTTTGTTATTGTCAGGCCTTCTGGCTTAATGGTGAACAGGTGCAGGTAGCACCTGTCTTAGTTCATGTTGGGAATTATTAAATCAATGAAATTTTTTCCTACTCTCCGTTTTTAGGAACCACTTTTTCTTTCAATTTTATCAAAATTCATTTAGTAATCTCCTCTTGAGATTTCCTTGACAGAGATTGCTACTCCCAGGTTTCTTATTTAAGTATATATTATTCTGAATGACTAATTTTTAAATGCCCTGACATGACATGTCATTTTAGAGGTGATAATAATAATGATACTCAAGATATGCTTTTTATTTGTTAATGTGCTATCCCATACAGAATATGGTAAGTGCTTTTGGTTTGTTGTATGTGCTTTACCCCTTAGCCTTTCAGTAATGTCTAAATAAGATAACAGAAAGTATAATACATTTGTTTCAAGTTACGGGGAATAAATGAAAACATCTAGACACAACTTAGACTAGTATAATTATGTCATTGTGCTAGTTAAAGAATGTAAGACTATTTTATTTAATCAGTATGAGTTCTTTTTAATGTTACAAATATCAAGTTCGAAATTTACTTGTAGTTTCAGTTCAAACAGGAAATGCTTCAATATGGCAACTTAGCACATGTTGAATATGTTGTGTAGATAACAGAGGACACACCATTTTCCTCATCTAATAGAAAAATAAGAGATAGTTCACATGATATTAGATTCATAAACAGATTGACCCCAATTACGATACATACTTGGAAGCAAAGGTTTGACTTGAACTTAAAGGAGAAGGGATTTGCCAGAAGCCTAATGAGGGCTTTAGGATCTGAGCAGACATGGCAGGGAATAAGTGTTCATGATGTGGAGCGAGTGTGAAAGGCCAGCCATTCTCCAGAGAGTGCTCACCACCACTTAATCAAACCTTCTATTTTAAAATTTAGATTCATTCTATGTGATTCCTTGACAGCTGCTCTTAATTATTGAATCCCTGCTGGATGTTCTGAGACTTGTGAAAGGGAGGGCAGGTGAGAGATGCTTTCTCAGTCAGGCCCGTCCTGGCTTTCTAGCCTAGAAATGACATACTTCCTATGATTACAACTGCATGTGTAGTAGATGCCTCTGAAATGTTACCCAGAATCAGAGCCAACAACCTGCTGAGACATCATATTGTTGATGGTTAACAGTTGCTCACAGTCTTATTGAAATGACTCTGATCATAGTTGTTAAATCAATGAGAAAATGCATATTCTATCCTCTCCTCTGATTATTATGACTAAAATGGGGCAATGGAAGTCAATTTTATTAAAATGAACACATACACAATATTTTTAAGTTTTCATCTTTATTAAAGTGTTTAAAAACTAATCATAGAAGCAAAGCAAAGCAGGAGTTTGCCTAGCACAGGCAATATGAGTCTATCACTAACAATCAAAACAAGTAGAATGCAAGAACAAGCAATTAATAAATGTTTTAAAATGAAGTTAAACATTACATTGTAGCCAGATCACTTTTTTTTTTTAACTTGGATAATTCAGGGCTAGAAATATTTCCTGTGATATTTGAACTCAAAAGTTGTTGATTATTTATCCCAGGGTCCACAGTCCTTCCAAAATGACTCAGGGAAAAATCTTTCACAGAAGAAGGAACACATTACATCTCAACCACCCCCTCACTGGACTTACATTTTTGGCTACAATGCTGTTAGAGTAAAACTATTTTTATCTTCTTTTATATTATACATAAATAATAAAACTTATTGGAAAGATTATGCAAATATCATTTAATAAATATTCAGAAGGTTGTTACTCCAATTCTTCATGAACTTGGATGTTCCTAGCCTCCTAGAATTCCTGATCTCAGTGGTAGGCTCTCCATTCCCATTTATAGTGCTGGGAATTGGATTATGCTCTCAAATTGTACCTGACATATTAAAATAGCCAAACCAAAAGTCTTAGAGCCAAAAACTACAAAGGTCAGAGCAGGAGCTGAAGCCAGGGGTGCTCATGGGATTCAATGGCTAGAAATGAGCTCTTACATATGGTTAGACATGCAGCCTATTTGGATTTCCCTTATTGCCAGGGAACTTGAGCATTTTTTCATATGTTTGTTTGCCATTTGGGTTTGTTCCTTTGTGAACTGTCTGCCCATTTCCTGTACCATTTCTTGAGCAGCTTGTTTGTTTTGGTATTTCAGTTGTTTTGTAATTCTTTGTATATTCTGGAGATTAGCCCTCTGTCACCTATGTAGTGTGCAAACATCTCCCATTCTGTGGGTTGCTTTTTTACTTTGTTGATTGTTTCCCTTGTTGTACAGAAGCTTCTTAGTTTGATCGGGATGATACTCTGCCAGCTTTACCTTCAGACCAGAGATGGTCTCCCCAAGAAGACATTAAACTTATCTGGACAATTAGTTACTGGTCTCTATGCTTGGTATATGCTTGCAATGAAAGAATCTCAACTGAGCTTGAACAGTGGCAATACAACAAGGTGGAGGAATCCACCATGGGGGGAGGGCTGGGGGGAATCCCAATACCTATGGAACTGTGTCACATAGTGCAATGTAATTAATTTAAAAAAAAAAAGTGCAGCATATTCAGGGAACTAGAAACAAATAATCTATCAAAAGCTGAGCATGTAAAGGCATCACCTCATCCAATGGACAAGGACAATGAAAACTCTGCTTCAAAAGCAGAGAGACTTGAAGAGAGCTTGACCACTGTGGTGAGTGCCACTCCTCTGTAGGCCTCTCACTGACTTTCCAAAGTGAATCATAGAGTACACAACTGTACTACACAACTCTGTGTGTGCACAAATGTAAATATAAATCAAACATTATTTGATGTTGTTTGTGAGCATATCTGTCGGTAGTAAAAAGAGAAAAAGTTGGAGAAACTATGCTAAATCTGTGAGAAGCATTTTTTTGCTTTTGTTTTTGTCTTTATTTTAAATCTGTGAGAAGATTTTTACACAAAAATCAGTAGTCTATGTTTGTTTTTATATTTATTTTATGGTACTAAATTTGATGAGGGGAAAAGGAAAGGGACCAGGAAAAAAGAAAAGCAACAGAGTAAATAAAGTTCATGTCAATTAGTAATTTATTTATTCATAAAATTACAAGATTAAAGTTCTGACAAAATTTCAGAGGGAAAAATCTAAAAAGAAGAAAAAAAGCACAAAAAGCTTTCATATTAAATTAAAATCTTTCTGTTTTTACTGCCTTTCCAAAATAGAACTAAAGACATTAAAGCCACTTGTTAGATGATGGCCACCAACCGCCTGCCCGCTGGTGGAATAATATCGGCAAGTTGTTTGGAGTTGAGATGGAAGCTTTATTGGAAAATCCTTTCCTGGGCCCCCTTCGCACAGAGGGGAAGGAAGAGGAAAGCGAAAAGGGCGTCTGAGATTCATGTGGAGGAGTTTTATACTCCTCTAGATACGTGGGAAGGCAAAGGGGCTGTCTGTGCCCCAACTATGCAAGGAATGTCCATTCAGGTGTGCTATTGGTCACCTGGAATCCTGCTAGGTAGGTGATGTAACTGGCTCCTGCGGCCCCTCCTCCTGTTCCAGGCTGGAACCCAGGAGATGTCGGGGTGGGACAGACCAGCCCCTAGTCTCCAGTGCCCTGGGCAGCCATCACTACTAAGAGCAAAGCAAAACAACCACATGCAGGTATCTGAACCAGAGAATGCCTCTGTGGCTCTGAGGAGACATCTACAAGGGACAGGATGGAGAAGACGCTGGAGGAGCCGCAGAGCCAGTGAGGACTCCAAAAGGAAGGCATGCATTGCCTCTTTGTCTTATAATTACAAAATTGCTATTTTAATGGTATATGTTTATGGGATATAGTGCAACTATATAATATGTGTTCAATACATGATAATCAAATCAAATTAGTTAGCATTTCCATCTATTAAAAAAGTTTTTTATTTAAGTTTTGTGATATGCAAATAAATGTATCCGTATGTACTGAACAAATCCAGGCAATTAATGTTTCTCTTTGATATTGTTGTATATTTGGAGCCTTCAAGCTCCTCTCTTATATCTATTCATGAAATAGGTAATCAACTATTGTGAGGTAGTGTCACCCCCTCTGCTGCAGAACACTAGAATTTGTTCTGGTCACCCCTTCCATCACCCTTCCCACATCCAGACTCTAGGAATGATTAGTCTATGTTCAGATCAATTTTATTTATTCATTTTTAGATTCCATCTTTGAGAGAAAATGTAGGTATTTTCCTTTATGAATCATATATTTTACTTAGTATGACGAGTAATACTCTACTGTATACCTTTTTTAAAAATCCGTTCATCCACTAATACACGTGTAGGTGCAGTCCTTATCTTTGCTGTTGTGAACAGTGATGGAATGCTCATAAGAATGCAGGCATCTCTTTGGTGTACTGATCTCATGTCTTTTAGAAACATCCAGAAACAGTATTATTGGGTTTCGTGGTAGATTTTTTTTTAGTTTTCTGAGTGCTTTGTACTGTTCTCCATGTCATCTTTAGTGATTGATAACCCCACAATGTTTGCAAATCCCTTGTGTTGCAAGGGTTTGTAAAAGGATTTGTTTCTTTTCCACATCCTTTTTACAGCATTTTAAAACTATTGTTTATAATTGTCATTCTAACTGGGATGAGATATTTGCTTATTGTTATTTTGTTTTACATTTCCCTGATAACTAATGATGAGCATTTTCACAAATTTATTTGCCATGTGAGTTTCTTCTTTTGAAAAGAATTGATTCACATCACTTTCCCATATTTTAATTGATTTATTCAGCATCTTGACTTTATTTGGCTATTGAGTTTCAGTTGATTATGTGGTTGCTAGACTATTTAGTGTATGAGTTCTTTGCATTCTTATTGCAATCTGGATAGTCATCTTTGTCAGAAAATAATTTGCACAATCTTTTTCCTTTCTTTGGTCAGCTCTTTAATCTATTGGTTGCTTCCTTTACTGTTCATGTGTCTCTCTGTTACCCAAGTTTCTTTTTACATGAATGTTCACTATATTACATTAGGGCCACACACAGGACTTCATTTTAATCTAATAATCTACAAAGACCCAGTTTCCAAATAAAGTCAAATTTACCAATAGTAGAGATTAGGAATTCAACAACTCTCAGAAGACACAATTTAACCCATAACGACATCGTCAACAGGAGCCTCAATTATGGATCTGATAGAAACAGACTTGGCTAGAGACATGCTGTAGGAGAAAAATATAGTCAAAATGAAAGACATGAGTGTGGGGAAAATTGCTCAATTGAGCCTGTGAACTGAAAAGCATTAAGCCAAGGTAGAAGCTAACAGTTAAGGAGTAAACTGCACAAGAAAGTGCTACACATGACCAGTATGCAAGCATACAGAGCAGGAGAGTACAGTTCTTATGGGAACTCTTGAAAATAGTCTTAATCATCAATGTAATGTATAGTGAAGTCAGGGAAGGATACTGATCATTTTCTATTAGTTTGCTAGTGGCTTCTTCAAGAAATATTTAGCAGACTGATGGAGGTGCTAGTAAATTTATTATTTGTTGGTGAGTGCTATGAATGCAATTCCCATGTGTTCTCGTCCAAATCCATGTTAATGATGCTTGGACATGGAGTTGTGGTAAGGTTATCATGATTATCATGATTAGATGAGGTTTTGGGGATGGAATTAGTGGCTTTGTAAGAGGAAGAAAAGAAACCTAAGCTAGCATACTTGCCCTAGCTGATCATGTAATGGTTCTGCCAGGTTGTGACACAGCAAAGTGGCCCATACCAGATTCTGAAACTATGTGCTTGGACTTCCAGCCTGTAGAGCCATGAGCTGAACAGACACCTCTGTAAGTTATTTGATCTCAGTTATTTTGTTACAGCAACTGAAAATGGACTAAGGCAATGAATGAATGGGAATGAGAGGGTACAGACAACAAGAGAAAAATTTTGAAAAGTTTGGTTGAGTAAGGCAGATGAAAATGTAACACAAGGTAAGGAAGAATGATGAGGGGGGGAAAAGGGCTAGCTGAGAGCAAGCCTTGGGAGAGGAAAAAGTGAAACTTATGGAAGAGCAGTGGAAAGGCATGCATTAAGGACTTGAAGGCCATGGCAAGGATTCAGATGCAGAAGATTGATTTAAAACACAAATAAAGGATGTGCTCTGCACTGTGGTACAGTGATGCTGGCACCTCACATGCATGTCAGTTCAATGTAATGCAATGAAAGATGGCCTAAGTTTAAGTGCACCTGCACCAATGTGGGAAGCCCAGAAGAAATTGTAACTCCTGGTTGCAGTCTGGCCCAGCTATTACCATTGTGACCAACTGAGAAGATAGAAGATCTTAGTCTCTATGCCTCCTCTCTCCTTGTGCCTCTACCTTTCAAGAAAATAAATCACACACACACACACACACACACACACACACACACACACAGAACACAAAATTGGAAATGTGGTCTTTCTCTTTAAAAGTAAGAACATTATCATTTTTTTTCTCTGCAAAATGTTTATTATGTATGTTTATTACATTTGTTAAACTAGTGTTCCTAGCTGGTGTTGTGGCATAATGCATAAAACTGGTGCTTACAACATTGGCATCCCTTATGGGCAGCAGTTTATGTCCCAGCAGTTTCATTCCTAATTCAGTTCCCTTCTGATGGCCTAAGAGGACAGTTGAAGTTGGCCCAGGTGCATGGGATGCTGCTTTCCGTGTGGGAGACCTGGAGAAAGCTCCCGGCTTCTGGGTTTGGTCTGGCCTAGCCCAGATCATTGTGATCATTTGGGGGGTCAACTAGAGGATGCAAGATTCTCTGTCACTTGCTCTGTGTCTCTGCTTCCCTCTATATAGCTCTGTTTGAAAAATAAATATGTAAATACTTTAAAAAGTGAATAAAGTATTCCAGGCCCAGCACAGTAGCCTAGCAGCTAAAGTCCTCACCTTGAACACACCAGGATTCCATATCGGCACTGGTCCTAATCTTGACGGCCCCGCTTCCCATTCAAGCTCTCTGCTTGTGACCTGGGAAAGCAGTGGAGAACAGCCTTGGGACCCTGCACCCGCATGGGAGGCCCGGAACAGGCTCCTGGCTTCAGATTGGCTCAACTCTGGCCATTGTGGCTTCTTGGGAAGTGAATCATCTGACAGAAAATCTTCCTCTCTGTCTCTCCTCCTCTCTGTATATCTGACTTTCCAATTAAAAAATAAAAAAAAAGAAAGAATGAAGTGTTTCAAAGTGGATTCATTTTTTTATGAATAGTCTTTGTTCCATTTGAAAAACAAAATTTGCCTCCTGTTAATTTAGAGGTAAACACTGTGGATTTTTCTTCTTGTGCTGCATGACCCAAAGGCATCATATATGTTCCTTCATTGTGAGGTCTTGGTTATTAATGTCATTAAAATGTCTACTCTGAGAATTTAAGGCAATTTAAAATTGAATCAGCTGATTGAACTTATTCCATCTTCAGGTATATTAATTTTAAAATAAGATCAACATATAGCTTAAGATAGCAATGTAACTCTTCATATCACAACCAAGCTTTAAAAATGTTTTCTGACATTCAGAGAACCTAAAACCATTTTGTATGTGTGTTTTTGTTTCTGTATTTTAAAGACAAAGAGGGAGATAGAGAAAGAGAGAGAGACAGAGACACAGAGAGAGAGACAGAGAGAGAAAGAGAGGGAAAGCACACCAACTACTTCACTCCCCAAATGCCTACAATCGACAGAACTGGACAAGCCAAAGCCAGTAGCCAGGAACTCAGTCCAAGTCTTCCATATGGGTGATAAGAAACCAACTCTTTGAGTTTTCAGCTGCTATCTCCAACAGCGTACACTGGTAGGAATCCGGAAAGACAATGGAACTGGGACTTAAACTCAAGTATTTCAGTAAGGGAGGTGGGCATCCCACACAGCACCTTAACCATTACACCAAACAACCACCCCATACACAATTTTCTTCTAACTTTCTTTTATAATTATAGTCTTTCTGAAATAGAGGAGAAATAATCATATTATTCAATTAGATATTCAATATAACTTTGTAGCTGAATGTAATGTCTTGATAAAGAAGGAAAAGAGGATAAAAATGGGTCCACTGAGATATTATTGAGTGAGCGTGGAAGTTATATTTCCTTTATGGCATTGATCTGCTTTTCTAAATGCAGCTATAGGTTGATATGTCCACAGGAGCTCTTACTTAGGACATAAATCCATGGGGTAGCATGATGAATCCACATGGAAATGCACGTGGCCGTTCTCTGGGATTTCGTAGGCATGCATCACATTGTACTGAGGGAAGATAGATTCATACGTAACAATTTGGGTATTGAAAGCATCACATGGAAAATTTTGAAGGTCTAGATGACAATAGAGTGGGCATTACCTCATATGTATGACCACACAGTGAAGGGAAAGCCCATGTAGAAGATGGAGTTCTGATTTATTCATTGGAGTATACTGGGAGTTTCTTTGGCTGTAGTAGTACATTGATGGCTAATAGGACTTTGTTTCAGCAAAGCCAATCTAGAGTTTGTCATTTTAGGATACTTAACAATTTTCTGTCTTTCCTGGCTTTAGGTAAACCACTAGATGCAAGGGTTGGTATCTGCCATTGTCAACAGTCAGAATTTGCAGCAACTTTGCTGTGAGAGCTGCTTTTGGAATAGTAATTGCTAATAAGTAATGAGTTGTAACAGCATTAGGTAATTACTAAGAGTTGCAGAATTGTTAAATAGCTGGCTCTTCGCAGACAAGCAAAGTTAGGATTTAATCTCAGGCTGCCTGACCCAAGCGTCTACGCCCATAGCCATTTCACTCTATCACTCCTGAAAGTGCATGGAACTTGGATCAGGATCACCCACTAGACGTTAAAAAAATCATAAATTTCCTTTTATTAAATTTTCACAATACAACTGTGGACTGATAAATATTATTTTTATTTCTTCACTGCCATGAAATTGAAGTTCCAGAGGATTAGATTGCTTCTTTAAAGTAATGGTATTTGTGTTAGAGGCAAGACATTAACTACAGGTAAAAAAAAAAAAACCCAATATTTAAAAATGAATATAAATGCTAATCAAGATTGGTATTTCTATTTTTTCCATGTTACTGACATTACACTGAGGAGTTCATTATCCTATCCTGCTGGTTTTCCATCAACATGCATGCACTCATCACATCTCATTTTTGCAGGCTTCACCTGCTGGTCTGCATTTATTTAGGACTTATCCCAGCCAGCTGTCCCCTTCTAGTGCATACTTTTCATTAATTGCTGTTTTATCAGCATCATAAAGAAAGGCCACATAAGCAAGGATCAACTCTTGTATTTGTCTTTGTTACATTCTGAATTTTGTTATTTGGATCATTGGGGAAAAAAAAGTGATTTGCTTACAACATGAAAAATACAACTATTTGGCTGTCTCTCTTGAGCACAAATGTGACCAGAATGCATCAACTGGCAACGGATTTTTCCTGGTTCCCTTTTCTATATCTGCTTGCCTTTAGTTGATGCACACTGGCCTTTCTTTACAGTTCTTATGGAAGCCTAATACACAAGCAATTTGTTATCAGGCTTATGCATAGCCTCTAGTATAATATTTTAAGGTAGTTTCTCAACCATCATTTTAAAAATAAGCATAGTCCATATCATTCTGGCTGCGTACAATTTATGAGTCAATTCACTGATGCATTATCATTAAACCTGGAAGTTTTCAGGTAATAGTCAAGCAAAACCAAAACACATTATAAAACCTGTATTTCCCCAAACGATACCAGCCTGGGGCAGAAGCGGTTATGATTTACATTTACTGGGAGAAAAATTGCATTTGTGACTTGAACAACAGCTTGCTCCTACTAGGCCTTTTGCCTACAGGAAAGCTTAACTATTTCTGGGTATTCCAATGAGGAATCTATTATTTTCAGTGTTCTGTTATTGCAGTGTTATCATCTTCTGTCAAGTCAATAGGAAACTGGAAAGCATGTTCATTTGATTCATTCTTTCTCATTTCTCCTTATTCCATTTCACACGTGAGCAGTCATATTGAATGACATAAGAACTTCAGGTAGCTATTCTTACACTGCGCTGGCATCTTTCAAAGGATTCTTTGAAGTCACTGCTTGAGTTGCCATGTCTTCCATGTCTACGATTTTGGTAAAACTTCCATTTCAGTTTTAAATTACCCCTTTCCTCTTTGGCTAGTATCCTCAGCACTGGATCACATTCATTTTCACCATTCTGTTTATTGCTTTTCTTCTCAAGTTCCCTTTCTCTGCTGTTGACTCTAGCAGCTAACCATTAATCCTCAGTTTATGATGCAAAATGTTAGGTGAGTTCATGTTAGTCAATGTGTCCTCAGTGTATCCCGCAGCAGCTACAAGTGCAGGAAGGAGGTCTTTGATGGTTCATGTTGTTGAAGACGCATAGTTCCAAGACCACACAGCCCCACAGTCCAGCCTCTAATGAGACCAGAAGAGGGCAGTGTGTGCTGAGGAAAGATCACCTGGTGAACCAGAGAAAGAAGTTGGAAAATAGAGCCTGGGGCGGCGGGGCTTTGAATTTGGGTTTTCATAACGAACCCTCACACAGACACTACTTTCTGAGGGGTATCCTAGTGACGGAAGGACCTCCAGCTACACACACCTCTTGGACATCATAAATATGCACCAGAATCCCATTACCATTAACTTAAGATTTGGGGGATTGAGCCTCTACAACTTGGGTCTTTGGGAAACACAAACTATGTCTAAGCACAAACAATGTAGAGAACATACTTTGCTGAGTGTTGCTGCAGATGTAGACGCAGCAGCACGAAGACCTCAGCACTATCTACATAGCATTTGTACTGTATTTGGTCTTATAAGTAACCTAGAAATGATTTAAGTGTAAGGAGAATGTGCACAGACTATGTTCAAATACTAGCCATTTTATATACAGGACTTGAAAAACTGAAGATTTTGATATCCATGGGGGTCCTAGAATACAGGTTCAAGGGTCTAAAGACAGGAAGCTAGGCTTGGTAATCGGAATTTTGTCACTGTGGGGATGCACTTCTTTCATGAGAATTTAATATCATTAATGCTTAAATTGGAATTTCCAAAATGGTCTTTTGCTGCCTAATCAGTAATTCAGAGGCAATGCTGCATGCATGTCTTAGCAAAGTTCATGTCTGAAAGCACGAAATGTATGAGGAACTTGGAAAAATCTTGTGCTAGAAAACTGAAAAGCTCTGCAAGACTACGAAGGCCACACTGTAATGATAGAACCAGCTTGAGTGGACTCTTCACACCAAGAAAGGGACAATCGGAGCACCCAATGAAAAGAAAGAAGTTCGGTGCACTTCTTGATTATCTTTCCTAAGACACGATGTTATTAATCTGAAGATTTATAAAATATTTCTCATGTGTGTTAGGGTCCAGCATGGTAGCCTAGAGGCTAAAGTACTGGCCTTGTACATCCGAGATCCCATATGGGCGCCGGTTCACATTCCAGCAGCAGCCCAGCTTCCCATCCAGCTCCCTGCTTGTGGTCCTGGGGGAGCAGTCGAGGACGGCCCAAAGCCTTGGGACGCCGCACCCGCGTGGGAGACCTGGAAGAGACTCCTGATTGGCTCAGCTCCAGCGATCGTGGCCGCTTGAAGAGTGAGTCAATGTGTGGAAGATCATCCTCTCTGTCTCTCTTGCTCTCTGTATATCTGACTTTCTAATAAAATGAAATAAGTATTTAAAATATTTATCATGTGTTTTCTATTAAATCTGTATTTTCAGGTTACCAAATATTTGATAAAGTAAATTTCCTTCTCATCAAAAAAACAACTTCCGCTCAAAAATCCAGAAGGTATACCTGAATTGGAAAATTGCCATTTTGCTTCTTTTCATGAAATAATAGCTGTAGGCAATATTTACTAACAGTTCCTGAAAGAGCTTTATTGGCAAGTCATGCTCCGCACACCTAAACCCACTAGTTAATCTTACACTTAGCAGAAGTGAGGCAAGAAGCAGCCACAGGGAATAGGGAGCACCCTGCCAAGGGTTCTTGTGCTGAGTCTAACCGAGAGTCCCACACAGCTGGGAGTTCATAGGATAAGAAAAATAAACACAGAACAAGGCAGCACTTAGCCAAGTAGGCTATGGGAGACTCCACAGAGGAACCAGCTTCGTTGCTTTTGCTGTTTCCTAGTCCCAACAAATTTAAGATGAGAAACAGGACTGTTACCAATCGAAACACACGAGAGCCCTAACAATTAAGTGCTGATCCTTTATGGAACCCCATTTAAATCACAGAAGTATAAAAGCAAGTATTTTAAAGTAATGAGAGAAATTGTCACAATGGTTGAATATTAGATGATATTAAGGGAGTATAGTACATATATTACATAGGCTAATGTTTTCAAAAGTCTTAATGAACTAGATTTCTATGCTGATTTTTGAGTAAGAGAAATGTGTAACAACTGATATTTGCTTTAAAATACTCAGGGAAACAGGTATTGGTGATAACTGTTGATTGTCATGAGTTAGTATTTGCTGTTCCACTTTTTTATTGAAATGTTTCAAAACTTCAAGAATAAAACACTAAAGTTAAATACAGAATCCAGATGCAAAATCCCCTTTAAAGCCACTTACAAGCCGCGCAGAGTAATGGAAAGCCTTGAGGTCTGGAAATAGGAACCAGGTTCTCTGCTGGGTAATAAGTACCCAGAAACTGGCACATTGATACCAGATGGGAGTGTTGTTTATCAAAAGCATGGACGTTAAGCAACTGCTGACTCAGGGCCAGGACAGTCCCTTTGCCAAGAATTTCAGCTGTGATATAAAACAGGACAGACAGTCCCAAAGCCCTGGAATGCCTAGAATCTGGAATTCTGAAGAAGAACAGTTCAATGGCATAGCAAGACATTAAAACCTCTTGGCAAAAGGGTGCATAGGTGTGCGGCATTTTTCAGGGAAAAAAACAAAACAACTAGTTCAGCTTATAGAGTACACACCATGTGCCAAACATTTTGAAATGCCTACTTCAAACGAGTCACAGAAACTTTAAAATGCTTATTAAGGGTGTACTAAGTTATCTGTAGTACCAAACTGCTGATTCTGGAGCTTAGATGTTCCTGATAGACTGGTAGATCAACTTTAAGGAGCTCCAAGTTAAAAGTTCTCTGCTCAGCCTCAGCCAAGATGCTCAACAAGGAGAGGTTACAAGTCACAGTAGAAGCTGGGGAGTGTCACCCTTCAGAGGATGCACGGTGATAAAATGGACTTCTCAGTGTGATGGATGTCAGGCTGATTGGATTGTCAGGAAAGAGGAGGTTGGGAAGGGAGAAAGAAGGAAAAGAGAGAAAGGTAGGGAGGGAGTAGCAGGAAGGAGGAAAGGAAAGAAAAAGAAAGAGAGAAAGAATGGAGTGGGGGGAGGGAAGGAGCGATGAAGAAAAGAATGGAGTGAAAAGGGAGGGAGAGCAGGGACAAAAAGCCAACAGGGCATTCACTGGTGTCCTTAGAAAACCCGAGTCCCTGTGAGAAGTACTGTGAGTAGAGACATCTTGGGAGCATGTTTTGCCTTCCCGGGAAGTGAAAGCTCAGGGTGTCTGTTCATTATCCCCTGAAATGATTGACAGGATCCTGGGAGGTTTCTGCTACACTGAGTGATTTTAACACACACTATTCCTTACAAGAGTCAAGGCAAAAGACAGCAAAGTTAAAAATTAATTTTTTTTAACTCTGATACAGTGAAGTCAAAGGATTTGGTGAAAGATTTATGGGACTAAAGCTAGTGAATGTGCACCTTCAGTACTGTGCAAGGTGGAAAGCAATTCTTCACAGAGGAGGAATCACAGTTCCGTCTTGGACTAGGTGAGCATTACTCTTCAAGCTTGCTTGTTAACTCAAATTAAGAATCGGTTCACTTCCCAGAGGGCTATAAAGGAGCCATCTTTGTAAGAATAAGGTATTTAGCAACAATGGGAAGTTTGATAAGACTGTCTTCTGGAGGTTTTTTGCAAGAACACATTTTAAGATTGCATTATGGATGAAGAGTTGTATGCAGGACACAAGAAAGAAGTATGTGGTATCTACCTCTATGTACCTGGGAGTGATATGTATTTGCACTGTGTTGGAGTGTAAATAAAAGGCTATGCTGTGTGCGTTGTGTGGTTTGCACATGTGCAGTGAATGTGATATTGTGATGTGTGCCTATGGGATTGTACATGTGGGGCATGCATGTGGGCAGGAGGATCGTTCTGTGCATTCCTCTTGTGGGTAGCTAGATGCGTGACCCTCCAAGTGGTTTGTATGTGTGTATTTTAAAATAAATAGCAGCTCCTGAGGAGATCACAATGTCTGATGACAGTGGTCACATACTGAAAATACTTTGCAAATCCTATCTTAAGATTTAGGTGTCTTGGGCCTGGCGGCTTGGTCTAGTGGCTAAAGTCCTCGCCTTGAACGTGCCGGGATCCCATATGGGCGCCGGTTCTAATCCCGGCAGCTCCACTTCCCTTCCAGCTCCTTGCTTATGGCCTGGGAAAGCAGTTGAGGACGGCCCAAGGCTTTGGGACCCTGTACCCGCGTGGGAGACCTGGAAAGAAGTTCCTGGTACCCGGCTTCGGATCGGCGCAGCACCGGCCGTTGCGGTCACTTGGGGAGTGAATCATTCTTCCTCTCTGTCTCTCCTCCTCTCTGTATATCTGACTTTGTAATAAAAATAAATAAATCTTAAAAAAAAAGATTTAAGTGTCTTGGGGCACCTGATGGTCATATAAACATGTAGTCAAATCATAAAGAATGGACTGACAGGGATAGGTTGGTGGTGAAGTTCAGTATCAAATTGAATTCTGAGTTGGCAATTGTTTGTATGTTCAATAGTCTTAAAGTTTTCTGCACAGTTTTATTTGACCAAAAAATCAGTGAGTGAAACAGCAAAGTAAGTACAAATGGAGTTAGATGTGCACGGTATGACACAGTAAGTTCCCCTTCCATGCAGGTTTCAGAGAGGAGTAGTGGGTGATGATTGGTCATAACCCATTTTATGATGATATTTCTTGCATTTTTTATTTACAGTGGATGAAGACCAAACTCTTCACTAAGAAGAGCAACATCAGCCTTGCCCACAAATGGATAATCATTTCCCTTCAAAGGAAGGTAGGGCTGTATTTTGAATTCTATTATCAGGCTTCCTCCATCTTATAAGACACCACATCTGGGTGACGTCATTACATTGGCGGAGACAGGTAAGGAGTCTATGACAGTTCAGGAAAGGAGGTGAAAAACAATCATTCTCCAATCAAAAACCCATAGAGAGAAAGATGCGGCGTGCCCCGCTTGTTCACATTGAAACTATGTCTCCTACTGTGCATCTTTATCCATCACTTTCCAAAGAATATCAAAAAAGGTGCGCAATTTTACTTTCATCTCAAAGGAAAGATGCATCCGTGGAAGGCCATGAGGCAGGGTGAGTGTTCGCACGTTTGATTCACTAAACACTCAGAAACTACTTTAAGAAGATTAAGAATTAGCAATTAATACTACTGGTTTAGAGCTGTCTTTATGTCATAGGGAACAAAATCTCAGAAGAGTGGATAGACAATAGGTAATATAGTTTCTCAATTTATAAAAAAGTGAATACCTTATTATATTCTGTACTGTTTCTTTAGCTCACTTTGTTATATAGTTGTTTTCATATTTTGAAATTTTCCAATTTCAGTTTTGGGCAAATACATATATATATGTGTGTGTGTGTGTGTGTGTGTGTGTGTGTTTTTGTACACATATATATATATAAGATCATAAAACCCTAAATAACATTGCAAAATTTAAATATCAGTAAAACAAGTCTAAGTATTTGTAAAACATAAATGCACCAAAATTATGTTAGGTTTATTTTAGGAATTGAAGAGGAATCAAACATTAAGAAATGCATAAATGGTACTCCACGTAGAGAGGAAAATTCTGTAACAATCTAATAATTCAGAACAATTTCTTATTGAAGTTAATATTTATTCATTGTAGAAACTCCTAGTTAGCTGTGCACGTATGGAAAACTGAATTCACAGATGGCTCCCAAGATTCCCAGGCTCTCTTGTACTCTCTAGGGGTCCCAAGAGCCGAGAATGCAGAGCCCAAAAACCATGAGGATTATCTGAAGGCCTCAAGAACAAGCTAACATTTTTCTAGTTTAACTTCAAAATTTTATGGATCAATGACTCCTTTTACTCCCTTTTGGGATTAAAAAGTCCACAGTTTTATCATGTATCTGCCCCATTATTATCTAGTAAGACAAGTTCACAGCTGGACATTGTGCCATAGGTTGGTTTAATCTTAGGAGGCACATCTGTATTTGATGTAGATGTGTTATGCAATGCGATTTTGCACTTTGCACTCAGGAGGTTTGGGACTTGAGCTGATGCTGTAATGAGGTGTTTGGGAACCCTGGGATGAACATTAGTCTTCAGAGGCCAGAGGTAATAGAGAGTATTAGTAGGAAAATCCTAAGATTACTTCCAAGACTTTTTACCATTTGTGAGTACATATCCTCTCTCAGTTATTTAAGCAAACACAAAGGTAGATATTTCCTGAAGGGATATTGCAGATCTCATTTGGTCCCAAATCAGTTGATCCTAAGTAGGTAAATTATTCAGGTGATACTAATTGAGTCCTTTAAATTTGGATTTTGAGGCCAGAGCCAGAGCATTTAGAAAGAATTCAAGAATGGGAGGGATTCAACAAAAAGAGGATTTGTATTCATGGTTCTGGAGGCGAAGAGGGCCATAAAGATGAATAATTATTGTTTTCCAACTTTGCAGAAATAAATCTATACAGTAGACACACTCCAGTGTCTCACCTCTGCTCCTAAGCATGTTTCCCTAACTATTGAGTGTTATCAGTGGTTTGTTTCTTGCAACTTATGGTGTTCTGTAACACCACCATATGCTCATCCTTTCCAAACATTCTGTTGTTTTTAATAAAGCTGTTATAAACACTTTTGTAAATGGGTTTTTGTTTAGTAAACATATGTCTGTATCTCTTTTAGGAAAATGTTGTTTATTGAAAAACAGCTTTACTTCCCACTTTTCAGTTGCATTAGTTAAGTTTGTACAAACATATTCAACCATAAAATGTATGTTTTTGGACTCCCTACTTTCTTCTATCAGTTATCTGCCTTTATACCAACACTATATTAATTATTTTTCTATAACTAATGTAATTTTTCCTTGTGATGTACACAATGAGTTTCTCAATTAATATTCTCAGAGAGTGGAGAAGTTCCTTGAGAGATGTCTTTGTTGTTTTTAAGAGGATTTAGTTTCAAGAATAAGCAAATGTTTTTATAAAGGATAGAGCCCTTTAAATTTAAACTACAGTTCTTAGATTACTGCCTTAATTTTCTGGGACATTGGGCCCGGCACAACAGTGTAATGGTTAAAGTCTTCCCCTTGCACACATTCAGGATCCCATATGGCACTGGTTCTAATTCCCGAGGCCCTGCTTCCCATCCAGCTCCCTGGCTGTGGCCTGGGAAAGCAGTCGAGGACGGCCCAAACCCTTGGGACCCTGAACCCATGTGGGAGACCTGGAAGAGGCTCCTGGCTCCTGGCTTCGGATCGGCTCAGCCCTGGCCATTGCAGCCACTTGGGGAGTGAATCATCGGATGGAAGATCTTCCTCTCTGTCTCTCCTCCTCTCTGTATATCTGACTTTGCAATAAAAATAAATAAAGCTTTTAAGATAAAGTTTTCTTGGACATTTTAGCTGGAATTATATTTTAGAAGAATGTAATGACTTCATTAGTCACGCTTCTTTCTGTTGTATGGTAATACATCGAGGGCCACTAAGTTCAATAATTTAATACTTAGAGCTCAAAATCTCTGTGGTCTTCCTAGAGCTAAAGTATGATTCCGCTCAGCTCTAGCAACAACTGAGCTTTGTGTTTTCCTTCCCAGGTCCAAATTTCTGTTCCTTTCGATATGTGTTGGCGCTCTTCATACACTCTTGCAATGTTGTGATAATGGCACAGCGCATGTGTCTGAGCCTCACAATGATAGCCATGGTGAACAACACGGATCCGCATGGTTTGCCTAACACCTCCACAGAGGATCACCCAGATTACGTAAAGGTACATCAAAACTTAATCCATAACTCCAGTCTTGCCAACTAATTGGCTTAAAAACCGATAATTATCGATAAGACAATAAACGGCAGAATGTTGAACTTGTGACTGTTGCTGAAGGACTATACTGTTATAACAGCATACGAGAAAATAGTGCTTTGTAGGGAAATGGGAGGTGGAGGGGGAATCCCATTACCTATAGAACTGAAGAAAAAAAGAATTAAACAATATACAGAAACAATTATAGAAAAAGAAACTCAAGTTTTGTTATACCTTGCCAGTAGTGACCCAGACCAGCCTTCAAGGTTTCTGAAGGGCTTGCTGACTCAATCTTTCTATGCAAGGAAGAACAAAATTCAAGAGCCAGGACTGTTTTAGAATTGAGAAGTTTGTACAACAGCAAAGTGAAAGCAGTTTAAACTAGAAGTGAAAGGTAAAGACATAGTCTCTCTTTCCTTTATACTTTAGAATAGCCCTATATTTAAATGTTTACATAATTAAAATATTTACTTATACCTGTAAATCATTTAAATGTTTGATTAATCGATGAATTACTATCTGTTAGAAGATATAGACACAGGAAAAAATGAAAGAAGCTGGGACCAGCAATTTTTCACTCTACCCTTACATCGCTTGTTCATGAGCATACAAGCAAATATGAACATGTTCCCTTATTTTCATCATTTGTTTTTATTAAAGCTAACATTGCATATTAAATCACCTACATCATAATGTTTAATGTAATCATTATAATCAGATTCAGATATGACACATATTTGGGAAATCTGGGGATTTAAAATATTACTTATTAATCTGTTAAAGGCTTCAGTGTGAAAATAGGCAGCATGTAATCAAACATAGGATAATAGCAGCAGAGAAATGAAAGCATTAGCAAAGAATTAAAAGTAAACTAGAAATAAAGGAAAAAATAACAGAAGTAAAAGCTCATTAACAGGTTCATTCAGCAAAGCTGACAAGAGAACCAGGGAACATAAAGATAGGTCAGTGGAAACTTCCTACAAGGAGAATGAAGCAGGGAACAAAAAAAAAACACCTTATTATCTCAGGCATAATATATGCACAACTAGAATACCAGAAAGAAAATAAAAGAGAAAGGATATTTGAAAAGGTAGTAATTAAGAAATTTCTAAAGGTAGTGGTAGACAACTAATCATAGACACAAGAAGCTCAGAGAGAACTTTAACAAAATTGAAAGCCATCAGAAAGACTAAAAAAATCTAGGCATAGCTTATTTAAACTGCAAAAAAACAAGATTAAAGACACAACTTGAGGGTCCAGGAATAATATATATATAATAATATAAAAATTATATCCAATGAAATTATCCTCAATAGTAAGACAATAATGACTTTCTCAGGCCAAAACACATGCATGGACACACACACAGATACACACAATATGCACACACACGTGGCTGTACACACAACCTCAAGGAATTAATTACTAGCAGTCCTGTCATGCAAAAACTGTTATCAATGCTAGATTTTTAACTATACTGACAGTCTTTTGAAAAGTGGCATAATTCCTATGTATGTCAGTCAAAAAAGTTTTTCACATTTGATAAGAAATAACAATCTAAAAACATGCTAGCCACATGAAATTCTCCCTCAGTATAAAGTTAAAAGTCATTGGGTAAAAATAGTAAGTTTATACATTTATTTTAATATACAACTATGAATACTCTAATAAAAAAGAAAATTGGAAGAGATGTACTAATTTTAAAGTAGAATTTCTGGGCACAGAAAATTATCCAAGATAAAGAAGGCACAATGTGATGATAAAGAGATCAATACACCAAGACATAATTCCCAACACATATGTCCCTTACAACAGAGGAGCAAAATACCGAAATCGAAACCTAACTGAAAGAATAGACAACAACACAGTTGATAACTGATTTTCATTTTTTTATATTTGCTTTTTTCCTCTTTCTCTGTGTTTAACTGAGCATTCTATAATTCAATTTTCTCCTTTCTTAGTGTGAGATTTTCTTTTAAAAGACAAAGTATTTTAGTAATTTCTATAGGGTTCACAATATGTATTTTAAAAATAATCTAAATTTACTCCCAAACAATAGAATACTGTATAATAAATAGTGCAAACAACTTATCACAGACTAAACGTAATTCTTTTCTCCCATCTCTTGTGATATTATTATTCACTTTGTTTATTCATGTACTTTAAACACCCAGTATAAACTTTAAACGTTTATCCTTTAGATCAACTGCAAATGAAATAAGCTATATTTTCATTTATTCTTTTCTAATGATCTTCTTTTTCCTAAAAATCCACATTTCTGGTCTATATAAATATGCTTCTACATAAAACATTTTTAATGTATTTGGGGGGATTTACTTTTGATATTAAATCTAAGAAATATTTGCAACAATACTAGGTACAAAGCAGTCTGTTTTTTTTTTTTCTTAGAAGTTTTGCTATTTTGGCTTTACATTTAAAGTTATGACTCATCTGAATATCCATGTATGTTACATTGATGATCTTTTCTTATATATGGATATACAAGTTTTCTGGCACAATTTATTGACAAACCTGTTCTAATCGAATGGCCTTTATATTTTTGTTGAAAATTAGTAGTTGGTGGATTAGTACTACTCATCAGACTTGTTTGTTTGTTTGTTTGTTTGTTTTACAGTGTCTTGGAATTAAATGACATAATATTGAGTAGACAATATGTTAGAAAAAAATGCAAGTTCAATTTTTCAATGCGCATGGGTTGAGACAGTATCAATGACAGGTTCAAAAACAAACAGACAAACAAACAAAAAGAAAAAAAAAGAAAAATTATACAGGTTAGATTAAAGCAAACATGTGGTATCCAACCTTTTGGGATTCGTTCATTTCCCTTAGCATTATAGTTTCCAGTTGGGCCCATTTAGCCACAAAGAACTGCATTTTGTTTTTTTTTTTAATAGCTTTTAAGACATGTTATAAAGTTACAGTAAACAAGACAATGTAGTACATGTATAAAGACAAGAAAGTTGGGCAAGGAAGTAGGACAGAGGTACACATATATGAACTACTGATGTTTCAGGACACACAAAAAATACACATGAAATTAGAATTCATTAGAATTCATGGCATGGTTAAGTCCAAGTCTGGAGTAAATATTTGCAAATTTACCTAATACAGAACCATTATTAGCATCCAATACAAAGGAAACAGACCACCCTACACAGAAATAGGGAAAGGATGGAGCAGCTATTTCACCAAGGAAGATATACAGTCAGCAAATACATCACAGGATATGCCACAAGATTAGTTAGAGAAGCACAAGTGAAACCCCCAGAGATACCTTACAATGTACTAGTTACAATGGTGCAAGCTCCATAGAGTACATTGGCAGCAAAGATTGCTGAGAACACAGAGGAACCAAGACTATTCTCTCTACCCTTCTGGTGGGAATGAAAACTGGCGTATCCACTGAGGAAAACACTTTGTAGTTCATAACAAATTAAGTATACACTTACCAGCAGTTATTCCGCTGATCTGCATTTATTGAAGAATAATAAAAAGGTGTGCCAATACAGAGGTGTGTACGTAAATATTCATTATTTCCTGAAAATTTTTTAATATACCAAGTGATCTTTTAATATGCATGTCTGCAGGCACACTGCTGTTGTGCATAAGGGTAAAAACTTCATTCTTTGGGGCGTCTCCTGAGTAAAAATTAATAATAATAATAAAATAAAAGATAAAAGATGCAAGCATACAACACAGCAATTAAGCTGCTGCCCAGGAAACCCACATACTGTATCTGTGTTTAAGTCCCAGTTCCAATTTCCATTCCAGTTTCTTGCTAATGTACACTCTAGTAAACATCAGCTGATTACTCAAGTAACTGAGTCCCTGCTGCCCACGTGGGAGACCTAACTTTGGCTCCTGGCTCCTGACTGTGTTCTGACTCAGTGTTTAAAATTGCTTTTACCAGTTTCAACAATGCAGCAAAACTACAGAAGGCCCTCTAACATGAAACTGACAAAGGAATTCACTCTGTAGAGAATCAGGCCATACCAGGGCAAGAAGAAGAATAGTCTTTTCTCTCTGAGGTCCCTGTCCAGTTCAGGTCCCTGTCCAGGTCCCTGTCTACAGTTCAGAAAGAGACTTCTTGTTGCAGGTTCCCTCTAACACTGCTTTTCTCTCTGGGAACAATTTGACAGACTGAAAGGTCTCTATGTAGATGAGCTTGAATAAGTGGAGGAGTTAGGGGAAGGGAACGGAAATTATCCATCCCAGTATCTGCAAGGCTCTGGAGGAGAGTTCACACACAGATTGGAACACTCAAGACTGACTGTTAGTGTCTCTGGCATGACAGTTATTGCAGATGCAACTAGTGTCATGGCTGAGAGGACTTTACATTATAGAGGGTGAACATCTCCAATCCAAAATCTTAAGTGACCCAAAATCTGATTTGGGGGAAGGAGGTGCTGATATGGTGCCATGAGTAAAAAATAATGGGTCACAATTCAGCACAGAAAAAGCACTGTATAAATTTACCTTTTGCCTGTGTATATAAGGTATATACAAATACAAATGAATTTGGGGTTTAGGTTTGAGTTTCATTCCTAAAAAATTCAATTATGCATCTATGCCAATATCCTAAAATTTAAAAAAAAAGTCTGAACTCTATAATACCTCTGATCCATTCCAAGCATCTTGGTTAGGGTTACTCGATCTGCAGTTGGAAACACAAGTGAGGAAATGAATAACTCTATATAAATGATGTTACAAATGAACAAAGTGTGGAGCTAATTTATGTGGATGAGCAGTACGGTCAGTTTCCCTAAATCCCTGAACATTACAAGGAAGTCTGATTGTGTAACATGGTTCTGCCTGTCTCCCTTTGTCTCGTAGAACCCTGTCTATGATTGGAGTCCTGATATCCAGGGAATCATCCTCAGCGCCATTTTGTATGGTACATTCGTCATTCAAATTCCTGTTGGATACTTCTCTGGAATATATCCCATAAAGAAAATTGTTGGCCTTGCGTTATTCCTGAGCTCTCTATTAAGCCTGTTCATCCCACTAGCTGCTGAAGTTGGAGAAACTTGGATCATTGCATGCAGAGTAGTCCAAGGAATGTCCCAGGTATTAAGATGATACAAAAACTGAACAGACCCTAAATTCATAGAAAGTATCAGAAGTAAAGTGTCCCAATATTTCTCATTTCAGGGGACAGCAACAACAGCACAGCATGAAATATGGGTCAAATGGGCTCCTCCCTTGGAACGAAGCCGTCTTACCTCTATTAGTCTATCAGGTGACACAGATGGTTGATTCCCACTTTCATCTCATTGCATTGTGTTCTTTTACAGAACCATAAGAAACATGTTTTAAGCTGTCAAGAGCTTTGGAAATCACCTAATCCTAAACTTCTTGCTTAAAAAGGAAGAAAGAATTCTCTAGCGAGATGAAGCAGTGTCTCAACAATAGAAAAAAGCAAAAAAAAAAAAAAAAAAAGAAAAAGTTCTGCTCAGTGTTTTGCTGTACAAATGTCCAACACAAGAAATTGTATCACTGCTAGGTAGGGAGGCATTAGCTCTGCTTTCAGACATCTGCATTAATGAAAAGTCTTTGCTGTGCATTTGGATTAGGGTTTCTGCTGGGTCCATTCATTGTCCTGCTTGTGACGGGGATCATCTGTGACGCTCTGGGCTGGCCCATGGTCTTCTACATTTTTGGTAAGTCTCTTCCTGTAAAATTCAATTTTGACTTTGAATTTAAGAATAAAAAAAAACTAGAAGTAAAAACCTAGCATAATAATGTATATGAAATTTGTGTTAAAAATCTTGAATTCCACTGGAGGATACAGAGACGTTAGCATTCACAGAGGTCTTACTAGAAATAAGACATCATGCTCAAAATTACAAGTGTATTTTTGCACATAACTTCCCATTTATACAATACCAATAGCATATGATAGCTCCAACTACTTTATTTGAAGCTTAGAGAAATGGATGATCAGAACAAACAAAAGATTCCAGGAAGATAATATGATGAATACATTACTTCCACCCAAAGCATGATATGGAGCAATGTCCAATAATCAGATGTATTGTTTTTAAAAATATTTATTTATTTATTTATTTATTTATTTATTTAGGAAAGAATCAGAGACAGAGAGAAATCTTCCATTTGTTGTTTTACTCCCCTGATGGTCACTATGGCCTGGACTGGGCCAGGCTGATGCTAGGCAGCAGGAGCCTCACTGAGATCTCTTCTGGGATGGCAGGGGCCCAAAAACTTAAAAACTTAAAGCAGTCTTGCACTGCTTTTTCCAGGTTATTAGCAGGGAGCTGGATGGGAGGTAGAATGGCTGATTCACCAGCTGGTACCTACATGGATGACAGCATCCACAAGCGATAGTTTTACCCATTACTTCACAATACCAGGGTTACATGTAATTGAAATTTGTGAAAAGTGCAATAAAAATTATGAAGATTCAAGATTTTCAAGTGGATTTATATATTCACTTTTGACTTTCAAATCTTGGTTTGAGATTTGAAGATAAAGGAATGCTAGATGGGTGATATTTTACCCATTTTCAAAATCTGTATATTTATTTGAAAGGCAGAATTACAAAGAGAGAGAGAGAATTTTACATCTGCTGGTTCACCAGTAGCTTATTCTGGGTCTCCCAAATAGGTGGAAGGGATACAAGCATCTAGACCGTCTTCCCCTGCTTTCCCAGCAGCATTAGCAGGGAACTGCACTGAAAAGTGGAGCAGCAAGGCTGATGTGATAACACAGTATGCTAATCCTCTATCCTGTTGTACCAGCATCCTATGTGGGCACTGTTTCTAGTCTCAGATGCTGCACTTCCAATCCAGCTCTCTGCTTCTATTTGTGTAGAAGATATGCAGAAAGTATAGAAGACCTCTATCTATCTGTCTTCCTCTCTACATAATTCTACCTTTCACATAGATTTTTAAAAAATAATCTTTAAAAGAGGGGGTTTCTAAAAAAACTTGGACTAAGTGGAAAGGAAAACTTGGCAACAAACGTCTTGTAGAATTACAGTATAAGAGAAATGCATTGCCTTACAAACCAATTCAAGCATGCATAAACTGCAGGATGTTGAGGTTTCAGCTCCTTGCAAGAAAATCTGCCCAATAACTAATATTGCCCAGCACTACAGATCACAGATTGAATTATTTACAGTATTCATATTGTAGTTCTGGTGATGTGTCAATGGCAAATGCATCAATATTCCCACAAAGCTCAAAGGGACCACTCATTTTACTACAGTAGCTTTCCAAGCAGTACCGCATTTGCTTTTGTTTTTTTTACTGAAAAGGGGGGAAAATAATTTTGATCAAGATTTAAGGATTTCGTTACCTGCCTCCACAAACATTTTATTAGAATCACATAAAACCCACAGATATCAAAAGACTGACGAAATTAGTGACAAAGGCAAATGTAAAATCAAGATTAGCTTTAAACTTTCGAATATTTTCCAAACAAGGCATCAGATTGAAAGAGGAGATCTCTTGTCCTGGATTCCATAGTTGTAGAGGGTCTATTCTGGCCTCTCTCCAACCATGCTCTCTTCATTGGCAGTTTGTACAGTAAAACACACTGAGCTCAACTGTTTTATGGACAGCAACCAACCCTTTTCAGTGCAGCAGCACTTTTCCCACTTTCCACTAAGTTCGGGATCCAGTGGGCCAGGCAAGGCTACTTGAAAGGAATATGAATCATGAGTGACACAGAAGGCAAGGATTTCTATGCATAATCAATCAAAACTCCAAATAGTCGAGGAATGTGTGTGGGTAGCAAACCTCAGACTAGTGGTCAGGGATCTGTGCCCAGTAAAATCTGAGAATGCTAAATTTAAAACTAACGCTTCAGGTATTTGTTTCCACTGGCTTCTTTCAAAAATTATTTTTTGGCAAATGAATATGATATACTTAATTATAATTTTTTGATTTATTCTTGCCAGTACTCTAAATTTCCTGTTTCTGTAGTTTGATGTAGTTGTCACTAACACTGATAAAAGCCTCGGAATTATTGCTTCCAATATTTCTGTTTTTATTATTTTACTTTGATAATCTTTACATAGTTGATTAGGGCACAAAGATTCAAGGGCTACCGGAAAGTGTGTAAGACCATTGTTTCCACATTATTATTATTTTTTTCTAGATCTGGGGTAAGGGGAGAATAAACGGAGAAGCCCCACCCAGCTTCCCACCCATCCCAGGGTCCCCAGTGTGGGGCATGCTCTAAAGCAGTTTTGATAGCCCAACAGTTCTGAATTGCTGCCAATCTCGCCATTCCAAACAAGATGAAATCTCCACAGAATCCACTGGTTGACACAGTCTACCTTAGTCTCTGTGAGCCCAGAGTTTCACTGCCAATATATGGCTGGGGTAGAAATTGATCTGTTCTGTCCCCCATCCTGTTGTGGCACCAAGTGTCCTCTGCAGGATCCAATACACGGCCATATCCTCTATGTGCACCTTGATACATTGGTTATTGTTCCGTCTGAGCCTCTGAGGAGGCTCATCTTTGAGACATGCACTCGCTAGTCAGGCCATGGGACCTGCACTTCTCTTCATGGTTGGGATTCTGAGATCAGCAGTTCAGTTGGAGGGATCCTCAAAGAAACTTCATCTGAGGTGATGCCAGACCCGATTCTTGTGCGTGCATGCCAGTACAAGGTCCAGCAGAGTCCATTGCCCCAATCAGCTTACGCATATGTTGCTGGTTGCCCTGGCTGGGTCAATTCTGTTTCCAGCCCTATGAGTGGGTGTTGAAGTCCAGCCTGATTCTGCCCACCTCACACTCGGCCCTCACACAAAGCAGTGGGAGCTGCAGCCTATTAAGAGCAACTCCCAATAACCTCCACCAGGCCTGCCCCCTGCCCTGGTTCCCATACAGCATACCTGTCCAGTCTGTCCCATATCCCATTCAGCTCTCCAAATATTTCTTTTGTTTTGTTCTCTGCTTCTGATATTTCCATTACATGTAACACTTTCAAAAATTGTCCCACAGTTCTTAGAAATTCTGTTCTGTCCTTCTCAATCTTTTTCTCTTTGAAACTCAGTTTCCTAAATGTCTATTGTCATTCTTCAAGCACACCATTTCTTTTTTGTCATATTAATTCTATTAACACATTCATCAGAGGCATCCTTTATTTGTGTTTCAATATTTTTCACTTCCAACATTTTCTTGTGATTCTTTGATGTAGCATTTTCAGGCACTTCCTTCTTATTTCATTCCTACTCCCTACCAGAATCAGACTTCCCCCTTCTGGCCATTCCTTCTCAGTTTCTTTTGTAACTTATCCTCTTTTGCTTGGCACTAATTTTTGTATTTCTTGAAAGCTCGGCTCCACTCTCCTCTTCTAGGGTTCTATTCCCTCCCTAGATGATGTAGTGTGTGCTTAAAAGTCAGTTACCACTTAACAACCGTGTGTACCTGGGCTAGTAATTTGAAGTCGAGAGTCTCATTTTTCATGTTTGAAAAACAAATAATAATGGTATGCTGTGATTTTTTTAAGAACTAACATGATTCTTTGTCCACTGGAAAATTAACTCCAAGAAGGCAGAGAATTTTTGTGTGTTTCATTCATATCCTCAATACTTGGAAAAGCACCACCTTGGTATTCCATGATTAGGTAATCAGTGTCCAATGGATGAATGGATTTCTAGAAGACTTATTGGTGAACACTACCTCCTCTGTGTCCTATTAAGATTCCTCATGGTCAGGTTGTTAGTATAAACATTTTAAAAACAATAAAAAATGTGGTAATTGCTATAGCTTTTGGATTATTTCCAATGCTCAGGTAATGTCTCAGGAACATGGCATTAAAAAGGTGTTCAAAACTGAAAACTGACTGGATAGTGTGAGCTTAGCTTTGCCATGCTCTCCTGGGGTAACACAGGAGCAGGGAGGCCAGCTGTCGTGAATGTGAGTCAGAAGACTTGCCACCATTTCTGCAACATTCATTCTGCATTGGGGAGGCAGCCATAGATGCAAGAAGGGTTATGATAAATAAGAGTCTACTGAAAAGTGTCAAAGCAGAAAGGGGAGGTCCATCTTCTTAGACTGACATGCTAAAAATGCTTAAATGAACAGAAGATCCAATACAGAGAGAAACTTCCAGCCCTAACGTATCCTGCTTTGATAGGTGCTTGTGGCTGCGCACTAAGTCTTCTCTGGTTCATTCTGTTTTATGATGATCCCAAGAACCATCCATGTGTAAGCATCAGTGAGAAGGAATACATCACGTCTTCGCTCATCCAGCAGGTAGAACACAGAATTGGCATCTCCCAGATTCTACTACAAATGAACTGTTTTCCAGCTGATTCTAGTAGGCTAATGATTCCTAAATTCCTTCTCAGGTGAGCTCTACAAGACCATCTCTGCCAATCAAGGCTATAATTAAGTCTCTTCCACTCTGGGCCATTTCTTTCAGTGGTTTTGCTTACTTATGGACGTATAATATATTGATTCTATATAGCCCAACGTTTATCAACTCCATGCTTCATGTTGACATAAGAGAGGTAAGTGTACCGTCTCTTCTTTTTCCAGCTTTACAAAGGACTCTATTACTTCCTGTCTTTAGTAGCTAGAGGCTCGGGTCTTGCTTGTCCCCTACACCATTTAACTAATGCTTTATTTTCTTAGTTATTTATTTTTGTGTACCTGAAAGGCAAAGAAACACACAGATAGACGCAGATCTTTCTTCTACTATTCCTGTCTCCTAACCCTATAGTTCAGGGGGTGGGCTGAGTCAAATCTAGGAGCTAGGAAATTCATCTGAGTCTCCCATATGGGTGGTAGGAGTGCAAGCACTCTCTCTCACCTTCCCCACCCCCCGCACACATTAATTCAAAGTTGCATCAGAATTAGAGTTGTCTGGACTTGATTGAATTCGCACTCTGAGAAGGATGCAGGTGTTGCTAGTAGTGCTCTAAACTGTTGTGCCACAACACTTACCCTTTTACCAGGAGAATAAAAACTCTGGATGTTTACATGAATATTGCCCGGCATATAAAGTGTTAGCATAGACATAGTGTCTGACACTCCAGCACCAATCATTTGAACCTGTGGCCCACGTATTCCCTACCTCCCACTCACACTGCATTTGTGTATTGCCTTGAGCTCAGTACCACCATTCTCTGTGGAGACTGGAGTTCTTCCCTGAAGGTAAATCTTGTCTATTTTCTCTTCTGAAGTAAGGCAATGAATCTTCTAATGTAAACTCTAGATTTGTGCATTGTTTTGAAAGGACTGGCACCCCTTGGCTTCAGTGCATGTTCCTCTTTTCTGATACTGTAATAACCAGACAGAACTTCTTTAGAAATAGAATCTGCATGTGCTGCTTTGTAGCATTCTGTGACAAATGTCCAGAAGCCCAGCAAAGGGCTGGCATAACTGTAGGTCATAAAGATTCTCTGTGAGTCACATTTGTCTTCCATGAAGCCACCAATTTGTTCCAAGGATTAACAGCAAATGGTTCAGAGTAGGATCTGCTGTGCATATGGTTCCACTTTTTGGCCTCCTACTAGTTTCCTGAGGGTCATTGTTTCTCATTTCAAATATAGTCTTCCTCTGGGTTATCCAGTGCTTTCAGGTGCCATGAGATTAAAAGCAGAAATCCAGATTGTGACAGATCTGAAAATCAACATTATTTTTTTCTATCTGTTCAGGAATGTGGCTCCGGTAGTAATTTCAGTGTTGTATGTTGATATTTTTCTATGTGAGAGTTCATATTTTGTTGACACTGAACTTCAATTTGAGGACTGTTGTGCTTATAAGTCCTGCAATCACACTTATGCTCAGAATGTTTCCTTCTCAGAACGGTTTGCTGTCCAGTCTCCCCTTCTTGCTTGCATGGATCTGTGGTATCATAGCAGGTCACACAGCCGATCTGCTTTCTTCAAGGAATGTTCTCAGCCTAACTGCTATTCGGAAACTCTTCACTGCAATGGGTAAGGAAGAGGCAGGGTATTTGAGCCTTTGGGGGAATGTCACTTGCATCTTCAAGATGCACCTGACTGGTTCTCTGAATCCCTCCTTAGGACTTCTCTTGCCTTCAATCTTCAGCATGTGCCTGCTCTACCTGAGTTACAGCTTCTCCAGCACTGTTGCTTTTCTGATGCTTGCAAATGCAACAAGCAGCTTGTGTCTTGCTGGAACACTTATCAATGCCTTGGATATTGCTCCCAGGTAGGGCTTTGTTAAAATTTGTTTAATTTTTGTTAACAAAATTGCATATATATTTATTCTGCACACGCACATGATGGTTTGAAATATAAATGCACTATGCAATGGCTAAGTGGAGCTAATCAGCGTATATGTTAGATCCCGTGCCTTTTAAAGTATGAATGCATAAACTTTTCTTAGCAATTTTTAAAAATATAATACACTATTAATTATAATGTCCATATTGTATAACAGATTTCTCAAATTTATTCCTCCTAACTGGACATTTATAGCCCTAAAAAGCCCTCAAGTCCCACCCTTTAGCTGCTCATAACCACCAATACACTATGAATTCAACTGCAGTCAACTGTCTTCAACACACCAATTTAACTTCCTTTAGGTCTATGTCAAGTAGCAGGATTGCTGGGTCACTTGGAAGTTCCCTTTTTAATATTTTGGGGAATAACCATACTGTTTTCTGTAATTATGTAGTAATCCACAATACCACTTACATCAGGACAAGTATTCACCTTCTTGATGTTGCTTGCTTTACGTATATATAGGAGTAATATAGGAGTAACAAGAAAATGATTACCTCAAGAGTTAAGAGGGTTCAACAAGTTAATGTAAGCTAAATACATAGAATAGTGCCTGGCACATAGTAAATGCTGTAATAAGTGCTGGTTGCTTCAATATTAGTGCCATCGATCTGCATGTTTATATATTATCAATCCTCACGATAACCATAAGCAAATATTTTACTACTAACATAAACCGGAAACCAACTAATTGCTCTTTCTAACATACAAAACAAGGAAATCACTGTTAACTCAAATCTCTACCCAACAAAATTTTCCTTCAAGAATTAAGATAAAACAGAAACACTTAAAAGCAAATGGAAAGAATTTATTAATAATTGACCTCCAATAAAATAATTAAAAAATAGAAATTATTCAGGCAAAAGTGAAATAATCAAAAGTTGGAGCCACTGTATTAGCAAAGCAAAAACAGTGGTATGTTATAGGGGTATAACATATACATAAATTCAAATATATAAAAGTTAAGAGAGTCTAACTGAATTAAAATGTTATAACGTTAAAACAAACAATAAGAATACACTGTATAGTAAACTTATAAATGTCCCACAATATATATTTTATTCTCTAGCACAATAAAGCTATAAAGGAAATGCTACTAGTAAAAGAAAAAAATTAGTGATAAAAAAGCAAAAATAAAGTTAAAAAGGAATATATGCTAAATGCAAATCCAACAGGAATCATTTGCAATATTGAATGTACTAGGGTTACATAGGATTGAAATGCTATTGAAAAGAAGTAAAATGAAAAGATAATTAAAAGAAAGTATACTAAAAATTTGATTTTAAGGCAAGACATTTTGAGAAATACAGCCTATTCTGTAATTTCTTTTTTTAAGATTTTTGTTTTATTGGAAAGGCAAATATGCGGAGAGGAGAGACAGAGAGAGAGAAAGATCTATCTGGTGGTGCACTCCTCAAGTGGCTGCAATGGCTAAAGCTGAGCCAATCCAAAGTCAGGAACCTGGAGTCTCTTCCGGGGCTCCCACACGGGTGCAGGGTCCCAAGGCTTTGGGCCATCTTCAACTGCTTTCCCAGGCCACAAGCAGGGAGGTAAATGGGAAGCAGGGCTGCCGGGATTAGAACCAGAGCCCATATGTGATCTCGGTGCATTCAAGGCAAGAACTTTAGCGGCTGGGCCACAGTGCCAGGCCCTCCCTAATAATTTTAATCCATTGCAATATACAATGTTGTAAACTTTTATGTGCCTAATAATATTTTACAAGTGTAAAGCTAGATTTGAGAAATCTTACTCTGGATAGGAAAGGGTAACTTGTGGATAATGGCTGCCATTTTAGTAGATAAAAACCTGACAAAATCAGATAAAATGCCAATAGTGTTCATTGAAAGGTATCTCATAGCAGCAGAGGCCAAGACCAAAGACATAGGCAGACGACACCCTTAAAGGGTGAGCTGACAGTTCTCACCAATTTTCCATGGAATCATGTGCCAATCCTTGCAGTTGGCAAAAGCCTGATAAATTAGGCTTGGTCCTGATGGAGGGCTGCTATTGAAGATGGAAAAATTAGCAAAGCAATTGTACAGGGCTAGAAAAGCAAAGCAAAATTGGAAAACTATAATATAATTCCAGTTTCTTCTCTTAGGATACTTGTTGAATTCTGAAGCTCACTGAGGCTAGGGTTGGGGGAACTCTAAGTCAAAGTGTTGAGGAGCCTGGCAGAATTTTTTGTACCGTAGCTGCAGAGAAACTATGATTTAGCAGAGTTTGGAGGATCCAGATGTTTATTGCCCCCAAGGGTTATGCCCAGAGGACAGGGATAAACTAGAGGCAAACCTAGTTGCAGCAGCCACTTGGGGAGTGAGCCAGTGAGTGAAAGATCTTTCTCTCTGTGTCTCCTTCTCTCTGTAAATCTGCCTTTCCAATAAAAATAAATAGATCTTTTAAAAAAATAGAAGTTTCTTAATTCGGCCAGGTACTATGCTAAGGGGACGCCATTTTCTTAAGTTTTATCTACATAAATATCAAGTTGTAGACTCCAGTGCAACTTGAAAGTTACTTATATTTATGAACTTTTTCTGATTTGTTTTGTAAAGAAATTTAAGAAGTAGGAAGAGTCTGTTCACAAAATCATCAGTTACTTCTCTTAAACTTCATTTGATCAGGTTATTTGTCCTGCAGCATGTGTACTACTTTACATCTGTGTATTGTCATTCGTATTTGTTTAGGTATTATGTATTTCTCAAAGGAGTTACAGCCGTAATTGGAATGACAGGAGGAATAATTTCTTCCACTGTGACTGGATTGTTCCTTAGTCAGGTAATAAACACATAAACAATGGTAATCATTTTTCTAATATTAATTATACAGTGAAAGAGCAATGCATGTGTGGAAAGTTGTGGAGATGCCAGCAGGAAGTGAATCATGAGTTTCTGTATTCTATGAAAAAATTTTGTCAAGTCAGGCATTCCTCCAAATACAGAAGGCAACATGATATTTCTCATTACACCTCAGTTATGCTGGGGACTACTTAGTCATTGGTCACTGGAGTTTCCACAATTTCAAGAATGAATATGTTGGGGGCCCAGCATTGAGGCACAGTATGTTAAGTCTCCTGTGATGCCAACATATCATATGAAGTCCAGTTTAAGACCAAGCTTCTCCATTTTTGACCCAGCTTCCTACTAACATGTCTGGGAAAGCATTTAATGGCTTTGGTTTCCTGCCACATATGTTGAGACCTGGGTGGAGCTCTGGGCTCCTGATTTCATTTGTTGTGGCCATTTGCGGATTCTCTTAACTCTCTGTCTCTCCCTCTTTCTCTGTGTATGTGTGTGTATAACTCTGCCTATCAAAAGTGAACTTTTCACTCAACCTTTCAAAGAAAATAAATCTTTTGGAAAAACAATGAATATGTGGTTTAGTTAGTTCAACAGGTGAGTAATAAAGATTAACAGGATATAGTTTTGCCAGAAACAGAGTGAGAACTCTGGAGCAGGAATAGAGAGAGTTGAAGAATGAACAAAAGAACTACTTTTATGAAGTGAAGGCAGACTTCCATTTCTGTAAGTTTTATGGACAGATTTACCTGAAGATATTCTGTTTACACATCAGGCTTTAGTAGTTATTTTAAATACATGTCTCCTATCAAAAATAAAACTTTAGAGATCCAAAAGGAAAAATAATTAATTCCAGAGAGAAAAATGACCGTTTTAGACACAGGCTGCCCTTCGTGAGTCTCTGCTCATTTCTGGGTAGTCTGGGGATTCTGTCAACAGGCAGGATCAAGTAAACTGGCTTCTTGGAGGATGGTATCCACAGTGCCTAACATGATATTTTTATGATCTGGCCAGGCAGTGAGCAATGATTACTCTCAGGTTGAAATATGTTGTTCTATTAGTGACTTCCATACAGATAGTTTATGTCCATATTTGAAGTTATCACAGGTAGAACAAGGTAATTAAAACTCTGGCACTTGGGTGACTTTCATCTTGCAAGTGTTCCTTATTGTTTGTTTGTTTGTTTGTACACTTATAGTTGTCAATCAAAAAGTGGAGCAGAACTTTTCACAGTCTCACAAGAGGTAGAGGGACAAAAATCAGTCCTATGTCAAACACCTTTAAGAATACTGCAGAGTTGAGCATCAAGTGCCCGAGAAAAAAGTGTACTCAAAAGATTGTTTCAAAGGCAATGATGGCAAGACTAGAAAGTGACTGATGCAATGAGAATAAAAGGAACTACGAAAAACCTAGGTGCTAGCACAAAGAATATTATCAGACAAGAAATTCAAATAGCAATGATGGCAAGAAAATCTGACCACCTCTATCCACTTGTAGAATTCAACTTGGTGTTTGTTGTCAAGATTAGAAGTATTAACATTGCCAGCTCCAAAGTCCAAACAGTGTCGTAGCTGCTTCATCTCTACAAGATCTTCAATGCCATTTTTGTCGAAGTCAACAGGCTTCACTGACACACTGAGGATGGTGGAACCATGTATTGCAGGATGATACACAATCAGAAATCAATAATTAACCAATTTAGAAGTGCAGCTATGACAAAATCAATAAGATGTGAATTATCTTAGCAATTAACAATCTGATTATCCATATTTCAGTAAATATGGCATCAACTGAATGAAGATCTGGTTTAATGAGATCTATTCTGTTGATTTACTCTCCAAGGAAGCAGATAACTTCCCGTGGCCCTTCAAATTATTGTTGCCATGAGAATGGAATTAAGGACATAAAATTTTATAGACAAATTATTAGAACTAATAAATGGGTTTGGGGACTGTGTCAGAGATGGTGTAAATTTATAAAAATAGTTTTCTAGAACTTGCATTTTAATTCCTCAGGATCCAGAATCTTCATGGTTCAAAATCTTCCTCCTGATGTCTGCTATTAATGTGATAAGCCTGATTTTCTACCTTATATTTGCTAAAGCAGAAATTCAAGACTGGGCTAAGGAAAAACAACATACACAGTTCTGAAGGTGAGAAATCATCACGTTGAGGAAAATATTTGAAACTGGCAATGTAGAAGAGAGAATAAAGATCACTGGTGAGAAACGGAGGTTACAGGATTGGGAGGTAGGGAAAAGCCCTGTTTAGCCTGGGAGATGGGACATCACAGCAGAAATGCCATGCAACTCACACATGCTGCTCTGGAGTTCTGGGGTGAAGGAAGCGCTTGGGAGACTGTGGCTTTCTGACATTAGAGGGTAAGAAAGAGAAGTTTGCAACTGAGATTGGAATGGTGTTCACTGAAGAAGAAACACTTAGGAAACTTACTTAGGAGACATGAAAAAGACATGAGTGAGTCTACATTTGACAGGTGTCACTAAGGAACTAAACCATGAACGGTCCAAAACTTCACTAAGTTAGGCTTGATGCAGAAAGAGGGTCTGGAACACAGTGAAGATGTGCAGGTTTAGAGATGATGGGTTTGTAACTGGGGCATCCATGATGGGCATACACACAAAAGCAGATAGCCTAGTTATATAGCTCTCAGACAGTGAGATTTAGAGACCTGACATAGAAGGTAGAGGCAAAAAAAAAAAAAAAAGACTAGAAACTGGCTGATAAAATAAAAATAATAAAATGACATGGGAACACTCAGGAAGCCTCAGCAGAACCCCTGCTAGAAAGAAGCAAGTTGTGGTCAGTGTGAGCCCCTTTTTTGAGACTGCTCCTGAGGGTGGAGTGAACATGGGTTTTGGCAATCAGTGAATTGTTGGGGGATTTAGACCTGATGACATATGTATGTTGCACACTCCCCAATTTACTTCATGCTGTGTTGTCACCACTGTCACTGATAAGAAAGGAGGTCATCTTCCTTCACAGAAATACTATAAGAAAATGTGGATTATCTTTTCACCTGAGGACCTATTGTGCTGGAGTAAGGCTGGTCAGCATTTTGTATAAAAAGATACAAAAAATTAAGGGAAAGTCACATCTATTTGGCCTAGTGGTTAAGACACCCAAGATACCTGGACGCATAAAGGAGTGCCAGGATTTGAGTTCCAGCTCTGCTCCCAATTCCAGCTTCTGACAAACACAGAGTTTGGGTGCCTGGAATGCCTAGATTGAGTTCTCAGCTTCTGATTTTGCCTTGGCCCCGTTTCAGTCAATGCAACCATTTGAGGAGTGATCAATGAATAGGGACTCTGTCGCTCTGTCTATTCTTATGCCTCCCAAATATAACAATAATATTTTTAAAAGCCCTACATGGGGGTTGGTGTTGTAATGCAACTGGTTAAGTCACTGTGAGGAATGCCCTCAATCCATACTAGAGTGTCAGCTATAGTTCTAGCTATTCCATTTTCAACCCTGCTTCCTGCTGGTGCTCCTGGGTAGAGCAGATGATGGTTCCAGTTCTTGAATTCCTGCCACACATGTGAGACTCAGACTGAGTTCTTGGCTTTTGGTTTCAGCCTGGCTTAGTCATTCAGTGAATGACCAGCAGATAAAAGCCTGGCTTCTCTTCCTCTCTTACTGTTTTACTATGTCACTCTGCCTTTCAAATGAACAAAATAAATATATTTAAACTTTCTGGACTAGAAATAACATAAGTTAAAAGTTATATCTCTGCCACTTTTAAGTTTTTTTTTATTTTTGCATGCTACTTTGCATTGATATTAATAGATTTTGTTATCAATAGATTTAGGTGAATGGATTTGGATCTACAAAGGGCAGAAGTTGGCCAGCATCATGGGGCAGCATATTAGGCCATGACTTGGGATGCTTGCATCCATATCAGAGTGCTGGCTTGACTCCAGGTTGCTCTGATTTCTATCTAGCTCCCTGATAGTGAACTTGCAAGTCAACAGATAATGGCTCAAGTACTTTGATCCCTACTACCTGGGTGGGAGACCCAGCTTGAATTCTAAACTCCTGGCTTTGGTCTGGCCCAGCCACAGCAGTAGCTGTCCTTTGGGCAATGAAACAGAACATAAATGATCCTCTCTCTACTTGTGTTTTCCCTCTGTCACTTTACCTTTCAAACAAACAAATAAAAATGTCTTTAAAAAGAGCAGTAGAATGTGAGGTTCCCTGGTTTCATGAAAGTTCAGGGATGATGGGAAATTTTCTCTTCACCTGTTTTACCAAAGAGTGAACTTGGTCATTTCACAGGGTCAGAACCGCAGCCACAAGACCAGTGGGCAGCTAAGTCCAGGACGGTGCAGCACTTGAATCTCCAGTGAGTGTGTCAATAGCTATCTCAACTAATAAATGCTGTGGGCAGCCTTGCTGTCACCCACAGGAAGTGAACTTTGCAGAGACAAAGACAGGAGAAAAGGATGTGAAACTGTCTCCTTCCAGACAAGCCACACAGTCTCTTTTCAGTAATTTTAGTTCTCTAAACTTTAAATAAATGACTTAGTGGTTATTTTCTCAGTGGTTTTTTTCACCAACATTACTTTTAAAAAGTAATTCAACTTCTTAAATACCAATTTATAACAAAACAAACTTTATACATTTACATCTTTTTCTGGATTTAATATTTATTCTCTGGTATTACTAGAACCAATTATCTAATATTTTTGTGGGTATAAATGTTGAATATGTTCAAATATCAGACAGTTTAAGGATACTTTGCCATTTTAATTTTTGAAAACACTCTTCTTCCACAAAAGTGCATGCAATTGCACTAAAGCTGTTTAGGAGAAATTCAGTTGCACATGAAAACGCATCTCACTGTAAGACTGCATCACTGCTCTAAGTTAGTTTCCCTCCACTGAGTGCCACAGGTGCTTCATGTATTTTTAGTGCTTTTCTTGCAACATTTAAGATCTTTAGTTGGTATTTTCTTTTCTAAATTTTTATTATTTCTATTTCATTTGAAAGGGAGGAAGAGAAGAAGAGGTTGATTTATCCCCCACGTGCCCACAACAGCTGCGTGCAGGAGCTCAGACAGAATTCCATTCAGTTCTCCTGGGCAGATTTCAGGGACCCAGGTCCTGGATCCATCATCTGCTGCCTCCCAGGGTGTACATTAGCAGGAAACTGGATTGGAAACAGTGTAACTCAGATTCCATCCAGGCATCCTAATATGGGATATGGGCATCCCAAGCAGTGACATAATTGCTACCACATGCTCACTCCTGTATTTTTTTTTTCACTCCTGAATTTTCTTAATGTGATGTTTATTCATTGTATTTTCTTACAACTATAAATTGGGATGTGGAAAACACATTGTTTGAATATTCTTAATTTTTTAATGGAGAACTTCACTCTGGCTAAATTAATTTATCAGCATGGTCTGTAAGTTGATTCATGGCTTTTCAGCTAAATGAATTCATCGCTGGCAAACAACTGCATCTTCTCCATTTCCCCTTAAACTGGCTCATCAAAGAAATATCTTCTGGTTTTCACTTCATTTTAAAAATCTCTCTTAGTGGGTCCAGTGTAGTAGCTTAGTGGCAAAAATGCTTGCCTTGCATGCACCGGGATCCCATGTGGGTACCGGTTCTAACTCCAATGGCCTTGCTTTCCATTCAGCTCCCTGCTTGTGGCCTGGAAAAGCAGTGGAAGATGACCCAAAGTCTTGGGACCCTGCACCCACATGGGAAACCTGGAAGAGACTCTGGGCTCCTGCCTTCAGATCAGCTCAGCTCTGGCCACTGTGGCCATTTGGGAGAGTAAACCAGTGGATGAAAGATCTTCCTCTCTTTCTCTCTTCCTCTCTGTATATCTGACTTTCCAATAAAAATAAAATAATTAAAAAAAATAAAAACCTCTCTTAGTTAATAGAAGTCTTATTGTAACTTTAAGTAGAAAGTCACATTCCTACAGCAAGTGTGCAATGCCTTCCCTGTCTGGCCGGGACAAGTGGCATGAATTGTCTTTTTCAGGAAAAGGGAGGTCATCACTTCCTTCTGTCTTGCTCTTCTCTTCCATCAGGATGCTAATATTATCTACAACCAAAGTGAGAAGGGAGGAGAACGTGGCATGTGGATTTCTTACATCTCTGACTGCCTTTCAGAGCCTGGGTGGTCCAATGTGAGAGGCAGCTCTTCCCATCACGTTCCTGGCAGACAACGCACTTGGTTCTTCCAGCTGTCCCTCTCTTCTCATGTATCATCTCCCTGACACATAGGTCTCTGGAGACATTCCATCACCCTTGCTGCTTGGGCCTTGGGCCCAGATATCCTGTATCACTTAGGTCTAAGCTGTGGGAAGCATTTTCTAGTCCAGTGGAACTAGGGTCTTCAGTCCATACCAAGCGCAACAGTCACTTTCTCTCATTTCTGCCTCTTTGATGGAAAGCCTTAGCCCCTCACTCTCCAATTCCTTGGAGGTACCAACAACAGATGGACCACCCAGACACAGGCTATACTGTAAGCAATCATCAATTTCTGTTTCCACAAATTTGCCTATTTTGGATATTTTGTATCCAAATGAAATCATATATCTTGTTATTGACCTTATTCACTTGATATATTTTCAAGATTCATCAATATTGCAGCATTTTCAGGGTGCATTTCTCTCTGTGACTGAATAAATCTATTACATGTGATTTATCCATCTATCTGTTGATAGGCATTTGAGTTATTTCTACCTTTTGGCTGTTGTGAATATATTGCTATGAACATTTGTGTGACCATGTTTCAGTTCTTTGGGGTAGATACCTAGGAGTGAAATTCCTGAGCCTTAAGACAATTCTATGCCTAAACTTTTGAAACTTGCTCCAGCACCAGCACCAGCACCTTTTTGCATTCCCACCAGGGCTTTAATTCACCACATTTTCACCAAAACTTGTTATCCCCCCCCTTTTTTTTTGCTTAATTGTAACCATTGCTTTGGTTTGCATATGGTTCACATATGCCTTAATAGGTCCATGTGCTGCCAACTTGGTCCCCTGTGTGGTAGAGTTGGGAAGTGGTAAAATCTTCACTTGGTTGGCAGCAATACAAAGTGAATGATCGCATCATTAGGTGTTGTTTTCAGAAGAGGTTGATACAGTTTTGTGTAACCTCAGTTCATTCTCACAAGTGAGATTATTACAGAAGAGTCACCTCTCCCAGCCTCTCTGGCCTCTTCATTCTCTGCATCGTGACTCTCATGAGCCTTCCTGCCATGATGCCTTCTGCTAGGATCTGATGGAGCTGGGAGGACCCTCACCAGAGCCAATCCCATGCTGTTCAGACTTTAGCCTCCAACACTATGAGAGAAACCTCTGTGACACTGAGGGAACCCAAAGTCTGAGAAGGTCTGTAGATACCATTTGTTAATTCCAAAAACCACCTGGGAATTTGGGAGACTTGAGGATTTATTCCACTTACAGAAATGACTGATAGCAGATGGGCAGCCAGCCAGCCAGCCAGTCAGAATTCTGCACTGCCTGTCCAGAGTGCACAGTATTATATAGTAAACAAGCATGATCAGTGCATGTGTTCCCTCGTGTGCCTTCCACAAGGCCATCAAGGCAAGGGCACATACCCCAGCTATCTCTGGCTCACGTCTGCCCTCCCTACCAGGTTCTATTGAACATGCTGACCCCAAACAAGGGCAAGTCTTGTTTATTGTCCCCTTACAAAGTATGTGTGCTCTCCAGTTTCACTGAGCCCAGATAGCTTTATTGGACCTTGCTCTTATTCCAAAGACAGAAGCAGGCCCAATTAGTGTTATTCACTGTGGCAAGGCCAGGTCTGGCTGGAGGGCAAAGACAGAGGAAATTCTACATACAGCTAAAACGAAAACTTACCAGAGCCATTGGCATAATCACTAAAAACAAACAAACAAAACATAGTGCAAGGGGTTATAAAAAGAAAGCTTAATAGGCACTAGTAGAGGTAAATCATGATTATCAGGTGGGATGCAGGCAATAATACAGTCTTGAGAAAATACAATGATGCTGAGGACAGTGTCCTGAGAGAATGTGGCAGGCTCTTACATTCTCAAATCGAGGCAAGTCTGCTATGCAAGACACTAAATGTAGAATTCTAAATGACAAGGGAGATCACTATGGCTCTCTTTGGAATAAGTGTGCTATCAGTATGAAGGCAATAACAAACATATATATAACTGCCATTATTATATACTGTCTTATAAGAGTTGTATTATTATTTTAATCCAAGCACTGAAAACTTGAAGGACTACAGTCAGGTTGTATATTAATTTTTTCTACTAAGGTGCTAGGAGTGAGAACCAGCATGGTTCCACTTAAATCTGCCTCGATGTATTCTTACCTGGTCCAGTATCTTCCAGAGCTGGAAAGAACAATCGGTTGTTCTGAATGTTACATGTTGGCTTTTTTCAAATTCAAATTTGCTGCTTTCTAGGGGCACAGATGCTAGCAATCCGGAGCTCCTCTTTACTGGATATCTACTTCCACAACACATCACCTTCTTAGAGGTTTTCATCCCTTAATCTTTATTGAGAGGTCAAGAGAGGAGGGTCTATCATTTATAACTTCATACAGCCTTTTCTAGTGAGGAAAGGCAAAACCCTTGCTTATTCATGTCTGGACTAAATTCAAAGATTAGAGCTTTAGCAACAATTTTTGGCAAAGCCTGGAATTCCTAGATGAAGATCATTCTGACATGAAATCATTAGATTCTGATAAGGTTGTCTCCACTCAGGATGCAATTTTTCAGAGAAGGGTCTTTCCAAGATTTCTTGTTGTTCTTGTTTCAAGAAGGCAGAACTGGGTGTAGGGAGATTGGTTGCCACACGCTTTTTGAAACTAGCACCAGGAGAATCTTGTTGCTATAGCTTTCAGAGCCTTCTGCACATGACCTGAATTTTTAAAAAAATGTTTATTTTGGATGATGTTTGTAGAGTTGATCAGGGTGGGAAGGATTGAGGGTTAGGGAAAAGTGGGTGTGATCATTGTTTCCAAGTTTTCTATTTCTTTTTCTTGCATCTAAGGGTCGGAGGACAATAATGGGAGAAGCCACACCCAACCTCCCAGCTACCCCAGTACCCGGGGATGGGGAACTGCCACCCAGTATCAACCCAGGGTCCTCATGTAGCATATGCTCTGAGAGTTCTGCTCAGGTGGTTTCAAATAGTTCTGAAATGTCGTCAACCTCTCTGATCCAAGGATGAGGAAACCCTTTCAGTGTCCATTGACTGACATAGTCTAGCTTAGAGCCTCCATTTACCCAGATATTTGCTGTCATTGTTGGGCATGGGTAGTTGTACAATTTGTTCTGTTCTTCCTCTGCTATGGTAACAGCTGTTTTCTGCAGGCCCCAATGGGCTGTCAGATTCTCTATGTAGATATGAGCCAGCCATCCACTATTCCATCTTTTCTACAGTAAGGAGGACCAGTTCACACAGGTGTACCCAAGGGCCCAGGCCAAGTGACTCAGATCCCACCAGACCCCTGTCCTTCAGGGCCCATGGACATGGCATCCATTGCAGAGGTGGGCCCAAAGACCCAGGCCAGGCGACACAGACCCTACAGGACACCTCTCCCCAAGGGCTCACTGACCCAGCACCCACTGCACATGCAGGCTCAAGGACCTGGGCCAGATGACCCAGACCCTGCCAAAGCCCCCACTTCTGGAGCTCACAGATCTAGCATGCGTCATGAATACAGGCCGTAGGACCCAGGCCAAGTGTCCCAGACCTTGCCAGACCTCCCATCCATGGGCTTACTGACCCAACACTCACTTTGCAAGCAGGCCCAAGGACCTGGGCCAGGTGATCCAGGCTCACTGAACCCCACTTCCCTTCCCTGGGGCGCACAGACCTGTCACGTACAATACAGACCCAAGGACTCTGGCCAGGCAACACAGACCCTACCAAACCCCCCGCTCCCAGGGCTCCCATGCCCCTAGACTAGCATAACTAACCTGACCTTGGCATTAACCAGTAGGTACTTCTGTCTGGTTTGGTCCAGTCTGCCCCCAGCTGCAGCTCCTGCTGCATGCTGCTGCAGCCTATCCTGACCCAGCCAGCTCCATGTCCTGGTCCCAGTGTGTACTGGCTGGTATTGTAACCTGACCCGTCCCCTCCTGCACACTATCCTGGTTCTCAGATCTTCCAGTGGATTTTATGAATTGACCCAGCCTGGCCCACTCCCCAGAACTGACCCACATGTATGCTGGCAAGTACTGTAGCCTGGCCTGGTTTAGGCTGCTCCTTGCCTTGGTTCTTGTGTTCACCTGCAGGGATTGTATTTGTATCCTGACAAAGGAATCCCTGTGCCTCTCTTTTTCTTTCTTTCTTTCTTTCTTTCTTTCTTTCTTTCTTTCTTTCTTTCTTTCTTTCTTTCTTCCTTCCTTCCTTCCTTCCTTCCTTCCTTCCTTCCTTCCTTTCTTTTTATTGGAAAGGCAGACATACAGAGAGGAGAGACAAAGAGGAAGAGTTTCCATCTGATGATTCACTCCCCAAGTGGCCTCAACGGCTGGAGCTGAACCAATCTGAAACCAGGAGCCAGGAGCTTCTTCTAGGTCTCTCACATAGGTATAGGGTCCCAAGGCTTTGGGCAGTCCTCGACTACCTTTGCATGCCACAAGCAGGGAGCTGGATGGGAAGCAGGACTGCCAAGATTAGAATCAGCACCCATATGGGATTCCGGTGCGTTCAAGGCGAGGACTTTAGCCGCTAGGCCACCATGCCAGACCCTCCCCGCACTTCTCTATCAGGTCACCTCCCTATGGAAGATCTTGTGCACACAGGTTGGTCCTTGACCCAGGTAGACTTTGTCTACCTTTTGTTCAGGCAGGAACAGTGTCCTTACCCAACTGATCCATACCCAATCCCGTTCTTACTGTTGGGTGTTGTAGCCCAATCACACCTGGTCCACACCCAGACACAGTCCACATGACCTGAATTGTTAAAGTTTTACCTGATACTGAGTGCAAAGAGGATGTCAGAATTGAGGAAGGACTTCCCACAAAACATCTCAAAATGGCTGGGATGGCAGGTAGCATCAGCCACCAGTCTCATCCTAAAAAGGGCATTAGCAATAGTGGCTTTAGGGGCTGGGCTTTTAGAGCCATTTCCAGAATCTCCTAAGTGGCAGTCTTCTTTGCTGCCTTCTGCCAGGGCTTCTCCAGGCTGACCTGCCACACCACTTGTACATTTTCTCGGTGTGGGGTGAGATCTCACCTTGCTCAATTCCTTCCACAGCACCTCTCTCACAGTTTCACTACACATTTTTTTTCCAGCCTTTCAACTCAGATCAGTCTCCCCTTGCAGGCTCCCTTTAAAAATCTCGGTAGAAGCTGAACCATCCGTAATTCTTATGTCTTTATGCTTCTGAAACCAAAACAACATGTTCAACACCAACATATGTCCCCAACAGGGGTCAAGTTTGGAACTCTTTCAAGAAAGGGCACGTCCCTGAAGCTCTTGGCAATGAATCTGCACTTGTATTGTTCAGTAGGTAGTGATGGGTGGGGTGAATTCAAGGTGGTGTTAGCTTCTGATGGTCTTTGTCCCATTGTTCCACTCAATTACACAGGGCAGTCTCCTACTTGCACTTAAGGCTTTAGCTAGTGCTTGCTCCCTAGTGCTTTTCCAGTTTTGTTTAAAAGATTGAGTGCATGGGAGTGTATAGGGAGTTACCCATGGGTGAAAAAGCCTCTTTGTGACATGGTGATAATAAATTAGCTCAATTGTGACATTTCAGATCTCAGCCATTTCAGTGATGCATAAGTGTCCCCTGACTGCTTTATATGGGCAGGTCTTAAAAGATCTTCAGGTCTGAGCTTTAACCCCTCTCCAAGGCAGCATCCTGCTCAGTGCTCCACATTCAGCTTTCCTTGCAGCAAATGAAGGTAGTGCAGGGGAGCTGGAGTCTAAACTAGAGAGGTCCTCAATAGAAACAAGGAGCTCCTCCATGCAAAGAGAGCAGGACTCAAATCACAAAGGAAATGAGAATCATTGAAAAGAAGCAACCAAGGTTGGATCAGAGTTGCTCCAGGATCTTGACTGACTCACCTTAAGTGGTACCCACCAGTGAATGGCAAGTTCCATAGGTGGCCATCAGTACACTCCAGAAGCCAACAAAGTGTGTCAGGTGGGGCTCTACCCCTCTACCTGTGGCCAGAGCAGATCCCTCCACCATCACCCTTGGTCCTCTCCTTACCACTGGAGCTCAGCAAACCTACAATATCAAGGAGGGCTTGAAAGCATCCACTGTAACCTGTCCCACTTTTTGCATTTGAGAGGTGGGTGGGAATCCTGTTTCGACATGCCTATCAGCACCCAGTCAGTTGAGTTTTCTATTTGCCTTCTAGATACATTTCCTGGCTTGGTTGCCTTTGTGATCTTCTTGTCTTATTTTTCATACTCCCTGCTTCTATTCAGGGGTCCATTTCTCTTAGACAGCCATGTCTGGCTTGGACACATCTCTGTTATGGTTTTGTATTTTACCTTTAGGTCTTTTGATTCATTTTGGGTTAATTTCTGAAAATGGTGTGAGGCAACAGAACAGCAACACAAGCAGACTAAGATGTGAATCTTTATTGCAAAAATATTTTCAACCTTTAAGAGTATAAATTTAGTAGTTCTTTTCTTAAGTTTATTTCTAAGCTCCGTGGTCTTTTTTTGTGTTAATATAATGGAAGTTTTCTCTTTTTTTTTCAATTTTTTTTTTAATTATTACAAAGTCAGATATACAGAGAGGAGGGGAGACAGAGAGGAAGATCTTCCGTCCAATGATTCACTCCCCAAGTGACCGCAACAGGCCAGTGCTGCACCGATCCGAAGCCGGGCACCAGGAACTTCTTTCCAGGTCTCCCATGAGGGTACAGGGTCCAAAAACGTTGGGCCGTCCTCAACTGCTTTCCAGGCCACAAGCAGGGAGCTGGATGGGAAGTGGAGCTGCTGGGATGTGAACTGGCGCCCATATGGGATCCCAGGGTGTTCAAGGCAAGGACTTTAGCCACTAAACCATGCCGCTGGGCCCGGAAGTTTTCTCTTAACTCATTTTTGGATTGCTCACTCCAAGCGTATAGAAATCTAATTGATTGGGGTAGGCTGATCTTATGTCCTAAAGTTGTGCTGACCTCAAATGCCAGTGCTATTTGACTAAGTTTTTCATATATAAAGGTATGCCATCTGAAAATGTGATTACACGTATTATTTTGCTATCTGGCTACTGTGCTGTTTCTATTTTAGTTTAGTTTAGTTTCGTTTTTGCCTAATTGCCTTGCAATTATGAGAGGAAGTGACGACAGTAGCTGTCTTGATCTTATTCCTTAGCTTTGCAGTAAACAAAGCATGTGTACTTTGAACAAGGCATTTTGATGATAGATGCTGAATTTGCTCTCAGCAGCTGATTATACTTGTTGGATAGTGTTTCCCCTCTCTAAAATAAATACATCTTATATGTCTATGCTAAAGGATTGTTTATATTCAGCTAACATGTACAAGCAGTTTAAAAGTAAATAAGCCATTTCCACTGAAGATCCAGACAGTGCCTATTTGTATAACTTTTATGTAAAATTCCAATGCAAAAAAGGAAATATATTTTTACCATTGAGCTGATAGCAAATCAGAAGCCAAGAGTCACTCTCAACAGCTTCTACTGTCTCAGTGCCGGAGCTTTGTCAAGTTTATCTCTCATAACCAACAGTTCATCTACTCTCTCACTCTATGTCCACTATGCCTCTCATGGCAGGGGCTGTCACTCTCCTGCAACATGCCATGGACTCTTACTCTAAACTCTTGCCTCATGCAGAGCAAATTAGAAACACAGAACCCCAACTTTGTCCTTTCCCACCAAAACACTGCTCTAATTGAAAGCTAAAGGCCGATGCACTTCCCTTGGTTCATCGTGTCCTCTCTATCCTGACCTTAATATTTCTATAGCCTCCTCACCAACCATGCTTCCTTAGTCTCTGTACTCTGGCCACAAATGATGCTCTCTCCTGCCAGCAAACCTTTGGTTTTTCTACTCCATGTTATGAGAAAGTTCTGTCCATCAGCCTCCTACACCCAGTAAGTACTGTTCTTCAGATCCTAGCTCATGTGACGCTGTGTGGGAATGATCTTCCTTCACTTTCTAGTAACAACCTCTCCCATTCACCTTCCTGGCCCAGCACTCATCCTCATTTCCTTTTCCAGAGTTACTGAAAATTCATTTGCATTTATTTATCCATTTATTAAATTCATCTGTTCTGAGACATTAAATTTTTGGATACTGTGTATGATTTTGGCTACTTCTATGTATTCATTAATATTCACTTCCTTTTTAAATATTTTGTAAATCTTAATGCCTGTTTAATAATGTTTACATGGTTCAGAGGGATCCATGCCTATTAGGATAGTGAGTGCCAATTATGCAAGAAGACAAGAGGAATGTATGTTTTAATATATTTTGATTATACTATAAATATATATTATATTATATTATATTATATTATATTATATTATATTATATTATATTATATTATATTATTTTTTCTCTCCTGTGTCTGCGGGAAGGGAACTAGAGGGTACCACACCTTGCTAATTGTATCAATACCTGGAGGTGGAGGACAGTCATTTGATTAGAGACCCCAATGTAGGGGAAGAGTGTTCCGAAAGTATTGCTTGAGTGGTTTTGATAGTTCTGACACATCACTTGTTTTGCTGCACTGGGTTGAGAAAATCTTTCTGAGGTCTATTGGCTAACCAAGTCCACCTCAGTTCACCCACAGACCCAGCAAAATGCAAAGTTTTGCCAAGAGAATTGTCAAACATGTTTTGTTTTCTGTTTCTGATGAGGTAGTCAATGTTCCCTGCTGGCCTAGATGAGCTGGCTGTCATGTCCCTAACGTGTATCTGAGCATGTTGCCCACTACCCAGGCATTAGCAACTGGGGAGGTCCAACCCTGACACATGCACCCTAAGGTCAGACCACATATACGATGATTTTCCCTGTGCCCGTGGCTTGAGTCCAGTGGTTATTTGGAGAGTCCCACAAGAAACCTTGCCTAGGATGACCACAAACTTGAGTCTTGTATGTGCCAGTCAGTAGAGGGTCAGGTTTGTTCTATTGCCTGCACCGGCAAATGCACATACTGATGAATGCAGCTACCTTGTCAATTCCACTCACAATTCTACCTCTCACATGAACTGATCAGTACTGAAGCCCAGCCTAGTCAGCCTGCCACTGACCCAGTTTTCTTGTATACCAATGGGTTTCACATCCTAGTGAGGCAATCCCCAAAAATCCCCACCAGGCCACTCCCAGTCCCGGTTTCTGCACATGCTAGCCTCTGCTGCAGCTAATCCCACATCCCATCAAGCTCCTATGCATACCCATTGGTGCTGTGGCTTGACTCAATCTGTCCTGCCCCTAGACATAGTTCTTATGCTCATCAGTGGTAGGTACATCCTAGCAAGGGGGTGACTATAGTTTCCCTGCCAGGCATGCTTTCAGCCCAAGATCTGGTACATGCTTGGATATCCTGCAATCCAACCTAACAAGGATTGTACCCAGTCCTTACCAGTTGGTGCTGAAGCCTAGCCTAGCTAGCCCACACTCATCCTGGTTTTCATGTGTACCAGTGAGTAAGGCAGCCTAAGCCAGCCTGGGCTGTTCCCAGACTGGCTTTCTCCTAGTCCCAGTTTTCATGCTCACCAGTGGAAGCATCAGCCCAGCAAGGGAATCTTCAAGATTTCCTAATAGTCCCTTTCCCAGTCCAAGGTATTGTGCATACCAGTAGTTGCTACAGTAAGTCTGAGATGGCCTTCCTCATGTCAAGGCATTCACCAGCAGGTGCTACAGCTTGGCTCAGCTGGCCTGTCCCTAGACCCAGCTTCCAAAGGTCAATGCAGCAGCCTAGCCCAACCTGCCTTCTCCCAGCCCTCATTTGAACTAATGGGTGTTGCATTTCAACCCAGCATGGCCCGTGTCCTGTTCTGGCTTTTAATTCATGACAGAATGTACTATGGACTGACCCTGCTTGACCCGCCCCCAGACCTGGCTCACATGTTTGCCAAAGGGTGCTGTAGCACAGCCCAGCCTGGTCTGCTCCCACACCTAACCTTGTGTTTATCAGTGGGAGATGTGCCTATCAGGGAGTTCCCCAATTTCCCTTATCAATTTCCCTCTCAACAACAAATCTCTGGTGTGCTGGTGAGTGCTGCCACCCAGACATACATGGCAGGCCCCCACTTCTGGCACTTATTTGTTGGTGGGTACTGCAGCCTAGCCCAACTGGCTTGTACCCATTCCAACACTTACCAGTGGATATTACAACCTAGCTCAGCCTAATTCACCTCCAGACATGGATCTCAGGTGACGCAGGCCATGCTGTATTTAGCCCAGCCAGCCCCACATTCATTCTGACTCTCACAAGCACCAGCCAGTGCTGGACCAAGTCCAGTCTGTTTTGCTACCAGATCCAGTCCACATACATGCTGATGGGTGCCACAGCCTTGCCCAGATTGGTCTACCCACAGCCCCAGCTGTTCAACTGGTGAGTGGGAACTGCAGCCCAGCAAAGGCGTCCCCAGGGCTCCCCTATCAGGCCCATTCCAAGCCCTGGGGCTTATACATACTGATGAGTGCTTTGATCCAACCTAGTATGGCCCACCTACAATCTCGGCTCTTGCTGGTGGGTATTGCAGCACAGTAGAGTTGGGTATGGCCCACACTCTGTCCTGGCTCTTGTGCAATCCAATGAGTCCTGCTGCCTGACTCAGCCCCAGCTCACCTAAACACAAGTCTGAGTGCTGCAAAAATGCCTGGTCTGGCTCACCTCCAACCCCAGCTCTTGTACTTCCCAGCTACCGTCTAGCAAGACAGTTACCCAAGTTCTGTCATTAGGCCTGCTTCCGGCTCCAGATTTCATGCATGCTATGGGTACATCAGTCCTGCTTGGCATGGTCTATTCCTAGTTCCAACATTTGTATGTGCCAGCAGATGCAACAGTCTGGCCCCACCCAGCCTCCTCCCAGTTCCAGCTCCCATGAATGCCAGATGGGTTCCTGTCACCACCCCCAGCTCTCCATCCAAACCAGCAGGTGCCAGGGTCCCACAGAGGCAAGCCCCAAATTCCGCTACAGAATCTGGCCCAAAATTCAGTTCTGTCACTTTCTGGTGTATACTGCATTCCACTCTGATGTGGTTAACTCCTGATCCAACACTCATGAGTGGGTGTTGTGGTGTAACCCACCCAGGCATGCCCCCAGTCCCAGCATCTGTGTGTGCCAGCAGTTGGTGGCCAAAGCTATTTATCCAGTCTCATATCTTCCATTTGGATAGGTGTCTTAGCTTGATCCAGACATGCCCACCAATTTCCCATCTCTAAATGACTCCATCTCAGTTCCCTCACCTACCTGTGTGTGAAGTAACCAGAAGTCACTCCTCCTTTGTCATATAAGCCCTCAATCACTCTTACCCCAATGTCCCCAGACCCCCTCCCTGAGGCAATCTGAAGCCCCCAGTCCCTCATCTGGAGACCAAGGTGGCATGTCCCAGACCACCCAGCATTTCCTGCCTATGCCACCTATTAAAAAAACGGAATATGCAATTATGCTGGCACACTAATTTAGTTAACACAAATTTGGCATTAGCCAGGCCCAGAATGCCCACCAGCTATTGGTTGCTTTTCTCCCAGAGGTGTAACACTTGCAAAGGTACAAAACACTCAAATTGCCTAAAGTTGGAGAAGTTTGAATATTTTTGCTGTCTCTGTTGTCCCCTAATATCTGTTTAGAACTCAGTGAAAGTAAACATACCATGCACAACTTTCAGACATTTGGAATAGGCTCAAGTAAGTGCAGGTTTTGCATTTGTTCGAGACATTTGAGGTGAATGAGGGGAACCATGATTGAGGCCCACTGAATGGGAAGTAGGATTCCAAGACAAGGGAGGAAAAAAGGGCACACAAGATGGAGGGAGATGACAGCATGAAAGTAAAGAGAGAGAAACTGGGAAGGACCCATTCTCAAAGATGCAGATGATCTGCTCATGTCCATAAGACATGTATGGGACTGGGGTTGAGATGGTCTGAACTAAAGTGAGAGTGAGGAAGCTGATGCTGGAGAGTCCCAGTGCAGCCCAGACATTCCAGAGGGGGCTCAGTCACACAGCCAGGATCCAAGGAAGTGAGTCATGTACAAGAGTTGACAGTCAGTCCTGTTCCTACATCAGCTGTAGTAAGGTTTGTTTTGTTTGTTATTATTAGTTTATTTATCATTCTTCCCTCTTTGTCATTCTTCACATAAATAGTCCCCCTCCTTTTGCCAACTTTCCAGATAGCTGGCCCTGTATTGTATCTCACTGGATGTAACATAACTTCACCTGATCTGGCCTCTTAAAATCATTATGCTTCTTGATGTTTTAGATTTTCCTCTTTGGACCCTCTCTCCTTGGGATTTTCATTCCTCACTCTCATGGTTTCAGCTTTTGCTTCTGCTTTGCTCAGAAAATGTCCTCCATCTCCTGAGAGACCTGTAGAGACCTCACAGAAATTCAGACAGGAGCTTACTGAGATAGTCTTTTCTCCTCTTGGAAAAATTGCTGGGCATCACAAATCTTCTCTATGACATCTCCAAGGCCTCTTAGAAGACACTAGAAACAACATCAGTTCCAGTTAAGTGCATCAGTGGAACAGACACAAGGGAAATGTGTGCAGGAAGAACCAGCTGGAAGGATCTTCTTACTCACCTGATTTTCTCAGAAGTGAGTGAGTGTTTCCTCTTTTGCCCAATCCTCCTCTTGTGCTTGGCCAAAAATAAGGTAGAAGATCAAGCCAACTATGTTAATGGCAGATGCAATGAGGAAGATGTTTCTCCATCCCAACTCTGAATCCTGAAGGCAGGAAACTCCAAATTATTAAGAATCATCAAATGCCTAAGCCTCCTGGTTCATACAGGCTGTAGATTCACATCCTATCATTCATCCCTCAATGCAGCTGGGACCTGAGAGTCTTCCCGGTTGCTCTTGCAATGTGCTGTACCCTTCTGCCATGAGACCTGTGTTCTGGCTGTCCTCTCAGCTGGAATGCGCCCAGCTAAGACTCCCACCCGTCTAACTCCCTCACTTTTTTCCAGTCTTTGCTTAATTCTGTTTTTTTTTTTCCACAAGTCTTTCCTTGATCATATTTAAATTGAAATTCCTCCCTGTTTTATACCTTATTCTGCTATTTTCTTATCACTTATCATCAGAAGGAACTTTGGCTTTTCTTATTTAGTGAAATTGTGCACAACACTCTTGCATAAATGAATAGGTGCATAATGAATGAATTAAAAAGTTACAGACAAAACTATATCAGCTGGAGTTATTTTTAAAGTTACAATTTCTTGACAACATGTAGTCAGTGACATAAAGGGAATTAATGCTTCTCTTCAAAGAGCACTAGGAACTTCATTTTATTAAAAATAGCATTTCCAGGACTGGCATTTGGTGAAACAGGTAATATTCCACTCGTGATGCCAGCATCCCACATCAAAGGGCCTACATTTGAGTTTTGGCCATGCTTCTGCTTTCAGCTTCCTACTATTGCACACCCTGGGATGCAGACATAGATAAGTGAAATGTTTGAAGCTCTTCCATCCACATAAAACACCCAGATGAAGTGCCTGGATCCCGGCTTTGGATTGACAGAACTACAGCTGATGTGGGCGTTTATGGAGGGAGTCAGTTGATTGAAGATACTTTTTTCCCCTCTCTGTCTGCCTCTCTCATCTCTTCTTTCAAATAACTAAATATTTTGAACACCCTTCCAAATACACCATTCTTATGCTAATCTACACTCACTTTCCTGATTTACTTCTGGGAAACAACAGGAAAGTTTAAGAATAATGTACAAATGTTACATACATTTTTCTTCAAGTCTATCTCAATGACATACTTAAAAAATGCCCAAGTCTTCAAATGATTTATTGATCATAGTATGTTAAATACGTGTTTCAGGATGGAAGACTAAAAGCACCATGTAAGCAATATCTCTCAGCAGAGCATCTACACTAACATGGCACTTTAACCTTGGCATACACTCAACATCCTGGCTTATTTATTCTATAAAATTTGTAGGCTTATCTAAAGAGTTACTGTCATATTTGTCAATATTTGAATATTAAATCTTTAAATGTTAAAAGTCTAAATCCTGAGAAATCTCTCTCTCTCTAGCAAACCAGGGTGATGGTCCACTCTATAGAAGAAATGGCATGAACTCTGCTCTAACAGAGCTAGAAACTTATTTCCATAAGGACACACACAGCACAGACTTGTAACAGACTTGTAACATGGAGTACTGTCCCTCACTACACATCTGGTAATTTTCCTAAGCAGAGGAAATGGTATAAGTGAGGACATATCAAGTATTCAAGGTTCTTGACTTTCTACTTGAAACACATTGTCGAGAGAATGTAACTACCCTTAATCTGATTTTTTTGAGTGACTTCTATATGTTTCACATAAGAATATTCATCAGAATATAGACTCACCTGATTGATTAAAATCCCAGCAACAGTGGGAGCAATGGCTCCATCTATGAACACAAACATTTGCAAGAATCCCTTGAGAAAGCTGGCGTACCTGATGGTGAGGGGGAGAACATGGACAATCCCAAGTAAGCAGAGAGCTATTCTTGGTTCATCTGTTGTGGCTCTGTGTCTATCTCTGGGTACCTATAGTTGTGCTGACCCTTGGTTAAATCTGAACAAAATTCACAGACCAAGGCACAATTTAATTATGTGCTAGAGTGCAAAATTTCCAAGAGGTTATTTGTACTAACTGATCAATATTGTTTATTTTTCATGTAGAATGCTCATTTGAACCTGGTTTTTGTGTTTGCTTGGTTATTGATTGATCCTGCTCCTATAAGCTTGTTTGGGGATATAAAGAAACAGTGTCATGAGGAATTTGCTTTCTGAAACAAAGTAGCTCAAGTGTATCTTAGTGGTGCCTTTCTTAAAATGAAGTATGCTTTGTTAGACTGTACAGGACCCTGAAGCTACAGTTGGAGGATTTATTCTACTCTGTACGTGCACCCAATGGAGGTAACTATTTCTGCTATGATTCTGTGTCCTTGTCCTTCATTAAATCCTTACATGAGGAAATACTGCAGCTCCTCATGACTCCATTTGCTCCCCAGTACTCTATGACTGCCACAGTTCCTAACACAGATGTGTGTGTGTCTCCACCAGTTGAGCTGTGAACATGGTTACTACTTTCCCTTTTTGCACTTGGAAATACCAAATTTGCCATGATCAAACAAGCTCCAGGTCCCTTGCAGGAGTGATTTGAAGTAGGAGCATTCACACTTCCTGTGACATGTGGCACATGTCTCAAGTTTCCTGGTTGTGAGATATAGGATTTCTGGACTTGCAATGAGAATATAGGAAGAAGACAAAGAGTCCTACCGAGGAGCAATATCTATGAAGTTCACAATGGATCCTGATTGACTGAGGCAACCGAAGAAATTATACAACAGCAAGAAGGTGATGGTGGCGCTCAGGCTGAATCTGACCCAGTGCAGAGACATGAGAAGTGCAGATGAGCTGAGAACCGCTGAGACAAAAGGACACACAGAGCGAATTGGATGCTGCCTGAGTATTTCACACCCAACCCGTATCCATCTTGTACCTTACCTATGGCAGTAAAGAGTTTCCTGATAGTGATGAGTGTAAGAATTCTTCTGGAGAAGAAAAAATCAGCCAAGACACCTCCAAGGATAGTGCCAATATAGCCACCAATACATGGCAGTGACGACAGGATCCCACTCTGAGGACAATAGACAAGTTGAATATGTGTGTCCTCACTACTCAGCATCACGCAGACTGACTTCTGAAGGGCTGTTGGCACCTGTGGCTTCTCTATATACAAATAATTTCTTGTACTTGTTTTTTTTAATTTTTACTTTTGATGATTTTTACATAGTTAATTAGTGTGGTAAAGGTCAAGGGCTACAGGAAGATGAATAAGAACATTGTTTTCACAGTCTCGTTTTTTCCTTCCTGTGTCTGGGGGGGAGGAGGGAGAAAAGGGGAGAAGCTACATCCAGCCTCCCAAAAGCCTCTGCCCCCTGGGATGAAGGATAGCCACCCAATACCACCCCAGGGTCCCCAGTGTGGGACATGCTATAATGGTTCTGCTCAAGAGGTTTTAATAGTTTAAAAATTCTGAATTACTGCCAATCTCGCCAGTCCAAAATGATGAAATCTCTTCAGAATCCACTGGTTGATATAGTCCACCTTAGAGTCTCCATTTGCCCAGATATTCAATGCCAACACTTGGTTGGGGTAGTTGATTAATCTGTTCTGTCCTCTATTATGGTACCAGGTATCCTCTGCAGACTCCAATGTACTGCCATATCTTCTAAGTGCACCTGGACATGCTGTCCACTGCTCCATCTAGGCCAGGAGGCCCAGCTCTGACACACGCACCCCACAGTCAGACTATGGAACCTGCAATTCTGTCCGTGGCTGGGGTTCTAAGTCCAGCAATTCAACTGGGGGGCTCACCAAAAAAACTTAATCTAAGGTGATCCCAGACCTGATTCTTGCGTGTGCTTGCCAGTATAGGGTCTGGCACAGTCTGTCACTCCAATTAGTGTATGCACATGCTGGTGGTTTTAATTTCTGGGTCAGTTCTGTCTCCAGTCCTGTGTTACAAACCAAAGGGTGTTGCAGCCCAGCCTGATCCTGCCCTTGGCCCTCACGCAAACCAGTGTGAGCTGCAGCCTAGTCAGAGCAACCCACAATAACCCCCACCAGGCCCGCACCCTACCCTGATTCCCGTGCTTGCCAGTATGTACAGCAGACTGGTCCAGTCTGTCCCATATCTTATTCAGTTCTCATACATGTCAATGGACATTGAAGTCTAGTTCAGCCCAACTAGCCCCACTATCCAGCCCACACACATGCCAGCAGGTGCCACTCTCAGTCTAGCCATTCCTTCCCTAGTCCTGGTTCTTATGCTTACCAGTCAGAGTGGCAACCCGAGAGGGAGATGCCCACTCTTTCCCTACTGTGCCCACTTGCACTCCCGATTCTTGCACTCTCCAGGTGGTTCTGCAGTTTAACTTGACAGAATTTGCTCCCTGTACCAGCACTGCCAGCTGATGCTGTGGCAAAGCACAACGAACCCACACCTACTCTGAACCAGTAGGAACAATCAGCCCAGCCTGGCTTTCCCCTGATCCAGCTCATATGAGGCCAACGTGAGTTGTAGCCCTGCCCAGTCTGGTCTGCCCCTATCTCAACTCTCATACTCACCAGTACAGTCTCCCTACCCAGTTCATCCCCTCCACTCCTGGATCTCACATGTGTTGGGTGGGTGTTGTAGCCCAGTCAGGCATGTCCTGTCCTTACTTCGGCATTTGGAAGTGGGTGCTGTAGCCTGGCCAGGCCCAGCCCACCCCCAATTCTAGCTCTTGCTGGTGGGACTACAGCCTAGCCCCAGCCCAGCCAGCACCCAGTCCAAGCTTTCACGTAATTGGCTTGTGTTGCAGCACAGCCTGGCATGACCCACACTCCATTCTAGTGCTCTGATTCACCAGCAGGTGAGATGACCTGGCACAGCCTGATTCACCCCTGACCTGTGCCAAATGTATGCCAGTGGCTACCACAGTATTACCTGGCCTGGTCTGGGCTGTTCCCTATCATAGTTCTTGCACTCACTTGTGGGGAATGTGTCCCAACAGAGGAATTTCCTAAGCTGCTCCAGAACATTTTCCAAAGCCAGATCTCAAGCACACCAGTGGGTCCCTGGGCCAGGCCTACTTAATCCACCTCCTGTCCTAGCAGGAACAGTGGCCTTTCCTGACCAGTCCTCACCCATTCTGGTTTTTACTGTTAGGTGTTATAGCCCAGCCAAGCCTGGTCCAGACACAGACAACAGCTCACACACAGTTCAGTAGGGGCAGACACCTAGCTCAGCCCCTCCTACACCTATTCTGGTGCATCAGTGGGTGCTGGAGTCTAGCCCAGTCTGTTGCACCACAGACCCAGTTCACACTTGTACTGAGGGACACTGCAGCCATGTTCAGACCAGATAGAATCCCCCACTCTGGCCCTCACACTCACCAGTGGGAACCACATCCCAGCCAGGGCTTCTGCTTTGCTCCCCAACCAGGCCTGTTCCCAGCCATAGATTTTGCACATGCCAATGGTTGCTCTTATCCAGCTCGGCATAATGCCTCCTCCGTCTTGGCCTTTGCCTTTGGATGCTATAGTTGGCCTAACCTGTCTTGGCCCCAGTCCCAACTCTCACTGGCAGGTGTTGGGACCTATCCCTGCTCAGTTTATTCCCATCTCCAGCTCATGCAAACCAGTAGATGTGACAACCTAGCCCAGGCCCAGCATGATTTGCACTCCAGCCAGGTTTCTACATTTGCTGGTGAGCTAAGGTTTGCTAGGCCCTTGCCCAGGTTAGCCTGCTCCTCCATCCTGGCCTTCTTTGAGCTGGCAAGTGTTGTAGCCCTTCTCACCTCACACCCTATTTCAGGATGTACATGCAGGTGCTGCACCATGACTGTCCAGACTATTCTCGGTCCCTGTACCAGTGAGTGCTGGCAGGTTTCATGGTCACTCCTAGCTCAGCTTATCACCACCTCAACTCGAACTAACCAATAGGACTTGCATTTCTACAGGGTTTGGCCCACATATCCCCTACAGAATCTACTCCCAGAACTGGTTCTCTTGTGTACTGGGATCTAGTCCTGCCAGACAGGCCCCCAACCCTAGTTTTTGTATGGACTGGCATGTGGTATTCAGCAATGTTTCACTGTAACAAGCCCAACTCAGGACTCCCATGTGGGCTGGTGAATCAGTCTGACCATAAAAGTTTCCCAGTCTCTCCCCTCTAAACCACCAGGTCTCAGTCCCCTCACTTACCTGCAAGTGCAAAGGCCTTGTCATTGGGTATTCTTCAGGATTCAGTACTCACCTACATGTATGGTGCCCTTATCCATGGATGACCCTAGGCAGTAATTCCACATTCCCAAAACCCTAGAGCTTATTGTCAGGTAGCCAACAGGTGCAACCTGGCATCATTGGTGCTGTGGCTGCCCACAAACTCAGGATTTACCCACCACCTAGCAGTGGTGGATAGGGAGTTAAGATCCCCAGCCAGAACCCTGACCTGGCACAGATTTCCCTGAGCCACAGCTACATGGCTTGAAATTCAGATACTTGTGACTCTGGTTAGACTTACCTGGACTCTGCCCACCAACATGGCTACAAATCACTTTCTATATAAAGTCCTGCACTACTAGAATGATCCAAGATTACATTAATGCCTGGGAAAATGTAGGCATATAACTCATCTTGCAAAAAATGATTGTCGTCCAAATCTAAAATCCCAAAATTCAGTGGAGAATAGATATTTGAAAGAGGAAAATATACCAAGAAATTAATCAAAGAATACAAACTACTTATGTTAACAATTACAACCTCGTTTATAACAAAACACAAGCAAGATAATACTGAAGTGACATATTTCTTTTCATTGAGCAAACTAGCGAAGACCTGGAAGATTTTCAACATGCTCTGTAGGTAGGTCTTCTCTCTATAAACACACAACGCAGTGAAAGAGAGAGAGAGAAAACAGGGACAATTTTCACTTATTGTAAATATGAAAATTTATAGGATATTTCACCCTTTGATTCATTAATCTGATATACAAAAAAATTATTTTACAGAAATACTCCTAAAAATGCCTGATGGATGAAGCATTTTTTTCACTGTAGCATTGCTCAAAGCTTAGAAATAATCCGCCTATTTGTTGGTAAGTTTTTCATGTACTCTGAAAGGAAAAAATTTCCATGGCGTATTTAATGTCAAAAACATGGTTAATATAGGAAGTTAATACAGGAAGTCAGAAATTTAGTGGAAAATAGAATTAAAAGTTAAATTTGATGTAAAAAATTTAAAAACATGGGCTTTTTTATAATAAACATTCTAGTGAATTTTTTAAAGCACGTTTATAAATAATAATAACACAATAACATACATTTTTATACAGAAAAAATGGGAAAATAAGCTGTCATTTAAAATAAATTATAATAATTATTTATGGAGTGGCCCAGGAAAGCAGGGCAATTAGAAACATAAATGGGAGTAAGGTTTTTTTTTTCTACCATTTAAATCTTATTTTTTAAAAGATTTATTTATTTGAGAGAGAGAGCTAATGAAGAAGGAGAGGCAGAGGCAGAGACCATCCATTAGTTAGTTCACTGCCCAGCGGCTTTACACATCCTGGATTGTGCCAGTCTGAAGCAAGGAGCCTGGAGTTTATTAGAGGTACCCCATGTAGATTCAAGAGCCCAAGGACTTGGTAGTCTTCTGCTGTATTCCCAGTATGAACTGGATCAGAAGCAGTTCAACTGGGACACAGACATGGATACATATCAGATGTTGACATTGCAAGCAGCAGGTTTACTTGCCAGGCCACAACACAAACCATTATAGTTCACTTAATATAGTTCAATGTTCACTTTTGTTCTTAAAATTCAATCACTAGGATAAATCTTATTTAAAGTTTCCTGTAATAGAAGATAACCCTGCATGCTATACAATCAAATAATTAGAAGGAGTAATTGCTGAACTAGTAAGTGCATCATCCTACAGATAATTAACCAGGGTCCCCAAGGTTAAGATAACAGTCCAAGACTCTGGGCCTCCCCCATCCCTTTCTCCTCAGCTTGGGCTTCCTACCTGGTCCCACACCAGACACTAACCACTTGCCACTTTGAAGTTCACAACATCGGACAGCTAGCACTTTCACCTGGCTTTTCAGAACTTTCTTTACACTGAACCTTTGCTTAGCAAATCTGACAGTGATTCTCCTTGAGAAGACACAGAACCACATTTCTTATCTGGGGCCTTCTGGTCTCAGGACCAAGAGTCTGTGCATGCATGGTCTCCAGAAACTATACTGCTGAGAGGGTCAGCTTTGTGTAAGTCTGTTGGCACATGTCATCAGAGGGGCTCTCAATAGAATATGCCTACTTTCTGAGTACAGAAGGTGAGGGTGGAACAGTAAAAAACTCAGTGGCTTTGTCAATAATCACTAATAGGTAATGACATCTGGAACACTCTTTGCCACTTTAAAGATATCCAACTAGGGGCTGGCATTTTCATCATCAGGTTAAGCCACTGCCTGCATCCCTGGCATCCCACATCAGAGTGCCATTTCAACTCCCAGATTCCCCACTTCTTATCCTGCTTCATACTAATGCACCTGGGAAAGCAGCTCAGGTTCCCCTGCCACCTCTTGAGATATCCCAAGAGATTCAGATGTGGCTCCAGCTTCAGCCTGATGTTGCAGCATTTTGGGAAATGAACCTGAAAATATTCTCTCTGTTATTATGCCTTTCAAATAAATAAAGGTTCATTTTGTGTTTACAAAAGACATTCATGGAGAAGTTAAAAGGCTCTTGTCAGCTAATCAGAAAACCTGATCATGTTGTGAAAATTCAGAAAGCAGTTAAAATGTCAATTTTTCTGTTAAACTTAAGACACTTATTTTTAAACAGTCTATAATTTTTACACATGTCCTGTTTGCTACTGTATGTCCTATTATTAATGTCTTATTTTCAATAGATGTTGTTGTGGTTTCCTTATCAGTTTTCTCAAAGGTAGAATTTATTTTTGTCAATCTTTCATTGTTATTCCATCAGCAGAGTATTCTGTGTCCATGTGTTGATTGAAATGCAGATAAAATTTGTGCTGGGTCCCTTAACAGTGTGACTAAGGCTTACATTAGTCTGATCCAGTCAGTAGGAAATCACATTAAGAGCAATCAGAATCCAAATTAACCTTGTTACTTTCCCTACATGGAGGTCTGTGCCTAATCCCCTGAGTCCGTGACCATGTGAAAAACACAGGACTATATAATGCAGTATTTAAACAGAAGAACAAGACAAACTTTCTCGGTACTTACATCTCTGACATTGATTTGAAGCACAGAGTTGAAGTATGTTGGTGTGTATGCAGCTACTATTTGTATACTCCAATATTGACAAATATAAGCTACTAAGATGGCCCAGAGTGGTAGAGATTTTATCATAGATTTAATGGGAAGAGACCAGCCTGGCAAGCTATCCTGGAAGAAAGCACAGATCAGGATCCTTCCATCAAGGACAACAGCACTGTGTAAAGGCTCTCTTCAATGAAATGAATGGAGACAGAGACACAGGGAATTAGAAGGAAAGTTCCCCATGTACCTGATGAGCCAGTGAACATGCGATGTATCTCTTCTCATCAGCACTGATAAAGGGATGATGCTCAGGGTCATCATAAGCAAGAGGAAACCAGAGAAGACAACAGACACACCCAATTCCACCTGGAAAAGAAAATCCCATTGGAGTTCTTCTAGTTAGCCTCTGCACAGAGACAATTCCTGTGGTTGACAAAATGACACCTCTGTCCGTTCCTCCCTGCAGCTAGAGCCTTTCATAACCCTGTTACAGCTGGACAGACTCTTCTATCATTTGATTTGACCTACCTTCCCCATTTAACTTGCTTGTACCAGTCAAATGGGATAGTCACAAGCCCAGGCATTAAGAACTATTGTCGTTTGGGGAAAGTAGGATGCTTTGGCCTTTACAGAAGCAGTCTCTAGTTATTTCATTGTCCAGGGCAATGACTAGCATATAGAGACACACAGCTATGCTACAGGACAATGAGTCAGCGATTGCTATTTTAAACCACTGAGCTTTTGAGGTACTCTTCTTTGAGGCATTACTCATGGTTACAGCGATGATTACATCTGCCCCAAGTGTTGGAATATACCTACCATGCTCAAGTACCTATCATCAGCCCTCCTCCTACTAGACATGCTTCTGTGGTTTCTTTCCTCACTAGACTTTCATTATTTTTCTCTTTTCCCAAAGCACTGAAGAGTTTGTAGCAGTGCAGTAATAGGTAAAATTGATTACCCAGGTAATTTTTAAATATGAAATGAAATTAATAATCAATAAAGAAATTTTCTTTCTTATATATACTTTTACAGTGTTGAAGAATTCAACATTATCAGTTTTGAGTTCGAAATATGACACATCATAAAATTCCATTCCATGGGACCTGTTTTATGGTACAGCATATTAAGCTGCCACATATGATATTGACATCCAATTTGAACATCAGTTCAAATTCTATCTGTTGCTCTTCCAACCCAATTCTCTGCTACTTTGCTTAGAAATTTGATGGCCCAAGTCCTCCAGGCTTTGGCCTGACCCAGACAGTCTTTCGGGGTGTGAATCAATGGATGCAAGTTACCACTTCTGTGTGTGTATGTCTTTCTGCCTCATTATCTCTAAAAACACTTCTTTTAAGTAAATAAATAGATCCTACTCTAAAATCCCTTTTAGATAATTAACAAAAACTTAAGGGTTTCTTTATGTGGCTAGCTCATTATGATCATATTCCTTCACAATTGATGTCATCCGTTTTGCTAAATTTTAAGGATATAACTGCAAAGCCACATTTTACTAACAGAACTTGAACAAGTATGTAGTGTTAGATTTGAATCTTAGCAACGTTTCTCATTATGATTGGAATATATTAATGTTGACTCATTCTTTTGTTGACTCATGTTTTGTACTTCTTACTGTCTCTCAAAATCTCAAACACAGTAGAGATCACTTTGAATACATTTTATGCTCTCTGAAGGTTGATATATTTTAACAATCTATTCAAATTTTTTCTTTGGAAAATATTTTGACTAGATGTTATAGGATCCATCGATCTAGGAAGATGACTCCAACACAAACATTACTGGAACTTAACTTCAGGACTAAGAGAATTTGTAGGTGGGATCTCAGAAAAAGTTTCAAAATTTCAACAAATTGAAGAGATAAATACACTGGACAGATCCCCAGTGGTGATCAATGAAGGCACAATTGTGAAGTAGTAAAAGACTGCTTCTAGAACATTCCAAGTGCTTCTGGAATCTTTCTACAGCATCTTTCTGTATATCATCTTCCTGGCTGAACTTCACATGGTTGACCCTATTGTGTAATCCTTCTCACTGGTTCAAATCCACTCACAACACTACTAAATCTATGATTAGGTCACATTCACACAATATGATAGTAATTGGAATAATAAAAGGATTTTTAAAAAGACCTGTTTATTTTTGTTAAAAGGAAGAGTTATATATGGAGAAGAAGAAACAGAGAGATTGAGAAAGATCTTCCATTCACTGCTTCATTCCCCAGATGGCTCCAATGGTTAGAGCTGGAATGATCTAAAACCTGGAACCAGGAGCTTCTCCCAAATCTCCCATGTGGGTGGAAGTACCCAAGATCTTGGGCAATCATCCATTGCTTTTCAAGGCACATGAGTAGGGAGCTAGATCACAAGTGGAGTCAAATGATGCCCATTTGGGATGCTGGCACCATAGAAGGTGTTAAAAGAGCATGCTAAATAACTAAGCATGACCAATACTATACTCCTAGCAAGGTAAAATTTGAAGCATCTTTGAAGCACATTAGAATCAATAAAATGTTGTGATATCTTTAAAAGTCATAAGATTATTTTAGCTGCCCACACAGCTACTGAAATCATGTACCATTTTGCAAAACATGAAAATCAGAGGTTGATCAACAATGTTATTATCAATAGGAGCAGTATAGCCACCTGTATCTATTAGAGTTTGGTACTAACAGGTAAGTTGAATCACAGATATTAACCCAACATCAGTATCATAAGTTAATTCTCTGAGATTTAAAAAAAAAGTACAAACTCACCAAAGATATAGAAGACATAAGGCCATCCTATGGTCTGGCAGATGAGACCACCCACAATGAGTACAATAAACCATCCCAGCGCTATACCTGAATAGAATGTGCCAGAATGAAAGTGAGGGGTCAGTGTTGGCAGACTACATGCTTCCTAAAGTGCTGAGCTGTGCGTCACTGACGGCATGAACTTCAGTGCATCTGCTTCAATTCAAATCTGGCTCATCATGTTTTTTGATCTTCAATAGCAATGAGTCCACTTGTGTCTCAGTTTTCTTGGATGTTAAACATAAGTAATGTTCCATGTAACTGAATAATAAGATTGTTCTGAGAAAAAATGAAATTAATGTGCACAAACACAAGAATAAGTGGACACAGTTAGTATTCCACTTTCAAACTTTATAACAAAATCTATGAAGACAAAGTGATGGGCATAAAAGATGTTGGTCATTTTTATAAACCTTTGCTACAAGGTCTGGGACACAGTCGGTTTTAGGTGGAGATGAAGGGTTAATTACCTGATACAGCAGTGGTGATGAGTCGACTCCTTTCCAGTGGGGGAGCCCATCGGACCCAAAGGGAATACTGACCTGTCAAAACCATAACCTAAAAGGGAACATCGCATTCTTAGAAATGTGAGATCATTCTATAAGCTGTATTTCATTTATACATGAAAAATATCTTGGTACCTGTGCTAAGCCTTGAATAACACGTACAACAATGAGCGCAGCCACTCCAGCATCAGCTGACAATGGAATGAAAAGTGACAGGACTGAAGTGATAAATAAGCCAACACCAACCACATACTTGGCTCCAAGGACTCCAGCCACATAGCCAACAGGAATTGGAGCGGCAAATGAGCCATAGTTGAGGGAGCTGAGGATGATGCCCTGGATTTCAGGATTCCAGTCATAAGTAGGAGCCTAGACAACAAAGAGAATTTCACTGTCTTTGCAGAGCTAGCAACATTCACTGTGAGAATTTGAGACGCAAACAAGAAAGGAGGGTGTCAGGTTTTTCGATTTCACTTCTCTTCAATTCTTATCTGGATTTCAAAACCCTTAGATTATGTGTCATGTTCTCACGCTGCTCCCAACTCATCATTTGAATTAATAAAAATGTACTGGTTGAAAAAAAATCACACTTTTTGTAAAACAATCCTTTAAGTAAAATTATTATGAGTCAGAGAAAGGAACCACCGTATCATTAAACTTACTATTGCCTGGACTTCTTCCTGAGGTACATTCCAGTCATCCTGGGCATCCACCGAGGCATTGGGCTGGCTCTGCAGGACTGTGTGGTTCACCATGGCTGTGATGGCGATGCTCATGTTTGAATTTTGCGTGAATAATGAAAAATTACAGATGTGCAGGATGAGGGCGAGTCCATATCGGACTGAACAAAACCCTGAGACAAGGAACCACATAATACCTTTAGATAGGATGCTTATTCCTTTTCCATCTAAGTCCAGAAGTTGCAGAAGACCAGTTTCTAGGGGTGAGGGGACGAGCAAATACTACCTCAATGCATCAGGTAGACCTGCCTCCTGGGAGAAGATAAGGCAGATAGCACCCTCCCTACAACATCTCCAAGCACTCCTCAACAGAGACCCTTCACAACCCATCAGAGCAAACATATAGGAAATGCTTTACAGGATCTTGGAATGATCTGATGAGAATGGGAATAGGAAGAAACAAATGAAGAGGAAGCCTTGTCCAGAAGCAATGCTTAGTTGATTATAAAGGGAGAACAGCAGAAAGAAAAGGTACAGGAAATAGTTCCTATGCACCTTACTTGAGCAGCTGGAGTATAACAAAGTGGCATTGATCTATAACATGGGACATGGAAGATTAGCTTGTTGGAGGTCTGAGGAGATGAATATTAAAAGATAATGCTACAGCTAGATTGTGAAAGTATCTAAGCTTCATCACATTCCTGTGAGCTAAACTTGCACAACGCATGCCCATGTGCATCAGAGCTCTGGATTATCTTTTTGACTGAGGAGCCGTATTCATATTAGTTTGACAAGAGCTGTCCAGGCTGATTGCCTGTCTCTGAAGAGAAGAGGACTAACGTGTAGTGTGTGGTCACTGTCTTTAGTCAACCTGGAGGGGCCAGCACTGCAATCTTCGGGTAGTAGTGTTCTTGCTGAGTCTACTCTACCTCACTTTTGACTTACATCCATGGGCATTTAGCTCTATGAGTTCATGCACCTATGTACAACTATTCACCCTAAAATTTTGCTCTGATTGCCATATTGCTATGGCAAAATATAGGTATAAAGGGTTGACACATTTATAGTGTTGTCTTCTCCTAGCCTACACAGATATCCCATACTTTCGTTTGCCCAGAATGAAATTTTATCATTACGTTTAGTTAAATTCCAACAGGTTTCATAAAGTGATCTTGTGTTGTTTGTGCAACTCGGTACATTTTCCCTATGAATTTGGATTAACGGTAATAATTTAAAATACATAACTTCAAACAAACAGGAAAAAGTATTATTTCAACTTGAAACATTTATTTCATTAAATTTAGTAATTTTATCATTTGCTTTAAAAAAAAAGATTGATTTATTTTTATTTGAAAGTCAGATATACAGAGAGGAAGAGAGACAGAAACATTTTCCCTCGGATGATTCACTTCCCAAGCAGCCACAATGGTACAGAGCTGTGCCGATCCAAGACAAGGCACCAGGAGCCTTTTCCAATATCCCAAGGCTTTGGGTCATCCTCGACTGCTTTCCCAGGACACAAGCAGGAAGTTGGTGGGGAAGTGGGGCTGCTGGAATTATAGCTGGTGCCCATATAGGATCCTGGCACATGCAAGGCTAGGGCTTTAGCTGCTAGGCTACTGTGCCAGGCCACAATTTTATCATTTTCAGAGTAATACTAAATAGGAGTGATGAGCTCGGCCATCCTTTTGTGTCTGAATTTACACAAATGCTTCTCATACTATACCATTATGTATGCCTCTGGTTCCTAGTGTGACGCACATTAATTGTAATGAGCTACCCACTCCATTTTAAAATATTTCAGAGAAAAACATTGATTTTTTTTTTAATTTTAATAGTCCTAGAGTTCATTTTTCACTGTACTCCAGTCCTAGTTGCTTTACTTTCAGCTGTGTCTTCTTGGGTAAGTCGCTGAGATCCTTGTGGTCTCTGTTCCTTACCTGGAAAATACCTCAAGGTAAAACTGAATCAGCTCCTGCAATAGTTCCACAAGAACTATTAAATATATTTGACTATCGTCACATTCTAAGAATGATGCCTTATTAGATATTTTGTGAATGAAGAAGCATGACTTATTTTGCTATGACTTGACCTAGATTCTTGTGGTTAGTGTGTAAATATGTGCATTTATACATTGTTTTTGTCAAATTAGCTTTGTAAAAAAAAAAAAAAAAAGGCAACATTTTGCCAACCCAGTCTCTGATTTACAATATTTTAGGTGGATTGGCATTTCTTTTTTTTTCTTAAAAACCTTATGATTTAGAAGAATTTCAGACTCAGAACCACTGAATAATCAAAGACATTGACATACTACGCTTTAAAAAAAGGAACTATCATATTCAGCTTTAACTCAGTTTTTAATGTCTTTTTTCTATTCCAAAGTCCATTTTTGGCATCATATTACTTAGTTACCAAATCTCCTTGGTCTCCCCCTGCCTGCATCATCTTCTCAGAAGTCCAGCCAGAAGGTGAAATGTGTTAGTGACCTGGAATAGTGCAGTGGGAACAGTTTCCGCATTGTAACCTTGGTGGAAGCAGACTTTAAAAATAATGTTGAGGATTTTAACTGAAAGAAATCCTGATATGAATGAGAAGAAGATGAAAGTGCAACTTATATGCTGCTGTAAAAAGAAAACCTGACTCTTTCTGAGGCAGGTTGGGTTTTACACAGCAGAGAGATTTGAAAGGACAAGTGTTGGAGTTAAAATCTTATAGGCCAGGTCATTTTCCATGTTTAGAATATGCTCTGAACAATACCATAATACACATTTATACACATTTACATAATATATACACTTGAAATGTCTTGGGAAGAATAAAGCAATAATCAGAAAAAAATAAACTGTAGCTCTAAAGCATTTTGTGATAGGACAAAGACTACTATGCAGCAAGAAAAAGGAAGGCAAGGCAGGTTGATCCAAGCTTTAACCATGGTCAGATTCATCTGTATGATTTTACCTTTTCTGGAAGACTTCTCTTGAGTCAGCACCAAATTGTTATCATTAGAAATATCTTGCACTGTGGTCTTGGCATCTGCATCAGGACACATTTTGGTTCTGTGTGCCCAAGGACTGGCATTTACTTGCTGAAATGAGAATGTTAAGAATGCAAATGAAAACACAAACAGAAAAGTGCCTCCTATCTCACGGGACATTGTCCCAACCCTTCCTTGTAAGAATTTGAAGGAAATGCAGCTTTTTGCGGAAAAATGCCAGATTAGAGCTCAGGAAATACAACTGTCTAATTTGGTAGCTTGAATATGGTCACCATTACCTTGGGTCTTAGAGAATGCTTCCCCAAAATGAAGGAGCTAACTTGTATTTCCCTCAAAAATTGCAAGATTATCCTAATTTTGTGTTTTCCTGTCGCTAAACAAATATTACCATGAGCTGAGCATAAAAATTTGAAAATATTAGCTGAAATTTCATTGGGAAATTTCTAATAGGTTAAGCAACCTGGAATACTCTCTTTTATAAATACCCAAATGTATCAGTTAAAACAAAGAAAACATCCTTTCAACAACAAGAACAAAAAAATACATCCTTGGATATGATGAAAGGCGAAGGTATGTGCTGCCTTATTAGTGACTGCAGCTTTGGGGTATGAGGTAGCCTCATTTTCAGTGACGCAGCTATTGAGACCTGGTGTTCTTAGGCTGTGAGCGATGCCGCTTAGGCCCATGCCAGGAGGGGGATTCTAAGGGAGATCCTAGTACAGACCCAGAAGCCTGGAATGAGAGCTTGTTTGGAGGTTCTAGCAGGGGAGCACAGCTACTCCTATACCCTTGACCGAAGACCGGTCCTCCTCTAGCGGGGATGGTCATCCTCTTCGACCCAGCAAGCAGCTTCGGGAGGAAGGCACATGGAGTGGTGAGGGAGGAAGGGGACACCCGCCTAGCCAGCCAGATCAGCCAAATCAAACCTGGAGATCAATGGGGTGACAGATGTCGCAGCCAGATCGCCCTCACACTCCAGAAGCCTGGAATAATTCCAGAGTTTACAGGTTCTGCCCATCACAACAGGGAGACAGTGATAGCTCCCTATGTGGTCATGAGATCTAAGGTGAAAATAAAGTGCCTTCCCAAAATACAGAAATTCATATCTACATTCTGGGGTATCGTGGACTGAAATTCGAACTGTCTTTCCTAGGGAACTCATCCTTGGCTGAAAACCGACTGAAGAATCAAGTCTCGAGTGACTAATCAATACAGATCACACATAATTACTGCTCCCCTAATTTTGAGCTCAGACGTGTTGTAAACATTCAGAGATATCCATCCCAAGAGCAACTCCTGTACACATGGCACAATTAAACTATTGGGAACTTCCAAAAATAGGAATAAAGTGATAAGGACATTGTATAAGTGAGCTTAAAAATGAGTGAGAAGGGCCCGGCGGCATGGCCTAGCGGCTAAAGTCCTCGTCTTGAACGCACCGGGATCCCATATGGGTGCCGGTTCTAATCCAGGCAGCTCCATTTCCCATCCAGCTCCCTGCTTGTGGCCTGGGAAAGCAGTCGAGGACAGCCCAAAGTCTTGGGACCCTGCACCCGTGTGGGAGACCTGGAAGAAGTTCCTGGATCCTGGCTTCGGATTGGTATAGCATAGGCCGTTGTGCCCACTTGGGGAGTGAATCATCGGAAGGAAGATCTTCCTCTCTGTCTCTCCTCCTCTCTGTATATCTGACTTTCCAATAAATAAAATAAAATCTAAAAAAAAATATATATATATATGATATTAGGAGAATTGGATTCCCACATGCAAACAATGAAATTATCAGACCACTAGCATCAACAATATATTAAAAATCAAATGTCTAATTAACTATGCAAAGATTGTCAAAAATATAATATGAAAAAAGAAAAAAAGTATTACAATTATCCCTGTAGGTAATTAATGATATTATTCTCTACATAAAATCAAAAGATTCAATCAAGAGACTATTGTAATTCATAAGAGTTTGGCAGGGTAGCAGGATACAAAATTAATGAACATAAATTGATGAACCTAGTGCACACAAATAGCTCCATGACTTAGAAGAACTTGCAAGTACTGTCCCTTATAGAATGGTGGAGAAGAAATTTAAGTACTTTGCTATAAATCTAACCAAAGACATCAAAGACCTCTATGATGAAAGGCACAAAACACAGAAAAAAAAAAGAAGAAGAAATAGCGGAAAACATTAAAAGATGGAGAAACCATATTCCTGGATGGGCAGGAGAAACATCATCAAAATGCCTACATTACAGAAAGTTATATACAGAGGCAATGCGATTGCAACCAAAATCCCAACAACACTCTTCTTAGAAATAGTTAAGATGATAGGAAAACTCATCTGGACACACAAGAAACCACGAATAGCCCAAGATATCTGAAGAATAAAAATAAAGTTGGAGGATTCACAATTCTAGATCTCATTACATACTACAGGTTAGTAGTCATCAAAAGACTGGTACTTGTACAGTACTAGAGAAGAAAGTCAATGTAACAGAATAGAAACCCCAGAATTGAGCCCATACATGTACAGTCAACTAATCTTTGACAAGAGAACTGAAAATGACCCAATGAAAACTTTAATCTTTTCAACAAATATCTTTGGGACAATTGGGTAGCAGCCTGCAGAAGTAAGAGGCAAGATCCTCACCTCTCACTTTACACAAAAATCAGTTCTAAATGCATCAAGTTCCTAAATCTGTACCCAGAAAGCATCAAACTACACAGGAAAACATAGGAAGCACTCTACAAAAGATAGGCATTAGTAAAGACTTCTTAGAAAAGTCACCAAAAGCACAGGCAGTTTAAGCCAAAATAAATAAATGGGATGCCATTAAACTAAGAAGCTTAGGTACAGGAAAGGAAACAATAAAAGTGAAGAAGTAACCAACAGAATGAGAAAATCACAACCAATAGGGGACTAATACCCAAATTTCCAAAGAGCTTCACAAACTCAGTCACAGCAGAGCAAACGATCCTGTGAGGAAATGGGCAAAGGATGTGAACAGGGATTTTTCAAACGAACTAATTCAAATGGGCCCAGTGGCATGGCCTAGCGGCTAAAGTCCTAGCGTTGAACATGCCCCGGGATCCCATATGCGTGCCGGTTCTAATCCCAGCGGTTCCACTTCCCATCTAGCTTCCTGCTTGTGGCCTGGGAAAACAGTAGAGGATGGCCCAAGACTTTGGGACCCTGCGCCTGCATGGGAGACCTGGAAGAAGTTCCTGGTTCCCATCTTTGCATCAGTGCAGCACCGGCCATTGCGCTCACTTGGGGAGTGAATCATTGGATGGAAGATCTTCCTCTCTCTCTCTCTCCTACTCTTTGTATATCTGACTTTGTAATAAAAATAAATAAATCTTTTTAAAAAAAAGAACAAATTCAAATGGCTAATAGATAACATGAAAAGCACTCAAGCTCCCCAGCTGTCAGGGAGATAAAAGCAAAAACCACACTGAGGTTCCATCTAACTCCAGTGACAATGGTTTGCATTCAGAACTCTACTAACAATACTTGATGGCATGGGTGTGGGGAGAAAGGAACCCTACTTCACTTCTGGTGGAAGTGTAGGCTAATACAACAACTATGGAAGTCAGTATGAGAGTGTTAAGAAAACTGAAAAATTGCTCTGTTACATTATTTGCCATATATCCCACTTCTAGGAATATATAAAAATGAAATGAAATCTGCATATGATAGAGGGATCTGTAATCTTATATTTATAGCAGCACCATCTATAACAGCAAAGAGATTATTTTTTTAAAAGATGCCCATTAAAAGACAAGGGGATATGGAGGATTTCTCTGCATTCCCTCCCCATTATGGAGTAACATAAGGTATTAAGAATGTTTTAGGTTTTACAGTTCATAGCCTATCAGGATCAAAACTGATAACCCATAGACAACAGACTCGAATCGGCACTAGACAATAGTAAAGCTACACAGGCATAAGGGGGAATCAGGAGCGACCCTGAAAGCCTCTTAATAGGAGGTCACACGTATGGGGCAGGTGGGAGACCCCCGAGTGGAGTGGAAGGTCAGGAGGAGGCTCGCATCCCAACCCTGAAGACTCCCAGATCCTCACCAAGGACCGTCAACACGGACACCAAGGACTACATCCCAACTGCTAAGGAGACCACGGGGCATAGGAGTGCCTTCGGAGGCCGAGAACTCTGAGGTCCCCCACCCCCATCTGGAGCCTCCACAGGGGATGGAAGAAGTCCAAACTCTGCAGTACAGAAACCAGCGCCATCGGAACGACGGCCAGGAGCCCTGAGCGATCTGCAGAAACAGAAGAATAATAAACTTCCTCTGGGAATAAGGAGAGCTCTCTCTGGTCCTAGCCTGGCTCTGGCTCTGAGTCCCCACCCTCCCTCATGGTGACCATTAGGATCGCTCCAGGAACCCCTCAAAACAAACAAACAAATATACATGCAAACAAAAAATCTAGAATGGACAGACAACAACATGGAAAGCTTAGAATCAGACAGGAAACGCCCAGCGTGAACCCAAACAGGCCTCACTAGGTGGGACACAAAGATTAGTAACGCCTCAGCCTCACTGGGGTATTGGGGATTTCTCTGCACACCCATCCTAAATTAAAAAAAAAAAAAAATGTATTGTACCTAAACTGATAACTGTATGGAATCAGGTTGAATACAAACCAAAATTGAAATGTCTATGAAGGAGTTACAGGATATAGTTAAGAAACCGCATCTTCCTATCAACATACTATTAATCAATGTCATGTCAATTGATGCCATGAGGTTGTAAATGGCTGTTGAGGTGATCTCGGGGCCTTTAATCGTTTGGGATGATGCTTAGCTGGATTTACCTTCAGACCAGGGATGGTCTCACCAAGAAATCGTTGAACCCACTAGGATAATAAGACACTGGACTTTATGCTTGGTAAATATTTCCGATGAAAGAACCACAACTGAATTTGAACTGTGGTAATGCAACAAGGTGGAGAAATCCACCATGGGGAGAGGGTTCGGGGAGGGGTGGGGGGAATCTCAGTGCCCATAACACTGTGTCACATAATGCAATACAATTAACAAAATAAAATTTAGAAAAGACAAGGAGATAAAGAAATTGTGGCACATGTACTCTAAGGAATACTATTTAGCCATTTAAATAGTTATATCTACCATTTGCAACAAAAAGGTTCCAATTAGAGACTATTATGCATAGGAAAATAAAACAATCACAAAGGACAAATATCACATGCCTCTAATATAAGGCATTCTTCACACAAAACACAAGATCAATAGATATATAGGTAAATATGTGTGTGTATGTATGTGTGTAGATACAGATATATAGATATATTCATTTAGAGGAACTGAATAATGAAGACTAACATACCAAGAAGTGAAGACACATTGCCGTATGCTTCTCTTCTATTGATTAAAGATGGACTCCCAATGAAATTGTTAAATGTATCTTGACAATAGGATGCTGGGCTTTCTGTAATTGTCCTGTCCTACAATGTCATGTTATACTTAAATAGAATAATGATGCATATGTGACTGTTGTTAAAGGATTAACTATTGTAATAACATAGAGTAAAACAGTGGGGGTGGGGAAATGGGGAGAGTGGAAGTGGAAATCCCTGAGTCCATGGAACTGCATCATGAAAAGTAAAAATTAAGTAAATTAATTAAATGTCCTAAACAACAGAAAATATACCTCCTACGTATTATTGCCCTACTGTCTTCAGGCCTCCAGTATCACATCAGGGTCAGAAGTATCAGCAAGAGGACAGCTGTGGAGCTGATGCAGACAGGGAACAAGAGGCCACACCAAGTCACCTTTCCATCCCTAGGACCAAGCTGGGGAAGCAGAGGTTACTCTTACGAAAAGTTACAATATCAGGATCCTCATTAGACTAGATCTATTTGTTACAAATGAGATTATTCAGCATCTTAAAGTAGCCAATTGATTTTCAGCTTCTGAAAATTATCAGAGAAATTAAGGGACCAAGCAGACAAAACAGGAATGAAGGTGATCAGAAGTCAGTCACTGGAGAAATAAGATCATTTTCCACCTTTTTTTCTTTGTGACTCTCCTTCTATTAGTACAGAAGAAAACAGATATCTGAACCTTTGGGGAAACATTGCTTAATGTCTCATGCTGTCAATACTAATAGTAAGTTATCACCCAATAGACAAGTAGCCTCATGGAAATGATAAAAGCACAGGTGTGAGACCATGGAGCCCATCAGTCTGCATTAAATGCAGAAAAATCTCAAGGGCTGGCATTGTGGCACAGCCTACTGGAGTCCCAGACACTGCTTGTGATTCTGCTTCTCTTTAATGTGCTTGGGAATGCAGTAGAAAATGGCCCAAATACTTGGGTCCCTGTCACCAAACGCAATTCCAGGCTCCTGGTTTTAGCTTAATCCAGGCAGGTTATTCTAGTCATTTGGAGAGTGAACCAGCAGATGCAAGATCACTTTCTTCTTGTTGAGACAGAATGGCATTGAAACTCTTAGAAGAAACTGGTACAATGAAAGGACTGAATATTCTGCTGCAAAAATAATCTGATTACTTATGACCATGTTCAACAGTTGAATTGAAAAGGTGATAACAACCACAATTATCAAAAATAAACTTTAAAAACAACATTTTGTTTCTCAGGAATTGTGTCATGCAGACTCTTCCAGTACACTAATAGCTGAGTTCATTGGCCGCGAGTTTGTTGACAAGCTCTGTAAACATTTGTTGCCTCAATGAATGACATGGTCTGTTTTCATAGCTCTTTTCCCTGCAAGACTGATGACTTGCTCATGTTCAATGGAATCCACTAATCATGCACTCATACAGCCATGTGTCACATAACACCTGCACCCATAAGAGTCACATCCTTGGCGGTAATCCCATTGCAATATAGTACCTGTGTGTACACTGTGTGTACTCCGATGTTCACACAATGACAAACTCACCTTATAACGTACCTCTCAGAACTTATCACCAGGATTCATCTACACACAACCACAATTACAATGGAAGCATTTAGGTATTTTTTCAGAAAATCATAAATAAAGATTTTTCTGAAGTTACTGAGAACTCTGGAAGCTGGTCCTGGAGAGTAAAGATGTTGCAAGATCTATGATGCAGCTGTGAATGACTCAGTGAAAATTGTGACCTTGTGGTTACAGCCCAAAAGTCACACCTCATGAGAAAAGGCAAGAAAGAATGACATTTGTTGTGATGAAAATAAATAACATTGACAGTCACTATCATTATGAGAGGAGGACAACCACCTTGTCTGTTTACTTTGAGATCAAGTACATGAGAAAGAGCTAGTAAGAACTTGGGCTAATTCTTATACATTCATTTCCGGTTCATTTTTCCTTGCCAAGACTGTTTCTGTCTCTTCCTTCTGGGTCAAAAAAAGACTGCCTTAGAAGATGTCAGTTCCGATCTCGTATGAATATTCCCTCCAGATCTGCTGAGCATCAAGATCTCAAGATGGCCGCTGCAAATCGAAGCACCAACAACTTCCTCCCCTTGAGAAATAACTCTTGCATCTCACAGCTCCCAAACTTGCTCCTAATTCTGTTAACATTAGGACTCCTTCCTAATGTCAACAGCATTTCATATATGTTTCTTTTTCCCCATGACTTCAATTCATTGGTGCTGGTGCCAGCAGGATGTTGTGGTATAGCAGGTAAATCCTCTATGATGTTGGCATCACACAGGCACATGGGTTCAAGAACCAGCTGCTCCACCTCTCACTCAGCTTCCTGCCAATGAGCCCGGAAAAGCAGTGAAAGATGGCTGGAATCCTTGCACTCTTGCACCCATGTGAGATATTCAAAAGACGTTCCATATTCCTGGCTTTGACTTTGCTCAGTTCCAACTATTGTGGCCTTTTGGAAACAGAACCGGGAAACGGAAGGTATCTCTCACTTTTTCCTCTCTCTCCCTCGCTTTGTGTAACACTTTCAAATAAATACATAAGTTTTTTTTTTTTTTGAAAGGCAGATAGATAGAAAGAGAGACAGACATAAAGATCTATCTGTGTGTCACGCCCCAATGGTCGTACACTGGAGCTAACCTATCCGAAGACAGGAACAAGCGTCTTTGCCATGTCCCCACACAGTGCAGGTCCCTATGACTTTGGGCCATCTTTACTGCTTTCCCAGGCCACAAGCAGGGAGCTGGATGGGAAGCAGGGTTGTTGGGATTAGAACCAGCGCCCATATGGGATCCTGGCAGATGCAAGGCGAGGATTTAGTCACTAGGCTATCATGCCCAGCCCATAGATGAACAAATCTTTTTAAAAATACTGGGTGATTACAACAGTTAGGGTTGATAATTTTATGCCGATGAATCTTTCTCTGCAGAATTCAACAATGCACGGTTAAACAAAAGTGATAAATGTTTTAAAAATCAATGTGCACCCACCACAACCAAACCAAGCACAAATTGCAAATCTTACATTGCAGATCAGCAACTTCTAATATCCAGGTGACACTAACCTTTAAAGGATTTAACAGCATTGCTGGTTAATCTTTAGATGCTCTAGATAATACAGAGTTACAACCTCAGCTCTGTCATACTTTTGGGGAATATTTTCCCCTACCTTTTCAGGATTCATGCTATTTGTAGGAACAGTCCATGTTTCGACTCTCACATATTATCTCAGGAAAGTTAGTGTCTGCCCCACCCTTATAATTGCTAACCCAAACCAACATTTTTAGCCCCTCTCAAAGGGTAAAAGACCCATTCCCCACCACCATTAATTCATAATAGAATATTAAAAATAAATTAAAAAGTTTAAAAGCTAACCTGAGGGATGCAGAGTACAGATTCCTCACAACTGTCAACAAAAGTCCTCTCAACTGATGCGATTGTCTAAGCCCCAGAAGGTAAATGATTATCCCAAATCTTTTGGTGTTATGCTCCAAACTGGGAGGAATTTATTAGCATAATGGTTGATTTTTAACTTGACTTTAGATGGCAGGCAGATTAAGCTCATGACATCTCATATTTCAAGGCAGTTAATATTATCATCTCTGATCCTGAAGCCAGAATGGTGCTTTTTAAATATTTTATTTAAAAAAAAAATTCATTTTGTTTAAAAATCAGAGTCAAAAAGCCAGCTAAGCAAGCAGAAAGAGAACATCTATCCACTGGTTCACTCCCCAGATGTCCAAACAAGCCACAGCTAAGTAAGGCCATTACCAGAAATGCAGGAACTCAATTCAGGCCTCCCATGTGGGTGGCATGGACCCAGGCACTTAAGCCATCAAGACCCCTCCAAAGACCCCCTTGGTGTCTCTCCCTCTTTCCTTTCAAGAGGCACTCTACCTTCTGGCTTTCTCTCCCCTTCCCTTTCCTTTCCCTGCTCACCTGGCTACTTTGCAAATAAACTCTCTGCAATTAGTTCTTGGCTTTTTATTTCTACATTAAGCTGAGGAAAGAACCTCTGAGCCTCAGGGGTGGGGAATCTGGCCTGGCCCTGGGTCTTCTGGCCCAGGTTCTAGGGCCCACCTACTTAATGAGTGTCGGGTCTGTGAGCCTCAAGGGTGGAAGGTCCAGCGGGACCTGGTTCTCCTAGTCCAGGTCCTTGGACCCACCCGTGCAATAGGTACTGGATCCATGAGCATCACTGGTGAGTGGTCTGGAGGAGCCTTGGTCTCCATTTGTTGTTTTAAGAATGCAGAGCTAGATCTCAGGAAAGTAGCCGGCTCATGCTTTTTGAATCTAGCATCAGGAGAATCTTGTTTCAGAGTGTTTTGCACCTGATGTAAATTGTTAATGCGTTCCTTGGTAATGAGGATCAAAGAGGATATCAGAGTTGAGGAAGGGCTTCCCATAAAATATCTCAAAAAGGCTGAGCTGTCAGGTAGCTTGACAGGTAGCTTCTCCTCCAGCTTCATCCTAAGTGGGGCATTGAGTATTAGTTGCTCTAGAGCCATTTCCAGAATGCCTGAGTGGCAGTCTCCTTTGCTGCCCTCTCTACCACTGCTTCTTCAAGTTGACCTGCCACATCACTTGTACATTTTCTTTGGGAAGTCTCACGGTGCTAGCTTTCTTCCACAGCACCATTCTCACGGGTTTACTACATTTTTTTTTTTTCCCCAGCCCTACAGCCCGGCTCTGTCTGGCCTCACAGATTCTCTTTTAAAATCTCAATGGAAGCTGACAATTCCCCTTGATTCAAGTGTTCTATGCCTCCAAAACCTGGCCATATGGACATCAATGCATCAATACATGTCACCTGAAATTCCCTCATAAAAGTGTGCCTCCTGGAAAATCTTTGCTACAGATTTGCATATCTGTTCTTCAGTTGCAGGGATGGGTGGAGCAGCCTCAAAGAGATGGAATCCTCTGGAAGGTCTTTGACCCATTGCTCCACTTAGTAACACAGGACTGCCTCCCACTTGCACTTAGTTATTTGGCGAGTGCTTGCACCCTAGTGTTTTTCCAGTTTTCTTTTTTTAAATGTTGAGCCCATAGGAGTATAAATGCAGTTACCCATGGCTGAAAAAAACCTCTTCATGACAAATGGTTTCAGTAGATTAGTTCAGTTGTGGCATTCCAGATCTTGACCACCTCAGTGATGCCTTCTTGTCTAGGGATGCTTCAGTACAGGGAAGGTCACAAGAGACTTTCAGGTCTGAACTTTAACAACCCACCAAGACAGCAGATGGCTCAGTGCCCCACATTCAGCCTGTAGTGATCTGATATTTCTTACAGGGAATAAAGGTCTTGTAAGAGCAGCTGGAAGTCTAAACTAGAGAAAGGTTAGCAATAGAAACAAGGAGGTCAATAAAACCAAGACTCAAAACACAAATTGAGTCATTGAAACTCAGTAACCATCGTCCAATCATGGTTACAACTGTTGTTCCAGGCTCTTGTCTGACTCACCCTAAAGTGAGTGAATCACAAGCTCAACAGGTGACTATCAGTCCACTTAGGCAGCCTACAGTGCCTCTCAGGGTAGGGCTCAATCTCTTCTCCTGTGGCTAAAACAAAGGAGAGACCTATGCCTCTAGGATAGGTGCCACCACCATCACCCTTTGTTCCTTACCTCTAGAGTTCAGAAAACCCACAACATTGAGGATGGTTTGGGAAGCACCCACTCTAACTACCTGCACCTGTCTTGGTTTTCATTTGGGCAACTGGTGGGAATCCTGGCTACTACCAGCTGTTTTCACTCCAACCAGCAAGGAATTGGGTTGATTATCTTTTTGCCTTCTAGATACATCTCCTGACTTGGTTGTCTTTGTGATATTCCTGTCTTATTTTGCATACTCCTTGCTTCTATTCAGGGGGTCCATTTCTTCTAAGTCAGCTGTGCATGTCTTGGGCACAGCTCCGTTTTTTTGTTGCCTCTTACCTATAGGTCTTTTGGCTCATTTTGACTAATTTGAGGAAATGTTGTGAGGTAATGAAATTTTGCTTCAGCAACCCAAATAGACCAAGACCTGAATCTTTAATTTCTTTCAAAAATATTTTATATCTTTCAGAATGTAAATTCCATAGTTCTTTCTACAACATTATTACTAAGGACTTTGATCTGGCTTATGCTATTCTAGTGAAATTTTTTTTTAAATTCCTTTCTGGATTGCTCACTGCAAATTTATAACAATATAATTGGTTCTTAAATGTGTGTTGATCTTATGTCCTACAGCTTTGCTGACTTAATTAACTGGTACTACATTGCTATGCTTTTCATGGATTTCTTTATATAAAATTATATCATCTGTAAATATAATTGCACTTCTTTTTGTTTCTTTTTTTTGTGCCTGATTGCTCTACTTGAAAACTCTAATATAATTATAATAGAATTTTTCAGTTCTTACAGAGCCTTTTCCCACCTCCCTGCTCTGGAGGCTTCCTTTTATGTAATCATAAACTCTCTGAACCATGTGGCTGGAAATCATTATGTTCGGAGTAGGATCTGTAAGGTGCTATTATACCTCATTTGAGAATTTATAGCTGATTTATTTATCCACCTAGATCAGAGTGTCCAATGTGACATTATAATACACAATAATACAGAATCATTCACCATAGATCTCAAGGAAGGTGCTTGCAAAAACAAAAATAAAATGCAATTCCACGAGGGAAAAACAGGACTTTCTTCACATGAACTCTGTGCACTGAAATCATGATACATTGGTGAGGGATGTTTAATATCTCTCAGAAGCTGACCAAACACTTGTCAGCCAAATTTTCCCTTTCTGCAATACTGTGCCTCTTATTAAATACTGTGTCTTATTAAAGAGCTAACATGTGCACACTCAAGAGACAGTAAGTAAGCAATGGTAGCTGTTTCCACTGAAAATGTCTAGTTGCATTAATACCAGGTTGAATTCTAATACAAAAAAGGAAATGTATTTTTACCATTGAGCTGATAGCAAATCAGAAGCCAAGAGTCACTCTCAACAGCTTCTACCTTCTCAGTGCTGGAGCTTTGTCAAGTTTATCTCTCATAACCAACAGTTCATCTACTTTCTCACTCTATGTCCACTATGCCTCTCATGGCAGGGGCTGTCACTCTCCTGCAACATGCCATGGACTCTTACTCTAAACTCTTGCCTCATGCAGAGCAAATTAGAAACACAGAACCCCAACTTTGTCCTTTCCCACCAAAACACTGCTCTGATTGAAAGCTAAAGGCCGATGCACTTCCCTTGGTTCATCGTGTCCTCTCTATCCTGACCTTAATATTTCTATAGCCTCCTCACCAACCATGCTTCCTTAGTCTCTGTACTCTGGCCACAAATGATGCTCTCTTCTGCCAGCAAACCTTTGGTTTTTCTACTCCATGTTATGAGAAAGTTCTGTCCATCAGCCTCCTACACCCAGTAAGTACTGTTCTTCAGATCCTAGCTCATGTGATGCTGTGTGGGAATGATCTTCCTTCACTCTAATAATAACAGTTCCCATTCACTTTCTAATTGCATGGTCTTTGTGTGATACTTTTATTAAAGTCATGTATTCTCCTGGGCATGCAATTCCTTGAGGCTGTTGATGATTTTGACTTCTGTCATGCCACCATGATATGTGTTCATTAATATTCATTTACTGTTTGAATATTTTGCTCTCTGCCATTGTCCCATGATACCTTCTTAGGAACTCAATGAAAGTAAATACAGCAAGCACACTGTTCAGACATTTGACACATACACAACCCAGTGCAGTCTTGCTTTTTATTCATGACATTTTAGGTGAATGATGTGAACCTTGAATGAAGCCCACTGAATGGGAAGTAGGATTCCAAGATAAGGGAGGATAAAAGCACACACAAGATGGAGATGACAGCATGAAGATAAAGAGAGAGAAACTGGGAAGGGCCCATTCTCAAAGATGCAAAGGATCTGCCCATGTCCACAAGACAGGTATGGGACTGGACCGAACTAAAGTGAGAGTGAGGGAGCTGATGCTGGAGAGTCCCAGTGCAGCCCAGACATTCCAGAGGGGGCTCAGTCACACAGTCAGGATCTAAGGAAGCCAGTCATGTGAAAGAGCTACTGCCAAGTCCCTAGCTGTGGAAATTTAATTCTTTATTTCTTGATGAGTTCTTTCTTCAATATCCTTCCCTCTTTGTCATTCTTCACTTAGGCCACTACCATGTGCCCATTCTCCTGATGACTGTCACCGTATCCCTTCTAATTTAGTGTTGCTTTGGCCTCTTGAAATCACGATGCATCCCTTTGTTTCAGATTTTCCTTTAGTGACAGCTCTCAGGATTCATCTTCTTAATGTTTGGGCCCCTCTCCTTGCGATTTTTGCTCTTCACTCCTGTTGTTTCAGGTTTCTCTTCTCTTTGCTCCAAAAATATCCTCTAGTTCCTGGCATTTTCAACAAAGTAATAGTAAAAGGAGTAGGAAACTCACAAAAAATCAAAAGCTCACTGAAATGAACCTTTCCTCCATCAAATTCTGCAGCATGGCAGATCTTCCACATGACATTACCAAGGTCTCTTGAGAAGACATCAATTCCAGTAAAGTTAATCAACGGTGTAGGCACAAAAGTGAAGTGTATGCGGAAAGAGCTAAGTGCCGGGATCTTTTTGCTCACCTTATTTGCTCACAAGTAAGTAGTATTTACTTTTTAGCCCAGGTCTGCTCATGTGCTTGGCCAAAAATAAGGTAGAAGATCAAGCCAACTATGTTAATGGCAGATGCAATGAGGAAGATGTTTCTCCATCCCAATTCTGAATCCTTGTGGCAGGAAATTCCAAATTATTAAGAGTCACCAAATCCTATCCCTCCTGGTTCATAGAGGCTGTGACTTCAGATCTTACCATCCACCAACTCAGTAGGCGCTAGTGTCTTCCCGGTTGCCCTTGGAATGTGCCAGTACCCTTCTGCCATGAGGTCTATGGACTGATTGTCCCCTGTGCTGGAATACTCCCCACAGAGACACTTGCCTATCTAACTTCCTAACTTCATTCCAGCCTTCGCTTAATCCTGTTCTCCCCTTCCCCCCCCCCCGTGTGTCTTTCTTTGATCACAGTTAAATTGAGATTCCTCCCTGTGATGTACCTTATTCTGCCATTCTCTTATCATTTATCATCAAAAGGAATATAAGTGCCTTTAATCTAATTTATGCTAAATGACTATATGTTTCACTTAAGAACATTCATCAGAATATAGACTCACCTGATTGATTAAAATTCCAGCAACAGTAGGAGCAATGGCTCCAGCTATCGATGCACACAACTGAGTGAGTCCTTTGATAAAGCTGGTGTACCTGATGGTGAAGGAGAAAGAAGGACAATCCCAAATAAGCAGAGAGTTATTCTTGGTTCATCTGTTGTGGCTTTGTGTCTCTCTCTGGGTACCTATAATTGTGCTGAACCTTGGTTAAATGGAAGAAAACATACAGACTAGGAAATAGTTTAATCCTGTGCTAGACTGCAAAACTTCCATGGAGTTAACTAACTGGTCAATACTGTGTATTTTTAATGCAGAATCTGGATTTGCACACGGATTAAACATTGACTAGGTTACTGCAATTGAACTTGCATCAGTAGCCTTATTTTGGAGAATAAAACAACCACCACTGCATGAGAAATTTGCTTTCTGAGATAATATTTCCCACATTTCTTAGTAGTCCTCTTTTTTAAGATGGTTGTGTGTCTTCCCAGTTGCCCTTGGAATGTGCCAGTACCCTTCTGCCATGAGGTCTATGGACTGATTGTCCCCTGTGCTGGAATACTCCCCATGGAGACACTTGCCTATCTAACTTCCTAACTTCATTCCAGCCTTCGCTTAATCCTGTCCTCCCCCTGTGTGTCTTTCCTTGATCACACTTAAATTGAGATTCTTCCCTGTGATGTACCTTATCCTGCCATTCTCTTATCACTTATCATCAGAAGAAACATAACTACCTTAATCTAATTTATACTGAATGTCTGTATGTTTCACTTAAGAATATTCTTCAGAATATAGACTCAATAGGGTAAGGACATGTTTAAACAGACAGAGAAACATTAGCCAGTGTGAAGCGGAGAGGGCACATTTCTTCAGCAACACATTAGTTATTCAGTAACATATTATTTAACTTCATGGTATTGTTGGTTTCCCCCCCCCTTTTTTTTCTTCTCATTCTTGATTTTGTGTTGTGGCTTCTCATTTAAGGGGATGTATAGTAACTGTGTAATGGAGACTATCATATCCAGATGTGAGCATACAATGCAGTATGCATCTCTACTTCCAGACAAAGATGGAATCCCAATGAAACACTTAACTGTATCTTGACAGAAGGATGCTGTACTTTCTGCAATTGTCCATGCCAGCAATGATGGACATAGAACTTTCTATGAAGAACTACATTATACTAATGTTATAGGGGAACTCAGTGAAGGGGGAAGGATTTAGGGAGGGAATAAGGGAAATCCCAAGACCTATGGAACTGTATCATAAAATTATTATGATAAAAAGAAGTTTTAAAAAGAAAAAAGAATATAGACTCACCTGATTGATTAACATTCCAGCACAGTGGGAGCAATAGATCCATCTATACAAAAACTTGAATGAATCCCTTGAGAAAGGGATTCTTTGTTAAACTGCACAGGATCCAGAAGCTACAAGAAGGAATCCTTACTTCACATGTACCTCCTGTGAAGGTAACTATTTTTGCTATGATTATGCACCTTGCTCTATATTAAATGCTTCCATGTGGAAATCCTGGGTTTCTTATGACTCCATTTGCCCACCTAGTAATGTGCCACATTCCCTAACAGAGATGCTTGTGTTTCCAAAAGTTGAGCTGTATGTGTTTTCACAGGTTGAGGGTGACTGTAGTTACTTCCTTCTCTTTTCACACCTGAGTGCCGGATTTATAGTTATTGGACCTGTATTGAGAATGTAGGAAGAAGAGAAAGGAGTACCTACCGAGGAGCGATGTCTATGATGTTCACAATGGATCCTGCTTGAGGGATGCCAGCGAAGAAAATACACAGTATCAAGAAGATTATAGTGGCACTCCGACTGAATCTGACCCAGTGCAGAGCCACGAGGAATGCACAGGAGCAGAGAATCCCTGAGATAAAAGGAATCACAGAACACATCGGATGCTGCTGGGGTTTCTCACACCCACCCTGTATCCAGCTTGCTCCTTACCTGTACAAGTAACGAGTTTCCTGATGGTGACGAGTCTGAGAATTCTTCTGGAGAAGAGAAAATCAGCCAAGAAGGCTGCAAGCAACATACTGATACCAGTAGCAATGAATGGCAGTGACGACAGCATCCCACTCTGAGGACAAGAAAAGAGGTGAAATGTGTGCACCCTTCACCAACCGAAATGACTGCCCTCTGAAAGGTTGCCTATCGCTTCTCTTTATATACAAATCACTTCTAATGTAAATTCCGTGATACAGGAATGAGCCAACACAACTTCAATGCTTGGGAAAAAGTGTCCATAAAGCTCACCTTCTGAAAAACATGTTTTCCTAATCTAAAAGTGCAAACCTCAGTAGAAAATAAATATTTAAAATATCAAAATTCAACAGAGAAATGTTCAAAGTATTGACCATTTGGGACAAAACAAAGATAAGTGGATCTTAAAACATTAAAAATTACAACCTTACTGATTTAAAAAGCCTCAAGCCTCAATGTACTAGGAAACAGTACATTTCACGCAACTAATTAGTAGGTGTCTAGAAGATTTTTGACACGCTCTGTGAATATGTGCTCTCTCCATAAACATACGCAGATACACAGAGTGAAAGAGGGAAGGGGGAGACTGTCAATAAACACAAATGTAAAAACCTATCAGATACTCAGCCTTTGACTCACCAACCTGATGTGAAAATTTATTCCACAGAAATAGTCACACAAATGCATGTCAGATTAACAAGGTTCTCACTGTAGGTTGCTGAAAGATTTGTAGCAATCCAGTAACTTGCCCATTAGGTTTCATGTACTAACAGAAAAAGACCTCCATGGGCTATTGAATAGCAAAACCTAGCATATTAGGAACCGAAAAAGTTTGTGAGCTATATACCCTTTTTTCTTTTCTTTTGCTTTCTTTCCTTTTCTTTCTTTTCTTTTCTGTTATGATTCATTTATTTATCTGAAAGGCAGAGCCACAGAGGGACAGACAGAGGCAGATAACTTCCATCTGTTGGTTCACTTTCAGTTTCACTCCCACCCAAATGGCTGCAACAGCCACTCTGCCATCCCAAAGACAGAAGCCTTAAACGCCACCGGGTGCCCCACATGAGTGTAGGAGTCCAAGGACTTGGGCAATCTTCTGCTGCTTTCGCATGTCACTAGTAGGGAACTGAATTGGAAGCAGAGCAGCTAAGAGTCCCACCTTCCACCCACGTTGGAGGCTGATGCTTTAGGCAGTTGGTTCACATGCCAGGACACAGCAAAAGCTGTCATAGTTTACCATTAATATAGTTTTGAAATGTTGATGTTAATTATTGTTAATTCAATTTTACTAAAAGCCACCTGGAAAAGAAGATAACCCTGCATAGTGTAGAATCAAATAATTAGAGGGAATAGCCCCTCATCTGGTATAAGCACATCATTCCATAGATGATTAATCAGCATCATCAAGGTTAGGTAACTTAGTCCAAGACTGTTGGCCTCCCCGTCTCTCTCTCCTCAGCCTGGGTTTCATACCTGGTCCCACACCAGACACTAATCACTTGTCCCTGTGATATTCACAACATCTATAACCCAGCCTTATTACCAGCTTTTCTGGCCTTCCTTTGGAGTAAGCCCCTGTTTAGCAAATCTGGTTTCATTTCTAGATTAGTCCCTGATCCTCTTTGTGAAGACACACAAACGCATTTTCCTGTCTGGGGCCTTCTGGTCTCAGGACCGCCAGTTTCTGTGCATGCATGCTCCCCAGACAGAGCACTGCTGAGACAATCAAATTTCTGTGAGTTTCTTAGCACCTGTCACTAGAGGAGCTCTAAATAGAACAAGCCTGCTTGTTGACTACAGAAGATGAGAGTGGAGTAGAAGTAACCCAGTGGCTTTGTCACTTGTCATTATTAAACAGACAATGACAGCTAAAACATTCTTGTCGCTTTGTAGATATCCATCTAAGGCTTCAGTAGTCATTAGCAGGTGAAGCTGCTGCTTGCAGCATCGGCACCTCATATCAGAGTGTTGCTTTCACTCCCAGCTGCACTGCTTAAACCTATCTGCTAATAAACCTGGGAAATCACATAAGATGGCTCAAGTCCTTGTCCCCTGCCACCTGCTGAGAGACCTAGAAGTGGTTCCAGGTTCAACCTGAACCATACCTGGACATTGCAGCAATTTAGGAAGTGAACCTGAAAATGTTCTCTCTGTCACTCTGCCTTTCAAATAAATATCACAGGACATATATCTAGCAGAAGTTTAACAGGTTCTTTTTAGCCAAGCAGACATCCTGATCACGTTTTGAAAATTCAGAAAGCAATACAAAAAAAAGTCAACAGTTCCATTAAACTTGAACAAATCACTATTTTAAAATAATCCATAATTTATATATGCTTCCTATTTTGGTACTGTCTATCATATTAAAAATGCTTTATTCTCAATAGATTTTGTTGATGCTTCTTCAAAGGCAGAAATTCTCTTGCTAATCTTTTATTGTTAAGCCATTAGCAGAATATCTTGTGTCCAAATGTTGATTGAAATGTTTATAAAATGTGTGCATAGCTATGTTACAAATATGACATTCTGTGAATACCAAGCTGACCTAGGCCCACATTATCACGACACATTCAATAGGATGTTGCATTGAAAGTAATCACAATCCATGTTAACCTGGCTACATTACCTACCTGGAAACCTGGGCCTAATCGCCTGAGCTTCTGATCATGAGGCAAACAATGGAATATATAATGAGACATTTAGATGGCAGACCAGAGTGAACTTTCTTAGTACTTACATCTCTGACATTGATTTGAAGCACAGAGCTGATGTATGTTGGTGTGTATGACAATATCGTATTTATAGTCCAGTACTGACAGAAATAAGACACTAAGATGGCCCAAAGTGGTAGAGATTTGATCATAGATTTAATGGGAAGAGACCAGCCTGGTGAGTTATCCTGAAAGAAAGCACAGATCAAGATCCCTCCATTAGAGACAGTGCTGTTCAAAGGCACTCCTCACTGAGATGAGCAGACACAGAGACAAGGGAAATGGAAGAAAAATGCCCCATGTACCTGTTGAGCCAATGAACACACAATGTATCTCTTCTCATCAGCACTGATAAAAGGGTGATGCTCAGGGTCATTATAAGCAAGAGGAAACCAAAGAAGACAACAGACACACCCAATTCCACCTGGAAAAGAGGATCCCATTGGAGCTCCTTTAGTTAGCCTCAGCTGAGATGATTCCTGTGGTTGACAGGATGCCTCCTGCACTCTACACCTGCCTGCATATACATCTTATCATAGCCTTTCCACAGTTGGACAGACTCTCCTACCATTTGACTTTGACCTTCCCCATTTAACTTGCTTGTGCAATGGGACAGTCCCAAGCCCAGGCATTAAGAACAACTGCCCTTCTTGGAGAAAAAAAAAAAAAGGGGTTGTTCTGACTTTGGGTGGAACATTCTTCAGCTATTACATTGTCCAAGGAAATAACATGCTGAAAGCAGAGTCACCAGCTATGGTACATAAGTGTCAATGATTGCTATTTTATAATATTGAATTTTTGAAGTGCTCATGTTGAGGCATTACCCACTGTTACTGTTTATTATTACTATATCTGCCCCAAGTGTTTGAAAAGACCCAACAATTTCAAGTAACTATCAGCAGCTCTCCCATTAGACATGTTTCTGCAATATTTTTTCTCTGCAAATTTTTGTTATCTTTCTTCTTTCCCAAAAGAAAGGTTTAAAACAGCTCATTATTACATGCAATGGATTACTCAGAACGTTGCTGAACACGAAGTGAAATTAATACTCAGCAAAGGCATTTTCTCTAACATATGTATTACAACAGTGTTGAGGAAATCAATATGATCTGTTATGACAGGGAATATGACACATCTTACAATTCCCTTATTATGGGACTGGTCTGGTGAAACAACATGTTAAGCTTCCACATGTGACTTTGGCATCCCATTCAAGAATAGTTTTAAACACCATCTACTTCACTTCTAGTCCAGTTTCCTGCTAACATATCTGGAAAGGCAGCACAAGATGGCTTTGGCCTGATCCAGTTATGATCACTTGGAGAGTTAACCAATGGATTGACAATAACTAGACTGTGAGTGTGTGTGTGTGTGTGTGTATCACTTTCTCACAACCTGTATAGATATGCCTTTCACGTAAATAAATAAATTTTTCTCTATAATTCCTTTTAGATACTTAAAGATTTATGAGGTTTCTCCATATGGCTAGTTGATTATACATACAAATTGATATGGCAACCTCCAGCCACCATCCATTTTGCTAAAATTTTTTTAAAGATTAATTTTTATTATTTTTTAATTGGAAAGGCGGATATACAGAGAGAAGAGTCAGAGAGGAAGATTTTCCGTCCGATGATTCACTCCCTAAATGAGCACAACGGCTGATGCTATGCCAATCCGAAGCCAGGAGCCTCTTCCCACGTGGGTGCAGGGTCCCAAAGCTTTTGGGCCGTCCTCGACTGCTTTCCCAGGCCACAGGCAGGGAGCTGGAAGGGAAGTGGGGCTGCCGGGACTAGAACCAGCGCCCATGTGGGATCCCGGGTGTGCAAGGTGAGGACCTTAACCACTGCGCCACCGCGCTGGGCCCCATTTTGCTAAATTTTAACAGTATAACTACAAAGTCACATTTTACTATCAAGCAGCTTGAGCAAATGAGATGTGTTAAATTTGAAAATTAGCAATGTTGGTCATCATGATTGGCGGACATTAATATTGATTAAATAGATACCAATAAATTTTGATTTTGTGTGTGTTCTTTTAAACTGTTTCTCAACACTTTCAATACAGTAGAGCCCTCTTTTTGAACACTTTTTATAACATCTTTCTTAAAATTGCAATGCCTTAGCAATCAATCTTCAAAGACTTTTTTCTAGTGAATATTTTGCATGAACCTAGATAAGAAACATTATGTTTCAGACTCAATTCAGTGCCTTATGAGATGGCAGCACCGCAGAAGGTGTTAAAAGGATGTGTTAAATAAAGAAATAAGTATGATCAACACTACAGTCCCACCAAGATAACAATTCAGCCTCTTGGAAAAATGTTCTCTGGACTTGTTTCATTTTAATTTAAAAGTAAGGAAGAAATGTTATGTTGCCCTTAAAGATCAAGGTTATTCCAGGAGCACATTTAAGCTACTAAAACTTACATGCCACGTTACAACACATCAATTCACAATATGATCAGTTCTGTAATTAACAGGAGCAGTATAGACATCTGTATTTACTAGAATTTGGTGAAAAATAGGTAATTTGAATCACAGATATTCATCCAATATTCAGTATCCTAAATTAGAATTCTGAGATTCCAAAAAAAAAAAAAAAAGAACAAACTCACCAAAGATATAGAAGATGTAAGGCCATCCTATGGTCTGGCAGATAAGACCACCCACGAGCAGTACAATAAAGGATCCCAGCATTGCGCCTGTAAAGAAGATGCAAGGATAAGAGTGAGGGGCCAGTGTTGGTGATCCGCATGCTTCCACAATACTAACGTGCAAAACTGAAGGCATGTGTGTCAGTGACAGTGCAAATGTCTTGGTTCAAATCTGGCTCTAGCTGGATTTTGATCTTTAGCTAGTAATGTATCCATCTGTGTCTCAATTTCCTTGGAAATAATGTCTTATTTCGCTGAGTTGTAAGGTTGTTTTAAGACTAAAATGATGGAAGGTATGGGTCTTGCTCCTCTTGGAGCGTGTGTTTTAGGTGACAATGAGTGGTTGCTTACCTGACACAGCAGTGTTGATGAGTTGACTCCTTTCCAGTGGGGGAGCCCATCGGACCCAAAGGGAATTCTGACCTGTCAAAACCATATCCTGGAGGAGACACTCCATTCTTAGAAATATGAGATCATTCGGTAACTTATATTTCATTTATACACAGAAAATATCCTGGTACCTGGGCTATGCCTTGAATAACACGTAGGGCAATGAGCGCAGCCACTCCAGCATCAGCTGACAATGGAATGAAAAGTGACAGGACTGAAGTGATAAATAAGCCAGTACCAACTACGTACTTGGCTCCAAGGACTCCAGCCACATAGCCAACAGGAATTGGAGCGGCAAATGAGCCATAACTGAGGGAGCTGAGGATGATGCCCTGGATTTCAGGATTCCAGTCATAAGTAGGAGCCTAGACAAAAGAGAAGATCTCATCATCTATCTGCTTGCAGAACTGACAGATCTCATTATGAGAGCTTTATAACAAAAATAGCCAAGGGTGGGGCTCAGTTTCCTTTCTTACACTTCTCTTCAATTTTTCCAAGCTACCAATTTCATTCTAAAAAACAGAGTAATTAATTGTACACACAAAATTTTTCACTACCTGGCACAATGAATCAGTCAGCTAAAACATAATAGAGACCATAAAACAAAGCATCTTTAATGAGAGATGACATTATTTGAATCTGGCATTTGGTTTAACCGCTAAGATGTCTCTTGTGATACCTGCACTCCATATTCAAATGTTTTGGTTTGAGGATTATCTGCTCCTGAGTCCAGTTGCCAGTTATTGTGCACCCTGGGAAGCAGCAAGTAAGAACCAGAGAAGCTGAGTCCTTACCACCTGTGTGGGAGACCCAAACGGAATGAATTCCACCATTGTAGAGGCTTGATTCATGTCCACTAAATGGCTTGTTTTCATCCTTTGTAGTCCCTGGTTATATTCTTAGACACCAGCTAGAGTGTAATCCCCTTATATTATATATCATGGTCTCACACTGCTCCTGACACATTGTACCAATGAATAACTACTTACTGGTTAAATGAATCACATTTTTGTAAATAATTCCTTAATTTAAATTAACATGAGCTTTTCATATGGTTTCATGTGTCATTAAACTTACTATTGCCTGGACTTCATCTTGAGTTGCAGTCCAGTCATCCTGGGTGTCCATGGAGGCATTGGGCTGGCCCTGCAGGGCTGTCTGGTTCACCATGGCTGTAATGGCGATGCTCAGGTTCAATTGTTGGGTGTACATCGAAAAATTACAGATATTCAGGATGAAGGCAAGCCCATATCGGACTGAACAAAACCCTGAGGCAAGAAGGGACAAAACATCTTTGCATCAAGACGTTTATTCCACCTCCTTCTCAAATCTGGAAGTTGGAAAAGATTGATTTCTGTGTGTGAGACAGAAATACAGACAGCAAATAGCACCTCAGTGTGTCTGGTGGACCCGCGCACTGAGAGGAGATAAGGTGGATAGCACCTTCCTCCTCAATATCTCTAAGAACTCCATCAGAGCAAATATGCAGGAAGTGCTTTACAGGACCTTGAAATGAACTGATGAGAATGGGAATAGGAAGAAACAAATGAAGAGAAAACCCTGTCCAGAAGCAATGCTTAGTTGATTACACAGGGAGAGCAGGAGAGAGAAAAGGTACAGGAAATAGTTCCTAGTCACCTTACTTGAGCAGCTGGGGTATAACAAAGTAGCATTGATCTATAACATGGGACATGAAAAATTAGCTTGTTGGAGGTCTCGGGAGATGAATATTAAAAGGCTGCTGCTAGATTGTGAAAGTATTTAAACTTTGTCATAATCCTCAGAGCTAAGGAGGACAATGCATGCCCATGTGCATCAGAGAGCTACTGCTTATCTTTTAGGCTGAGGAGCCATAGTTTATCAGTTTATCAAAAGAACTGGCAGTGTTGACTGCCTGTCGCTACAGAAAAGTGGGGTAAGATGTATAATGTGTGATCACCTGGAGGGGCCAGCACTGCACCTTTCTGTGTACTGATGTTTTTGCTGAGCTGGGAATGGACAGACCCTCCCTCACTTGGTTTATATCCAAGTGAGGGAGGGTATTTAACTCCATGAGTTCATGTACCTATGCACAAAAAATTACATTGGAATTGGATCAACACCATAAGGCTATGGCAAATTATGGTAAGAAGGCTTGACACATTTATAGATTTTTTTTTACCTAGCATACTCAATTATTCCATGCTTTTGTTTGCTCATGATGAAATTTTATTGTTATCTTAAGCACCACATAAGTTTTATAAAGTAATTTTGTGTTATTTCTGTAACTGGGTTTATTTTCCCTATGAGCTTAGACTAACACCATAATTTAAAACACATATGCACAATAGTAAAACATGATTATTTTTGCCATTTGAAACATTGATGTCATCCACTACAGTAATTTTATCATTTTTAAGCAATACTAAATAAGAATTGTGAGGATGGGACTCCTTTTGTGTCTAAAAATACTGCGAATGCTTCCCATGTGTTATTTTACTGGTTCTTAATGTGACATATGTGTAATTATAATGAACTATCTTATTCCTATTTTAAAACATTTTGGGGAACATTTTTTCATCTGAAAATGTTCAGATGCATTTCACTCCTAGAGTTCTTTCGTGCAGTACTCCAGTCCCAGTTGCTTTACTTTCAACTGTGTGTTCTTGGGCAAGTCGCTGAGGTTTTGTGGCCTCTGTTTCACTCCTAGAGAACAGAGTAAAGATCTATAGCTGAAGGCACAGTTGGATCAGCTCATGCGAGTTTATTGTCATATCTATTAAAGATATTTGACTATCATGGCATTTTATAATGATATTTATTAGGATTTCTTTCAGTGAAAAAGCATGAATTATTTTGCTTCAACTCTAGTTTTAACCTTAATAAGACACACTTACTTTAATGTGTGGTTACTTTAATGTGTGCGCATTTGTCATAAGCTTTACTAAAACAGAAAGCTATCTGCTTGCCAATTCAGTATCTGATCTACAATGCTTCAGGGAAATTAGTATTTCCTTTTTTTTTTTTTTTTCTTAATAACCTTAGGATTCTGAACAGCTTCAAAGATTTATTGGATTCTCAAAGACATTGACATATAATGGTTAGCTAAAGGAACTACCATATTCAGTTTTTTTCCCTTACTTTTAGTAAATGTCTTTTTTCTAATCTAAAACACTAATCTAGCATCAGATTACAATTAGTGGTCAAGTCTCCTGGGTTCCTCTCGTCTACAACGCTTTCACAGACAGATGTTTTGATCGTTTGTTTGTTTTGTTCTTTTTCATTTTCTTTTTTTTTTTATGACCTTCACAATTCTTACAAGACCAGACAGGATTTTGAAAAAGGACACTCAACTGGAATTTATCTGGTGTTTTTCTTATCAGACAAATTTTCTTAAGATGGAATATCCACAAAAATAATTTGAAATTCTGCACAAGGTGCATAGATATTTTCTGCACTCTAAAAGTCTCATAGAATTTTTCTAGTTAAATTATTAGTATATAATTAGTCTGTTTAGTATATAATTAGTCTGTTTTAGTATATAGTCTATTAATTAGTACATAATTATTTGTATATAATTAGTCTGTTTAGACAAATTTCATTCCTTACATGTTTCCAGACTCATCAAGCTTTTTATTATTTTAATATTCAAAGCTTATAGGTTGCAAATTTATAATTTCTAGAAAATCTATTATAATTATACCATATTTTAACACAAGTAATCATTAATCTATAACTAAATTATGTCATAATATTTTATATAATTATAAACCATAATTGGAAGAAAATCATTCCTTTCATGTTTTCACATAATTAACAAACATCTTAAATCTGTCTCTTATTTCATCACAGTTCATATTATTTAATCTCTGCCTGATAAACTGAAAGCCACATTGTTTTAATGCCATGAGAGGTATTCCCTATTAAGAAACAGTTCTTCAATTTGATCTTAATCACTTTTTTGATTTGAATCCACCGTATGTTCTTGCATACTCAACTTTGTTGTACTCACTTAATTTGAAACTGTAGACTTTGTGTGTTGGATGAAAATTAAGCATTATTTATTTATACTTGTTGCAATCTCCGTGTTCCTACATTTTTCATTTCCATTTTATTTAATCGTCTGAATTTCCCTGACCATTTGAAATTTTGCATCCATGACCCTGATTTGTTTTGTACTAATAATTTCACCATTGGTTGTTTCTAATGCCAATTTTTGTTACTGTGACATGTATTCCTCTATTAGTTGCGCTTCTCATCTATACATACACAAGTCTCCTTTTCCCTGTTGATTTGTTTCATACACTCTGAGCTTTCATATTCCTGTTGTTGTTATTGAGAAATTTTAGACATTGGAGATGAAATCTTTCAATACACTCCAGGCTATCCTGAAGTGCCAACAGTGCATGTGGTGGCAATAAGCAATATCTGGGAGCCAGGAGCATGTCGTGAAATGATTTGACCAATTCAGGAAGAGTCAGTTACTCTTCCATTTTAATTATGCAATGACATTTTAGAATTTGGGGATAGGCCCTCCAAATGTTGATGCTCAATTTTAGGTATTCATGCTCTCCTCTGTTCCATTGTACTGCATTTCCCACCTGCCATATGCAAACACATACACATTATACCAAGTTCACTTAAGTGCTGGTAAGCTATGGGAGCAGGTAAGTTTTATCTGCATTTTCCAGCACATGCAGAACCAATTGCCAGTACTCTGCCTCTGTCTTTCTTTCTCTCTCCCTTTCTTTCTCTCTTTCTTTCTCTTTTTAAAATTCATTTATTTTTATTGAGAATGTAGATTCCAAGTCCACAAACAGGGAGCTGTAGAAGAAATGGAACAGCCAGGACATTAACCAGCACTTATATGGGATCCCGGTGGATGTAAGGTGAGGATTGAGCCATTAGGCTATCACAGCGGGACCTTTGCCAGTTTCTACATGTCTCCACTGTATCTAGATCATGAACTTAAGTCCCTATTCATTGTTCAGCAGTGATAGACTTGGTGCGTGGAGCCAATAATCACACACATGGACTACTGGCCATGATGGCGAATAGCTGAAGTTTATTAATAGCATCTGACTATTAAAGACAGAGGGTTACTAGGTATAAGGAAGGAGGATTTGAGGAATTGAAGTAAGCAAGAGGGAGTTGACTTGGGACTGTAGAAGTTCTGTACCAGTGAAAGCACCTCTCTTTTATCTGTTATCTAATCCTAAGCATTAGGGAGATGTTGGCCTGTGCATTTCCATATCAACTGCTTCCAAAGCATTCCCAACAGGATTATAGCTAGCCATGACTCCACCCTGGCAAGGTTTTCCTAATGTCCTCTATTAATCAATTACCTTCCTACAGATAATTTAATTGTCCTCCTAATTATAATTTAGGTGGAAGTACCTTTTAAAAATATGGCAGAGGGCCTAGTGCATTGGCCTAGCAGCTAAAGTCCTCTCCTTGAATATGCTGAGATCCTATGTGGGCACCAGTTCTGCTCCCGGCAGCCCGGCGAACAATTGAGCTTCCTGTTTGTGGCCTCCAAAAGCAGTCAAGGATGGCCCAAGGCCTTGGGACCCAGCACCCATGTGAGAGACCCCGAGGGTGCTCCTGGCTCCTGGTTTCAGATAGGCTCAGCTCCGGCCATCGTGGTCGCTTGGGGAGTGGGTCATCAGACGGAGGATCTTCCTCTGTTTCTCCTACTCTCTGCACATCTTACTTTGCAATAAAAATAGATAAATGTTTTATGTACATATATAAGAAATCAGTGGGGGTAGGGAATGTGGGAAGAGGATAAGGGAAATCTCAGAGTGTATGAAATTGTCTCATACAATAAAAAATAAATAAAAACAAATACTCATAGTGATCACCATATAAGTAGGACTCCATTAGATTCTACCACTGGAGGCACCTGGCAGAATTCAGAAGACTGAACACAATGAGAAAGCATTACACTCCAGAGGCACTTTGTTGGCCAGGTGAATTCTTATAGTGATGGTGCATGGGGAGGGTTTACCTGTGATGTTAGAGATCCTGCTGAGAGATATCCACATCAGTTATGTCTCATCCTTCATTTCCATATTTCCCTAAAGTAGCCATCCTCCCTTTTGCTTCCTACATGTCCACAGTCTGGAATCTTCCAGGTTCTATATTAAATATCTTCCTTGTTGAAATACTTACAATGACTTAGAATGTTTGTTTTGGTTGAATCCAGACATAGAATCTCATGAGCCACTGGGAGAAAGGATATCAGCCTCATGAATTCCTAACTGATCCTGTGTCTGCAGAGGCCACACTGACCTTTTACAAAATTCAAGGCATCAGTTCTGTCCACTTGGTGTCTCTGGGATATGATAGCATAAGCAGTTCTATGATGTGAATGGGTGACTCAATACAATCAGGGATGGGCAATTTGTCCAGATTCCATAGAACACCAGTCTTAGGAACAGCTGTATTAAGCAAAGATGTCATTAACCTTTAGGGGCTGAGAAAGCCCCAGCACTGCTTTGGGGATCTGGTGTGAACTATGTCTCCATGCCCAGGGAGATGATCCAGAGAGACACCAGAGGAATAATGAAGTTGGACAGCATGAATGAAACAGTCAGCAGCATGTATTTCTTGTGCCTATACATGAACCCAGAGATGCAACAGAATGATCTGATGAGACTTTAAGGAACAGGTGGGGTTCTACTTTATCATATGTGATGATAATTTGCCAAAATGGATGACTATTTTCAGCATGATGTTATTTTTAAAAACAGGCATGTATAAAGTGATTTAGAAAGATACTGTCAGATTCAGCTGAGCTCCTGGGGTGGTCTCTAGAGTACTGAACAGAATGGTGGGGGAGATGTCTTAGAAAACATTAGAAGAAAGCAGAATGATCATTAGAAGAAAGCAGAACTCCCATTTTATTTCAATTGAAAAACAAATATTCCAGAATGTAAGTTGAGATACAATATGGTATGAGCAATATCATATGAGTGATATCAATAATAGAATAATATCTAAAGTTTATAGGACATTTACTGTATGTGTGCATTATTGCTGTATGTGTTGTTGTTATTACTCCTTTAATGGCAGCATTCCCTACTGCCTTTAGCGAACAAATCCTACATTCCTAGCTTTCTATTTTTAAAGATGGAAAAACAGGTATAGACAGTATCCTCTGAAATTCTTAGCAATGAGACTTGGAACTGAGACCACTGGGATAATTTTATTTCTAGACCTTAGGGTAGTTAAGTGCAGAATGCATGCTGACATGCATGTCTTCTGATTTCTTCTTTCATGAGTGAAATTAGGAGGCAGTTCTTCCTCAGAGACATGCCTGCTTCCCAACAGAGAAGCTGGTTGAAATGCTGACTATATCAAAGCTCTCCTGTTGATGAGTGGATCGCTTAGATAAGGCATTATCTTTTGTGAAGCCTAGATCCTTAAGAGAAAAAATGAATAATGCAGTTTAAATCACTAAGGTTATAGGGTAAAATAAAATCTTCTGCCATTTTCTGTAACAGATTATAATTAAATACTGAACTAGATAAAAAGAAGAAAGAAGGATGACTTCTATGCTGTTGTGGGAAAGAAAATGCTTCTGAGACAGGTGGTTGGGTTTAACATGAACGGCAAGTTAATAGGACACATCATGGACTTGGAATCATACAACCCAAGGTCATTTTCCATGTTTCTTACTTGGAATATGCTCTAAACATTTTTCATTTCTAAATAGCATCAATAACAGTTAGCCATCCTTTATGCATGTGAGCTGTTTTGAAGGGATATCCTAATTATCAGTCAGAAAAATACACTATAGGTCTCTAACAATGGATAGGAGGAAGAAGAAATATGTATAGCAACACAAAGGAAAACAAGGTGACATGGATCCCAGCTTTAACCACAAACACATTCTTCTGCATGATTTTACCTTTTTTGGCAGACTGTTCTTGAGTCATGATTAAATTGTCATCAGTAGGAATATTTTGCACTGTGGTTTTGGCATCACCTTCAGAACTCATTTTGATATTCTCTTCCCAGGAATTTGGCATTTACCTACTTGAATAATAATTTTAAGAGTAATGAAAAAAAACATAAACAATCAAAGGCTCTCTATCTCACAAGTCATGTTCCAGATCTTTCTTTCTAAGAATACAGAGCAAAGGCTGTTTTATTGCAGAGCATGCTAGAATAAGGTACAAGAAATCCAAATGATGAATTTTGTGGCCTGAGGAAAGTCACCATTACCTTGGGTCTGAGTACTTGCTTTCCCAAAAGGAGGGATCTGGTCTCTAATACTTTGACAAATTGCAAGATTCCCCTAACTCTGTGTTTCCATTCTTATCAAATATTACTATGAATTGAGCATGAAAATGTAACAATCTTTTTAAATAATTATTATTTTATGATACATTTCCATAGGCCCTGGGATTTACTGTACCCCCTCCAGATTCCTTCCCCCCTCACTGAGTTCCTCTATTTTATTACTATAGTACAGTTCTTCGTACAGTCATATGTCATTGCAGACATGGACAATGACAGAGAATCCAGCATGCTATTGTCAAGATATAGTTAAGAGTATCATTGGGAGTCCATCTTTTGGAAGTAGAGATGCATACTGCATTGCATCCTCACATCTGGAATGATAGTCTCCATCACACAATTACTATACATCCCCTGAATTGAAAAACCACAAAACAAAATCAACAACAGGAACAAAAAAAGGAATTGAGGATGTCATGAAGTTAAATAACATGCTACTGCATGACTAATGTGTTGTTGAAGAAATGAAAAAGAAAAACAAGAACTTTCTTGAAGAAAATGATGCTACTGTATGATCTATTACTCAGTAAATAACTTAATGAGAAAAAATTGTTTTAAAGAGATGAAATTTAAAAAAATCAAAATCCTTGAGATATAGTTCATTGGGAAATTTCCAATAGATAAAATAGCCTGCAATAATGGCCTTATAAACACCTAAATGAGCTGTAGTTGGAATATAAAAAAAAAAATCTTTTAGACTCAAAGAGAAGAACAGATATATCTCCACAATCTGATGAAAAGTAGAGGGACGTACTACCTTATCAGTGACCATGGATTGGGGTGTAATAAAGCATCAGTCTCAGTGATGCACATGTTGAAATCTAGTGGTCTGAGGCTGTGAAGGGTGAAGCTTTAAGCCCATACCACGGGGCAGATTTTAAGGGAGATCCTAACACAGATGCAAAACCTTGAATGGCTTCAGAGTTTAGAGGTTCTGTCCACTGCCACAGGGAGCCGGTGATAGCTCCATACATTGTTTTGAATTCTAGAGTGAAAATAAAATGCCTCTTTCTAAATTTGGGAATTTATGACCATGTTATGGGGTGTTGAAGGTTGGAATCTGTGCTGCCTTTCCTTCAGAACTTCTCTTTAGCTGAAAAATTAACTAAACAATCAAGCTTTAATTGACGCACTCAATACAGATTAGACATAATTACTACTCCCCTAAATTTCAGCTCAAGACCCATTGTAAACACTCAAAGAGATCCATACAGAGCCACTGCTCAGTCATCTCATGGCATGATTAGACTATTGGGAATTTCCAAAAAGAGCAATGCAGTAATATAGACATTGCGTGGGAGATCCTAAAAATTACTGAGAATAGCATATGGCAAACAAAGAGAACATCAATGAAAAGGTAGGTGAGAAGGAGACTATTTTAAATGTAAGAGAAAAAATTGTGCATTGATAATGGAGGCAAAATTATGTCTACTGTAAAAGCTATTTAAATAGAGGATAGAGCTAAAAATAATAGAAAATAAACCCTAATGAGATAATGAGGCATGATAGCAAAGTTAAGAACCTAGAGATGGTATGAAAGGATCCAAACTATGTTGTGTGGGGCATCTAAGAAAAGAAAATAAAGAGAAGTAAGAGAATATTCAAATAAATAATTAACAGAAAGTTTTCAAATTAATGAAACACCAGATTTCTCAGGTTTACTTATCTCAATGGGTCTTAAACCAGAAACAAATGACAGTAAAATCATGCCTAAACATATCAGAAGTTAAGTAATGCCAAAGCACAGAAACTATTCTAAAGAACATATCTCATAGGAGTGCATTAATGGTGGTTGTAAGCTTAATTAATGTATGGGTAGTAAGCCCCTGTGGTTAAGATGTTTGTTGGAATGTTCACATCTCATGTTGGAGTGCTTGGGTTTGAGTCCTTGCTCTGTTCCCAATACCAGCTTCTTGCTGATAAGGCTCTGATAAAGAGTTAGTAATTATTTGAACAGAAGTGTCTCTGATCCTCACATGGCAGACCTGAATTGAATTCCCCACACCCAAGCTTACCTGGCCCAACATACCTGTAATTGGCACTTGGGGAGTGAATTAGTTGACAAGAATGTTCTCTTTCTCCTAGTGTTTGTCTCTCTTTCTCTCTCTCTCTCTCTCTCTCTCTCTCTCTCTCCCTGCCCCCAAAATAATAAAATAAATTTTAAAATCTAAATAAAACATTTTAACCAGGTGAAAGATAAAGAGATGTTAGTTGCCATATATCAGACAAGGAGTAACACTTTAAAAATTTCTTCAACATAATAAAAAGTCAAGACATATGAAATTAGTAAAAAGTATACGCTAGCAGAAACTTATGAATAACAGTGAAGAATAAACATGAAGAAATGAGCTCAGCCTCACTAACACGGCTATTGAAAGCATTTGGTGGCTTATCAGAATATAAAATCTCTCTTCACTCTGCCCTTTAGTAGATAAAAACAAAAGATGGGGACAGAAGTTGAAGCTTCTTTCCTTGGGGTAGTTAGAATGTGCTCATGGTTTCCTTGGGAGTCCAGGCTATGCCACTTCTGATTCACTTCCTGTTAACACACCTGAGCAGGTAGTGGATGGCAACCAACCACGTTCTTGCAACCAGCAGGACTCTTTTGCTCTAGTTTGATTGAACACACATATTTTGGAATAGAGGCAAATTGTTGATGATCTCATTCCAAATAATGCAAGAAACTACCATATCAGATTAAGGAAGTGACCCAAGAAGGTTTCCTGCAGAACTGAGATAAAGCGGCTGAGACAATTTCTTTAGTGAGAGTTGCTGAATTTGTGAAAAAGGGAGGAGGGCACAATCTTCACAAAAGTGCCAATAGCTCCCTGCAGAGCAATCATTCAGAATGTTCAGCTTATTATTCCTGGAACTGTGGTGTGTGTGTGTGTGAGTGTGTGTGTAGGTGACTGATGAGTGACACATACCTCAGAATGTAAGAGCATGAGGCAGGGTGTATTGATCTGAACCCACCAAGCAGAGAAGGGGATCAAACCATGCTGGGAGGCTCTAACATTCTCTCCCCTTCCCAAACAGGAGGTGTAAATGTTGCTGTGAAAGAGACCTGCCAGTCTACAGCATTCTGAAATACTTCCCAGCAGAATTAGCATCGTGGCACAGAGAGTTAAGCTTTCCAGAATATGCAAAGAACTCCGGAACAAAAATAACATCAAAACAACCAAACCAGTCAAGAAACGGGCATAGAAAACTGTCAGAGGGTCAGAGACTTTACAAAGGAACAAATACATTTGGCTAACAAACACATGAAGAAATGCTCAAAGTCTCTGGCAATAAAGAAAATTCAAATTAAAACAACACTGAGGTTCCATCTAATGCAAGAAATAATTGTTCATATACAAAAAACTGCCAATAACACCTGCTGGTGAGGTTGTGCAGAAAAGGGAACCCTACTTCACTGTTGATGGGAATGCAGGTTAGTACAGTCACTATGGAAATGAGTATGGAGAACACTTAGACAATTAAAAATTCACCTACCATATGACCCAGCAATACCACTTCTAGGAATATATCCAAAAGGCTTGTTATACAACAAAGCAACATGCACCCCAATGTTCACTGAAGCATAATTAACAATTGCAAGAATATGGAGGCAACCTAAATGCCCATCAAAAGAGGACTGGATAAAGAAACTGTGATTCATTAATACTATGGAATGCTACTACTCAGCAGTTTTTTAAAAATGAAATACATTACTTTGTGGCCAAATGGGCCAAACTAGAGACCATTATGCTAAGGGAAATGAGCCAATCTCAAAAAGCCAGTTATCATATCTTTGCTCTAATAAAAAATGATGTCAAATTTAGAGATAATATATATGTGAATCTTACTGTATGTCACTTCATACTTACCTGTATCTTCTGTAACAAGATCTTGCGATGTAATTCATTAATCAACCATCCATAAGAGGCTGATTGTTTACAATCACCTAAGATGGTCAATGTCCCATTTATCACTATTATTGGTACTGCCCATAAATAGTGAAGATACATTATGACCCCAGGATATAAGAATGAACCCACAATACAATGACAGCGTTCTGCATGGTTGGAAGACACTTCAGTGGAAACATGACGGACTTGGGAAAATCCAGGAAGGACACACATTGTGAACCTGGAGAGGAGAATAGAGGGTAGGGGAGGGAACTTGGGGGAGGGAAGAGACCAAAGCCAAATAATTGTATCAAACAAACAAACAATAAATGAATTAATTTTAAAAAGAATATTTTTCCCTGAGTTCCATGGTTCACACTGCTTTTAGGAAAAATCAACATCTTCCCACTTTTTAAAATTATCTCTGGAAAGAGGTGGTATCCCACCCTCACAATCACTATTCCCAAAGAACACATTAAGGCCTGACTGAGGGGAAAACACCATTCATCAACACTTGCAATTGAATAGGATAATATTAATATTAAGAAGGAAAATTTGAAAACTAACCTGACTGACGGATGTGAGTGCAAGGTCCTCATACCTGTCAAACAATGATCTCTCAGCTTTATGCAATTGTCTAGCCCTCAGGAAGTAAATGATTACCCCTAATTATTTAGCCCTATGCTCCTCACTGTTACTGGCAGAATAGTTTAATTTTTAACTTGACTTTAGTGATGAGCAGATCAAGCTCATTAAATCATTTCATGTTTCAAACTCAGCTAATATCATCACCTCTGATCCTGCAGCTAGAATAATGTTCCTTTTAATTTATTTTATTTTCTTTTTTTTTTCACTTGAATTGAAATACAGAGTCACAAATCTTGATTTTAAAAAACCTGAAAGAGAACATCTATCCACTTGTTCATCACTCAGAAGACCACAACAGACACAGTCAACAGACTGTAACTAGAAACCCAGAAACTCAATCCAGGCTTCACATTCAGGTGGCATTGACCCAAGCACTTGAACCATCATCTGCTCACATGCAGGATGTAAGTACATTAGGAAGAATTTGGATCATAAGCAGAGGCAGAATCCATCCCAGGGTACCCAACAAGAGATACTGGCATCCAAACAGTGCCTACCATTGAGTCAAATGTTTACTCAATACTACTTCATTACTTGCTTAAAGATCCCAACATAGTATTCTATGGTTGTCCAGTATGCAGTGTTCCTAACTGGGTTTATGCCCAGTTCTTTTCTTATTACCAAAGGGAAATTTAAAGGTGAAATACAGAGAAAGCACAAGAATGGCAGCAGGATTTACTTTAAAAGATTAGAGAGACAGTACATATGTAGAGGTGAATGTGGGTAACCTTATGAAGGAGAATCAGCCACCCATTTGGACATCACCTTCATCAGCTTGCAGGTGGTGCTCAACCCGAATGTACAAGTAGAGTGGAGCCTGGGAGGGGTTCAGTGTGAGCCATAATCTGGGGAGGTTTCATTGTATCTCCATGTGGAGATCAACATACATGTGTCCATCATGGTGTCTTACAGCAAGTGAGGCTCGGTTGCTGCATGTGAAAGTTGGTGTTCTGAGTCAGCAAGGAGTAGGTGAAGCTTTGAGACTGCTGGAAACCTCCCAGCTTCTTCATTCACTGACTAGCTCCCTACCCAGACCATATCAGCTGCTCATCTTCATAGCATTGCCCCTGCTGTCAACCAACCAATCTGTCTCCCCCATATGCACACCATGGTCATTAAAGAAAAAAAACTGAATGCACCTTCTGAGAGAAAGAAGCTGTATTATATATACAAGATAAAGGGCTAAAATAACAGCAACAGTCCTCTTCAGCCCTATTCTTGCCTTAACCTTTCCATTGTGGCTAATAATATCACCTTGTTTGCAGTTGGGTTGCTTGCATAACACACCGGGGTGCTTTGGATTCAGCTCCAGTTCCTCTCCTCATACTAGCTTCCTGTTCATTTATATCCTGGAAGGCAGAAGATGATAGCTCCAGTTGCTAGGCCCATGTTACCCTTGTGGGAGACTTGGCTCCTCTCCTATCTGAACTGATGTAAGCATTTGGAGAATGACCCTGAAGGCAGGACCATTCTCTCTCCTTTTCTCTCTCTCTCTCTACTCTCTTCCTGTCGCTCTCACACTTCCTGTTCTTTCACTGCCTTTCAAATAAATAGCAAAAAGAAAGAACATCTCACAAAGACTATTCAGAAAAATTGCTTTAGGCCATTCCTAAGAAGGAATGACCACGTCGTGAACCCAGTAAGAGGTGCTGTCTGGATGAAGAGATGGGCATCTGACTGCTCTGAAAGAAGAGTCAGAGCAGGAGGCCTCTGACTTTTGTGCACTTTGACCTCATCAGATTCTGGTGTTGTGTTCTTGGATCGCTCGGATTCTGGAGTCATGAACCAGATAAACTTCCCTTTATAAGTTGCCCAATTGGTGGTATTCTCTTGTTATAGCAGCAGAAAAAGGGATGAAATACCATTGGAGTGCCAGAAGATGTTGCTAATCAATGTGATACCATGGAGTAAAAGAATGTGAAACTACTAAGTGAAGACATGTTCATAGGAAGAAGGTGTTTTGTTGAAATGTCCTCAACCAACTTTAATGTTCCAGATCTATTACTTCAAGGGTTCATATATCTCTATTTTTAAGAAAGAATCAGTTTTAAAAGAAATCAAGCAAAAAGTCAACAAAACATTGCAACATATCTCCAAGGACTCACTTCTTGAGTAAAGAAAGACAAGCAAGAAGGTGAAGGAAGAGAAGCTTGAAGAGGAAGACAGAAATGAGGAACTAGAGGGGAAAAGCTCAACAACCCTATAGAAAATTGGGAAAATGATATGAGTGTGTGTATGAACCTGAAAACTCCACATGGATTTGATATTTTTAATGTGTAGATACTTTGTTTGTTAATTTATTTTTGTCTACTAAAAGGATGGGACATCAGAGAGAAAATGAGAGAGAGAGAAAGACAGAAAGTGCTAAAGATTTCGGTTTACCCCTCAAGTGCCTGACAAAGCTGGGAATGGATGGAACTAGCTCAAAGGCAGGAGTCAGGAACTCCCTTTGTTTCTCCCACATGCATGGCACATGCCCCACCATTTAAAGCATCATCTCCTACCTCCCAGACTCAGAGAGGAAGCTGCTTTAAAAACAGAGAAGCCACATCTCAAACCAACAAAAGGAGATGGGTATCCTAAAGAGCATCTCAACCCACAGTGCCCACCCTTAAGTGGATTCTAAACACTCACGCACACTTTATATAAGAATAGAAAGAGAAAATTAAAACTATGAGACACTTTTTACCTTTGAGAGTTTAGTTATCAAAATTTGGAAAGACAACCTTTGCTAAAATCAGGAGCTTAAAATTTCAAGTATTTCACTGATTGTGTTATGGACCGAATGTTTGCATTTTCCAAAATTCATGAGAATTTTCAAGCTCTCATTTTGATTGTGATAATGTTTGGAGGCAGGGCCTGTCTGGCATAATTATCTTTAGAAAAGTTATGTGCTTGGACCTCCATGGTGGAATTAATGGCCTTACAAAGATAAAGGGCGACCAGAGGTCTTATTGTGTCTTCTCAATCACTCTCTTTCCTCTTCCTGACTTACAGTATTTGTTTCTTTTCATTTGAAAAGCAAATTTATAGATGTTGGAAATACAGATCTTCCATCTGCTGGTTCTCTCCCCAACAGCTGTTTACAGTCAGATTTAGACCAACGCAAAGTCAGCAACCTGGAGCTTCTGGGTCTTTCAAGTGGGTACAAGGCACTACTCATTGAGACATCCCTTGCTATTTCCTGGCACGTTAGCAAGGAGCTTCATCAGAAGTGTAGCAACCAGGATCAAATCAGCACCCATACAGGATGTCAGCACTAACAGGCTGAGGCTTAAATTAGTAAACCATGGTGCCAGCCACTCTCCTTGTCTTTTAATTGAAGTACATTGAGCCTACCAGTTTAAGAATACAGTTATCACCTTCATTTACTTTTTTTCTTTTAAACTTTCTTTTTTTGTTGTTTACATTTTAATTAAAATTATAATCATTTCATGATACAGTTCCATAGACCCAGGGATTTCCTTTACCCTCACCCAAAGTTCCCTCCCTCCTCCCTGAGTTCCCCCATATTATCACCATAGTACAATTCTTCACAAATAGTCAAATGTCCATCATTGCAGGCACAGACAATGGCAGAGCCCAGCATCCTATTGTCAACACACAGTTAACGGTTTCATTGGGAGTCCATCTTTGACCTGGAAGTAGAGATGCACATCGCATTGTATCCTCACATGTGGACACAATAATCTCCATTACACAGTCACTCACATCCCCCCAAACAAAAAGCCACAATACAAAATCAACAACTGGAAGAAAAATAGAAATTTACAACCCCATGAATTTCTCAAAGGTTTTTGACAGTTCAAAAGCCCGGAATTTCTGTTGATTCCACTATTCCAATCATGATGAAATCTCTCCAGAATCACCTGGGATTTTGAGTCCAGTGATTCAGTTGGTAGGGATATACAGAGAGGAGGAGAAACAGAGAGGATGATCTTTCATCCAATGATGCACTCCCCAAGTGAGCGCAATGGCCGGAATTGCACCAATCTAAACCCAGGAGCCATGAGTTCTTCCGTGTCTACCAAGCAGGTGCAGAGTCCCAGAGCTCTTGGGCCATCCTTGACACCTTTCCCAGGCCACAAACAGGGAGCAGGATGGGAAGTGGGGCTGTCAGGATTAGAACCAGTGACCATACGGAATCCCGACACATTGAAAGTAAGGACTTTAACCTTTAGGCCACCATGCTGCCCCATCCATCCCCATGGATTACACAAAACAATGAGTGTTGGAGTCCAGCCCGATTCTGCTCACCATACTCAGCCTTCACATAAACCAGTGTGAGCTGCAAACTAGTCTGAGCAACCAGCAATAACCCTCATCAGGCCCACTCCCTATCATGGTTCCCTTGCTTGCCAGTATTTACAGCTGATTGGGCCCATTTGTCCCATGTCCCATTCGGTTTTCATACATGTCAATGGACATTGAAGCTCAGTTCATCCCAACCAGCTCCACTATCCAGTCCACACTGGTGCCAGTGGGTGCCACAATCTGTTTAGCCATGCCTGCGCCTGACAGAATTTGCACCCTGTGCAGCTTCTGCCAGCTGATGCTGCAGCAAAGTCAAACCCACCCACACCCACTCTGGTTATGCCTGTACAAGAAGGTACAGTCAGCCCAGCCTGGCTTTGCCCTGATCCAGCTCACATGTAGGCCATGAGATGCTGTGGCCCTGCCCATCTGGTCTGCCCCCATCCCAGCTCTCATGCTCACCAGTGGGAGTGGTGGCTGGACACAAAGGGGAAGCTGCAGGGACACCCTCTACTTGGCCATTACTCCCATTGCTGAGCATGAACTTTCTTAACAGCTAGTTTTTTTTTTTGTTGTTGTTGTTGTTGTTGTTTTACTGTACATTATCTTAGTCCACTTGATGATTTTTAATAATGTGATGGTCACCAATGTGATTTGTTATTTGCGCAAGGCTAAGTTTTTAAAGGATTCTCCTAAAATCATTTTTCATTTTCATCTTTAGCTATTTGAGGCTTAGAAAGAAGTAGCATCTTTCAACTCAGCAAGTGCAGAAATTTTAATTTCTCTGAAATTCTATTTTCAAAACAGCTAATTACTCTTTATGATATCTTTTCTGGTAGTACTTTATGAGATACAATTGATAGTGAACTATATAATTTATATTTACTTGCCAAGAACTTCACTAAATAATAGATTCAATGTACAAACTAACAAAAAAAATGTTTAATTATTTAAAAGATTTGCTTAGTTTATTTTGCAAGGCAGATTTATACAGAGAAGGAAGGGGGTTTTTTCACCCACTGGCTAACTCCTCAAATGGCTGTAACAGCCAGATATGAGCTGATCTGAACCTGGACTCCAGGAGTTGCCTCCAGGTCTCCCAATGGGGTGCAAAGTCTCAAGGAGTGGGATAATCCTTATCTGTTTTCCCAGGCCATGAGCTGGGATCTGAATCAGAGGTGGGGAAGCCAGGACTCAAGCCAGCACCTATATGAGATACTGGCGCTGTAGAGTGGAGGATTGGCCTGTACTCCCACCATGCCAGCTCCATAAATTTTAAAATTTTGCTTTCTGTTTCACTAGTGCAAATCAGGGACTGATGCTTTTCTTTGATTCTCCCCTGTCCATAAAACCAATACCAAAGTAAACTGTCACTTTATTGTGTTTAATGTACTATAACATATAAAACATTCATTATTGGCACAAAACATTGCTCAGATCCTTCAGCTAAGATGAAAGCACTATGACTGTGTGCATACTGGAACAATCCTGTCTGGAAAGAAGCCAGCTGATCTGTTTTTATTATCTTGATGATTTATTGCCTTGTAACCCTGAGACAAAAAGGAAAGTGTTAAAGGGAGGCCTGAGCAAGGTTTGCTTCCTCTCCATTTTCGTTGGTGCAAGGAACAGGTATACTTCCCATGATCTTGTTACACTGCCTCAGGAAATATATCAAAATTTGAGAGCAAAACCCAAGAGAATTCTGAAGTATCCCTCGGCCACTCATAGTCATCCTCTGTACACACATTTTACTTGGGGGCTTTTCTCAAATATCTGCTTTGTAAATAGTGATCCCCTGATAAATGTGCACCAGTGGCCCAAGACAAATAGGAACACACACACACACACCATGACACAAACCACCAACGGCAGTCAGAGGGAGGCCCTTACTATACTGTGTCAGGCCCCTCCACTGATGAACTGGGAGTTGAGCTCTATTCACATACTCACCTGCATCCATGCTGAACTTGTGCACTGGGCAGACAGATCTTCACCAGACTTTCTAACAGTTTAAGAAACCATCCCCTGTGTATCCTGAGCCATACCCCCTCCTTTCTTACATGATAATTTGACTCTTGCTTCATCATAGTTCTTGACAATCAAGAAATATGTTTAATAATCCCATGCTGTTTATGCTCTAAATATAGTTACATTTCAGGAGAACATCCAAGTTTTACTTGTGATTGCTAAAATTGTTTCTTCCTGTTTTGATCCTAGTAAAGCCCAAACAAATACAATACTTTGTTCTCAGCAATGTTGACTTTGTCTTAACTGACAACACCTATATATGCTAACGAAACTCATTGAATCATCTGAAGGTTAACACAGAATTTCTGTTCTTTATTCTCCAGTTTCAATCTTCTGCTAATGTTCACCTGGAGAAGGAGAGGCAGTCCAGGTATGTGGCTCTCATGGAGGAGTCTAGATTGTGTTTCCTGCTCCCAGCTTTGGCCTGTCTAACCCTAGCTTTGTGAGTTTCTGGCTGAATGAACCAGTGGATAGAGGCACTGTCACTATCTGTCTCTCTGCCTTTCACATAAAATATAAATAAAATGTGTCTCTGCAAAATGTTAGAAATAAACTTCAAATGCAAGAGGTCTTATAGACAGAAATTTAATAGGTACAAGTAGATTCAAATCATTGTAATCACGTGGAATGCATGCAGTAACACGGTCCTGAGAAAGGACAGTGGCACTGAGAATGTCCTGAGCTGATGCAACAGGCTCTTAGGTCACTACATCTGCACAAGTCTGTTTAAGCAAGACACTATGGTAGAATTCTGAATTGCCAAAGGGAAATTACCATGGTTACTTTTCAAATCAGTGTGCAACCAGGGTAATGGCAGTGTATTTCTTTACCACAAGTACTTAGATCTTGAAGGGTTACAGCCTGGTAGTGTATTAAGATCCTGCCCAAAGGTCCAAGGAGGGAGAAGCAACATGGTTGCATGTAAACCTGAATGTATTCTTACCTGGTCCAATAGCCAGCAGAGCTGAAAAGAACAAATTTTGTCTATACTTCATGAAGGCCAAATGGATTTGGGGTTCCAATTTGCCTTTACATAGGGATTACAGAACAGGGGAGGGCAATCTGCTCAGCACTGGCTATCTCCCTCCCACACCATATTGCCCCCTCAGAGTATTCCATCATTTAATCTTTACAAAAGGTCAACAAAGAAGGGTCTATCATTTATAACATCTTCATGCTGTTTCAAAATGTCATCCTTTCCTAGTGAGGGAAAGAAAAATAAGCTGATTATGGAAGTACAAAGTTTAAAGGTTCAGCAACAATTTTGGCAATACTTGCAATGCCTAGATGAAGATCACTTTTATGTGAAACAATTGGATTCTAATAGGGAATTCTCCATTCAGAATGAAATTTTCAGAGGAGGATCTTTCTCACCAAAATTTGTTGTTTATTTTTGTTTGTTTGGTTTTTATAAATTACATTGCATTATATGACACAGTTTTATAGGCACTGGGATTCCCCCCATCCCATCCCCATTCTACCCCAAACCCTACCCCCATGGTGGATTCCCCCACCTTGTTGCATTGCCACAGTTCAAGTTCAGTTGAGGTTCTTTCATTGCAAGCATATACCAAGCATAGAGACCAGCATTTTATCGTCCAGATCAATTCAACGGCTTCTTGGGGAGACCATCTCTGGTCTGAAGCTAGAGCCAGCAGAGTATCATCCCGATCAATTAAAAGCCCCAACATAATATCAGCAACAATTTATAATGTTATGGAATTAATTGACATAGCATAGAGTATTAATCTATGGCCATTTTAAGATGTATAGAACCCGGTTGTATATAAACTAGAATTGAAATGTCAATGAAGTGGTCACAGGATATGGTTAAGAACTTGGATTTTTTTTTTAATACATTGGTTACTCAATACTATGTTTTGTTTTGTTTTAAGAAACCAGAGCTAGGACCCAATGTGATAGTCTAGTGGTAACAGCCCTCACCTTGCCTGTGCTGAATCCCATTTGGAGACCAGTTCTAATCCCAGCTGTTCCACTTCCCTTCAAGCTCCCTATTTGTGGCCTGGGAAAGCAAGCTCAAGCCTTGGGATCCTGCAGGCACATGAGAGACCCACAAGAAGCTCCTGTCTCCTGGCCACAGTTTAGTGCAGCTCCGGCCACTGTGGCCAGCAGATGGAAGATCTTTCTCTCTGTGTCTCATTATTTCTATAAATCTGACTTTCCAATAAAATTAAATAAAATCTTTTTTTTTTTAAAAAAAGGGCATAGCTAGAACTAAGGAGTTTGGCTGGCTCATGTTTTTTGAATCTAGCACCAGGAGAACTTTGTGGCCACACGCTTTCAGAGCCTTCTGCACCTCACCTGAATTGCTAGTTTTACTTGGTTCTGAGAGTCAAAGAGGATGCATGTGTTGAGGAAGAGCTTCTCATATAACGTCTTAGAAGAGTTATACTGGCAGGTAGCCTCAGCCACCAGCCTCATCCTAAAAACAGCTTTGAGCAGTCGTCGCTCTAGAGGCTAGGCTTTTAGAGCCATTTCCAGAATCTCCTAAGTGGCAGTCTTCCTTGCTTCCCTCTCTACCAGTGTTTCTTTAGGCTCACCTGCCATACCACTTGTAGCTTTTCTCTGGGAGGCCTCACCTTGCCAGGTTCCTTCCACAGCACCTCTCTCACAACTTCACTACACTTTGCTTTCAGCCCTGAAGCTGCCACCTCCCCTGACTCTTGTGTCTTTATGTCTCCAAAATAAAAACCTTAAGAGTAACATCAAAACATGTCACCAATAGGGGTCAGGCACACCCGGACTCCCCCATGAAAGCACGTCTCCTGGGAAGCTCTTTGTAACAGATCTGCACATTTATCCTCTGTTCGCAGTGATGGGAGCCACAGCCTCAAAGAAATGGAAGATCCAAGGTGTCTTTGTCCCATTTCTTCCATCAGTAACACAGGACTGCCTTGTAGCTGCATTTAAGACTTTAGCCAATGTTTATTCATATAGGTTAATTTCATGGGACTCATAGAGAAATACCCATGGCTAAAAAACGGCCTCTTTCTGACAAATGCAGACAGTGGATTAGTTCAGAATTTGTGCTCCAGATCTCAACCACATTTGCGATGTCTAAGAGTCCTCAAGCTTCTTAATGCAGAGCAGGTTACGAGAAATATTCATATCTGAGCTTTAATCCTCACCAAGTTAGCAACCTGCTTGATGTCCTACATGGAGCCTGTAGCAATCTGATATCATCATTCCTTACAAGGACTTGGGATAGTGCACGGGGAAGTAGGGGCCTGGACTAGAGAGAGGTTAGCAAGAGAAACAAGGAGGTCCTCCAGGCAAAGAAACCAAGACTCTAAACACAAAGGAAGTAAGAGCAGTTGAAACTCAGACACAAAGGTTTCATCAGGATTAAAACTCCTGCTCAGGAGTTTTATCTTGGCTGACTCAGCATAAGGTAAGTGAATCGCAAGTCAACAGGCGGCCATCAGTGCACTTAGGGAGCCTGCAAAATGTGTGGGGTGAAACTCTACTCATGCTCTGAATAGGACATAAAAGATACTGCTATAGAATCAATCACCACTGATTTCTATGAAGGAGTTTGCTAAAAGCACACCATATCACAAAGGGAAAGACAGGCTTATTCCTCATGTGGACTGTGTACACTCAGAGCATGACATTTTGTAAGATGTTGAATTTTCTCTCAGCTGCTGATGATATTGGAAAACAATTTCCCTCTCTAGATTATACGCATTTAACTGTCTATGCTCAAAGAATATTTATATTCCACTAACATGTACAAGCAATTTAAATTGTAAATAAGCAATGTTATGGCTGTTTCCACTGAAAATATAAAAATTGTCTATTTGTACGTATGTTATATATAACTTGAATATAAAAATCTAATAAAATTTTTAACATTGGGCACATAGCAAGACTGAATACAGGAGTCAGTTAGGACAATTTCTACTATCTCAGTGCTGGACCTTGTCAAGCTTATCTCTCAGATTCAACAGTCTGTTTACTCTGTCTCATCAAGTGCACTGTCTCATTGCAGGGGCTGTCCCTCTCCTGCAACACACATGAACTCTTACTCTACACTATTGCCTCACGCAGAGCAACTTAGAAACACAGAGCACCAACTTTGTCTTTTCCCACTAAACACTGCTCTGGTTCAAAGATAAAAGCCAATGCACTTCACTTTGTGGCCTCCTTTCTCTCTCGATCTTAATAGTTCTATAGCCTCCTCATCAACCATACTTCCTTACTCTGTGCTCTGGCCACAGCTGGTACTCTTTTCTGCCAGCAAACCTTTGACTATGCTACTCCCTCTTCCTAGAATGAAGTGTCCATCAGCCTCCTGCACCAGGTGAGTATTGTTTTTCAGATCCTAACTCAAGTGATATTCACAGCTCACGAGATACAGCAAACCTTTGGCTCTACTACTCCCTCTTCCTAGGATGTTCTTGCCATCAACCTCCTGACCAGGTGAGTATCATTCCTCAGATCTTAACCCCCATGGGGGAATGATCTTCCTTCATTTTCTATTAGCAAACCTTTCCATTCACTCCCTAGCCAAAAGCACCTCATCACTCCATTTAATATAATTGAAATTGCACGTTCACCTGTATGATTTTTTTTATTAAAGTCACATGTTCTCTTGAGGCTTTCAATTCCTTCAGGCTGTTGATGAATTTGGTATCTACTCTTTCACAATGGTATGTGTTCATTCATTTGGTGTTTGAATACTTTTACCCTCTGCCATTGTTCCATGCTACTTGTATAGGAATTCAATATAAGCAAACACTCCAGGAACACTATTCAGACATTTGGAACAAGTTCAAACCATTGCATGTCTTGCATTTGTTTAAGACATTTTAGGTGAATTAGATGAACTTTGAATGAAGCCGATTGAATGGAAAGTAGAATTACAAGTCAAAGGCGCAGACAAGGGCATGCAAGTTGGAAATGACAGCATGAAGGAGAAGAGAGAGAAACAGGGAAGGGCTCATTCATAAAGATGCAGATGATATGCATGCCCATATCCACAAGAAAGGTGTGGGACTGGGTTGATATGGCCAGAAAGAAAGACTGAGGGAGTTGATGCTGAAGAATTGCTGTGCAGCACAGGCATTGGAGAGGTGATTCAGTCACACAACCAGGACACAAGGAACCAGTGATCTGGAAGAGCTTATGCCCAGTCCTGTTCCTACATTACCTGTAGGAAGGTATTTTCTGCTTGTTATGACTAGTTGATTTATCATTCTTCATGTAGGTAATCCCTCTCCCTTTGCCAACTCTCCCTGTATCACATCTCACTCGATGTAATGTAACTTCACCTTCTCTGGCCTCTTGAAATCATGATGGATCTTGACGTTCTAGATTTTCTTCTGATCTCAACTCTCAGGGTTCATCTTCTGGAGCTTTGGACTCTCTCTCCTTGGGATTTTCATTCCTCACTGTCATGATTTTATCTTTCACCTCTGCTTTGCTCAGAAAATGTCCTCCAACCCGTGAGGTTTCCAAAAAAAATGACAGTAAAAATATTTAGTCCTCACAGAAATTCAGAGAGAAGCTTACTGAACCAAACTTTTCTCCTCTTGGAGAAATCTCTGCACATCATGAATCTCCCATATGACATCACCAAGGTCTCTTAGAAACCAGTAGAAAGTATTTCAGTTCCAGTTAGGTGAATCAGTGGAGAAGACACACAAGGGAAGTATGTGCAGGAAGAACAAAGTGCCATGGTCATCTTGCACACCTAGTTTTCTCACAAGTGAGTGACTGTCTCTTCTTTAGCCCAGTCCTGCTCATGTGCTTGGCCAAGGATGAGGTAGACAATCAAGCCAAATGTGTTAACGGAAGATACAATGAGGAAGATGTTTCTCCAACCCAATACTGAATCCTGGAGGCAGGAAACTGCAAGTTATTAACAGTCATCAAATTCCCATCCCTCTTGGTTCACAGAGGCTGTGGCTTCAGAGTCTACTGTCCATCCCCCAAGTCAGATGGGATCTGAGTGTCTTCCTGGTTGCCCTTGGAATATGCCAGCCAATACCTTTGTGTAACGAGGCCTGTGTTCTGGCTGTTCCCTCAGCTGGAATGTTCCCAGCTAAGACACTCATCCCCCAACCTTCCTCAATTCTTTCCAGCCTTTGTTTATTCTTGTTATTTTCACTTGAAATCTTCATTTATCACCTCATTCAAATAGGAATTCCTCCATGTGATGTGTCCTGTACTCATTTTCTCTTATCATTGATAAAGAAGGAACTTTGGCTTTCCTTATTTAGTGAAACTGTGTACAAAACTATTACATGAATGAATGAATTCAAAATGAATGGATTAACAAGTTAAAAAAATCAGTTTGAGAACTTTTGTTTCAAACTACAATTTTCTGTCAATATGTTTATCAATGGAAAACTTTAGATGCCTACATCATACATCATAAGCCTGGGTTTGAGTTGGTTCTGCTCCTATTTCCAGCTTCCTGCTAATGCACACCTTGTGATGCAACAGGCAGTTACTGGAATGTTTAGATCTCTGCCATCCACAAAGAACACCCAGGTGGAGTTCCTGGATCTTGGCTTTTGGACTGCCCAACTGAGGCTGTTAGAGGCAATTGTGGAGGGAAGCAATGACGGAAATTTTGTCTTATTTCTCCCTCTCTATCTTTCTCTTTATCTATTTCTCTCTCTCCATTTCTCTCCATGTCTCTTATTTCAAATACATAAAATAAATACTTTTGAGTAACAGTTGGAAATCACACTCTACATTTTCAAAAATACCTGTTCTTTGCTAACACACATTCACTTTGCTGATTTACTTGTGGGAAACTACAGTAAAGTTTAACAACAGTGTTTGATTGTAATATATATTTTTCTTCAACTCTGTATGTGTGTTTGTGTGTAAGGTACATAGAAAATGTTCAAGTCTTCAAATGAGTTTTTAATTTTGACTATGTTAAATACATGTTCAAGGTTGGAAGACTACCAATATGAAAAGACGCTGTTCAGAAGAGTTTCTATACCAACCACTTGTGACCCTTGGCTTATTTATTCAGGAAATAATTATGGGATCCTCAATAGAGTAAGTTAGTCATTTAACAGAAAAATCAGCACTTTCAAAGTCTAAATCCTGAGACATCACAAGCACACCAATATGGTAGCCCACTCTATAGGTAAAATGGCATGAATTCTGCTGTAGTGTTAGTGTTTAGCATGAGAACCTCATCCTATAAGGACTCAGAAAGCAGACCCAGAACACTGAGCACTGGCCTTCACCCCACAACAAGAGCATGTGACAGTTTCCCTAAGTGGAGTAAATGGAAGAAATGAGTACATGTCAGGTGTCCAAAATTCTTGACTTTGGACTTGAAACACATCAAAGGGATAACAAAACTACTCTTAATCTGACTTCTAGTGAGTGATTTCTACAGGTTTCTCTTATGAATATTCATCAGAATATCAACTCACCTGATTGATTAAAATTCCACCAATGGTGGGAGCAATGGCTCCATCTATGAACACAAACATTTGAAAGAATCCCTTGAGAAAGCTGGTGTACCTGATGGTGAGGAGGGAAAAGAGGGACATTCCCAAGTAAGAAAAGAATTATTCTTGACTTCTCTGTTGGATCTTAATGTCTATTTCTGATTGCCTTTAATTGTGCTGACCCTTGATTGAACCTGAACAAATTGTACAGACTAGGGCACAATTTAATCCCATGCTAGAATGCAAGACTTCCAAAGGATATTCTGCACTAACTGGTCAATTTTGTTTATTGCTCAGAAAGATGATGGTTTGTACCTGGTTTGTACATTTGCGAGGTTACTGCAATTGAACATGCCTTTGTAGCCTTGTTTGGTGACATAAAGAAACTGCTGTTGCTTGAGAAATTATTTTTTGAGATGAAAGCCTCGCTTTACGTGTCTTAGTGGTTCCATTCCTAAGATGAGGTATGCCTGGTTAGACTTTACAGGACCAGAACCCTGGAGCAACAGTTGGAAGTCATACTCTACTGTGTGTGTGTATCCAGTGGTACTGGTAGAGTACCACTTGTAGAGCAGATGTAACTATTTCTGTCAGGATTCTGTGTCTTTGCCCTTCACTAAAGCCTTACGTGACGAAACCTGTGGCCTCTCATGACTTCATTCTGCATCCCCTAGTCCTGTGTGACTGCTAATTTCCTATTAGAGATGTGTATGTATCCACCAGTTGAGTATGAACATAGTTGCCAGCTTCTCTTCTGCACTTGAAAATGCAAGCTTCACCATAACCAAAGAGCTCCAGGTCCTTTGCAGGATTTATTTGTGAATGGGACAAGAGTTCATATTTCCTGTGACATGTAATACATGTCTCAAGTTACCTGATTGCCAGATATAACATTGCTGGACCTGCACTGAGCTGTAGGAATAAAACAATGGGTACCTACCGAGGAGCAACGTCTATGAAGTTCACAAGGGCTCCTGATTGATTGAAGCCAGTGAAGGCAGTAGCTAACACCAAGAAGACTATAGTGGTACTCCGGCTGAATCTGACCCAGTGCAGAGGAATGAAGAGTGCAGATGAGCCAAGAATCCCTGGGATGGAAAGACATATAGAGTGAATTGGATACTGCTTCAGTTTCTCGCATCTACCCTGTATCCAACTTGCGCCTTACCTATAGCATTAAAGATTTTCCTGATGGTGACAAGTCTGAAAATTTTTCTGGAGAGGAGAAAATCAGCCAAGAGGCCTCCAAGCATCATAGTGATCCAGGTAGCAATAAATGGCAGTGACGACAGGATCCCACTCTGAGGACAATAGACGAGGTGAATGTGTATGCCCACACTGCCCAGCATGACACAGACTAACTTCTGAAGGGCTGATTGCATCTGTAGCTTTCTTTATATAAAGATCATTTTTCTACGTAAAGTTCCATGCTAAAGGAAACCACAAGATTACATGAATGCCTGGGAAAATACAGGCATATAGCTCACCTTGCAAAAAATAATGTTATCGTGTCTAAAAACCCAAAACTCTGTAGGAAACAGATGTTTAAAAGATCAAAATCTAGCAGAAAAAATACTCAAAGGATATAAACTACTTGAGAAATGGCTCCTAAGGATTAAAAATTACACCCTTACTTATAACAAAACACACGCAAATGACACTGTTATGATTTATTACTTCCATGGATCAATCTAGCAAAGAGCTAGAAGATTTCTGAAATGCTTTATGAACAGATATTCTCTCTCTTTCTCTGCACACACACACACACACACACACACACACACACTCAAGATGAAGGGGGTTTCAATAAATGTAAATATAAAAATGTATACAACCATTGGCTTTTGGCTCAACAACCTGGTATGCAACAATTTATTCCACAGAAATTGTCAGAAAACTGCATGATGAGAGAACACGGTTTTCACTGTAGCATTGATAAAAGATTGGTAATAATCCAACTCCTTGTCAGTAAGGTTTTCATGTACTTATATGAAAAGATCTCCAGTGTACATTTAATGGCACAAACCTAGTATATAAGTACTCAAATATTTTGTGGAAAATATGACTAAAATTAAACTTGATGTAAAAGCACTTTTATATCAAAGCATAACTTTTTCATAAACACGTGATCACACAATTTTGAATGCTTTCATAAATAAGGCATATCAGCATATATGTCATCTGTTTTATGCAGAAAAACATTGGGAAAAATGTAACAATTTATGAGTGCTTGTATTCTTATACGAGAATAAAGTAAATTTTAAAAGATTTATTTATGGAGTGGGCCAGGATAAACATGACAATTAGAAACATAAGTAGAAGTAATGTTTTTCACATTTGAACTCCTGTTTAAACAAAATATTTATTTACTTTTTTGAAAAGCAGAGCCACACAAGAAGGAGGGATAGAGGCAGAGATCTTCCATTTTCTGGATCACTACCAACTTATACTTATCTGCAACAGCCACAACCATGCTAGCCTAAACCTGGAGTCTGGATCTTCATCTGGGTCTCCCAAATGGTGCGGAGGCCCTAGGACTTGGGCCATTTTCCACATTGCTTTCCAAGGCATTATCGGGAAGATGGATTGGAAGTGGAGCTGCCACGAAAAAAATCCAGCACCCACGTACAATGCAGGTACTGCTGCCTGTGCCTTTACCACCACAAAACAAAACCAACCCCAACAGTTTACTTTTTAATATAGTTTTGAAGTGTTAAATCTAATTATTACCAGTTCAATTTCTAACTTTAAATTTTTTATAAGTTGCAAGGAAAAGAAGGTCAACCTGAATGGTATACAATCAGATAATTAAATGGAGTACTCTCTCACCTGCTATAAGGTCATCACTCAACAGATGAATAGCCAAGGTCAGAAAGGTTATATAATTTAGTCCAAAGCTTTTAACCTCTGTCATCCCTCTCTTCTTCACCTTGGGATTGCTACCTGGTCCCACACCAAATACGAATCACTTCTTAACACAGCAAGTTCCACAATATATGTCACCCAGCCCTGTCACCTGGCTTTTCTGGCCTTCAGTTGCACTGAGCCCCTGGTTGGGAAATCTGATTTCCTTGCTGAATTAGGCCCTGATCCTCTTTGGAGAAGGCACAGAACCATGTTTCTGTGCATGCATTCTCTCCAGACAGAGTACTGCTGAGAGGGTCAGCTTTGTGCAAGTCTCTTAGCACATATCATCAGAGTAGCTTTCAATAGAACAAGCTTACTTCTTGAGTACAGAGGGTGAGGGTGGACTAGAAGTAACTCAGTGGCTTTGTCACTTGTCATTATTAAACAATGACATCTGAAATACTCTTTGCCACTTTATAGGTACCCAACCTGGAGCTAGTACTGTCACTATCACATTAAGCTGCTTCTGGCAACACCAGCATCCCATATCACAGTGCCTGTTAAAATCCCAGCTGCCCTAATTCTGATCCTCCTTCCTGCTAATAAACAAGCCAATGTAGCAAAAGATGGCTCAAGTCCTTGGTACCTTGCCACGGCACAGGGAACCTAGATATGGTTCCAGGTTTAGAGTAATTTTGGAAGTGAACCCTCACCCCTTCAGACATTCTCTTTGTCACTCTTCCTCTCAAATAATTAACTATTTGATTTAAAGAAAAAAACCACATTTGTATAGCAGAACTTAAAAGGTTCCTATCAGCCAACCAGAAAACATGATCATGATATGAGGAACTCAAAAAGCAGTACGGCAGCAATATTTCCATTAAACTTGAATTAAACACTTATTTTTCAGTGACTCATAACTTTATATGTGTGCTATTTGGAACTCTGTCCTATTAATAATGTCTTAATTTCAGTAGATGTTGTTGATGTTTCTGCACCATTTTTTTCAAAAATAGAATTATTTTGTTAAATTTTCATTGTTATGCCATCAGCAGAATAACATGTAACCTATTGTTGATCAAAATGAGGAAAAAATTTATGCATAAATATGTTACAAGTATAACACTCTATGAACACCAAGTTGATCCTCACCCAGTAATAGGAAATCATATTAAGGATCCAAGTATACCAGTATTCCATATGTGAAGATCTGGGTCTTTGTCCACTGAAATCAGAAGGACTATATAATTCGCCATATAAACAGAAGAACAAAATGAACCCTCTCAGTACTTACATCTCTGACATTGATTTGAAGCACAGAGTTGATGTATGTTGGCATGTATGCCAATATCATTTTAGTGGTAAAATATTGACAAATATAGGATACTAAGATGGCCCAGAGTGGTAGAGATTTGATCATAGATTTAATGGGAAGAGACCAGCCTGGTGAGTTATCCTGAAAGAAAGCACAGATCAAGATCCCTCCATTAGAGATACTAGTGCCATTCAAAGTCACTCCTCACTGAGAAGAACAGATACAGAGACAAGGGAAATGGAAAGAGTGTCCATTGTACCTGATGAGCCAGTGAACATGTGATGTATCTCTTCTCATCAGCACTGATAAAGGGATGATGCTCAGGGTCATCATAAGCAAGAGGAAACCAGAGAAGACAACAGACACACCCAATTCCACCTGGAAAAGAAGATCCCATTGGAGTTCCTTTAGTTAGCCTCAGCTGATATGATTCCCGTGGTTGACAGAATGCCTCCTACATGCCTCACTTCTCTGTATCAAGAGCATTTCATATCCTTTCCACAGGTGGACAGGAACAGTACCATTTGACTTTGGCCTTTCTCATTTAACTTGATTGTGCCAGTGGAATGGGACAGTCTCAAGCCCACGCATTCAGAACCATTGCCGTTTGTTGGGAAGGCTGGGAGTGTGTCTTGGTCGTGGAAGAAACATGCTCCAGCTATTCTATTCTCTGAGAAAATGACACCCAGAAAGCAGAGGCACCCAGCTGTGCCACAGAACAATGATTGCTCTTTTAAACCACTGAATTTTCGACCTGCCCTTCCTTGAGACACAACACACTATTACTAGATATTACTATATCTGCCCCAAGTGATTGAATATACCCACCATACTCAAGCAGCCCTCCCACTGGACATGCTTCTGCAGTTTCATTCCTCCTTAAAACTTTTGTTAACTTTGTCCTTTCCTAAATCACTGAAGAGATTGAAGCAACACATTGTTATAAGAAATTGACTACCCAGATCATTTGTTGATATGAAATGAAATTAACACCCAGTGAAGAAATTTTCTCTTATGCATTATTACAGCGTTGAGGAATTCAACATTATCAGTTTTGAGTGGAAATATGACACAATTTCCTTATTATAGGACTAGTTTTGTGGCACAGCTTGTTGAACTGCCACATGTGACATCAACATCCCATTTGAGCACAGTTTCAAATTCCATCTGTTCATCCAATTCATCTCCCTGTTAATGTGTCTATGTGGCAGAAAAAAAAAAGGCTCAAGTTCTATTGGCTTCATCCTGGCTCCATTGTGAGTAGGAAACCAATAGATGAAAATTCATTCTCTCTGTCTCTGTCTCTCTCTTTCCTCCCTTTCTCTGTATGTATGTTTCTCTCCTGTTATGTCTATGAATATACCTTCCGATTAAGTAAGTAAACCTACCATTAAAATTACTTTCAGATACTTAACAAAGACTTACAAGGTCTCTTTATATGGCTAGCTTATTATTTATAGATTCATGCATATACATTATGGAGCTGTCACTATAGGCCATCTATTTTGCTAATTTTTTAAGATCTATATTTATTGGAAAGGCAGATTTACAGAGGGAGGAGAGACAGAATAATCTTTGCCAGTCTGAAACCAGGAGCCAGAAGATTCTTCTGTCTTCCACATGGATACAAGGGACTAAGCACTTGGGTCACCCTCTACTGTTTTCCCAGCCACACGTTTAGGGACCTAGATTGGAAATAGCGTGACACAGATCTAATGGGTGCATATGTAGAATACAAGTGCCACAGAATATGCTAAAAGGATGTGTTAAATAAATAAAAATGACCAACACTACAGTTCCAGGAAGACATGATTTCCAGCCTCTATGAATAATTTCCCTGGAATCTTTTCATTTCAACTTGGAAGCAAGAAGAACGATATCATAACTTCTAAAAACTTATATGCCACTCTACAATGCATCAAACTCAGAAGACGATCAGCTCTGAACATTGTCAACAGAAGCAGTATAGACACTTGTATCTATTACCATTCGGCTATCCACAGATATGCTGAATCACAGAAATTATGTCCAACATGCATAACAAAACATTGCAAAACAAAATTCTGAGATGCAAAAATGTACAAACTCACCAAAGATATAGAAGACGTAAGGCCATCCTATGCTCTGGCAAATGAAACCACCCACAAGGTATACTAGAAAGCTTCCCAGCATTGCTCCTGAACAGAAGATGCAAGGATTAAAGTGAGCGGGCCAGTGTTAGCACATTGCATGCTTCTTACAATACTGAGCTGCCCATCAATGAAGGTGTGAGCTTCAGTGCACTGCTCTTTCAGGCATACGATCTTAAACAAGTTATGAATCCATTTGTGTCTCAAAATGGAATAATGTTTTATATTGCTGAATTAAAAAATTATTCTGAGATAAAATAAAATTATCATGTGTAAACACAAAACTATCCAGTACAAAGTAGTCATTCCTACATTAGAGCAAGCACAATAAAGAAAAATTAACTGGGATGGAAGATGTTGGTCCTTTTTATAGGCCTTTGCTGCATCCTCTAGGATTGTGTGTATTAGGTGGAGATGAGGGGTCAATTACCTGATGTAGCAATGCTGATGAGTTGACTCCTTTCCAGTGGGGGAGCCCATCGGACCCAAATGGAATACTGACCTGTCAAAACCATATCCTGGAAGGGAATATTGCATTCTTAGAAATATGAAATCATTCTGTAACCTGTATTTCATTTACACATGGAAAATATCTTGGTACCTGAGATAAGCCTTGAATAACACGTACGACAATGAGCGCAGCCACTCCAGCATCAGCTGACAATGGAATGAAGAAGGTCAGGAATGAGGTAAGAAACAACCCAGCACCAACCACGTACTTGGCTCCAAATACTCCAGCCACATAGCCAACAGGAAGTGGAGCGAAGATTGAGCCATAGTTGTGGGAGCTGAGGATGATGCCCTTGATTTCAGGATTCCAGTCATATGTAGGAACCTAGACAACAAAAAATCACACTGTCTGTCTTTGCTTGCAAAGTTGAGAGCTGTCTTTGTGAAAACTTGAGAGGCGAAAAAGAGAGCAGGGCAGTTTTCTTTTACTTCGATTCTTCTAATCTATCAATTTCATTTAAAGAATAAACAAGATTAATGTTAATCTTTCTCAATGCCTGACACAATTAACCAGCCAGTTAAAACATGAGGACTATAAAATAAAGAGTATTTGTTAAAAGAATATATCAATGGGGGAGGTGAATATTTGGTGTATCCACAAGGTGTCTTGTGATAACCTGTGTCCCATATAGAAATGCATGGGATTGGGGATGCTCTATTCCTGATTCCAGCTCCCAGCTATTGTGCACCCTGGGAAGTACCAGGTGAGAACTCAAGTAGCTGGCTGCTTCCTGTCCATGGGGGCGGGGGGGAAAAGACTGAATGAGTTCCATCATCATGAAATCAAAATTTATGTTCACATAGAGCCTGTTTCCAACATTTGTAGTTCCTGGTTATACTCACAGACACTAACTCGGGTTGTACTCAACTATGATTATATTTCATGTTCTATCACTGCTCCTGATACATTCATTTGTGATTAATAAATATGTACTGATTAAAAAATCACACTCTTTGATAAAATAATCCTTTTTAAAAAGATTTATTTATTTTTATTGGAAAGGCAGATATATAGAGGAGAGGAGAGACAGAAAGGAAGATTTTCCGTCTGATGGTTCACTCCCCAAGCAGCTGCAATGGCTGGAGCTAAGCCAATCCGAAGCCAGGAGCCAGGAACTTCTTCCTGCTTTGGGCCATCCTGGACTGCATTCCCAGGCCACCAGCAGGGAGCTGGATGGGAAGCAGGGAGGCTGGGATTAGAACGGTCACCCATATGGAATCCCAGCATGTTCAAGCCGAGGACTAGCTGCTACACTATCACACCAGGCCCTAAAACAATCCTTTAAGTCAAATTCTTATGAGTCAGAGAAAGGGCTCCATGTCTCATTAAACTTACTCTTGCCTGGACTTCTTCCTGAGTTGTAGTCCAGTCGTCCTGGGCATCCACAGAGGCATTGGGCTGGCTCTCCAGGGCTGTCTGGTTCACCATGGCTGTGATGGCAATGTTCAGGTGCAATTGTTGGGTGTACATTGAAAAATTACAGATATGCAGCATGAAAGCCAGCCCATGTCGGACTGACCAAAACCCTGAGACAAAGAAGCAAAAATGCTTTCACATCAGGTTGCTTATTCCTCCTCTACCTACGTTTTGAAATTGGAGAAGACTGCTGTCCATGTGTGAGGCAGAAATACAGGGACAGCAGTGTGTCTGGTGGACCCGCCCCTTGGGAGGATATGAGCTGGGTAGTACCCTCCCCCCACACACACCTCCAAAACACTCCTCAACGGAGACCGTGGACACCCCATCAGAGCAAACATTACAAGAAATGCTTCCAGGGAGAACCTTGGAATGAACTAATGAGAATGGGAATATGAAGAAGTAGATGAAGAGAAAGCCTTGGCTTAGTGAGTTATAAAAAGCAGGAGAAAGAGAACTATGAGGTTTCCAGGTGCTTTGCTTGAACAGCTGGAATATCACAAAATGGCATTGGTCTATAATATGGAAACATGGAAAATTAGCCTGTTGGAGATTTAGGGAGATGAATGCTAAAAGATAGGCTATTGCTAGATGTAAAAGTATTTAAACTTTGTCACAATCCTGCAAGTTAAGGAGGACAACATATGCCCATGTACATCAGAGCTCTGGCCTATCTTTTTAACTGAGAAGCCATATTTTATTGGCTTATCAACAGAACTGGTGGGATTGACCACTTGTCCCTGCAGAAAAGAAGACTAATGTGTAGTATGTGGTCACTGTCTTCAGTCACACTTGGTGGGGCCAGCACTGCACCATTCTGTGTAGTGATGTTCTTGCTGAGTCTGGTAATGGAAAGTCCCTACCTCACTTTTGGCATATATCTATTTAACTCTATGAGTCCATGCACCTATGCACAAAAATTTATACTGGAATAGGATTAATACCATATTGCTATGGAAAATTATGGTAAGGTAGATTGACACACATATAGTGTTGTCTTCTCCTAGCCTACTCAAATATTCCATACTTTTGTTTGCCCAGAGTGAAATTTTATCATTATCTTTAGTTAAATCCCAACAAATTTAATAAAGTGGATCTATGTTGTTTCTGTAACTGTGTATTTTTCCCCTATGGATTTCAAATAACAATATTTTAGTAGCAATAATTCAAAACTACAATTGCAATAATTTCAAAATAAGTATGTATAAGTAATAAAAATGGTTTTGTTGCTATTTACAGGATTTATTTCATTGCAAGATTTATTTCATTTTTTTATTTTATCCTTTTCAAAGCAATACTAAATGAGAATGGTGAGCTTGACACTCCTGTTTGAATTTACTGCAAATGTCGCTTGTGTTATACCATTAGGTGTTCTACTGGCTGTTAGTATGACACATGCTTAACTTAATGAACTATCTTATTCCTATTTTAAAACTTTTTGGGGAAATGCATGACTTTTGCAGATGCATTTCAGTCCTGCAGCCCATCTGTTCCATGCACTCCAGTCCCAGTTGCTTTATTTTCAGCTGAGCATTTTTGTCAAGTCTTTTAGAGCTGTGTCTCTGTTTCTCTCCTGGAAAACAGGTGAAAGACCTGTAACTCAAGGCACAATTGAGTCAGCTCATGCAAGTTCATTGCAGTAATTATTAAAGATATTTTACTTTCATGGCATTCCTAGAATGATGTCTTATAAGGGTTTTTTTGTCGATGAAAAAACATGACTTACATTGCTCTGACTTTAGCTAGAACCTTATGCATATGCAATTAGCTTAATGTGTGGTTTGTGTGTATCTATGTGCATATAACTATATACATAACTATAGTTATATATATATTTAGTTTTGCCATGTTACCTTTGTGCCAATTAGCCATTTTTCGTGTGACTTTGTCCTCCTTGTACTGAAACTTCTAACCAGAGCCATTAGATCTCAATGTCTGATCTACAATTGTTAGATAGATTATGATTTCCTTTTCTCTTAATAATTTAGAACAATTTTAAGCAGAGATTTATTGAATTCTTAAATACATTGACATATTATGCTTAACTTCGTTTTAGTGTCTTTTTTTTTTTCCTGTACCAAAACCCCCTACCGGCGTCATATTACATATTACATTACTGGCTACATCATTGGCTCCTCTTGCCTCAGTTTTTCAGACTTCCCTTAATGACCATGACAATTTTTTAAGAGGACAGACAGGCATTTTGTATAAGATCTTGTGCTTTCTTCTCAGACAAATCTTAAGGTGGAATATTTGTATGCATAAATCACTTGAAATTGTTGTGCATCAGTTACATAGGCATTGTTTATTCCTGAAATTTTTCATGAAACTTTCCTCATTACTTTACTAGCATATGTTGTCTCTCTGTGGAAAGTGGAAAGGGTAGCTTTTCAACAACTTTCATTTCTTACATGAGTTCAGATACAAAAAAACTTAGTTTTCTTTAGTAAAATTTGGAAATTATATGCTTGTAATTTCTAGAAAACTATATTAATAATCAAATCATTACCGTACACTTAATCATCAATTTATGATTAAATTGTGTTAAATTATTTAGCTGAGTTCTGTGATTATGAGCTATAATTTCTAGAAAATCATTTTCTGATAGTTAACATACTTTTAAAATATCTTAACGTATTTTTTGTCAAAATCATTATTATTTAATCTCTGCCTGACTAAACTGAGTACTACATTGCTTTATTGACATGAAAAACATCTTCTTTATTAAAGAACAACCTCTTGTTGTTTCTTTCATGATTTGAGTTCACAATTTTCTACATTTAAACTGTCTACTTTATGCTCCTCATTTATCATAAAATTGGATACAAACTAACCAGTTTTTATTTACTCCTGTGTAATCTTTTCATTCCCATTTTATTTAATCTTCTTAATTTTCCATGACTTTTTCCAGATTTGGCTCCAAGTCCCTGATTTGACTTTGTAGTAACACTTTCGCCCCTTGCTGTTATCAACTCCAACTTTGATTCTGTGGTGGCATTTACTCCTGTCTTTGTTCCTTCCTCATCTATATATAAACAAGGATCTTCCTTTTCCCTGTTGATTTGTTTCATACACTCTGAGCTTTCATATTACTGTTGCTGTTGTTGAGAAACTTTAGAAATTGGAGATAAAATCTTTCAGTACACTACAATAAAATGAACACAGCAATGTCCTGAAAGGGCTAACAGTTGGAGGGCTCTGGATACAGCTCTGAGGCTGCCTGTGTGCCTGGATGACTTAGATGAATTACACAACTCTTTTCTATCTGAGGTCTGGCTGCTTGGAAACAGGGATAAGGCTGGCAGTGTCTTCCTTGAAGATATGCTTTGAATATCCTATGGATTACTATATACAAAATGCAAGCAATGCCTGTCATACAGCAGGCAGTGGTTATGCAGCAGCCACTGTATCTGTGTAAGTGTGCTCCTGGAGCTCTTTTTTTTGTTTTTGTTTGTTTGTTTGTTTGTTTGGGTTTTTTTTTGTCTAACTCAATCATGCCTTCCCTTTAATTTTACTCTGTGAATATTCGTATAGGCCATTTGCGGTCTCCTCATAAAGCCTTGAACTGTAAGAGCCAGTCGGCCAATCATGTGTGACTTTATCTTCTTTGTTGTTCTTCCTTTGTCACCCTTGTTGAAATGCCTACAGCAACTTTTTGGGTTGAAGTCAGGCACAGATGCTGCTGGGCATAAGGGAGAAAGAGTATCATCCTCATAAATTCTTAATTGGTCCTATATCAAAATAGTCTCACTGTCCTTTTATAAAAACCAAAGGCTCAGTTATGCTCACTCAGCATCTCTGGAATATACTGGTATAAGTATTACCATGATGCAAACAGGTGACTCAATATAATGAGGAATGGTTCATTTTCCCACATTCAGTAGAACACCTGGATTGAGCTCTCTCTGTCTTGGGAATAGGAGTATTGAGAAGTCAGTAACCTTTGGGGCCACTGGGACCCTGAGAAATCCCCAGCAGCACTTTAGAGTTCTGATGTGGACAACGTCTCCACACATAGTGAGCATGATGAGCCAGAGAGACATGAGAAGAATAATGATTTGGATGCTAATGAACGAGACAGTCAGTAAGACATATTCCTATGTACCTGTACATAAAATTGGAGTTGCAACAAAATAATCTGCTAACACTTTGAGGAGCACCAGTGTACTATCTTATCAGAAGGAATGATATTTTGCCAAAAATGAATGATTTTTTTTAACTTGGTACCATTTTTAACAATAGGTTTAATTAAAATGGTTTACAAAGGCATTGCCTAATTGAGCTGAAGCTTCTAAGGTGGTTTCCAGAGAACTGAATAGATGGTTGGGAATTGTCTACAAAGCAGTGGAAGAAACCAGAAAGACCACCTAGAAGTCCCATTTTAGATCAAATGTAAATGAGTATTCCAAGAAGATGGAAGACCAATAGGATGTTAGTTACGGCATGAGTGGTACCAAGAGAATAATAGCTAATGTTTACAGGGTGTTTACTATGTGTAATTGTCCTAGGCATTTGTATTTCACCTCACTTAATGGTACCAGTAACTACTACTTTTAGGTAATTAATCCTACATTTCTAGCTTCCTATTTTTAAAGATGAGAAAACAGGTATAGAAAACAGCCTCTGAGATTTTTAGCAATAAAACTGGGAGCTGAGGTAATTATAATCATTTTCATTGTAGGTCTTCAGGTGGTTCATTGTAAAATGCATATAGCTTACATGTTCTCTGATTTCAGCTTTGGTGAATGAGACTAGGAAAGTACTTCTCAGGAATATGCTAGTTCCCAACAGAGACACTGGATGAAATATTAATTATTTCAAAGCTCTCTATCTTGGTGAGTGTTTCACTTTCTAAAGGTATCATACTTTAAAAAGCCTAGATCCTAAAAAGAATTAATGAACAGTGTAGTTGAAATCACTAATGATATAGGGTAAAATAAATCCTTCTGTACTTTTCTACGATTTAAACTAGACAATAAATAAATTCTGACATAGATAAGAAGGAGGAAGGGCAAGTTTTGTGCTATTGTAGAAAAAATACCCTGCTCAGAGGCAGGTTGGGTTTAACATGAACAGAAATTTAATAGGATAGTCAACAGTAAGAAGGAAGCTCTATAGCAACAGCAACAAGTAAAGGACAAGGAGGTGTTGATCACAACAAGCTTCTTCTGCACAACTTTACCTTTTCTGGGAGGCTTTGCTTGAGTTCCGACTGAACTGTTGTCATGAGAACTATCCCCCACAGTGGTCTTGGCATCTGCTTCAGGACACATTTTGGTTCTCTCTTCCCAGGGACTGACATTTACCTACTGGAATGAGAACTTAAAGAATACAAAAGCAAACACAAAGGCCCTTTATTCACAGGACATTTGCCAGATCCTTCTTTCTTTATTTTTTTAATTTATCAATTTTTATTGGAAAGGCAGATATATAGAGAGGAGGAGAAACAGAGGAAAGATCTTCCATCTGATTTTTCACTCCTGAAGCGGCTACAATGGCCAGAGCTGAGCCAATTTGAAGCCAGGAGCCCGGAGCGCCTTCCAGGCCTCCCACGTGGGTGCAGGGTCCCAAGGCTTTGGGCTGTCCTCAACTGTTTTCCTGGGCTACAAGTAGGTAGGAAGTAGGGCTGATGGGATTAGAATCTGCGCCCATATGAGATCCTGGCACATTCAAGACGAGGACATTAGCCACTAGGCTATCACACCAGGCCCAGATCCTTGTTTCCAAGAATCCAAAGCAAATGCTGTTTGTTGGAGAAAATGCTATATTAGGGTTCAGGAAATCCAACTGATGAATTTTGTGGCCTAAGAAAAGGCACTGTTACTTTGTGTCATAGTACATGTTTCTCCAAAATGAGGTATCTGGTATGCATTGCCTTTACAAACTATAGAACTTCCTATTTCTGTGTTTCCTTGTCAGCAAATGGTATTTGTATCAGTTGAGTATAAAAATTTGATAACCTAAATTGAAATTTTGAGAATTCTCCAATAAATAACATATAAAACTGTCTTTATAAACACCTAATTATATCATTTAATATATTGCAAATATTCTTTCAACCCAAAGAGAGTGACAGATACCTCCATGAATGTTGAAAAGAAGAGACATGCCACCAGCAAGATCCTGGAATTAGGGGAAGAACAGGCCAGGCTACTGCACCCACCAACAAATGCAGAAGTGAGGCAGGCCTGCCAGTCTGGGCCGTAACACCATCAGCACATGTGAGACTAGGGGAAGGCATAGAATCAAGCTTAGTAGGGAGGCAGCGCAGGCTCCCCTGCTGGAATACTGTTCCACTGGCAAGTGTGAAAACTGGGACTGGGGGCAGAACAGACTGGTCAGGATTACAATACCTATTGGCTTGCACGTGAGCTGGTTTATGGGGAGAGGCAGGCTGGGCTAACTGACCGTACCCACTGGGGCATGCATTGGTCAGAGTAAGTGCAGATTGCTTGGGCTTTGCCAAAGTATCAGCTGGCAACTGCTGGATTGGGGCAAATCCTGTCGAACTAGACTGTAGAACCACCTGGAGAGTGCAAGATCTGGGGTAGCAAATGGGTCCAGTAGGGAAAGTGTGAGCACTTCTCTGATGTGCTGTAGCACCAATTGATGAGCAAGAGAACCAGGGGTGAGGGCAGACCTGGCTAGATACACAATGGATCCCACTGGCATGAGTGAAGGCTGGAGGCTGGAGTCGGTTGGTTAAGCTAAGCTTCAATGCCTAATGATGTGTATGAAAGCTGAATGGGATATGGCACTGGCTGGACCAGTCCACTGAATATACTGGCAAGCACAAAAAAAAAAAAAAGGCTGGGGGCAGGCCTAGAGGGTGTTATTGGGAGTCGCTCCAAGTAGCGGTTCTGCTGGTATACATGAGGGCCAACTGTGTGGTAAGCAGGATTGCACTGAGCCACACATCCATTGAGTAACATAAGAGATGGATCTAAAGACAGAACTAACCCAGTGATTGCAACTACCAATGTATCCATAGGCAGATGTGGCTGACTAACAGACCTGGATTCCATGCTGGCAGGCACACACAAGAGTCAGATCTGGGATCATTTCAGACAAGGTTTCTTTAGGGATTCCTCCAACTAAATTGCTGGACTCAGAACTCCAACCATGAGAATTGCAGGATGTGTGGTCTGACCATGGAGTGCATGTGTCAGAATTGGGCCCCCTCAGTGGCTGGGAAGGAGCAGTGGATTGCATACCTGGATGCACCTGGAGGATATGGCAGACCATTGGAGCCTACAGATGACATCTGGTACCATAGGAGAGGAGGAGGAGGGCAGAACAAATTAGTCAACTACCCCAGCCAAGCATTGATAGCAAATACTCTGCAGATGGAGACTAGGTGGACTATGTCAGCCAACGCACCTTGGAAGGATATCCTCATCCTTGAATCTGTGAGACCAACAGCATGTCAGATTTATCAAAACCATTTAAGCAGAACATGGTTCTTGGAGCATGCTCCACCTTGGGGACATGAGGATGACTCCGGGTAGTTGTTCCCCATCCCAGGGTACTGAGACAATTAGGAAACTGGATGATATCTAGTGTTGTGAGTATGTCAAGGATGAAGCTTTAGGCCCATGACAGGAAGGAGATCCTAATACAGCTTTGGAAGCCTGGAGTGTGTCAGAACATAGAGGTTCTGCCCACTACAACAGGGAGATAGTGATACCTCTCTATTTGGTCATGATCTCTAATGTGAATATATAAAGAGCCTCCACCAAAATTCAGAAATCCATAACTACATTATATGGGGTATTTGAGTGTGAGAATTCATGCTGTCTCTCCTGGAAAACTCATTTTTGCCTGAAACACTAACTAAAGAATCAAACTTCAAGTGATGTAATCAACATAGATCACACATAATTACTGCTCCCCTAAATCTGAGCTCAAGATCCACTATAAACACTCAGAGATATCCATCCACTGCTACTCTCCAGCATCAACATATGACATGATTTGGCTATTGAGAATTCCCCCAAATAGGAATATAGACATTGTATAAGTGAGCTTAAAAATGACTGATCCACAAAGAAAGTGGCAATAAATAAGTAAATATAGAAGAAAGACTAATTGAAATACAGGGGAAAATTGTACATTCTAATTTGAGACTAAATATTTAGCCATGGATAATGAAAGAGCTAATAAAATAGAAGGTAGAGCTAAGTAATCATGCAAAATAAACCTGAGTGAGATGATGATGAATGATTTTGCAAAGTTGAGAGCCTGGAAATAAAAGAGATAAGATCCAGTAAGTTTTGAATGAGACATCTAAGACAGAAAAATAAAATTTTGAGGAAAATATCTCAAGAAATGACTCATATAAGTTTTTAGAGTAAAGGAAACACAAGATTTCTAAAGTTCAGGTGTCTCAATAGGTCTCAAGCCAGAAAAAAATGAAATTAAATCTATACCTACAAACATTAGAAGGATGATAAGTTATACAAAAATAAAAAAGGCATTTAAAATACTATATCCTTCATAAGAGTTCTTTCTCGCTCTCTTTTTATATGTCTCTCATCTGTTTATCTTTGTCTCTCTAAATTTCAAACAGATAATTTTTAGAAAACCTGAAAGTTAAATTAAAATACCAAAAAAGTTCAATGTTGGTATAACATAACTATGCAACTCTGATAAGAAACTAGTACAGTAAAGGAACTGTACATTTACTGTAAAATGATTTCATTATCTATGTCCATATCTCAGGATAGTTATTTAAGTGAAATAATTATATCAGCCCAAGAATCAAAAATAAACCTGCAATTTTTTTTCCCAAGAGTTGGACCCATAAAAACTCTTTCAGGGCACCAAGACCTGGATTCACAGCTCTTTTTCCTGCAAGACTGATGACTTTGTTATTACATGGCATCCTCCACCCACACATCCACACAGCTGTGAGTCACATGGCACCTACACCCATAACAGATCACATACATGATGGTCATTCCTTTACATTATAACACCAGTGCCTGGTGATGTGCCTCTCTTAGTTTGCGTAATTGCAATCTATAATGTTCATACAACTACAAAATCAGGGCCCGGTGTGGTGGCGCAGTGGTGGCGCAGTGGTTAAGGTCCTCGCCTTGCATGCCCGGGATCCCATATGGGCGCCGGTTCTATCCTGGCAGCCCCGCTTCCCTTCCAGCTCCCTGCCTGTGGCCCGGGAAAGCAGTCGAGGACTGCCCAAAGCTTTGGGACCCTGCACCTGTGCGGGAGACCCGGAAGAGGCTCCTGGCTTCCAATCGGCATAGTATCGGCCGTTGCGCTCACTTGGGGAGTGAATCATCGGATGGAAGATCTTCCTCTCTGACTCTCCTCTCTGTATATCCGCCTTTCCAATAAAAAATAAATAAATAAATAAATAAATAAATCTTTAAAGAAAACAACTACAAAATCATCTTACAACGTATCCCTCAGAATTTATTTTCAGGATTAAGCAGCACATGACTGTAACTACAAATGAAGCTCTTGGACATTTTTCAGAGAAACATAAATAGTGATTTTTGTGGAATTAATGAGAGCAGTGGAAGCTGGCCCTGGAGGGTGAAGGTGTTACAAAGCAGGCGATACAACGTGAATTACTCACTGAAACCTGTGTCCTCGTGGTCACAGACCAGGAGGCACTCATCAGGAGAAGAAACAAGAAAGAATGACATTTGCTGTGAAGAAAAGAAAGGAGTAGCACTGACTGAGTCACCACCATCAGGAGAGGAAGGAAATCGCTTTTCTTGTCCAACTTCATCCCCTGTCCAGGCACACAAACAGTTAAAGCTGAGGTGAAAATGGTAGCGAGGTGAAGGAAATATTAGGGCCAGAGCATTCCAGGGGAAGCAACTGGGATGTCTTTCAGGGATTTTATAGTGGAAGCTACTCTAGGGTGACTAGTGCTGAGTGAGGAGGTGAGATCTAACATGATGGCCCAGAAACACCCTTGTAAGCCTGGTAAGGAGATAGGTGTTCCTTTGACTGCTGTGTGATACTTGGCTTTGAAAGCAAGAAACTATGATCCAAGAGACTTGGCAAGAAGCCGTATTCTTCACCTGGGCAAGAAGTGGTGGAGAGCAGATTAGGCAGCTCATGGTGAAGAAGACCAGATGTGGTACCTGCTCTAGAAAGAAGCCAGTAGACTTGGTAATGAAGTGGATATGAAATGAACAAAATGGGGGAAATCCTCTAGACATTTGAGCAAATGAGTGAGTGGTATTGCCAAGACTATTTGTGCCTCTTCCCTCTGGATCAAAATATATTAGCCCTCAGCTAGTGACCAGTTCCTGGTGAAGCAAAACTTGCCCTTCAGATGTTGCACAGAGCCATCAAGAATTCAAATTCCTCCTCCGGCAGTCTCAGCACTGAATACCTCCTCCACCTGAAAAACAGCTCCTCAAACCCATAGGTCCTAAATCGTAGTTCTTTATCTCTACCTCTTTACCATGAACTTCCATGTGGAATTCCAGCAATGGAATGTTTCTTTCACTAATATGAACTCTCTGGATGTGGGGCCAGCATTGTAGCAATTCAGGTGAAGCCACTGCTCATAGTGCTCGAATACCATATGGACATGAATTTGAGACCCAGATGCTTTATCTGTGACCCAACTCCCTGCTAATGGGAAAACAGTGGAAGCCCAAGTGCTTGGGCTCCCAAATGAACCTGAGAGATTCAGAAGGATCTCCTGACTCCTGACTTCAACTTGGCCCAGCCCAGCCATTCTGGCCATTGGGGGATTGAACTAGTTGATAGAACATGTCTCTCTCTTCCCCGTGTGTGTATATATAAGTATGTGTGTGTGTGTGCGTGTGTGTGTGTGTGTGTTTCTCTATGTACAACTCTTGCAAATAAATAAATCTTTAAAAATTGATCTGGTGTGGCCAAATTTGATTAATTTTATAAATCATCCATTACAGAATGCTCTCTCTACAATTCTTCAATATTTGCCTTTACGGTTACCCCCCAACCAAATCAAACCTAAAATAAGAGTGTTACGCTACAGACCACCTAGTTCTAACATTAACCCTTAAAGGATTTAACAATATTACTGATGAAGCTTCAGGTAATTTAGCCTCCCTCCCCACTGCATCAGCAATAATGCTGGAGAACATTTGCCCCTGCCTTTTCTGGATTCATGCTGCTTTTAGGAAAAGTCAACATTCTCTCACATTTTTCAAATTATCTCAGGAAGGAGACAGTGTTTTCCCACCCACACAGATTCTAAACACAAACTAATTTAGCCCCTTTCTAAGGGAAAGACCAGTTCCCCACCACCCTCATATCCAAAGCAGAATAGTAAGGGCACAAGTTTGAAAACTCACCTGAGGGATGTAGAACACAGGATCCTCACACCTGTCAACCAAAGATCTCTTACCTTTATGCAATTGTCTAAGCTTCAGGAGGTAAATGATTACCCTAAATTTAGGCCTTACGCTCTCAATCAAAATGACTTTATTGACATAATGGTTTTATTTTTAACTTGACTTTAGGTGACAAGCAGATCAAACTCATCAAATATTCCCATACTTCAGATTCAGCTAATATGATCGTACCTGATCCTTCAGCCAGAACGTTTCTCCTTTTAAATATTTTTTCAAATTCTTACAAGTTTCATTTTACTTGAAATGCAGAATCACCAAGCTAGTTGAACAAGCAGAACGAGAGAATCAATTCACTAGTTCACTTCCCCAGATGTCTACACTAGCCACAGCTAAGCCAGGCTATAATTAGAAAACCAGAAATCAACCCAGGCCTCCCATTTGCGTGGAATGGACCCAAGTACTTGAGCCATCACTTGTTGAGTTGCAGGGCATCTGTGCGTTAGGAAGAATTTAGATCAGAAGCAGAAACTTCAGGACTCAAAACCCAGATAATCCAACAGAGAATGCTGGCATCCCAACCAGGGACTTATCACTGAGCCAAATGTTCACCTAATACCATCTCTTTACTTGTATAGGATCTCAACACCCTGTGCTATGAAATACAGTATAAGGGTGTCCCTACGGGTTTATTTGAAGCTCTTGTTCTTAAAAAAAAAAAATTATTTCAAAGCTGAGACATAGACAAAGCACAAGAATGGCAGCAGGATTTACTTAAAGGCACAGAATGGCAGCAGGATTTACTTAAAGAGACTTTAAAGTGCATATGCAGAGGAGCATGTGGGTAACATTATGATGTAGAATCAGAGCAGCCTGTTTGGTTACATCCTTTATCAGCTTTGGAGTAGCATGTAAACTGAATGTAAAAAATGGCGCAATCCCACACTGGGTTCAGCATGTGCCATGATCTCTGGGAAGATTTCACGGTATCTCCATGTGAAGCTCAACATATACATGTCCATCATGGTGTCTTGGGCAGGGAGTGAGGCTCAGTTGCTGCAAGTGCAAGTTGTTGTTCTGGCTTCCAAAGAAGGGGTAAAGTTTTAGTGGTACATGGCTAAAGCTCAGACTGCGTGTTTAAAGCTCAGCTGCTTCGTTCACTAAATCCCTACCCAGACCATACCACTTGCTCACCTTTATAGCATTGCCACTGGAATCAACCCAACCAACCTGCCACACCAATTTACACACACTGTTATCAGAAAATGAAAACACTGAATTCATCTTCTGAGAGAAAGATGCCATATTATGTAAAGGACATGGGGCTAAAAGAACAGCAAAAATCCACAGTTCCCGCCCCTCATTTTTACATTAAGATCCCAATTTTGGCTAATACTATATCCACAATTAGATTGCTTTCTTCACACATCAGGGTACCTAGATTTCAGTCCATTTCCTTTCCTCATACTAGCCTTCTGTTAATTTACATCTTGGATGGTAGGAGGTGATAGTTCAAGTAGTTAGGCACATTCCACCTTTGTGGGAGATTTATACTGAGTTTCTGGTTCCTGGCTTTAGTCTCGGTTGTTGCAAGCATTTGGAGAGTGAACCAGAGGATAGAAGCACAATCTTTCTCTCTTTCTCTCTCTTTATCTCCCTCTTTCAAAAAAGTAACAGAAAAAAAATATTCAAGAAAATCATTACAGACCATTTCTGAGTGGGAAGGAATGATAATATTCCATGTGCATCTTAGTGAAAACAGAAAGAAGTGTTGTCTGGATGATTAGATGGGCATTTGGCAAGTTTGAAGAAAGAAGCAGAGGAGGAAGACTGGGAAAACAGACCAGATTTGAAGCATGAGGGATCTTCAGAAAGTCTATGACTAAAATGGGTATCGTGATAAAACTGCATGGATTTTTAAAAATGTTTCATCCAAACTTAACTAAATTTATTGACTACAAGTTCCTCTTACCACTGGACCAATGGAGGATTGCTTTTCTTTTTTTATTCTAGTTTCCCCATTACTCGGCTTAGATTCAGAAGGTATAAAAGTGTCAGATAGGAAAGAGGAAGTAGAGCCCCACATTCTGATTGGAGGTCTGGAAAGATGAGCCCTAGGAAACTGGAAAGTGCCATATCACAGAGTTTAACCAGGGAAACTGACCCCTTAAAGTTGTGAACACCTGAGTTCGCTCACCTCTTAGCTATGGGTAAATTACAAATTCTCAGCAAAAAAACACAAGACATAAAGGAAAAAATAATTATATGAAAACTAGAAAAAAAAGACAATAGGCAAAACAAATACACTGAATGGGACCAGCAGCAGTGTGGAGATGAAAAGGTCAAGAGACAGGAACTGGATCAATAACTGATATTGATGTGAATAGCAAGAGACAAGAGGATAACCAATGAGCAGAAATTTAAGAATTAGTGGAACAACAACGGGCCTGATACTTGTCTCCACTGCCATGGTATGAATGACTCCTCCAAATTTCACAGTGAAATGTAATTTTCATCATGACACTGTTGACTTGGGCCCTTTAGGATTGGATTACATTAGGAGGGTTGTTTCCTCATACTGAAATAAATGGTGGTCTCATGAAAGTGGATGAAAAAGCAATGAGTTTGTTCCACTCCACCTGTCTTTCGTGCTCCTTCACCTTCAACAGATACTATTGCTAGGTTCTTGGATTTCAGTCTCCAAAGAAATTTTGCTTTACAAGTAACCAAATCGGTGGTATTCTCTTATTTCAGTAGTAGAAAAAAAAGAGTAACCCACCCGTCTGAGTGCCAGAAGATGATGAGCAATGTGACACTGTGGAGGGTAAAGAATGAGAGAGTAGGGCCGGCTCAATTACATAATCCTCCACCTCCAAGCACTGGATCCCATTTGGGCCCGGGTTTATGTCCTGACTGCTCCAGTTCCATCCAGCTCCTTGTTTGTGACATAGGAATGCAGCAGAGGATGGCCCAAAGTCTTGGGACCCTGCACCTGCATTGAAAACCTGGAATAAGTTTCTGGCTCCAGATTTCAGATCAGCTCAGAGTGTTGCAACTAGAGTGAGCCAGTGGATGGAAGATCTTTCTTTCTGTTTCTCCTTTTCTCCATATATCTGCCTTTCCAATAGAAAAAATAAATCTTGAAATAAAAAAGAATGAGAGACTAATAAATGAAAACATATAAATGGTAAGGAGTTTTGTTGAAAACAACCTTAATCAACCTTTAACTTCTCAGAATCTATTATTTCAAGAATCAGTATATCCTACTTCATAAAAATGAAGCAAAATCCCTATAGGTTTATAAAGTGAAACAAAAAGCCAAGAAAATACTGTAACATATTTTGAATGACTCTTTTCTTGAGTAAAAAAAAAAAAAAAAAGCAAGAACAAGGCAAAGAAATAGGAAGAACTTGAAGAGGAGAGAGGAAAGCAGGAATTAGAGGGGGGAACTCAACAATGCTGCAGGAAACTAGGAAAAGGATGTATGCATTTATTGAAGAAAAATTGCAAATGGATTTGATATATTTTATATTATCTTTAATGTTTATTTATTTTTGTCTACTAAGAAAGCGGGGGGTCGCGAAAGGCAGAGGGAACGAAGACATCAGGGAGACATTGCAGAGACAGGGAGAAACCCCCAATTTTTGATTTGGATTATAATAAAATGTATAATTGGTTTGGTGGGAATGGAATTTTGAATGGGAATGTTGGAGGGGGAATATGATGAGTGAAGAAATAATTGTATGTGGTATTTGTGTGTAATGGGATAGTAAAAAGTTGTTGAATGTGTAAGATGGTGATATTATATGTGAATTTAATATTTAAATATTGTTATGGTGGTGGAAATTGTGGAATATATAATAGATAAAAACTTGGGAATATGTTAAAAATACAATTAATGATGGTTATATTAGTATATATAAATATGAGTAAATAATTGGGGGGGAAATATTATGGATTGATTAATTTTATATATTGTTTTTTTATATTTGTGTAGGATTATAGTCTGAGATTAAGTATCAGAATATCAAAACTAGCAAGCCATCAATTATGCACCCCAATAATTCCCACCCCACTCCACTTTACCCAAAATTTACAACAGGCATTCACCAGAAAATAAAAAACCCCCCGCTCCCACCATCTCCAAAACCCCACACTAACAATTGGTCACTAATCCCAAGCTATGTCAGGTAGGGCAGTGGTGACATAATTAAGCTATATCGCACCCCGTAATAGTGTGCCAGCCCCATCCAGCTACTCAAACCATGACCAACACCACTCATCCGTCGCCCCCCGAGGTGGCCCGAATACCAATAAACACCCACGCACCATCCCCCCTCTCGTATGTGGTGGTGGTGGGTGGTGGTGTGGGGGTACCCTGTCTATTTAATATCCCTCAATTCGAGCCCACACACACTCCCCCCTCACACACACCACACTAAGCGCCGTACGCCAACTTCTAATCATGTAGCTCACCGGTGTTACTATCCCCCCCGGATGAACCCATCCCCCCCTTCCTTTCCCCGCGGCGCCTCCCCACCCCCACACCCCCACGTCCGCCCACGCACACAGCAACACACCATATCCCTCCTATTATCAGCCCCGACACATACCTCGGTAGTCCCTACTCCCTCTTGGACTCAGATTCCTGTACAGCTGCACTTGGAGCTGAGCCCTGTGCACATATTCACCTGGATCCAGGGTGAACTTGTGACCTGGGCTGAGAGCTACCTTCATCAGCCTTTGTAACAATTCATGGAAACAACCCCTCCACACATGCACACTGAACGTTGCCCCATTCCTTAATTACAAGTTGATTTGACTCTTATTTCATCACAGTTCTTGACAAACAAGAAATATGTTTAGCAATTCCATGCAGTTACGTCCTAAGAATGGTTTTGTGAAAACCTCCAGAATTAAATCCAGATTGCTAAAATTGGTTCTTCTGATTTTGGTACTAGTAAACCCCAAACAAGTGCAATTCTTTGCTCTCAACTATTCTGATTTTATCTTGACTGACAATACCTACAAATACTAGTAAAACACATTATATTATTTGAAGCTTAATGTAAAATTTTTTTTCATTATACCTCCTGTTTCAGGTCCCTGCTAATTGTTCATCTTGAGCGGTACAAATACATGGCAGGAGACCTACACTGAGTTCCTGGCTCCAAATTTTGCATTGTCTTAGACCTAGCTATTACAAGTTTCTAAGGAGTAAGCCAGTGGATAAAAGCTCTCACTGTCTTTCTGCCTTTCAAATAAAAAAATCAATGTTTCTCTGCATAACTTTAAATATACATTTTAAGATTAAATTTTTATTTTGTTTATACCTGTAATGTTTCTTTCTACTTCTTGAAGAATCAATTTTTATCATTTTGTGGGGTTTTTTCCCAATAAGTGTCACAGAAATATATGATTGGCAAGAAGTCTTTCGTCTCCATCCATGTAATCACAGAACTCAGTTACATGCTGAGTGTGGATCTGAGATAAGTAGTGGCAGAGAGTGAGAGAGACCCTGCCAGATACGAGTGCAGGAGTTTAGCAAGTCCTTTTTGTCCAAGCTTGGCAACAGCAGCTCCTACTATACTCTAGGCGTCACTGCTCCAAGCTGCCAAACTCAGGGATTTTTAATAACTCTCATCCTCAAATCAACTTGAGAGCTGCACAGAACAAAGTTTCTATGGAAAATACTAGTCATTCAGTTAATTAAGTGGCAGCAGGCAGGAAGAGAGCTACTGAGGCACAAAGTTTCCAGGTAGTCAATTAACCTAAGCAATGTGGTAAAAGGCAGGAGGGGCTGGATACACAGAACCTCAGGAGATGTTTCTGCACTGTGGTGCTGTTGAAACCTGCCCACTTTTACAGGGTGCTAGCTGTCAATCAGCCTCACTCCATTACAAAATGTTGACTTTTTTTTAGTTCCTTTTTATAAAAAGATTTTCACCAAGAAAAATGAAGGTGTATCAGAACTTTGCTCAGATGTGAACAGCATGAGCAAATATTTTGTTGAATCATTAGTTGGTAAATACGGCAACATTATTTCCTTGATATTTTAGGCTATTCAAAATGTGATAGTGATACTATGTGTATCCTGCCACTCCAAAAGTCAAATACTATGTTATGTATTTTTTCATTTTTTGGACATTATTTGTGTGTTATTTTTGTGTGTGTTGTTTTGTTTTGTTTTGTTTTTGTCATACAAAATCATGGTCTGATTATAGAGCACTTTTCTCCTTTTAAATTATTTCCCCTGTCTTACTGTACTAGCAAGGACTTCCAATGTGAAGGTGAATATAACCATCAATGGAAACGTTGTTGCTTTGTTCCTAACCTTACCTCAAAGCTGTGGTTCTTTCTGTATTATTGTGACTTTACTGCAGTTGTCTGTTTTCATTCCCAAGAAGTGTCCCCGATTTTCCCTTTGCCTCATTTGTTACAAATGTTGAAACTCTTTAATTCTGGGATTCCATTATCTGGCAATCACTAAGAAAGTAGCACAAGAACAGAAAAATCTGGACAAAGTAAAGAAAATATATTGAAACAAAAGAAAGTTCCTGACTGTGAGGATCACTGCCAATGAAATCCTGGGATTAGGGTTTTTGTGTTTCCAAAGAAGGAAGCTCATCTGATTGGTCTAGTTGTATGCTCATGAAGCATTCAAGATAAACCAATAAACAGAGACTTGCTGTGGGATGTGTTGGTTGTTAAGTTGGCTCACTTCCAATCATCTGCATGTGATATTTGATAGAGCCCCTTTGAAGCTGGCTTCAGAAATACAGAATTGGCAGTGATTACCAGCTTCCTGTATATCCAAGAGATCCAAGTTGGTTAAGTAGAGAATGGGCACATGGGATCAGGCATTTGGGGAACTACTGGGAAGTAGCAGATGGAGAACAGTTCAGGGTGAGGAAGATGACCAGATTGGTGGGGAAGGCCATGGAAGGCCCTTGAAGGTCCATGGAAGGCCCTTGAAAGGAAAGTGAATTGACAGAATTATAAAGTGGGAAAGTTCTGGAAGTTACTGTCCATGACCTAAGAGCACTGAGATAGAGTGAGCATGTGATCACAGAGCAGTGGGTGAACAGCCCAGTCTTTGGACTGCAAGATCTGGTGATTGTTGTTGGAACATCTGAAGAGACTGATCAGTGAGACAACTGTGGATAGGCATGTGAGTAGGTTGGAATGTACACACCACTACACAGGGCATTAAGGTAAAAGGTTGGCAGAAGTCATTATGGGTGGAGAAGTCATTGAAGAAAAACAAACATAACAAAACAAAAACTAAGCATCAGTCTGGACCTATGCCAGGCTCATTGGGACCACAGTGCTGGTTCCCCACAGAGCAACCATGTGGTCAGACACCACCAATACATTTCACATTTTACTATCCTGAGCTTCTGCAAAGGTGAGACTGGAGTGGAGTTTACATGCCACTCTACACAGCCACGTCAGGAACAGCTTAATTGGCAAAAGGCAGGCACCACTGTGGGCAGAGTGAACTCTGGAAAAACCAGCAAGCTAAATGCACATCAGCCTCAGGTCACCCGTGTTATGGAACATTGAGAACATTTTTTGCCAATCCTGTCACCTGTAAAAGGACATGAGAGTGGAAGGGGGTATACATCCTACTCTGAGTCGTTCTGCCACTAGTGGCCTGTCCAAGGCAGACTGAAGCCACTGTGAGTGGAGCAAGTCCTGAGGCTGAAAGAAACAGCTAGTCAAACATCCATAAGTCACAGTGTGAACCCAAACCCAGCATCCTACAGAGCTAACACGTAGTGGTACATCATGACCATGACCATGTTTCACTAATTCCAGCACCAAAGCACTATGGTATTAACAGTCCATGTCTCAATCCAGAACAGAAAAAAAAAAAGAGGAAAAAATGATGTTAAATAAATAAGCTACTCAAAGCACAAGGAGTCCCACTAAGAGAATAGACACATCCACACAGTCACAGAGACACAGTGTCTTGAACAATGAAGACATCACCATGCCATCCAGGGAACATAATTAGCTTCAGCCTTAAAAATGGAAGATCAGGACACTGAACAATTACATGGTTAAAAAATTCAAAAAATAGTTATAAAGTTCTACAAAAACAGTAAGAAGGAGATACATTACACAGGAGATGGAAACTTTGAAACAAAATCAAACTGAGTGATTACAAATGAACAATTCAATAAAAAATTTTAAATGCAATGGAAAGTCTTAATAATAGAATGAATCAGTGGAAAGAAAAAGAATCTCAGCTATGAGACAATTCATATGAAAATGTCCAAACTTTCAGAAAACTACAAGAGGATTTGAGTAAAATTAAGAAAAGCATCCAAAAAGCCAATGGTGCTATCAAATGAGAAACCATATGGACCATAAGATTCCCCGAAGGTATGAAAAGAGAAACTGGCTTAAAAGGTTTATTCAGTGAAATAATAAACAAAACTTCAAAGCATGAAGGAAATGAAATCTAAGCACAGTAAGTACCAAGAACCCCAAATAGACATAATTCATAATTACATAATAATCAAACTCTCTTTAGATAAATGTAAAGAAAAGATATTTAAATGTGCATGTAAGACAAATGGAAGGCCAGACTATGCCAGACATTGGCCTAATACCCACTGGCAAGTATCAAAACTGGGTCTGGGAGTGAGTCAAGTGGAGGAACTTGGGAAACTCCCAAGTTTTACCAGCTCCCGCTGATAAACACATGGTCCAGGCCTGGAGGTTGGACAAGCTGGGCAAAGTATTTCCAATGGCTGGCTAATGTGTGGATTGGTAATGGAATGGGGTGGACCGGGCAGTGCTGAGCAAACCTTAGCTCACAAGCAAAAATAGAAATCAGGATGGAATTCGATCATGCCGAGCTAGGTTCTTACACCTACTGATCTGCATGAGCCAGCGACACTAGGCCACAGCATCTAAGGTAAAGGCCCAGACAGGTGAATGGCTATACCAAGCTGAGTCAGGGCAACCCCTGGCATGCGCGTGCTCTATGGCTGGGAACAGGCCCAGCTGGGGAGCTAATGGGACACCCTAGCTGGGTTGTGGTTCCCACTAAGGAGCACAGAGGCTGAAATAGGGGTTATGTTCTGGTCTGGATATGTCTGTAGTCTCTACCTTGGCCTAAGTGTGGACTAGGACTGGACACACCAAGCTGGGCTACACTCTACCACCATCTTGTGCTCTGGAAGACCAGGATAGGTGTAGGTGAGGTCTCTGCCCCTGTGTGAGCTGTGTTTGGGTATGGATGAGTCATGGCTGGGCTGAAACATCCAACAGTAAGAATCAGAATGGGTTGAATGCCAGCAAGCAAAAGCCACTGTTCCTGCTAGGACAGGAGGTGGGCTGAGTAGGACTGGCTCATGGACCCACCAATGTTCATGAAATCTGGCATTGGGAGAGGTTCTGATGGAGGAACCTGGGCAACTCCTCTGGCAGGGCACAGTCCCTGCAGGTAAGTGCAAGAAGCACAATAAGGAACAGCCCAGACCAGGCCAGGGAAAGGTACCCACCGGCATACATTTTGCACAGGTCAGGGATGGACCAGGCTGAAACAGTTCACATTGACCACTGACGAATCCGATCACCAGAACAGTATGGATCAGGTAAGGTATGGTCGCAACACATACCAGTACACATTACAGCTGGGATAAGGTACTCATTGGGCTGGGCTAGACTGTAACCCTCACCAGCTAGAATTGGAGTTGGGCTGGGCTGGGCTGGGCGAGGCTACAAATGCCACTAGCATTTGCCGAGGTGAGGCGGCCCTGGGCCACAGTACTAGCAGGAACCAGGGAGGGAGGGACTAAAGCTGGTAGGGGAAATGTGGAAGACCCCGCCTGCTGGAAAACCTCGCCCACTGGAAAGCGTGAGTTGGGATGGGGCAGACCAGATTGGGCAGGGCAAATACCTGTGAACCTCATGCAAGCCAAATCAGGCTTGGTGACTGTCCCTACTGGCGCAAACATAAAGCAGAATGGATGAGGGTTGGTTGGGCTTTGCCGCAGCACCAGATAGCAGATGCTGGTACCGGTGCCTAATCTGTCAAGTTAAACTACAGAACCGGAAAGCGTGCATGATGGGGGAGTGGGGATGGCCTAGTAGGGAAACTGTGGGCATCTCCTTCTTGGATTACCACTCCCACTGGAGTGCATGAAAACCAGGACTGGGGCTGGAGTGGCTGTACAGAAAGGCACCCACCAGCATGTGCATGGGCTGGATAGTGGAGCTGGTTGGGTTTCATTAGGCTTCAATGCCCATTGACATGTACGAGAGCTGAATGGGATGTGGGACAGACTGGCCTAGTCTGCTGGTCTGTAGAGTTTCCTCTGAGAGGCCAGCTGTGAATCTGATTGGCATTCCTTTGTATATCAGTTGATTTTTTTTTTCACGTGCACATTTAAGGAGCTTTTCCTTTTGTTCAATTGAACAGAGTTTGATTATCGTGTGTCATGGTGAAGATGGCTTTTGTTCAAGCCTGTTGAGAGTTCTGTGCCCCTTTTGGATCTTGTTTCCTAATTCTTTCTCTAGATTAGGGAAATGTTCCCTTATTATTTCATTGAATAAATTTGTAAACTCAGCTTCTCTTTTTGCACCTTCTGTGACTCTCATAACTCTTATATTTGGCCTTTTAATAGTGTCGTTCAATTCTTGAACACATCAAGTGCCATTTCTTACAGTGTGGCAAAGAATTTATGACTGCAGGGGACAACAGTGAACTGCGCAGGTGCTGAGCTTGGTGAGTACTCACTGAGTTCAGTGCATTACACTGGTCCCGCAGGAAGAGCAGCGAGAGACACATTCCAGATTCTAAAAGCAAAAAATTGTCAGTCCAGGATAACATATCCAGCAAAGCTTTCTTTCATCTTTGAAAATGAATAAAAATCTTCCACAGTACAGAAACGTTAAACCTGTCCTACAAAGGATACTTAAAGATGTTCTCATGATAGAGAAAAGGAATAGCACCCACCAAAACCAAAGGCAAATGTGAAGAACATCTCAATAAAATAACAACAAAAGACTGAATCAATGAACACCAATTGCTACAATGATAGGACCAATTCACCACATGTTCATATTAACCCTGAATGTAAATGGCTTAAACTCGTCCATCAAATGTCATAGATTAGTAGATTGGATTAAAAAACAAAATCCATCTATTGTGTCAGGAGACACATTTCACCAACAAACATCAATGGAAACTGTATCTCATAGATTTTAATTTTGTTGTTGTTGTTGTTAGCTTCATCTCTTCAAAACACTCTCTTCTCATTAAATTCTTCAATGACTCATAGAGCATACAGAAGCATCATTTTCTTCAAGAAGGTTCTTGATTTTCTTTTTCATTTCTTCAGCATCACTTTAGTCATTCAATAGCATGTTATTTAACTTCATAGTGTTAATTTTTTTCTTCCTGTTGTTGATTTAGTTTTGTGGATGCTCATTTAAGGAGATGTATAGTAACGGTGTAAAGGAGACTATCATATCTAGCAGCATGTTATATAACTTCATGGCATTGTAAATTTCTATTTTTCTTTCTATTGCTGATTTTGTTTTGTGGTTTTTCATTTCAGGGGATATACAGTAACTACGCAATGGAGACTGTCATAGCCACATGTGAGGCTACAATATAGTATACATCTCTACTTCCAGACAAAGATGGACTCCCAATGAAACTGTTTATTATATCTTGACAATAGGATGCTGGACTCTGCCACTGTACATGCCCACAATGATGGACATATGATTGTGTATGAAGAACTATACTCTAGTAATGATATAGGGGAACTCAGTGAGTGGGAAGGGGAGGGAATTGTGGAGGGAATAAGGGAAATCCCATGTTCTATGGAACTATCATAAAATAATAAATAAATAAATAGGAAAACAAAAGTAAGCTAAACTTACAAGTTATAGAAAGAAATAAATCATTGAAATCAGGGAAGAAATATGAAAAACTGAAAACAAAAGAACAATGCATAGTATCAGTGAATCAAAGATCTGGCTCTCTAACAAAAATCATAAGATAGATACTTAAATTAATTAATATTAATTAATAAAATATTCACAGAATAGATATATCCAACTAATCAAAAAAGGAGGAAGATTCAAATTAATTAAATCAGAGATAAATAAAGTATGACAGGCACACAAAAAATCATTAAGAAATACAAGCAACTATATGCCAACAAATCAGAAAACCTAAAAGAAATAAATAAATTTCTGGACATACAAACTTTATCAAAACTGAAACATAAGGCCATTTAAAACCCAAGTTGAATAATAACTAGGATAGAGATTTAATCCATAATTAAATTCCTCCAATGAAAAAAAGTCCAGGACCAGTTGGATTCACTGTTGAATTCTACCAAACCTTTTTAGTAGTAGTAGTAATAGTAATAGTATTTTGATATAATTTAGTTGGCACTGGGGTCTTCTTTCGCCCTACATCAAGTTCCCTCTCCTCCTTCTGTTCTCCCCCCAGTCTTACAATGGGTATCTTTCTTGAATTTTCCCAAGTGCAGCATGCTGCTGCTGGAGTGTCTCCCAACCATGTAGGAGACTGTCAGTCATTTGGTTTTGTGTTCATTCTTGTATCCCAGAGCCCTAATGAAGGTATAATGAGGACTAGATCTTCATTATTTATGGACAGTACCAATAATGGTGATAAAAGGGACATTGACCATCTTAGGTAATTATAAACAATCAGCCTCTTATGGATGATTGATTAATGAATTACATCACAAGAACTTATTACAGAAGGTACAGGTAGGTATGAAGTAACATAGAGTAAGATTCATATGTAATCCCTAGATTTGACATCGTATTATTACCTTATATTAGAGCAAACATATGATATCTAACCTTTTGGTATTGGCTCATTTCCCTTAGCATAATGGTCTCTAGTTTGGCCCATTTGGTCACAACGTATTGTATTTCATTTTGTTTTAATTGTCAAGTAGTATTCCATAGTATTCTACCAAAATTTTTAGGAACTTGTCACAATCCTTCACAACTAATCCAAAACAATAGAAAGGAATGCAATCCTCCCAAATCCCTTCCATGTGGCTAACATCTCCTTAATTCCAAAACCAGAGACACAACAGAGGAAGAGAACTTACAGAACAATTTCCCTGTGGAATACAGATGTAAAAAAAAATTCTCAACTTGCTAGCCAACAGAATCCATCCAAACAGATCATTTACCTAGACCAGGTAGGATTAATCTCAGGCATTCAGGGATGGTTCAATATGTGCAAATCAATAAATGTGATCAAGTATATCAATAAAAGAAAGAACAAAAACCGCATGAGCAGGCCAGGCATGGTGGCCTCACAGCTAAAATCCTCGCCTTGAACGCACCAGGATCCCATTTGGGCGCCAGTTCTAATCCTGAGAGCCCCACTTCCAATCCAGCTCTCTGCTTATGACCTGGGAAAGCCCAGTGCGTTGCGACCCTGCACCAGTGTGGGAGACCTGGAGGAAGTTCCTAGCTCCTGGTCTCAGTTCGGCTTAGCTCTGGCTGTTGCGGTTACTTGAAGAGTGAGTCATCAGACAGAAGATCTTTCTCTCTGTCTCTCTATCTTTAGAAAAAAGCAAACTAGCACATAGATAGATGCGCGGAAAAATTTGATAAAATCCAAACCAATTTCGTGGTATAAATCCTAAACAAGTTGTGCATAGATGGAATGTTCCACAACATAATCCAGATAATATACAAAAACATAATCCTAGCATCATACTGAATGGGAAAATTCTGGAAGCTTGCCCACTAAGAATCAGAAAATGATGCCCACTCCAATCACTGCTATTCATCACAGTACTAGAACTCCTGGCCACAGCTTTCAAGAAAGAAAAGATATTAGCGTAGTGTAAATTGGAAATGAGGTGGTCAGTTTAATGCTTCTCACAGATGACATGATTCTGTAGACAGGGGGAAACAAAAGACTCAACAAAGGAAGCACTGGAACTCAATAGTAAGTTTGGCAGGGTATCAGGATACAAAATAAATGTGAATCAAAGACTTTGGTATTCACAGACAACACTGTGGTTGAGAAAGAATTTGTAAAATTAGTCCCTTTCAAAATAGCAGAAGAGTCTTAAATATCTTGGAATAAATGTAACCAAAGACATGAAAGACCTCTATGATGAAAATGACAAAGCATTAAAAAAGAAACAGAGGAAGACATCAAAAGTTGGAGAAAACTGTCCTGCTCGTGGATTGGTAGAATCAACATCTACTTTATGGAATACTACTCAGTCATAAAAAAGAATGAAATTTTGCATAGGTAACTAATGGCTCAAGCTAGAAATCACATGCTTAGTGAAGTCAGTCAGTCCCAAAAGGGCAAATAAAATATGTTCTCTCTGATAAAGCAACCAATATGCAATGCATAAACTATATATATATAGTTATATATATGTATGTATATATATGCATATGTAAACTATTGTGCGTGTATATTCATATATTTAAACTGCACAAGAGAAACTAGCACACTGGGAATTAAAGTACTTATGTCTCTACTTCTGAATAAAAGTAAGATTCTAATTGAAACCTGTAAGTATACTTTAACATTGTAATGCTAAGTGTTCTACCTTTGCCTGTACTTGCCATGTCATATTTAAACATGAGAAAATTAAACCTGTGACTTATACTAAGGGACTGTACTACTTTTGGTAACATGGGGAAAAGTGACAGGTTATAAAATGGTGAGAGAGGTAAGAGAGGGGGAGGGATAAACCCCTATAGCTGTAAAAATGTATCATGGAAGACAATTTTTAAAAAGTGAACTACTCAGGAAGTTGACAAAACATGCTTGTGATTGGTTCTTCCAGGAACCAATCAATAGTGGCTTAGTGTGGTGTAAATGTTATATCAGATAATCATGGATGTGCTAAAATACATCCATATTAGGTGGACCTGTGAAAAACAGGAACCAATCAGCAGCAACTAGATAAGAGGTTTGCAAGCTACTGGACTTGGTACAGTCATGAAACTACAAATGTATTGGCCTGCCACTACCCTGTGCTTGGGGTCCCTAGAAAATCCATTCATGGGCACCTTCTGACCACATTAGCCATAGAATATTGTAGATGCATTCTATCGTGCAGTGAAAGTTTTATCTGTTTGTGAGTTTTTAAACCAGGAAATGATGGATTTTGCCATGTTTTCTCTCAACTCATTGACTTTTTATTATATTGTTCCTCTTTGTACTGTTAATATGTGGCTGTACGTTGATTTTTAAATATTTCCCACCCTTGTATTTCTTGTCTAATCTTCATTTTATTTATATTGCGGAACTTGGTTGGCTAATATTTTATTTATAGTCATAAAGGATACTGAACTATGGTTTTCTATTTTCTATTGCCTTTGGTTTTAATCTCATAAATTAAACCAGAAAGTCTTCTTTCTTCAATTTTCTGTTAGCAGTTGTGTGTAATCAGTGTCATTGTCCTCCTTAAATATTAAGTAGAATTTCTGAGTAAAATCATCTGACTGCATATTTTTAGGTTTGAAGATTTTCAACTATTCCAATATGCTTTCAATGATAAAAAATACTACGTCTTTAAAAAAATATATTTATTTACCTTTATTGGAAAGGCAGATTTACAGAGAGAAGGAGAGACAGAGAAAGATTGTCCATTAGCCCTGATCATACTTCACGTGGCCATAGTGGCCATGGTTGAGCTGAACCAAAACCAAGAGCCAGGAACTTCTTCTGCAGGGCTCGGAGGCTTTGGGCCATCCTCTATTGCTTTCCCAGGCCACAAGCAGGAAATGTGATGGGAAATGGAGCAGCCAGGATATGAACTAGCATCCATATGGGATCCCAGCACATGCAAGGTGAGGATTTAGACACTAGGCCATCACACATAAAGAATATTATGTCTTTTGTAAATTTCTCTTGGTCGAATTTTGCTGACTTGTAACTGTATTATCTGTCTTCTTGGCGACCTGCATTATGTGGAGAATGACTGTCACTCAGTGTCAAGAAGTCAACATCAAAACTGAAGCTGAGTGTCAACCGTAAAAGCTTTATTCAGAGGTCAAAGAAGGGAAAGTTGGGACCCTAATGGGAAAATCAACTTCTCAATCTGCTGGGTGCTAATAGCCAGTAGATACAAAACAGTGGAAATTGCGTGACATAATTTTTGGGTTTGAAGAGTCATCTTCTTTTTGTCATTCAGGAGTGCAGAATCATTTTTATCCCAAGGCCATTTGGATATTAATAACATCATTCATGAGGTATGCAAAATTGTCATGTAAAATTAGCTGGCTATAGATTTATTGAATTTCCAGTCCCGCTTGTATTTGCCTTGGTAGGTGAGACCTTACAATTTCATGGGCCTTATACAGCCTGCTACTAGATATTCGTTACCCCTGTATGGGGTCTTTCAGTGATTGCCATGCTGTTAACCATCCTGGTGCTATCCTTGGCATTTTTTAGTTTAGAATTAGACAAAAATGATGGTGGAAGTCTTCTGAACGTAGCTCAGGCAGCATAGTGATTCCATCTGATTTCCTGGGATGGAACTTCTGACTTCAAGGCATCCTATTTTCAAAGAGAAAAAAGTTAGGGTGTGGTTTGAAACTTAGGGCCTGCAGTCACTACCCTAGGTAACACTTGGAGTATTCTTTATTATCCTTATAATGATGTGTTTTTATAGCTCCTATTCCATTTCCGGTATTGTTAATTTGTGTCTTATCTTGTATTACATGTCTTGTCAGAGAGTGTTTTCATTTATAGGTCCAATTTAAGAACTTTTTTTAGCTTTATTGACTTTTCTTTATTACTTTGGCTTTTGTATCTGTGATTTCACATTTCTGATCTCAGCTTGCTCTTTCTTTCTAGTATCTTAATCTCAGAGTTCAGATTAATCATTCAAAACTTTTCTCCTTTTGATAAAAAACATCTAGTACTTTTCTTTAGAAGCATGATTTTTGCATCACTTCACCAATGTATTCAATTAAGTTTTTTTTTTATGTTGAGTTATTTGTACATTCACAAGATGCTGTAAGAAACAATACACAAAGATTTCGTATACCCTTTACCCAGTTTGTCCCAAAAGTAACATCTTGCAAGACACTAGTGGAGGACACATGTCTCAGACATTCCTCAGCCATCATGGCTCCCAGATTGTGAACAGACCTAATCCCTCCACAGAGTCTTGCTCCTGCATTTCCAAAACCCAGCCCAACCCTATGCCCTATAATGTTTCCCACTCCAGCACCGGTGTTCCTTTCCAATTATCTGACCCACAAAGAGGAAGCCCCAATGAGTTTGAAAAGTCTTCTAAAAAGGTATTTCAGCCTTACCCACTTTCCTACCCCTCCTGGAAACCCTAAACCTCTTAGCAATTTAAGACCTGGCTTATTGAAGCATCAGGTCACTGCCATATGCACGCTCCATCTGCATACTGGCAGTTGGTCACCTCTGCAAATTTCTTTAGTAATAAATTCATTCTAGTTGCAATCACTACCCATCTACTTTGTTCTGTAACTCTTTCCCAACAATTATAATACATTATTGCACAGAAAGTTGACATTGACATAACCAAGATGTTACTGAATATCAGGTTTTTTTTTTTCTCTTTGAATATGATATTCCTGCCAGTTATCCTTCCCAGTTCCTCCCCCTATCTCTGTTTTCTCCTGGAGAATGAGTTTGCTGGGTGTACAGTAAGTAAAATTCCTCTCAAGGTTTTTATTACCTGGTGTTGCCTGGCTAAATGGCCTATTTAACATAAGGCAGAGGTGAGTCCTCTGGGGTACCTACCTGCGAGAAGGCTATGAAAGTTTTATCACTCAATATTATCAGATGAAGTTGCCCTTTGGTGCTGGTAAAAGAGGATTCTTCTTTGAGTGCTTTCCTTTGGGTGGAGGTGAGTGGAGCTTACCCTCATGAGCATGACAGAACTAGATTTATGACTACAGGAGGAGAGAAACCACCGTGACTCTCACCAGCCCCATAGAACCTGGCGTGAGGTCAACATGAAACAGGTCCTAGCCTTGGTTCCTCTTGTTCCTGAATCCTTTTTCACCTCCCCCTTATCTTTTTGAAACTCTCTTGCCAGTTTTGCAAGTTGAGTAAAGCTGTTCTGGGACTGAACATGTACCCTCAAGATCTCTAGCCTCTTGAATAAACAAACCTGTTCCCTTACACCAACTCTCATCTCTGTTTAACTGTTACCCAGCATGGGTGGGACCTAGTTTTAATGGTACCAATTAGCAGGCTACCCGGAGTAGGAATGCACTCTCTGGGGTATAGCCTGGTCACATTAGTGGAGAAAGACAATCACCACCTACTGGCTTCTCTTGGCAAGCTGATCCCAGGGCCAGGCACTCTTCCTTCTCTCTCTGCAGTAGTATCAGCTGCCCGCAAGTGCTTTGTTGATATAAGGAAATGGTATTTAGGGGACTTGATGTGCTCCCAGTTTGAATAAGAAGTTGATGGACTCCAAGACTCGGTAAGTTGAAATGAGTACACACCATAAATCTGTTTCCTCCACCATTTGTACTTACTTTATATCATTTGGACCTAGCTTTTCTTCCTTTTTTCTGGAACGAGTTGGTGGAGGATAAGATCCTAAGAGTGTTGTTTCAATCTCAATGCAAAAAAAAAAAATCAGTTTTGGAGTGTGCTGTTTGTTTTTTGTGAGAACTTTTTTCTCATTGGTAAAAATGGATGACTCAATTCTAATTTCCTCCAAAGCTCTCTGGGTCCTAATCTAAGTTACTAGGAAAGCCTATAGTTATCATCCTATAACTAACAGACTAACAGTTAAAAAAAAAATGGTACAACTGTAGTTCATATACGTATGTCAGAGACCCCTTGATCTATTAAAGCCAATTTCAGTTCTTCACTGGAAACTCCTATAACAACTGGCAGTGGGTAAAAACTATCATACGAACAATGTCATCAAAACATTTCTGTACAATTAGAGAAGTAACTGTGGAATCAGAAGTTACATTGTATTGAACAATTCCTTCGCTGAGACCACAGTTATTTTGAAAAATAACAAATTTTCCAGCAGATTCTGAGATATTAATATATGGCTCTTTAAGCATTTTCTTAGATTTTTGACTAAAACAATTATCAAGAGCAAGAATTAATTCCAATAATCATAAAACAAAAGATTTTTTTCAAATGTTCAGGTGCTATAACAACTGCTTTCTTTTTCTGCCACATTATATGTCACATGTGAAAACAAACCCTCAAATAGTGCCTTTAATATAGATGCCAGATGCTGTCAGGACCCAACCTCCTAATCAACCTCCCATAGCTTGACTCACTGAACTGAGAAGTAGTATAGTCAACCTACAAGATTCTAATCCTCAGACTTGTAAGGTAATTTCCTCTTCCAATAGGTAACACCTTAATGGACAGTACTGTCTAGAGGGGTTTCATTTTGGGAAACTGTGAATTAAAGCAGGGCAATTCCAAGAGCAGGGCAATTCCAGGAGCAGGGCAGAAAAGACTGAAGTCTATTTGATCATTATAAGCATTTGCTAAAACATACAGCATTGTTAATGGACCTTGGAAGGCTATCCTCATCCTTGGATCTGTGAGATTGACAGCATGTCAAAACTATCAAAACCCTTGGAGCATACTCCACCGTGGGGATCTGAGGATGACAGCAGGTAGCTGTTCCGCATCCCAGGGTACTGAGGTCATTATGAGGCTGAGTGTGGCTTATCCCCTTATCTTCTCATTTCTGCCAGATACGGGTAGAAGAAAATGTTGAAATAATGGTCTCAATCACTTTCCCCTATTCTTAGCCCTTCCTACCCTAATAAGCTACATAAACATCATCAAAAATAAAATTTCAAAAATAAATTAATTCATTAAATATAGCATTGTTGATCAACCAGAAATTTGCACAAAACTGAGCAAGTAACAAGACTCAATAACCACTGTGACTCCAACTAGCCCAGTTCCTCACCAGAAGCCAATGTAAAGCTTCCTTTACTTCCTATACTATACTTCCTTCCTTGATTCCTGACTCCGCCTTCCTGTTGCCACCTTATAAACTTACAAAAACAAAAGCCCTCATTCATCACACAGAAAGTCCTTCAGGTTGGAGGTCTGCTGACAGAGAGCCCTTTCTCTTTCCTTTTTCCTCAGACCTTGTCCTCATTATTGCAGTTTGGCATTGGAGAAAAGGACCAGCCTTTCTGTAACACATGCTGGATCTATGTGTTAAAACACTCTTTAAGAGTTCTCCTTAATGGACATACCAGTCAAGTGTCCGTAAAATATAACAAAGATAGGATTGTATTTATACCTGTCAGGTGTTTAAGATCATAAAAGTATAAATTTAGCCTAAGACTGTAAAAAGTACAGTACAATATTCTTGTGTATCAAGTATAAGTTTTTAGCTATAATTTTTAAATGACTAAGCTTGTTTAATGTCTATCTTGTAAGCAATGTAATTATAATTGGTAAAAAATACAAATTGGATAAATGTAAATGAAATTAAAATTTCTAAATATAAAAAAACTTGGCTTCTTAAATTCTGTGAAAAGTTTTATTGGGGTTTATTAAGAAATGCTGCCATATATTATGTATACATAGCACAGAACTCAAGACCACTTTGAAGTAATTAAAGGTTACAATTCTATCTGTTCTTTTATTAAACATGATTTCCTCTTGGCACAGATATTGTGGTGTGTCAGGTTGAGCCACTCGCAAATCCTATCAGTGCCAGTTCAAGTTCCAGTTACTTTGTTAACTAACAGTTACACTGTTAAGATTGTTGAGAGAAAGAAAAAATTGCTAACAGGAGACAACAGGAGTTACCTTTAGGAGGAAGCTGGGTATCTAAGTAATTTTCCGTGATTCTAAAGGGAGTTCAAATATGCTAACGAGGCATCCAACAGGCGAACCTGGTTGGTTCAGAGAGGGGCCAGTCAGCAGTGGCTGACAGAGGGGTGGAGCCTTGGTGGAGAGTAGGGACCAGTCGGTAACAGCTGGGTGAGGAGTCCCCCACTGCAGGACGGCCCTGAGGCTGGGAAACTGAAACACATGCGCAGGCCTCCATTGCCTGCCTGGACCTTCCAGAAACTACTACCAGGGGTCTTCTCTACCACAAGACCTGGGGCTCCCACCACCCACATGGGAAATCTGGAGGGAGTCTCTTCCTCCTGGGTTTTGCCCAGCCTACCTTCAGCGGTTCTGGCCACTTAAGCAGTGAACCAGCAGAAGGAAGATCTCTCCCTCTCTCTGCAGCTTCAACTTTTAAATAAATAAATTGTTTAAACAGTGTTCTAAAATTTCCTCTTGAAGATCTATTCAGGATTATCTTAAAATGTAAATTAAAGGAACTGGTAAATAAGGGAGAGAAATGTGTTTTTAGTAAGTTAAGCTGTGTGTTGTGAAACATGTATTTTGGCTATAGGAAAAATAACATTGTAACCAGGTATAAAATAGGCAAACGTTTCTTACAACTTGAATGTAAAACCAGGAAGCTAATGTTTGAGGGCTGGACTACCATCTTTGTCCATGCCCTAAAACACAAATCACCTTGAACCTTCTGCTAATTTTGTTTCTAGAGCAGGTGCACCTGGGCAGGCTAGAGCTAATCTCACCACCTGTGGACCCCAAGGACCATGATGATGAAACAGACAGGAATGCATCGTCATCACTCCAATGACAAGCCGTGGCACCTAACACCAGAGACCTGTGGTCCTCGTGATTTTTGCCGTACTCCCTTCCTTCTATCCCTAAAACACCTCATCCAGCAGTAGTTTTTGAGACCTGGAAGACTGTCATCTTCACATCTGTTGACAGATTAAAGTCTTTTTCCTTTACCCTGAAATCTTGTCATTGTTTTGATTGGCACTGGTAGAAGGCTTGTGGAATATAAATCTTGTGTAAGATTCAATTGGCTGAAATTACAAGAAAATTACATAAATCCGTCAAAGGTACAGTGCCATAATAGTAGAATTTGGCTCCCAGGTGTTACAGGTGTTAAGGAAACAGATTTTTTTTAATATTGATATACAAATAAATATTTGCAAGAGGTTTGATCTTTAATTTTGAAATCTGTAAATATTTTTCAGCACCTTCTGAACTGAAGCGCCTCTTTTTTCAGCTTCCATGTAATGTGACTTAACCTTCTAGTTAGAACCTGCAAGCTCTTTTCTTCTTGCTTCCACCAGTCAGGATCTGATACTAAAAGTGCTTATCTTAGAAGGCTAAAATAATCTGGTTTTCTTATTTGGGTGCATACTATGTCCAGTGTCTAATAAATTTAAACAGTTTTACATAAGGATTGACATCCACGTTATTTGGACAAGCTTCCTGTAAGAGGAAACACACAGAACAAGAGATTTTTCTTTTACCTCTTTGTAACTAACAAAGGAAATAAAATACTGTGTTTAATCAAAATAATCTCTAACATTTCCTGTTATCTTCATTGGGTTTTGAGTGCATAGAAAATTTATTCATAGGGTTTTTTTGATATCTTTTTCAGAAAGGTTTTTCTTATTCATGAAGCAAGGACAAGAAAAAAAAAAAAAAATAAAGGTCTTAAATCCATTTTGGCCTCTCATCTACATAAGAGCAATCAGGGCTTTCTCTTTCAGCTTTGCCAACACAGCCCCACCCTGTATTACCCTGCCCTGTCCATGCATCAGCCTGAGCTCTCCTCACTATCCCCAGTCCAATCCATGCTCTCCATTTCCTAAGCCACACCTCTCCCAGGCTCTTCCTACTCCTCCTGCACTCTTCCCCCAACTCAGCCTCAGGCTCAGCAACTCAGCGTCAGCTCCACTCCCTCCCAGCCATACTGCTGTTCTAAAGGGCCTTTAGATCTGGGCCAAGCTCTCTCACTGTCTCTGTACCCCAGCTTTAGCTCAGCCCCAGCCCCAGCCTTGCACTTAGTGTTACAGAACCCACTGTGCGCTTGCGCTCTCTCTCTCTCTCTCTCTCTCTCTCTCTTTCTCTACTATGCATTTGCTCTCAACTCTATGGAACACTCACCTGGGAGTGAGCCATCCCCCCACCCTGCCCCCACCCAAGCATATTCCCTGAATAAATTTTATTTGCTGTGACTTGGTGCTCGGCCTCCTCTTTCCATACAGTTATCACTGTGCAAGTTTAATTAAATCTGGTCTGTAACTCTGATTAGATGACCCTGATTAAATGAATATATATCACTTTTCACAGTGATCAGGGATCCTAGTTTGACCAAATGTTTTCAAAACATTTGATATCTGTAACAAATTTGGAAAACTCTCAAACTTGGCAAGCATAACCATTGCAGATTTGATCAATTTATGTGCACAGAGTGCCTCATTTCAAGGGCTCACAGCATCTCAGTGAGTACACACCATTGACATTCTTTAGTAGATCTTTAAGCTCCATAAGATTAACTACTATTTTTTTTCTTAATCTAAATCTGCCTTAATTAAGCTTGCCAAGTTTGGGAGTTTTCCAAGTCCACACTTACTATATTGAGCAATTAACTTTTCCTGTTGTATGTGAATAGCTCATGTTTTCAGATTGTATTGTTATGAGGAATAGTGGTCTTTAATGAATTTCTTCAAATAATCATATTACCATGAAAATTAAAATTCTTATAAATACTTTTTGAATTTAACTAATGTTAAATTCCTAAATCTTCTAGCCAAGGTGGTTTTAGGCAAATAGGATACTTGGACTGTATTACAGCAAAACCAGATGGTTTCTGTAAAGTGGCCAATTCTTCCTGCTGGGCTTATAGTAAACACTGCATCCCATGTGGAAGCAGGTATTGACAAAACGAGGTGATAAGATGCCTAATTCCAAGAGATTGTGGGTCATCAAACAGCACTCTTCCTAAGATTTTGGACACGTTCTCATTTATTCTCCTGGATATCAACTAGCACATGATAAGTCTCTGAAATAATTTTACAAGTTGGATTAATATTCCTGATAAAATGTGGCATTGTGTTGTGGTGGGTTGCACTGCTGCCTGTAATGCCGGTATCTCAATGTTAGTGCCATTACAAGATCTGGCTGCTCCACTTCCAATTTGGTTTCCTGGTAATGCATTTGGAAAGCAGAGATGATACAAGTACCTGGATCCTTGCCATCCACCTGGGAGACCCGGATGGAGCTCCAGGCTCCTGGCTTTAACCTGACCCTACCCTGGCCAATAACAGTTATCTGAGGAGTGAACCAGTGGTTAATAGTTTGCTCTCTGACTCTTTTACTTTGCTTTTCAGATAAATGAATAGCTCTTTAAAGAAATAATAATAGCATAGGTAATACATTTAAGAAATAAAGTCACTATTGGTTTTATAAACAGGAATTTTTAAGTAGCTAAATGTCTTTGATCTGCTAACCTTCAAAGATTTAAAAAAAAAAAAGGTAAGAATGCAAATGCATTTCATCATGTCAGAACTCTAAATTCCAAAACATAACAACAACAAAACCCCTTCTCTTCTCTCTTTCATTCAGCAGGAAGTAGCCATAATAGAATTGACTACCCTATTCCATAATCAAGAAATACGTAACTGCAAAGAATGTATTTTCTTTCCTTTTCACACTCTGCTTATCAAAAGCTAATGGCTTCTCTTGTGACTGGAGTGTTTGTTCAACAAATAATCCTTGCTTGAAAATTCCAGAAATTTTAAAAAAGGAAGAAAAATTTCAAAAACTGACCTTGAGAAAGTCAGTTGAAATTACAAAGTAATATGATCAGTCCTAGTCAGTGTGATCAGAACACTGAACTCATGATTGCTTTTAAAAGTAAACTGTCACTCCAACCAACCCTTTATGACCCAACTGGAAGCCAAAACACAGCTGGCCCTATCCTTTTTTTCTGATACCCTTCTTACCTCCTTTTCTCCCTTCAAAGTCCTCTTGTGAGGCTGGCAGTGTGATACAGTGATTAGCCCTCAGCTTGCAACACCAATCTCTTATATCGGAGCATGGTTTGAATCCTGGCTGTTCCACTCCAACTCAACTTCCTGCTAATGATTTCATTCTGCCTTTCAAATAGATCAATCTGTGGGAAGAGACTTTACACAACAAAGAAGAGGGAACAGAGTACAGACAACATGACAGGCCACATGGTTTTATCAGTAGCTATGTATACGTGTACAACTCATAACATGAAGACATGCAATCAAAATGTATGCCACCATGTAAGAGGGAGAAATGGACTAACCGGTGTGTAAGACCCTACTGCGTGCCAGGTCCAGCCTTGCGATGCTAGCCTGTTGGGTCTGGGTGGACACCAACACTGCTTCCTGCTGAGCACCTCGGTGTGGTATCTCTCTTCTTGAGAATCCCATGAAAACTCATTTCAAATGCTGTCCTTTTGCTGGTTTGTATATTTGGTAACTTACTTTTGAGACTAAAGATGTATTTGCTTTTCCCCAATATTTCTAGTGTCTTAAGTAAACCTGTCTCTTCACAATAACTTTATCTCTGATGAATTGGGTGACCAGCATGGAGCACCCTGCACATAATTCCATTGCTTTCATAATGTGCTGGGAATGCCGCATCCTGAGAGAAGGAGGACTAGGCCGGCCTGGCATGAAGACGTATCCTTGCACTCCTACAACAGGATGTTCTTCAATGCCCAGTGTGTCATGTGACTCTGACAATATATGATTTCTCAGATATTGTACAAGTGAAGCATGGTTAGGAATGACTCTATTCACCCTTTTCACATTTCCTGAGTCTTTGGGGAAAAGCTCGTGACTTCTAAACATTTACCATCCCTAGAATTGGTAACTAATCTGATATGACACACTTTTTTAAAATTCATGAACCAATATTCACAGAAGATTATATTACTAATTTGGGTCAATAGTTCATATTGGAGATATGGATTAAAGTTGCATAGCCAGTTTTGAGAAATATCGTATCATCAATATTCATATATCACAATAACATATCATCAGTCCACTAGTAGGTATTATAAGTTTCACTGCTCTAAAACTCTCCCATACCCCACATATTCACCTCTTCACTACCACATCTGGCAGATATTGATACTTTTACTGTAGTCTTGCCTTTGCCAGAATGTCATAGAACTGGACTCATACAGTACATACTTTTCAGACTGGCTCATTTCATATACCAGTGGGCCTTTAAGTTTCAATCATGTGTTTTTGCATCTTCATGTATTATTTCTTTAAAAAATTTGTTCACTTGAAAGGCACAGTTACAGAGGGAGGAAAAAGAGTGTCTTCAATCCTCTGGTTCACTTTCCAAATGACCAATTCAAGCAAGGTACTTTCTCCAGTCTCCCTCCTGGGGGCAAGGATCCAAGGCCTCAGGCCATCCTCTGCTGCCTTGCTAGGCTATAAGAAAGAAGAGGAGCAGCAGCCAGGACATGATGGGCACCCATATGGGATGCCAGCTGTGCAGGTTTACACTGATCAGCCACCACACCGGCCCCTAGCATTTCTTTTTAATCATTAAACAATACTACATGTGAATAAATGTATCAGAGTTTATTTATTCATTTACCTACTGAACAACTTGACACTTCCCATTTGGGGGAATTATGAATATTCATGCACACTTTTTTTTTCCACAGGTATATATTTTCAGCTCATTTCAGTACTTAAAAGTACAATGCTGGGTCATATAAGTGTATGTTCAGTTTTGTAAGAAACTATTGAACTATCTTACACATTTGCATTCCCACCAGTAGTAAACAAGTTCCTATCACTCTGTAGCATCAGCAGTATTTGGTAGTGTTTATGTTCTGGATTTTAGCCATTGAAATATATATGAAGTTTTACTTTATTATAACCAATTTGCAAGTCCACAATTATGATGAAAACCTATCCCTAACTATGTCCTTGTGGTAAAATGTCCCTTCATGTCTTAAATTTTAAATGTTCCTATTGAGCTTAAGAAGTTGTTATATACCATAAATGCTAGTCCTATGTCAATAGTTTCAACATTGTCAGAAATCCAAAATGTTGCTGGGATTGTTTTGATTAAACCATTTAAGGGACAATGTATTCCATGCCTCTATCCAAGACCAATTCTTTGCATTATTTGGTTAGTGGCTGTGTCACTTCCGTTTCTGTTTTGCACATTGTAACTTCACCTTCTCTTCTGCTTGCCTTATCTTCTGTGTCTAATAAGGACACTTGTCAATGACTTTATGGCCTATTCGGACTGCAGTGTCAGGGGCAAAGCTAGGTTAAAGCCAGGAGCCTAGAATTCTAATGACTCAATGAAGCAAGTCAGTCCCAAAAAGGCAAATATCATATGTTCTCTCTGATATAAGAGAGCTTTTAGGTAAATTACAAAATAGATGTACATCATGAAATATGTATTCGCACAGATGAACAGTGTAAGGGAGACCACCACACTGGGAAGCAAAGTTACCCTTGAATAAAAGTAGGACTGCTATTTTTAATATAAATATACCCATAGAGTATGACACTAGATTTTATACCTTTACCTCTAGCTATCATGTTATGATACATTTAGGTAGCACAAAGTTTAACTGTCTTTCTTTTAACTGTTACAAAGGGACTGTATCACTCTAATAATTCAGGAAAGAGTAGTGGGAAAGAGATGGAAGAACCCCTATACTTACAAAACTGTATAATATAACAAAAAAGTGGGAAAAACATTAAGAGTCTTCAGGCTAAGCCTCTTCAGTGGCTCAGACAGAACAGTGGACAGCATGTCCAGGTGCACATGGAAAATACAGCAGTGCATTGGAGCCTGCACAGGACACCTGGTGCCATGACAGAGGACAGAACAAATTGATCAACTATCCCAGCCAAATGTTGGCAGCGAATTTCTGGGCAAACGGATACTCTAAAATGGATTATGTCAGCCAGTGGTTTCTAGAGAGATTTCATCAAGCTTGGAATGGCGAGACTGGCAGCAAATCAGAACAGTTGAACTATTGAAACCATCTGAGCAGTGCCTTCGGAGCATGCCCCACTTCAGGGACCCTGGGAGAGTTGGGAGGCTGAGTGTGGCTTCCCTCTTTGTCTCGCCCCTTCCTCCAGATACAGGAAGGGAAAATGAGAATGTGGAAACAATGGTCTTACCCACTTTCCTCTAGCCCTTGACCCTTTGAGCCCTAATCAACTATGTAAAGATCATCAAAATAAAGTAATAATAAAAAGAAGAATCTTCTGCTCTGCTGTACAATTTGTGTGTTTGAACTGTCAGTGCTACTGGTCCCAGACTAGATGCATTCCTAGGTGTGATGCATTCCTCACAGCATTAGGGGAGTTTCCTTGAGCTTTTACATAGCACACATTAGATCAGGATTGCTCTCTTAATCTCTCTACTCCTCATTCACCCACTCTGACTAATCAGGTGTTCTGATTTCTCTTTCTGAGTTTAAGAGCAAGTCTTATTTTGTCCTTATTCCTTTCCAGTTTTATCTGTAATTCTCCATTGTTTTGCTCCTAAGAGTAATCATCTAACTCTAAGCTCATAAAAATATTAAGACCCAAAATAGGTTTCCACATGTATGCATCCTGTTTCTGAGAAATTATATGATCTAAAGATACTCACCTCCTACAAATATGTACTAAACCAGTGACTTCATCCACCAGCAGCAAAAAGAACTGCGTCAGCTGCGCCAGCCACAACAAATCTCAAGCGTTTTACCTCGGAAATATTGTGCTCAACCAAACCTGTTGCAACCCAGTCAGCATTTCTTGAGGACTTATTTAAAAGGCAGAGTTCACTCCCTAAATGACTATAATGACCAGGACTAGGCTGAGCAGCAGCCTGGCACCTGGCACTCCATCCATGTTTCCCACAGGGGTACAGGAACCCAAGCATTAGGGCCAGCTCTGCTGCTTCTTCCAGGTCATTAACTAGGGACTGGATGAGATGGAGCAGCTGACATTCCAAATGGCAATGTTGACATTGCCAACAGCTGCCCAAATCACTACACTGCATTGGTACCGCCCTCGACCCAGTCCAGTCCCATCCCATCCCAAAATTATGTTAGCTTTTTTTTTTTTTTTCCCCTAGGAATTACAGGTTAACTCTTGAAAGAGCCTCTGGTTTGGGCTCAGGGTTTATGCTTTTTTCCTTCTGAGCTTCAGCTCACAAGCCAGGAGTTAAAACCGTGGAATGCTCTCATTCTCCTAGGGTGACAACGGCACCCCAGGTAAAAAGCCAGTCACGAATCATATGACTGCACCACTTGGTCTTTGTGGATAACCAGTTCCTGCAGCAAAGATTAATGCTCATCTCATCTGGTGCAGCGTTGCCCACTAGCTCCAGGATCTTAGCCACGAAGAACTACGGCACGGTACCAACTAGGTGGCACAGTGATGACACTCTTCCTGTGCAGGAAGAGTCATAGTCCCACGCAAAATTGGTTTCTGGGCCGCCACGGAGAGCCACTTTGCCACCTTCTACTCAAAAGTATAGCAGTTACAGCTGAAGAAACTGCCGTTATGGCGGCTTTAAGCCCATTTATATTCCAATGGAGGACTGTGCCTTGTTATCTGATTGGCTGATGACTATCTAGCCAATCAGACAAGCTTTCTGATATCTCCTCATTTACATACATATTGTTAACATTTATCCAATCAGGCCTTGAATGCCTTGAACGTCACTGGCGCAGTGGGCCTATAAATACCACCTTTGTTGCTTCATCAGACGCCGATTGTTTTTTTAACGTCTGCTGGAGGAGAAAGGCCGCCATGCCGGAGATTATCTCAAAGGGTGCCACCATTTCAAAGAAGGGCTTTAAGAAAGCTGTCACGAAGACCCAGAAGAAGGAGGGGAAAAAGCGAAAGCGATCCCGCAAGGAGAGCTATTCCATTTACATATACAAGGTACTGAAGCAGGTGCACCCTGACACGGGCATCTCATCCAAGGCCATGAGTATCATGAATTCTTTCGTCAGTGATATTTTTGAACGCATTTCGGGCGAGGCGTCGCGCCTGGCGCACTACAACAAGCGCTCGACCATCACGTCCCGGGAGATCCAGACGGCCGTGCGCCTGCTGCTGCCCGGCGAGCTGGCCAAGCACGCCGTGTCCGAGGGCACCAAGGCCGTCACCAAGTACACCAGCTCCAAGTGAAATGATCGCTTCTCCAATGCAGAGTTCACAAACCAAAGGCTCTTTTAAGAGCCACCCATCTTTTCTCCTAACGGGCTGAAGGCTGTCGGTGGCTGTCGCCTCTTCACAATCACAGAACTCTGGGCTGGTTGGTAGACTGTTGAATGATAACCCTCTCTGGAGAATATTTTATGGGGAAATACCATGCAGTGATGTCTATGCTAAAGTATTTTAAATTAAAGGCAATTTGAAACCTTTCATGGTTACTTAGGTAGCTTCCCTTTTAACGTTTTCATGAAATACCTTGTAAATTCATAATAACCTGTATTTATGTAATACTTCATACTGGAAAGTAAAACCCATGTGATTAAGGACCTCCGTTACATTGCTTTCTTACATATACACCACACCCATTGACAGAGGGAGTGCTTCAAGAGTGAAAAACAACTTTGAGCTTTCCTGATAAAGAATATGAGAAGGGACATGCAGCTGCTTGCCCTGCTGGAAATGCCCAGCCCTCGGGAACTAGTGATGGCTGACTTCTGGAGCAATGCAGCGAAGGCTTATGAAGGGCTGGCCCCCCTTGGGCCTTACCCTGCAAAGAGTTTCCCTTACCCTGATTGCCTCATGGGAGATGAGACCAGGAAGTTTCTCTTTTGAGAGCTAACTTTTCTCTTTTCCAGCAAGCCCTTTCATTTTCTGAGTTCAGAGGTGTTCTGGTGACTTTATGGTAAGTACAGCGTCCAAGTTTCTAATTAGGCCCTTTGCCCAACTTCCTGGTACCTTTTTTTTCCCCTCTCTGCTCAAGGACGCTGCAAGACCACAGTCTCTAAGCAGAGATAGCTGCCCTCACTCTTGCTTCCAGGATAAACCAAACTACAAGGTCTGTGACTGTGCCTAACCCAAGTTGGAAGTACACATTGACTTGTTCCCAGCACATTTTGAAAGAAACAGTATGTTCTTCATTTATTATGTTACTCCATGATCTGGGCAGTGACTTGGACACTGAAGAACCAGCAGTGAACTTTGTGATTGGTGCAGTTCTTCATGACAATATACCATGGGAAATAAAATTCAAACCATGTTGTTGGGCAACGGGTGTGATTAAACTAAACTGCGGTAACTTAAGTTCATTTATATCGAAACCACAAATGCCAGGACTGCCTGTACAAAGTGAGCATACACCACAGAAGCTAGAAAAATTAAAGTGACCCATGGAATCAGAAAGGTTAAATAATGAGAAAAAATAAAAAATAATAATTACAAAAAATTTTTTTAAAAATTAAAAGGATAGTACATATTTTAAGATTAATAATGTGGTCTGTTAAAAACAAGAAAGTATGTATACAGAGTTAAGGAGTGTTACAAACGTAGTAGTAACATTAAGAGAACAATGTGCTTAGAGCTGGAGTGTTTCTTTTTCTTTTTTGTGTCTGTGGAATAATTGGAATCTTCTATGTATCTTTGTTGAAAATATAAAATGGTACAGCTACTTTGGAAAACAGTTTGACAGTACTTCACAAAGTTAATTATAAAGTTACCAAAAAAAAAAAACTTTAATTCCACTTTTTAGATGCGAAGCCCCAGAAAAATGAGAACATTATGTCCACACAAAATATTCATACTAGAAGTTCATCCCAGTATTTCTGTTAACAGCCCAAAGCAGAAATAACACACATATTCAATATCCACAATATTAGTAGTGAATAAATAAAACATGGTGCATTAATACAGAGTGTAATTCACCCATAAAAAGAAATGATGAAGTAGGGCTGGCACTGTGGTGTAGTGGGTTAAACTGCTATATGTAATACATCCCATACGAGCACTTGTTTGAATCCTGGCTTCTCTACTTACCTCTTGCTCCCTCCTCTAGTCCCCCCAACCCACTGATTTCACTTCTATTATTACAATTGTATAGTTCTTCATGAACATTCATAAGCCCATTAATTTCGCTTTTTAAATGTGTCCTGACATTGCAGGCATGGACAATGGCAGAGTCTAGCATCCTGTTGTCAAGACATAATAAACAGTTTCATTGGAAGTTCATCTTTGATTTGGAAATAGAGATGTACATTATATTTATAATAACATCCGAATATGATAGTCTCCATTACATAGGTACTATATATCCCCTTAAATGAAAAGTCATGAAACAAAATCAATAAATGAAACAAAAGTAGATATTTACAACACCATAAAATTAAAATAGCATGCTACTGAATGACTAATGTATTGCTGAAGAATGAAAAAGAAAAGTAAGAACTTCTTTGAAGAAAATGATACAGCTGTATAATCTATAGGTCAATTAGAAATTTAATATGAAAAAAATGAAGAAATTAAAAACACTGAATGCATGAGATACAGTTTCTATCTTTGTTGCTGAAATGCGACTCCTGCAGGCAACAAATAGATTGGTTTTGTTATTTTGATCCAGTCCACTAATCAATGACATTTCATTGGTGAGTTTAAGCCATTTACATTCACAGTTAATATGGATATGTGGTAATTTGGTCCTGTCATTTCAGGATTGTTTGATTTAGTCCTCTACTGCATTTTATTGAGATGTTCTCTGCATTTGCCTTTGGTTTTGGTGGGTGCTATTCCTTTTCTCTGTCAAGAGAACATCTTTAAGTGTCATTTGTAGGACAGATCCAAAAGAGGCACATTATTTGAACTTTTCTTTACTGTGGAAGAATTTTATTTCATTTTCGAAGACAAACGAAAGCTTTGCTGGGTATGTTATTCTGGGCTGATAATTACTTTCTTTTAGAACCTGGAATATGTCTGTCCATTCTCTTCTGTAGAGTTTCCTTCGAGAGGTCAGCTGTGAGTCTGATTGGAGTTCTTTTATAATAGATTTTTTTCACGAGCACATTCAAGGATCTTATCTTTATGTTCGATTGAACAGAGCTTGATTATCATGTGTCATGGTGAAGATTACCTTTGGTCAATCCTAATAGGAGCTCTGCGTCCCACCTGTATGTTGATTTGCAATCCTTTATCCATATTATAGAAGCTTTTGTTTATAATTTCATCGAATAAATTTGTAAACCCAGCTTCCTTTTCTGCAACTTCCAAAACTCCCATAACTCTTATATTAGGCCTTCTAATAGTGTCCCTTAATTTCTGAATACTTTTTTAGCTTGGCCCAGTTCCACTCCCAGCTTTTTGTATACTTCCCCATTGTGGCAAAAAATATCTTCCAATTCTGAGATTATTTCCTCTGTTTCATTCATTTTATTATTGAGACTTTCCACTAAATTTTTAAATTGTGTCCACTATTTCCAATAATTTGGCTTGATTTTGTTTCAGTGTTGCTATTTCCTTAAATTCCTGTATGTGTCTTGTTGTTGATAAGACACTTGATGACAAGTTTTTAAAGTTCTTTATCCTCCATTTTCTTGATATATTCCTCAGTCAACTCTGAGATCGGCAAAGGCTTTTGCTCCTTTGAAGGGGAGTCTTCAGTAATATTCATGTATAGTAATGAAAAATACCTTTAATTTTTAAAAAATCAAATTTGGTATTGTGGTGCAGCATGTCAACTACTGACAGCAGTGCTAGTATTTCATACAGTGACCAGCAACCAGTTCATTTTCCAACTGCTCCATTTCCAATACAGCTCTCTTCTAATCACCTGGGGAAGCAGTGGTGGATGGCACACTTGCTGGGACCTCTGCACTGGGAAATCCAGATGGAACTCCTGGCTCCTGCCTTTGACCTGGTTCAGCTCTGGATTTTGAGGCCACTTGGGGAATGAACCAGCAGATGGAAGCTATCTCTTCCTCTCTTTGTGTAACTCCGCCAGGTAAATAAATAAATCTTTTTGTTTTTTTTTTTTTCAAAGAGACAAACTTAATGAAAACAATCAGTCCATTTGTCTCCCCAAAGGGAGTCAAGTGGGGCCTGGAACTGGGCAGTTTTAAATAATAGACTTGTGCTGTTCTCTGGGAAAGCTCTCCTGGCTTTATAACCAGTGATATATACTGTCTCTTCTTGCTTTTACTATGTTCTATGTGCATGAGTACAGAGAACTTGAACAGCATTTGGTCAGAGGGAGAATGTGGAGGGCAGAGGTGAGAAAAATACAAAGATAGAGAGCTGGGATTCTGATAATGCTACTCATGGGCCTTCCATGCCAGAGTAGTGTGATCACTGTAATTAGTGATATTATATTTGCTCTCGATATGTGCAAAATCTACATCACTTTTGTTTTGCAAAAATGCTTTTATTGGCACTCCTACTTCTTTTGTCCAAATAATCCTGAGTTCCCCAGCAATCAGAGTAGCCTGTTGAATATTAACCAAGATTTGCAAAATCTGTGGAACTCCAATAGTGAGTGCCTCTGAGAACTCTCAGCTGAGGCCAAAAGGGGCTCTGTGGCTGCTATCACACTAGGCATACAAATAGGAGACAAAGCTCTCAGGAATTCCTCCTGAACAGCACAAAACAGCACTAAAGCTTATAAAAGTCATGTTGCACATTTTATTGTGAACATGACTTAAAATTTCAGAAACTAGCTATGTGAGTCTTAAGGTTACTTCAATGTTAACTCTAGTTGTGTGCAGTGACAGTGTGGCAATTTCTAATGCTCCTGTAAATCTTTACACCGTAGCTCCGAAGGAAAAGAGATGTTTTTTTCCTCTTTCATAATTATGTGTAGGCAGTGTTCCAACAGGCAGTATCTGGGAAACACAGCAAGTCTTCTGCAATGTCATATGCAAGTCAACACACTTTAAACAAATCACTAGGATAACTGCAAATAAAAAGCACCTTAACCTAGCCCTCACCTCAGGAGCAGGAAGAGAACCTCAGGAGCAATTCTCACTTGCACAGCATCATTAGGGTTAAGAAAATCAGCTTAGTTTCCCCCAAAAATATTGTAAGGTTTTACTAGCATTTCTTTCACTTTAAAATATTCAGACCAACCACATCCATAATGATATTAACACTCCCTGAAAGTCACATCTTTAGATCCTGGAATTACTAAAGTTCAAGGGCTTGCTTGTAGACTTGCTCCTGGTCTACAGCTCTTTCAGCAGAAGTGAGGGGCTCTGTAAAGAAACTTTGGGTCACAAACTCATAAGAGTTTAGTTGGAGCTGGTGTATTTGCTGACAGCCTTGGCCAGTTTGCTGTCTACCTGGCCAGTTCCCCAGAAGCAGCAGGTGCCCAGGCACTTTAGCCTTCCTGGATATAACAGTGGAGCAATCATTGTAATGTGCCACCTGTGGCACCTCTCCTGAAAGCGCTCAAAGAATGTCAGTAACCGCACTGGGGAAAAAGAAAAAAAAAAAACTCATGTCAGGAGGCTCCTGTTTAAATACTTTATAATCATAAAAGGAATAGCTCTTTGTGCTAGCTTTTCCGCTATTTTTCTCACTTCTAAGTCTTGGCGACCATTTTGAAATCTTCGTTGATAAGACTGGCGGCACCCAAGGAGGTTAAGCTGAACTGCAACTATAGTGCAACTCAAAAGTGTTAGCAGCTTTGCAGATTTACAGTACCTTCGTGATTTCTATTAAAAAAAGAAAGATGTCTAGAAGTAGAAAGACTGGTATTTATAGGTTCAGCTTTACAATGACGTTTATTATCTGATGCCTGATTGGGTAAGGGACAGTGGTGTGTATGTAAATTAGGTGATTCCAGCGAAGCTTTCTGATTGGATAGATGGCCATTAGCAGGCATATAAATAGGCCTGGTCGCAGCCCTCCAGTTTGATTCTTTGATACCGATTTACTAATTATGTCTGGCCGTGGAAAGCAGAGTGGCAAGGCTCGAGCTAAGGCTAGGACTCGCTCATCGAGAGCCGGGCTGCAGTTCCCCGTGGGTCGAGTCCATCGTCTACTCCGCAAAGGCAATTATGCCGACCGGGTAGGTGCCGGTGCACCCGTGTACCTGGCAGCCGTGCTCGAGTACCTGACGGCTGAGATCCTGGAGCTGGCGGGCAACGCGGCGCGCGACAACAAGAAGACGCGCATCATCCCGCGCCACCTGCAGCTGGCCATCCGCAACGACGAGGAGCTCAACAAGCTGCTGGGTGGCGTGACCATCGCGCAGGGCGGCGTGCTGCCCAACATCCAGGCCGTGCTGCTGCCCAAGAAGACCGAGAGCCACCGCCACAAAATCCAGAGCGTCTAATGTCGCCTAGCACAGAATCTTAACGGCACACTCTTCAGGAAAACGGAACACCCAAAGGCTCTTTTCAGAGCCACTCAGGATTTCAGAGAAGGCTGTGCCTAGACTGGGATGACAAGTGTAGTTCTCCAGGAAAAGCTGCCGTCTTCCTAGAGGATGTTGGATTCTAAACGTGTTATTGGAAGCCACGTAAGACTCATGATCAAAAGCAGAATGTTTTTTAAGGGCCAGGGTAGACCTATAACAGGCGTTGCAGTTGTGTCAGCACCTTTTTCAAAATGTTTGCATGACTGGTGTCCATTCTAGTGCTGCAGCATTGGGATAATCACCTAGGGTCTGCGGCTGTGATACAAGTAGCGTTATATTTCAGGAGATGTCCGGGTTGTGTGATGATTGGGTTACAAGCAGAGATGTATCATGTTGGAGCTTGTAGTGCGAGCAGTTGCATGAGGAGCTTATAGTTTTTAACCCAAGTTCTTGTCCTCAAGCACTCAAAGCGTAACTACAAAGTGTGAGTAGGATTTCAAAAGTGGGAATACATGTTCACGAGTGAGCCTGGACAGCCTCGCAGGTACCCATCACGAGCAAGCCCGAGTTGCCTGTGAGAGAGCACGAGGGGCCTGCACAGGACCCGAGATCAAGGGCCAGAGGGGAAAGAATGGAGAGAGCAGCGGTGTAACGGTCACTTGCAGGGGATAGAGAAGTCCTAACTGAATATACAAAACGGCATCTGGGCAAGTTTCAGGCGCGTGACACTTTCTGGGAGTTTTATGGCACCTCCATTCCACGTGGCAGTTAACGGTTCTGGTTCCAGGTCCTAGAAGACAAGTGCACTATGGGAAAATTATTGGGATCGATTGACAGGGAAGCGGGGGAGTTACAACACAGGGCTAGGAGCACAATTTATCAGGAACGTCCTTCGGTGTTTCTACCTAAACTTCCCGGCTTGTACACTGTTGGCAATGACCTAAGTTAGTACAGCCTTTCTTCTGACTTTGGTGGTAGGCAGCTTCCTTAGAGCTTCTTTATTATTATTATTATTTTTTTTTATTGGAAAGGCGGATATACAGAGAGGAGAGACAGAGAGGAAGATCTTCCGTCCGATGATTCACTCCCCAAGTGAGCGCAACGGGCCGATGCTATGCCGATCCAAAGCCAGAAGCCTCTTCCGGGTCTCCCACATGGGCGCAGGGTCCCAAAGCTTTGGGCCATCCTCAACTGCTTTCCCAGGCCACAGGCAGGGAGCTGGAAGGGAAGTGGGGCTGCTGGGATAGAACCGGCGCCCATATGGGATCCTGGGCGTGCAAGGCGAGGACCTTAACCACTGCGCCACCGCGCCGGGACCAGAGCTTCTTTTCTTACACATGAGAATAAACTTAGAACATTATTCAGAAATAAGAAACAACTCCTTCCCCTATCTTGAGGAAAAGAGATAGATTGTAAAGCCCTAGAGTTTATTTATATAGTTCATATATTCAAATGAGATCATGGGGGGGAATCAGTTCCTAATTAAAATATAAAGAAAAGTCAAAAAGCAAAGCAGTGACCTCGGGTCATGTCCATATTGTACTGCTAGTTAGCAGTAACCATTCAGACAGCAGAGAAAATCAAACAGTGCAGTAGAGTGTGGATTTGAACAAAAGCAAAAGGGAAAAAAAGGCAAGCATTTTAACAGCTGTCAGCCTCCCCCGAGGGAATGACTACCCGGCCAGGTCTGCTCTGGACTCTGGCTTGCTGCTAATGCATACCCTGGAAAAACAATGATGGCACACGAGATTGGAGTCGTATCACTAAGGGGGACCTGGATCGAGTTCAGGGCTCCCGGTTTCATTCAGCATGGCCCGTTTGGGGAGATAGTCAAGGAATGAAGGCACTTTCTCTTTTTACTCTAATAAATAAGTATTTTTAAGTGGAATTTTTTTTTTAAAAGAAAGCACATGTTAAGTATCAAAATGAAAATAGACACGACAGAACTGAATAGTACCCTATAACCATTTTAAGGTGTGGAGCAGCTGGTTGTGTATAAACTAAAATTGAAATGTCAATGAAATAGTCACAGGATGTGATTAAGAACTTGCACTTTCTAACATATTTTTCACTCAATATCATGTTAATTAACTCCATAATACTGTAAATTGTTGTCGATGTTATGTTGTAGCCTTTTATTGGAGGGGATGATATTCTGCCAGCTCTTCTTTCAGATCAGGGATGGTCTCCCAAGAAAACTGTTGAACTTATCTGGACAATAAGAGGCTGGACTCTGTGCATGATACATGCTCGCAATGAAGGAATCATGACTGGTTATGAACTGTACAACTGTAACAAAGTGGAGGAATCCAACATGGAGGGAGGGCATGGGGAGGAGCTGGGGGAATCCCAGAGCCTATGAAACTGTGTCATAAATTGAAAAAAAAAAAAGAATGCACATGTTAAAAGGGGTTGTGAGAACTGATTGATTTGATTGGACACCTTAATGTAAACAAGGACTTTTACTTTGCAGTTTTAACTTCTGTTATGTCAATGTTTTGAAAATTCTCTTGTCGTCAACAGCAGCCTTAGAGGCAGGTGTTTTATGCAGCAGACAAGCTTCCTTTTGGGATAACTTCCAGCCCAGGACTGCCTGGACCCAAGTCCTGCCTCTATTTTCAGTTCTTCCTGCTAATGTGCATCCTGGGTGGCAGTAGAGTAGTGATACAGGGCAGGTAGGCAGGAGTTACTCAGGTCCAGATGAGCAGGAATTTTTGCCATCCCTGCAATGTAACTTCCTTCACCTGTCAGTTTGAGGCACTCACATTCCCAGGATGTGCTAGTGTTTCATCCAGAACCAGGAAGGAAGAGATGCCATGATAACCACATGGAAATTAAGTTCCATGTGGAAGTGCCTTAAAAATCCCAGGAAGCTTCACACATGCTGATTGCACTCCATTAAGACACTACACCCTACCTTGTAGAAGAGACTGTGAGTCGAGGAGAGGCCTTGTTTGCCCCATCATGCTTGGGTGTCCTCTTTCTCCTTCATCTCCTAGGCAGCAGTCTGACCTTGCTGTGATGTGTGTTCCTCCACAAGAGGTGGCCCACACTCAGGCAGGAGTGTGTGTGTGTCCTCTGTTTCCCCACTTTTAAATAAATCCTGTTCTCACTTGTACACTATGTATCAGAACTTATAACTCCGATCTGAATTCCTGTCTCTGGGGCAGGGACGGGAGAGGTGCAAGGACCTGGGTCAAAGATTAAGATACCAAAAGATTAAGACAGCAATTGTGACTCAAGTACTTGGGCTGCTTGTCTACATGCATTATCTAATAGGAATGACAACAAATAAAAAGTAATAATACTGAAATTCTCACCTAGTTGATTACAAGAAAAAAAATAACACTTTCTCAAGTGTGTGTAACATTTCATTTTCATTTGATTTGTTACCTGATTGATAACAACTATTAATTTAAAATTAAGATTAGCTATTATAATTACCCTTTAATAATAACTGAAGCAAATTATTCTAGTTTGCCTGCTGTAAGAAATCATACAATTCAGAATCTCCAGCTCAAAATATGCTACTCTGAGCTAAACCAGAAGAAAAGCATCAGTTCTTTTTATAAAAATAACTTTATTTTTATTGCAAAGTCAGATATACAGAGAGAAGGAGAGACAGAGAAGAAGATCCTCCATGTGATGATTCACTCTGCAAATGACCACAACAGCTACTACTGCGCCATTCCAAAACCAGGAACCAGGAGCTTCTTCCAGGTCTCCCGTGCAGGTGCAGGGTCCCAAGTCTTTGGGCCACTCTCAACTGCTTTCCCAGGACACAAGAAGGGAAGTGGATGGGAAGCGGGGCTGCCAGGATTAGAACCCCTAACCATATGGGATCCCGGCACATTCAAGGTGAAGACTTGCGCCACTAGGTCACCACACCGGCCTCAGCACCCATTCTTGTAATCAGAGATGAGTGATTGAACCTGAGAAAAATATGTGCAAACATGTTTTATTACAGTTCTTAACTTCCTGCTCATATCTCTGCCCTTTTAACTACCCCTAAAGTAAGTCCTTTGCCTTATTGCATTTTTATAATTTATTGCTTTTTACCAAACTCAAGATGGCTTTCATTTTCTTATGAAGGCTCCTGGACCATGTGAGGCTTATACATAGGTTTTAAAAATGCATATGCTTTTCTTCCTATTGATATTACTTATGTCAGTTTCATTTTCAAGCTCAGATTTTAAGAAAGAAAGAAAGAAAGAAAGAAAGAAAGAAAGAAAGAAAGAAAGAAAGAAAGAAAGAAAGAAAGAAAGAAAGGAAGAAAGAAAGAAAGAAAGAAAGAAAGAAAGAAAGAAAGAAAGAAAGAAAGAAAGAAAGAAAGAAAGAAAGAAAGAAAGAAAGAAAGAAAGAAAGAAAAAGAAAGATCACAACAGGGTAGAGCCAAGGTGTCGCCTGCCCTGCAAAGTCATGAATTTCTCATCAGCAAACACAGAAGTCAAACAATTGAACAGCATTTTCAAAGTTCTGAGGCAAAAGCATATATCAATTAAAAATTCTATGCTCAGATCAGCTGTATTTTTGTGTAAGAGTGAAATAATGTTTGGATAAAGACTGGGAAGTTTCATGATTTACAGATGCATCTTGAAATACTATTAAAGGATGCATGAAAATAATGAGATTAAATTAAAGAAAAGGTTAGAATACAAGAAATGATAATATCGGTTAACAGAAAAATCACAAATATACTAGCTAAAAAAATAGCAAGGCAATATTTACAAAAATAATTGAATAAAAATCTTTGAGTCGAAACATTTGAGTGTTAAAGAAGATGAAAGAAGTTAAAGCATTCTAACCTATGTTTTGTTCCTAAGGATGGTAGATATCCTAAGTTATATTTTAACTCAAATATATATTTTATGACAAAATATGTGGCCCCGACAGTGATGAATTTAATGTGAATATAAAAGGAAGTAACAATGAGAAAGATAATCCAATGGAAAGCAGGAGATTATGAAAGAAAGCAAATTAGAATGCAAAATAAAAAATTAGGGGTATAAAATGAAGGTAAATAGATCAAATTTGCAATTAAAAGCAAGGAGAGTATTTCAACATTTGACTATAAATGAAGCACAACTGTATCCTGTTTATGCATGCACAAATTTATACCCCAAAACATGTAAGAGAAAAATAGGGAAAAATGCGTTCCAGATAAAAATTACCCCCATGATTGTTGTAGCAACACTAATAGCAGAGATAACTATTGTTTAGTGAAAGTATAGAGTAGTGATTTTATTAAAAAGAAAAATTCTCTAATAAAATGTGCTGTCATCCTAAGGTCTATTTCGTGTACTAATAACACAACCGTTACCTCTCTCTGCCTCAGTCTTGGCTGTGTCTTTGTCTCCATCTGTCCTTCTGACTTTAAATGTAATCTCTGCCTTGTAGCTTCTAATGTATTTAATCAGCATCTATTTGTTGGTTTATGTCCTTATGATATGCACATTATTTTGTAAGACACATAGTGGGTAAGGCATAGTCAGCAATTTTACCCTCACAGAAAAAAAATAGCTTCTCTTTCTCAACTCCATTTTGAAAAATCCTTGGAAGCTTCTCAGAATGAACCAGCTTGTGTCAGGTATTATATTCCCCCTGAGCTAGGGAGGCTGGCTGGGTGCGATATGGCTTCCACATTGGGAAGCCATATAGCTGATGAGGAGGAGGTCCAAATTCTAAGATACTATGAAGGCTGTAATTCCTACAGATGCTTATTACATGTTACCTAGGTCAGTAGGGACTGCTTAATGACCATATGGTTTAGACTAATGTGGACAACTTTTTAAAACACTATTTAAAAGGCTGTGAGTTACAGATACAAATAGAAGCAAGCCTTCCTAACTACATGTGTATTTAATTCAACAAGCTATGGGGATGTAAACTCTTATGAAACCTGGCCTCTGCCTTGCACAGTGCCTGGCAACTTATGGTGGACAGTAGTAAAGTTGAGAAGGAAAAAGGAAAGGACCAATAATCTAACAGGTAGACATGCAAGGTAATAATCTTCAAAATTGTAACTAAGTTAGCATAATATTCACTTATAAGTCTACTGGAGAAATATATATAACTGATAAGAGGATACTTGTGTATGTTGTCTCACCTTAATGAGTCCTTGTACTTTATATTCTACTCTGCCTGAGATTCAATAAATTCACTCTAAGAGTATAATTCCTAATCAATGCCCCCAATTTCTACCTTTATCTTACATGATCCTATGACCACTTTGTGGTTCAATTTTTGTTCTTGTTGTTCACAACACCAGTTTTTCTAGTTTCTCTGATATTGTTTGGTTCAAATGTTTCCCTTTTGTGAAAGGGATTTTCCTTGTCCCTTCATAATGCTGATTTTACTAAATATAATTTTCCTGAGGACACACTTCCAAACATACAGCATCAATTGTCATCCACATGCCTGAGTCCCAACAAGACCTGCGATCCCTCTTCCCTAAATTCCAGATTCACAAATTTACGACTTGCTTATGAATATTGAGAACTTATAAAGCAATAGACAAAATTCTGACTCTTGCTGTACTGTCATAAACAATGCTGACATGAACATGTACAGGTACACAGTGCTTTCATTCTCCTCAAATGGATCTTAAATATATATTTCAGCCTTAAGGAAACAGCATGGAACTAATCTATTAAGGCCTGTCCTCGAAGAGCCCGGATGTGTCATTCTCACCACATCCCACACCAACAAGTTCGGATTTTTGCTTTTGTTTTTGAGATTTATGTATTTATTTATTTATTTAAAAGGTGGAGTTAAGGAGAGAATCACACACACACACACACACACATACACACACACACACACACACACACACACACACGGTGGGGAGCAGGGAGAGGGAATCAAAGATCTGCCTTCCACTGCTTCATAGCCCAAATGGCCAAAATGGCTAGAGTTGGTCTAGGATAAACCCAGGAGGCCAGAACCCCATCCAGATTTCCATGAATGTGCAGAGGCCTGACTAGTTGGGCCACCCTCTGCTGTACCTGGGCCACCTTCTGCTGCTTTCCTAGTCTTATTAGGGAGCTCTATTGGAAGCAGATAAGGTATGCTGACCTCACAGGATGACTGAGAAAAGGGATTCAAGAGTTTATGGCTCCCGGGTCCTCGCCTTGCACGCCCGGGATCCCATATGGGAGCCAGTTCTAATCCCAGTGGCCCCGCTTCCCTTCCAGCTCCCTGCCTGTGACCTGGGAAAGCAGTCGAGGACGGCCCAAGACTTTGGGACCCTGCACCCACGTGTGAGACCCAGAAGAGGCTCCTGGCTTCGGATCGACCGTTGCGCTCACTTGGGAGGTGAATCATCAGACGGAAGATCTTCCTCTCTGTCTCTCCTCTCTGTATATCTGCCTTTACAATAAAATAAATCTTTTAGAAAAAAAGAGTTTATGGCTCCTACATATTGAAAAATTACTTTTCCAGATAGTTACATCAAAAGTCTATCAGCTAACATGAAAGTATATCTGTTTAAGTTTTCTCTCACAGAATTTGGTTTTATTCAATACAAATTTTCTTAGTTCACAGGGTAAAAGTGTTACTATGTTAGGTCCTTTAAAAATAATTTAAATTAAAAATTCATATTAGCTGTTCTCCTCTAACATTATGAAAATAAAGTTTGCAAAACTTGAATAAAACAACTTTACAATGTAGTTAAATCTTTTAAAACTCTTTCAAGAAATTGCTTATTAACTTGTAATGTGGTCACACATGAACTACTTTAAAATCAAAATTATTGCTGATATCATAAGGGAACCCGGTAAGCATTATGTAAAAATAGATCCAATTTTAATGCATTATTGAAATGTCACTGGAGAAAAACACAGTCAAATTATGAATACTTCACTTAGACAGGTCTGCTTCAAAACCTAGCTTTCCTATTTCCAAGTGGATTTTTTTTTAAGCAGTTGCCTCAACTGTCTGTGACTTGGTATCCTTATGTAGGCTTGATTATATTGACCTCATACAATCACTGCAAGCCAACCCAGTCCGAAATTTAAACTGTGTGGGCAGTGGCTCTGCAACCTAGTAGGAACATCTTCCATTGTTCTTGTCCATAACCTCTGACCTCTTTCCATTTTGCTTTTCTCCACTCTCCCTTTGAAAGGAGCTGTATTATCTGGAAGGGAGGTCTCCACGGGGGAATAAACAACAACAAAACAGCTGGCTGGACTAGAATCTCTCTTGTAAGCGCTATCATTAACCTGGAGAATGAGGAAGTATGCTTCCTGACTCACTGTGGTCTGACAGAGCTGAACCTATGATAGTGTTGCATCCAAAGCGAATCTTAAAGGAGTGCCATACACTGAGAACCTCAAGTGAGTCATTATGTGGTTCTTATCCTCTTCACAAGCTGATTCACAGGTACTGACAGAGCTTGGTGCTCAGAGCTTGGGGCTATCACTGTTATTATTCTTACAGGCTGATTTGAAATTACTGACCCTGCCTTTCACTGTCAGCCAAACATCCTAGGGCCAAAACTCAAGTTCAGAAAAGTAACTGGGTGAGGGGAGAAGTCACACAAGAAGCTTCAATTGGCAGGAATAGCATGTGTGTGTCACACCACACCATCACTTCATTAGGATAGCTGGAGCTTGGAGAGAACTTTCAGTTCCCCTGGCTTGACACTCTCCCTGGGGCGTGGTGTACATGACCAATGAACTCTGGATGTACTGAGTACATTGTTTTTGTTTTTGTTTTCCCCTTTAGGATTTTTATCTTGAATAGCATTTCAATTCATTCTACAAATGATCACCACAAAATTAGTGGTTTAGAGTTTATGATAAATCATCCCCAAATTCAGTAATTGTTATATTGTAAGCATCTTCCCATTTCATTCAAAAAGTAAAAATAAATAAATAAAAACAAAACCCTGATATTGTATTTATTGCATGAACTTTATGATCATTTATTTACCTGTTTCTCCAGTATTAACTCAACTAAGGATTTTTCTTTGTTAGAGGTTGGAAACACAGTTCCTGCTTATAAACAGTTGAATAATAAACTTTTTACAAAGTGTTGAGACAAATTAGACTATGCTGGTCTGAAAGTAACTGAATTTGCATAAATATACACAGTAAGAACTTGGGTAGGAGTTTTTGTTTTTTTGCTTTTTAAGATTTACTGGAAAGACTGAAAGAGAGAAAGGGAGAGATATGAATAGATAAAAATATTTTCCATCTGCTGGTTCATTCCTCAAATGGCTGCAATAGCTGGGGCTGGGTAAGGTTGAAATCAGAAGTCAGGCAGTTTATCTGGCCACCCAAGTGGGTGACAGTGATGTGGGGAGATCCTGCTTGGAGTTTCCAAAGGGCCAGAGTACCAGACAGAAATTTTGCAGTTCCAAGGGGGACCTGCAGCATTAGGCTTCACCTGGCCATTGTTAAAGGCTCCTGCTTTTCACCAGGCCCCTCCCATGTCGACCTGTTCGAGCACACTCCTACCTTCTATATGTATATATGACACCTTCTAGGTGACTACTAATAGATTCCTGGTTGAATCAACCACAGACTCTGCGAATTCCCTAATTGGTTCTTATAGAATACATCACTGGCATATACTTAGACTAATTAGACAAATATTCTCATTTAGAACATGAAAATCCTGAGCTAGGGAGTTTGCTGGTCCCTCTTTATGTGTATTGGCTTCCTTCCCCATAAGATAAGTGCTGTATAGGGCCCAGCATGGTAGCCTAGTGGCTAAAATCCTCACCCTGCATACGTCAAGATCCAATGTGGGCACTGGTTTATGTCCCGGCTGCTCCACTTCCCATCCAGCTCCCTGCTTGTGGTCTGGGAAAGCAGTAGGAGATGGTAAATAAGCCTTAAAATCCTGCACCCACGTGGGAAACCTGGAGGAAGGTTCCGGTTCTAGACCTTCTTGCCTCTGGCCATTGCAGGCAATTGGGAAGTCAACCAGTAGACAGAAAATCTTTCTCTCCATCTCTCCCATCTTTCATTTTCCCTGTAGATCTGCCTTTCCAATAAAAATAAGTAAATCTTTAAAAACAAAGCAAAACATAAAGATAAGAGCTATATAGTGTCAGTGGTATGGCATAGTGTGCTAAGCCTCTCGCTGCAGCACCAGCATCTCATGTGGGTGCCTCTTTCTGTTCTGGCTGCTCCACTTCCAATCCAGCTCCCTGTTAATGTCCATGGGGAAGTGGTGGAAGACAGCCCAAATGCTAAGGACCCTGAACACATGTGGGAGACTTAGAGTAAGCTTCTGGCTTCAGACAGACCAAACTCTAGTCATTGTTGCTGGAAGAGCTTTGTCTCTGCCCTTCTTTATAACTCTTTAAAATAAATAAGTAAATATTTTTGAAAAGTTGTGACATGTCAAGAGTGAGAGTTGCACAAAGAGCAGTTAGGAAGGTTTCATCCCAGTCTGGCTATAACAGGAGACCCATGAAAACAAATACCTGGTTAAAATTTCTGGGACTTGGAGGTAAGTCCTGCTGAGCTGGACTTGCAGTACTACCTGGAGAGTGCAAGATACAGGGTGGGGCATGGATCCAGAAGGGAAACTGTGAGCGCTTCTCTGATGGGCTACAGCTCCCACAGGTGAGCATGAGAACCAGGATGAGGGGCAGGCCTGGCTGCACAGGTGGTGGCACTCACTAGGTCAAGTGTGGAATGGAGGGTAGAGTTAGTTGGGTTGAGTAGAGTATTTAGGTTGAGTTAGGATTCAATGCCCAATGATATGTACAAGAACTGAACGGGAGGTGGGACAGACCAGAGCAGTCCACTGTACATGCTAGAGGGGCTGGCAATGGGGGTAATTGGGGGTCTCTCTGACTGGGCTGCAGCTTCCAGTGGTGTATGTAAAGGATGAGTGTGTAGTAACCAAAATTGGGCTGGACTACAACATCTATTGGTTTGTGTAAGAGACAGGGCTGGATACAGGTCTGACCTAGCAATTTCAGCTATCAGTGTGTTGGGGGCAGGGCTGATTTGGGAGACAAAATGAACTGGACCCCATATATCTGGGATCACTTCAGAAGAGGTTTCTTTGAGGGTGCCCCCAACTAAACTAGTAGACTCATAATTCCCACCATGGCTCTCCACGTGCCAAGACCTATGATCTGACAGTGGCATGTGTCAGAACTGGGTCTCTTCAGTGGCTTAGAGCAGTGAACAGCATACCCAGATGTACATGGAGAATTTGGCAGTCCATAGGAGCTTGCAGAGGACATGTGGTACCATAGCAAAAGGGGGGCAAAATAAATTGGTCAAATACCCAAGCATTGAAAGCAAATTTCTGGGCAAATTCAGAATCTAAGGAGGGCTATGTCAGCCAATGGACCTTGGAAAGTGTTCCTTATTCTTGGATCTGCAAGATCGACAGCATGTCAGAACTATTGAAACCACTTGAACAGAACCCTCAGAACATGCTCCACATAAGGGGCCCTGGGATGACATCAGGTGGTTGTTCTCCATCCTTGGGTACTGAGACAGGAGGCTGGCTGACATCTCCCTTTTTTCTCCCCCTTCCCCCAGATACAGGAAGGAAGAAAAAATGTGGAAATAATGGTCTCACCCACTTTTCCCTAATCCTTAACTCTTCCCACCCTGATCAGCTTTATAAACACCATTAAAATATTTTTTTTACAAAGAAAGAAATTTAAAAAGAAAAAAAAAAACTTCTGCTTTTCCTGAGTTTTATAGTACATTATAAATCTGCCAGAGGTGTAAGTTATATCCAGCAGGGATCTAAGATCTGTTGAAACTAATTTTGCCAATAATTAAAGACTTCCTTTTTCCTTAAAAGTAGATTCTTTGAATTACTAGAACAGGATGGTGAAGGGAGGGAAGAGGTTAAGTGCCATTTAGCCTAGTGCTGTAAGTTGGGCCTTCTCGCTACAGAGTCCTCATATACATATACAGAGTCTCAGCATGATTCACAGTGATTCTCTGTGTTTGGAAGAACACACTTTGTATCCAATTAAAGTAAAAAGAAAATTAAGCAAAGCATTGGAGATGGCATTTCCATATCCTAGAAAAGGAAAATAACCAGAAAATATTCAAGGAACTGGCAGGAGGGAGCAATCCTGGTTGATTGACAGTAGTGCTCCCCAGACACAAGAGCATAGGCAAGGCTGGCTGGCTTGATTGCTAACAAGAGCCCAACAATGACCATTACAAGTAAAAAAAAAAAAAAGCTTATGGAAGCACAGATGAAAAGATGAATCAGTCAGGCACACAGCTTCTTTCATTTCTTTTTCCTGGAGTCCAATGTTTTTATACTTAGAATCTACATCTGTTAAATGTCGCCCTCAACTCCTTGAGGATGGGATCCTGACCCGCCAGCCCCTTGGTGACAGTTTTGCTCATTCTAATTGCAGGCTGTCCTCTTCAGCAGCGATTTTTGACTGAACAACTGCTGCCCTTCCACCACTGACTCAATCTGCAGTTGCATAGATGCGGAGGATGACTCCCAGATAATTACCCTGTAAAACAGTGTCATTAGCAGTATTGATGTTTGCCCATGGATTGCTCCAACTGTGTGTGCAGTCATCAGTGCTGGCTCAGAACAGATACATAAGATACAAAGACTGAGTACCAAACAAGAGTTTCCACTGCAAACTATCATTTGCTCCACCTCCCCCTACCTTTCGTACAAGGTGATACCTGTTATACACCAACTACCAAGGAGGCTGGTGATATGTTGTGTTTACTAACTATATTGTATTTTCTGAATAGGAAATGTACATGTGAGTGCAATCTATTTGCCTCAAAAGCCACAAATAACACAAAAGAACAAAGGCTGTCAATCTGTGATTCCAACCACCTGGACACCATCACGGCAAAGTGTTCACTCGACTGTAATCTGAATTGAGTGCAGAAAATTGAGTTTATCATGTCAAGCTCTAGCAGTTTGTCTGAACACAGTTACCAAAGAAATGACATGAAGTGCAGGCCAATAATCTCTGGGAATGATTTCCCCAGAATGTGACTCTCTCAGCTCTGCTGTAACATTGGTTTCATTTTCACACAGAGAGAAGTTGAGAAAACAGTCCACACTCACCGGACAGCAGAAGAGCCAATGATGCCAGCACCAATGCGACTTGAAAAGGAAGACAACAAATTTAGTTACGACCCAATACAGGTGGAGGTTCCAGGGAGGCCAGCCCCCACGCTCGGCTCCCTGACCTCTCCGTATTAGTCTCCACAGACATGGGAGTTTCTCATCATAACTTAACAAAACGAAATAAAATCAGGACAGACCTATTTTTTTGTGTTTTTGTTTTTGATTTTTTTTTTTAAATCCATGCGATGTCTCTAAATCTAATGGCCTGAATAATCTGAACCTGCCTTGGAAATATATCCTGATGCACCTCTTGCATTTTCTTGTCTGTACACCCAATACTCTTGAGATGTCAGTGTATATTGTTTTCACGATGCATAATACCATTTGCTCCATCACCTTTCGTGAAAGAAAAAATAATTACTGGCCTCACCACTTTTTACTATCAAGATAACATGAATAATAACTACTGAAAGAACTTTTGACTATGAAGATGAATATAGGAGATGGTTATGGGTTACATGAAAAATTGTGACATTTCTTTGAAGAGTCCATTTTTTTTTAATATTCAAGTGTTAAATTTTGAATGAGAAATTTCTAATTAATATTATTTTTCTAATTGATTGACTAACATAATAAAATATTAAAGTTAAAGGAGTTTTGAAGACCACCTGGGAAAATATTTCATGTTTCTTTGGAAATATTATTTTTATTGCCATGTAATATGAAAATATTCCACAGTATGGTTATAGCATAACTTAACCTTAGCTTACTATTATGTGTCTTGGTTGTTTCTGGACTGCTATTTCAACTAATACTCTAGCAAACATTCTTACAACTAATCTTTGATCAAACCACTGGCCACTTGTAAGTTTTTAAGTTTCTACAAACCAATTTCTCACTCTTGTTTATGCATTCCACATTTGTGCTTTTCATTTGCTTAAATAGTTCTTCCAATAAAAACACATGGGAGGGCAACAGTAAAGTCCTCTTAGTATCCATCCAGTTGAAATTATTTCATCTCAATTTTGGATTTTAACTTAGCAATGCAACATATTTCACGTTGACAGTTGTTTCCTTTCTTTCCTTTGAAATGCTGCATTATCCATAAGGTATCCAGCTTTGCTCGTAAAAACCTATTTACTAAGTATTGTGGCATAGCAAATTAAGCCACCGCTGGTGATGCTGAGGTCCCAACTGAAGCACTGATTGGAGTTCCTGATACCCTAGTTCTTATCCAGCTCCCTGGTAAAGTGTCTGGAAGAGCAGCAGAAGATAGTTCAAAAACTTGGGACTCTGACATCCATATTTGAGACCAAGGTGGAGTGCCAGGCTCCCAGCTTCATTTGAGGGATAAATCAGAAGACCTCTTTATGTATTTCTATTTCTCTCCACCACTATGCCTTTCAAAGAAAATAAATCATAAGACAAACAAACAAATAAGCAAACTGACCAACTAAAGTCTCAGATATTGAGAAAGATAAGTATCCTTGGCAAGGAATTCATTGCTGGAGCAATAACCTCAAAGATTCAATTCTTGCAGGTCAAAGAAATCATGACTTAAGTGGATATGGCCAGCCTTCAGTTTTATTTTTGGCAGTACAGGGAGTTTAAGAATAGATGTGTAGGAATACAAGATGTTACAGCCATATGGGAAAAAATTTGGGAGTTTCTCAAAAAGGTAACCTACATGAACTAGCAGTTTCATTTCTAGTTAAATATGTAAGAGGAATGATAACAGAAATTCAGATATTTGTATGGCAGTGTTCATTACAGCATTATCCTCAATTAATTAAAAGGTGGAAACAGTGGCAGGTTAATCCTCAGGCTGCAGTGCTAGCATCCCAAATTGGTTCAAATCCCGGCTGCTCCATTTCATATGCAACTCCCTGATAATGGCCTAGGAGAGCAGGAGAAGGTGGCCCAAGGCCTTGGGCCCTTCTACTTATGTGGGAGACCAGAAGAAGCTCCTGGCTCCCAGCTTCAGAGTGGACCATCTCTGACTACTGTAGCATTTGAAGAGTGAAGCAGCAAATGAATATTTCTCTCCCTCTCTCCTTCTCTCTCCCCCTCTGACTTCCAAGTCAAATAAATATTTTTAAAGGGGGAATAAACAAACCAAAACTCCAGAAGATGAATGGATAAATGTGCTTTAGCCCTAAAAAGGAGCAAAGTTCTACTATTTGATACAACATAGATACACCATGAAAATAGTATATTAAGGGGAAAAAGACAAAAAAGGACAAGCACTGCAAAATTCAATTGTGAAATATCTAGAATAGACAAATTCCTAGAGACAGAAAGTAGATGGAACTTTCCAGTGGCAAAGTTAAAGGAGAATGAGGAGATTTGATTGACATATATAGTGGTAATGGCTGCACAAGATTGTGAGTGGAATATATGTCACTGAATTATACACTGGAAATAATTACCATGGCCAGTATTAACATTGCAAATACATATGAATTGGACTGAAAAATTTAATCCTTGAAGAAAACCCATTCATGACATATAGAGAAGTGTTTCTTAAATTATACATAAAATATGTCTCTATAAAATTTAAATGAATCCAACTACTATGAAATAATTTGTTACTAGAGATAGAGTAATGACAGCAATCCAGAAAATAAGAAGAGGAATTAATTATCATGTCCTGGAAATAGAGAACTTCTTTTCTCTTCTTGAGACTTTAGAGTGTTTCAAGACTGAGAGAGTATGTGTTCCTCGAATGGTGTGTCCAAGGGCAGCTAACCATGGGAAACAAGAGGGGACCCTGGGCTGCTCATCAGCCCCTGCTGCTGCCTGTTTTTGAAACTCAGATGATGCATAGCCACCACCTGAAGAACTCAGATTTAGTGAAACATCTGCTGCGGCTGCCATGGAGACTACAGGGAGAGAAGATCCATGGGGAGGAGGCTGAGCTTTCCTGAAAAGAACACAAAAATGGACTGTAATTAACGTGGATCACAGGCTCTGGAACCAGACACACAGACTCCCTACATCTGAGATATGTGACAATGGCCATGTTTGGCTTCTGTCTGCCTCTGCTTTTTCATCTCTTAAATGAATGGCACAATAGTATCTCTCTCCTGAGGACTTGGTGAGAAATAAACTGCCTATGGATTTAGAAAGCACCTGTAAGTATCTGTCACTCAGAAGGTACTTCAAATAATAGCTCTAATAGTATTAATCATCTGTATGTTGGAGATGGTAGGGCTTGCCAGGTCATTGCGACGTAAATGGCTAACTCTGCACCTGGTAAAAATTGGGCTCAAACTGGGCAAAATGATCCTGAAGATAACATCAATGCCTGGGATTCTGCTGGCCTGATTCTCACCTTGCTGGGACAAGGGTAGATAAAACTACACAGAGTACACTGTTGACTTCCAGTAAGCACCTGCCATGGGGTCTTTTTGCTCACCAAGGTCCACTTTACCAGAGTGGATAAAGCTCTCTGTGAGAACACATGGCCCTCTCCCAGGCAAAAAGCATAAAATGACAGCTGCTTACATGCAGGGAGACTAAAGCTTTATTTCAGATCTCCCCACCTGCTAGGCAAGCTACAATCTTACTTTAGTAGGCCATCCTTTGTACGATAGAAGACTTTTCTATCTTGGCCAGTTGTCTCCCAGCCTTCTTCAGACCTGGCCCTTAAATTTAACAGAGGTAAGAGAAGATCCCTGGGACAGAGAGTCATGTTAGGATCGAGGAGTGGAATGAAGGAAATCCCCTGTGAAAGGTTGGAATCTTGGGTTATGAACAGCCCCAAAAACACCATTGCGGTAATTCTGAATTATCTGTACAATTCATGATATTTGAAATTTCTGTATGCTCTTGTCTGAGGAGATACATCATGGAAAACTAAGGACTGGTCTCACCAGCCTGGGTTCTTCAGTGCAGTGCAAATAGAAGCTGACAAGGTGGCAATTACCAGCCTGGACATGGTATTCTTGGGAGCTTATGCTGGAGTAAAAGGAAGACATCACAGAAGAAAGAATTCCAGGCATGTTTCTGGAATCAGGAAGATGCAGTGTCTTCCTCTCAGCACATGACATATCAATTTGCACCTAGCTTGGTATTATGTTTGGGCACTACTGGATTTTTTTTTTTTCTGCTTGTGATACACTCAGAGTGGCAAGTGTTGTTCAATATTACCACCCCAGGAAGGTCACGAATCACACTGGGCCATGCTGGGCATGCGTACAAGTTGGGGAAGACCCTAATAAGACAGTAGGGGTTCTTTTGCTGTTAGGATTCTAAGTTCTCTGTAGCTGCAGCTGGATACATGATTAGGTCAGGAGATGGATACTTGCCTAGGTAGGAGGAGTCTGTCCTGTGTCACAGGTAAGTGCTCAAAGGAAAACAGCTTGTTGGTAACTCCTACTTTCACACTGGAGTTATTCCTAGTGAAGGCGGCTGAGAATTCCTGGGCACCAGAGCTGTAGGTTCCATTAGCCTTCATAATCCTTCTCCATCCCAGCCCCAGGCAGATACATTATCTGTCAACATTTCAGGGGAAAACACTACAAAGGTCACAATACAAACAATGACCAGCACATCTGAGTTTTCAATTGCACATTTTATTTGCACCCACACATCTACTGGAAAAAGCTACAGAGCTGCTATAGATGCCCCTTTACTACTCAGACCCAGTAAAAGCCCACAGAGGCACATAGGCTAGGCAGATGAAATCATCCCCAACATGCTGGGAGGGACAAGGGTCAAGTCTTTAGGGGGACAGCAAAACTCGGAGCCAAGGAGAAACACTACAGATACTTGGATGGGATGTGGGTCAGGAGAGAGGACTTTCACAGAGGCAGGACTATATCAGGTCAGTAGGAAGAAAGGCCTGGAGGCCAACCCTTGCCCAAGAAAAACAAGGCTGTGAGGAAGTTTGAATATTGTGCCACCAGCAGCAAACACAGATACAATGGAAACACAGAAACAGTTCAGCGACAAAAGGCAAAACTGTTAGGAGTTGATTTTCAGCCCAAGACACAAAGCCAACTCAGATTTCTGGATTTTTCCATCCTTGTTCACATCACAGTGGCGCAGGAGAATCTCCCGGAACTTATCAAGGTCCGGCCCGCTGATGCTCGGCTGAGGATGACAAAAACAGAATGTCAGTTAGGGCAGCTACTGGCAGTCCCACCTGGGAATACCTTCCGATGCTGCCCAAACTGGGAACAGAGTCACCTTCCAAGGCTTCTGACTTGGATTTTTCACAGCGAAAAAGCTGAAGAGGGATCCAAATGTATTCGAGAAAGATTTATGCACAATGATTTTTATTACAGAACAATTTCAATCTCACACACATAAAACAATCTGAACACATGGCAATCAAGAAATGTTTAGAGAAATTATGATCTAACAGCAGGTAAAATATTTTATAGTCATCAAATGACTATTACTAAGAAATAATTTTAATATAATTTCAAACATTTACAAAAAATACTTAGCAGAGAAGTCATCCTCAGCATATTTATTAGCATATAGAGATCATATTTTTGAGATATCTTTTTTCTATTTCCAGATTTTTCTATGATATATAATTTTTGCAAATTAGAAACTGAAAACAGAAACATTCATAGAGCTTGCCCCTTGGAGGATCATGTGTTATCTTTTAGATCAGGTATTGCTCCCACTTGCCAACAACCTTCCCTCCAACAACAGAGGAAAACACACAGGGATTTGCCAGGAGAAAGAAAGAACTTTCTTGAATCCTAGGGTGGGACCATTCATCCCCTGAAAGAAACATCCAGGTCATCTCTAGCTGTCCATATAATTGACATCTAACATGACTATTCACATTTCTACCTCATTAGAAGATGATGAATTTCTTTATTTCCTACTTTCTAGTTTACGTTCACATTCTTAACATTGGTTTCTTGCTGTGCTGAGTGAATCACGGGCTCTTGAAAATTCTTGTGTAGAAATTATGTGTATATAATTGTTCACTGGATTGTATGCTTAAAATGATGACAAGAAAGTGTCATGTCCAGTGTACTCATCATAAAAAAATAAACAAAACAAAACAAAGAAAGGGGCCTGGCATGATGGCTCAATGACAGAAGATCTTTCTGATTCTGCTTCTCTCTGTAAATTTGCCTTTCCAATAAGAATAAAATCTTTAAGAAAACAACAAATAAGAGAGGATTTTGGGAAACCTTTCTAGGTGATGGATACAACTGTAACTTTGATTGATATGATTTAATGACTGTATACTTTTTTCAAACACATTAAATTATGTGCTTCTGAGAGATCTGGTTATGTCTGTGTTATCCCTCAACATCACAGTCTTGGTACCCACTCCATAGGGAGGGTGTCAGGTATCAGACAGGTGTGCATAACTTGTCCACAGACACACAACCAACATCTACCAACAAATGTTATATTTGTCAGGTTCCAAGATACATCATTTTATCCTATCTCCTTTCCAAAAGTTTCCAACCTGTTCTTTCAATAGAAAAGGAAAAGAGAATAAAATGGGGCAACATAAGAGGAGGCCCAGGCACTGCCACCACAGCCACCCTCTGTAAGCATTGGTCCAAAATCTACACTTATGGCAAATTCCAGTTCCAGCAAAGCTCCAGCCAGGCCTCCCAGCTGCTTCTACAACCCAGCACAGTGTGACGAGATGCCAGAAAGGTTCTTTAGCAATAATGACTCCTCAGGCCCAGGACAAGCTTATTTCGAAAGGCCTGAGATAAACTTTAATTGTAGGTCCCAGCATGATGTCTCAGATGTACTGGAATTGTATATGGGTGCCAGTTTGTGTCCCAGCTAGATGCTCCATTTCCCATCAAACTCCCTGCCTCTGGCCTTGGAAAGCAGCAAAGAATGGTCCAGAGCCTTGGAACCCTGCACTTGTGCAGAAGATATGGAAGATGCTTTTGGCTTCAAAACGGCTCAACTTTGGCCATTGCAGCCATTTGGGGAGTAAACCAGATCTGTAAATCTGCCTTTCCAATAATAAATAAATACATACATATATTTTTTTAGAAAACTTTAGTTTTGGTAAAAGAGGAAGAAGATATATGCAACTAACACTCATTCTGACCGGCTATCCACACTGTGATTTTGCAGACTATAGGGTCAAATAAGTGCCCTCTAACTGATGGCACAAAAGACGCTTCTTCTGATAGTAGCTTCATGTCATTGAAACTCAATCGTAAGAAAGCAAGGGAGATTTATCAGGTTTCACAGAAACTGAAAGGTTAGTAAATAGATCACATCCCTTGACTTTCTCTCTAGCATTAACCAGCAGCCTCACTGATTCCCACAAATAAACAAAAGAATCTATCAAATTGCTACCCCAGGCTATGTGGCTAGTAACTCCCAGCTTCATGAAATTACCTGAACAAGCTCCATCATGTCTTTGACAAACCCATCCACTTCTGGGCCTTCCAGGGCTCCAGTCTTACTCTGAAGAATAAAAAGATCCAACCAGTCAAATACATTTTCGTAACTCAAAAAATTAGGCAAATGGACCAAATCAGTATCCTCTTAAAATCACAGATTTAGAAACAGCATGTTTCAATGTATGTTATTTATACAGGATGTGAATCTTTAACATGAGTTAAACAATTCATTGCAAATGAATTAAATTGAAAGCAATGGTTTTGAGTTCCTTAGCACTTGCAAATACTGCTAATGTGACAGACACCTGCTTTATTTGCTACCCAAATAACATTTTTCTGTTTATATAAGTATTAGTTGCACATCAAATTGATCTTCTGAAAGACAGAAAGATACAGTATGAGATTTTTTGTATTATGATTTATTGGATGACCTTGTAATTATTGAAACATAAACTTTTAGAGATTTCAAGATGGCAGAATTGGTAGAGACATGCCAATTTTGGCTGGAATGTGTTACTGAGTTGGGGGCAGACAGAGCTGAAACCCAGGCAACAAATGCAGAGAACTTGGTGGCAAAGAAGTCACAGAGGAGGAGCGGGTGTGGGGGAAGCATTGTGCAATAGGTCTGAGTCCTAGCAGGTAACTGACCACCAGACTTCTCCAGCAGAAGGACGGGAGAGGCAGCCACCCTAGTGGTGGAGGAGGGATGTTTTCCAATAGCAAAATTACAGAATTGCAGAATTGGCTGATTCTGAGGAAAAAAAAAAAACAGAAGTCCTCATGGATGGAATTGCAGGTGAAGCACTCGCCCCTTGCCCCCGTGGAATGGCTGGACTCACGGGCAATGGGCATCATTTTGGTGGAAGCTCAATTCCAGTGGTTGAGGCTCTACATGGGGACCGGAAAGCTCCCTGAGACAGCTGAGTCTTGGGAGTATCCTTAGTGTGGCTTTTGTACAACCTCGCCCTCCCACAAGGCAACCACCTAACCCTACACTACAAATACATTTCACTGGTTGTGTCAGGAAATAGGTCTTTGGTCCACAATGACTTAAGAGACTGTACCGGAAGCCAACAAGGCGCAAGCAGAACACTCCCTGGTCACAGAGAAACTCCTTCCTAGGCCAGAGGAGAAAGAGCTAAAGTGGAGAAGTCATAAAAAGTAGACACAGGAGCAAGTCTTCTCTGCATGGCCAGAGCAGCACAGCCCCTGGTCAAATTAGGGTCATGTGTGCAAAATCCATTGGACCCTGTGTCTATATAACAGGGTATAGTGGTTAGCTAGGTTCCGAGCACACACAGATCTACACAGGTCTCCTATGTGGCACTTGTGCTGCCTGAGTGGAGATTACAGTTACTGAGGTATAATCTGGGTTATCAATCATCATTAAAGAACTGGGCAAAATGGACTTAGGAAAATTCACAAAAGACACCCATTGTGAGACTGGAGGGGAGGGGAAGGAAGTTGGGGGAGGGGAGAGACCCCCCAACACCAAATAAACTGTATCAAAAAAAAAAAGAAAATGTGATTCAGTTAAAGAAACCTAAGGGCGGGCATCTGTCCCAATGATTAAGAAACACAAAATCCATGCTCTCTTGTCAAAGTGCCTGGGATGGATTCTAGACTCTAGCTTTTAATTCCAGCGTCCTGATGATGTGTATTCTGAGAGGCACCAGATGATAGCACAAGTGCTTGCCACCCACATGGGAGACCTATGCCGAGTTCCCAAGTCTTGGCTTTAGCCCAGTGCTGGCTACTGCAGGAATTTAGGAAATGAGCCAACAGAGGGAAGAGGATCCTCTTCCCCTTTATCTCTCTAACAATGTAAATACATCTGATAAATATAATCATTAAAATCCCAGGATGTTAATCTTGTTCATAATAATTACATTTTTTTGTGCTCTGCATATTAGTTGTCACAAATCAGGGAAAACATGACATTTTTTGTGGGAGTGACTTATTTCACTAAGCATAATTGTTTCCATTGTATCCATTTATTTTCTTCTACTTGCTGTATGTTGATATTTTTACCTTTGGAGTATTAAGCTTATGATAGTGAAATGAGAAATGAGAATATGCCATTGTAAAATTGGGAGAAAACGGAGATATACGGAAGAAGGGGGTAGAGTTATAAGTTTAGAAGGGTTAGAGTTAAAAGCTTCTAAATGTGGAGTATGTGAATGTGCTTCTAATTGTGCAATACATGATTTTTATTCACCATATAAATAAATAAAGCTAACAAAAATTTAATTAATAATAAAAAAAGGAAGAACCGGGAAGAGATTGTGTTCACAATGCTAGTCGTGATCACTATCTTGCCAGTGAAGACAAGAGAAGTGAAGACACCCAGCCAGGGTGTCACCCTGGACTCTCACCTGACACTTGAACATCAACTAGAGTATACGGCCCACTCCCAGCACACACCCTGCATTTCCATGAAGAATCAGATAGACCTTTAAACCATGGGACACAGTTCAAAGATAAATTATATTTAAGGGGAAAACCTACAAATTTATGAAATGAAATTGGAATGCTGAAGAAAAATTAAACTGAAATGTTGCAAATCAAGGATTCAATAAGCCAAATGAAGAATATAGTGGAAAGCCTTAACAGAGAGGATTAGGCAAAAGAATCTTTGAATTAGAAGATTAAAGAAAGAAGGTTAAAGAAAGAACACAAAAAATGAGAGGAACAACCACCATAATTAAATAATACAAAGGTAAAGAACACCCAGTAAATCCACAAAGCAAATCTAAAGCAAACAACAAAAAAACTATATTAAAATGATAACACCATGTCACTACCTTTCAATAATTACTCTGAAAACAAATGGACTAAACTCTCAAATCAGACAGGATTAAAAACAAAAACAATACCCATCTATCTGCTATCTACAAGAAACACATCTTACCAACAAAGATAGACACAGATTGAAAGTGAAAGAATATAAAAAGATACTCCATGACACTGCAAAGGAAAAGTGAGTAGGTGTAGCCATTTTAATATCAGACAAACTAGACCTTAAGTCACACACAAAAAAATTAAAAGCGAGACAAAGAAGGCCGTTACATAATGATCAATGGATTGATTTAACAGTAAATGACTAGAGTCAACGTAGATGCACCCAATGCTAGGTAACCTAGACATTTAAAACAACTGTTAAAAAAAATAAAAATAAATAAAACAACTGTTAATGTGTCTGAAGAGTACAGTAATAATGGGGGATCTCAATACTCTACTATTACCAATGGACAGATACGCTAGGCATAAACTTCACAAAGAAACAACACAGCTAACCTATACCATGGATCAAATGGACTTAATTGACATGTACAGACTATTTCATACCACAGATGCAGAATAAACATTCTTTTCACCAGTGCATGGAATCCTTTCCATGATAGAGAACATCAACGGCTATAAATCAACCCTGAGCAAATTCAAAATAATTAAAATCATAGGATGTATGTTTTCTAACCACCAGGGAATGTTGCTGGAACCCAACAACTCAAGAAATTACAGAAAATATGACAACACCTGGAGACTGAACAATATGCTTCTAAATGAACAGTGGGTCATAGGAGAAATCAAAAAGGAAATAAATTCCTGAAAACAGATGGAGATAATAACAATGTATCAAAAAACATATGGGACACAGCAAAGCAGTGCTAAGACTAAGGTTCACTGCAATCATTGCTTACATCAAGAAATTAGAAAGGCAACAAAGAAATGAGATATCAGTGCATCTGAAGGATCTAGAAAAATGGCAAACCAAACCGCAAAAAAGCAGAAATAAATAATTAAAATAAACAAAATGGAAACAAAAAATATGTAAGATCAATAAATTGAGTTTTTTGTTGAAAAAAATAACAACATTGATATCCCATTGTCCCAGTAAAATCAGAGATGAAAAGGGAAATAGAACAATGATATCACAAATATACAAATAATCACCATGAATTACTGCAGTAACTGTAAACAACTATATGCCAATAGTTGGAAAGTCTAGAAGATATGGGTAGATTTCTGGCATATACAATCTACCAATACTGAATAGTGAGGACTGAAAACCTAAATATATCCATAATGGGAAAGAAACTGAATCAGTAATACTCCCCTTACAAAAGTTCAGGCTCAGACAGCTTCACTGACAAATTCTACCAAACCTTCCAAGAAGAACTAATTCCAATCCTCCAAAATCTATTTAAGATAAATGAAGCCATCATTGCCTCAATTCCAAAACCAGAAAAAGATACAACAAAGAAAGAGAACTATAGAGCCATACAGCTGATGAATATAGATACAAAAATCTTCAACAAAATACTAGGTAATCAAATCTAAGAGCACATCAGAAAGATCAATTACTCAGAGAAGGTGGAATTTATCCCTAGTATAGGGATGTTTCAACACATGCATTTCAATAAATGAAAGTATTTGATAAATATTCAACATCCCTTCATGCTACAAATCTTAAGCAAATTGAGCATAAAATGATCATTGCTTTACACAGTCAAGATAATACATGAAATTCCCAATGCGAGCACCATCTTGAATGTTCCACTATGATCTGGAGCAGACATGGGTATCCGCTCTCACCACTGCTAGGTCATTAGTCCTGGAAGCTCTAGCCAGAGCTGTTATAGAAGAAAAAGAAATCAAAGGATACAAACTGAAAAGGAGGAAATCAAAACTCTTCCTTTTTGCAAATGACATGATACTCTACGGGGAAACCAAAATACTTAATTAAAGGACTACTAGAACTCATAAGAGAATTTGGCAAGGTTGCAGGATACCAAATCAACACACAAATATCAATGGCCTTTGTCTACACAAATAATTTCATGGCTGAGAAATAGTATATTAGATCAGTCTTGTTTACAATATTGGCAAAAAACTTAAATATTTTGGAATAAGCTATGAATAATCATTATAAAGAAAACTACAAAATTTTAAAGGGAGAACTCTTGAAAATTTTTGCAGTTTCCTGCTTATTTTTTTCTTATTTTATCCTATCTTGTGCTCAAGGAATTCAATCCGTTTATTGCACTATGCTTTAGAAGCATTCTTTTCTTCCTTGGGCTGCATAATTGGTCCCACAAAAAATGCAGGTTTATGATAAATAGCTATGACCTTACCCCTATTTGGGGGAGTTGTATTTAAAGATTTTTGTAATTTTACAAATGAACTTTAAGTGCTGAAAGTGGGAGGAACTTTGCCTTAGTATTGATTCAAGGACAAAAATAATACGATTTTATTCTCTTCTCAACCATAAATACTTCTTTTGATCACTTTTTACTTACCTCTTATAAATTACATTAAAAATCTAAGAACGTTCTGAACTAGCAACACTCAGGTAGGATTGCTACACATCACAGGAGGTCATGGTCTCTGGATACACTGTCACATGTGGCTAAGCCTGAGTTCCTTGCTAATGGTGGCCAGCACAACATGAAGAGACATACTTACGACATCATAGTGGGCAAAGATTTTCTCAAAGTCTCTCTTCCTTTCTTCAGTAGAACAGGCCTGTGTAGAGAAAAATACATCAGCCCAGCAATGTGAAACTTTAGTGGAACAACTTTCAGCCAATGACGCTTACAATCCCATGATTTCTGTTTTGAATCTGTCATTTTCTAAATAAGTTAAAATATCAGACAAACAGATCCTGGCACGTCAGCCTAGTGGCTAAAGTCCTTGCCTTGCTTGCACCGGGATTCCATAAGGATGCTGGTTCGTGTCCTGGCAGCCCGGCTTCCCATCCAGCTCCCTGCTTGTGGCCTGGGAAAGCAGTGGAGGGCAGCCCAAGGCCTTGGGACCCTGCACCCGCATGGGAGACCAGAAGAGGCTCCTGGCTTCTGGCTTCAGATCAGCTCAGCTCCGGCCATTGTGGCCACTTGGGGAATGAACCAGCAGACAGAGATCTTTCTCTTTCTTTCTCTTCTCCTCTCTGTATATCTGACTTTCCAATAAAAATAAATACATCTTTAAAATAAAAAGATCAGACAAAGAGCTATCTTCCTTTCTTCTTTTCAAATATATAAAGAAAAATGAATGACTTAAATGCTTGTTGAGATAGAACACAACTTACATCCATTTTAAATTGCAGAAGGAAGTTTTCCTGAAGAGCCAGAATCCTAAATGAGGGAAAAAATTAACATGATGATCTGTGAGGTCTAAATTATAAAGCTCCAGTGTGGGAGAGAATGAGTGATTGTCATTTATCTTACAGAACAAGATGGACATATAAAATATAAGAATTCCTACATCCAATAAACAAAGAAAGGGAGTGATTTTCATATGGATTACTGGTCGGAAATGGCAGAGTATGGGCTGTTGAAAATTCTTTACTCCATGTAAATAACAAGAAAACTAGAAAGAATGGTTAAAGTGGCTTTTGTAGAAGTTTGAAGAGAAATTAAAGTCTCTCAGTGGCCTCAGGAGTACTTATTCTGAAAAAAAAGAAAAACAGCTCAATTCTAAACCTTAGTGAGAACAGCAGATGTTGGGATATGCTTCTTGGCACAGCACACACATGAGAAAGATAAAATTTCACCCCTTTCCCATAGGAAAATCATGGGCTCACCATTGAGCTAACAGAGACTTCCATTTCCATTGACGTTATAGACTTAGTTCAGAGAAACCACTAAACAGCAATGATGTCAAAAGCAACAAACTTGCCTTATAAGAAATACTGAAGGTTGTTCTAGGTTGAAATGAAAGGAGACCAGAAGCAACTTAAACCTACATGAAGAAATAAATAGCACCAGTAGAGATAACTAATAAGCACATACAAACTACAGCATACAATTGGCTTTTATTTGTGTATGTTTGGCTGATTAAAGCTAGCTTCACAAGGTAATAGCTAAAAATCAGTGCTGAGCAAACAAAGCATAAAGATGTTATTCTAGCAACATGAAGGAGTGAGGAAGGATTTGAACTTTGCAGAAATAACGTTCAGGTGCAATGCTAAAATTAAGTTGATGCTAATCCAAAATTATATTGCTCTCATTAAGATGCTAAATGTAATTCTCTGAAATAGCATACTAGAAAACATTTAACATAAAGGAGGCAGTTAATGGGAGAATAGAAAAATTTCAAAATTAACAATCTGGTCCTACAATTTATGTGAAAACATTAACGACACAGAATAGTCTAAACACTCCTGAAAAAGAACAACAAACTTCTGATTTCAAAACTATACATCTTCAGTAATCCGGACAGAATCACATTGGCTTAAAAAACAGCCATGAAGATAAATGGAGTAGACTTGGTCCATAAATAAACTCACCCATTATGGTCACTGATCTTTGACAAGAGAGCCAAGAACATTTAATGAGTAAAGCATACCTTTTTCAAGAAATGGTACTGGGACAAAAGGTATCCATATTAAAAGAATGACATTGGACCCCTATAAACATATAAACAATTCAGCATATAAACAAATCAACCCACAATGATCAAAAACCAAGACACAAAACAAAAACTATAGAATTTTTAGGTGAATTCACAGGAATAAGTCTTCATGAGCTTAGATTTCAGCAATGGTCTTGTAGCTATGACATGTAAAATAAAAACCCTCAAAATATAGATAAGTTAGAATTTATGAAAATTTTAAAAATTGTAATCTTCAAAGGAAACCATCTAACATGAAAACACAATGTACACAATGGAAAAAAATTCCTGATTCAATATCTGATAGGAATCTAGTATCCAGAATATAGAAAGAATTCCTACAATTCAACAATAAAATGATAGAAGTAATCTAATTTTTTAATGAGCAAAGATTCTGAATAGGCAATTCTCTAAAGAAGACAAATTGTTAGTAGATATATGGAAATAAGCTCAAAATCATTAGCTATTAAGGAAACATAAATAAACCTATAATGAGATATTAGCTCATATCCTCTGTGATGCAAACAGCAGCAAGTGTTGACTAGACCATGGAGAAACTGGAGCCGTTGGACACTGCTGGTTGATACGTAGTATAGTCCAACCACTATGGAAAATAAATTGAGAGTTGCTCAGAAAACTAAACATAGAAATTATGAGCCAAAGCTTCCATTCCCAAGTACATTTTTTAAAAATCAAGACATATGTACACACAGAAATATGTATAGAGATGTCTAGAGCAGCATTATTCATCATACCTAAAAGTGTAAACAATCCAGGTGAACATCAATTGATGAATGGACAAAATGTGACATATATTTGTACGACAGAACATTATTCAGCCATGGAAAGGAAATGTGGATCATTCTATAACATCAACAAACTTAAAAAAAAACATTGTGTAAAGTAAAATAAAACAAATTAAAATAAAAAATAAAAAGCCTATGTTGTCTGATTCCATTTGTTTTAAGTGGCCAACCCAGACAAGTCCACAGATGTAGACAGTAGATTAAGGGTTTGTAAGAGATGGGGCTGAGGAGTAGTTGCTAATGATATGGTATCTTTCTGGTATATTGAAATATTCTTAGTGGTATTCACTGAACAACCTTATGAACATACTAAAACTAAACTGTAGAGTTCAAAAGGGTAAATGTTATTATACATAATTACATTTCAATAAAAATGAATCTCACTTTGAAAAGCAAACACATTTCTGTTTTCTGAAATCTTATCTTTTTGCTTTAGTGAGATACAATCAGTTTCAAAACAATAAAACATTGGTTTCATCCTGTATTCACAGTCATGGGTACATATAAAGAAAAGGAAGGGAAAATGTACAACAATACTCTTTGAAAATTTTTGCTCGACTGAAGGCACAAGGCAGAGAACTAATTTGAGCCAGTTGGAAGACTGAATATCTGGAGTCTGCATCTGTATGGTCTTCTACAGTTTAAACCCATGTTGCCAGTCAGAACACACACTTGAGAAGGGCCTGTATATGGAGGAATTGGTCTGCATTTCAGAGATGGAAATAGAGGGGAAAACTCCCTGTATGTAAATGTTAAGAGACCTCGTTTCTCACTAGTTTCATAGTACTGCTATAGCAAATGGCTGTGAAAAAGGGAATTTAAAACACAGCAGCAAATTACCTACTAGAAGCGAATGCATGAAATGGACCAACTTTTGACAGGGGTATGCTCCTTCTGGAAGCCTTAGGGGAGAATTGCCACCCCACCAACCACAACCTTTCCTGCCAATACAGGCTACCACACTTTGGGATCATGACTCCCAATTCCATGTTCAAGGCTAACATACTGTTTTCAGATCTCTCTGACTCCGACACTTTTCTACACTTAAATAGCCCTTGTTACTACATTAGGCCCACTGAATAATGCAAAATAAAATCTTAAGGTCTGTTGATTAGTGACCTAAATTTTATCTGCAATTTTAATTCATCATAGTCATGTAGTATAAAATATTCACTGATTCCAGGCATTTATTCCACAAGCATCTTTATTCTACCTAACACAGTTGTCATGATGAAACTGGTTTTGGCATTATGCATTGTTTCATTGCCTTGCATTTATTTAATTCCACTTTTTAGTGGAATTCCACTGCATTAGTCCACAACTGCTCATCGAGCCCTCTTGTACAAAACACTCCACTGTATGGGAAATTACTCAACAGATTAATGTGCAGTCCTTATCCTGGAATCTAAGCAGTGTTGTCTCTATAGAACATTGGGACGCATGCCTGGTACATTTTGGTGGTCATGGTAAGAGATCAGGCACAACCAGCAATTTGTAAGGCAGGCCAGGGATGAGAGCTGTTCTGCATCACACAAAAATTTCCACAGCATGAATAGTTGCCACATGTTCTGCTTATTTACACAACTAACAATGTTTTTGTTAAGCATTCGTAATCTACTAATTATGTAAACTTTCCATATGATGTACTGAATTGCATTGACAGATGAATATACTTCACTTTCATTCAGAATTCTACCAATTCTACTTTATAAAATCATACCAAAAACAAGAACAAAGTTGTCAAAAGACCAGCCTCGGATAAGTCAGCATTTGAGCTTCCATATTCATGATAATTCCTCACCAGCTGTGAGCAACTGATCACTTCATTATGCTTTCACTGTGGTTGTATGCATGCACATAAAAATTATTTAAACTGCAGAATTAGCTCAAACTGATGCTCCTCTGTTAACAGCAGGCAGAGTGGGCTCTCCTAGCAAATTAAGATCTGCTTGTTCTGAACTGTATACAACTAAGAGTGCGTGGAACAAGACAGCACTGGGCTACCAGACTAGAAATGAAAGTTGGAGTGCACCCCAGGTGGCTGGAGGATTACCAGGCAAGATTTAGCTTAATATCTGGAAAACTGCAACTTGGAGACATACTATTCCTGTTTGATTCCAACTGAGTTGGAACAATCCCACAGGTTAAGCTGCTTATCACTGTGAGTTGGAGAGGCTTGGAGAAATCACATTTAATTATTGGCAGAGATTATAATACAGATGATTGCTCTCTTGCCAACAGACACAGCAGAGCCCAAACTGCAGTAGACATGCAAAAAAAGCCAAGCTTTAACCTCAAAATACACAGAGAACTAATGTTCCCTTCCCAGGTAATCACAGAAACCAGGAAAAGACCACAACTCAAACGCCAGAGCTCCTTTGGAAGTGAGAGTTCCATTGACCAGAAATATCCACTGCTAAATCTAAACATAATTAGCCAGAATTTGCTTCTCCAACACATTCACATATCAGCCTCTTCTCTCTATTCCTCAAATGCTGCCCCAGACCCTAGCTCTCAGCTAGACAGATATGAATCTTGCCTCCTATTTCCTTGCCAGGCAATATTGTAATAAGCCTTTTCTCAAAAGCTGGTGTCTGGCCCGGCAGCGTGGCCTAGCAGCTAAAGTCCTTGCCTTGAACTCACCGGGATCCCATATGGGCTCTGCTTCTAGTCCTGGCAGCTCCACTTCCCATCCAGCTCCCTGTTTGTGGTCTGGGTAAGCAGTCGAGGATGGCCCAGAGCTTTGGGACCCCGAACCCACGTGGGAGACCTGGAAGAGGTTCCTGGTTCCCGGCTTCAGATCGGCACACCACTGGATGTTGCAGTCACTTGGGGAGTGAATCATCAGACAGAAGATCTTCCTATCTGTCTCTCTTCTCTGCATATCTGACTTTGTAATAAAATAAATAAATTTTTTTAAAAAGCTGGTGTAATTGTATTGGCATCAGTATACAACAAATAACAAGCCTTTCACTAACACTTGTATTATAAACTGATTGCCCTTTATTCTTTCTATGTTATGACCCATACAGTTTATGAACTACCATAGCATTATGTGTGCAGATGGGGCTTTTGTGTGTAAAGATGATTTTAGTAATTAATGAGTCTTAGAACAACACAGTGGAAGGCAGCTATGCTGGCACATCTTCTGATAGTGACACATTCCAGCCTTCAAGGGCAAGGGCACTGTAGGCCTTTCAACTCTCACTAGCCCTGAGAAGTGCATAGCTGAATCAAGGTACCAGGTTGATGGGTGGTTTTAGTGCAGAGAGCAATGAAATTAAAAGTCTTGCTTTTAATCAAACTTTATCTTTTGAATGAGTCTTTCAGACATTTTATGTTTCCTTGCTAGATTTCCTCTCTCACACAGATCTCTGACCTTCATTTGAGATGATCAAGAGAACCAGGTGGGGGCCAGCATGGTGACTTTTCAGGCAAATTCTCTGCCCATAGCACTGGTATCCCATATGGTTTTGGTTGAAGTTCCAACTGCTCCACTTCCAATCCAATAATCCCAAGCTTACAAACTATCAAGGAAGGATGTCCCAAGTCTTTGGGCTCCTGTACCCATTCAGGAGATCTAGAAGAAGCTCCTGCCTCCCAGCATTGAACTGACCCAGCTCCTGACACTGAGACAAGTAGGGGAGTAATTCAATAGATGGAGGATGTGTGTGTGTGCGTGTGTGTGTGTGTGCGTGTGTGTGTGTGTGTGTGTGTGTGTGTGTGTGTGTGTGTGTGTGTAACTCTGACTTTAAGTAAAAGGAATAAAAAGAATCTAAGAGAGAGATAGTGAGTGAATCCAGGCAGCTAAGGTGAGACTATAAGATTGAAATAGTTTCTGTCTTACGCCTTTGGGAAAAACATTTTCTCCCTCTTTGGCTGATCTCTTCCTCATCAAAGTGGCCAACATTGATCATTAAGTTCCAAGCTGTCAATTTTCTGAATATCTTATATTTATTGCAAGGTTGTCAAAAATGGTATATGTGTTGCTGCATGTAAGTCTTTGTCGGTATCGTGTGTGTATATAAATATTACAATAGGTTAGATAAAGATCCTGGGGAAAACAGCTGAGGAAAAACAGACTCATAGCTCCAAGGGCTCAACAAGAAAATTATACAGTATGTTAGATTGACTTCATGGTCATCGGTGAGGAGAGATGCTTCCTGATGCATCCCATTCACAGATATCCTTCAAAACCTTGAAGAGAGCCCAGAAGCATAGCTTAGTGACTAATCTTCGCCTTGCATGCACCAGGATCCCATATGGGTGCCAGTTCATATTCCAGCTGCTCCACTTCCCATACAGCTTCCTGCCTGTGGCCTAGGAGAGCAATAGAAAAGGGCCCAAGTCTTGGGACTCTGCACCAGTGGAAGAAGCTCCTAACTCTTCCACTTCTCCTGGTTTTGGATTGGCTCAGCTCTGGTCATTGTGGCCACTTTGGTACTGAATCAACAGATGGAAGATGTTTTGTCTCTCCTTCTCTCTGTAAATCTGCCTTTCCCATAAAAATAAATAAATCTTTAAAAATTAAAAAAAAAAACCTTACAGAGTCAGCTTACAAGTGAGACTTCTGGGGTAGAAATTTGTGATTCTGGACTTAGACGAATATACTCTGAGAAACAAAGCTGCCATCTCATTGTGATTTGTCACATTAGCTCCTTGACATTGAAAGCTTGGCCTCCCTCCATGGAGTTCTTGCTCCAGCTATGCTGTTGCTTTTTACTTGTCACTGCTGCCCTCATCACTACCCAGTTTTGCCCTCATCACTACTCAGTTTTGATGCATCCCAATCCAAAAGTACCTGGGTTTATAGTTGCTCCTCTAGAAGGTTTATGGTTATAGCAGTGTATTCTAGATCCAATGGTTTTAACCTAATCACCAACTATAACCTCTTTTTCCTCTGGGTGGATAATTTCATGTCATTTCAAGTCAACTAGCTTTGACAAGGCGTATTGACACAGCAACCATATGTCCTAAAATCAGACTCACAGCATTTCTACTGGCACTGGGCCACTTCTGTGCTAATCTTTTCCTTTTTTACATCAAGTGTTCATATGCTTGGGGTCTTACTGTTGATATACCTACTCTCAAAGATCAGAGAACCATGTGGTTGGCTTTCTTTTCCCATGTCTTGAACTAATTGTTTAACATTCTCAAAGAGTGGGGATGGGACTTGGGATTTTTTTTTTCAGTAGCTTCCAAATTTGGGGCCATGGCTACATGACTATCAGGTTTTTGAGGGCAGGGTTGATTTATGATATGTCCCAACTTTTAAAAAATTGCATTGTAGGTCTGGCGTGATGGCCTAGCAGCTTAATCCTTGCCTTGCAAGTTCCAGGATCCAATTTGGGCATCAATTCATATCCCGGCTACTTTACTCCCCATCCATTTTCCTACTTGTGGCCTGGGAAAACAGTAGAGGCTGGCCCAAAGCTTTGGGACCCTCCACGAATGTGGCAGACCCAGAAGAAGCTCCTGGTTGCTGGATCCTGGCTTCAGATTCACTCAACTCCAGCCATTGCGGCCATCTGGGGAGTGAACAAACAGACAAGAGCTTTCTCTCTGTTTCTTCTTCTCTCTGTAAAATCTGCCTTGCCCATAAAAATAAATAAATTTTTAAAAATTTGCATTGTGCATTTTGTGGTAAAGAGTTTTCATTATCCTCATAAATGAATCTTTTACTCTAAGAGACTAAACACCTTGGCAGTTTACTTGGTAAAATGCATCTATTCTTTAGGATTCCAGGGAAAATGTGGTCTCCAATTTCCAAAGGAGTATTTGAAGTCACTAGACTATAGAGAAATATTTCTGAATCTAGAACATTGTTTCCAGGCTACGTACCTTGCCAAGTCATTAAGATCCAACCGACCATCTTTATTTTTGTCAAAGATCTTCATCTGAAAGGCAGAAGGGAAACATTGTTAGAAAAGCCTATAACTGGAATATGAATTTGGAAGACAGTAGATGCTTTGCTGTTTTGTCCATCAGATTCCATGCTTGCTTAAATGGGCTAACGAATCTATGTACCTCAGGAAGTAACTACATCTCAGCTTCTGTGTTAGGAGGATCAGAGTGCTTAAGTTAATAGTGACTTAACATGGCACAGGCTTATTTGAGGATCAAGATGAGCTGGGAGCTCCACTCCATGCTGTGTGTACTCTGAGACACCCACTGATAAAGCAGCTGTTATCCGGCAACATGCCTATTTGCCACAGCAGAGAGGTTGGCAGATTAAAATGTCACTGTCCAAAGCAAGCCCCTCGCCATACCTAGCTTCCAAGAAGCAGAGCCAAACAGTTCTACCATATGCTCCAGAGACAAAATGTAATTGTTTGTGGGATAGCACTGTTACCACAAGACAGATTCGTATTCTACTTAATAATTCTAACTTGGAAATCTATGTATTTGCTTTGAGGCAGGCTTTTCTGATATTACTTCACAAGATATCAACAAACAAGTCTAAAAAGTCTTTATTTTAAGCTCAGTTAATAGTAGAGGATGTTCATGTAACCGATGCACGCACTCTAAATCACCTTTTGATAACCTGTAATACCGTAATAAATGCTGCATGAATAGCTCTTATACTGTATTGTTTAGGGAATGATGACAAGAATAAAAATCCGTATGTGTTCAAAGGACTGCAATTTAAAACAAACCCAATTCTGATCCATGATTGGCTGGACACAATTATAGAGGGTTGATTATGTTATAGAACGCAGAGGAAATCTCTCCACCCCCCTTTTTTTTTAATGAAATCAAATGGAGTTCAAGTAGAAATCTTTCTTTCACACACTGTTTACATTATTAGAGCTGATTTGTTTTAACAAGATAGGAATGGAAAACTTGACATTTCTACATTAACCATGAATCAGGAAGACTGAACCAGTTTAGCAATACAAAGGAGATACCATCCTTTGCATGTGTGAGTTGTAAATTCAGTAAATTGAGACTTTGCAGCATTTTGATACTTCAAATTATTACAAAAGATTTCTATATAGGGAGTGCCTGTAACAAGGTGTACAACTCCTGGCAGCAGTACTGCCTCCTCACAGCAAATGCTGATTAAAGGCAGTTCCCGGGTAAGTGGCCAATCCTTCGAGAAGTGATGACCCCTGTGCAAGGTCCACAAAACAATCCCCAGGTGCTTGCTTGCATCAGTGCTGCCCACCTGACACACATGCTCCTTGACCCTCTGTGGCCTCAGGGTGGATGTCACTATGGCCATCAGCACACCGGGGTTCCTTGTTTACTGTGTGAAGCCACATAAGTGACTATACAGACCCACTGGGAAACCTGGGTTTCTTCAGGCTTATTTGATCTCTCCAGAGCTGCCTGGGAACATGGTCTTGTCAAGTTCAAAAGCAACTGATCACATGTAAAAAGTTTTGAAGATATCTCGGCTGAGTCACACAATGAAGAGTCTCCTAAAGCATTTGTCAGGACAACCATGAGAGGCAAGAAAGTCAAGGAGATAGTCCCAAACAGCTACAAACAAGGCCAAAAGGCAGAAGCAGCAGCTTTTGTGGCCAGGCCAGACCTGACTGCACAGTGTCATGGCACATCAATTAGGCCCAAGCTCTCTGCCACTTCCCAGTTGCTTATCATTAAAATTCCAACCCTACTGTTAGTCAGATGAGTTTGGAATGGGTGTTCTGTTTGGGGTACTGTCAAGCATGCTACCTACAGGTCTCTTTATTTCTCTTTGAGCAGCTGAGGACAAACTCACAGGAGTCACAACATGTTCTGAGTTAACAGCCAGGGTGTGGATGAAGTGATTGAAACAAGCTAAAATATTTGTCCCTAAGTTACTGAGTGTCGTTGAGCCAAAACATCCTTAAAAGCAGTTCATTCTGCCTGTCCTTGTGTGCTGAATGGAAGACAGATAGTCACACACACAGATCCTTGTCGCTGCTTAGAGCCAAAGATACAGATTCCTCCCTCACCACAGGAACTGCATGTATCAGCACACAGATGTCACTGGCAGACACCAGTTTAGTAATAAAAGTTAAACTGCATGTTCCAGGAAGTGTTCTGTGACCTATCCCTGGGTACCAAGAAGAATATCTAGCACAGTAGACATTCAATAAATATTGTTGGGGAAAGACAGATAACATTTGGTGCAGCCAGTAAATGCTGTTTGGGACATTTGCATGTCATATCAGCGTAACTGAGTTTAAGCCCTGATTTCATTCTCTATTACAGCTTCCTGCTAACATGTGTCTTGGGAGGAAGCAGGTAGCTGCTTAAGTAGTTGCATTCCTGCCAGCTAGGTAGGAGACCCAAACTGAGTTTCTGGATCCAAGCTGCATTTGGTCTAGCCCCACACCTGGTAAGCATCTGGAGAGTGAACCTTCATGAAAGATCTTTCTCTCTCTCTCTCTCTCTCTCTCTCTCTCTGTCTCTCTCTCTCTCTCACACACACACACACTTAGATAAATGCACTTGATAATTTTTTTAAAAATTTCATATTTGTTGGGTTAAAAGAAATACAGGTTTTTCTCCTGCTGCTTCTTCTTGGAACAGTTCCTTCCTAGATGGAGGGCTGAGGTATCTGAAGGAGGAAGTTGGGAAGATACTGTTCTCCAGCACAATTGTTGAGACATGGTGAAAGGACCTTAATCACCAGTCTCATTTCCATTACTAATTGTTTGACATTATTCATGCTCAAGCCACACGTTTTTTGAGTACAGACTATAAGAAAAGTGTGGCAGGCTCCCAGAAATGAAACCTGATGTCTTACCAATAAATTTCTTAAAATTCTGAGGGTGATAGTGTTTCCATTTCTTGGGCAAAAGATGCTTTGGAAAGTTATTCAATGTTCTAGTTAAACTGAAGAGTAGTGAAAAACAAGCTACCTTTAAAAATCCTGCAAAGTATTAAAGAGAAGCACCCCCTGAGTCCATGAGGAATACCAGCACAGAACTATTGATCTTCTCCACCTGTCATTTTTAGTCCGGTGTTGTCCACATAGGGTCTGCTTCCTCTTAGCCATCTAAAGCAACACTGGACAATCCTTTGCCCCTAATCTAAATGTTCCTTTTTCATTCATTCTTAAAATCAGTAGCCTCTTTTCAGGAGCAGTTCTGCCTCTGAGGAGTATAGCCAATCATGTTCTACAGCTCCAATCTGTGAAGAACTCACCCCAACTTACCTAAGCCTTCTTTTTGACACCAAGGTGATAAACAGTCATTGTGTGATAACAAATGAAAACTTAGTATCATGGAGACACAAATACTGGCTAGAATTTGATCACTTTGGCACTTGCCAAGACTCATTCAAAGTTACTGTACATCTCTTGAGCCTAGGTTACTTATACTCTTACCTGAACAAAACTTATATGAATCCTTTTTATAGATCCAGTTTATCACTGTCAACAGTATCATGCACACTCAAGGTGAAAAAATGCAAGTAAACCACCATTAAAAAGTACAATGTGCAGCCCCTCCCTTGCCTATTCTAGAAGCAAATAAACCCATACAGTACTGTATGTCCTAGAAATTCTGTAGACACAATGGTCATGAGAGTATGCTTTGTTTTCGTTAACAATTTCTGGTTACAACTCATGTAATCCATGGTACTTCTAAATGAATGACTGTGATTGGGATGTTCAAGATACAAAATAGGGTGGGGACCTGTTTGAACAGATGTAGAAGGGTTAGCTGAGGTGAAACGGAGGGCACAATCCCTGAAAACAGAAGAAGAAGGCCGATAGCAGAGGGATTCCCGGAAAACTGGACACGGAGAAAGAGCAGAGACAGAACAGTAATGCTAAAGTAATCATATACTCCAGCAGTGATCAGAGCTCCACCTGTCTCAAGGTAGGAATGGGAGTTGACTGGCACTCAGAAGGTAAACCCAGTCATAGAACTAACTGCCTGTCCTGCTGTTTATTTGATTTGACCATTAGCAGAAGCAAAATGGCCGAGCCTAGGCAGCTGGATGCAAAAATACTGTGGATTTCACACACAAACCAGACCTTCCTCAATTCCACATTTTGTGAATTGAGGAAAAGGTTCTGGGGCTAGAGGGACAACTGTGAGCTATACATGTGCTTAACCAGGATAGAACTCACTTCCAGCTCAACATTTTGATTCAGTCCCACCAGGAAGACAATACTGACTTGACATCCCAAGGCTTCCATCAAAGATGGGTTCTGGGGCCCGGCAGCGTGGCCTAGCAGCTAAAGTCCTCACCTTAAATCCACCGGGATCCCATATGAGCACCGGTTCTAATCCAGGCAGTTCTACTTCCCATCCAGCTCCCTGCTTGTGGCCTGGGAAAGCAGTCGAGGACAGCCCAACCTTGGGACCCTGCACCCGTGTGGGATACCTGGAAGAAGTTCCTGGATTCTGGCTTCTGATTGGCACAGCACCAGCCATTGCGGTCACTTGGGGAGTGAATCAGCAGACAGAAGATCTTCCTCTCTGTCTCTCCTCCTCTCTGTATATCTGACTTTCCAATAAATAAATACATCTTTAAAAAATATTAAAAAAAAAAAAACAAAGATGGGTTCCAGATTGTCCCCATACCTGATTACCAGCAGGTCTCGGCAAAAAGAGGAAAGAAAAAAAATCTGTACGACAGGCACCACTGACAACTAGTGATCTAGGACAGCTGGAGTCTCCATAATCCAGGGTGCTTCTGGAACCAGGAACAGAAGAAAGTCTGAGCAGGCAGTGGAGTGGCCAGGGCAAATTAAAAATTCAGTGAAAAACCTTCATAATAGAATGAGGAAAGCAGAAGAAAGAATCTCAGAAACAGAAAACACTTCCTGCAATAACTCTAAAATAGTTCAAGTGCTGGAAGAGGAACTGAATGGAATTAAAACACAAAAAATTCAGCAATTAAGGGACATCATATGTATGAGTTTTGAGAGTTACAGAGGTGCAGAAAGAGAAGCAGAGTTCGAAGATATATTCAATGAAATTATAATTATTGTAGCTTCTCTAATATGAAGAAAACAGAATATGGGGGGGGCACCGAACTCCCAATAGAGTAACCAAAAGTGAACCTTAGCATGACACATCATACTCAAGCTCTTTTTGTTGAACATTAAGGAAATGATACTTAAATATGCTCGTGAAAAAATCAATTAACTTATAGAAGAACCCCAATCAGAGTCAGAGCAGACCTTTCAGAGGACTCTACAGGCCAGAAAACAATGGAGTGACATATTCGAAATCCTCAATGGAAAAAAAAATTACCCCAGAACAACTTAAACAATGAAGCCTTCCTTTGTCTTTGAGAATGAAAGAAAATACTTTCACAGAGTTCAAAAAATTCCCCACTACCACACCTATCCTATAAATATCACTAAAAGATGTCCTACTGACAGAGAAAAGGAATAACATCTACCAAAACCAAAGAAAAACATGGAGAATGTCCTAACAAAATGACAAAAGACTAAATCAAACAATAAAAATCCCATTTCTAAAATGACAGGACCATATCACTACCTATCAATATTCACCCTGAATGTAAATGGCTGAAACTCATCAATCCAATGACATAGATTAACTGATCAAAAAACGAAACTCATCTATATGTGGTCTATAAGAGACATCAGCAAAACTATGTGAAAACTGAAAGTGAAAGGATGGAAAGGGATTTTCCAAAATAATTGGAAATCATGGTGATGTAGTCATTCTTATATCAGAAAATTAGACTTTCACATAAAAAGCATTAAAACAGATGAAGAAGGAAATTACATAATGATCACAGGATCTGGTCAGCAAGAAACAATCACCACAATAAATGCCAGGGCACCTAGCTATATGAACAAATATTAATAGGTAAAGGGTAGACTAGACTCCAACACCATAATAGTTGGGGGGTTAACACCATGCTAACCTTAATGGACACATTAATAAGACAGAAACTCAATAGGAAACGCAGAGCTCATTCAGAAAATAGAACACATGGACTAAATTGGCATCTATACCATTTCATCCTACAGATGCAGAATATACCAAATTGAACCATGACACAACCAATAATCTAAACAGCCCTATAACCAGAAAGAAGACTGAATCAGTAATTAAATCCTTCTAAACCATGAAAGGTCATGGACCAGATGGCTTCACTGCTAAATTCTACCAAACGATTCAAGAAGATCTTACCCGAATCCTCCACAAGCTATTTCAAAACATTAGAAAAAGAGGCAATCCTTCCAAACTGTTTCTATGAAGCCAACATCACCAGAGAGAGAGACAAGACAGAAAGAGAACTACAGACTGATATCCCTGATGAACAGATGAAAAGGGCATCAACAAAACACTGGCCAACGTATCTAATAATAAACAGAACAGACATTCACCCAGACCTGGCATGCAGGGTTGGTTTAACATATATACACATCAATAGATGTGCTATACCACACCAATAAATTGAAAAATTAAAACCACGCAATCATCTCAACAGATACAGAGAAGGCATCTGATAAAAATTCAACACCACTTCACACTAAAAATCCGAAATAAGATAGGCATAGAAGGAACATTTATGACACAATCAGAGTAGTATATGAAAAACCCAAATCAGCATCATACTAAATGGGTAAAGCTTACTGGAGGCTTTTTCCAGTAAGACCTGGAACTAGACAAGGATGTCCACTTCACAACTGCTATTCCACATAGTACTGGAAGCCTTTGTTAGAGCTAGTAGGTAAGAAAAAACAAAGAATTCAAATCAGAAATGAAGAATTAAAATTATCCCTGTTTGCAGATGAAATGACCCTTTTTATAGAACGAAATGACTCATCAGCAGAGTATTGGCAGTCACAAGAGAGTTTGCAGGTTAGCAGAATACAAAATTAATGAACATAAATTGATGACTCTAGTATACACAAATAGATCCATGGCTGAGAAAGACCTCATGAGCACATTTCTCCTTAAAATAATGGAGAAAAATCTTAAATACTTTGGAATTAACCTAACTAAAAATGTGGGAAACCTCTACAATGAAAATTACAATGAATTTTTAAAAGAATTAGGAGAAGACACTAAAAGATCCAAGAATTTACCATGTTGCTGGAGCAGCTGGATCAACATCTTCAAAATGTCTATATTACTGAGAGTAATATACAGATTCAGTGTGACCCAATCAAAATCCCGACAACAGTCTTATCAGAAATAGAAAATATGATGGGAAAATTCACCTGAAACACAAACTCCTCCTCCTCATGGCTTTTGAATCCCTGCATGCTGTGATCCCATTCTCCTTCAACTCACTCTCCTCCACTTCCTTAAAGCACTCTGCACTTTGGTCATCCTCTAAGTAACTTGTTGTCTTCGTGGGAATGCTGCTTTTGTTTTTATGTCCACATCTCCACAATGCCTCCATTGTTAGACACCTGTTGTTGATTCTTTATTGTGGCTTTTCATTTAAGGAGATATATAGTAATTGTGTAATGAAGACTATCATACCCAGATGTGAGGATACAAAGCAATGTGCATCTCTACTTCCAGACAAAGATGGACTCACAATGAAACTGTTTACTATATCTTGACAATAGGATGCTGGACTCTCTGCCATTGTCCATGCCCACAATGATGGACATATGATTGTGTATGAAGAACTATACTATAGTAATGATATAGGGGAATTTTGTGAGGGCAGGAGGGAATTGGGAAGGGAATTGGGAGGGAAATCCCATGTTCTATGGAACTGTATAATAAAATGATAATAATAAAAAGAAGTAAATTTTAAAAAAAAGAAGTTTAGAGAAGTGGCCTGAGTTACATAAACACATTGGGGAGGGACAGTACTTTGTTAATATTTAAAACTATGAGCTTGGCTGAGTTCCCCCAGCAGTGAGGGTAGAGATGGAAAAAGAAGACATCTCAGACCAGAGAATCAGATGCATCTCATTAATCTGGATCAGAGAGGCAAATATCAAGACCTAATGATGCAAGAAGACAAGAGACCAGCTAATTTAAACCAGGCATAAAGGGTAAAATACAGGATTGAGGCCAGCGGGATAGCCTAGTGCCTAAATCCTCCACTTGCACATGCCAGGATTATGGGTGCTGGTTTATATACCGGCTACTCCACTTCCAGCTCCCAGCTTGTGGCCTGGGAAATCAGTAAAAGATGGCCCAAGGCCTTGGGACTCTACACCCACATGGAAGACCCTAAAGAAGTACCCAGCTCCTGGCTTCAGAATGGCTCAGCTCCGGCCATTGCAGTCACTTTTAGAGTTAATTAGTGGACAGAAGATCTTTCTCTATGTCTCTCATCTCTGTACATCTGAGTTGCAAATAAAAATAAATAAATCTTTAGAAAAGTACAATGGAGTATCAGAAAGAGGGAAGGAAGGAAGGAAGGAAGGAAGGCAGGCAAGCAGGAGAAAGAAAGAAACTGTCACCTGGGGAAATGCTCATCACTGAGTGTTTATGCCCTGCTAGAAAAAGCACATCCATGTTGTTCCATCTCCCAGGCAGTTTTGGTCTAATTTCCCTTTTCATATTATTTAGTCAATTGCAGGGTAGAACCTACTAGAAACTGCTCCTCACTCCTGGGGATTCTCCCAATTCCCTCCAATACTAAACACATCTTAGGTTCTTAAACTTCATTTTGCATTGTATGAAAATAAACACAGTAAGAAGATCAAATCTTTCCTTAACTGATATCATCTCCTGAGATTTGATTCCATCCTTGGCACCAGATTTTCTCGTATCCATAGGATTTGCAAGCTGCCTAGACCAAAGGTACGTTCTAAGCCATCATCATCAGGCATAGAAAATACTACGAACAATGCCAACACCACAGAGAAGTTTCTAGAAATAATATATCAGGTTAGGGTCACAAATTTCTCTCAGCAAAATATGTCTAAGACTATTCACGCCAAGGTGCTCAAGAACTCTAGGGGACAGACCTAGTGTGGCAAGTGGATTAAGCTGCCACTTGGGATACCTGCTGGTTCCACTCCTGGCTACACTGCTTCTTATCCAACTTTCTGCTAATGTATCCTGAGATGCAGTAGATGATGACTCCAGCATGGGCAGGGAAACTTTGTTCTGATGAAGATAATTTGGATATTGTTAATGTCATTCGTGGGCCATACAAATTATCATTTTAGGGCCAGTGTTGTGGCATAGTGGGCTAATTCTCCGCTTCTGACATTCCATATGGACACTAGTTCTAGACCCGGTTGCTCCATTTCTGATCCAGCTCCCTGGTAATGACCTGGGAAAACGTCAGAAGGCAGCCAAGTGCTAGGGCTCCTGTACCCATATGGGAAAACTGGAAGAAGGTCTGTGCTCCTGACTTTGGACTGGCCCAGCTTCAGCTGTTGCAGACCTGTGGAGAGTGAACCAGTGAATCAGCAGATGGAAGGTTTCTCTCCTCTCTCTCCTCTCTCTTTCTCTATAACTCTTCATTTAAAATAAAAATTTTTAATGTTTAAGAAATTATCAACTTAAAACTTAGCCTGTCAACTTTATTGAAGTTTGACTTTCACAGGTGGTTGCATTGGCTGGATCAGACCAAATGATTCCATGGTCTTTATATGGCCTGTGGGCTGGACATTCCTGACCCCTGTTCTAGTGAATGGGCCCTTGCCAGCCACAGGAGAAACATGAACAGAGATCCCAGGCTACAGGCTTGAGCCTGGCCCAGCTCTGGCTGGTTTAGGTTTTGGGGCCGCCTGAACCAGGAGATACAAGATTCTTTATTCCATTGCCCACTCCCATGTCCTCTTCCTTTCCCCGACCCCTACCTCTTTCTCTCTCTCTCTCTCTCTCTCTCTCTCTCTCTCTCTGCCTTTCAAGTAGATGGAAAGAAATAAGAGAGATTTCCTTACATAATAAATGCAGAAACCCTTTTAAGTCTTAGCCAGCTAATTTAGTGCTGGAAACTTGTGAACTTTTGGTAAGAATGAAGCACCTATCTGGAATGAGAGGAGGCTGGAGAAAGGCAAAAGACAGAGGAACTAGACCCATGTAGCTAATGAGTACCGAGAAACTCCTCAAGTCTAGATCAAAACAGACTATCAGGATAAGCTTGCAAAAGGCAGCTTCTCCTACTTTGCCATTTTTGAGGAGCTTAACACCAGAATAGCCTGAGGATTGCTTGGGATGGGGCTGCTGTGAGTGGAATGTGTAAAGACAGCATGGACCAATACTTCAATAAGAACCCAGGCTACCCTCCCCTTGCCCTCCCAGGGACCAGCTGCTATTAATCCCATTGTATAGAGCAGAGAACTGAAGTCAAGAGCCTAATTCTCCCACATCTCAAGCAAATGGCATAGGTGAGAAACCAATGCCTCCTCTGTCTGCAACTCCACTGCACCAAATACATGACTCAGATGAGCATCTAGAGGCAGCATCCACAGAACCATGTGGCCCCAACTCTCAAGGATGTGCTCCCTTGCCTCTAGGTGACTTTGATTGACACTGACTTACAGTCCCTTGTAACTGGGGAATCTGATGTTGACTGTACTTTCCCCTACATCGCTCTCCAAGGACAGGTGACCAGCCCTCACTCTGGAGTACACACCCAAGAGAGAGACACAAGCAACTGATTTTCAACCAGTGTTTCCTGAGTTATGATTTCCCAATGTATTTGCTTCTTCTGCCAATGATTGTTCGGATTCACTCCACTTCAGACACTGGTTCGGGTACTGGGGAGGTAGTGGGCAGTTGTCCGCCAACCCCGGAAATAACCGGGCTCCATTACTCACCATTGTGCATGTGTATTCTTCCAGTTTAGCCTCAGAAATGAGCTTCTTATGCTGGTGGAAAAGATCCCGGAGGAAGTTCTGAAGCACCAAGAGAAAAACTGTATTTTAAGTAGAGAGCAAGTACACTGCAAAGGTCTTGAGAGACCTTACATTAAGAGTTACGGCTCATTTAATTCAAGAAAATAATAAAATGCATTTAGCAAGGAGTAACTCCAAGTTTGGTGGGCTGTTAGTGCTTGCAGGGAGCTCATGGAACCCAGAAAAGCATCATAAATATTCAATTATGCTGGTTGCTCACAAAAAGTAATCAAACCTATAGGTTCTAAACCTTTCCAACATGAATACATTTTATTTAAAAGTGACTGCTCAAATCCACATTTGTTGGACCCACTGAAACCAAACTCAGGCAACACACATATGTCAAATTCACAGTGACAAAAAAAGCCCACCCATCACCCAAGAACATGCCCCAGGGACACATACGCAGAGTTCGGCTGCTGATATAAAGCCACTGCTGTCTGCATCATATTTGCGCCAAATCTGAAACACAAAAAAGTTGTCCATACACCTGTCTCAAATAACTGGCAATTGACCTCTGTTGGTGTCTACTAGGGCCCAACATCTGGAAATGGTGGTTAACTGTAGAAAAAGAAGCCTTTTCATGGGAGTTGAAGGCTTTCTTCAGTAGCAGCAATTGTTTGGGCAGAACTTACTCAACTGTTTCCCTGCAGTCACCTGAATCATTGAGAGGAACCCCAAACTTTTATTGAAGATCTCTTCTTGGAAAGCTCACAATAGTAGGATAATAAGGGGATGGACTTCGGTTTGAGCTACATGGAAAACCAGGAAGTTTTCTTTGTACTGAATACCTAAAAATACATGATACTATAAAAACAATTCCCAAAAGGTAAAACTGGGCTGGTTAAAACATGAGAGAATTTCTGACAACAAAACTGGAAGCAAAAACTCAGAGAAATATGGAGGGCTAAAGCAACCAAAATGCTTACAGAAATTTTTTAATGCAAACAGTAAGTAGACCACTGTATGTATAGGAAATACAATGACATCCAATACAGTTTTATTGCAATTCAAACTCGATGGAAAGGTATACATAGAAGCAACATATAATTTTGTCCTGCACCTGTCTTGGGGGATAGCCCTGCCAGCAGCCCCAAGGTCGGCCGAGGAACCATCAGAAACAAACAGGTGAGGAATGTCCCTTTTATTATCCACAGGTTACAGCATTTTAAAGAGTAAGGAAGGGAAGGGCAAGAGGGTGTCTCTGGCAGAGCCCCGCCCACCAAAGACACTGCAATTGGCTATATGACGCATATAACTTCCTCAACCTTCTGGTCATATTCCACATGTATCCCTTAACCTTTCAGCCTTGTCAGAGGTAACACTCCACGTGCAAGTGATTGCCCATACACAGAATTTCAAAGATTATACATTTCTTCATTTGTCACTTTGTTAATATTTTACTAACATTTGTAGTTTTTGGTAATTTTAAGAAATAGGAAAAAAAAAGGACACTAAAAAGTTTTCCTATCCTTATTAAAAATACATTTCTGTATTTCCTTCTTTTCATATCTGTTGATTTCTTCTAAGAGACAAAGTGTTCATTTCTCTACCAGATTTTAAAAATCACTGGATTTTTGGATGGTTTTCTTTAGAAAAATTGTCAAAATCCATAATAAAATATGTATGTTAAGAGATTCTAAATTAATGGCTTTAATCCTGAGCAGCACGAATAATCACACCTCATCATTTTCCAGGATATAAGTCCCAAGTTTATTGGAAAATCACTCATGTGGTAGACAAGAAACAAATCCTGGGACCAGCACAAGGTAGGAAGTCAGACTGAGGAACCTACTTAAGACTAAAGTTCCTAACACTAATGCCTACATGGAAGGGTGAAAAAAATTAAAATTACATTGTAGAGAAGTTCTCTAAGAAAATTTCCTTTTGTGCCATTGGATCTAAGGGAGTGTGAGACACTGCTGATAATTCCCCGTGACTGGCGTGCTCTCTCTCTCTTTCCCCTCTCTCTCCTTGGTTTGAGGTCAACATGCAGCCAGCCCAAAGCAGTTACTGAACTGGAAGGCTGAGAGGGTTAAACCCTTTGAAGAAACCATTTGGTTGCTTCCTTCCAAACATGTTGTCATTCTAACACCTTTGATGTTTTTCATGACAAGTTCATGCCAGTTAGCAAACTCCCTACCTGCTACACAAAAGGAAAAGTATACTATGCATATTTTTTAGTTGGTAGAATTTCATTAAATCCTAGATTGCCTATGTTACCAGCTCCAGAGATCTTAGTTCTAGAGTGAAAATCAGGGCCCTACCATGATACTGCATGGATGCTTGCAGGCATTGATGCGGTACTGCCATTCCGTGAGCAGAGTTAAGAAACACCCTTTTTTCAGTTGGTGTCATGTATGTCCAAACTCAGACTTACGAAGTCAAGGAGCTCAGTGTGATTTATACCCTACATTCCATTATGAGAATATGTAAACATGTGAGGATTTTCAGATAATAATTTAAAGTATCAATGCTTGTTCATGCTGTTCTGTAAGCATTTTCTGGCTAAATTATCATCCAGTTTTGTCAATGCTGACAGGCAAATATGTTTACAGGAAATATTCAACATGTCTATATTTTTAAAAGAAAGTCAAAGTAAATGGATTCAAAATTCCAGTGAATTTTTTGAAAAAAGTAAATAGGCAGAGAAATGAAAAACATGTCTCATTAGAATAAATTGTCAGATTTGAAGGGAAATATAGTAATAGAATGTATATTTTACAAAAAGAGGAAAATTCTTAGTGCCATTTTTCTGTTTCTTTTTTTTTAAGATTTTATTTTTATTGGAAACCCAGATTTACAGAGAGAAAGAGAAAGAGAGAGAGAGAAAAATCTTCCATCTACTTGTTCATTCCCCTAGTAGCCACAACAGCCAGAGCTCAACCTATACGAAGCCAGGAGCTTCTTCTGTGTCTCCCACATGGGTACAGGGTCCCAAGGCTTTGGACTGTGCTTGGCTGCTTTCCCAGGACACAAGTAGGAAAGTAGAAAGGAAGTGGAGTAGCCGAGATACAAACCAGCGTCCATATAGGATCCCAGAGCGTGCAAGGTAGGCACTTTAGCCAATGGGTTACCATGCTGGGTTTTTTTCTATTTCTTGAAACTAATCAAGACAATACATTTTAATTGTTTCTGATTATAAACATAAATTTTATTCACTCTACAAAATTAGTAAAACTACAAAAGAAGACATTTATAATCTTGGAAATTGTTGTGGCTGTGCCAGAGAAAACTACATATCACATGTCTACCTGGCCATCTAGTTTGTGTTGCACACACAACGAAACAGTACTGGAAGTCATCATATCTTCCATACATATGGTGGTTTACTTCCTCTTGTCATTAAAAATTTTTCCATGAGCATGTTAAAATACAAAATAACTTTTGAAAATGTCATTTAAAATCATTTTAAATGAGTAAGTATGATTCTACACAGTTGAAAAATACAAAAGTAAGAAGAGTATGACAATTATATAAAGCAGTAAACTTTTATTTTGTATGCATTAACATACTACTAACATGCTTCTTTATGAAAATATTAAATGAGTCTTTAAATAAAATTAAGACCATACTGTATAGACAATTGTGCTTGTTAATATTGTATTATACTTCTTCCATCTTGTTAAATCCTACTCGACAACTCAGTCTCTAGTTTCATAGTAGGGCTTTTATTTATCGAGTCTGCAGCATCCAGAACAGAGGCTGGAAGATCCCTGACTGCATAAGCAGCTGTAGAGGGAATGAGTCCCATGAAGGAAACTAAGTATACCAAGCTTTTCCTTCATTGCTGGACTTTTATAATATTTTCAGTTTTAACTACATGTAATAGTATAATATTTAATGAACATAATTTACAGAAAACTTCGGTCTACATCTCTGATTATGTTGATTATATCCATGAGAAAGACGCCTGGAGAGGTAAAACTATTAAATCAAAGGGTAAAGCATTTAACAATTAACTGTGGATAATTGAATTTTAAAGAATTCTAATTGAATTTTTTCAAAATTACTTCCCAGAAAATTTTTATTCTGCATAAGACGCCTACGAACTGAATGATAGTGATTATCTCTGGGTTTTCTAGCTAATACAATATGTTTTGGTGGATTCTCTCAATATGCATCACATTAATAAAATTTTAGTATATTGGTTTTGTATTTTTTAGTCTTCTGGTATATAATTGTGAGCCATTCAAATGTCTTCTGTTGGTTACCTGTGTATGTGCTTCCCCAATTTTACATAAAGGTAAGCAAAAATAATTCAAAATATACTGTTATCATCCCTTTGGGGATGTGATAACTCTTAAACAGTGGGACCCTGGATACAAGAGTATGTTAAACGACCTGTTGTGCCCAAAAGAAACCCTAATTTGCCCTTATATGGTCCTTTGTGCCAACAGAGAATGGAAGTTGGAATGGCTCAGTGAAAAAGGAACCATAAGGGCTACTCCTTAGATTTTGCTCAAACCCAATGATTACAATGAGAAAGTTGAATAAACACTGTGCTACAGTTATATGCTTACTGCACTGTACTGGGCCTTCAAAACCAGAATTGATTGTCAACACTGAAAATAGGCAATTTTACATAAGGCTAGATTTCCAGACAAAACTGATAAAAGGCAAAGTTCACAGGAGCACCACAGACTATAGGTTTCAGGTGGAGCAAATGGTTCCAGGCTTCACAATCCCCAACTTCCATCCTCCTAAGCCACCATTCCTTACTTTAGTGCAGCTACCTAGTCCTTGTCTGTATCTTTCTGCCCAGGCTAAAGGAACCAGTCAACTCAGGAGCAGCCGTAGCCAGCACTGTGGGAATATGCTTGGGGTCAGGGTCACGGTCCACATCACTAAAGGCTCCTTTGCTTTGCCCTGTCCTCTATGCAATGTACCTCCCTGGAGGATCAGTGGCAGGGAAGTAGAGCAGCCATAACAAGTGGCTAGTGTCCCATCCTCCTCTTTAACTGCCTTCACAGAGGAAAAAGTTCTCACCTGCATAAACTCCACACTGCTGTCCAAGGGGGTTTCCCAACGAAAGAGCAGAAGAAAGTTCTCATCCTCAGACAAGAACATTCTGGCAACCTAAGGGAACAAAAAAAAGGAATAATCTGGGACACTGGAAGGGTGCATTTGCAAAATACTTCTTGCATAAGCGGCATGGACATGTTACATCTGGGGGAGGGAAAGTGGGAACATACAGAGCCAAAAATCTTGGCTCTTACAGAACAGAACCCCACTTCATGCTTCTGTGCCTTTGGTTGTCATTCACGATTCACTGATTCTTTTTTTAAAATGCCACTTTCCTACAAGGACATTAACTCTCCATGAATATACAATCCAAAATAGAAATGATAGTGGTTATGATGTGTTTAGTCCACAATAATGAACAAGTTGTAAAGTCTTTCTTTCAGAGAAGTGTTTACTTCAAAAATGTTATTTACATCAAACACCTTGTAGAAAATGTGAATTTCCAATCTGAACATAAGGTTTTCACTGTCTTTCATAGGAACTTTAAACCCAAGAACTTAAAGAAACAGACAAGGAAGGCACAGCTACAGGAGGTACCTCTTTCATCGGCACACGGCCATCTTTAGAGATGTCTCGGGTGATCAGAAATTGCTGCTTTGCCTTTTGCACACTGTCTTCCAGGACTGCATCCTGCAACAGATATTAATTACATCAAAGGCACTGGAATCCCCACAATACCCTCAGAAGTGCAAATACTCAAGGTAGGTAGCTTAATACTCATGTAATTCTATCTTGAAAAGTAGGTTCTTTGGCCACTGGAAACAATCCTCTCTTGTAGAAGAGACACAGTAAGAGATGTTTTGAGTAACCAATTGTCACAAGAATCTGGACTAGGTAAAATTTACAGTTAGTGATTTATTAAAATACAGATTTTTAAGAAAAGCTACAGACTAGCACTTTTGTTTTGGAAGAAGGAATTCTAAATGATTGTTTATTTAGTGTTGATAGAAGACTATGTTAAAATTAATACACAGATGTTCTTCCCATGAACTCAGAGATTTTGATCTTCCCAAATCAAGATTCTGGTTCTTGTGGATCCCCAGTTTGTCTTAACTATCTTAGTCATCTTCTTGTATTATCTGAGGAAAAATAGTTAAAACAGCAAAAGTAAAACAAATAAACTAATTGTTAACAAAGATGTCATTCTCCCTTCCATGAATTACCTTTCCTACACAGGTAGCTTTCCTTCTTTGGCTTATGCCAGGGTTATTACAGGAAATGTGATTCAAAAACCTGATGATGAAGTTTGGAGTCTGTCTGACATAGGTGATGAAAGGCGTAGAAAATTCCTAACCATACCCCATTCCACCAGACTCTCTAGAATTCTTGCTAAGTAGATTCTATACTATCACCCCACCCCTAGTCCCAAGCACTCCCTGTGAGTAGGAAGGGCTGGAAAGAAATGGCCTTGCTGAAGACTAGCACAACTGGTGCAGAGGTAGCGGTGACCCCAGGCTTGTACATGACTCTCTGGATACTTCATCCATTGGAGTGCACTTAGACTAATCCACTTCTTTCTTTATCATGTATAACTCTCAAGAATAACTAAAGAATATCCTAGCAATAAATATAGTATCTAGAGGTAAAGAAGAACTTTTCAGAACAATGTGGGCTGGTTTTTCAGTCCTTTCTAAAATATAATCTTTAAAACACTTTAATTCACCATGTCATGTGGCCCAAGGTATAAAACCCCAGACTGTTTTCCACTGAACCCCCACCATGGGTCAAAAAACTGTGATCCTTGGTAACATGATGATCAGTCAGTTAGACCCGTTCCTTGTCTCCCATTACTTCATTGTCATGCTTTCCCTTTCATGGAGGCCTTTTCCTAAATGGCTTCCATAAAAGTGAAGAGATGGTAGAAAAGGAAGCATGCCAAAGAATTAAAACTACCTACAATCTAGCCATTACAAGGGGAAAGAAGGAAGGAAGGGCTGTGAATGGCCATGTTTGGAATACCAGCCAGCAGATAGGCATGGGACCAAGCTTTTAAACAAATTTTATCCCACAGAACCTTCACCATAACATAGGGAGACAGGAGGAATCTTCTATCTTCTTCCACTTCCGGCTTCACTTGTGGCCTATGAGCATTTTTTTCAACTTTATGTATTATAGTTTCCAGCAAAGCAATTCTCCTTTACATTTTCCCACTACTAGTTATGTGAGTCAGTTTTTTCAGTCCTGATTTGTCAGTATATTCCGCTTTTCCTGGGGTAATCATCCATTGGTTGACCTTTTCAGGTTTTCTAGGATGTTTTCAAAAAAATTTTTTTAAAGATTTATTTTATTTTTATTGGAAAGGCGGATATACAGAGAGGAGAGACAGAAAGGAAGATCTTCTGTCCAATAATTCACTCCCCAAGTGAGCGCAATGGCCGATCCTATGCCGATCCGAAGCCAGGAGCCTCTTTCGGGTCTCCCACATGGGTGCAGGGTCCCAAAGCTTTGGGCCGTCCTCGACTGCTTTCCACTGGTTTCCCGGGCCACAGGCAGGGAGCTGGAAGGGAAGCGGGGCTGCCGGGATTAGAACCAGCGCCCATGTGGGATCCCAGGCGTGCAAGGCGAGGACCTTAACCACTGCGCCACCGCGCCGGGCCCTCTAGGATGTTTTCTAGCGAGAGAAAGGTCTGGTAGGAATCTAAAGGAACACAAACTCTCTACCAGGAAGTTGCTGACCTATGGAACCAAGAGTACCCCATTTTGCAATAATTTTATCTATTGCTGCAATGTAACTTAAACATGCTTCTGATCATTCTTAGAGATCTGGAAGCAAAGGGCCAAAGAAGAAAACAAACTGGGAACATTAGGCATCACTTGTAATGACTAGAGATCCTGTTCTTCCATTTTGCTCATGAGGAAAAAGGCCAGAAAGGTCAATTAGCACACTGCTGGACATTGCCAGAACATGACTAAAACCAGCAGTGTTGATATCTGATCCTGTGCACCTCTCACCACAGCTTGCTGCTGTTTCATGCAAAGCATACAGCATCTAGTAGGGTTCATAAAAAATCAATATTTGTGATTTATAAAAGTATGCAACAGTCCAAACACAATTCAAGAACTTGTTGATTTTCCTCATAATTTATGTAGGCCAGATGGCAGGATATATGGCAGATAGATGGTAGGATGCATTAAATATAATAAAACTATAAAAGACTGGAAGCTAATTCTTAAAGAACCAAGCAGAATGTTAATCCCCAATATAAACTTGATGCTGAGGAAGTTTCATAGAATTAACTTCAAGATTCTGGCCACTGACATTCAAATCCTGTCTCCTTAACTACCTACAGGAGATTGCATGGAAAATATTTGATCTTGGGTTATAATGAGGTAAAGAGTTGATCTAAGCTAATTAAAGTTTTTTGATCTCTAAATACCTGACTTTTCCATATTTGCAGATTTGGAACAGGCATCAGAAAAATAGGGAACTGCCAAATTTAATGTCAGTCAGTAGGTTTTCCTCTTCCATGTCCAGCCACAGACAAATTTTTCCAGCAAGTACAGCAACAGGGCTCTATATACTTTCCTATTCATTCATTGTCTTCATCTAGATGGAATTAGACTACCAAAAATGGATGAAGTGCATTCAGCTGAAAGAGCTAGTTGACTCAATGGCTAATACCATGCACAGCTAAATACTAAGAAAAGGAAGGAATGAGATTTATTCAGAATGAATTACAGTGAAGGTGAGCCTCTGAAAAAGAAGAATGAAAATGTTTGTAAATTAGAACTAAATATAATACAAATGAATGGCTGTTTAAATGGGACAGTAGGCACAAACACAAACCAATAGCACTGGTGACTGAGACGATGCATTAATCACATGGATTTGTGTATTCTGGCCATACTAAGGCCATCTGCTCTATTATGTATTTAGAAACTCAGGATGATTAAAGTAAGAGGACTGAGATAGACTCTGTTAATCATCGACCAATGTATTCCTTTGATGATTATAAACAGAATAGTCAAGGAAGGGCCTTGTTAAAGAGAAAAATAGCTACCTTCCTATGTGAACACACATACCAAATGAAATGGATGGACTGAAATGAAAATCTAAAGTGAAGATATGAAAAAAAAATGATGCCTAGATCATGTGTCAAAGACTAAACAAATGTCATAATTCTGGGGTGACAGCTTGACTGTTCTCTGCTCTCTCTCTCTGGACAGTCTCCTTTACTCTATGTACCAAAGGAAGACTGGATGTGGTTTAAGGCACCCTCCAAAGGCAATCTTGCTTGCTCTCACAAATTGGAAATCTCACTGAGACATGTAATTTTTAGAACTTAACATTTAGTTCTGTATTTAACAGAGTAAGTGCCGATTATTCCTTGTGAGGTAACCCAGAGCAAAGGAAATCCAGAGCAAACAGTGGGAAAACTAAGGACCCAAGAATGTGTACACAGGAGGAGAATCTACCACTGAAAAGCACTTTTTACTTGTGACATCTCCGCAATCTGCATTGTCACACAGGCAAGGAAAGACATTATTTTCCCCATTTTATGCATATGAAAATTGAAACCAAGGGAGGTTATTGTGGCATGCTGATGCTACACAGACGTAGATACTGAGTGCTAGGACATAAACACTGAATTCCTGTCTCTGCATATGGATCTTCTCCACCTCAAATTGCAAATCAAGCCAGGATTGCAGTCAAGGCAGGATTGCAATTTTTTTCCATCTCTCTTAACACAGTATCTGTAGAAGGAATAAATGATCATTTATGGATCACATTCCAAAAGCAGTTAACTGACCAGGGTGATACAAATTTTAAAAGTAGACAAATGTGAATTTGAAGAAGCAGTGGCCAGGTTGTATGTGCCATCTTTGGTTTGAGAGCACCGATGTACTCTCAAACTCTAGCATCAAAGCCTGGGATTCTTCCCACACCCTCCATCATCATGCCCCATCAGTCCTACTCAGAGACTCCAGGGCTTGGAGTCTGTACGTGGGCTGGCTAGATATGAGGCCATTTCTCAGCATGTGAGAGGAAAAGGGTTGGGAGAAGTAATAGAGACAGTGGCTGACTGTTCCATTGTGTTGGCCTCCTAAGTGGCTATAAGGTGCAGGTAATTACAAGCAGGCTGATTGCTCTCTGAAATTGAGTACATTGCTGTTAGAATCTTCAAGTTCTTTCTTTCGAGGTCTCTGTGACCCATTAGTTATTGAGGCTGTAATAAAGTTATTCAGGGGTCCCAAGAACTGCTTGCACCAGGCAGAGGCTGCCTGATTGAAGGCACTGTCTGCTGCCAACTTCTGTACCTGCTGGGCATGACCATCAAAAGTAGGCATCACAAGCAAATGACAACTGAAGAGGTTTCCATTTTTGAAGGCCTGGTGTATATGATGTAAACTCATCAAGAAAAAAAGATTCAGAGTTACAAAAAGTTTCCCTGTTATGCAAGTAGTTCAGAGTACCCAGTGATGGTCTCTGAAATCATCCTCCTCAGCATAATACCTCAGCAATTGGGATAGGCACCAGCAGTAGATAGTGTCATTTTCAGATGAACAATTTGCACAACTTATTATCCTGGTTCCAAAGAGCTCTCCCTGATCTAGAACAAAGGAAAGGGCTTGGGGACTGCTGTCATAGCACAGTGGGACTGGTCTTATTTCATTAGAGTCCCCTCTCCAGGCTGTTATTGTTTCTGGAAATATAGATTATATTTTTGAATGCAATATCCTTGACAGTCCACAAATATACTGAAATAACTAGGGATGAAACCCAGAAGTCTACATTCTAACAAATGAAGATCATTCTTAAGCAAAACAAAACATCATATGTTCCAATCTAAGCACCCTGAGAGCTGCCAACCCTCTTTCCAACCTCAAGGCACCTACATAGAACACATTTCTGCAAGACACAGGTGACCCAATCATTGTCTGCCATCCTCCAAGACCATTTGTGTCCAGGTGTGAGAGAATTATTCGACCATTGAGATTTGAGGAAGGGTTAGAGATGAGGGTAGCTGGCAACAAGAAAAAAAAAATGCCCCTCTCTCTCTCACTACCAGCAACAATGCCTGTAAGTCTGGCTAAGCTTCAAAAATGCCAATTCACTGCACCCTCAACTTAGAGCTGATCCTTATGTTTAAGCAGTCATATCCTCGCATGACTGAGAATAAGTCGTACTGAACTTGTACTGGAAACCTCAAGACTGGCAGCAATTTTCCCTCTCCAGAAAAGTGATTTACAGAAAAGTAAATCACTATGGCATGGATCCATCTGAAAAAAAAAAAAGGTGTGAGAATTCAAGTATCTGAACTTTTAGATTAGGAGTAGACCATCCAGTTTATTCCAAAATTTGGATGACTTTCCCTTCCTCATTTTACTTTTCTCAAATACCCCTTTCCATGGTTGACCAATGAGTACCTGACTTGTAAGTCCCTAAAATGTCAGTTGCAGATGTAAGTGGAGACTGTGGGCCGAAGTGGAGGCTTCATCATGGACTGTTGGTCTTTAACCCCGGGTGGCAAGACTAAAACAGAAGCCGCATGTATAGGAGGCTTCTTCCTCTGCTCTACTGTATACCCGATGCAAGTGCAGAATGAAGGATAAGGGGAAGGGTATGTGAAGGTCTGACCCAAATAAGTAAGAGATTCATCTCTTCATTCTTCTCACCTTTCACTCCCTTTACTTCACAGGCTGTACAGGCAAGGTGAAGGGAGGGCGGCAGTTATAGAAAGATCTATACAGAGAGATTCAATACCTAAAAAGTGATTGGGGTGTAGTGGAGATGATTAAAAAGAGAAAAATAAAGGAAAATCAAGAAGAGAAAAGAGACAGAAAGAGAAGAAAAAGGATAAGAGAAATAGAAGACATGTGAAGAGGCAGGAGAAGAGAGCTTTGAGAAATAGTCCAGAGACAGAACGGGAAACAAAGAGAAAAAGAGAGAGATGGAAATAAATCAGAGAGAGAGAGAAAAGATGAGAGACAGCAAGATCAGTGAGAAAGGTAAGGGGTGTTGAGAAGAGCTGTAAAACACAAAGAGGAAAAAATACATGAGGAGGAAAATGAGATAGACTTAAACAGTTTGTGAGAGGCAATGATAGATAGACCAAGAGCTCCGTGTGGCTAACAGAGGCAGGTGGTAGACTCTTGCTTTCTGAGTTGCTTCTTGGAGCCCCAATACCACAACCACATCTCTTCCATTACAATTGCTCCTGGTAGCTCTCTCTAGGATCTTACATGAAAATATGACACACTCCAAAATTCTTGAGGTAAATAATTGAAGTCTCAGAATATACCACCTTCACAATGCATTTTAATGCACCTGTTCACAGAACTCCTCTACCTTCTGAGTGCCTATATCAGCTTGGGTCCACCCCAAGGCTCAAGTGTCTGTGTGGGCACCTTCAAGAGGTAAAGTGCTAGGCCAGATTCACTGTCTGGAACATGGACATGGGATACACTGGTTTAATTATATATAGGCTCTGGTTATGTTGGTCAGTTTAGGGTCTTCCCTAAACATGTGTAACCTCTTCTAAAATACTGAAACAATCATTTTAAGAGAGTTTATTGTTAGTTTTCTATCAAAAGAGAAGCATATGCACTGAACATCTAGAACCTTAAAGCTCTTAGCTTAACATTTTTTCTACCTTTTTGATCAACTCCAGGTTTGAATGCATTATCAGAGCCATTACCAAGGAGATATTCAAAATGGCATTGACTGAGTCTACAATCAGGCTAAGAGATGAAAGACATCACAATAAAAGTCAGTGACCAGCAGATCTATACTGCTACAGTTGTTTCTTTTATAAAGCCTACCTAATCCCTCCATGTTGCTAGGAGAGGAGAAAAATTGTGTGCATGCAAGGAAGGACAGAGGTCATACAGGACTAAAAGGTACAAATCCACATAAGATTGAGTGCTTTAATTCCACTAATAAACATATGAAGAAATGATTATTGTTGCAAACACTTACATCAGTACCCAATTTCCTCATCATATGATAAAAGAAAGCATCGAGTTCTTTCTCTTCTATGTAGCCTGTTTCTGAAAACAAGAGTAAACAACATTTATACAAATGACATGCAACATTTAATACTCATATTTGTTTTTAATTTCAAACTTTAGACAATCCTTGTGAATGGTATTTTTGCTATTTCAATTACCAAAAGTTTGACAAGCTTAGAAAAACTTACAAGATATTAAGTATTGGATTCTGGTGTGCAAGGTTAAAACACATTTATATGTTTTCTTTCTGTTTTGTAAATTATTTATAAAACAAAGCAAATGAGAAGTAGTTTCACTCTAGTTTCAAGTAGCGTTTTTCAAATGGAGCCATTATTTTGAAAGTTGGTGAAATCCATCCTCCCTCAGAGAGGAGCAACAAGCATGTACAATAAAGTCGCTGGTTAAAAATGCTGACATTGGAATGGGGAATCACAGCCCAAAGCTTTCATATAGGTAAAACCTGTCAGTCTCTACAGAACATAATCATTTACACTTCCCAACTCTTCAAGAGTTTCTTGAAATTCAACAAACACCCGTTAAGCACCACATCAGGTCTTTTGTCTTATCTAGGCAGGTGAGTAGTCTTACCTGCAGGGAATGAAGTTTAAAGAGAGGGAAACACTAAGCCTATAATGCTTGGGAAAGTGTCTGGCTCTACTCACCCTCTGTGTCCAAGCGGTGCCACACTTGCCAGAAACCTTCTGCATCCAGGCGTGTCTGAGCTGTTGCTCTGGCGCTATCCATGGTGCTGAATTCCAAGCCCGGGGAGTGAGCGGGGACCTGGAGGACTTAGGATATTACAAAGCGCCCTCCTCCTTCTGTTCTGCCCAGGGATACCTGTGGCATACAAGCAGACAGACTGGCAGCGCTCAGCAGTCCCTGCCCCGCCTCGCGTACTCACTGGCTGTTCAGCAGCTCCACGGGCTTATCTCTCTCAGCAATGGGAGAGACAGGAGGGAAGAAGCAGTGGCCAGTGACCACAGTTCATCACCTTTGCACTTACATTTCTGAGGCTCAGAGAAAGCATCCCTGTTGCGCTTGATTCCCTTCCCAAACGTTTCATAAGCGATTTTTTTTTTACAGAGAAACGCTGTTTTTAAAGGGTTGAAAGAAGTGTCAGTACTAGGTCCTTAGGAGCTGGTGATTTATTTGAGGGGAGGGCAGGTGATTGGTGTGATGCTGGAAGAGTTTACTATTAATGATCATTATTGAGCCCTGATGCTATAGGATATGCACATTGACATGCTTTAATGCACCATAAGATCTTGAAAATCAATAGAGATTCTGTGACTTTCAACACAGTTTCTAAAAACTGGTTTACACAGCAGAGAGAAATATAAAGAGAGCCATGCTGCTGGAAGGGGAGAAGGAGAATCCGGGGGGGGGGGGGACAAGGATACTCAGTGCTGAGTTCTTGGAGAAAGAACTTAGGTGACTGTGTTGAGAACCTAATACAGCCCCTCTGCTTTCTAACTATTGGAACTGTTCAAAATGTGACTGCATACCATGTGAAAGACTGAATGAATTTCATGGATGGCTTTTCATCTTAGCTTAGAAACATTTCTTGGGACATCTATTCATGGAGTTTGGGAGTTGGAGCAGATATAGATTGTCTTCATGTTAGTTACTCTAACAATGATCCTATTTAAAAAGTCACACAGGGGCCAGCATGGTAGTCTACTGGCTAAGGTCCTTGCCTTGCATGCCCCGAATCCCATATGGGCATTGGTTCTAATCCCAGCTGCCTGCTTCCCATCCAGCTCCCTGCTTCTGGCCCTAGAAAGCATTCAAAGGCAGCCCAAAGCTTTAGGATCCTGCATGGCATAGAAGACCCAGAAGAAGTTCCTGGCTTCAGATTGGTTCAACTCTAGCTGCTGAGGCCACTTGGGAAGTGAATCATTGCAAGAAAGATCTTCCTTTCTGTCTCTCCTCCTCTCTGTATATCTGAATTTCCAATAACAATAAAATAAATCTTCGAAAATAAAAATAAAAAAGGCACACAAGCAGAACCATCTAAACCACAGAAGTAAAAAAGTGTATGACATTCGCAGTCAGAAAGTTAAGGTCAGAATATCTGCCTCGTCTCTAGCCATCTCTGTGGTCTGGACCACACATTTTCACCTCTCTGAGCTAAAGTTTTCTTATCTAAAACATGAGGATTGTAATAAGTACTGTGTAGGATTGCTGAGATTACTACAGCCAAATGCAGTGATACACAATGATTTGCAGCTTCTGTGGTGCTGTGGGTGATGAGGAATGACTATATTGAAAAGAAGGAGGAGAAAAAGGAGGAGGAATAGCAGCAATGACTTAGAGAAAACAAGCAAAGTCTGAGAAACTGTCATAGCCAAAAGGAGATGATAAGACACAGCAACTGCATTAATATTTTATCCTAGATGAGATTCCGGAACCAAAAAGGTATGCTAAGTAAAAATGAAGGAAATTGTAGTAAAAACAGACTTCAGTTAGTAATAACAATGATGAATTATATTATAATGAATATAGTGAATAATAATGAAAAGAATGATTCAGAAGAGCTCTGTGTCTAGGCCCAGCTTCTTCTCTTATAAGCTGTGTGTGATACTAGATGAGCTACTCCAAAGAAGCAATACTTTGATTATAAAATGAGAATAATAATATCTGACATATAGTTTTCCAAGAAGTTACATGCAAGAATTCATATAAACATCCTAATACAGTATACACAGTAAACAATTAGTGTTGCAAGTTGGCCACTAAAGTGGTGAATATTCCGTAGAGACATACATAAGGCACACACAAGCAAGCATGCGTGCTCCCTGTCCTTTCCCATAGAACACCATGCACCCCCTTGAGAGTCTACCATCAAGAATGTCAGCTGATATGAGCACTTGAACCTCCCGGAGTTCTAAGTTAAATCAGCCTCTTTTTAAAGATAAAATTACCCAACCTTAGGTGTTTTGGTATAGCAATGAAAAAATATATACTTAACACAGTCAGAAAGCAGATAGAATCAGCTAGAAATACATCAGGCAGTTTAGCAATTAGTGTCACCCCTTCCACAGAAAATCTGGTCTCAATTGTCTGGAGTGAGGTTTCTACAATGATAGGCTTAAAAGCTCCCCTGGGGATTATATTAGAATCCCTGACCAGCCTTTTGTTTTTGATTTCACCAGGCATATCATTTGTACAGCTTCTATGAATGATAGTCTGCAAAAATAAAAGACAAGGAATTAATGTCACTTTCTTGTTACTACCCATGGTTTCAAGAAGAGACTAGAATTTTTACTTATAAGGCACTCTTGCCAGTTTTGACAGTTGACAATTAAACCTAAACTGTGACTAAACTGAGTTCTTTCTCTTTTTTCCCTGCTGATTTCATTTTCCCCTGTAGTCATTTCCTGCACATTACCATAGCTAACTGATGGTTAAGTGTAAGAAAGAGCAGTAGTCTATAATTTGAAGCATTGTTAATTAACCTCAATACATGTGCTCAATTCTAAGCTAAAATATCAGCATCTTTTACAAACTCAGAATACTCATATTTCTAGTCATATATACAATGTGTTTTATGGCCTCATAGCCTAATAGTTAGTAGACCTTTGGACATGGTGGAGAAATCCAAGATCTTGGAATTCAAACAGATAGCCTTGATAATTCCACACCAACTCTAACAAAGGAAGTAGACTAAAAGACATTGGGCAATATTTGTCATACTAGGAATAAAGTTATGCTTTTAAAATACATCTCTTAATGTTTCCTCTGCAATCACATGAGTAGTACAGATTATTGGAACTGTATCAATCAAAAATCAAAAACCAGAATTTCCCCATGACTTCATCAGCCAATGATAAGCAAGAATGACACATAGGCATATTTCCCGGCAGTCATTTGTCACTTAAAGGTTGTATTATTCTTCTCTACAATGTGGTTGTTCCACTTGATTTTATAAGCCATGTCATTATATAGTCTTCTATGATGCTATTTTGAGGAGAATTTTAGACTTTTTAAACAACTCCACTTGGATTTTTTTTGAAAGTCAGATTTATAGGGAGAAAGAGAGACAAAGAGCTTCCATCTGCTGCTTCACTTCCCAAGTCATCATAAAGGCCAGGGCTGAGCTGATCCAAAGCCAGTAGCCACGAGTTTCTTCTGGGTCTTCCATGTGGGTACAGGGTCCCAAGGCGTCAGGCCATCCTCTACTGCTTTCCCAGGCTACAGTCATTGAGCTATCTGGAAAGTGGAGCAACTGAGACATAAACCAGTACCGATATGGGATTTTGACACATGTAAGATGAAGATTTAGCCACAGAGCCATCACACTGGGCCATCCTCTTGGAATTTTAAACTGTCCTTATGTTCATTATCATAGCTCATGCTCTGTTAAATAAATGCATATTCTCACAATCATTTTTGGGAGGTAAAAGGCTCAAGTACCAGACTGGACAATACATACCATTTTAAGTTTGTAATACACACCGGTACATATGGACTCTGAAGGGGCTGGTACTGTGATATAGCATGCTAAGCCTCTACCTGTAGCACCAGTATCCCATACAGGTGCCAGTTTGTGTATCAGGTGCTCCTAATGGTGATTAAATTCCAACCTGAGCCCCCGGGGTACACATTGAAGCCATTTCTAAACCAAAACATTTTGTGTTTGCTTTACTCTGAGCCCTGTGGTTGGACAAGTAAGGGTCTCAGGTAAATCACCTATGGGTTCTGTATATGGTTTAAATTCATTTTCTTTCATAGCTGAGCAATACCGCACAAACTAGGTTTGTTAATAAAGGTTTCTTTATTCATTCCTGTTTTGACGAGCATCTGGGTTGTTTCCATGTCTTTACTAATATAGATAAGTGCTGTATTAAACATGGGATTACAGGTCACTTTCTCATAAGAGGACTTCATTTATTTTGGATACATTCCCAGAGTGGGATCGCTGGGTCATAGAGCAGATCAATTTCAGTTTTCTTAGCACTTTCCATACTGACTTCCACAGCAGTGGTACTGGCCTATACTCTCACCAAAAGTGAAGTAGGGTACCTTTCTCACCACATCCACACTAGCCAGTATCATTGGTAGAGTTCTGACAATCTTTTTCGAGTTAGGTAGAACCCCAGGATGGTTTTTATTTGTTAATTCCCTGATAGATAGGGGGCCTGAGAAATTTCGTTTTTCATACATCTGTAAGCTATTTGAATTTGTTCTTTTGGAAAATGTCTGCTCATTTCCTTGGCCCATTTCTTCACAGGGTTTCTTTTGCTGTCATGAGCTTCTGAAGCTCTTTATAAATCCGGAATGTTAGTCCCTTATTGTTTGTGTAGTGTGCTAAGATTTTTGTTCCCATTCTAGATTTTCCCATTGGTTGCTTCTTCACTTATATAATGCCCATATGGGATCCCAGCGCATCCAAGGTGAGGACTTTAACTGCTAGGCCACCGCACTGGGCCCACCATGCTTCAGATCTAATAGTAGACAGTGAAGATCAGCAACGCCTCAGGTCGGCTGGTTTTCTTTAAGTTTCTGCCTTATGCAAATGGGAAGCCCTGTGAGCACAAAGTCCTACAAAGCTTGTCAGGGCTTGTACTCAGGTACCTGAGACTTCCAGGGTAAATAAAGTCAAGGGGCATTAGGCCTGGGATATTGTGTAAGTTTCAATGTCTAGAGCAAACAGTACTTGTACATCAAGGATACAAGTTTCCTGCGTGGGTCTAACACAGCGTGTCTCAGGAGAGGAGGAAGGGCATGTACACAGGGAGGTTCTAACCTTCTGTCCTTTTGCAATTGAGCTACACTTGTGTTTTCCCAAGAATGGATAAATTTTGGTGAAGAAAGCCAGGAGATGAGCTGCTTCTCAGAGAATATTTCTGTAAGAGCCTACCCATACTTCCATGTGTGAGTCAGGCTAAGTAAATAAATCTCTCAAACAGAACATTCAAGGATTCATCTGTTTGCTAGAAGTAGCTGTCCCCAGGTTACACAGATACCATGTTGTGAGTTCTGAGATGTTTGTCTTTCCAGCAAGCTCAGAGATTTGTCAACATTTACCAGGAGAGGTTTCAGTGTACTGCTTAACCTCAGAGAGTTCCCGTCTGCTGAGGCTGCTGGTTCCCTTCTCCATGTACCTGGCAGGAAACCAAAGCTAGAAGACAGGATTTCAACACACATCTCCCATGTGGGTGGAAGGATCCCAACTATTCAAACCATCATCATTGTCTCCCAGGATCCACATTAGAAAAGAAGCTGGAATTGGAAGATGGACCAGAAATTTAAAATGGCCCATTTACTCAGGATTTCTCTAATGAAAAAGCTGTCCACTGAAGGCCCTGGGGACTCTGTGAACAAACATAGCACACTCAAGAAAGTCAGTTTGCTGGTACTGTGGGCATATATGTGCACTGTCCACCCTTGGCAAGATGCTTCAGGGGCAAATGGCTCGAATGGAACTGAGAGTGGATCAAGATTCTTGACCCAGGAGGCAGGAGCTCCAGGAAGAATAACCAAGAGGTGCAACTACAGCAATGTGACTTACTCACTAGTGAATTCTCTGTAAACACATCAATTCATTTCCTTTAGCAGCATTTGCAAGAAGCCTTCAGGAAATTCTGGGGCCAGTACTAGAGTGTACTAGTTAAGCCTCCACCTCTAGTATCAGCATGCCTTATGGGCAGAGGTTCATTTCCTGGCTGCTCCACTTCTGATTCCAATCCCTAATCATGTGCCTTGGACAGCTCCAGAAGATGGCCCATGTCCTTGAACCCATGCACCCAAATGGGAGAACTGGAAGAAGCTCCAGCATTTACAGCCTTATTGGAAGCAAACCACTGGGTGGAAGATCTCTCTGTGTCTCTCCTTCTCTCTGTGTAACTCTGCCTTTCAAGTAAAAGTAAACTAAAATAAAGTTCTGGGAAATGCATTGTATGAAAAATACATGCATGGATTTCAAAATTTTCTTGCACCAAAATAAATTCACTGCTTGAGTATCCTCATATATTCAATGATTTGGTATTATAAATAGCATATGATGTAAGTTTGGAATAATAAACTACCAGGGCCCAACTAATTATGTAAAATGATGAACCTCCTTGTTAGATGGCTGAAACATTCTTCGTACAGAACGACTTAGAATGCATTTCCAGCTTGGGTGGCGTTAGTCCTAGCTATGCCTCTCCTCTCCGTGGCATGTGTGCTGCCCTCTGGACTGCCCACAGCTCCTTCCAGTGCTGCTTTCTCTCCTGCCCCAGAGCTCAGCTAAAAGAAACCTGGCAAAAGAGATGCAGTCCTTCTTTCTTTCTACAGAAAGAGATTTTTTTTCAGTTTCTACTTCTGTGTAACAAGCCACCCCAAAACTTTTGACCAAGGAGGAAAGACTCATGAGTGGTCCTTGTGGCTTTCCCTTGATTGCACTCCCCTCAGGGCTGGCATTGGTGCCATCACCAAAGGGGGTGGATGCTGGGATGCTTTAGTTCCCCAACATGGCATTCACTTCGGTTCAGCCATGCGCAGTTGCTGCATTGTCACAGATTTCCTATTTACCCACACTTCATTCAGGCTCCTAAACCTTTTTATGTTTATCTGCTTTCTTCTTGTAAATCTGGTTTTAGCACTGTTAAGTCAGTTTAGCAAGACCCTTTGCTTCCTGAATATCTGATCAGGTCCCCCTGGCCAGTCTTTCGTGAGACTCCTGTTAGTTTGGCTTAACATCAGTCTTGATGTGTCCTCCTAGTTTTTCTCCATTCACTAGTCACTCTGCCTGAACTTCCACTGCAAAAACCCTTCACAGTGACTCTTGCACCTGCAGCAAGTGTGTTTGCACCCACATACCTCCAAACAGTCCTCCTTAGAATGCTTTAAAAATGTCATCGAATGTTTTGTTGCTGTAGTTTATAAGTTCCAACTCGGAGCATTCTAAGACAGGAACACATGAAACTACAGATACCTTAAGGTCCAGCTTCACTAACTAGTGCTACATTATATTTGCTAAAACAAATTGTAGGAGACAGTCCACATTATGCCTTAAATTTGTTTTCAACCATAAAATGAAGCACAAGAGGCTGAATTTTAAAGAATATATTATGAGAAGCTAGCACCATGGCTCATAAGCTAATCCTCCTATAGCACCAGCATCTCCAGTGATGGCCAGTTCTAGTCCTGGCTGCTCCATTTCTTTATTATTATTATTATTATTATTATTATTATTTTATCATACAGTTCCTTAAGTTCAGGGATTTCCTCTTCCGCCTTCCCCATCCCCTCCCTATTGCTTTCCCCTATATTATAACAATAATATAGTCCTTCAACAACAGTCACAAATCTACCATTATTCATTTTAAGTGTATCACGATATTGTAGGCATAAACAAAGGTAGAATATCCAGCATCCTATTATCAAGATGTACTTAACAGTTGGACCCGGCACGATGGTTCAGTGGCTAAATCCTCACCTTGCATGCACCAGGTCCCATGCGGGTGCCAGTTTGTGTCCCAGCTGCTCCATTCTCCTTCCAGCTCCCTGCTTGTGGCCTAGGAAAGCAGCAGAGGATGGCTCTAATCCTTGAGACCCAGCACCTGTGTGGGAGATTCAGAGGAAGCTCCTGGCTCCTGGCTCCTGGCTCCTGGCTTCACACCTGCTCAGCTCCAGTTGTTATGGCTATTTAGAGAGTGAACAGCAGGTAAAAGATCTTTCTGTCTCTCCTTATCTCTGTAAATCTGCCTTTCCAATTAAAAGATAAATCTTTTAAAATATGTAGATATTTAATAATTTAATTGGGAGTCCATCTTTTATTCAGAAGTAGAGATGCATTCTGCAATGCATCTTCATGATATACTTGCACTTTTGTTTCTTAAAACTCAATGAAATATTTTTTATAATTAACATTTTATTTTTAATAAAATATACTTTTGCTCATCTAAAATTTTTTCAACCCTTTACTTGAAAGAATTAGAGAGAGAGGGAGAGACAAAGAGAGAGCAAGAGTGACAGGGAGCGAGAGGGAGAGATTTTCCATCTGTTGCTTCACTCCCCATATGGCTGCAATGGCAAAGAGCTGGGCCAGTTTGAAAGTTTGGAGCTAGAAGCTTCTTCTGGGTCTCCCATATGGACATAGGACCAAGGTCTTGGGCAATCCTCTGCTGCTTTTCCAGACTATCAGTGGGGTGTTGGATCAGAATTGCAGCAGCCAGGACTTGAACTGGTGCCCATACAAAATACCAGCTCTGTAGGCAGAGGATGAGCCTGTTAAGCCACAGTGCTGGCTGCTCAATCAGCTTTCACCTACTACATTGACCCGGTTTTTTTTTGTTGTTTGTTTGTTTTTTAAGAATACCAGTTCTTTTTCTTAAAAAAAAAAAGTACAATTTTTGTCTTATGGATTTTTAAAATATTTAATATTTAAATTTTGCCCTGTGGATTTTGTTGATAATGGTTAAAATAGTTTCATATTTTAATCCTTATTTTAATCCTCTTCAGATTGCTTTGTTACCACTAAGAGTAGGATTTCTTATTGTTTCATCAATTTTGCATGTGAGCCCATCTTTCTGGGAGCCCCGCACACGCCCCTTGACTATGCAGGAAGTCCTGTGCTGTGGACAATTCTCATCCAAAACAGGAAGGTTTTCCTGCTCACATATTTGAATAAAAACAAGCCTCTCTGGCTCCTGGATATGTGATGCTGGGTGTTAAGATGGGAGGAACATCTGTTCAGTGCATCCTCTGAATCTGATAAGCTTTTCCCAGTGATGATTTTAGTCTCCGTTTTACAGCCTGGTCTCTTCCTGTTATTTGCCGCATCATTCCAGATTTATAATGATGGATGAACATGCAGTGATTTCCTTAGGTAGCGAGGAAAGCCACTGCACTAGCATGAGGAAAATAGCAACACTAATTTTATTCAGTTAAATAAATGACAATACAGTCGCTGTCTGCGATTTAAGTTGCAAACATTTCTCCTTTTAACTTCACTTATGATCATATTTTAAATTATACTTGGGGAAGTCAGAATTTCCTTTTCTGGCTTCTGGGTTTGTGAGAAAGGAAGGATTTGGTCTTTTCATTATTCTTATCCATGTCTTAACTACTGGACCCACCTTCTCATTGCTATCTTCTTGTAACTTGTGATTTTATAACTTTTTGTGCATTACTATGGTTGTTTCTACGTTACATGATATATATGAGGGCTGTGTTATATTTCCCTGGCCAAATCACCATGAAAACATGTTCTCTCCTTTGGAAAAGAAACCAGTCACGAAGTCACAGATGCTATTGTCTCAGCTCTTCCTCCAGCTGGTTCACCCACCTCCCCACATTTCTTTCCAGTTGCTCTTTAGTTTCCACTTTCCACACCCTCCTCACCTGACAGAAGCCAGAAGCAGCCTCTGTGAAAGGCCTGCTTGCACTCCTGCTCTCCCAGAGTACAGTCTGTTCATTCAAGTGTGGATAAGCACATATCACCAGGATCCGGCATGCATGGATTATGAGCCAAAGGTCCATAGAGACAAGCACCTGTTGTTGCCTACCATGATCTCTGCACTCTGCTCATTCTGGCAGCATCACAGGCATCAGCAGGTGCTTCAGAACCCTCACTTGTCTGTATTTATTGCAGCCATATATGGCTGATGGAGTCAGGATCCTTTGCTGAAGAAACAGTTCAGGTCTCTCCGAAACCAAATCTTGCTTTCATTCCACTGACACAGCAGCTCTCAGTTCCATCAGACCAAAGCCCCTTTTTGTCATAAACATTTGTATTTCTAAATATATTTTAAGGCCAATTTTACTACACTAAAATGAAATTCATTGGAAAATTGATCTTACTATATTTGGTAATCACTTTAAACATTTTCAACACAAAAGTCTGTACATAAATGTTTATGGTACCTTATTCATACCAGTAAAAATCAAAACAACCCAAATTTTCATCAGTTCATGAATAAATAAATGTAGTAGTGTCATACAACAGAGTATTACTCAACCAAAAGTTAAGTAAGTCTTGAATACATAATGTTGAGGGAGAAATTGCAGGCACAAAGAACAATAGTTGTTCCATTTCTTCTTCTTTTTTTTTTAAAAGATTTATTTTTATTATTTTTTCATTGGAAAGGCGGATATACAGAGAGGAGAGACAGAGAGGAAGATCTTCCGTCCGATGATTCACTCCCCAAGTGAGCGCAACGGGCCGAAGCCAGGAGCCTCTTCCGGGTCTCCCACGCGGGTGCAGGGTCCCAAAGCTTTGGGCCGTCCTCGACTGCTTTCCCAGGCCACAGTCAGGGAGCTGGAAGGGAAGCGGGGCTGCCGGGATCAGAACCGGCGCCCATATGGGATCCCGGGCGTGCAAGGCGAGGACCTTTAACCAATTGCGCCACCGCGCGGGGCCCGTTCCATTTCTTCTTAAAATTGTTATATTTTCTTTTATTTTTGATGTGGTTTACATAGTTCAGCAGGACATTGCCCATGTAGACCACTGATTAGGGTGGGGAGTGTTGAGATATGGGGTAAAGTGGGTGACACACTTGTTTCCAATTCTTTTTGCCTCCTGAATCTGATTGAGGGGACAAAGGAGGCGAGAGTGCCATTCCCAGCAACCTGTTACATTGACAGCCTCTCAGTGTCCCTGATGTGGAGCATATTCCGAGGGTATCGCTTAAGTGGTTTCAATAGTCTGAGATGCTGCTGTTTTTGGTTGCTCCAAGGTTAAGGAAATCTTTCCAAAGTCTAATGGCTGACATAGTCCTCCTTAGAGTCTCCACTCGCCAGATATTTGTTGTCACAGCTTGACCAGGAGAGCTGTCCAATTTGTTCTGCCCTCCATCTTCTGACATGGTATTAAACATCCTCTGAAAGCCTCAATGAGCTGGCTGCCATGTCCCTCCTGTGCTTCTGGGCATGTTCCCCCTGCACTGCACTAGCATCAGGAACTGAGGAAACCCAGTTCCAACACACACATTCCAAGATCCAACAATATATTCTGTGATTTTCCCTGTGGTCAGAGTTTTAAGTCCTGTGGTCTGGTAGGGAGGATCCTCAAAGAAACCTCAACTTAGGAGACCCCAAAAATGACTCCTGTGTGTGTCAGGCAGCATAGGATCTTGCTTGGTTTGTCTCCACAACAGCCTACACACACCCTGGTGGTTGTAGTCACCCAATCAGTTCTATCTCCAGCCTCATTTCATATACAAACCAATGAATGCTGAGACCCAGCCTAACCCTGCCTACCATATACTCAGCCCTCATGCATACCAGCAGAAATTGCAGCCTAATCAGCTTAACCCCAATAACCTCCACCATGCCTGCCCCCAGCCCTGGTTCCTGTGCATGCTAGTATGTGCAACAGATTGCTCTGATCCATCCTGCATCCTGCATCCCATTTGGCTCTTGTAGACACCAATGAGTGCTGCAACCTGGCTCAGCCAGACCAACCCCACTATCCATCCCATACATAGGTAAGCAAGTGCTGCTGCCTTGTCCAGTCAGGCCTGCCCTCAGCCCTGCTTCTCATGCTCACCAGTGGGCGCAACAGACCATCAAAGGGGTGCCTACATTTTTCCCAGAATGCCCACTGCCAGCCTCAGATCTTTCATTTTTCAGTTATGGTGGCCCAGTTGGATACAACTTGCCCCCGGTTTTGGCATTTGTTAGCATATTTTGTGGCAAGACCCAACCAAGCTGCACTTATTCTGGCTCATGGACATACCAGTTGGATACAGTGGCCTTATTTAGCCTGGCTACCCCCAAACATGGCTCTCATGCAAGCTGATGGTTATTGTCGCCCTGCCCAGGCCCATTTAACCCCTAGTCCCAGCTCTCACACTCACCAGTGGGAATAATAGCCTATCAGGGAAGCCCCTCCATATCTCCCCTGCAAGGCTCACCCCCTTCTGGAATCTTGTGCATGCTGGTGGGTGCTGCAGCCCAGCCTGCCATAACCCGTCTCCAACTTAGCATTCTCTGGCAGGTGCTGCAGCCTGGCTCCATCCAACCTACTCCCAATTCCAACTTATGCTAGTAGGTGCTACATCGTAGCCCAGCCTGGCCAGCCCTCAGTCACGGTGCTGATGTAAACTGGTTGATGTTGCAGTCCAACCTGTCCTGTCCTGTACCCTGTCCTGGCTCTCACATTTGCCAATGGGTGCTGTGAAGTGGGTGCAGTTCCCAGATCTGACCCACATGTATGCTGGTGGATACTATAACCTGGCCTGGTCTGGGTTGCTCCCAATCTCAGCTCTCACTCCCTCCAGTGGAGACCACATCCAAATAGAGGCATTCGCTAAGATTCTCTATCAGGCCACCTCCCAGTCACAAATTTTGCAAACACCAGTGCGTGCTTGACCCAGTTTGACTTGGCCCACCTCTTGTCTCAGCATTCATTGGCAGGTACAGCATTCTTGCCTGACTGGCCCACACTCATTCTGACTCTTACTGGTATGTGCTACAGCCAAGTCCCACACAGCCCTCAAGTGGTTGAGCAGGTGCCATGACCTAGCACAGCCTATTTTATACCCACTCTGGCTCTTACAAGTGCCAGAGGGTGCTGGAGCCCAGCCAAGTCTTATACACCCCCAAACACAGTCCACACACATGCTGAGGGATGTTATAGCTATGTCCATTCCAGTTTGTCACCCCATTCTGGCTTTCATGCTCTCTAATGGGAAACCATAGCCCAATAAGGGCTCCCCAACCAGGCACACTCATAATCACAGATTTTTCTAAAAAAAGATTTACTTGTTTTTTAGTAGAAAGGCAGATTAGTCTTTGGAGAGAAAGTGATTCACGCCCAAAGTGACTGCAATGGCTGGAGCTGAGTTGATCTGAAGCCAGGAGCTAGGAACTTCTTCCAAGTCTCCAATGTGGGTACAGGGTCACAGGCTTTGGGCCGTCCTCTCCTGCTTTCCCAGGCCATAAACAGGAAGCTGGATTGGAGTGGAGCTACCAGGACACAATCCAGTGCCCACATGGGATCCCCAGAGTGTGCAAGATAAGGCACTGAGCCATCTCACTGGGCCCCAGCCACATACCTTGCATGTGTCGGTGGTTGCTCCAATCCAGCCTGGCATGGCCCACTTGCCATATCTTAGCCCTTGCCACTGGATACTGCAGCCTGCCCAGACCTGGCTTGCCTCCAGTCCCTACTTTTGCTGGTGAGTGCTGCAGCCTAGCCCTGCAAAGCCTGCCCCATGCTAGGCTCTCATTTAAGCAGGGGGGTAAAGAAGCCTAGCCCAGCATGGCCAGCCCTTCATCCTGTCTCCCATACATGCCAGTGTGCTACAACTTGTCCTGGCTTTGCCCATTCTGTGCCCCACCTGCCCATCCCTCATCCCCAAGCCAACCCACACATCTTCCAAAATGTGGAGAACTTTTTGCGTGCCCGGCCTGGCACACATTCAGTCCTGATTCTGTTGCTCACCAACAGGGACTACAGTCTCGCATGGGAGTTCCATAAGTTTCTCCACCAGGCCCACTTCCAGACCCATATCTTATGCAAGTCAGCGGGTGCTAGGCCTCTGCCCAGCATAATTCTTCCCCTAGTCTCAGCCTTTGTGAGTGCTGGTGGATTCTGTGTCTTGGCATCTCCCCTCACACAATTCTTGGGTGTGCTTGTGGGTGCTGTAGCTCGGGCCAACCAGGCCTACTTCGAACCCCAGTTTCTGTAAGTGTTGGTCATTTCTGTGGTCATGTCTAGCTCAGCCTGTCACCACTCCCAGCTCTCACATAAACCAACAGGTATTGCAGTCCCACAGGGATGAGCCCATAAACTCCCTCACAGAATCTGTTCCCAGATCAGCTTCTCTCACATGTGAGTTACTATCATGGCCCAGCCAAACATAGCCCACCTGCTACCCCAACACTCACTGGCAGGAACTGTTGCCTAGTCCCTCCAGGTAGGTCCCTCAGCCCTAGCTTTTATGTGTGCCAGTAGACTGTGATTGATTCCAGCTAGACCAGCCCAGCTGTCCCACGCGGACAGGTGTCCTGGTCTTTTCCAGCCTCCCCTCCAAACCACCCAGTCTCAGTCCCTTCATTTACCTGTGATTACAGTGGCCTGGTCCATGAAATTCCCCCAGATATCATTCCTCACCTCTCATGTACTTCCTGAGTGGCGTCCCCACCCACACATCCCCAAACCTCCTCTCAGGGCACTTTACAGCCACCACATCTGTGGTCAATTTGGCACAGCTTTGGGCCTCTAGAAGTCACTCTTCAACTGTTAAAGATGCCCTGGGTGGCCCCCATTGCAACACTTCCCCAGGTCTCCTTCCTGGGTGACCTGCAGCCCCACCTCACTGCACAGCATTGCACAGCATGCCTGGGGACCCGGGCTGTGTGTCCCAGCCTGGCATCTGCCACGCAGTTCCTTGAATATTTTTAAAGGAGAAAAAATAGCTGACTATGTTGGCACACTGGAATAGTTAACACAGCATTGACATTAACCTGGTCCAGAATGCCTGCTAGCTATTGTCTGGCGTTCTCCCACCAGTGTAACACTTGCCTAGGTACAAGACAACCTAGGCATCTACCTTCACCTGGGGGAAGTTGTTCCATTTCTATGCAGCTTCAATAGGCAAATTTACAGGGATGGAAATTAGACAAGTAGTTCCATAGAACTAAGGGGAAGTGGGTGGGGAGTAACTTTAAAGGAGAAACTGTACGATAATAAAATGTCTTGACTGTAAAAGAGAAAGTAAAATAATAATTCATCATCAAACAATGTGCATGATAACATGTATCACACGCACAATTACACTGGAAGATAAAATGAAACAGTTGGGGACTTGGACCTCTATGGCATCCCTATGAATGTGCAACGACCCAACTACTATGAGCCATGTCATTGTTGATGACGTGACTTTGCTGAGCAATCCTCCAGTAGCCAAGTCAGCTGCAGCAGGCATGCAGCTTTCTCCCTCTTTGTTTGAGACAACTCTGTGAGGACCTTTGACTCCAGAACAACTCACCTGGGGTCTGTGGGCCAGAAGACCCTGATCTGCTGATCCCACAAGGACCACTCCACTTGGGTGCCCCACTATTTTCAACCATGACAAAGTGTAGTCACTAATGACCTCATCAGGGTGCTAGTTTTCACTTTTTCAACATTGACACTTAAGTACAAGGCAGCACTGACAAATTCATATTCAGCTGTCACCATGACTGAAAAGGCAGGTAGCCATTATTCCCGTTTTTCAGAAGCTCGTTCACGGATCTTGACATCTTGCTAAGTCCCAACATCACCTTGGTGCAGACTTGGCTTGCCCACACAGCTCTCTCCTCTGTGCCTGTACGACAAGTCTGTGGTCACTGCTACTTACTACATACCACAAATTCTGGTCACTGCTACTTATTACACACCTACCCTGCATACACCCTCTGTATTCAGGCCTGTGCATCACCCACCTCCACCTCAAGACAGCCACTCCATTGGCGAGTTTAAGGGGCAGCACACAGAGGCCAAAATGCAGACCATGCTGAGGCCAGGTGGCAAGGCTGGCTGGATGCCTAACTTTGAGAGAATCTAGCTCACCTCCTAAGGATCAGCTGACACAGTCCCTAGGCCAGCAGATGGGCAGGACCCCCCAAGGCATTCCTCAGTCACAGTCCTCTTCTTCCCACCCCACCCCTCTTGTTTGTCTAGTTCATCAACAAGTGTGCCCATGAAAAGCCAGGTGAGATGCCCTACATCCAGTTTTTAACTTTTTTAAATTATTATTTCAAGAGAGGATAGACATTTGGAACTTTTTTTTTTTTCAAATCTCTTTTAAAAGCAATCTATGAAACAATCTGTGCTGGCCCACTCTCCCTGCCCCCACTCCCAACCCTGTCCCTGAACCTAATCACACAGGGAGCTGGCCCCAGCCTTGGGTCCTGGAGTAGGAAAATACAGAGCACCTTTGATTGCACCTACATGCATCAAATGGCCCAGTCACTTCCCCAACTTCTCTTTGTGAGGGTGTTGTAAGCTAATCAGTGCCCTTTCTCCACAAGTGATTGAAATTAAAGCTACAATCAGTGCTTTGACTAGCTTGGCTGTTCTTGGCTTGTGATGTCTCCTGATTGCAAGACAATGAGCCTCAGTGGGATTTTACCACAGAGAATGCTGGAGAAGACCAGGTCCTGCTCACCTATAGGGATGCCAGTGCCAGGACCCAGCCTGGGGCAGGCAATGGGGATAGATGCTCTCTTCATGTAAAGGTATGGGGTGAGTTTTCGAACTCATGGGCCCACGCACTTTTGTTTCACTTCCAGCTCCTTCATCCCACACTCCCAAAGCTGTGGATAGCCAATGAGGAGATGGCTTGTATAGCAGGTGTCTATAATTAACTTTTGGCACTAGATTGCCTAGCCATAAAATGTGACCTTGGGTACATTACTCAGCATTTCTGAGCTCCACATTCTTAAGGTTTAAATGGGGGTGGTAATACTGCCTATTGCACAGTGTTGCTCTGAGGATTAACTAAGTGAGAAGGCATGAAAGTACCTGACTTATAGCTCAGGTATTTTCTCTTTGTAGTGCCCTCTCCAATTTATTGAAAGACTTATTCCCCAACTGTTGTGGATAACCGTGCACTTGGAAAACAGTGTTAGGAACATTTATGTATTAAGACCCTCATCTTCACCAACATTGTGGCAGAGTGGGTTAAGTCACCACTTGGGACATCCTACCACAGAGTGCTAGTTTGAATCCTTCCTGACAACTCTGTTTTCAATCTGCTTTCCTGCTAATGGACCCCGTGAGGGAACAGATGATGGTTGCACTGCTTGGGCCCCTGCTATCAAGGGGAAGGCTGGATGGCGCTCTGGGTGCTCGGCTTTGTCTGTTTGAGTACTCAATCTCTCTTTTTTTCTCTCTCAATCTCTCACATCCTGCACACACAAACAGATGGAACAATGTTTTTAAATGCCATCTTGGCACACACCATAGAGAGTACCAGACAAGTAAGGGACAGAGATGCCAGTGAGGACCCACTGGAATCTACTGGAATCTACTGTAGCCAAGAATGGAAAAACAAATGATGAGATAAAAAGAAAACAGCGAACTTGAGCTAACTGGTTAAGATCCCTCAGTCAAATCCCTGCAGTATTCAGGAGGTTTACATATTTGTTTATTTACTGAGAGTTTTAAGCCCACTGGAGTGGATCATGGGTTGGCCAGGTCTTTGATAATCCTGGACCAGGTGTGGTCTCCAAGGAGCAAGGAGACTCCCAGGTTAATGTTTGGCAAATAGCAGATGCTCCATAAATTCTCGTTAATAATTAATGAAGTGGTCACAGCCCAGCTCTTATGAATGACAGAGGGACAACAAGGAACCAGGAAAAAGCTAAAAGGGAATCCCTAGATGTTTCCAGAACCCATTGTATGCAGCCTCTGAGATTGGAAGATCACTTGGCTGCTCTTGGAAGTTACAGGAACAGATCTTCTCCTTACACTGTATCCTGCTGACTAGAAAATGCCAAGAGGCAGCCTGAGCACAGGGCTCCTCCACTGCCACCCTAGAATCCCAGTGTTGGCAGGGCAAGGAAAGACTCTGAGTTACAGTCCCGGGCATTCCCACAACCTCTAGGAAGCTCTTTCAGTGAATGTGGAGCATCAGTGAAACTGTTATTCATTTACTTATTTACTTTCATCTCTTTAGACTCTTAGCTCCATGTGTCAAAGCAAGGGGCCCTGGTGTCAGCAGGCCACTTCCCTGATGTATCAATCATGCTCAACAAATACTGAACAACTTCACAAACTGGCAAAGAGCCTGCCTTGTGCTTCAGGTGATTTTAGGGGTAAGGGAAAGACAGACATACACTCTAAATCTAGATTCCAGGAAATCAACAACCGGAAGCCTCTATGAAGCGTGTTGGCATTGTAAAAATGCTCTCTGGTGCTGTGATGGCAGAACAGCAGTCCCTCCAATCTTTAGGACTCATGCTTGCTTTTTTATCTGCCTGGGATTCTCTGGGAGAAGGTCCATTTCATTCCATTCCCTTCATCCACAGCCATCTTGTTCTAACAGCAATGGCTCCAGCCTTGTCTGCCACCCAAGAAGAAATCCAGGCACTGACCATCACTCAGTCCCTAGAGCCTAAAAGCTGGGCATTTCCAAAGCAGCCTGCTAACATAAAATCTGCTAGAGACTGGCATGGTTCGGCGCACTAGGGAAACTCGGCTTGTCTGTGGCTGCCATTCCGGCACAGGGTGATGTCAATGCCAGCAGCACAGGGTGCCAGCAGTCTGGGCTGTGCTGACATTCCCTCATGCACCTTGGGGTCTGCCTTTTGTTTGCCTTGCAGGAGTAACTGGAGAGCAAACTACAGGCCAGCATTCAATTACATAAAATGAGATTTAGCAAGATGGAAGGTTTATCTTTTTGTTTCTTCCAGGAAGAATCTAATTAACATGTTCATGCTTCCTCCCCTATCCTTCTTGCTTCAATGAACTCATTAGTGATAGAGTTACTTGGTAAAATTAGAAGGTGGAAGTGGTCTCCTTGGACAAGACATCCCCAGTGACATCCCCAGAGCGGGTGCTTCTTTGGCAATGTGCCTGACTGGCCCAGCCCAGTCAACTCTAAAGTCCTCTAAAGACCACCAAGGTGCCCTCTCTGCCACAGAGTGAGGGAAGCTAGGCTCCTCTCCCACCCACCAGACTTGTGGCAGCAAGGGGTTGCAGCAGGGGCCAAGGGAGAGGCCCGTGCTAGGGATATACCCACACCCACTTTCCATCCGGACAGGAAGCTCTGGTGGCCTCTGCTCATGGACACTGCATCTCTCTTAGAAAATCTTATTCCTCAGAGGATACCCTTCCTTCAACCAGGACTCCTAGGTAGTTCTGTAGTCACAGTGCCTTTTATTTTCTGTAATCCTAATGTGTTGGCATCTTGGAGCCCTTGCTGGCACCGACTGTGCTGTGTCTTACAGAGAGTTAACAATCACCAGAGAGCACACCTTTCTCAAACTCAGCAAGCTAGAACGCTAGCACCCAAGGCTACCATCGCGCCCTCTAGCCAGCTCCTTTGCCCTGGAGTCCACTATGATTACACAAGCAAGGCGATCCTAAACCAGGTGACCTCGCTCACCTTTTCTTCACTCGGAAACTACAATAAAAATCCTTGCCTTCCTTTCCCCCGCCCCAGCACTCTCAGCCACAACCTGACCCTTTGTGGCCTGCAAACCACGTGTGTGTGGTGGAGCTAACACTAGCAATGGCAAGTAACCACCTTTCCAAAGGAGTTGTCTTCTGTTAATCCTGCCACCATGCCAGACTAAGAAGTTACCTTTGAAAATAGCCTCCATGTCCTCTCTCAGATTTGTCTCCACCTTTGGGGTGGGGGGCAGGAACTGACCTGTGTGTCTGTCCTGTGCCCACAATGCACACTCGTGGATACACCACCCCCTCCAATGCTGTGGTGAGCCCTAAAGCATGCATTCCTGCCTCACCTTCACTAATGTTTTCCTCCTGATCATTATTGACTTAGAGGGTTTGCATAATCAGGACCCAAGAGAGAAGCTCTCAGGAAGCATACACAGTCCAGGAGGACAAAATGCATCCAAGAGAAGACTTTCTCATTCATTTAAAGAAACATCTGTGTGAGAGGACACTTGTCCTATCCTACTGAGCCTACGATGGTGGTTTTCAAAGCTGGCTCCTAACCTTCAGGGAATTTCAACCCTTTGGTCATCTGATAAGGTCTAAGCATTTCTCAGAAATTTTAATATGGGACCAGTGCAGTGGCACAGCTAGCTAAGCTACCACCTGCAATGCCAAGGCTATCTGGGCATGGCGGCTTCGCTTCTAATGAGCTTGAGGAGGCAGTGGAGATGGCCCAAGTACTAGGTTCCCTGCGCCCATGTGGGAGACCCAGATGCAGTTCCAGGCTCCTGTCCCACCCGGCCCACCCCAATTCCTTGCAGCCATTTGGGGAGTGAACCAGCAAATGAAGGTCTGACTCTCTCTAGTTCTGCCTTTCAAATATGTAAATAAATATTGTTAGACACATTTCATATGAATAAGGTGGAGTAATACAAAGGAAACTAGTTACATTGAAATACCTTTAAAATATTTTTTAAAGTTTAGAAATGCACTTATGAAATCACTAATCCAATTTCATACTTGTAACTATTTTAAGTTAGATGTGAGGTGTATTATACTGAAAGAATCTGTGCAGTCCCGGGTACTAATAGTATTATGCTTTATTGCATATATTGGTAATGAAAGAAAACTCTAACTTGGAAATGAGATCAATGAAGCTAACTGCCTCATTTTGCAGTTCAACCTTACCAATACCCTGAATCCTCCCCAGTCCATGTCCTGCAGGATGAGAATCCTGTCTAGAGCCTAGTGCAGCATCAGCAAGTCGAGATCTGGTGCTTTCTGAGTGTGCCTGACCCGTGGTGGTGCTGGCTGCTGGACCAGTAGTTGGAATGGCAGATCAGGTCATTGTCTGCAGGTGCTGCTGCCTGCTCCCTCTCGCCTGCAGGGGAAAGGTCAGGCTCTTCCTTGGTTAGGGCTGTCAGTGAGAGCCCCATCAAACCTGAAGAAGCTCCTGGCCCCTGGCAAGGGTCAGCTCAGTTTCAATTATCGCAACTATTTGGGGGAATGAACCAGCAAACGGAAGCTCTTTTTCTTGTGTCTCCTTCTCTTCATAAAATCTGCCTAACAAAAATGAATAAATCTGTTTTAAAATCCTTGGCATGGGCTAAGAGCAAGCTCAGCAATCTTTGGCCAAAATCAGTGCGTCCAGAAACAGAAAAAAGGCTCTGTCCTTCTGGAGAGCTGTCTTCTAGCACTGGAGCTCTCTGCAAGGATCACTAAACTTGTCTGTGTCTTACCGAGCGTGCTGCTCTGTACTCAGAAGCACCACCCAGGACACACTGAGGAACTTCCAATCCCTATGGATCATCCTGGAGATGCTGAATTGATAGCCAATTAAAGCAAGAACTGGAAAGGGCATCACAAGAGTGTGAATTCTGGCTTTGGTAGGAAGCTTGATCACCTGACAAGACGGCACACGAGCAGCCAATTCCAAAACGATTTGTCAGGGAGAGGACGCCCCAGGCTGGTCAAGCATCACCTTGAGCAAAGCTCTCATGGGCCAAATGTCGTCTGGGCCTCTGCTCTGAGTGAATGCAAAGCCCAAAGGCTGTTCCCTGGAGTTCTTGCCCAAGGCCCCTGCCTGTCTTGGACTTCACAGGCTTCTCCCACTTGGAGAGCATTGCCAGTCTGTTCCCACTGACCTACACAGCTGGAGGAAACTAACGTGGGTCCCTCTGCCCCCAGTGAGTTAGGAGTGGCTGTAAAATCCAGTCTGCATTACTGCTCCCTGTGTCTATGCCACGGACTCATCAGCAGAGGGCGCTGCACAGCAAGCCGGTTCCATCACACAAGCCTCACCTCCCAGGGCTCTTCACTGGACAACCAAGCTCTATCAACTACTCAAATCACAGTTCTTCACTCCTGTGCAAATAGGATCTGGTTCAAACTTGAAATTCTTTACCTTTCTGAGTCAAATCTATATGTAAAGAATAATACATATTTTAATATAAAAATTTGTTTCTAAAATAAATTACTTTAAATATATAAATATATATCTACACATATGTATATAATGAATAAGGAAATTACAGTTTTGAAAGTAATGGTTCCCAGCGTGATCATCTGACATTGTGAATATTCTTCATCTTAGAGAGGAAACAAAAAATCAAAGCTCACCACTACAAAAAAAAAAAAGCAACTTGGACAAAGTCAAAAATCCACTTGTAAAATCATTTTATTGGTATAAATATACATATGAATAAAATACCTTCAGTCTGTAATGTAAGTGAATATTTGTGAAATGACTTATAAAGAGTAGTATTTTGATTCTTTTTACAGGTGTCAAAGTATTCTCTGAAAATCACACATTAAAAGCTAATATGCAGACAGAAATTAAAGGCCTCCAAAAACATGAATATTCATAAAATCTCAAACCAATCAACTATATACATTCATCTGGGCAGGTGGTAGAATCAGCCGCAGGCCTCTCTGTTCTCAGCTGTGCTCGTTGATGGTATGCAAGTGTTACCCACCTAGTACTAAATGTACAATTCCACATCAGGAAGGAAGAAGTTCCCCATGGGAGAATGTAAAAACCATGCCCAAGATCTAATATATATACTTTATACAAATTATTTATTAGTGTGCTCTGTTAGTATAATTACAATGTGCAATTGCATACATCAAGAATAAATTGCTATATCGCGTTGTGTGCAGATCTGACACAAGCACATTCAGCAACTCCCCACAGTAGGCTGGATGGTGTCACTTGTGTGTGTCCAATCAGGTTGTGTACCTCCCCAAACCCATCCTGCAGGACCATCTGTAGCTGCCTCAGAGAAATTCAAGTAGGGCCCGTGGAATCATTGCTGGCTTTCATTGAAGGCATAAGAAGGAATGTCTAGAAATCAAGTATCAAATGCTAAGGGCTGGATGAAGACCAAACAAATGTGCTTTGAACACCAAGAAATAGGGATTTTTCTCTATATTTAAAAAAAAGTGGGGTAGAAGGGGCAAAGAAAGGAGAGCTTCAAGCACCAAGAGAAGAGTGTCTGGGAAGAAGAGGCGTTGCCCTGTTCCTCTCTGCTGGCAACCCAGGCGCCCTGCCCGGGGAGGTCTGTGCAGGGCGGCCCTTACACAAAGATGAACTCTTTCTCTGCTTCTTCTCCGGAGTCACTGGACTTGCTGCCATGACGGCCGTCTCGGCTGGAGGGCCGCTGCTTTGGCTGTTGATGTTCCTGGGGCTGCTGGCCCCAGCTTCTCCTTGACACTGGAACAGAAAGGGAAGGAGGTAGCACAGTTTATTTCTGTAATGCGGATGGCTTGACCGACATGGAGCTGACTGCGGGAACCCCATGAACCAAGTGTGGGAGGCTGGACTGCACTTTCTCAGAAACCCACTTACTGTTAGATTCCTGCCCTGAAAATGGACCAACAAAGACAAGGACAGAGCCAGCAAACACACATACAGATGCAGTCTATGACAAGGTGAGCCTCTCATAGACGTGGCTGAGGATCTGAGGCTGGGGACCCCAGAAGACCAGGCCGGTGGGGAAGCAGAGAAAGAGATGGAAGGCAGGACGGGCACTCGGATACCACTTGCCATTCCCTGGCTGCTGCTCACTACTCACGCTTGGGCAGATGCAGATGTGAGCAGGTGTGTGGGGGCTGGGCAGATATCCCTGTCAATGCCTTCTGCACATGAAGTTGGTCATCACTGCTTTAGGGTAGGGCATCAGGACCGACCCCAGGAATAGGTCAGGCCTTTCTGCTTCTCAAACAGTCCACTCTCTAGGAAACACATACTTTGAAGTCTTGTGTCTGTGCCTTACATACCACTTATGGCACTTTCCAACCATCTGGCACCACTTTTCAGGTAAGCATTACCACTGCAGTTGCCTATTCTGATGAGAGATCAACAGGAAGACTCGAGTGGGACCTTTTAAGCAATGATGTGAGACTCCCTGCTGGAACTGGGCCTCTACCACATCAGACACGTTGTTTTACTGTTGCTCAGCCTCACAAGTGCCTCATGAGGCAGGTTTTCTAAAACTCGGGTCCAGGATACAAAGCTGATGTGATTCTCAAAACCGCTGTTCTTGGCAACTAGATCATGGCTTCCCTGCTGGGAGACCTGGGGCAGATGCTGGGATGCTCTTTTCCAGCCTGATGATTCAGGGTGATTAAACATGGCTCACTTTTGTCTATTGTATAGACACCACTTGAGCGAAAAATACCACATCCACATCCACATCCGCTCTGTGGTGGGAAGACTGTAGCAACCTCAGCACTCAGAAGTTCCAAGGATTCAGCCAGGAATGTAGCCCTAAGTCCTGGCAAGTTGCAGGCATCTTCTGATGCGTCGAGGCACTCTGACTTGGGCAGCACGCTCAGAACCTCACCTCGCCAGGAGCTGACTACTTAACTGTGCAGCCCACTGGAATGTTTTAAAGGGAGACCTCATTAATCACAATGGTCAAAAAGCAAACCTCACAAAGTAATTCTCTCTGTTAATTCAGGGGCTACCGGGACCAGATTCAGAATTCTAGACAATAAAGATTTGAACCTCCAGTTAGGGCATTAAACTGAAATTAGGCACAAAGCTCACCATAATGGTTTTAAGTTTTCATTCTTTTTTGCCAAACAGCCTTGAGCTAAACCTCTGATGGGGGTGGAAGGGAGCAAAACACACATAGAAATAATTTGGGGAACTGGCAAAGTGACACAGCAAGCCAGCCCTCCACCTGACAGACTCGGTTGCTCCACTTCTGAATGAGCTCCCTGCTGACAGCATCAGAGCACAGCGTTTCAGCTCAGGCCCTTCAGCCCCTGCACACGTGGGAGGCCTGGAGGAAGCTTTTGGCTGCCAGCTTTGGATTGTCCAGCTCTGGACACTGAAACCATTTGGGGAATGAACACCCCTTTCACACTCACACTCCTCTCACTCTCACACTCACTCTCCTCTCACACAGTCACACTCACACTCCTCTCAGACACACTCCACTCACACTCACACCCTATTTACACTCACTGCACTCCACTCACACTGGCACTCCACTCTCGCACTCCATATCACACTCCAGTCACACTCACACTCCACTCACACTGGCACTCCACTCTCACTCGCACTCTACTCATATCACACTCCACTCACACTCCACTTACACTCACACTCCACTCACACTGGCATTCCACTCTCACTCACACTCCACTTACATCACACTCCACTCTCACTAGTACTCCACTCTCACTCACTCTACTCGCACTCCACTCGCACATTCTTCATGCTCACACTCTACTCGCACTCCACTCATCCTCACATTCACACTCCAATCTCACTCGCACTCCACTCACACTCATACCCTCCACTAACACTCCACTCTCACTCGCACTCCACTTACAGTCCACTCACACTCATACACTCCACTCACTCCACTCATACTTGCACTCCACTCACACTCCACTAATGCACTCCACTCGTACTGACACTCGCACTCTCATTCCACTCACTCGCACTCCACTCACACTACTCATATCACACTCCACTCACACTCCACTCACCTCACACTCCACTCACATGAGCATGAGTTTTGTGAGTTTGAGTGGAATTATGAGTGGAGTGGGATTGTGAGTATGAGTGGAGTGTATGAGTGGAGTGTATGAATGGAGTGAGAGTGAGTGGAGTGAGTTGTCAGTGTGAGTGGAGTGCAAATGGAGTGTGAGTATGTGTGTGACACTCTACTCAACGTGGTTGGCTTTGGTTTTTTTTTTTTTTTTTGCTCTCTAGCAACAGCCAAAAATGCTTTCTCTTTTGTCTGAGACATTTTAAAATAAAAAAACTTTTTTAAAAAACATAATTCTTATTTTAAATGTCAGTTAAAAATATCAAGTATGCTTGTTTCATTAGTTCTTTGAAATCTGTGGGTATGCTAGGGTTTTTTTTTTTTTAAAGATTTATTTACTTTTATTGGAAAAATCAAATTTACAGAAAAAAAGGAGATGGGAAAATTCTCCATGCCCTAGTTCACTCCCCAAAAGGCCAAATAGCCAGAACTGAGTCAATCTGAAGTCAGAAGCTCAATCTGAAATCAGAAGCTAGAAGCTCCTCAGGGTCTCCCGTGCAGGTGTAGGATCCCAAGGCCTTGGGCCGTCCCCCACTACTGTCCCAGGCCACAGGCAGGAGGCCAGATGGGAAATGGGGTGGCCAGAACATCATCAGTAGCCATATGGGATACTGGTGCTTGCAGGAGAGATCAGCCAATTGAATCAACATGCCACCCCCAAATAGGGTAAGTTTAGAGAAGATAAAAGAAATCTATAAATACTCCTGCTTCCTATACATCTCAGGTCTAAAGCTTGTTCTATGTTGATGCGACACAGTATGGCCGAAAAAATAAGGAAATTTCTGTCATCCAATACATTTATGTCATAGATTAAATACTGTGATGATCTATGGTCATGATAGCAAGTATGGCTGCTATTCAGAGAAACCCATCCTAGGAATCTTCCAGCAAAGAGAAAGCTGTCCTCCTGCCAGCAAGTATTGGTTCTTGCTGGTCACTGATCCTGGGGGATAGAGGACATGGTAGCCAGGGGACAGGAGACTGAGGGGCGTGGAACAGGGAAGATGCAGCAGTTACGTGTCCATGCTCTGATTTCTACACTGGTGACACAAAACCTGCAATTGATCTGACATGGATTAACCAGCTGTTCCTCTGAGAAAGCTGTGGAAACATTTCCCCCTGGTGGTGACACTAAAATTTCAGGCCAACTACAATCACCTGCCCCACTGTACAGGTGCATGTGAAAATGTTGACATCGCCTTAGTGTTGCATGTAGCCACAACTCATGGGCTAAAAAACTGAAGCATGATCAGAACTGGCTATCGAGTCACTCAACGTGGTGAATCGGAACTGCAGCCCTGGGTCTCCCAGCTTCTAGCCCTTTTAACCCTGTGCAGGCAACTTTGCAGGGGAGAGCTCTCTGGCTTCTGATGGTTTTCTAGGTTGTAACAGCATCTCACTGGATGCACAGAATAAAGAAGCTAATTACAACTACACTGAAGTAGGCTTGGCTAGGCTTCCATTCAAGAATGATTTAAGCAGAGTTTGCTTGAAAATTTTGACTTTTTACTAATTCGTTTCATCTCAACCTCCTGTTAAACAGCTTCATTGAAGGCTTAATTTTATCCAGGGGGAAAGAAGTCTTAACATCAGGTTCTTTTAATGTATTTCTTCAATGTCGGCATTTCTATAAATTATGATTACTAGAGTGTCTCCATCCTGCCAATACACATATCTGTTAATATCCCATGTGGCATTAAAACTGTGTAATAAGATACTCCAGCAAACAACAGGTGATTTATTCAACACAAACACTCCCCTGCATATTCATATCCTGTCTATATTGGCAATAATTCACTCACAGAGGCTCCAAGATGAAACCTGTCACTCTTGAAGATGATTTGCTTTTGTATATGCATACATGCAAATGTGTCTATGGTAATTAAAAACCCTCTGAAACACACATGTGAACTCTGAATTAGAGATTCATCACAACATTTGAGATTTTTCTCGCTGTAACTTCCACAGATATCCACATTTTTCCCAATCAGCACATGACAGTGATCTTAAAATATCCGTGGTTGGCTTTCGGGGTTTTTTTTTTTTTTGCTTTCTAGCAACAGCCAAAAATGCCAACCAACTGCTACATTTCTTGTGCAGAATTCATCAAAGGGAAGTGGGACCTGGACCTGGTAGAGAGTGTTGAACAGAGCACTGACTTACAGATAGCAACTCACAGCCAATTGCTGTGGGTTGATGGTGGGAGAAGCAGGTGACACATAAAAGGAATCTTAGAATCCGAGGCCCTGTGCACAGAAGGCCCACCACAACACACAACACCAAAAGCATCTATTTTCTTCAAGAAAATAGCATGGGGGGAAGGAGAGAGAGGAATTCCTACACCTAGAAAACTATCATGGAAAAAAATTTTTTAAATAAAAATTCAAAAAAAAAGATAGCATAGGGCTCAAAGCATCACAGCTTGCAATTCAATGAAGAGAGAAAACAATAATGAAATGCAAAAGATGCAAATACAAACACTTCCAGTGAAAGAAATGGGGCACTGTACCTGTCAAATCAATATTTAAATACACACAATTAAACATAATCATCATGATAAAAATACACAGCATGCTTTGAGAACAATAGCCTGTTTGTTTCATGAATACATCATTTAGAAAATCTAAAAAATGGTTTCAGTATAAATAAAGCCGCTCAGAGAGACTTTAAGGAAAATCCACATGTTGATGTAAGTAATTGCTCTGCTAAATGCTGGGTTTTTTTTTAACTGAGAACTATTCAGAAATCAAACTGCTATGGCGTTCTCAAAGATGAAATCAAAGTGCTAGAATTGGCACCAACAAAACAAAAGTAAAATATTAGACATAAAATCACTTTAATTGAAACTCTTGTTGGTAATAGAAGAAGTCAAAGCGGAAAAGCAAATATAAGATGGTCCTATTTAATTCCACCAACATTTGCTACAGCCCATCACAAGGGAGGATTTCAGCTAATGGGGTCATGGGAAAATCTGAGACAGATACAGAATTAGTCCTTCTTGCTTTTCTGTGATCTGGGCTGGTGTGTTTATCCTCTTTTTACCATGACTCAAAGCCTTACTGGGTGATCAGTGTTGTAACAAGCGTGTGTGTGTTTTCAGCAGTTCTGAGAAGGGACACTGCCTTAGAGGTGTTCTGTCAGCAACCAAGTGGCCTAAGTCAATGGGTACAATCATCAAATGTCAATTTCTAGGTTCTAGAATCTTGTACAAAATCTTGGATGTCCTAACAAAAAAAAAGGTTCTGACTCGATACATTCAAGAATAAATGTGGGCCCGGCGCGGTGGCGCAAGTGGTTAAGGTCCTCGCCTGGCACGCCCGGGATCCCATATGGGCGCCGGTTCTAATCCCGGCAGCCCCACTTCCCTTCCAGCTCCCTGCCTGTGGCCTGGGAAAGCAGTCGAGGACGGCCCAATGCTTTGGGACCCTGCACCCGGGTGGGAGACCCAGAAGAGGCTCCTGGCTTCGGATCGGCATAGCATCGGCCGTTGCGCTCACTTGGGGAGTGAATCATCGGGCGGAAGATCTTCCTCTCTGTCTCTCCTCTCTGCATATTCGCCTTTCCAATAAAAATTTAAAAAAATCTTTAAAAAAAACAAAAGAATAAATGTAACTTTCCCAGGATTGAAGATAATGGAGATTTTTCTTGGCAATATCAGAGAAAATGTCTTACAGAGAGAAAAGCAGTTATAACTGTGTGTGCAAACGACCCTACCATGTGAGAAGTCCTTCAAAAGAACCAAGTGTTATCAGTTTCCCCTCGGCTGATGTGACTGGCTCACACACCTGCGGCCTTGGCTTCCTGCTGCAGTTGGTGTCCAGATCAGCACCTCATCATCTAACTGGCTTGTACTCCAACAGCAGGCAAGAGAGGGCAGAGTGGTCATCCAGTGGTTGAGAAGGCAGGCTGAATATAACGTCCCTGGTGATTAGCTGGTAAATGCCTCCCTGTGTTTTAACTCCACAGCAAGAAAAGTTTCTCAGAGACAACTCTGTCTTGAGGTATTCTAACTCTTGGGGCTGTTAAGTCTTGAGGCAGATCACTAGACGTTCTCTAACACATGTCCAAATATGAGAACAGCTGTTTCCTTTTGCAATGAAGATTATTTATCCCTACAATAAGTTTACATCCATTAACTTGTCTTCCGAATACTTTCTTAGGAAGGAGTGAGGGGCATGGAGTTAAAACCAGAATGCTGTGCCACTCACCTAGACCCACGGAAGTCTAAACATACTTGCCTTAAACCCGATCAGGTCTTAGACGAAGAATCTCATTCCAAGGGCAAGAACCCTTTACGGATAGTTTATAGATTGGAATGCTTGATTCTTCTCTCTTTGAATGAACTCTCAAGCCACGTTTATTAAAACCTGATGAGCAGGGAGAGGACGAGTTCGCTAGTCTCAAAAAAGACATTTCCTCTGATTTAGCAATGCTGGCTCCAAAAAATCTCCAATTGGAAATCACAACTGTTTTTAAATTTCTCTCTTTGTTTCCTAGGATTTTTCTTAACAGAGTATCCTAAAACTTGTTACAGTGGCAAACTGAAGACAGTGTCCATGGAGAAACTGCTGGGAAATGCAGTAAAACTGTTCCTGAATGGTACTTTCCTTTCTTATCAAAAAGTTCCTGAAATGTCCACTCAAAGATCACAGGTACATCCCAAAGTCTGCATTTAGTCAGAAGTTTTTCATTACTCCTTTCTAGAAGAGTGGAAAGTGCTTACGCTCTAGGGGGATAAACTCTGTTCTCTGACAAGTATGGAATCCAGTGCTTACAGAAAGCAAAACAGAAGAATGAAAATATAAAAGGAAGAATAGGCAGCATGACCCCAAATACAAAAATACACCTTTCTGCTGATCTCAAAGTTTGAAAGAACAAGTCACTGAAGTAACTTGATCCTTCTCATGAGAATTTTTCTAAGTTTAGACTTTTAAGTCAATTTTTTTTTTTTTTTGGTCTCAAATGGAAGGACCATCACATTGCCATTCAGAAGAAAACAAAATCCCAACAGAACAAAAACAGCTCCCCTAACTCTGCAGGATGCTTGATCCATGACTCAGCCCATGACAGAAGTTTCTCAATTAAAGTTTGTTTTTGTTAGTGCCAGTTCATAAGCGTTGGGTCAGCGAGGGATGAAAATCGAAGGCTCTAACCATTTGTTGGCTGTGACTTCCTGTGCCCAACTGCATTCACTTCCTCTTCTGCAATGGCGGGGTACAGTTCTGAAGATCTTTTCCCTCCACTGGAAGGCTTGCAACTGCCATGATCTGAATGTCTTTTGTAATAATCTCCTCTTTGCACTACTGAGGAAAATGGATTCATTTTACCCTTTAGATTAGCAGATACAAAGTGTTGACAATGTTTGAAAATACCTCTATGAAAAATTAAAAATCAGCTCGCCCTTCCCCACTTAAGATTCAAGGAATCTACAGTGTCGGTCCTTGGCAAATACACCGTTACCTACAGAACTCAACAGCCAACATCATGGGAACTTCATGCAACATGAGGTGAGCTCCGAGTCTGCCCCCAAAAGGTACTAACACAAAGGCCTAGTGTTACCACTTGGATTCCATGATGGACGAAAGACACATCACATTCACTGTGTAACCACCTACAAGAACAGAATCATTTACCTGTTTCAAAAATGAGTTGGGCACGCTAGTCCAAGGGAAGCACAGAAGAACAAGGGAAGGAAGTCACCAGCATGAATAACAAACAAGAAAACAGGAGTGAAGACAAGTGGAAAAGTTTCCAACGACACCGATGGGGCTCCAAGGCAGCTAGCACTGGAGGGTTACCTTAGCACACAGAAATTGGAAAAAGTTCAAGCCTGACTACCCAGGACGTTTACAAGCTATTCTCGGCCCTCCTATCTCCATCTTCCATTCAATGGAAATGCTCCATCAGCACGATCCCTGTGGTTAGCTTATCCAGGATCCCAAATGGGCAACGATGCTGTTTCCAGGGCTGCTGTCCTCATCCTCCAGCTGGAGAGAAGGGGGGTGAACCTTCGCTAACATCTGCTCCTCCGGTACCAAGGAAGAGACTCCGACACGTACTGGTGAAACCCTGAAATGTTTGAATAAATGGCTCACTCTGTGTTCGACTTCCTGGGGGAGAACATGGAGATGTTTCCTGGCAGCACAGAGCCTCCCTGTGCTATCCAATACCTCACCCTTTGTTCCACGACACACATTCTCACCAGGGAGGCTGACAGTTGAGCTCCGGTTGTGTTTTCGTCATCTACAGACATTTAGGAAATGGAATTTCCCCCCAAAAAATGTTACAACAATTTTTACTCAACTTTCTGATCTTTATCAGCGTGTAAATCATAAAATGAACATTCCTACTCTAGCAGCTCCGTTCCTTTCTCTACCTCCCTCAATTTCTCTCCAACTGATGCTGTCAGGCATTTTCTAAGCTTCCTTGAAAATAAAGATGTCAGTTAGCAGTCCCCGAAGGAGAGCAAAGAAGGGTAGTGATGGGAGAAAGGTAAAATGTGGTAAAATCAGGGTGCTCGGGGGACGCCCACTTCGTCAGGCCACTCTGACCCAGTCCACGATGGTGCTTCCTTGGCACTCACTCTTCAGAGACCCGGGCTCCCACTACTCAGCTCTGTGATTATCTATTCCACGTGAAATGATCGGATACAAGACACCTGCCTGGCTTTGGCTTCTCCTCCTGATAACAGTGCATTATTAGTCTTTGCCAAAACCCCACCTCCATTTATCCTGTAGTCAAAAGGTGGGTGCAGTTTCTACCCATAAAACAAATCTGCAAATGGATCGAGAAAGCAGGCAATGTTATCAGATGGCCAAGCCACAGACACAGAACTCTGTGATACGAACTATACTCCTCCTATACTATACCTCCTGAACCCAACCCAAGTCTACCACCAATAAAGGAAAAGTAGGCCATGGTAGGAAGATGCCTGGGCTACTGAGGGCAAAGAATTCTAAAGCAGCAAACATCAAATGAAGAAGCACGCGAGTCCAGGCCATAGTCGAGAGCCACCTCAATTCAGGTGGTGACTTGGGTGACTCTAAAATGGAGGCTTGGAGATAGCTTTCACCTTACAGTTCCAGCACTTGAAAATCAACGGAGCATTAAAAGCAAAGGGGAAGGTGAGTGAGAGAAATGGCATTGAAGCAGAGGCCACCAAACCACATCCCATCTCTGATGATACCTAGCAGCCATTCAGTGCATTCCAGGGGACCATCTGCCTTGTGGGAGCACAGCAGTGTGATAATGTGCTAGCGGTGTCCACGCAGGACCAGCACCTTTAATAAAGAGCATGTGTGATCCTCAGGCTAGAGGCAGGGCTGCCCAGCAGGATCTCTCTGGTTTGGGATTTATGGCCACCAGAGGTTGCTGCTCTGAGAAACAATGACCTCTAGAAGACTGTAGGTGGCACCAACAGGTCCCGAACTCATGAGGAGCTGCAGTCATGCTGCAAACAGGTTCTAGAGCGTCTACTAATTACCCATTCATTCCTCATTAAGATATAATGTTACCAATAATACTGGATCAAGTTTCCAACCTAACAAATATCCCTGTTTCAAAAATATAATCCAAGAGATGTGGCTGAAGCTCCGAGTTAAAGTGCTTTCTTCGGGAGGAGCAGACACAGGGGAAAGCTCCTTACCTTCCTGGGAAAACGTCCTGGGGCTGGGCTGGGGGCTACTCTGGCCATCTCTCTCCTTGTCTGAAGGAACTTTTTTCAGGACAGGTGGAAGTAGAGCAACTTTAGGGGAGCTGGGGCCAGATGGAGAGTCTGGGATGTCCTCTATGGAGAGACAAACACACAAATCAAGCAAGTCCACAAACTGGATTGTCCGATCAGTAACCAGGCAAGCCTTTCAAAACAAATGAGTCAGTGAACAGCACACACACAGAAAGCATTATAAAGCAGTTTGGACCAAAATCAGTTTTTTGTGTGTCTGCTCTGTGAAGTCACATCCACAGGAAGAAAAACAAAAAAATCAAATGCTTAGAAAAGGTTAAAATCTGCACAGATGTGACTCAATCCTGCAGACACAGAATTTCAATGAGCTGATAATTTAACAGACTGCAAATGAATCCCATGCTATTCTTCCTCAAACACAAAAGCTTCCTGATTTTCTTAAAACAGGCAATATTTACACCCCACCACCAAGGCTTACTTGTTGCTGAAACCAGTAAAGTAGTCCCAATGTATGTGCATACACACGAACGGGCATGCCCGTAGCCAGGTGCATGCGCCGGACAACACGGTGAGATAGCTCAGAATAATGGGGAAGCCCATGGACTCTTGGACATGAGTTTGGTGATCACGAAGAGGTTAAATGACCCACCAGGCCAAGACACAAAATGGCAAAAGGACCACAATTCTAGTCTCCCAATTCCACTCTAGTTCTCAAGTGAGCATGTGTGCCTGCACGTGTCCCCAGCCTCTTACTTCCTACGTGAGTCTCCCACTTCCTTGAGCACATAAGCAGGTGCTATGGGTTGAGCAGAACTTGACTCCTCCAACTCACACATACATGGAAACCTCTAAAAGTCTTAACAGATTGATACCAACACTTGATGAAGAGAGTTATCTAATCATGACTTCTAATACGTGGACCTGGTGGGAGTCTAGGCTTCTGGGGGCATGTGCTCAGATGGCAGTTGTCACAAGAGAGCGACCTTGCTTCATGTGTGTGTGTGTGTGTGTGAGTGAGAGAGAGAAAGAGTGTGTGTGTGAACACACGCACATGCACTCCTACCTCTACTTGCTCCACTCCTGCCAGCCTCCACCAGGTGCCAGATACTGGGCCACCTAATCCTGATCTGGGAACTTCCAAATTCTAAGTCAAAACAAATCACTTCCTTTCCAGGAAGCTCCTCACAGGCACTTTAATTAACAAAAAACTAATACAGCAAGGACATTACAAGGCATCATGACTTTGATCATCTCTCAGAGCGGTGGCGGAGAGGAAAATGGAGAGTATCTTTTAAATTCTCAATATCTATAAAGGCATTCTTTTGTTAGCACAGTTCTCAGTATGCTAAGAAGTATGCAATAAATGGAAATAGTAAACTAAAGGAAAAAATGCTTCATGCAACACAATGTTGGGAATTCAGATAGTTTCACATAATGCATAAGCAACTGGGGAACCAAAATGCAAACAGATGACAGATAATTTCTAAAAACTGTTTGCATACTTCAGATGATACTCTTTGCTGACGGAAATGCTAGAAGCAAACCTCCTCTGAAGGAGTTCATTGCTATGAATTTTTCCTCCATTGTGTTCCAATGCCTGAACTCTCCCTAGTCCTGCCACGAACATACTCTGTGGACACCAAGAAAATCTTGTGTGGTCCTCAATTTGTGAAAAAGTAAACAGAATCAATGAGTCCTAAGGAACTTCCTGCAACGATGAGTTCCCTGCGCTGAGAAGCCTTACCAGGCCGAGAGGAGCTCCTGGGTTTCTGCGGGATGGTGGGCCGCGCGACCAGGCTGGGCTTGGGCGACTGCAGTGGGGGCTGGTGGCTCGTCGGTGTGCCCGACAGGCTGCGAGACCTTGGGCCCATCTCCGCCCTGGGCTCGGCTCTCGGGTTCCTTTCCGGTGTTCCCAAACCGAAGCGGTTCTCTGGAAGACCTGGGTGCAGTTTAGGCACTAAAATGAAAATGGGTACAGAAAGCACATTTTCCCTTTAAAAACCAAACATCATGCTAATACTCTGAAGCTGGAAGTCTGTTCAAACAGCCATCATCAGGTCCAGCACGGTAGCCTAGTGGCTAAAGACCTCGCCTTGCATGCGCTGGGACCCCATATGGCTGCTAGTTCACATCCTGGCTGCTTCATTTGCATCTAGCTCCTGCTTGTGGTCTGGGAAAACAGCGGAGGATGGGCCAAAGCCTTGAGACCCTGTGCCCGCATGGGAGACCCAGAAGCAGCTCCTGACTCCAGGCATCAGATCAGCTCAGCTTTGGCCATTGTGGCCACTTGGGGAGTGAACCAGTGAATAGAAGATCTTTATCTCTCCTCTCTGTAAATCTGCCTTTCCAACTAAAAATTTAAAACCTTCTAAATAAATAATAAAACATTCATCCCCATTTGTCACTGCACCTATTAGCAACATGGAATTCTATGATCTTAGAATCAAAACGTGCTATAGAAGACTCACATTCCTTGTAGAAAGCCAATGAACTTGTGAGAGCATTTTGTTACATCATCTACCTATGCCAGAAATGGCCAATTTGGTCATTCCACAGTGTATGGCTCCATAGCCAGCTCTGAAGAGATGTACTGGTTTTTAAGAACTTCCCCAAAGTTACTGCTTTTTAAAAAAATCTTATATGAAAGACAGGGAGACAGATAGGCATAGTTCCCCATCTACTTGTTCACAGCTGGTGGGCCAAGCTGAAGCCAGCAGCCAGCGGCTCCAGCCAGATCTCCACCCTGGGTGACAGAGACATAAGTATTGGAGCTGTCACCTCCTGCCCCGCAGGCTGTGCACGAGCAGGAAGCTGGAACTGGGAGCAGAGCCAGGACTCAAACCCAGGGACTGCGATACAGAATGCAAGCGTCTTTCCCAGCACCTACGCTGAGGCATCACATACTTGCCCAGAACAGTGGACCTTCAATGCCTTTGCCTTCTTCCAATCTAGTCTCAGGCAGGGCTGTAACAAACTGCTCACCAGTACAGGCTAATTGCCCCTTTTCTGAAATGCTTGGGATCAGAGACATCTCGCATTTCAAATTTTTTTTTTTCAAAATTTGGGTATACATAATTAGATATAATGCAGTTGGGGTCCACACCTAGATACAAGATTCATTTATACTTCACACACACCTTAGACATACAGCCTGCAGGCAATTTTATGCAGTGTTTGGCTGGAAACCTGAAGTCAGGTACAAACATCCTAGAAGTGTTCAAAAAGGTTCAGACTTCAGAGAATTCTGTTTTGTCCCAGGGATGTTTAACCTGTGGTCAGCTAGGGCTCGGGCTGTAGGCTCCAAGCGAGGAGAGCTGTACTGAAGGTTGCAGGCTCGTGTCTCATGAGAAGAGTCCTAACCAGGCATCCCTCTGCCTACTTCCATCCATACCACCTCTTTCTGGCAACATTGAGCTGGCTACATGTGACTCATCGTCCAACTCTTTCTGCGTATGGATATGAAAACCAAGCACAGAGCTTCAAGCAGTAAAATGAAGGCCCTACACTCTGCACAAGTCATGTGAAGCTCTACCTCCCATAGGAAGTATTCTATTCTTTCGTAACACCTAAAAAGTCAGAGGGACAGAGAACACTGCACTGCCCACAGAGAAGCAGATGCAGACATAGATACACGTGTTGTCAAGCAGGAAGAGTCTCCTCTCTCAGACACAGGGTCAGAGTATTCCCTAGGAGGCCACGGCAGCACTCACCGGCCCCGGCTCCATCCAACCGCTCTGTGCTGCTGAAGGCTGGACTGGAAGGCTCCTGGCAGAAGGCGTCGTTTCCAAGTTTCTGAAAAATTCAAGCACCACCCCCCCAAAAGAGCAAGTTGACTTAGTGAAAAAGAAATGAAGCAGCTCATCTGTGGCCGATCAGCGGGCAGTGACTGTGTTCGATGTCCCCCCGGGGGCGGGAGGGGGGAGGACTGTGTACAGTCAGAGTTCTGAGAACGCAGGTGTGTTTTGGGGGTCCTACTGCTGGTGGAATGGCTGAGGTGGGAGGCATTCACCCTACTTCCTGGTCAGTGACCTCCACAGGGTCTGGAGCCACAGATGCTCCCTACAAGGAAGACACCTGTGCTCTACAAAGTTCGTACTCCCCTCTCCAGGTGGTCCCCAAAAATTCCATCTTCAAAGCAATAGAATCCTTTCTCGTGTCCATGTCCAACCTAGGAAATGAGGATCTTACTGACACCACGGCCGGACCCTGGGACATAGATCTATCACTTGGATGAGCAGGCAGGCCTGGATGAATTTTTAAAATTTGAGCTTCCGATGTAAAAATGTACATACACTTAATGCTGAACAGAGAGAGGATTCAGCTCTGACCCCAGCAGGAAGGAAAGGCCAAGCAAGAATGAGGTGTGTGGATACACGGCAGGAAAAAGGCCGCGGATTCCACTGGCACTGGCTGACAGCTGATCCACATCTATCTCCTGTTCGAAAAATTAAAGCTGGGTGCACAGCGGACCAGGAGGCCTGGAAATCCCCAAGGCGGTCTCCTGTCTCCTTGCAGCCTGCACATCCCTGCTCATCATCAACTTTCTCATGAACACAAACTGCAAACACCTGCTGTCCTTGCCTAGCGTTCAACCATTTCCAGTGACACTGGAAGGATGACAGAACACAGGTGAGCTCTGACTCTCTGTAGGCAGCCGATGTGATGGAAGGGAGCACATGTGGCCATTCACTACCTGTCACCCTCCTCTGTTTATAAGTGATAAGTGACACATCCTCCCACTCACAGTTCCCTTTCCTTAAATACAAGTCCATGGTGTAACTCAGAGGAAACATGATGTATATTTAATCAACCGCATACTCATCGCTGGGGCTCGGGTGACTACATTATAAAGAGTATAGTCCTGGCACCTCAGGTGTACATATGCAAACTAATTCTTGACAGACTTTTTTTTTTTTTTAATTATTCTGGTGTTCAGCACTTCAAGTGCTGAATTTTAGTGATGGCTGTTGCTTTAGACTGGCACTAGATGGCGCTAAGAGATCATTCACAAAGCCTTGACCAAATAACTGCTACGCTATAATGATTTTTATCAGTTTGATACATTAATATATCACAAAGTTCACAGAAACATTTACTCTGAAACTTCTCATCTTCCCATCAAAAAAGCAGGTGTCCATCACTGCCAGATACTGATTTAAAAAACAGCTCACATGACACAGAAATGTTCATTGTTAACAATTTGCAAAAAGAATCAAAATGTAAACAATGCTTTGGGTGCCTTCCTAATCCATGATTTGGGTGCAGTGTTTATTTGGAATTCTGGCCGGGAGAGGTGGCACCAGGCCCTCTTGTTGAATAAGCCGGATGTAGTTTCCCAGTCCCACCCCAGCTTCTGTAAGCAATCAGGCGAGATTAACCAGGGACTGCAGCTGGGGAATTGTTAAATAACATGAGTGCCAGGAGGAGACTCCCACCACCACAAATCAGGTGGGCTGAGGCATATAAGCAAGTGCTACCCGTTGTCTAGAAGTAATACAAAAGAGCCCTCTATACCCCATGTGTACTTCACTATGTAGTTTCTGAAAATCCAGAGTGGACTGCAGCAAACTCACTCTGACACCTTTTAGTGCAGTTTTTCCCTTCTAAGGGAGCCAGCAGCTTTGCACGAGCATTCTGGGTAGCAAATGCCCAGCAACTGAAACCCAAGTTACACATGGGTGTACTTAGCTTAATGACCATAATAAGGACATAATTCTGCAAGTACGTAAAGGAGAAAAGGGTAAAAAAAAAAAAAAAAAAAAAGACATTTTTAAAGGAAGATCCAGAATAAACAACACTCGATGTAAGATTTGGGGACTGAGCCAGGTTTAGCTATGAAGTTTGTTCAACTAGTCATTTAGTTCTAGCAGGATAGTCTGACTTGTTTTTCTGATTTTTAAAGCTGGAGTTTGGCAAGGGATTTTTTACTTTAGATTGGAAAAGGCAGTAAGTTATGAACTAACTGAAAAACGGAGTGTCTTCACATACTTAGAACCTGCCTCTACATCTTCCCGACTCACGCTGAGCTCTGCATCTGGATTCACCTGCCTCAGTCTCCCCCAGCTGGGCCCGCGGGCACACAGCAAGCACCCAGGCCGCTGGCATCCGGGCAAGCTGACCGATCAAAGAGCCAGGCGTGCCTGCACTGTCAGGGCTCCAGGCTGTTCTCTGCTTGAGAATTTTTTTTTCATTAGCTCACGGGTTTTTTTTGTTGTTGTTGTTGCTGTTTTAAACTTTTTCCCACCCACGGAGGCCAAACGGGACCACGGCAGAAACCAGGACACGCCAGCCGGAGGTCAGGGGACTTACCTTGGCCGAGGCAGCTCTCCTCTCCTGCTTGGCTTTCATCTCGGCCAGCAGCCCGCTGCCCATCACCTGCACGCCGTACCTCCGCCCGCCCTGCGGGCTGCTCTTGCTGTCGCTGCGCTCCGCCCTCGCTGTTTCTTCCCCTTGACCTTCTTCCAGGGAATCCGGGGTCTTGAGCTCTTCCGTCCGCTCTGGAGTGCCGTTGTGCTCCGCCGCCCTGGCGTCCTTCCTTGGGCTGTCCACCGCACTTCGGCCTGCCCCCTTGGGGGAGGAGGGCTCTTCCCCCATTAGCACGGTAGGAGGCCTTTCCGGTTTGGACCGGGATTTGATTAAATTGAGAAAGCCGCTTTTTCGAGAATCTCGCTTCTTCTTTTCATCGCCTTCACCAAGCTCATGGGACTCAGACCCTCTGCTTGACCATTTCCTGTATTATAAATTGAGACACGGGTTCTGTTGGTTCAACTGTAAATGCCTCGTCAAAATGTAAATGCTGCATAGATAACCACGACTTTGGGGGGGGGCAGCATTACCACACGGTGGGTTACTCCACTCCCCATATCAGAGCCCCAGTTTGAGTCCTACTGCTCCACTTCCAATCCAGCTCCCTGCTCACACACCTGGGAAAACAGGGAAAGGTGGGTGCTCGGACCCAAAACACTCCCATGGGCGATCCGGACTCCTGGTTTCAGCCTGAGCCAGTCCTAATAACAAACAGCTATTTGGGAAATGAACCAGGAGATGGAGGATCAATCTTATTTCCTTAACACAAAACACATTTTGAAAAGTTGATTTGAAGTTGTCACCACCTGTGACACCTGCAGCTTCCTGCTAATGCACTTCCTGGGATCCAGGCAGCAGTGATGGCTAAAGTACTTGGCATGCTGCTACCTCAAAGCAGAATCAAATGGAGTTCCGCGGGCTTGATTTGGGCTTGGTTTCACTTGGCTAAATTCCAGCTACTTCAGGCATGTGGGGAGTGAAGCAGTGCACTGCCTTTCCCTCTCTGCCTATCTCTGCCTTCCAGTGGGGGGGGGGGGACATCTGAGTCCCTGCCCTTGGAAAACAGCAGTGTGAAATATTATCATCTTAACCACCTGGAACAATCTGAAGGTGCTGGTTGTGGGACCGAGAATGAGGGAGAGGTTTTTATGTTTAAATGTGGAAGAACTTCCAACACAGCTGCTTTCCTTTGAGGCCTCTAGGAGCGACTGTCTTATTTAATCTGGAAGAGCCCCTATGAATCCTTACATAATTCTTGTGGAACTCTTAGGTAATTCTTAGCTAACTTTCACTGCCCCATCTAAAAACAGGATTTGGATTCTTGTTTAAGAATCCAAAGAAAGAGAACCACTGAAAGAGACAACAGAACGAAAAAAGGTCTGGTAGTTTTCAGAAAAATAATATTCTGAAACTAGGGGCACAGAAGGGGAGATGGAGTGAAATACACTAAGGGGTAGGCATCACACACAACCCCATTAGAGGCTGGCAGACTGAATGTCCACTAAAATCACAGAAAGGAAATAAAAGCACCCTGAACCCCATGCTTCCTAGCCAGCTCCCTGCTAATGATCATGGGAAAGCAGCACAGGATGGTCCAAGTGCTTGGGCACCTGCACCCTCATAGGAGACCCAGCTGGAGTTCCTGGCTCATGGACTCATTTCAGATCAGTCCTGTTCATTGTGGCCATTTGGGAAGTGAAATAGCAGGTAGGAGACTCTCTTTCCTTCTCTCTCTCTCTCTGTTTTTCTTTCTCTCCCTACTTTTTAAAAAATCTTTTTACTTTTGTTGGAAAGGTAGATACAGAAAGGAGGAGAGACAGAGAGGAAGATCTTCGGACCGCTGATTTACTCCCTAACCAGCCACAAAAGCTTGAGCTAAGCCAATCCGAAACCCAGGAGTCTCTTCCGGGTCTCCCAAGTGGGTGCAGGGTCTCAAGGCTTTGGACTGTCCTTGACTGCTCTCCCAGGACACAAGCAAGGGAGCTGGATGGGATGTACGACTGCCAGGATTAGAACCAGTGCCCATATGGGATCCTGGCACGAGCAAGGCAAGAATTTTAGGCACTACCACACTTGGGCCTCCCTACTTTTTCAATAAAATATTTTTACTTTGTGGGGTGGTACCATGTCTTACAGAGGAGAAAATACAAAAGCAAAACTTGGATGCCCAATAGCTATAAATGAAAACTGACTCTGTGGGTGTGAGAAAGTTGAACTTAAGCAGGAGACCAGGAACCAAGTTACTAGTGAGAAATGTGTCCAGGAAAATAACACTTAGAACACATGAACAAACTGAGAGGTTTATGCCTTTCCTGGAGACTCAGGGGAAAAGGCAGAAAGAGGAATGACAAAGAGCCAAGCAAGTGACAATGAGAACAATGATCGTCTCCAGTGAAAATTAAGCACAATATAGGAAAGGAAATGTCACCATGACACAGTTTAACAGCTGAGAACATGTGCAGCAAGGTAAAGAAAGTAACACTAACTATTGGGTCCCCTAGCTACTTGGATAACCTTAAAGATGAGTAAGGAAAACTCTGTGTGTGTGTGTGTGTGTGTGTGTGTGTGTGTGTGTGTGTGTGTGTGTGTGTGTGTCTACACATGCAGCAGAACAAGGCATAGGAACTATATTATCATCTATAGTAAGAAGTCAATAGTTACTACCAAGACCTTTTAAAAAAATATTAAAGAAGCATAAAATTAGGAAAATGCAAGGAAAACAAGCAACTAAAGGGATCAGGAAGTGGGAAAAGAAACAGGAATTCTACTTCTAGAAGCTAGGTAGAACATTTCACATGTTCAACCATAAACCTACACAACTTTGATTTTCAAACTTTCCTTGTAACCACCCTTCATGATTTTTCCCACTTCCTAGCCCTTTACAGATCAAACAACTCACAATCTTGTCATAATACAATTAAATAAACTGTCACAGTGTTAAATAGATTCCATCCTTATGTGATAAAAATGAAGGTGCCTGTCTTTGTGTGCATACTGGAATGCACAATATCTTTGCAGAACATGGATTTTTACGCCTTATAAAATTTACACAACTGCCACTGAGAGCCTAATAAAGAGGAAAGGAGCACCCATGGGAGCAGAAATCACATTACAGCAGGTTTAATACTATCCAAATCAAGTGCTCACAGCTCCTCACTAACTATAAACAAGAACCGACAACATTATTAGTAGTTTACATGAAAATGAGTTAAAATTGTCTTGATTCACTCAGCCATCAAGGAAGTCAGATCACTATTCTGGGTGTGTTAGACACGGAAGGTACAAAGAAAAGTAAGATCCACAGGAGCACTTCCTGGGCCCTTGGGCATTCCACTCCAAAAATAAGACATCAAAGCACACAATCAGAAGAGGCTTTCCACTTTTGCTCTGATGATGCTGGCATAACCTAAATCTTTTCCACTGGAAATACATCCATCTATTCCTTTGACTGTAAAAAAAAATTAAAAACTACACAAACTTTCAAAGCAGTCTGTGTGCCCTAACAGATGTGTGCAGAGGATTTAAAAAAGTATTAAGTTAGCAGTGGAGAAACAGCAATTAATTGGGAGGGAAAAGGTGCAGTCCTGGGGAAGCATAGAAGGATGGATAGCATTTGGGTTGGTTTCTGAAAGATAAGAGAACAGAACTGTGCAAAGTGTGGTATGCTAAGACTATAGTCAAACAAGACGAGTAATTGAGTCCTGAAGCTTACAGGACTCTGTAAGTTATACTGTTATGGATATAAAATGAAACTCACTCCCACGTCGCCATCCTGCTGTGGAAAGATAAGGCACATCAATCTATGGAGCAGCCTCTTCCTTCCCAGCCTGTTCCCTGCCCGCCTGTCCACAGCTCGTCAACAGGGTTTAGATTCATCTTTGCATTTGATATTGCAAGGTGAAGCACACTTTAGACATGCAAATCCCTGTTAAGAGTGTATTTGGGGATGGATCTGTATTTAAATGAGGATTAAATAACTCAGTTCAAATCACACTCAAAGACTGGGGGATTGAAGTTAAACAGCTGTTAGCATAAGGACCACTGAATTCCCTTCTGAGGAAACTCCATTTTGGGACGAAGAAAACTACTGAGAACCCCAAAGCCCCTTCTGCTACTCCACTGACATTCTGACAATGTCAAGTCAGGCCATTTTGCAATGGCTTGGGCTCCTTGTGCCCTCCAAATATATCAAATTGAAGACAAGGAGAATTTGCAAGTAATTTCAGCATATTCAAAGCTTACTGCCCAGTAATGCAGTCACCCAGATGACTGTGATAAGAGTTCTTAAAAAATTCCCAGAGGTGGCACATTTTGTTACTTGGCTTACAACAGTAGAGTATTTCTCAAGCTTGAACTTATCTTGGCATAATGTACAGGGCTTATTAAAATAGAGCTGCTGGATCTTACCTCCAGGGTCTTCGAATAAGGGGCATGAAAAATTAGATCTCTAACAAGTTCCGGATACCACAGCTGTTGATGGCCTAGGACTACATCTTGTAAATAATCAGAACAGCAAATCCACTAAAAATGTGATTACATATACTGTTTAATAGTAACTGTTAAAAATATATATGGGAAGGGTGAGCTCTATGGCATAATAGTTTATGCTGCAGCCTGCAGTGCCAGCATCCCATATGAGGCAGTGTTTCCAGAGATGGCTGATCACTTCAGATACTGCTCCGCGCTACTGTGCCTAGGAAAGCAACAGAAAATGGCCCAGCTACATGGGGACTTGCACCCAAGTGTGAGACTGAGAAGAAGCTCCTGGCTCCTAGCTCTCGGCCTGGCCCAACCACGGGTATTGCCAGCCATCAGGGGAGTGAACCAGCAGATGTAGATGTGTCTCTCTCCCTTTCTATCTGCAATGCTGTCTTTCAGATAAATCCGTGAGAAAGAGAAATGTAAATGCAAATTAAATGGTAGTGTTAGTCAAATGACAATGAACTCACTTGGAATCCATTTTGGTCACCTTCTTGGTGAAAAACTCATCTACACCTTCATCGACTCTCCCCATAAGACCGTTCTGGTCACCATCCTGGGGGACCACGCTGGCAGCACAGACCTGTGGACAAACAGGTACAACATTAACACGCATTCAGCTGAAGTCAGTGACCCAGTGCGTGGTGATGAGAGCCACTAGAGGAACGAGACTCTAGAGCAGGTCACCACGGGATCTGCCTGCACAGGAACCCTGCACACAGCTACCACACCACAGGAAGAACCATGTCGGCGTACAGGAGGAGCCAGGGCCTGAAGGAATCATGTCAATCAGGGCATGAGAGATGCACTGTGAGGTTGGCTACTCCAAAGGCAGAGAATGGCATCATGGGAAAGGGGAATGCATGGAAATGTGAAACGCATTGAGGCCTTAGAGCTGTAACTCCTGTAGCTATGTGCATGAGATGATCTGCTGCAGATGACATGAGGAAAATGCCAAAAATGGCCTCCTCCAGGGATGTGCCAAACTCCCTGCCCTTTCCTTTCTTGCTGGCTGGCATGGCCCTGAGTTCCAGCCATGAATACTGATCAGTCTAAGCCATGCCTTGTAATTCCATCCTCTCGTTCCTGACCGGCAGGCATGGGAATGGGTTACAAACCTGCTCACAGTCACACCAAGGGAACTGTGCAGAGGGGCATATGAGGAGGTTTCTCCAGGTGGGCAGAGTGTGTGGAGGTTGTGCCTGCGAAGGTCACACGCACACAGTGACAAAGCAGAGAGGGACAAAGTGCCGGGGTGCTCGCTCTGTGTTGCTGAATTGTAAACCAGTCCTGATGGTTCGTCAGGAAAACGTGTGTTTCTCATGGTTTCAAGTCAATTTCACTTGAGTCGTCCTTCAGCTGCCAGTGGAACATGTGCCAACTGCTACAACTGGCCTTGAATCTTGCACTGAAAAATAAAGAACTGACTCTGTGGAGGGGAGGGGACCACCGAAGCAGCAGCCCACTCCAGCCGGCACGTGACTCTAGGCCAGCATGGGGGATGGAGTACAGAGGGGTGAACTCGCAGCAGAGACAGTTGGCCAGGAGCTCAACTCAGAGAATGCTAAGGCAAATCACCCTCAGTGGAGAAACCAGCAACTGCAGAGCCCTTGAGGTGAGAATGGAAAGCACAGGGTTAGCCCAGAGGAAGCGTTAAGATTCCAGGCTAGCTGAATGACACACATCTCCGGGATCCACAGTACAACGATCATCACTGGCAAAGAAAATAACAATCCTTTTCTTTTTGGGTAAGTGAGGTGCCATGGGGATCCAGGAGCAGCCATCTAGCACACAATCAGTAAGTCATTTCTCAGGAGAAAAGCTGGTTGGGGCTGGCACTGTGGCACAGCAGGTGTCAGCATCCCTTCTGGGTCCAAGTTGGGAGTCCCAGCTGCTCCAGTTTTGATCCAATTCCTCCTGCCTAATGGATGCGGGAAAGCAGCAGAGGAGGGCCCAAGTCCTTGGGCTCCTATATCCACATGGGAGATACAGAAGAAGCTCCTGGCTCCTGGCCCAGCTCCAACTGTTGTAACCATGTGGGGAATGAACTGGTGGATGAAAAGATTTCTCTCTCTCTCAATTTCTCTGTTGTTAACTCTGGCTTTCAATAGAAATAAATAAATCAAAAAAAAAAAAAAAACAACCAAAAAGTTGGTGAGAAGTCATGAAGAAACCATTCTCCAGCTCAGCATTTCTCTGGGAACAGACAACTCACAGAGCAGGGGCGATGTTTGATCTGTCAGTGGTGGGGGTTGGTTAGTTCTTAAGAAGGGAGACAAGTCACAGACCATCTGAACCACAGAGAAAGAGAAGATTGTGTGTCTATCTATGCTGCGGTGCCCAAGGCCAGACCCTCACCTGGCAGCAGTGGCTGGTCTGGTAGGTGGGAAAGCCCTTCTGTGTGATGTAGATTAGCAGGTCTCAGGGGCCTGAGGGAAACTGGGTACCTGTCATCAGGTGCACTGTTTTAAAACCATCATTTGCTTTACACAATGCCCTCCTTCGTTCGGTGGGAAGCTTCCATTACGTAGGTGAACTGAATTCAGGTTTTGTGAAATGCTGAGGAGGGGAACAACAGACAACAAAGAACTCTACATTGGAACGCATCTACTCGGGGCTTCACACTAGATTGTCCTACAGATTGCCAACAGAGCAGAGAATCAGCCAAGTCTGGAATTCTACTGCGAGGGAACAAGAGTCTCTCCTGAGACATAAAAGGTAAAGCAGTACACCTTGCTTGGATCATCCCTTCTCTTTTCAGGAAGAATGCTCAACAGAATCTCTAGAGCAGTAACCCTTAGGCTTCCCTGGTACAGAGCACCAGCGCACCTGCCCCCTTGAACTGAAAAGGAAAGCTGCCTCCAAATTTTGCTTATAGATCACACAGTGGCTCAGCACCTGAGGGGTGCCCACACAGGTCATGGAACAGGCAGACATGGAAGGATACGGTCCCAGGACATATGGTCCTAACAAGTGCCTTCCCTCTAGCTTCCACTCCAAGCATTCCTGTGAGTTTTGAGGGAGAAAAACTAAGATTTCCTTGTATGATGTTCCCCTCTGCCATTTCCTTGCCTCCTGCACAGAAGACAGATTCACAGCTGTACAAAATGTGCTAGGGATACTTGGAGAGAGAACCCCCACGGGTGCCAGAGACAGGTGTGGCAGAGTGTGGCAAAGCAGCCAGCTTTCCGGCAGGATGGGCCAAGTCCTGGGGTCGGACTGGACCTTTGCCTCTGCCAGTGTAGCCCTGTCATTTTTGAGATCAAGAGATTGAGAGTAGACAGTGGAGGAAAGTCAATTTTATCACTGGGAACTCTCCAGCAAGACTGTTTAAAATGCATCAGTTAAAGCAGAAAACTGGAGGGGGAATCGGCCTGGAACAGGAGCTGGGGAGAAGCTGAAGACTGAAATAAACGTGGTCTGTAAGAGTTCAAGGCCACACGCATGCAGTTTTAGTGCCTGTTCTAGGTAGTGGGAATCAGGCTACACAGACCTTGGGAGTTCTCAAATCCCACTGGATCTCAGCCTATTCTGCCAAGAATACACTTCAGACAGAAAGAGCAACACAGTTACTGGAGAGAGCAGAAGCCCCAGGCCTGAGCTGGCAGAAGCCACCTGCATTACCCTCAAAGGAAGAAAGGATTTTGCAAATAAAATCGCTGCCACTGATACTTGAAGTGAACAAAAGGCAGACTTGGCATGTCTGGTGTGTAGGTAACAATAATCCCAGAGTGCTGAGAAGATAAGCTGGCGACTATGAGGGCCTCAAACAACCCCACCCACCCTCTGTCTACCCTCCAAATCCACCAGGCACACAGCAGGCACTGCACCTGGGCTTCGATGAGGTCGCTGCCAATGCTCCCCTGTGTCTTCATAGGCTGGATGGAAAGAGAGGGCCAGGAAGCAAGGGCATTTGGGGCATTAGTAGCTCTTTGACTCAATACATCCGAAGAGTACTAATCACTAAGCCGAATCATTGTGGAATGTAACGTGCATCTACCAGAAGCATGGAATTGAAGAAGCAGGCAATCCATCAAGAAACCAAGAAGGAAATAAAATGAAGAAAATACAATTTAAAAAAGGGCGTAGGGAATAAGTTCGATGAGTTAGGGGGAAATGAGATAACCACAATATCGATCAATGGTAAAAACATTAAAAGTGTGTGTGTGGGGGGGCCCGGCAGTGTGGCCTAACGGCTAAAATCCTCGCCTTGAATGCCTCAGGATCCCATATGGGCACCGGTGCTAATCCCAGCAGCTCCACTTCCCATCCAGCTCCCTGCTTGTGACCTGCGAAAGCAGCCAAGAACGGCCCAAAGCTTTGGGACCCTGCTTCCAGGTGGGAGACCCGGAAGAGGTTCCTGGTTCCCGGGTTTGGATCGGCGCAACACCAGCCGCTGTGGCTCACTTGGGGAGCGAATCATCGGACGGAAGATCTTCCTCTCTGTCTCTCTCCTCTCTGTATATCTGACTTGGTAATAAAAATGAATAAATCTTTTAAAAAAAAAGTGTATTAGGAAGGAAAATGGGAGTTAGGTATCAATATAGGAGCTACTAAAACACTTAAATTCAAAGCATTTCATAAACTACTAAATGGATAATTAGACTAAGTGGATACCATCTGAAAAAAAATTTAGTTATCATAATCTATATTTCTAGACATAAATCTCTCCAAGATTTTGCCAACCTGAATAAATCTGTAACAAAATAAATCAAATATCTAGCCAGAAGAATATTGATAGACACATCACAGGCACACAGCACAGACAAGACGGCAGGCCCAGATGGCTTCCCAGAAGAGCAACAATTTCTATTACATGAAAACTGTTCCAGAGAATAAGAGAGCAGGCAGCTTCCCAGATACTCATGAAGAAGCTGTAATTCTTTAGCTTGTATTAGGTGGACAGCTGACACAAAAGACAAAATCACAATAAAGTATTAGGAAACAAAGCTTAATAGTATGCTAAAATTAAAATGTCATCATAGAGCTATAACATCATGAAAATGTATTAATACGATCTACCACCACAGCAGATTAGAGCAGAAAAAAAAAAAAAAAGAGCAAGCTCAGCAAATACTGGGAGAAAAAACAATCATTTATTGAAAAAAACCAAGCAAAATATTCGATTTCTCAATGGAGTATCGAATGGCATAAACTCTATCATGTCTATCCGTATCTATTTCCTCTTGCTTAATCAGTAGCAACATCCTCACTTATTTTAAGGATTGGTGTGACCACTTATTCTTCCAGATTCTCTTGTAGTTAACAATGGAGACAGGTTCATTTTAGCCAGTAACACGTGCTCAGTGGTACAGTAGGGTTTCGGGGTAAATCCAGATGTTCTAATAAAAGGTACTCTTTCCCCTGCCTGAAATACACTTATAAAAAAAGATTATAGACCATGTCTGAGAGAAAACTTGGACTGTCACCTGGATGAGACAGTCATTGGAAATCTGTGGTTGAACAGAAGCATAGAATGTGTAAGAAGTGACAAGATCAATAAACTCAAGTCCTCTGTTTTTGCCTTTAATGGCCTATATAACATCCCTTAACCAGAAACTCCCACAGAGAGCTGTGATGTGAGCAACAACTGAAATCCAAAATAGAGTGACCATGACAGAATACAGTTTAAGTTAGAGTGGTCAGCAGTACCCAAATTATTGTGTGCCATCTGTTGTCTTCACTATGCCCTTTCATAGGAATACTGGAACACACTCATACTTCCTAAAATGGAATTTCCACTCTAAATTTACCCCCCAAGAAGTTCTCTTTCTAAAAGTAGAGAGTTCCTCAAGTGAAAACTTGAACTGAGAAAATGATATTTGAAATCAAATTTGTATAAAGTTAATGGATTCATTCCTTAATAAACATGAGTAAAATTTCCCCAAAACCAAGTAGCTAAGAATGACATAGCAATGGCTTCCAGTGATTTTTTTTCCTCTCTTGCTCTCCCATTTTAATGTGAGGGAGGCAAAGGGAAAGCAAACATAATAAATATATTGCAGAGCATTAGTATTAATAAAATAGAGTAGCTTCGAAAGACAGTATTTGCATCCAGCATAGTGTAATTTATTTATTTGAAAATAGAGTAACAGAAAAAGAGGGAGAGACACACCATCTGTTTGCTATTGGTTCATTCCCCAAATGTCTGTCAACAGCCAGGGCTGGATTAGGCTGAAGCCAGGAGCCAGGAGCTCCATATTCGAGGTCCCCGTATGGGTGGCTGCAATCCAAGTCTTTGGGGTTCATCCTTCACTTCTTTTCCAAGGCACATCAGTAGGGATTGGACTAGAAGTGGAGCAGCTGGGACTCGAATGAACATGATTATGGGATGTTTGTGTTGCTTCAAGTAGTGGTTGTACCACAGTACCAGCCACCAGGACTGTATACTTTTTCTATGTATTCCTTCCAACATCTCAATGATGTGGGCAATGCTGCTTCTTCAGAAACAAGTAAGCTTAGGCCAGAAAAGAATGTGTGTGCCCAGGGCTGGATTTCACATTTTGCTTCTAAGCCAACATGCAAGGCTACATTCTGACTGACCAGCTATAATCTCATGTTTAAGAATTTTGGAGTCCATGAGCCCCGGGGTAGGGTTTCAGTGGGGGACAGGGTTCTGGTGGCATCCCCAGCCCAGGTCCTTGGACCTGCCTGTGAAAAATTGGTCCTCCTCAGTGGAAAAGATGGGACAGTAGATGGCAAGCCCTGATGGACATGGAGAATATGGCAGCTCACTGGGACCTGCAGAGGACATCTGGTACCATAGCAGAGGAAGGACAGAACAAATTGGACAACTACCCCAATCAAACAATGACAACAAAAATCTGGGTGAATGGAGACTCTAAGGTCGACTATGTCAACCAATCCTTGGATAGGCAACATCAATAGCATTTCAGAAGTATTGGAACAATCTGGGCAAAACCCTCAAAGCGTGTACCACATTGGGACCCTGAATTGATATCAGATGTCCATTTCCCATCCCTGGACACTGAGGCACTTGGGAGGCTAGGAATGGCTTCTTTCCTTTTCTCCTCCTTTCCCCCAGAAACAGGAAGAAAATTTTAATAGAAAATTTGGAAACAATGATCACATCCCTAATCCTTGACCTTCCCACCCTAATTAACTATATAAACATCATCTATAATAAAATAAAATAAAATAAATTTTAAACGTATTTAAAAAGGCACATTTTATCTTTTGTAATGAAGTGTAAATGTTAGCTAAGTCTTATGGCTTGACCCTGAATTAAATTTCTGTGCCCTCTTGATTTCTTTCCTATCTTCTTTTTAAAGTTATCTGCTCTTTTGGGCACAAAACTTAATTGCATTAATATTTGCAGACTACCAGGTCCTGACACGCTACAGTTAAACATAGCTTTGCTTTTGAAAATTCTGACACCTGAAAAAGTTCATTAGAAGAATTAGAGATCACACTGGCAAAGCCAAGAAAGACTTGGGGTGCACCAACTCTATTCAATCCTAGCAGGAAATCCAGTGATAATAGTAAATGATTGCCACCGCTGAATGAGAGTAATGAAAGCCACAACTTCCTTATTCTCACCTGAAACAAACAGGTGGACTTACAACCCACGTTTCACAGCCTCTGTATCTGCAATGGCATTGCTCTCGCTTTCAAAGCATGAAAGTATGGGTGTTTAGTCTCACAGTTCAGATGTTCTCATCCTACACTGGGGTGCCTCAGTTTGATTCTTGGCTTTTTTTAAAAATTCTGGTTTTCTGTTAATATGCACCCTGGGCAGCACAGGCTATGGCTCTAGGAGTTGGTTCCCTGTCACACACATGGAAGTCCCTCGCTCCTGACTTCCCCCTGGTTTAGTCTCAGCCACAGTTGTACACTTGGGGATTAAACCAGTGGATGAGATCTTTCCCCTTCTCTCTCCACCTCAAAAATAATAAAACAAAAATATATATTCCTTAAAGTTTATGTAACAGTGCATGAAATTTAAAAAAAAAATTTTTAGATAAAACAAAGTAAGTTGGAAAACAATGAATTAGAATGCTGCTTCTGTCCTTATTTCCATAGCACTGTGTGAAGCTGTTCAGATACATACAAGAGAAGCAAACACAATTAAAGCCTGATCTAAATGAGCAAATTATTGGTGAAGTAGATAAGCTGTGGTGGCATTCATTCTGCTCAGTGTCCAGCAGCTACTTCTACCAACCATAATATTGATTATCTATTACATTCCAAATCTGTATCAGGGACTGAGCATATTGTCATGGATAATAAATCACTGGCCCTCCCTACACAGAACTCAAAGACAAGGAGGAAACCAACAAAAAAAGCATGGCAACAGCTACAGGAGCACACACGTAGAGTCCTTGGAAGAGCCAGGACCTCAGTGGAAGGAGCCCTCTTTCTCTCCTTTCCTAAATAAATCCTACTTTGCAAACTAGAAAAAAAAAAAAAGATTTATTCATTTTTATTGGAAAGGCAGATTCACAGAGATAAAGACAGATCAGAGACAGAAAGATCTGCTGTCACTGGTTCACTCCCCAAGTAGCCACAATGACCAGAGCAGAGCTTATCCAAGGAGCCAGCATCCAGGAATTTCTTCTGGGTCTCCCACACGGAGGCAAGGTCCCAAGGCTTTGGCCCATCCTTCTCTGCCTTCCAAAAGCAGAGTGCTAACTGGAACAGCTGGAAAATGAACCAGCACCCACAAGGGATCCCAGGGCATGTAAGGCAATGATTTAGCCACTGAGGCATCACGCTGGGCATTGGCCAACTGTTGATATTCCCTGGGGCAGGAGTTCCAGGAGCAGGAAGAAAGTTTCCAAGGGAAGAAAGGCTCTTAGCTGCTATCTGTTGAAGCTAACATGCACAGGGACATCCAAGTGGGAGACAAGGGGATACCTCAAAACCTAGAGCTCAGCAGCAAAGCCAGCAGTTTACGAGAAAACCAACTCTGGAATAAGCTGGTATCACCCAAACAACAAAGAAACCATTTGGGTAGGAGTAGGGAAACCAGAAAGGTAGGCAGAAAACAGGGTGATGATTCAGACCACAGGAAAATTTGCATTTCTAGAAAATTGAAGTGTTCTGTGTAAAGGAACTATTATGTCATCAAGAAAGATGATAGGGGCCAGAATGTGTTAGGCTCCAGCACCCATGATGCTCACAAGAGCCAGAATGAATGTGGGACAGGCCGAGACAGGACTGGGGGCTGGTCATGCCAGGTTGGGCCATAGCACTGCAGGCACATGTGAGATCCAGGGCTGGGAGCAGGACTGGTAGGTGAACTCTGGGCACTCCCCCTTCCTGGCTGCAGCTTCCAGTGGTGAGAATGAGAGCCAAGGCTGGGAGTGAGGCATGCTGATCAAGGTAGCATTGCCTTTCGATACACATATGGGCTGAGTCTGGGGGTGGGGTAGGCTAAGCTAAGCCACAGCACCCGTGCCTGTGCACGACAGCTGGATGAGATGTGGGCTGGGCTGGGCTGAGCTAGGCTGCAACACAGACTGGCACATGGAAAAACCAGGGCTGGGGTGGACCTACTGGAGATTATTGGGGGTTGTCTCGATTAGGCTGTAGCATCCACCAGTGTACATGAAGACAAGACCTGTGGTGGGCTGGGCTGGACTAGGCCATAGCATCTGTTAGTTCACATGAGAGATGGGGCTGAAGGGTGGTACTGACCAGGCAGCTGCAACCACTGGTATGTGTGTTGGCTGGTACAGATGACAGACTTAACCTGACCCTGCACGGGTTAGCACACACAGGAGTCAAGTCTGAGGTCACCTCAGGTAAGGTTTCTTGGAGGTCTCCCCAACTAGATGGCTGAACTCAAACCCCAAGCACAGGGAAAACAACAAGATATGTGGTCCATCCTTACAGTGCATGTGTCAGGACTGAGTCTCCTCAGTTGCTGATGCCTGTGCAGTGGATACCATGCCCAGATGTACACAGGTCACATGACAGCCAGCTCACCTAGGCATCAGAAGGTGTCAAGTACCTTGTGATAGGTGGAAAGTAAAACAGGTAGAACCACTCTCTAAGCCAAGCTTTGCAACATGTTTCCAACATGTTTCCTGTGGAGGCACTACTAAGGTGGACTTGGTCAGCCAATCAACCCTGAAAAGATTTTCCCAATCCTAGTACAATGAAGCCGACAATGTCTCAGGATTATCAAAACACCGTGGGAACACTCTTCCTCACATCAGTGTCTCTAACGCGTCATCAAATGACTGTGCCTGTATCCCAGGTGCTGATGTAGTTTGACAGCAAGGAGTGACCCTCTCCTCTTCCCTCCTTAGACACACGGGAAAAAAAAAAGAGTTAAAACATTTGCCCTACCCACCTTCCTCTACACTTTGACCCACCCCACATGGTGAGAGACCCACATGGGTGTGCATCCCTCTCAACTACTACAAAAGAAAGTTAAAATAAAATTTAAAAAGAAGTTGACAGGTGATTAAAAATAAGCCAAGGGTTAGTCCAGGAGCAACCTGTGAAGGGTAGTTTCCAGGTGAATGGGTACACATGGAAGACTTCTGGCGGGTGTAGAGGAAGGAAGACACATAAAGCACACAGATGCTTTCTTTGAGAAGTTTGGCCACCAGGGACTGCAGAAGGTGGCCAGAACACAGAGGCTGGAGAGAATATGTACATGTACTCTGAAACCAAAACTTCTAATTATTAACCAATTCACTGGTGGTTATTGCATCTCTTCCCACACAGACAGTGCCACATGTATTTAGCTCTCTCCTTGTGTCTGATGTTTGTCTACACACTGTCAAGGGCAGCTCTGCTGCAGTGAGTTGCAATGAGTGCTATTCCCTGCAAAGTGAACATCAAGTGGAGATGCTGATGTGAGCATCCTATGGAGCAGGACTCCAGGAGCTTCAACTGCAAGTGCTAACCAGGTGCTGAGCTAGCAACATCTGTGGCTTTCCTCCACCTCTGGGAAACAAAGGGGCAGGAGGGATGGCCTCGGTGCCCACCTACCGCAGCTTGGGTGGGCTGCTGCTTCTTATTCCTCTTGGGCCTTAACTTGGTAAAATGCTCCAGCTTCCTGCCCTCTTCCGAGGGCAGCTCAGAGATGAAAGCCGAGCTGCGCTTCTCTGGCCTGACGCATGGGAAAGGCGGGTCTTCGATGTGGATGGGCACTTCTTCCAGGGCTTTATCCAGATCAAACTCCATTTCTGAAATAAAACACAGCCCAGGGCTGGAGCTTAACTCATGGGGAGAGATTTTAAAAATTCCCAAAAGGAATTGTAAAACAGGGAGCAATGACTATCCATTCACATAGCACCTAATTTTTTCTTGGGATTTACCCACAGTGTCCCCCAAGAAATAGCCCCAAACTTCCAGGCAGTCCCTGCTACAGAGTTTCCCAGATACCAATACTGCTTTTAGCAAAATACTCACCAAAGGCCCTGGATACGGGTCGCAGCATTCGGCTGTGGATACTCTTCCTTTTGGATTTTGGAGTCATCTGGCAACAAAAATAAATAAATACCACTTAGGGAGTTAGAGAAAACTTGCCTCTCAAATCTCAGACAACATTCTGGATCAACTGTTTGAGCTCAGTATTTGTTTTGTTTCTTTGAGGGTGGCTGGGAAACATCTGCTAGCCTGGAATCAAAAAGACTGAACGGATACATTTTAATTTCAAATGATACAGCTAACTTCTTTCTCCCCACCTCCCCACCCCCAGCCCTAACCAGACAAAATCTATTTATAGAGCAGAAAAGAATAAGTATAGAGAATTTAATTTCAGGCTGTACATGGAGGGCATTAAAGTTGATATGAGGAACAAAATTCAACAACTAAAACGCAGTCAGAAAAAGTGGGATGCACAATTATTCACTATTCTCTTTGCTGATTACCACAGTGACATGAAGCCACAGTGAACTCTGGATGTCACTGCAGCAATTTCAGCAGCTGAACTTTTTGTTTCACATTTTGCCTCCACAATTTTGGTGGTTACATCATGAGCAAAGAGTAATTAGAAAAAAATTTTTAACATTATGAGGCTGCATCTGCTGACACTTCTCAAGAAGATTGCTGATCCAGCTAGTGGTTTAAAAAATGAAGTCCAAACCCAAAGGAAAGCTCTGGCTAACTGAATCACACCAACCCTCAAAAAGAAAGGGTCCTCTCCTCCCACAGAGCATCACAGATGGCAAAGCTGCAGGGAATCTTTGTCATCACTTGCACAAATAAACTCAAGGGGAAACCAAATCATGAAGACTGAGGCTCGGGCTGTGGGGAGGAGCCCTGAGGCTAGCGAACCAGCATCCTTCATGCCATATCATCCATTACCAACACACAGGCAGGTGGACTTCTGCAGTGTTTGAACTACTTTTATACTAGGATCCAGTCAACGGGTAAACTAAAAACATAACTGAAAGAATGTAGCTGAATACTTTTGTCTAATAACTTAGTATCTAAGATGGTCTCATGAAATCCCCACATTGGAAAATACTCTTAGGGTCACAGAATAAACTAGTTCCTACCTTCTTCTAAACAAATAACTTGATAATTAAATTATGCCAGTTTGAATAATAACATCTCTTTGCTTTGCAGTCAAGAGAAAATGGGGAGAGAGAAAATGATGAGAATTGTAGTTAAAACTATTCTTAAATTTGTTGCTTTGGTACTTCCAAATTTTTGCCAAAGGCAGACAGTCTGAATATCTAAAGAACAGGTTGTGTGGGTGCAATAAGAATAGTCAACACAATGCTACTGGAAAGGAATCCAGTTTTAATACCATTCTCTCCAGACTAGCCTTGCAGCTGCCTGAAAAAAAAAATATATATATATATAAATATCAAAGGACTAACTGGTCTACTTACATGTGAAACCTCAAAAATAGTTAAGCCTCAAGAGATACCAACTACAAAAATCTATATCATGAAAAAGTCTTTCAACATTCTGGCTACCCTAGGCATAAGCCTGGTATAAACAGAGAACAAGGAATACCTTGGGAGATAACTTCCATCAATTGCATCTAGATAGTCAGAAATAAACAGGAAGTTTTAAATCAACTAAAGACGTCTTCCAATATTTTTTTTCCAGTGACCCATGACTAGATTTCATGGAAAGGATATTCTTGGGTAAAAATAAGCTGGCTCTGGGTTCTTTATGATAAAATATTTTAAATATGTCAAATCCATGAAATTTGTGACACTGCAAATATATTGCAATAATGTTTTGAAAATATGTGAAAAGGAACAGATATCAACTATAACACATATAGAAAAAAAATCAATTTACAGATTGTCCATCTATAAGAGACAAATTCATCCAATTTTTTGATGGTTGACATTGATTAAAGGGGAACTAGTTTATTCTTGATCTTGTTTTCCTGCCTCAAAACCTAGTATACAAAATGACATTCATTAAAAATGCATTTTAAGCAATTTCACTGATTCCTTTACTTCTTATGTTCTTTACAAATAACTTTTTAAAATTACATTTTCATATCATACCTGTAAGTTCTCGAGTGTGATCATGTTTTCACAAGGGCAGTGGCCTAAATACTGAGAACTTGACTTTAGGCCATTTTCCACACCTGGTATTAAGAATGCAACCCAGTTTTCAACTCTTTTTCTCAAGGGATTTAAGTGTAACAACAGACAGGAAAGAATAAATTACATTTCTCCCCAATTTCCCTTTGGAATTTGGCTCTTCTGTAGCTTTATGGAAAATACAGACTTAATTCAATCCTTGTACTCCTACAATCCCACTACATGTAAACATAAAGAGGGACAATGATTGTGCACCTCATTAAACATTTAGGAGCAAGTTCTAGATGTTTCCCCAGAAACACGGTTTATCTGTACTCATCAAAACTGCTGGGTTGATGGACAGGATCAATATCCTGAAGGAAAAAAAACCTGACCTTGCCATTATCTTGGCCATTGTTAGCTGTCTTCCCCTTTTGTACCAAAATGACTGGGTTATTTTCTCAAACTTATAGTCCTTGAACTTAGCTGAATACCCAGCAATGCTAAATATCTTCCGGGTAAGGGAAAATCTCAAGTACCCATCAGACAGGAGGTCAGCAGATGGAGCAGAGAAGCCTTTCATAAACCACATCCTGGTTAACAGGGTCAATGCTGCCACGTATACAACATCATCACAAAAAATGCATTCGCCCAAAGGGCTGGGGTCCTGGCACAGTGGGTAAGGCTGCTGCTGTCAATCCACGTCCCGACCGCTCCACTTCCAACTCAGCTCCCTGCCAAAGTCCCTGGAAAGCAGCACAGGATGGCCCGAGTCTCTAGGCCCCTGCATCTACAACAGAGACCCAGAGGAAGCTCTGAGCTCCTGCCTCTGGCTTGGCTAGCCCCAGCCACTGCAGTCATTTGGAAAGTTAACCCACAGATGGAAGATTCTTTCTCTGTCCCTGGAAGTAATATTAGAAGGCAACCCCAGACAGACTCCTTTTTCATTCTAACATCACAAGCCATCAACAACCCCCCAAGATGGCAGACTAGAGAACAAACATCCTGGCTTTACTTTCTAAGACTCCAAGAACAGATTCACTTCCTACATCACTCTGGGTTCCCACTCATTTAAATCCAATTTTTCATGCCAAATTTAAAATGACTCTCTCCTGCAGCTAAAAAAGGAGATATGTCCACTTACGTCATAAGTTAAAGAATAATGCTGGAACCTCACAGACAATCCAACATCTTTTCCTGGCAAATACACTGAAAATGTAATTCCTAAGTATACTAATTCTTAACAACAACAACAAAAAAACCTAAAGTTAAATTGCTTATATTACCACAAAAAAGAAATGAAGTGATTTTCTTATTTGTTTTCCCAAGTCTGTGTGGCGTATAATAATACTCTCCCAACAAACTCAGGAACCCATGATTATCTACCCAAGGTTTAAAGAAAGGACTACTAGTAGCTGAGAGACAGATTAGGAAAATATTCCAGTACAAAAAGCAAATCCTCATGTTGGCTTTTTGCCATTTTAGGCCTAAAACAAGTACTCTGACAGAAACCAGGAAAGTAAAAAAAAAAAAAAATCTTGGAAGTTTAAATAATCAATTTTTTTTTTTTAGTTATCATCATCACTATTAAGTGAATGGCATAAGCACTTTTCCCCCTCTGGAATATTCAACATTTCAATGCCCCCCTCCTTCAATATTCAACACTCTCTTGCTGTTAGACACATGGCTGGGATATTTTAAATTCATCATTTGTTTAGCTGGCTGAATCATCTTGGAAAACGCAATCTTGTCTCTAAATCATTGCCTCTTTCATTCATGATCTACAGATGGGTGACCACACTAATCTCCTGGGAGTCCAGCCAGACAGCACAGAAGCAAATGAAACACGAGAACGTCAACCAGAGCAGCCAGAAACTGCAGAGCCACCAAAAAAATACTTACACTTGTACAGCAGAGAGTCTCCATGCAGCAAAAAGAAAGGAAAAAAACATGAATGGAAGAGAGATAAAGCTGGAGAAGGGGAGGGACAGAGACGCCATTCACAAAGAAACAGAAAAGCTCAAATAGATAAAAAGCTTTCACAGCAAAGGACTAAGGCAAGAGTGAGACTGAAATATTAGGTCTGAAAGCATCCAATCCAGCTTGTTGAAGCAGAAGCACAGTTATAGCTTAAAAAAAAAAAAAGAAAAATTCATACATACAGATAGTATCTTTTCGCTAAGCAGGTGCAAAGTGCCATCTGTCAACCCCACAAGGCAGCGATTTCAGTGGCGCAAAGGCACAGGGAGGATGGAACACTGAATGGGTGCTGGGAAACTCTGGGCAAGTCGTGGCTCCCTGGCTACAGACTAGTCCCAGGAACAAAGTGGGACCACATACCTATGACAAAACAGGTGTCCTTTTTGGGAGTTGTTGACGTCATTCTGTGTCCCCCCACAGCATTTCAGGGCAGCAGCTTTGAATTCTCCTGCCCCCTCGGCCATCCAAATCTTTTCAGAAGATGCTCTGATGTTAAGACCTTGCACAGGTGCCTCCACAGTGCAACCAAGCAGTGAGGACACCTTACACCTTCACAGGAATTTACATCACTTTACATTTTACAAACATCATTTTACTCATTTGCTCATCATTCACACTCATTAGGGCATCTTCTTTTTTTGTGAAATATTGTAAAATTATTTTTAAAACAAAACAAAACAAAAACCCAGCAACTCTAATTTTAAAATCCCAGTCTTGTGAAAGCCAAGTTTGGGGGTGCTGCAAGAATGCTCTTCAGACCTGAACATACACCCTGAGGAAAGATACCCATTCCTAATCCAGGCCAATGGCCTTTTCCAAGTTCTTCCTTTTATTTTGACTTAGTTAATTGTTCTAAACACACAATGGGTTAAAAGTCCAGTGTTCCTCAATTTGCACACATAAATGGTTTGGTTCTCTTAAGAGCATTCTCCCCAACCATCACCGCCATCAGCAATAGGACTTTCTTATCATCAGAACAGCTTTCGCTGTAATGTCTGAGAAAGTCTTGGTTTCCAGACTTCCCATTTGATACCACAGTAGCCATTTCTCTTCAAATGTGCTTACATTAGGACCCATTAAATATGCATGGAAACAGCCTTGCTGAATGAAAATGGGAAAAAAAAAGTCAAAACCACATTTCCAAATCTTCTTGGACTGCCTGATATAAAGACACCTGCCTATTAAGGCTGTGATTATGGATGCACATGTAACGGATTTATTACTGATCGTGAGGCCCTAGAGATACGTTTAGGCTTTCCTTCTTTTGGTGCAATGTTAATGCTCCGTCACAAGCCCTCTGCCGCACGACACCCCTAAAGATCATCATCAGTGAGAGTGAAGAACCTTTCAATAAGCTCAGCTTTTAAACTGTCGAGCCCAAAAAGTTCTTATAAAGACAGAAACCACAGCAACAGGCAGCTTGATTCTTGGTGGAAGGAGAATCTCTCATCTGTAGTTTATCCCACTACTCCTGTACGATTGTTGGGCCTCAACGGCCACACCACCTGGAGGAGGGATGGAAGGTGTGAGGCCATCTTCCCCCACGGATAGGACACTCAGGGTTTTGGCTTCAAAAACTGTGAGGCTAATGTTCTGTCAAGTCAGGCCTTGGTTTGTAAAACCCACTGCTATAAAAGTCAAATTAGGCAAAGAGCCTAGTACAGCACTTGGCATAGACCTCAATCAGCGGCAACCTGTCCTCCCCCCAACCCCCTCCCCCAGGGATTTAATAACCGGCCCCATTATGAAAAAAATCAATCCAATCTCTCTTTTCTCAGTTTTCTACTCAAAAAGGGAAAGCATATTTGGGCAAAAAGGCGAGAGATTCAAGAACAGTCTCCAGAGATGGAGAACATGGAGCCTGTGAGCGGTGTAAAGCCTGCGAAACCATTTGGTCTGGTCCTATCAAGACAAGGGCAGGCCGTACTCGAAATTCCATCATCAGTCAACAGCAGGCTCCTTTATAGCTTGATAATTTTGTATTATCTATGAATGATATTACAAATAGCTCAATGACTTTGGCAGGAAAAAGGTTCCCAATCCCTGCATAGGAGAATGGAAAATTCAAATGAGGCATGGAACAGGCAGAGGAAATAATTCTTTTATATACAGCAACATGAACACACCTCACACAAGACTGAGTGAAACAGGCAAGTTCCCAACAGTACACGTGATATGAAATTACTTAAGTAAACTCTAAATACAAAACAACTCTTCAAGGCTCACTTCAGTTAAACACACAAAACAGGGAACACCTCATGAAACCCCACGCTGCTCTCGCTCTGCAAAGCAGAAGAGTGTACACAGGTGTCTGACACGTGAAAGGTACAAACTTGAAATTACTGCGGCATGCCCCTAAAATAGTTATTCAGATATACTCAAAGAAGTCACTCTGGTCGCTTGCTGCTTCCTGACTGCCTGGTGTGCTGGCAGAAGGTTGTCTTAAGGATCATCTATGACTACCACCACACTCTGCCGATCAGTAAGAGAAATGGGCTGAGGGCCCGGCGGCATGGCCTAGCGGCTAAAGTCCTTGCCTTGAACGCCCCAGGATCCCATATGGCCACTGGTTCTAATCCTAGCAGCCCCACTTCCCATCCAGCTCCCTGCTTGTGGCCTGGGAAAGCAGTTGAGGACAGCCCAAAGCTTTGGGACTCTGCACCCGTGTGGGAGAGCCGGAAGAAGTTCCTGGATCCTGGCTTTGGATCAGCGTAGCATCGGCCGTTGCACTCACTTGGGGAGTGAATCATCGGACGGAAGATCTTCCTCTCTGTCTCTCCTCCTCTCTGTCTTCAATAAGTTAATGGGAAATGAACAATATTATGTGTGGATTCCAAAATTTTAGGCTACCAAAATAAACTCAAATACCCTATTCAGGTGTTCTATCAACATTTAGCACTTCCTTGGAATACAAGGGCAGAGCTAGAAACTTGCCATTCAGGACCAACTCAGGACTTACCATTTAGACTGGGTCAAAGAGGGTTAAAAAAGACATGGAGTTGAACAACAAAAATGAAGGGCTTGCCGCCAAGCACAGCAATTCAAGCAAAATAATCTCCAGGGACAGACACAGCATCACTCCCCACAATAATTTAACTACACAAAATTATGTAGCCAAGTGTATTTACTCTAAATAATTTTACTTTTAGAGTAGAAACAGGAGGTACTTAGGCACGGTAAACTTTTTTACAAGGTAATAGCCATTCAAATATTTGATAATTTACTACAAAAAACTGATAGTCTTAATCAGATATTAACATACAAAATATGCACTGAAATATTTTTACTGTGTCCGAAACACATGACAGAAAAATGGATAAACTAATCTGAAAGAGAGGATTAATAAAACTTCAGACTGGTGGTTTGTGGACTGGTGCCTTTGACCTGAGCTCTTCAAATCCACATACCAACTCTTGCCCTAGGAATTTATTTTAAACCTATAAACATTTCTAAACTTGCTAACAACAAAAAGTTATGATGACAGTATAATAAATACAAGTATATTCTTCACTTACATCCACCATTTGTTACCATTCTGTGACACCAAATGTCTTATTTCCATTCACCCTCTTAACAGCTAAATCATTTCATGGTGCCTGACAACTCGATATTTCACCCTTAGGTATTTCTGCATGAATATTCTAAAAATCATGTTTCCGACAAAACTCAACTTGTTTCTCACAGCTGAGAATAATATCTGCAACTAATGGACACACCTAAGCCCCTTGCTCAACTATATGTCAAATGTGGAACATCTATCCCCTTTTTAGATCTGTCCATTACCTAAGAGAATTCACCCATTATCTAAGGCCTTTACACTATTTGATCTTACACCACCTCTTCCCTGCCTGCCCTGTACCCTGTTGTTTCCATGATATTGACTTTCTTGAAGAATCCAGGACAAACATTTCAGCCAGATTCTGTTTTCAGCACACATGTAACAGGGGGTTGTTATGAACACAGCAAGTGGCATGCCCATCACCTGGTCCCTCTCCTAGTTGAGGGTGGGCCTCATCCCTTGGTGACCAGCAGCATTGCGGAACAATACTTCTGGGAAATGAGGATGAGTCCATTTTTAAGTAATCATGGGATAATCCTTGCCTGAGTTAGATGAGTATGATCAGAACTACAAAACTGAAACTTTCCACTTCTTTCCTTTATCTACCATCCCTCCAGAAAGATCAACTTTTCTTTTTGGCAGTCTTCCACTCCTCAATTCTGAGAAGTCCTATGAGTTCATTGGTGTGTGTGTGTGTGTGTGTTCATTCATGCAGTATAGTGTCACTGCTTTGTTCTAGGGCTCACAGTGTGTGGCGAGGGTAGCTTGCATTTTGCACATCTATTTTTGAAAATGATCCCTGGAGCTTTAGACCTTGCATGCTTGCTGGTGCAAGCTCCCCTAAGCCCATCTTGTGCTGGTCTACACACTTATGGATACAGGTCAGTTCCGTGGGATTAATTAGGTAATATGAATTAAATATTTCCTACTGGGGTTTCAGATAAATAGATGCTGAAGGACCATAACTCTGTGATTCTTAAATGATTTATAATAACCTTGAACTGTATTACCACATGTGCAGGTTAAAAAGTAATTTTGTGCATTTCTATTTTTGAAAGCTGAGCTACATAAATCTAGCTGAGAAAAAAAAAAAAAGAGCTTCTGGCTCTTTCTGCAGTGACTGTTGGGCAGTCTTTCTTGCCACACTGGAAAGCGCAGTCACACACAGCCATAACTCTGAGAAAGCAGCAATAAAATGACACACTCACAGAGACACAGTAGGCAGAGATTTAGCAGTGTGCCACCTTGTTACTGAGTGCAACATTAAATCCACCCATCCACACTAAACTCATTAACTTTAATATCCAAAGTCTCATAGTGCATAAAAGTCAAGCTGGAATCATGATGTTAAGACAGAAACATTCAGAGAGCAGCCCTCATAAGGGGCAACAGTGAAGATCATGGAACAGTGACATTTTGGAATGAATGTGGCCTGTTTTTTCACTTTCTACACATCTGCACTTTTTTGGTGCAACAAAACTAAAGCTGTATCTCCTTAAAACTTTGCCATGTTTTCTGTAAGAAATAACTCCCTTGGTATTCATTTCACTCATCTTGAAACTGATATGAGTGAAATTTTACACTTGAGTATTCTCTCTAAAAAGTGAATATAATTTTTCTGAAGAACTGTCCAAAGAATGAAATTATCTGGTACAGACTTCAAGCAAGCATCTTATGACAGAAGCACATGCTAGGGCTGCTGGTTTGAGGCCTATTTATTAATAACAGGTCAGATATGTGTCCTTGGGATATTGTAATACGTAAAGGAACATTCTGCAAATTCATACTGCTTTACTAGGCACAATGCTATCCTATAGGCAGGGAAACACAAACAGCATTTTACCATTTCATTGTGAGAGAACAAATGTGGAAAAACCCCACTGAGCATTATTTCTGGGAAAAAAAAAAAAACACTTAAAATCTAAATCTTTGGAAAATCTGTATTACGACAGAAAGCAACAATAAGGAAGAGGAGCTTTAAACACCCTTTCCAGAATGGACATCACAGGTCAGTGGCATCAATGTGAATCATTTAAACCAGCCTCACACACTTTATGTGACACATCTGTTCTCTCCATACACTGTTAGTTGTATAATTACAACAGTTAACAACAAATCAACCAACACTATCAACAACAACAACAAAACAGGTAAAATCGTGTAAGAGGTTGCTTTACAGTTTAAAAAAAAATCTTGATTCAAGTGAAGCATACTTGTGTCAGATAATAAGCATGGGTGATTTCACAGCCTGGTGACGGGATTCTGGCTAGAGGGCTGCAATAAGCAATCAATCCACACTTAGCAGGTCTTGTTTCTGCTGATTTATAGTCACAGAACAAGTGGTTCAAATCTCATGGGCCCCTGAGCTTTTCTGAAATCAGGTTGTAAAATCCTTGATCCTAGCAATCTCAAGTAAAGATGGCTTACCACTAAAGCTCTGTGAGACTTGATCTGGCTTAGAAACCAAGACCTTCGTCATGCTCAGTTTAGTGCCTTTTAATTAACGTCCCTCCTAAACGATTTTGAAAGTGAGATTCTCCAAGAGAATGGATTCTTTCTTATAACTTCAGATCATCATTCTTGCAAACATACTTTTACCTATGAGAAAATCTATTAAAAATACTATCACTTGTCATTTTTAATTTTTTACTAGCTTTGATCTCATTTTAAGATAATGATTTACAGAAAAACTACAGTAAAAAGTTAGGAGTATATTTTCTGCCAAACAACCTTCTTATCTAAGCACAAGTAGAGCAATATTTTAGAAAAAAGCAAGAATGGTTTGTAGAGTATATAGGTATACTCACTTACTTGTCCTGAATTGATCTTTCACTGATAATCTCTGATATTTAAAGTTTCAACTTCATGGGATTCTATACTGGTGGTCAATTCATACAACAACCTGGTGAGTGCAGACCAAGCAGCACACAGCAAAAAGCATTACAGGGTTTTTGCTAGAGTGATGACAGAGACTGTTTTGAAGCAATTTTTAAGAAATATGTCAGTGCGACCATGCAGAAATGAAGATGGCATCGAGTGTGGGGAAATAACCCTACATCTCAACTCTGGTTAAGGAGTCTTCCCTTTGAGCAACAGAAATAAGTACATATCTCAATTTTGATAGCCCAATGTTAGCCTAAAACTTGGAGCACCGGCCCTCAAATTAAGGCTTCACCCTTAATCAGCAAGCAAAGAATCACAAGATTGCAGCATGGAGGCTGATCCTTGAGTAAGCTATGACTTCCTCATACTTTACCCTTCTTAACTCTGCTTACTCAGCCTTACCTTTCAACTTCTATCTACTAATATTAATTTAATGCTAACCTGCCACCCAAAATAGTTTCTCAACAAATACACTGAGAAAAGATCTAAAACCTAGACTAGGATCTACATAACGGAAATGCCTTGCAGCTGTACCAGGAACATGGCCTTAATCTCTTGCTCTAGTTTACAGTGTGGTCTTCAATATGAAAGTCCTTATGATTTCCTTCACTATACACATCAAAGGTCAAAGCTAAAAGTCACTGATTTCACATTTGATCTAAAGGGACTGACTGGGACAGAAATTTGGTTTCAGCCTGAGACAAAAATCCTAAACATATCTTCCGGCAGTGACAGCCAGCATTCTGAGGAATGCTTGGGGAGACTGAGATTTGAATAGGCCAACATCAGTTCACATCAGGCAAGAAAGAAAACTGTCACACTGAGCGTCATGGCAAGAGGTACACATGACTGGGTCTGGACTGTTCACATGAGCTCCATGTGTGGGCAACTGAAGGAGGCAGAGTTGTCTGCCTCAGGAACCCCATCAGTTTGGGTCCCCGAGGTATGGGTTTACTACCATAGATTGGAATCTCCCTCAATCTACTGAGGTCCCAATAAACAAAGACTCGGCTATGGTCACAAAAACATTACCCACTAAATCCTCAGTGCAAATCCACAGTAAAAAGACTTCCCATACTAACCTACCTGGGCCTTTCATTCTGGTTACACAAACCTACCTGAAGACCAGGAATTCAGCCAAGAGTAAAAGCATATAGGCATTAGATTTCTATGGGATGGAGATCCCAGGCGTGGTTACCCTTTGTGTAGGGATATGACATTGGACAATGTGTGAACATCTCTGAGCTTTGCAATGCACATCTAGAAAGAAGTATGACGTCTTTCTCTAGGGATGGCTCTCTACCTGTCCAGCCATGGTTGGGGCCCCATAACCACACTTACAATTCCCTATTGGGAAGGCACCTCACCCAGGGTCTTCAATCTGAACATGAGCAAAACAAAATTACTCATATTTGTTCTTGCCAAGACCTGCTCCTTGTCCAGTTTCCTCACTTTCAATGATTTCTGATTTAGAAAATGAACAAAGAGTAAGCAGGCAAACCTTTCTGTGATGTCTGCAGGTCTGTGTGATAAGGTTTCTCAGCTTCACCTGCAGCCTCCACACCTGATTCTACCTCATGCCCGTGATTCCTATTGCAACATATTACTATGAAAGTTCTTCTGATTACAATATTTCCTACCAAGCCTCATACAAGCTGCAGTCTGCTCTAAACATATTCATCCATTTTCCTCCCAGCTGACTTATCTTTCAAATTCCATTACTCAATGTACCAGGAGTTTGTGAGGGCCTCCCATGTGCCAGGTAAAATGCCTGGCACCTTCTTCAGATAGACCTTCCTTGACAACACTCCCCCACTGCCAAACTGGCCTGGACACTCCTTCTCTGCTTCTGTAACAATCTTCCCACCATGTCTAACCTGTCACTTCATTAATGGATAATTGTCTTAATGAAAAAAGCTAAATGAGGCTCAAATAAGAACAGCAAGATTTTGTTTCTTAAGGAGTCTATTAAAACACAGGGAAAAATGTAGCCTGAATTAAGATTGAATGGAGCAAATCCTATTTCTTCAGGCTTTGCAGACTTTTTATAGGTCAAGTGCACAGTCAGCCATTAGTTTCTTAGTTGACAGTTTCTTAGTTGAATTAGGCACAAGCCAGGGCACAATTTCTCTGTGAGATCCATAGCATAACTGCTCTGAACTTTCATTCCCACCATCTGTAATTTCCCCTATTTGTATCTGTAATGATGGCATCAGAAGACAAAATAAGCAGTGACCACAAAAGTGGTATAGAGAAATATAAGTAGCACATATGATAATTATTAGATATTTAATAAAATACATGTGTAATGGACATCAATGACACAAGGATTCCACTGGGATTCAAAACAACAGGAAAATGGGCAACTATTTAGTGGACTCTCTATGGCACCAAACCCTCTTCTATCCTGCATCTCTGCTGAGCACCACCCTACTTGCCTTCCAATGCCATTCTAATGCAGCGGGGAAGAATAAAGCAATGAATGCAAGCGGCTCTTTTGTGCCTAGTATTGTGAGAAGATGGAAAGTGAATTATTGTAGATGAAGGTTTTTCAATCGTTTTAAACTGTAACCCATTATAAGAAAAACTATTTTATGTCGTACACCACTACGCACATACCAGAATAAATAACTGAAACAAACATGTGGTGTCATATTCTATATGTTATATTTATGAAATATGCCACACTTCAGTTCAGGTTGTTTTTTTTTTTTTGCAGTTGTTTTTAATCCTGTACATGAAATGCACTGATTTCATAACTCACTTATGTGTTGAGATGAGAGGGTTCAAAGATGATGCCTGTATCAACTCTAACCTTTCTCCATGGCCTCATTTTACTGGTAGACTTTGATCGCCCAACAATCAGGTAAACCCACATTTGGATGTGCATGCACGATGGATGCCCTGTGGGCGGCCGGAAGCGGCCCTGCCATTTCTGCCCTTCAACAGACGTAAGCCTGAAGGGTCAAACATGAGCGCGTTCTCCTTCCTGGACAGAAGCCAAGAGAACCTGGCCCTGCACGATCATCAATAGACATCACTGAGGCATGGATGGTCTTTTTAGCCGCAGGGAATTTCTCAGTGCTCATCCCAAGTTACAACTGACTAATATAAAGCACCCCTTCTTCTGGGCTCCTTTGAGAAAGAACAGCTATCCTCGTCTAGCCTTTTCTTTTCTCCCAATCCTTGAGTAAACAAGTCCTCTTGAAGCACATTCCATCTTCCTTTTCCCATTTCAAATACAGTTTAATTCAGACAGTAAAGAGACAATCTTCCTTCTCTCAAGGATTTGTTTTTGTTTTTGTTTTACTCCAACTAGGAGGAAACAGATACCTTGGAGTCTTCTGACAAGAGAAAAGTGGTTAAAGCAAATGTCACTGGGATACAGGAAACATGTTTCCAAGGTTGGAAAGTGAGAGTGAGAGAAGAGAACTATTTTACTTATTACCAAATCTACTGTACTCTCCTCAGCAGGCACTATGTCTGTGGTTGCTCATCAAGGACTTACTTTGAAACACAGGAAAAATTTTTCTCTCTGAGGAAACAATAAGAATATTCCTAGGTCATCTATATACAGGCAATCAACTAGATGGTTTCTGTGTTATAAACTCATGAATTGTTAGTTATTTTTTTAATTTAGTTTATGAGGAAAGACTAAAATTACCTCCTGTAATTATCATGTTCTAAGTCATTTTGCAGGAGGCATTAAATTGCCATTCTCTTCAAATGAAATTTGTTTTTTCCAGGAGCCTTTGTCACCTGTAGGAGAAAGATGCACGGCTCCTGCGCTCAGCAAGGACAGAACAAAGGAGGAGGTGAGAGGGACGTCCCCTGCGGTCACATCTGTCTCCCATGGGTGTCTCACACAGGCCATCTGCACTATCCTTGTGGCTGGAGAGATCTCTGAGGAGCTTTGCAGAACAGGGAGTCCATACTAGTTAAAAATGAAAAAAAAATCAAGGAACTCCAAGTCACACAGAAATAAAGAAACTCTGGGGCCCGGCACGGTGGCGCAAGTGGTTAAAGGTCCTCGCCTTGCACGCCCGGGATCCCATATGGGCACCGGTTCTAATCCCGGCAGCCCCGCTTCCCTTCCAGCTCCCTGCCTGTGGCCTGGGAAAGCAGTCGAGGACGGCCCAAAGCTTTGGGAACCTGCACCCACGTGGGAGACCCGGAAGAGGCTCCTGGCTTTGGATCGGCATAGTATCGGCCCGTTGTGCTCACTTGGGGAGTGAATCATCGGACGGAAGATCTTCCTCTCTGTCTCTCCTCTCTGTATATCCGCCTTTCCAATAAAAAAATAATAAAAATAAATCTTTAAAAAAAAAAAAAAGAAACTCTGAGACACATACAATCATCAGTTCAGTTGGACTCAATATTGTACTATATACAGTTTCAAAATTTTGTTGTTAGAAATAAGGCAGCTTTCTAAAACTATTCATTTTTTAAAACATTCATTATACAATGTGATAACAATAACAAAAGGACATTACAGAACAAATTTATAAGAGGAAACTAGCAATCAGGAATTGGAAAGCTTTTTGCAAGATATAAATATTAGAATATTGAATGAGATATATTGATCTAATAGTACATACTTGGTCATGCCATGACTAGATTTTTTAATTAATAACTATTGGTACTTGCAAAGGAACTGCTCCTTATATGAGCACCTTTTGCCTAAAAACCGGCATGACACTCATTAAAATACCTGAAAGAACTGCATACAATTAATGAGATCACTAAGCCTAAGAAGCTAACACTGCCTCCTCACTCTCCTGACACACTACCCTAATTATTGAACCTCTGGCCTTTTTAAAAAACAGCAAATAAGACCCAGCATGATGGTTCAATTGGCTAATCCTTTCCCTGTAAGTATCAAGATAACATCTAGTTCCCTTCTAGCTCCCTGCTTGTGATCTGGGAAAGCAGTGGAGGATAGCCCAAAGTTTGGGACCCTTCACCCACAAAAGAGACCTGGAAGAAGCTCCTGGCTCCTGGCTTCAGATCGGCTCAGCTCCAGCTTTTACAGCCATTTGGGTAGTGAACCAGCAGATGGGAGGATCTTTCTCCTTATCTCCTTCTCTCTGTAAAATCTGTCTTTTCAATAAAAATGAATAAATCTTACAAAAAAGAAGATAGACAACTAGATTTGACGACAAATTAAATACTTAATGACAACTTAAATTATTAGAACGAGTATGGTACCCCTTAATAATCCAGGAACTAAAGAGACACCCAAGCTGAACGAGATGTTTGCAAATAGTGATTTCCCAGGAGCAACTGACTGCAGAGTCATACGATCATATGATCACTGCTTCCATCTTTAGGAAGGTAATCATAAAATTAAAATTAAACCTCCACTAACCATGTGCTTTAAACTTTGCCCAGGTCTATGTATGGACAATAAATACCCTAAAGAAACACAGGTGTCAGCCTGACACACGGGCACGACAGGGGACATAATAAGTATATAGGAAAGCAAACTAATCATTGTCACCAATGTGCAAACCACAGGTGAGCAAATCCATTTTTTAACAACAGGATAACAGTGAAGTAGGCCTGCTTTTCGACACTCCTATTTCCAACAATGTTGGAAGTAAGCTTCTACCATGGCTCTGTAACACCACCCCTTTCACTTGAGCTTCTTCTGTTCACATGTCCATTTTATCTGGGATTGCTAAACATCTATTTTACAGAAATCAACACAGTCTAAACCTAATACAGAGTATCATTCTGATTACAAGAAAGATACTACAGATGAAACCGACATACTGATTCCTGTACACACACACACACACACACACATACACATGCAGGTATCAAACTAGCTGACTTTGGCTAACTCTGATTAACATTAGATATATTATTTAACTTATCTCTTCCTGTTTTCTCACTTCTGCAATAGAATTTATTAATAAGACCTACCTATTCATAGGTTGTTAGGAGGATTCAACTGATTAACAGTTACAAAGAGCTTACAATAGGGACCAACATCTCACAGAAACTATGTAAGTGTTGAATAAACGAGACACATTTTTTTAGACCATTTGATTTTCTCTCTGGAGTTAAAGTGGTATGAGAATCTCTGCGGCTGCAGAAGTGAGCAGAATCTAGAAACTTCACAGATCATTCTTATGGATTGTGTTCCTCTCCCTGGAACATCCCACCACTGAACTACAGCTTATGTTCGAGTTTCTTTCTTCCAGAAGCAAACGATAATCTACTGTTTCTGATACTGTTTAAATAGAACAGCCGCATTCTTATGCTTTATGAAGTTAAATTTTATTGGAGTCCCTCTGTCATACTCCAGCAGGTAACAGGCACCATTAAATCACTCAATCACCTTATTTCAACAGTAACTTAGTTACATATAAATTCAGTAAGTGTTGACAAAGTAATGAATTTTTCTTTCTATGGAATCAATCATATAGATCATTGTTTCCATTTCTAGGAAGGTAATCATAAAACTAAAATTCACATAAATTTCTGCTAACCATGTGCCTTAAACTTTCCCCCGGACATTTAAAATTACTGGTCATAATTGACTTAAGCTTCACAGAAACTTAATGGAATTTCCTTTTGAACCAGGGAGAAATGAAAAGAATTACAGATTACAAAGAATTTTGCTTGTAATAACAAGAATTTTGTTATTACAAAGAAACAACAAAAATTACAGATATGGGGACATGCAAAAAAAAGAGATGCCCCGAGTCTCTTAAGTTTCTTAATAAAATCTTCAAAACTGGGTTCAGTAGATGCCACGAATGGCACGGACAGGGCCTGTGAACAACCCTATACCTCTACCTAGAATGATGGGGAGGTGTCAGAGCCACTTTGAAATGCCCCAAGCAAAGTCACAGTTTGGGGGTTATAAACAACAAATAATTTAGGTACAGGTAAAGTTATAGCATCACCCAGAGCAATTCAATTCAACAATGCTCTGCTCCTTCTGTGGCACAATTTCTATTTATCAGTGGCTTTTACTTCCCGACAGCTCAGGAAGTTTTATGCTTTTGCTTTTGGTAACTTTCTTTATACAACTCACATCCTGTCTTAACTTCCTGGATCAGGTACAATGAAAATTCAGTCACTCATTTAGAAGACACCACAAATAACATGCCTTTCCTTTCGAAATACACACTGCACACTTCCCCTAATGAACAGGAAGATCTTTGCTTGGAGTATTTGGTAACAGATGTCAGTGAGAATCAGTATTGCTTCTCTACTTTGATTACGACAGTTGGCAGGATAGGTAATCTTAGAAGGTCCATGTTCATAGTGCTTTCAAATTACCAGTGAGTTTGTACGACTGGTTAATGCTAAGATGTCAAAATCTCAGAAAAATGGATTTCCTTTATGAAAGGGATTCCTGTATTTGAAGACAATGCTAGTGTGTAAATGGTGGTTTCTTTGAGTAGTTTAGGGTTGATAGGATTATAGACGAAATCATTATAGTACAACTTCTACTGCTTTTCATACTTTCATTTTCCAATCAAAAAGACTAATAGCAAACAAACTAGCAGCAAACAACTTCAGTTTTTTACCAAACAATTTGTTAGCCTAGGTGCACAATTAATCTTTGTAGCAACGCCAACGTTTCCACAAAGTGGAAGCTACTGTAAAGGGTGTACCTGTGGCTGGTGGCTCTCCCACAGCTGCCACCAATCCTGCACATGCATTTTAAGACATGATTTTTCTCCTTCCCTTTTACACGTCTACTTATTTAAACACTTTTTTCCACTTGCAAAATCAAATCAAATCGATCAAAAGAAAAAAAAATGAAGCCTAAGCTTATACATTTCAAAACCATCATAGCAGTAGGTGAAACTGTCTCCTACAATCAACACACCATTCCAAGTCACACCACCTAGAAATCTAATCAGAGGTGCCTGTTGCCATTATCTTTCTCCAGCCAACTTGTGACCCAATGGTTCTGGAAGAAAGCATGATAAAGCAGTTAATTTAAAACTTTTAGTCCAAATATTATTCCTATGACTCATTTTCGTTCAAGGGTAATCTAGCAGCTCCCCAGAACAATCATCCTATAATAACAGGATCAAAATGTAAACAAACTAAAAATATGTATTAAATCCATATTAACAAGGTGCTGTCAAGCAAGATTTTAAAAAAACTTGATAATTCCTCCCCACCCAAATCAAATATAGTTATACATTTACACAACAATTAGGATGATTAGATTTCAACTTCATCCAATAACTCTAGAATGTTATTTGAAACTTCAGATTTTATCTTAAAACTTTCTTTCCTGTTCTCCTTGTCTGTGACAGAAGTTTATGTAGATAGTACTTAATTATTTTACATCAAGGCTATAAGAAAGTCCAAAGTGGCGCATCAATAAACAACTTAATGCATTACATTCTCTTTGAGGCTAGAACATAATATTGGCTATATTCAGTCACTTTGTTTTCAAAGTTTAACATAGGTATTGTTCCTTCAACAATGACTGCACCTAAAAATGACTACAGTCAGAAATTAATATAAAACTACTAAGTGGTTCCAATCCAGTCTTATCTGCTACCCTCTCAGGTGATCAAAGAGTTAGTAAAAATTGAGTATTTTTAATAAAACATAAGCATATGAATATAGAATAAAATAGCCATTTACAACTGTTCTCATGGAACAGTAAGAAAAAACATCCAGATAATATAAATTTTAGAGTAATGAATGAAGGACTGAAGTAAAATCGCTCTCAAAGGGAAAAAAAGTGGGGCCCGGCACGGTGGCGCAAGTGGTTAAAGGTCCTCGCCTTGCACGCCCGGGATCCCATATGGGCACCGGTTCTAATCCCGGCAGCCCCGCTTCCCTTCCAGCTCCCTGCCTGTGGTCTGGGAAAGCAGTCGAGGACGGCCCAAAGCTTTGGGAACCTGCACCCACGTGGGAGACCCGGAAGAGGCTCCTGGCTTTGGATCGGCATAGTATCGGCCCGTTGTGCTCACTTGGGGAGTGAATCATCGGACAGAAGATCTTCCTCTCTGTCTCTCCTCTCTGTATATCCGCCTTTCCAATGAAAAAATAATAAAAATAAATCTTTAAAAAAAAAGGGAAAAAAAGTGTACAATGTGAGTGTTCTGGTTAATTGGTCAGATGTGTGCAACACGTGACTTTGGTCCTCCGGTTAGTAAAAAAAAACATCATATGCATTCCAGCTGGTATGTACACCACATCAAATGACTTAAACAGAATCTCCCCTGTTTAGAAACGTAAAGGGCATGCCAAAGACTGAAACAACAGCAGCAGCAACAAGACAAACAGGCAGAGAGGGAGAAAATAATGAGGACCATGAATGAGATAATCACCTGGTAACATCTGAGAAAATGTCCTTCCCCATACTTTTAATGGATTATTATAGCTTCATTTAAATTTCTGCAATATATATGTCCCAACGAACTGAGGAATTTGGGAATGCAGAGGGAGTCCCAGAGCTTCACTGTGAGCCTCTGTGCAGCACAGCTGCTTGTGGGGAGCGTGCAGATGGGGTCCAGTGCATGGGCAGCTGGTGCCACCGAAGGCCGTGTCTTACCATGCAGGTGTCCAGATCTTCCAGGCGCTCCACCTCAGTCAGGTCCTCCACTGTGAGGATGGAGCGCTTCACCGGCTTCTCCTCAGCCACCTCCATCTCAAAGGAGTCTTGCTGGGCAAGCGTCTGGCCACGCCTGCTGAAATGGTCAGCCTAGAGGGTCGACACATGAACACAGAGAGGAGAGGTCACCACATGGACATAGGGGCTGACCTGGTGGGTTGGATGCTGCACCACCTACAAGATGCCCTCAGGACCAGCATGCTGGTGACAGCAACTCAAGAAATCATGGTGGTGGTCTCCCTCCAGAAGGCTGAGTGTTTTCAGCAACACATTATGTACCACCTTAGTAAATACTTAGACCAGACTCAAATCAGCAGAGTTCCTTCTTTCTACTAACTGCATTTGACATTGCCTTTCAAGGAGTTCCCTTCTACATTGAGTGCTGACAAATGAAATGATTCTGTCTCATTATTTTTAAAGGACTGCAAGGAAAAAAATAGCAAACAAAATATTAATTATTGCTATTTATTTTCTTGTAATAACTACCATATTTGATATGATTAACTTCTAGAGTTACACCTCAGGTTAGCATAGAAAATTAAATGGTAAGAAGTTAAATATACTGGGTTGAAATGAGTACATCCCAATGCTGAGGTCTTTTGATACCAGGAACTCTGTTTTATTTATTATTTTTTAAATACTTGAAAACTAGATGCCAAGTCCATGGAACTTTTGAGAACATTTCTAATGGTCAAGTTGGAGAAAATGGTATTTGAATGTTACTGAAAACAGAATTTTATTCTGGCAGTACTGTTTTTTCTATATAATGTTTAATCCTTTTGTACACTTCGATGTAATATTAAAGTGAAATGTACTTACATAATATGTTTCTATGATAAAAATAACAATGTGTTCTAAGCAAATACTTCAAGGAATAAATGCAAAAAGATGAAAACATGAAACATTCAGAATAACTCCCCTCTCCCCAAAACAGACTAGTGTCAGGCATTTTGGAGTCGTTCCTGGAGCTTTTGCTCAACAGCCTACTTCCAAAAAGGATATTCTATTGATTTTTGTTTACAGTTCTTTAAGAAAAAATAAGTCTGAACTGGGAGTTCCAAATGACATAGCTCTTAACCAGGCCAAAAACTTCTTAAGTCATTGCGAGGATAAGTCGGTTTTTATATATTCAGTTTGCCACAAACTAACGTATTAATAAAATACAATAACAATGAAAAATTAAGAGAACAAAGTGCTTGCTCGGTGTGTGCATGCCAAGTTGCTCTGGATGCTTCTCGGTGCTTCCTTTTGGTTTCTAATCTCATCTTGTCATGGGCTGCTATCTACCATCAGTAGGCCAGCTCCACTGTGATATTGCTGTCACTGGCGTCTGTTCCCTCTTTTAGATTTTAGAAGATGATCTTAAATATTTTCTCAAATGAGTTTTTCCAAACGCACATTCTGCCTGTCTCAAGGAAGCTGTTGCTCTTCCTTTCATTTGGAGTTCACTGGTGTCACCCCCAATTCACAGCCATAAAGTGAGGCATCCTCATCCCACACAGTTACCCTGCAATTCCTTGTCTTGTGAAAGCACAGTCGTAACTTGCTCGGGAGATTTCGGCATCACTAGCTAATATTTCCGAGACATGAGATATATCATGGCAAAATCCACACCCCTTTGATGACTCCCTGAAGATTTGTTTTTCAGGTACCCTGATGTTGGAAGTCTCCTTGGTGTACAGACCTATCACTAGAGGAAGGAAATACAATGAAACCCTGCTCTATCGGAGCTCCTGTTGGGCAGTCAGAAGGTATCAATCATGAGATTGTGCCCATTCTACCCCAACACTGGGTCTGGACTATAAGTGTGTCCTCCTCTTCCACCCCCATCATCAACATCCATGTTTCCAAGAATAGTCCTTCTCAAATAATCATAACAGAGAGTGACAAAATGAGCACAGATCAATTGCACACACTGAAAATGTTTGTTTTAGATCTCAGTATTACAACTCTTCCCAAATCTTTTGACCTGCAATATAAATGGACAACAGGGTTTTTGAAAATGATCTTTTCTGTTTTCTTTGTCATTGCTCCCGGAGAAATCACAATCCACACAAGTATGACTGGAAGCAATGTGGAAGAGCAAGGAAGAAAAGCAGAATTTTTAACTCATAAAGCTGCAAAGGAGTGAAACATGACAGCAAAGCACGCTTCCCCACTAGGGACATTGTTGTCTCTTAGCATGGCTGACTCAGAAGGTCTCAACATGTGTTCAGCACTCACCAGCTTATGATGACAACGTGAGAGTGCGTCCAGGATTTCGTCCACAATTCGATCAGACAGGAAGGAGGCCACAGTCAGCTTCACCTCACTAATGCAAACCAAAAGGATGGAGGCACGTTTTAATTTGCACAAAGAGGAGCAATCCTTCACCCCTGATATCCTGGTGACAAAGCCAACTGTGATTCTATTTCTATCTTTGAAAATGAAATCTAAGAAAGTGTGAACAGGGCTAAGGATTTCCAAAGACAAGCTTTAAACACTGTCATAAACACACGGTTAAACAGACTTTTCTTAACCAATTTCAACCTGCCTCTGCAATTTCAAAACTGGAGACTTAATGAAAGAAGTGAAAAACATCTGGAAGGACAAACTTAATGGGAACCAGACGGACCATGTGGTGAGGAACAATTCACCCATTGACATAAATGAAAGCAAACCTGGGCTGGAGTAAATTAGGAAAGTCTAGTCTGGCTGTTAAGTCTCAGTTACAGTTTAATATGCCTATACCCACACTCTTTTAAAAAAGCTTTTCACCAAACCAATGGCTTCGTATTATGCTGCTTCTGCTTCAACTTTCCATCTGACTTTTAACAGTTACAAAGTCACTGTACACTTGTCTTTTATAAACAAGGGTTATTAAAATTGTCAGTTTTGGTTTTTCTTGCCTGACACCAGAAGTTGCCTGGACAATAGAAAGTGGTTCTTAGTTTTCATTCATAAATAGACCCAGCCACAAAGGTTACTGTCAGATGGCTGGTATCTTGGCATGTCAGCAATTCAGTATTCCCAAACTTCATCTTCCGTGAGTGTTTCCAGGCTGAGTAAACACAGCTTAATGCAAATATGTAGAGATGTCCATAAATGCACAATACATGTACAGGGAAATGTGGTACCGAGACAGAGACCCACATTCCAATCTTGTCTCATTAGGTCCATTTGCTCGTGAAAGTCAACAATTTTGATGTCTCTTAGAGCAGGGAAAGGAGCTTTTTTGAAATAAACTTACTTAATCCTAAGGCTAAAGCTGAAAGTTCACTTGTGTTAACAGGGAAAAAGTTTTTCGAACCTAAAGACAGTAACCTGCTCTGAGATTTCCCTGCCCAGGAAGCTCTCTGGTGGGTCAGAAAAATGAAAGCACTGATGCTTTGATGGCTCCAGTAAAAATGTTTCTAGGCTAAATACAAAATGGGTCTTTCTTTAATCCCTGTCCTTGAGACAACTGATTGCTGGCTACAGAGTTTATCTAATAAGCTCGTTCTATTGTTCACCAGAAATGTCCACTGATAAGATTTACTCAAGCCTCATACTAAAAACACAGATCACTTGGACCCACCCCAACTCAGAGAGAGGCCTAAAAACTGAGTGGAATTCTTTCTGATTATCTTGGAAATTACACTTTCTCATAAACCTTGAGGTGCGGTGGTTCCTCTTTCCTCCTCTCTCTGATGGTGAGGAGTATCCAAAAAGAAGGACTTTGCAACTATCTTTGAATGTCTCTGGATTGTTCTGTCATTTTGTCTAGTGATTCTAATAATTCCTTACTGATTTGTGTGTCCAGTTTATAAAATTTTTACAATAAGGCAACTTAGCCTGCATGCACATGAGAATGTGTACCTGCATGTGTGTGTATGTGCACACACACGCACACACACGGTCCAAATAGCGCATTAGAAAAAGCTGATGCAGGAGCCAAGAGACCTAAGATTTACTCCATAACGTGAGGAGTTCTACATTACTGTCCAACGTTGAGAATTTGCCCTTTTTCAAAGAAATGGCCACATTTAACAGAAATTGTTCTCTACTAAAGTAATCAGAGTATCATCTATTACGGGTTGAACCCATAATTAAGAAAAGATATTTAAAAAAATACATTTTATTCTTATTATTTAAAGAAGTGATTTAATACTTATGTCATAGGTTATACTTTAAATGATTAATATTTATTGGTAGTAAATATCTGAAACTACAAATAAGAGAAATATGTAAGCACCAGTAGGTACAAGGATTCATAAAACCACTAATCTGTGGAGTCTTACGAACTTTTTGAAGATCTTTTAAGTTTTCAAGTGTATTCAATAGCCCCATTATTGAGCTGAGTAGGTCCCAGGACATTTATTGAAACAAACAAAAATCATAAAATAATGGTTGCATCATCAGACTGTCTAGACAGTTGTCAGGGTTTTGTTATCAGCCTTCGCACAGAGATGCAACAGTGACGACTTAATTTTCCAGGTGTTTTGTTTTTGCTGTTCATTTCTCTTGTGGAATGCTATTTAGCTGCATCATGATGTCTAAACATCTACACCTCTGGCAAGGCACTTTTATGCTTGCTACAATTAAGTATTCTTGTCAATGCTCAGAGATAGTGAAAATGGGAAATTAAATATATTGGCGAACTTGAATTTCAGTCGTCTGCTTCCTCAACGAACATACTGAGCATCTGCTAAGCTATCAGGTCAAGCTGGAGTCTCCACATCAAAACTCACACTAAGTCTGTCAGTGACTGCAGCTCCAAATATTTATACTTTGCCATATTTTTCAAACTTTCTCAAGCAGACATCTCTGTAAGTACCCCAAAGACATATTAGCAGGTACACCTTAGTACACCTTAGTTCAGTTCCACCCATATAACCCAAAAGGAAAACACATCTGCCCATTCACAGGCTGTGTACTTGCTCACAATAGCAGGTATCAGGTCTGTCTTCCTGCTGGTGATTACTAAGGTGAAAAACAAAACTCAGAAGAAACACAGATGACATATATACCCCAAGATTAAAAAAAGAAAAACCTCAAAGATGGCAGATACAGCTATGTTCCTAAGCAATGCATACATGTGGTCATCTTATTTTGGAAATGTACAGAACCTGTGCACCCATGTATAGCCCTGCTGCTCCACAGGCTATGCCTATGGCACAGGGATGAAGAAAACGCAAGTCAGAACTGCCGCCGCTGCCTTCGCGCAGGCTGCAGCGCCGGTGAGGCACGTTAGGAACCTACCTAATTTTGTTAAGGATATCAATTCCAGACTGCTCCAACAGGACATTTTTAACAAAGGTACGTGGGATGGAAATCTTTTCAGTGCTGGCACGAATCAGGTCTTGTCGGATGTGGGCCTTTTTCATCACATTGGGACAAAGGTTCTCGGCAGCGTCCACCATGGATTCGAGCGCAGCCTGCAATGCAGCACAAGTGGAGGGGAAGAGATGATGACACTGAACACGCCATAAAACTGCAAGGCGGTTATATATAGCCTAAGCCTGCCGGAAGCACCACAATAGAGCCCCGGAGTGCAGACAGGGGTTTCCAGCTGCCTAAAAGTGATGTGTGATCACTGGAGTGCTAATCTGGGGCCATCCCTTTACAGCAGACACTTGGAAGAATCGGGCATGCTTCATGCTGGAGTCTGCAACATTACAGTGTGCCAGCCACGCACCGGAAGACTCAACACACAAATGCCAAGCTTTTCCACACGAGCTCACCATACCTACTTGTTCTCCTGGCACTGCAAAATAAATGTACAAATACTTCCTGGAGAAATCTATCTTTGAGCGCTTTGGAGATTTTGCAAATCAGACATCCCAGAGACCCCAAAATATAGCATACCATTCAATCACTACCTCTATCAAGATGGCAGTACCAAAAGTCACAGAAACTACTGCTAAGTCCACCTCTTAAAAGAAAAACTAGTATTGGCTACAATAACAATGGTGGTAGTCATATTCAAGGTAGAGAAAAACTGAAACATCCACAAAGCACTTTAGGCACATCCAATCAACAGTCAGATTTCAGAATGTGGTAACTGCTTCTGCATTATTTCATCCCCCCACACCTGTGAGGACTGCCAGAGGAAATGCCCCCCAACCCCACCCCCACCCCAAACACACAAGCTTTACAAGTGAAGAATGCAACTAAAGGGAGTTTAAGTGATTTTTCCTTAAAGGTACAGCTGGAAACTGTGCCAAGGGCACCAGTCAATCCTGACTTTGAAACCTAGCTGAAGAATATGGGCAAATTCATTCATGGGCTGCTGGACCCTGCCATTGTCTATACCTACAATGCCAGGACACCCTTAAATGGTGGAATGGCGGACTTATGAATATTCATAAAGGAACATGAATTGTGATAACAGAAGGGAAGTCAGTGGGGAAGAGAGGGAATTCCAGAGCCTATGGAACTGTACCATAAAACAGTAATAAAAAAATTGATGGCAAAAAAGAAAAAACCATGACACTGCAGAATGAGGTGAAGGGCTGCTGCCAGGGGCAAGGGCTGGGAGCCTCTTGAGAAGGATCCAAAAGCCACTGCTATCTTCCTAGCACACAGTACATGCTGTCGCTCTAGCTGAATAATCTCTGGGTCAGTGCATTATTCCAAGAAGACAACAGTCAGAGAAAGATACAGATGCGTCCCCCTGAGACAAATGATTTCTTCTTTGGTGTTAGGACAAACACAGTCTGTTTGAGACAAAAAAAAAAGTCTAGCAGCGCCCACGACAATGGCCTTGGGGGCTAAAGCTGTCATGTTCATCAACATTTCAGTCACTCCTGGCAAAGTCCCTTGGCTGCCAGGGCTTATTCAGTGACAATGAACTGAGCTCGCCAGCAAAAAGGTCTAGCTGCCGCGGAAAGCCTTAGTGAGAAACATCTGGGCAATGCCAAGTAGCGGGCTTTAGCGAGTAACCTCTGTGGCCCTCTGCATTTTCATCTATGAAACCATGTCCCCAGGCCTCTTTCTGCTGTACAAATCCAGGACTGCACGCTTGTGGCCCTAACAAAGAAATCTCTGCTTGCTGTCAACATTCAATTCAACCAGTACGTCAGTTCCCTGCCACTGCCTCACTCCCACTCTGCCCAAAAGTGCAACACAGCACTCTATACTCCACAGTTTCATCTGTGGCTTCCTTTGACCCATGCAGTAACTGTGTAAAGGAAGGTAGCCTTTTAAATATCCTCATTTCTGTAGATGAGGACATCGGGCTTAAAAGAGAGAAAGGGGTGGCTCCAAGTCACTCAGTTGGCTCCTGGAATTGGAAAGGCTGGGCACTGTGGTTTTCTGTCCTTAGTGGCTCTGCCCATGGTTTTTCTTCTCTGCTCGGAGAAGTATGATCTTTTCTTGCTGTTCTGATCCTCAGTACCTAAGGCTGCCAGGATGGACTCTGTGGTGGCTGGAGAAGGGACTGCAGGGCACCTGTGCAATGGCATCGCTGATCCCATTTTTATGGTTGGATTCCTGTGTCATCACACGCATGGAAGACCCAAAGGAAGCTCCCGGCTCCTGATCGACTCATTGCTAGCCATTGTTGCCACTTGGGGAGTGAATCAGCAGATGGAAGATCTTCCTCTCTGTCTCTCCACCGCTCTGTATATCTGACTTTCCAATAAAAATAAGTAAATTTAAAAAAAAAGCTAACAGTAGCTAGGTAATTAACATTTATAACTAATAATGCTGTATAATATTTATAAAATAAACTGATTCAACACCTTTAATCTGGCAGCTGCACTCACATGTTCTAGAAATGAACCAGTGAGTTGCTGTGATTCATTACAAGGAAAAAGAACTCACATGACACTGTGCTCTGAAACCAATCTCTCTCTCTCTCTCTCTCTTTTTCTTTTCAAATTATAAAGAGAAGAATAAAGAGAACTCTGAGAACTCTTTTGAACAAATGAACTTAATATTGACAAAATGCCTCCTGAGCCCCTCACACCTAACATGCTAAGTACATGTAAAATTGACTGGGAGGTATTTCATCATTTAAGTCAAGGGTGAAATTAGGAATTTTCTAGGCCAAAACAAACTTCCTTAAATTTAACTACAGAATGGAAAAATGAAGGTTGCCCTATGTTAGAATGTTCAAATTTCACTTATTCTTCTACTTTTACTCCAGGAAGAAATGATAGGACCCAAAGAATAACAGCAGAGGGATAGTTGTCACAAATACCTAAAGCATTCACTCTTCAGAAGACACGGAAAAAAAAAAATATCTCTTTTAAAGAAGGATCTGCTTCTGACTTAATCTCTTCCAGGAAATTGGCTAAGAAGCCTGGCTTACCGGGATAAATCCTTCATTTTTGAAATGCTACTTTTGAAAAGTGATTCCAAGAGCTTTGTGAACTTATTTTCATTTAGTATTCAAAAATGTCTGTCACTGGCAGTAATGCAGGATTATAGAGAAGGAAAATGCCGTTAGGAGACAAGCGCAATCCTGCACAAGGGAATTCCGCAGTTCCTGAAGAATGAGGCACCTTAGAACACCTGCTCAGCGGGAACAACCACAGGACACACAGCTACGCCTGCTGGATTACTTTTGTCCCCCCATTCCCTATAATAAAATTGATCTTTACAAAAGAACAATTAGGGTCATACTAAATAGTCCACTCACTTTAGCTCTCGTTGGCATAACATGCTGAATTAAGAAAATTTGAAAAATGGGCAAAGGACTTGCTTTTCTACTATGAAAATTTGACACTAGCACCGAAACCAAATAATGAGCACAACAAGAAACTGAATAAGGACTATATGAAAAATACACCTTTCCTGATAATTTTAAGAAAACCAATTCCTTGGAAAGCAATACAAACAGAAAAATGGGAAATTGTCTTTGAAACAGTAAAAATACTGTCTCCCCACATGACTGGTAAACTCCTTCAGTGTCCTGGAAATGTCAAAAAGCAAACATGCACTGAATTAAAGGAACACCAACAAGTAACATTTATTAAGAAAATTTCATTGAGGGTACATTATTATTCATACCAGACATGCCCAAAGAGAAAGGAATTTAAACTGCAGAAGAATTTAGAATAAAAAAATATAATAAATGAATAGGAAACAGAAAAAAAAAAAAAACAGAATGTCTGGGAGCCTGGAAGCAGAGTGGTAGTGAGAATGAGGGCACAGTGTTATATATTTGCAAACAAGGAAGTGAGGATAAATGGAGAACACTGGTGACATTTAACAAGAAATCAAAAAAATATATAAGTATAGAGAATGTCTACTACACAAAAATAATTTTCATCCTCAATATATTGGTATTATTCTAGGACTTTATGCAAATACCTTTTATTGTAGACATTTGCCTTCTATGCCTTCCTAAGAATGACTGGCAGGGGTCAATTTCAACCTATTCCATGCTATCAGAAGGCAATAGATATTAAAGGTAAAAAAAGGATGATTCGTGATTCCCACTAGCCAGAACAATAATTGACAATTTGAAGCTGCTTAACAGGAAAAAACCATGCTGATGTTCATGCTGATTTAATCACTGGCCTGTTCCTAGCATGAAAGCAGACATCACAAGTATCTTAAAAAAATTAAACTAGGGAAATAGATAATTTACAAAAGACAAAAACAAAAGGATAACAAGTAACTTGGTGTATTCATGGTTTATGACAGCCATTCCAAAGATACAATGACATATGTTTACCCCTTTTACAGAAAAGCACTGAAAGGCTGACATATTTGGTATACTAAATGAGCTACTACCCATCCTCCCACGGAGCAGGAGATATATATTCACAAACTGGTATTGTGGCAGAAGACATAAAACCACAGCCTGTGACATCAGAATTTCATAAGGGTGACAGAGCCAGTCCCTGCTGCTCCACTTCTGATCTAGCTTCCTGCTTATGGCCTAGAAAAAGCAGTGGAAGACATTCCAAGTGCTTGGGCACCTGCACCCACACAGGAGACCCAGAGGAAGCTTTTGGCTTTTGGCTTCAGCCTGGCCCAGTGCTGCAGCCACTTAGGGGGATGAAGCTGTGGATAAAAGCTCTTTCTCTATAATCCTTTCAAATAAATATATACATAAATATATACGTATTTGTCAAAAAAATAGAAAAGAAAGAGTGCTATGTACTATTTCACCTTGCAATGGATTAATTACATCAATTCATTCTATCAGAAACTAGAAAATAGATTATGTGGGTACACCAATAATGTAATCATTGAATATGATAATGAATATTCACCAATCTAGAATTGTATTCTGACACTGGACCAAATATGAAAGATTAGTGTTAAGTGTATATCATATGAACAAAGAAACTAAAACTGCATCGTAGTCACAGAATGCCTGCAAATTGATGAAATTATTAATGTAATACTCTCTAACATTTCAGATTTTTTCTATTTTTAGTATTGTTTAAATATTTCTCATACTGTTTCATTTTTCAGAAATGAGCAATTCGGCTGGTTCGCTTTCTCTATAAAATAAGCATCATTCTTACATATTCTATTCTTTATGGAGGACCAAAACCCTGCTTTTCGGTAACAGTCTGATCGAACACTGCCCAGATGCCTTAGTTTCCTCTATCTGTCACCCCCAAACACTCTAAAATAGCAGAGACTTTTCTCCTGCATCTTTGCAGTCTGGGAGCATACAGGCAGGTCTTAGCGGCCTCTCATTTTTCCCCACTGCCCGACCCCATCCCACAGACCTTGTAAATTCATTCCAAATATATGCCCCAGCCTTTGCCCCCTACTCCATACAAGGACTGGTCTATGCACCTAATATCAGGCTTTCCTTTTGGGCAGCATTGCCCCATCCTCCAAATCAAGTGTAATAGCAGAAGATATTTCTCTGGTTCTTTCTGCTCTCTAAGCAGAGATCAATCATTCCTTCACTAGTGCAGTCTGTCAAATCTTAAGTACATTTAGACATACATTATCACCAAGGAAACTGAATTTCACCTGAACTCATTATGTAGAAAGTCACTCCAATGAAGCAGCTGCAAAAAGACACAGGATTCAATCTCTGCTACACATGCAAATGCACGGGATGCATACGCCCCTATTCCCACAACACACACACCTAGAATATAGGGAGCTATGGGAAGAAACACAATCATACATAGGTAAACCATAACAATTTCATCTCCCAAACATCAAAACTCACAAACCTTTAGTTGTTCATCCACAACTCTCGTGACTTCTCCAGCCATGGATTCCAGGGTCTCCTGGATTGGACTGGATGACAAGCCACTGGCTCCTGCCCAGGACGCACCACCAACATGGTATAAGTTTGGTAATAGCTGTAAGTAAAATAAAAAGGAACTTACCTCTAATTGAACAAGTATTTCTGTAAGCACCAAAGTCATTGCAGAATTCATAGAAAGCGTAAAAAAATATTATTAGGGCAAATCTATTTTTGATGAAAAGTTCTTTGCAGAGATTTATACACTCTGGTCCAGATTCTTTACAAGCAATTATTTTTATCCAGTGAACCACAGCAACCCTAAGAAAACTAGCTGGGGACAAGGAACCTTTGACCATGACCACTTCTGACACTGGCGGATTTGAAACCACAGGAGTAGGATGTTATCTCTACATGCCTTATGGTTCTCATCTATGAGATTTAGCTAGTTTTATTCACAATGATGTCACCTTTAAAAGTGTAGTTTTGTCACACCAAGCAAGTCTCCCAACCTAGAGAGCAGCTAGGTTTCCTGCAATTCAATTCAGACACCATCTACCTAGAATTAGCATCAGATGCTCCAAGCAAAGGGTTCAGTCCCACAAGATTGCTCCTCTGGCAGACACCAGCCATAAGCCCTATGTTGTCACTGGATTTCTGCCCTACTATCTCCACAAGATCCCCAAACACCCACCCAATATCACGCTGAAGAACTGACTAGAATGATTAACAGCACTTGGGAAATCACTACTCAGTATTCCTGGAGTATCTATAAATGACACAACTCAGACACTGCCAAATGGAAGAGATGCATAGGAGAAGTCTGAGGAGCTGTCCACGCCCACTCCGGGCAAGCCTTCCTCCCAGCACCTTGAACACTCAGAGAAGTAGCTGTTTAGGCATCTTTACAGATGCTTCATTATGTAGACAGGCTTGATTAAATCATTATTGGTAACAAATGAATGCCATTTCTGGCCCCTCTTCCTTTAGGCACTAGGACAAGACTAACAGATCCAGGGTCCGACGTGGTGGCGCAGTGGTTAAGGTCCTTGCCTTGCACACCCGGGATCCCATATGGGCACCGGTTCTATCCCCAGCAGCCCCGCTTCCCTTCCAGCTCCCTGCCTGTGGCCCAGGAAAGCAGTCGAGGACGGCCCAAAGCTTTGGGACCCTGCACCCTCGTGGGAGACCTGGAAGAGGCTCCTGGCTTCGGAATGGCATAGCATCGGCCGTTGCGCTCACTTGGGGAGTGAATCATCAGATGGAAGATCTTCCTCTCTGTCTCTCCTCTCTGTATATCTGCCTTTCCAATAAAAATAATAATAATAATAAAAAAATAATAAATCTTAAAAAGAAAAGACTAACAGATCCAATGCTCCAATCATACAGTTGGTCCTTTTGCTGAGCAGCCCCATCCTGAAATGCTTTAGCAATCACCAAGAGTCATTCCATATAGATAAACTCCAGTGTGGTCAAAGGGCTTGTTCTAAGTGAACCAAAGATGCTCAGATCAGCTCCAGCACACATGACCAGGGTTTCGGTCACTCTGTATCAGGATCCAGCAACCAAGAGCAACTATGTTTTCTTTCTTTCATGTGATTCAAAACATTGGACTAATCTACCAGGTTCCTCATAATCAAGACATTCTGGGACTTGGTGATTCTGTGATTCTACCATCAGAATCAGGGTTAGATGCCAGACTGCATGGCTCCCAGGAAGTCTCTGAGTAGTTCTCTGGGGACCAAATTCCAATACGAGAAATTGGCCACCCACCAAGCAGAGGTGACAGAGGAGTTACATTTTATCAATGTGGAAGTAGTATAATCCTAACTGCCTTGTTATCTGCTTAAACTGCAGCTACCCCACAGTTACTCAGGCCCCAGTCACATCCTTTTTGAGTCACACTGGTCTTTTGCTTTTTGCTAGACTTGTGGTTTACTGCAATCAGCTCATAGTCACAGAAAGGAAACAAAGACTAACCTGGTTGACTGCACTTCTCAGTAACTTTAGGATCCAGTGAAGACATAATGATAGCTGGAATTCATTCCTAACATTGAAATTTAAAAAGGCTTTTTAATGACACCAAACTTGCACAGTCTGAATGGGAAACTCACCGTCTTGGAGTTCTTAGCATCACGCATGAGCCGTTCTGCAGATTTCAAGTCTTCCTGAATGGCCTCTCCCCCGCAGTTCCGTAAGGAGTTGAGGTGATCTTGAACTTTCACACATATCCTGTCAATCATCTGCTCCAAGCCATCATCAGGATGACATGTGCACCCGCATCGGCCACGCGGGATTCAGAGAGAAGGAAATGCAGAAAGAAGGAGAACAAAAACATCTGATTGGAATTTCTGAAAATATAGCTTACAGCCATCTACTAACATGGCTTGTCAGCTCACAGAAGAAATTTTGGAAGCATGAGTGCCAGAAAACCACATGAGATGTTTCAGTTCCCTTCTCTGCCTTCATAAAGGCAAACAGGCAGAACAAAGAGGAAAACTTTTAGAACTACTTGGAATCTTATGGCTACTCAGTGACATTTTCCTGGGTAGTGTCTCTCCTTCACTAAGTTTCCACAAGTACCTCAAGCACAGTGGCGGGTACTAAAGAAAGGAATGAAACATGCCACCCTCAGGCCAATGCAGTGACTACAACTCCATCCTCCTGCTACACAGGTCTCAATGCTAAGAAAATCAAAACATGCCCTGAAAACTGGTATTTTTTAAAGTCCTTCAATTATATTAGGTATTTTCTGCATATGAGCACCAAACCATTAAAAAATGAATTTTTATTAACATGGATAATAATAATGTTAGCATCATCTAATTTCTATTACAGTAAGGCTTCTCTTCTTAGCTGAATTGCCTCTGAATCATGTTTGGCGTTCTGTGGATTTAATATAAAACCAAAAGGAAGGACCACTGAGTGTGGGAGACAAAGAACATGACAGAAGGGTATGATAATGTTCCTCCATGAACATACTTATGTGGTTTGAATATGGGTTGTCTTCACTTAATCATGTTGAAGCTTTATTGTTGATTCACTACTTGCTGACAGATCGGGAATGAGGCAGGTGTTTCCATCACAGGGGAGAACCCTTGTGAATGTAGTAAGAACAGTTATCCCCATCGGTGGGCTTGTGCTCACACTGAGTTGTCTGGGAGTGGCTTAGTTGCATAGCAAGGCTTTGTCTCACTTTCTTCCCCTTCTTCTTCCACCCAAAGCTGAATGTACGTGATGCTCTCACTGGTGCCAAGCTCTTGGGCTTGCAGCCTACAGAATCATGATGTTAATAAATCTCTACTTTCCAAGATTACCCCAACCCCATCTTCCCAATAGCAGCAACAGAAAATAACCCGTGAATGCAAAGTCTGCAGAAGAAGATAACCACAGTGTGGTTTAAAAGTGTCTCAAGGAGCAGGCGCTGCAGTACATAGGATATAGCCATCGCCTGGGACATGCACACTCCCTTTTGGAGTGCCTCTACCTTCCTGCTAGTGCACACCGGGAGGCAGCAGATGATGTCTCAAGTGTCTTAATCATGCACACAGGAAACTTTGAGTTCCTGACTTCGATCTGGTCCAGCCCTGGCATTTGTGGAATGAACCATCAGATGGAAGATTGCTATCTCTTTCTCTCTCCATTTCCAGTAGATGAACATAAACATATAGAAAAACTTTGCTTTCTAAAGCTCTCCTGTGTCAATGCTTTTGCCTCAACTTTCATACAAAATAGAAATTCAGAAAAAAAAAACTGTCAGTTAACTGACGAATTTTTTTTTAATTTCAAATATTTTGACCTGAGCTACAGATCATTTAATGACTTTACATGTCAAAAATTCTGTCCCAGGGCTAGTGAAGAGCAAGCTAATCCTGCACCTGCAGTGCCAATATCCCCTATAGGGACGGGTTCATGTCCTGGCTGCTCTTCCATTTCTAATTCAGTTCCCTGCTTATGGCCTGAAGGACGGCTCAAGTCATTGGGTTCCTGCATTCATTTAGCAAACCTGAAAAAGCTCCTGGCTTTGCATTGGCTCAGCTCCAGGCATTGTGGCCATTTGGGGAGTGAAGCAGCAGAAGGAGCTGCTCTCTCTGTCCCTCTCTGTCTCTCATTCTCTATTAATTCTGCCTTTCTAATAAAATATTAATAAAGAGAGAGAGAGGCAGAGAGATCTAACCTGTCTAATAATTGGCTTGGCAAGAGACAATCTAGTAATGACTTTTAGTTAAATCCATGCTTTTCTATTCATTTTGAATAATTTACAATTATAACTATGGAAAGCCAAAGTCTGCCTTACTTTCCCCCATGCATTTCCAAACAAGAGAAACTTCATTACACAACTCACAAGACTTAAGAAACCACTACAGAGCTTGTGTCTACTTGCTACAATGTGGTCTCTCCGGTGTTTCTTACATATTTCAGCTTCCTAATGTCTACCCTACCTTCCCAGGATGGATTGTTAAGGCAATCCAGTAAAGTAACACCACCCATGGTACCTGTTCGTTGAGAGACGACCAGCAATGCCAATGTTCATGTGTTTAAACACAGCTTCCGAGGCTGTAAAATGTACTGTATTGATCCGTGCTTCCCTAAGCAAAACTATTCATCAATTATTCATATCTTACCAAGAATAATGAATTTCAAGAGATAAACCACATACTAAGAAAAGAACTGACATAAATCTGGAGCCACAAAAGGCTAATTGGAGAGGTACATGGATGTGACACTATAAAGCTTTCATCCTTAATAATCATGAAAGACCAAGGAGACCCAGGAAATGTACCCCACGAAGCATTTACCAAGAAGGTTTAAACAAACTGAACAGAAATAGTCTTAATAGGGAGCATTTTTCAATTATGTCCAAAAAAGAATCATAAAAAACTGCTTCTTCAATTCAAATAAGACACAAAATCTCACTCTGTGTCCAAGAGCCTTGTGAGAAAGCATTTACTAAAGCTTAGTATAAAGCCCAAGAGTTTACAATCAGGTGCTTTAGAACTCAAGAGCTCAAGGCTGAGAGAAGGCAAACTTAAGATGACACACAAGGATTATACAGAGCATCAGCTGGCAATTAGGAGGAAAAGGAACTCAAGCAGTTTGGACATTAGCTCATAATTCAATTCTGTAAAACACATAGTGAAAAAGATACCATCTCTGGAACTGTCAAACTACCCGGTGACTGTAGCCAGGGCTCTGTAGTTTCACTTCTCTACCTGAATCCCTCATGTTCAACTCATAAGCAAAAGGGAAAGCCATTGACTGCCCTAGTTGGAGAAGCCCATTTCCCTGGAAGGAATTGCATCCTCTGTCATTCATGGACATGACCTTCTTTCCGTTCACTTAGCTTATGTGTACTTTCCCATGTCCTTTCTAAGTTCTCAAACCTTCCCTGTGGGAACAGTCTGAACAGCCACACACTCTCTTCTTCGTGTTAGACTGTACATATTGGAACACAGCTAACATTTCTTCCCTTGTCTTCTTTCCTTAGGGTTTAACATTCCGTTTCCGTTTGCACACCTACAATAGCATGGTTCTGTGCTCAGGACATGTTTTTCCACAGGTCATTTCTCCTCTGAATTCTCTTTCCATCTAGAAGTTCATGGCACGTCTCTTTCTAAACCACACACACAAGAGGAGTGGACTAACAAGCAAGAGCTGAACACATCTTGTTTGCTGTAGAAAGCATTCCTATTAATGTACTACAAATCATGTGGCTTCTCTTGGCAACCAGGCGCTCGACTCTCTGGCATTGCATCTGCTGGTGACTACTTGGGCTTTTTCAAACATCCTGGGCTATTGAATCTATTTTAGGACTTAAAACTGTTAGCAATAAATGCCATCTTTTGTTCTTTACAATTTGCTGCAAGTCTTAATTCCCAAAATTAGCCTATACATGGGAATTTATATTCCCTCTTACATAACCATTATTTAATTCCAGAGAGCTCTATTGAAGAGCTCTCACTCTGACATCAAATAAAAGGAAAATGAATTTAAAAAAATTTAACCTTGGGTCATCTGATTTGAAACTGAAACTTCTAATCCTAACCACACCACACTGGCTCCTATCATCAGAAGATAAAGGAGAAAAGCTCCCTGGAATTGGCAAGGAGACCACTTGAGGGAGCCATTTCAGTGGACAGACTGGGACACAGCTATACTTAAAAAGGATACAAACAGAAGCCATGATTTCAAGCAGGCAACTCCATGCACACAAGAAAGGAATGAGAACATACCATGGGCAGAGCTCTATGCAGCCAAATGGTCGATCCTCCCTCTCCAGGTTAAGAAGACCGGAGAGCAGAGCAGACAGGTGCTTCTAGGCCTGGTTTCAAAGTCCTAGCGCGGCAGCCACCCTTCTCGTCTCTGCCTGCTCTCACCCAGCAGGGCAGAGCTGAACAGCTGCAACGGACTGCAATATTCACTTACATGGATTCTTACAGAGAAAGTCCACTGACTCCTGATTAAATGCTTTATAAGATATTTCAAAAATGGACTAAAGACAGAGGTGCAATATTGAGTCTTTGTCAATGTCAATAGACAAAGATAAATCCTGTGGTATGAGACTTCAGTGTTTCCTTAAACACAGGTTGACCCTTTGTGTCACCTGGGAATGCCAGTGGGCAAAAGCTTGGCAAGGACATGAGTCATGAGAACCCATTTGTTCCATATTCAGATTTCTGAAAACTCTGAGGTACATCTCCCTGAGAACGACTGAGAAGCACAAATCACAATATCCTAAGAAATTCCCAATGTGAAAAAAAAATGGCAAAACACCTACAGTAACTCAGAATGCAGCCACCTATACAGAATTAAGCAGCTGAACTCCCCAACGCCTCCACTCCCTGTGTACAATTTCCTCTCAATTGAGAAAACGTTCTCTAACTTAATTTGGATGAGCATAACTTCCCCCCAAGAAGAAAAATGTGACAAAATATTGCATTTGAAAAGAAGCCAGCTCTGTAGCAGCTCATACAGGAATATAATACCAAAGTCCTGCCTTTAATGTCAGACACTGAACAAGGAAATCCTGGAAAGTCAAAGTATCAGGCTAATATTACTCCCTTGCAGGAAAATAATTACACTTTCAAAGCACTAAGATGAAAATAATCTTTTCTTTCTCAAAACACCTGCTATTTCAATAACATCTGCAATTGTATTTTCCATGGCACATAGTGCTTAAATAAGATTTTCGGTCTTTTCTCTCTCACTCTGTTTTTGAAATAGATAAATCTTTAAAAATGTTTTAAAAATACTGACATGAGCAAGAGAATAAAATTCAGCTGATCTAATCATCCAAGATTACCATCAGCAATATGTTATATAATTTTTTCATTAGAATATTATACAGAATACTTTAAAACATGTTTTTTAATACGAGACAGAGAAGGAGACAGACACAGAAGAGTAAATAAACTCCCATTCATTGGTTTGTGCCCAAGATGCCAGCTGCACGTGGGGCAGGTGAAGTGGAACCTGCGAGGCAGGAATGTGATACCAGCCTCCCACATGGATGGCACGGACCTGTTGGTCTTGTTATCATTGCTGACTCCAAGGATCTGCACCAGCAGGAAACCAGAAACAAGAGTGGAAGCTGAGAATCCAGCCAAGTGCTCTGATGTGTCCAAACTGATAGGCTAAACAATACACTCCTCAAACACAATATTTCAAGTCTGAATACCTTTTTTGCATTTTCTTTGATGAAAAGGAATCACATGTTAAAATGAGACCTGTATAAATTGTTCACACTGTATAAAAATACTCTATGAAGAAAGACAAAAGCAATTTCCCTAGCAATTATTTTTTCGCAATGTGCAAAGAAAACCATTTTTCTTCTGATGGCTTTGAGTTTAAATGACAGGTTTCTCTTAATGTTTAAATTTAAGATATATGAAAACAAAAGTTGATCTCATGAGGTACAAACACATAATTTAGCACTCTCCTGCAATTACTCAACTCTCTTCCTTATCAACTCCTGATTTCAGCTTCATTACTTTCACATTACCAAGACTTTTCAACATTTCTGTTCTAATATATAATACTAAGCATGCTTACCATGCTTGTCATAGTAGATGTTGAGTTTTTTCTAAAGATTATTTATCTTTTTATTGGAAAGTCAGATATACACAGAGGAAGAGAGACACTAATTCATTCCCCAGTGGCTGCAATAGCCAGAGCTGAGCTGATCTGAAGCCAGGAGCCAGGAGCCAGGAGCTTCTTATGGACTTCCCATGCATGTGCAGGATCCCAAGGCTTTTTGGGCCTTCCTCAACTGCTTTCCCAGGGCAGAAGTGGGAGCTGGATGAGTTCAGGGCTGCGAAGCTATGACCTGATGCCCATATGGGATCCTAGTGCATGCAAGTGAGGACTTTGGCCACTAGGCTATGGCACCAAACCCTAGATGTTGATTTTAAACACTGTGAAATGTAGTTACAAAACTATGGACAAAGTAAAGTATACTCTCAGTCAAAGCAGACTGTGCCAAAGCACCAATTTTTTGAAACTTTCTTTATCTTACTGTAACTTCCATAATTTCATTTCTGCTATATGTTTCACATTGTATACTTTTACATTTTTTTTTTCATAGAGGAAATGTGGGGTAAAAGTTTTGAATGTATAGCAGAAACTATTTTTATTCTGTCTTCACATTTAATTGGTAAATGACTAGGTACAGAGTATTTAATCCAAAATAAATCTTCCTCTGAAACTGGGTAACATTATTTTGATCTCTTCTAGTAACGGGGCTGAATATTAAGATCTAACTTTATTTTCTATTTTTTTAAGAGATTTTATTTATTTGAAAGACACAGAGAGGAAGAAATGGGGAGAGAAAGAAAGTGACACAATAACTAACCACTACTAGTTCACTTCCCAAATGGTCCCACCAAAGTCTACAAATCCTTCCAGATTTTCCATTTGGAAAGCAGCCCAGGATTTCCTAGGGCTCAAGCACTAGAACTATCTTCTGCTGCTTTCCCAGACATAACAGTCAGGAGCAGGATGGAAAGTGGAGTAGTCAGGACTCAGGCAGACAGACACATGAAATGCCAATATCACAGGCAGGAGCGTAAGCTGCTGCACCACAACTCATGGTCCCTCATTTTCATATTAAGGAAATGTTAATTATCACTGAAACTCATTATGCTTTTGTCCTTTTCCCTGGGTAGTTCTAAGATTTCACTTAGGTAACAAAGAACTGGCATGAGGTTCAGTTGCTAAATCCTTGCCTTGCAAGTGCAGGGATCTCATATGCATGCTGGTTCATGTCCCAGCCGTTCCACTTTCCATTCGCCTCCCTGCTTGTGGCCTGGGATACCAGTCAAGGACAGCCTTGGGACCCTGTACCTGCATGGAAGACCCAAAGAAGCTTCTGGCTATTGGCTATGGATCAGCTCTGTTCTGACTGCTGTGGCCAGTTGGGGAATGAACCAGTGGATGGAAGACCCTTATCTTTCTGTCTCTATCTCTCTGTAAATCTGCCTTTCCATTAAAAATTAAATCTTTTAAAAAAAGATTTCACCTGGATATACAAGACCCTTCCAAAATAGAAATAGAAAATAGAAATAGAAATAGGAAATAGAATTAAAGGCATGCTTATTGTGGTACAAAAAATACGAAATTTATATATATACTTTCATAATACATATTTTCCATGAACTTTGTATAGACCCCCACATTTTGCTGTAGGTCTTTTACATGTTTACTCTGATGAATTTCAGGAGGCAATATCAAAATTAAAATTCACGTGAAACAGTTTTCTGTTATTTTTGCCTCCTACTGTTGCTCATTTTTTATTTTAAAGCTCCTAACAAAATGTCACTGGTTACTTTTAATAAATTGGCCAATTTGATTTGTCTTTTATCTCCCTCTTTTTTTTTTTAACTACACACAATAAAATATTTATCTATTTTTTTTCCTGTAGAGGAAAAGTTAAGTTTACATCCTATCATTTTCTTTTTTATTTCATAGTACAGCTGTTACAGAATTAATTGCTGAGCATAATTTCCAACTCTTGTTTATTCTCGTTCACAACATTCTAGTCTTACTTTTATGGATATAATATTTCCCAAGTTCCAATGAACAATCTGATTGTAAGATTTTTAAATTCCTATCTTGTACTCTAAATTGTCTAAATCCTTTCATTATTTTGTACTTTCTTTGTCATACTTCTTTTTTTTTCCCCTTGAGTCTTATTTTCTTTTTTCTTTTTTCTTTTTTTAAAGAAAAACATCACAGTATTTGTTATTACAATAATTCTTTGTTCCTTCCCTGATCTGGGGTAGATACAAGAGGAATGAGGAGAAGAAAAAAAAAATAAGTCCATCAGCTTCTCTTTGGCACTTCCAACAAATTCTTAAGTCTTCAGAAGAATCAGGGAATTTGTATTATACTCAAGGAAATGTGAAGGGAGAGGTGATAAAGAAGAAAATGTCTCCCAGGTAGCAAGTGTGTCACCCTCAGATCTTGTTATCTATAATCAAGGGTTCCTAAAAATTATATATGAAGCCAAAATATGCCTTCCAGGAAAACCTTAAAAGGCCTAAACTCATCAATAGCTAAAAATGTATATTTCGCATTAGAATTAGCCTCCCATTTCCTCCAGTTGTACCTTCCATCAGGCTCTTCCCACATCTGCTGTCATTTTCAGCAGTTACTTGTCATCCCAGTGGGAATGATTCTTTGGAGGTCAGCTGAGAGAGGAGGAGGGGAAGGCAGCGAGTGCTCCCTTACCTGCTGGGTGGTGCTGGTGACAATACCCTGCTGTAGGCGGTAGGCCTGCTCCTGAAGGTATTTTCTGGTCTCGTGATTCCGTAGCAAATAGTTTTCTATCTGAAAATTAAGCACATACATCTCTCAAGAACACCTTTTGACTCGGCAGGGAACACAGCTGTAAAAGCCCAAAGCTCTAGAATCCACACCCTGCCAGAGTTTTGACGCCATTAAACACATGGGACATGCAATGTGGCTTGTTGTAACTAACTGGGCTAATCTTTATGTGACTCAGCACTTGACCAAAAACAAACAAACAAACAAACAAACAAACAAAACCTAGTACAATTGCCAGTGGGCCTTGAGATCCACCTAATAATTTCCAGCATAAATTTCAACCCTTTTTTGTGAATTTTCAACTACTAAAAAATCCAGTAGTGAAATAAACATCCCTAAGGAATACAGATAGTACCCTCTGACCTTTTTAGCTTTATTCCTATCATGGAATCACCTGCAATTCAGAGTATTTTTTTAAAATTTTGTATGGAAAAGAGAGAGAAAGACTGAAGAATTTAAAGTAGAGGATGGTACAACTCAAAAGATATGGTCACAAAAACAGTACTGATTTTAGTAAAATTATAGTAACAGGAGGGGTTTTCACAGAAAATGAAAAAGTCTTAAATATGTTTAATCTTTTTTATAAACAATCTTCTATGAAAAACTTAAATGTATAAATGCAAAGAGTAAATAAAAATAGATTAGTGAGAATGGATATTTATTTTAAAGAATGAGGAGATAAAGTATATCATCTATTTATTTACTTATTGTTCTTGTTTGTTTAAGAATACTATACAATCATTTGATTTTTGTCATTATAGCTCCCTAGTTAAGCGCTTCCAATAGCTGTGAAGCTCTTAGTAGTATCGTATCTTTTCATTTTCCATATAGTAAAATGATGAGTACTTAATGGCAATTAGGAACAATTAAAATAGAGACTATAATTATCATCATCCCTGGAAATTATCAAGTGGAACAAAAAGTGCCTTTCTACTAAACATAAATGAAGAAATTATAAAGAAGAAAAAATCCTTGAAACATCATTAAAATGACACATTAATGCCGTAACACCACATTAACTTTCTTTGCCGATTCCCAAGAAGTCATCTCTTTCCAAGATGACATTGCCACCAGTGTAAAATATTTCATGAGAAAGATTCTAGCATTTGATGGCACACACTCTGCCACCCAGCTTCAGTCCTTCTGCTTTGTTGTTTGTCCTTTGAGCATCACTTTCTAGGAGCAGGCTGAGACCCAGTCTAAGAGGCTCACCTCACACAGGTGTGGTGTGCTCACATCTGGCCCCACATCCCAAGACACCCCAGTGGTGACGATTCACAGACTGATCCAGGAAGTAACTTAGAAACCCGATTTTCAACTTTTTTCCTGAAAACCAGCTTAACAAGAAGGAAGAATAACAGCTTCCTTTCTCTGCTAAGATTTATTTTTGTTTGAAAGCCATAGTTACAGAGGGTGAAAGAAGCAAACAGAGAGGGAGAGAGGGATCCACTGGTTAATTCCCGAAAAGGCAACAATGGCTGTGAGACTTGGCCATGCCGAAGTTAGGAACTTAGAACTTCAACCAAGTCTTCCACAGGGTGGAAGGGGAACAAGCGGTTGGATCAACTTCTGCGGCTTTCCTAGGATCACCAGCACTGAGCTGGATCAGAAGTGAAGCAGCTAAGACTTGAACTGGCATCCATATGACTGCCACCATTGTAAGTGGCAGCTTAAACCACAGAGCCACAACTCTAACCCCTATGCAATTTTTGTTTTAATTTTTGTTTTTTTTTTTTTCATGTTTGTTTATCTGAAAACAAGAGATAGAGAAAATCTTCCATCCACTGATTCTCTCTCCAGATGCCCACAACAGCAGGGATGAGCCAGACCAAGACAGGAACCAGGATCTCTCCCACATGGACTCCAGGGACTCAAGTCCTGAACTCATCTGCTCCCTTACATGGTATGTATTAGTAGGAAGCTAGTTCAAAAGTAGAAGTGGGATTCAAATGTAAATATTTCAAATGAGATGTAAGTATCCCAAGTAGTTGATTTAATCCAGTGTCAAAACACCCATACTGTTTATTCAGCATTTTATATGACTGTGTTGCTCTTCTATCATACACTAAAGAATTTAGTGGCTATCCCAGCATGGTGGTCTGGTGGCTAAAGTCCTTGCTTTGAATGTGCCAGGATCCTGTATGGGTGCTGGTTCTAATCTTGTCGGTCCTGCTTGCCATCCAACTCCCTGCCTGTGGCCTGGGAAAGCCGTCAAGGATGGCCCAAAGCCTTGGGATCTTGTACCCATGTGGAAGATCAGGAAGCGGTTCCTGGCTCCTGGCTTCAGATCAGCTCAGCTCTGGCCATTGTGACCACTTGGGGAATGTATTAGCAGACAGAAGATCTTTTGCTCTGTATATCTGACTTTGTAATAACAATAAATCTTTAAAAAAAAAAGATTAGTGGTTGTCCCATTAGTTGCAATATACAATTACAACTAGTCCAAGCCCACTGTCAAATTATATTTCATGAGAGGTGCAGACATCTTGTAAAAAAAATTAGTTGTCCCTTAATATCTGCTGGGGATTACTTCCACCACTCCTGTCGATAGCAAAATCAGAGATGCTTAAGTCTGTTAGACAAAGCAGCACAGTATTTTCAAATAACCTGCATGTATCTTCCTGTATAATTTAAGTCACGTCTAGATAACTTATAATATCTAATCAATGTCTGTACATCACTTCATTCACATGGATTCAGCACAGTAGTTGGTGAGTGGTAATTTTAACTTCCGCTTCTTAAAACATTGTTTTTCCTTGAGTGTTTTCAATCAACAGTTAAATGCACAGATGTGGAATCGACAGACACATCGGGAAAACTTTATTGCAAATTTCTTCATCCATCATCAAATTTCTGTCATTGAGCTTTCACTTATCCATATTCTATGTCCTTGATATAAATTATTGTTATTATTTTGAACAATCATCTGTCAGATTAACTCAAAATAAGAGAAACAGATTCTGTCTCATTTGTTTCCTCTCTGATACTCTTCTTCTCTTTATGGAGATTTTTGTGACCAATATAATTTTCCTTGACTCTGACAATCATCTTTCTAACATTTTATACAACACAAATCTACAGCTAAAACATTCCCACTGTTTATCATAGGGAATCTATAAACCTTCAGTTTTTACTAGGTATGGAATTTGCAGTTGAGTATTTTCAGTGAACATAAATTATTTCACTCCGCCATCTTCATGGTTACAAAATTTCTGATGTCAAGCATGACCTAATGAGAAACACTTGTTTCTCAATTTGTTAGGTGATATTATTTTCAACATTTATTTATTATTACTTTTTATTGCAAAGTCAGATATACAAAGAGGAGGAAAGACAGAGAGCAAGATCTTTCATCCGCTGATTTACTCCCCAAGGCGCCAAAATGGCCTGAGCTGAGTCATTCTGAAGCCAGGAGCCAGGAGCTGCTTCCAGGTCCCCCATGTGGGTGCAGGATCCCAAGTCTTTGGTCTGTCCTCTACTGCTTTCCCCAAGCAAGGAGCTGGATGGCAAGTGGGACTTCCAGGACATTAACCAGATTATGGGATTCTGGTGCATGCAAGGTGAGGACTTCAGTCACTAGGCTACCGTGCCTAGCCCATTCGGTGAATTTTTATTCTCTGTGGTTTGGATATGACCTAACTTCAGATTCGGAGGAAGGGGTGTTCATTCTGCTTGACATGGCCTGAGGTTTCTGGATCTATAGTTTAGAACCTATAAAAGTCATGGAAAACTCTTAGTCATTATAATTTCAGGGGCTTCTTCATTCCTTCTCCCACTTTCTTCTCCTTTTTTTTTTTTTTGCCATTCTGCATTTTAGTTTAGGAAATTTCTGTTTATGAAATTTCCCTGAGTAGTAACCAGTTTCTGGGGAGCTTTATCAAAAGTATGCATCATTTATGTTTAAAAGAAAACAAAAAACTTTTATCTCTAGCATGTGCTTTTCACTTTCCTTTGGAGTTTCCATCTGTGTTTATAGCATACATCCTTTTTCATATTTTGTCTTTCTACATTAAAGCTTTAACGTGCAAACCACAGCTATTCCTAACTTCCTGTGAGATCATCCCAAACGCTGCTTCATATCTGAGTCTGATCTCAGGCTTGTTTTGTTTCTGCACCGTGTTTTGTCTTGTCATTTAGAATGCCTTGTACTTTTTTGTTGAAAGCCAGATAAACTGTATCTGGTAACAGAGAAGCAAGACAATCAGATATATTTTAGTTCTGTGTTGATATGGAGGGAAGTTAAGCTGTGCAGAAGTCTGCTGTAACTCTGTGTGCCAGAGCCTTTCATGTGAGACTTCGCTTCTGTCGCTGCTGTTGTGTGAGGGTCCCCAACAAACTCGTTCTAGGAGTCTGTCTGACAGTTCCAAACCACTGTCAGTATCCACGATGTGGAGGGAGGTCTAGGGAACGGAACACATTCTCTTATCTTACTCTCTGAGTCCCAGAGGGGGAAGTGTCTCACCACTTTTTAACCCCTCCTCTATGTGAAAGGAGAATTTGAGGGGGATAACTGCATTTCCTGGGTGGGATAAAACTCTGGAAAAGGAGCCCACTCAAGTCCAACAGCTCTGTCTCTGATCCAGCTTCTTGCTAATGCACCTGGAAAACAGCAGAAGATGGCCCACGTGCTTGGATTCCTGAACCCACATGGGAGACTTGGATGAAATTCCAGGCTCCTGGCTTCAGGCTGGCCAGTTTAGTCATTTGAGAAGTAAACCAATGCACGGGAAAAATCTCCTATTCTCTTCTCTCCCTCTCTGTAACTGTATCTTTCAAATAAATAAAATAAAATTTTGAAAACAAACAAAAGCTTTGGAATAGATTTCCTCCACAAAGAATTTAGGATTTTGTCACAGGTGATTTCAAAATCAGTAGTCTCCCTTTCCTCTGCCAGAAACATGAAAGGGTGGGGAATTCTGTAATCTTTATAGAATAACCTGCTGGCACTTCTGTAAGGAAAATTTATGAAGGGTTGGGTCTTGTTGAGGCTGGACCATTAAGCTCATTCATGGAAACCCTCCGAAAATCCTTAGCAGTTCCAGTACTTTTCTCCTCCGAAAGGCTGATCTCAGCTGTCCCTCTCGGCGGCTCTCTACCTGCCTGCCTCCTCTGTCTTGAGGGCAACAGCCTCCCTTGTGACCTCATTTCTTTAGAAAAAAAAAAAGTTGACTTTTTTTTCAATTATAGTTTGCAATTTGTACAACTGTTGTACATGGAAATGATGACTTTCAAACTCCATGGATTTCAAAACTGGAGGTACAACCAGGTTTCTCTAGAGTATGTCCTTTGTTCTAATCTGGGTAACATCCTTTCAGAAAGCACAAAGATCTCTGACATTGGTACGTTGCTGGATGGTCAGGGTCATTTTAGACCCATCAGCTAGCCTCCCTACCCATGAGTTTCCTTACCTGCAAGACAGAGAAAGAAGAATCCACCTTATTAGCTCATGTTTTTCTTTTAAAAAATTAATTTCAAAAGGAGGTGCACAGAGACAGATAAGTAGAGGCAGTCCTTTCACTGGTTGACTCCCCAGCTGCCTGCAGGAGTGAGAGCGAGACCAAACCTAAACCAGGATCCTGCAAGAATTCAACCCAACTGGATGGCAGGGAGACAAGTTCTTAAAACATGAGCAAGTGCCCAACAAGGGTGCATATTAGCAGGAAGCTCGAGTAGAAGAGGGAGCCAGGACTTAACCAGACTACTTCAACACAGACACAGATATTCGAAACAGTGTCTTAACCACTGTACCAATCAGTCAGCCTAGATTAGTTCATTTTTGAAGTTGACAGAAAGCATTTAAATTAGCACCAGGGAGCAGGCATTTGTCATAGTAGTTAAGCTGCCAGTCTTAATTCTGTATCTGTGCTCCTGGGGTTTGAGTTCTGGCTCTGCTTCCAGCTTTCTGTTAATGCCCACCATGGGAGATAGCAAGTGATGGCACAACTACCTAGGTCTCTGTCATCCACACTGAAAACCCAGATTGAGTTCTAGAATGTTGGCTTATTTGCATGTATTCTCATTCTCTCTCAATATATGATATACACCAACCCACACCCACACATACACACTACAGTGTGTTTTTCAAATAAAGCCAGAATTAGAATAGTGCCAGCCACTTAGCAGGAAAGCTATGTTAAAAGCCAACAAATCTAATTGTTGCATAGCCTTACTTTCCCTCTTTGTTAAGATTAAAATTCAAAGTTGGAGAAAACCAAGTAATTCCTCGACAATTCTATTTCTGAGAAGAGTTGCATGTGAAGTCAGAACTAAATCCTAATCTTGGATGATTTCCTCTGTCATTCAAGGATTTTCCCCCTTACTTTCCCATTTTCAATGCCAGTCTTGCTCATTTTACAAATGCCCAAGAAATACCTAAGGCAATATACTGGCTGATAGGAATAAAAACAGAGGAGAAACACATAGGTTCTGCCTTCAAGAAGCTCACAGTCCAGTGACAGGAGGATAAATTAAAACAACACCACAGGGTCAATGACAGAAGCACAGGAAACCTGAGAAGCCCACCCACTTCGAGGAGGAAAGGCCCGCAGAAGTCTGCTGGATGAGCAGATGTTTGAGGTTAACCTCAGCATGCAGTCATGGACAAAGCTGGAGCATATGCCAGAGCAGAGTGGTGATTTTCAAACTGTAATCTCAAGGGAAGAAGCAAGACTGCCGAGTTCCTAAAGCTCAACACTTTTTTTTGAAAGTGAGATGCATCTGTTTGAACAGTAGAGTTCAAAAAGAGGTAGTTAGGGGAGTGAGAGACAAACACATACACATACACAAAGAGACTCTTCTGCTAGGTGGTTTATTCTCTAAATGGCAGCAAGACTCAGGGCTCAGATAGGCTGAAGCCAGTAACTTCATTCAAGTCTAGGGGATGGCGATACAAAGTTAGGTTGGAAGCAGAGCAGCTGGGACTCAAACCAGTCATCTGATATGAGATGCCATTGTTACAATCGTGGTCTAATTCACTATGCCACATGCCAGTACCTTAAGAATTTGGATTTTTGATAAATTCAATGAGATAGGTCAAAATGACAAGAGAGTGTTGGTAAAGGTGCACTGTGAGACAGAAGGCAGATTGGATACTGATTCTGAAGTTTCATGAGAAGGAATGTATTGAAGGTTTTAGTCTGCACATATGGACCATGCAACATGATGGCTTTTTTAAAATTTGTTATTATTACAAATGAGACATAACTAAGAAGAGACAAGTGCAGCAATAACTCTGGATAATGGTAATCAGCCCAAAACAAGGTATCTGCCCGAAGAACAGGGCACACAAAGAAGACTTATAGCACAGCCATCTACACCTAGCGGCTCACCTGCCAGCTGAGATGCAGGGAACAAGACAGGCTCAGGCAGTGCATGGTACCAATAAGGAGAGAGAACAAAAAGGGGTGGAGAAGATTTCAAAGAACCTCCAAAAGCACCACAGTGCAAGATGGAAAAAAGATGGAAAAGCTTCCTTGGCTTCTGATTTTTTCTTTTTCTTCTTTCCTTTTTTTTTTTTTTTTGCTGTAAGAAAGAAAATATTTGAGCAAATCTAAACCACAAGCACAAGAAAAAGAGAAAGAATCAGGAAACCCAGGAATGGCCCAAAGGTCAAGTTCCCAGCCCTAGGCAGAGATGCTGAGGTAAGAACCACTGGGGGGCTTGGCCATTGTAGGAGGCACCCATTGTGCTGTGAGCTAGCCAAAAGTAGGTGGTTGCAGCCTGAGAGGAACTGACAGATGGCAAGGTGTGCACCTTTATTCACGACACACCTGGGAAATGAGATCTCAGGAATACTAAATTTCTCCATAAATAAAAAAGACGCCAGGTTCTATCTGTTCAGGAGGAAGGCGTGGGAGGCTGTGCAAATGCTCATTCACTTGCACATATTCTCAAAGGACAAGGGAAAGGAGAGCCAGGCTTAAGCGTATATCACTTAATCAGGTATATCACTTAAATTTCACAATCTGTAGTAGTCCTCCACATCAGATTCTTGTCCCTGTCAGGAGTTAAGCCAGTCTGGATCATAGGAATACAAAATGAAATGGGGAAAAAAGAGCTCTGTCAAATAACAAAGCTCTGGTCTCGTGTTCCTCACGACTAACATGATTCCATCGTGAACTTGCTGTATGAAGCTGTGATTCCCCAGTACCTTTTGCAGAGCTTCTTCTGTTTTCTCAGGGTTTGCTTTTAGGGCCTGGGAAGCATCGTACATGGGAATGGGCATAAATCGCAGTGTGTAGTTCCTAGAGATGAGGAAAATAGTAACACAATAACATACTCAAAGACAACTTCTTGTTACCTTAATCTAACATTTTTTTTTCCTTTTCTTAAGATCCAGAAACAAAACTATGTAAGAGTATCTTACAAAAGTGTAAGTCTTAGGCTCCCACATCATGTGGATAACACATGCAACCGCATTCACTTATTGCTTTGTAAAACTGACCCAACTATAAGAATGTGGTTTTGTGGTTTTATGATTTTGTTTTCAGTTTTGAAATATACCAAGCACAGTCTGTTCATACTACAATTGGAAAACTGGACTAAGAAAATATTTAAAATATACTAGTATCATCATTATCTTGCTACCTGAATTTTGGTTAAAAAAAACAGATGTGAACAAGGAGAACTGGGTTACCCACGTTGACATGTCTGACAGCCAGAACCAAATAGAGTTTAAAAACAAAAACAAAACAAAACAAAAAAAACCTTGTGAGGGAATGCCATTAGCAATCATACCAATCGAAACAATAATGTGATCATTCCTGGACTCAAATAAACAAGTTGAACAAAAAGGAGGGCAACTGCAGGTCCTTTTAGCCTACACTCAAAGTTCACCAGAGTCCATCAAACTCAAGAAATCAACTGACGCAATTATGGAATGCTGTGTTTACATGTGGCCTCATTCATGGTGACAGACCACTCAAGCACAAGAGTGCCAGGGTGGGTCACTTTTGGGAGAAGAAAACATAACCTTATACGTGGACCCTGGCCTTTGCAATCGGGACCATGCTACAACCTCCCATATGCCCAGCTGACCCCAGCTCACTGGGTAGATCTCCTCAGTCCTACATAGACACCTCTGCCCATTTTTACCCAATGGCGTTGAGGAAGAATGACCTCCAGGGCCATGTGGTGGCAACGAGAATGCTCTTCCAGTGCACAGGCAGCTGCTAGCTCAGGCCTCTAAGCAATGATCAGCACGCAGCATGATTCTCACCAATATTTAGGATGATTTCTACCAGAACAGTAAATTACTAATTCCTCAACATGGTACAACCAATGAAGAAAACAGTCACCTTTACAATATTAGTAATACAGACATGATTTACAAATGGAAACATAATCCAAGAAAAGGCTGCTGTCTTTCATTAATCTTTATCAGTTTTATCAGTTTGGTTTCAGCAAACTTCTTTTTGCCTTAAGAGCCAGCCCAATAAAATTAACAGGCAATATATCCTATTTTATAGCCTTGAAGATTTTCCTTTGTCATCCAATGTTTATCATGTTATAGACCTGGACAGCTCATTTAAACCAAACATGACTCTGAATTGTTAACTTGTGGGGCAGGGCACAGTTCCATGTGATCCAGCGGTCCCATGGTAAACCTGGAAATCTTGGGCTGGGTGTGCCTGCTCTGGGCTTCTCCGACACCAGTCTGGGCTGGCACAGACCATGACAACATGAGAGTGGCTGTGGCACCAAAGGTAGTATAAAAGGATGTGTCTCCCTCCCATTGGTAGGTACTGTGGTGGCCACAGGGACTCAGTGGTGTAAGCCATCCACTTGGGTTCAATAATTGCCTGGTTTCAGGAGGGACAAAGCCGAGCTCTCATGCTTTGAAGGGGGCAGCAACTTTGGTCTCCTGGCTAAAGGAGAACCATGATTTAGAAGGTACTTGGAGATCTTTTCCACTAACCCTTTCACTTCTGAAGTAAGTAAACAGAAAGGTAAATGTGTGCATGATGGTAACTGGATGGGGGGCTGTTAATTGCTAGCCTGGGGTTGTGTACACAGGCTCCTCCCAGCTGCCCACACACAAGTCAATTTAGGAAAGCACAAAGTAGTGAATACCTCCTTCCTCATTCCTAGGAAAGCAGCTTCCAAGCTACAGGACCCCATTTCCCATGCATGTTTCGTGGCTTTGTTTATAAGGCTAAAAATCTGCTTTGATCATTTCTGACTTAAAATGCACTATGAGGACCAAAAACCTCAATATTATTTTCAACATTCAATATTATTTTCAACATTATTTTCAGATACATCTAATACTGTTTTCTTCTTTGGTTTACTGGGAAAGTGAATTTGACAATAAATAATAACTGCAGGTCTACTTATTGAGGTAATAAATAGAGTCTTATACAACAAGGAGGCAGGTTAGCCCTGGGCACAGAGAACATCCATCTCCCTCTATGTTTTTCTGGACCTCAGCTGTCTTTTCATCAACTGACTCAGTGTTGTCATCATAAGCAAAAGAACAAGGTCCACTGTTGTGCAACTACAAAAGGAAAAGAAACAGGGCAACCACCATGTGACTCCTCTGGGGAATGAGCCAATGGATGGAAAGGGGAGAGTGTGTTTTGGCAAAATAGGCATCTATGTCTGCCTTTATTCTCACATGAAGATGCTCACACAATGAGAAAGACCAGGCCTTCCAAGGCTGGTTAATAGTCAACTAGACTTGGATCGAAATCTTCCATTGCCACTCTGCTGTTACAGGCATGACCCCAGAGGCAACACAGAGACTAGTGGTTCTTTTGCACTTTCTCAAACAGGAATCCTAATACTTACTTTTCCATAGCAACAGCTATGTCTTGGAAGCCTTGTGCAGTGATGTTGTTCTTGTCCCAGATTACAGTCCTGTTTTAAACCAAATCAGAGAAGTGATTAGATGCTTAGGAATGACAAACATGACTTTTCACCAAACACAACCTCTTTACAAGCCATGTTATTGCAGCCCTGTGGCATTATGTGACTAAGAAATAACTGCTTCTCTTTTCTTCCAACAAATTCATGATAGGCATTTGCCCCAAGATAATTTTAACATTTACCACTCAAGAAAAATCCGTACTTAACAGCAATAGCATGCACATTAATGTTTCTAATATTAGCTCTCATTGTACTCACTAGAAATCCCTAACATCTCATTTTCCAACTGTATTCTCTTATTTCTGTTCATTCCTGATTATATACAAATGCTAACTGTCCTTGCCCTACATGAGCAATCTGAAGGGACCAGACTTTTTCTATCCTGAAAAATTCCAAGTTTTAAAAAAGATTTATTTCTTTTTATTGGAAAGGCAGAGTTACAGAGAGAATGAGAGATGAGGAGAAAGATCTTCCATCCATTGGCTCATTCCCCAGATGGCTGCAATGCCTGGATTTGAGCCCACTCAAAGCCAAGAGCCAGGAGATTCTTCCAGGTCTCCCACACAGAGTGTAGGGTTCCAAGGCTTTGGGCCATCCTTCACCGCTTTCCCAGGCCATAAGCAGCAGCCAAATGGGAAATGGGAGCAGCCAGGACATGAACCAGAACCCATACGAGATACAAGCACTGCAAGGTAAAAGATTAGCCAATTGAGCCATTGTACCAACCCCAAATTAAAGATTTATTTCTTTGAAAGGTATAAGTATAGAAAGAGTGGAAGGGGTGAATTGATTCATTCTCCCCAACGTCCGCAATGACCTAGGTTGATGCAGATCCAAGCTAAAAGCCTGGAACTCTATCCTGGTCTCCCAGGCAGGTGGCAGGGGCCCAAGGAATCAGGGGCCAAGGGGCCCTGATTCTACTGCTTTCTCAGCCACATGAGCAGGGAGCTGGATCACAAGTGAAGCAAGCTGGGCTTCTAAATAATGCTCCAATATGGAATGTCAGCATCACAGGTGGTGGCATATACCACTACACCACAAGACTGGTACCTCCAAGAGAATCTGCATGTTTTCATCAGTTTCCTGATATGGTCTGATAACAATCCTAGGATCTCTGCTCATTCTGCTGGCAACAACTCAGTCACAGCAAATGGGAGATGCTTACTTTTTAAACAGGAAACCTATTTGAAGAAGGAAGAATCATTTCGCCTTCATAACATGCATGCTTCCAAAGTAGGATTTGTCTATTCACCCCAACATATCCAACAGCTTTCACTTGTCTGCATGATCCCAGCTCTCTTGCTTTCCCTTCCTCAAATCAGTGACCTTCTTCCCACACCGATGACAGAGACAGTACTAATTGTGGCTTCAGTTCAGGGAGAAGCGAACTTCAGGGCCTGTTTCATATCAGAGAGTAAGGGAAATACCAGCAAGGATTGATGTGGGAGTTGGGGGTGGGGCAGGGAAAGCATTGTAGATTAAATCTTCACTCACCAGACTGCTGGGCTAGGCAGCACCCTAATCCCTCTGAATGGATGACAATAGGTAACAATAGGAAACAGTACAAAGGAAAACTGCTCAACAGGGGAGTTGGTGCCGTTGTGAGCCTGCCTTGCAGCCAGCATCCTCTTGCAACTCCTGTGGTTTAAGTCTTCACATTGATAAAGTAGGAAGAGATAGAAGTGAAAGGAGATGGAAACTGGGCTCACATCCAAAAAAGGGCATGGGCCTCAGATGTCCTTCAGATGTCAACAACATGCCACACACACAAGGGCTGCCCAGTAGCACTGCCCTGCCTGATGACATCTCAACTGGCTTAATTTGTATAAGCACACTCCATGATGTTTACACAATGAAGAGACTACAGTACCTTTCCAGCAGGTGTTTTGTCATCAAAGCCTGCACAGGATAGCAGGTCCCCTCCTCACACTGCCCACACTACTCATTCATTGTTGCCTGTAGCACCCTCCTCAACAGCTCACACCTCTGGGTCAGCCATTCAGAGGGAGGCTGTACTTCACAATGGCAATATTCAAGGCAAGAATTTGAAGAATTCGCTAGGTATAAAACTGGGGACATTCCATCCACTATTCCAAACATAGGCTTGAAGCTATCACCTCTTCCTCCCAGCTGGCCTCAAGGAGGCCTCTTCCTGCAGCCTCACTCCCTAACACCAGCTGTTCAGAAACTCCCCCCACTTCCTGGTCAGGAGCATCAGTGCATCAGGGTTGGGGCAGGATCCACTACCTGAGCTTGGTATTGATCTGCAGGGCTTTTGCCAGCATCTTCGCTCCCATGTCTCCCATTGCATTCCCACTGATGTCCACTTTGGTCAGCGAGGTGTTGCTTCCCAGGGCGTTGATGATGATGCTGGCCTCAGTCTTGAGTTTCGAGTCAGCCAGGGACAAGGACTGCAGAGGCTGTGGACAAATCACATGCAGTGCTCAGCACTGTCTTCGGGGCATCAACGACTCACTCTGACCCATTTCTTGGAGTGTCTGATTTTGGAACTTTCACCTAAGGACCCAGGTGAACAGAACCTGAAGGCTGAGGCATAAAATGGACCTTGGGAGTCAAACTTGGAGATGTTGAGTCTTAACGCAGAATATTTGCTGCTTATTTCCAAAAGGACACCGTGGAAGGCACAAAGCTAGATGACAGGACAAGATGAAAATAACATAAAAGTTTCTCAATTTCACTATGGTTGTAAGGCCCAGTCGGGGGAGGTGAGGAGAGTGGCTGATAAGGCCGCATTGGGAGGAGACTCCCTTCTTGGCCAGCAATGACATACGGATTCACCAAGGTCGAAGGGAGCCTGTAAACACTCTAGCACTGTATAACGCACGTTCATTTGTCCCGCAACCCCACCTTTACCGCCCCTGATTGAAACAACCCTTCATGTCCCCTAAACATGACTTCTCTGGCCCGCTGCCTATACCAGACCAGTGAACTTCACCTGGGAGCACTCCCAATAAACTTAGTTTTAAGCTGAACTCTATTCTATGTAGATTTCCGATCTGAACATGAACTTGATTCTTACAGTGGTTATGCTCTCCCTTTCTAGCCATTTTATTTTTATACAAGGTGAAGTGAATCTTACTAAACTAATTGAGGACAAAGCCCAAGATTAAAAATAGGGGATATCTACTGATTCCTAACTAGGCTTCACTACCAGCTAAGTGTACATGTGTTCATTAGCCTCATCCTCCACAGTAGTGAGGACTCAGGTGATGTTGCTGTCTCCAATTCTCATCTGAGAAACCAAATGATGAAGGGCTTAGCTTGTTACAAAAATTTTGATCTTCACCCTTTTAAGTATCAATCAGAAGAAACCTGTCATTAAAGGGAAGAGAAAGTAAAATATGAATAATCTTTGAATTGCGATTTAAGCTGTCTGATGAATCTCATTTAAGTCACAGACAGAAATCCACTTCGCTTAGAGGCAGGCTTTGCTTGATCTACAAAGTGTCTGAACAAAACAAACAAAAAGATTAATAGGATTTCCTAGTTAAACCCTGTTCACTAAACTTACCTGGGCGACCTTCTTAGCCCTGTGGACATTTAAGTTTACAATCATAAGTCAGTTGTGGAATGAGAACTCCAGAATCTGAATATGTGTGAATGTAAAGTCAGCATTCAGATGTTGGAAGATCTGAATGACTGTGTGTGTCTGTGTTCTTTCAACCCCTCGACACCTGTAAAAGGTACATTTACCAACTGGGTGGAGGAGACAGGACCCTAAACAATTCAAGGTAACATCTGTTTATATAACATTTATACTAATCTGAGTATCAGAAGTCATTTAGAAATTATTTAAAGTAGACAGGAAGATGTGTGTGTGTGGTGTGTAAATATTACACCACTTTATGCAAAGAACTCAAGAACCCAGAGATTCTGATATCTGCAGGAAGTCCTGGAGCCTGTCCTCTAAGGATATCAAGGAATGGCTACAGAGGTACTACCTTTATCATTAAAAGTAGACCATGCTTTCAGACATTTATATACATCTAGAGTGAAATTAAAAGGTAATACCGTTGTTAAACAAAGCAAACTTATAAAAGGATAAACGGCCTAAAAGCTAAGGCAATTAAGAGTTCAACGAAATAGTCTGCATATGTTTAATTTCGGTAGTTTCAGTGAGGTTGTTGCAATTTTCTTAACATCTTACATCCAAATGAGTGGAAACCCAAATGAAACTGCTTCAGATTTAGGAAATTTAGTGTTTTAAACAAAATGAAACACAATGTTTGCTTTAACCAAAAGTTATAATCACATCTCTCATCATTTCTGTGATCTCTATTCAACTACTGTGAAAAGTGGTTATTGTGATATCTTCCTAATACTGGACAACAGCAAGCTCTCCAAGCTAGCGAACACCAATTCCAACGCGACATTCAAATTCTAGTAACACTACAGTTAACACTTAAAAATAGCAGGCAGAGCCATTAATGCAAACAGAAGAGCCTGAACTGCATGCATATTTATAAGGTCACCCCTTCTTGATTCACTGCACTTCCGCTGAAGGTTACTACTGGAATTCTTACTGTTTCTTTTCAGAGCTGAACATGCTCAGAGACTCTGTCTCTACCTCCACTCTTGGGAGACACAGACTTGTAAGTTAAGACTTCAGAACAAGATTCCCTGCTACATTTAGTAACGGGTCAAGCCTCTGGGTGAACCTGCCTCAAAACCACTGCCCACAACAGAAAGGGAGAGAAAGGAACCCACAAGGGTGTACGTGTGCCAGTTGCACGTGCAATGCTATGTGAACTTCCCCTAAGATGTCAAACAAGCAGCTCTGCAAGTGCAAGGTCAGCTTATGAAAAGGAGTTTCATATATGAAAAACCCCTAAATAAGTAAAAGTAAATATGAGTTCAATTATACCAACTACTGGTAGAATTTTTATGGGACTCAAATTCTACTAATTTCAAACTGTTTTGCACATTATGGATTCAGAAGCAGGGAGTAAAGGGGGAACTGCTTTCTAAAAAACTGACTTAGTCTTCAATGAGATAAAAATGTAAATTTTTTCATTGTACAGCATTTCAGTGACACATTGTTCAAACTTACAAGGTGACAAAATTCACATTTACACAGCAAGCTTTATCTTCTGTAAACAGATTTTTAACTGCATATTAGCTATTAAAATTAAGAGATTATTCTCAAAATTATAAAGACAGTTGGAAGATCTTTGCAAAATAAGAAAAATCTAATAAGCACATTATTTATAAAATATAAATTTTCTTAAAATACATGCTATGAAAAAATATTTTATGACTGACATTAACTAAGGTGATAGAACATCATTTCCCATCTTTTGAAAATGGGACAATACTGGAAAAATAAAACCCAAGTAAAAAAGTGGTTCAAAAGCTAATGAAATGTGTAAAATAAACAGCACAAATTCTGAGAGGTATAAATTACATTCTAATCACACCCTCTATTTTACAAACCCAGGATAAGAGCAACCAAATATGGAGCTTATTAGCAAATGAGGACTAAGAGATGTGCTTGCATTCATTAAAGTAATGAGTTTCATTTCCTAGCACACAGGCTGAAAACCACTCACACCAAGAGATCAGAGAACAGAATTCTCTTCATTTTCTCAAGTTTAGTGCCTCAGAGAGGGCTGGAAAAAATAAGCAAGCAAGAGTCTCCATCTTCATCCTTTCCGTCCCTTCACTTTCAGACAAACTAGCATGTGGTTGTGGCAGAATTTACCAACATTTCCTAGACTGAATTCAGAAGGGAAAATGTCACATGATCACTTTAATAAACTACCTTCATGGCTTATGAAAGTAGCTATAACAAAACGTGAATAACGTGGTTCTCTAGAAGAGGATCAGAAACTCCTGTGGTTTTAGAAACCCTAAAATGCAGCCACGGGACTTTGAGAACAGAAGCACACTCTGAAACAAGAGCCAGTGAAATAAAAGCAGTGACACAGCAGCAGCTCTAGAGCAGACAGATTCACGGCACAGTACCTCTGGCTGTCCCTCACATGTGTTTTCTTCCTTTCCACATTTTTTTTTCCCTTGGACACATCCTCAGGCAGAGAAAAATAGCACATTAACTTGAAATTAAACTCCTTAACCCTGTCCTGGTCAGTAACAACTGAAGGGGATAAAAACACAAAACAGCTCAAGAAACAATTTCAGATGTGAAGAAACTTCCTTAGACCCTAGTAATCACCAAAAAACCCAAAACTTTAACGACAAAGACAGTGGGTTTTGACATTTTGTAAGGTTATAAGGTTAATGAGATCACACAATCCATGCATGTACATAAGTTCTTTCATTAATACTAGGAAACAAGGCTGATTCAAAAAAAGGCCACTACTCAATTTATATTTATTTGATCTGTTACAAGCTTGCTTTAATTGATAATCGAATAGTTTTAAAATAAATTTTCTAATTCTACTTAAAATATTGATTCCATTAAACAATAACAATTATCTGAAAAGGTTTCATCATTAATATACTAGAAATAATCACCAACAATGGCAACTAACAAAAATTGAAATTAAAAGTGTTAAAAAAATAATACTCACGGATTCTTCATCTTGAATCATCTGTACTAAGTTGTCCAATACAGGTGTCAGATTTCTAAAGAGATTTTAAAGATGCGGACAGTGGAATCAAATTAAAAGCTTTCAGGAAGCTCGATATTTTCATCATTGTCATATAAAAAAAATTCAAAAGTCTTACTTGGATTTCATATTGTTAAAATTTTTGCCTAAGGCCAGATGTTGGATAGATCTGTTTTTACTGAGCCACACAATTAAGGTAGAGAGGTCAGATTCCAAACCTGAAAAGAATCCAAGGAAATACAGCATCAACACATATGTGTACACACAAATCTGCAGTTAGACACAAGTAAGCAAAAGCCACCTGCCATTGGGTAACATCCTGCACAGTTCAGAGTCCTTAGGGCCCTGTTATTCCAATTGTTCCCACTCTTCTCCTCCCAAGGAACTCTTCACTGTCTTCATGTACTGTTATTTCATAGGGATACACCCATTCGTTTAAAGACTTGCTTAAGCCTGTAGAATAATCGTTAATCACTGACAGCAGGAATTGGGAATGGACAATGGTAAAAAAACTACACTTTTATCATCATATTAGATTTCAACACACAGTCACAAGCAGGGAACTTAAGTCAACGTTCTCCGGAGAAACTGAACAGGCTCCAACAAACAAGCCAGCATAATCAGTAGAAAGGAAGCTAATAATAAATTTCTGAGTAAATTAATAATGGTGTAATTTTTTTACATCCCGAGAAGGCAAAAAGGTTGCAAAAAGCTTAAGTTTAAACCTCTAACAAGCTACTGAAGGTACTAATAACAATCTTTTAAAAAAGTTTTTCTTGCCTCAGTTTGCAAATATGCATAAATCTTGAACATTTGGCCAACAATCCAATTTAATAAGACTTTGGCACAGATTCACCCCAGAATAAGTCTTATTGGTAAATTAAAAAGTCTTACTAATCAAGAAATAAAATTTTTTTTAAAGATTTATTTGTTTTTATTACAAAGTCAGATATACAGAGAGAAGGAGAGACAGAGAGAAGATCTTCCGTCCGATGACTCAACGCAACAGCCGGTGCTATGCCGATCCGAAGCCGGGAACCAGGAACCCCTTCTGGGTATCCCACATGGGTGCAGGGTCCCAAAGCTTTGGGCCGTTCTTGACTGCTTTCCCGGGCCACAGGCAGGGAGCTGGATGGGAAGCGGGCCTGCCAGGATTAGAACCGGCGCCCATATGGGATCCCAGGGTGTTCAAGACAAGGACTTTAGCCACTAGGCCACGCGGCTGGGCCCAAAATAAAATATTTTTAAGGTGTCTAGATTAAAAGATCATTTTCCCTCCCTAACTCATTCCCATCAAACCGTCTTTTCTGATTTCTTACTTACCATTGTCAGAGATGTCTAAGCTGGTGATATTGTGGATTTCAGCAATGCAGCCTTCTAAGACTTGAGCACCTCCTGACCTCAGCTGGAGAAACACAAACACAACGTCAGAGCTTCACCCTGGTGGCAGTGTCACCAAGATATGAAAAACAGGTGAGACTCAGAATAAACTTAGCATTGAACAAAAACCAAAAGCTTGTCCACCTCCAAAAACCTAGTGTCAGAGAGCCAGTTACTAGTCATTGTGGGTGCTTCTTCTACTACAGGAACCAATGGTAAATCAATAGAGAAGAAAAGGGAGGAAGATCCGGGAGACCAACCAGCCCCTCCAGCAGCACAGTGAACATCAACAAACAAGAACTTGACTCCTGAAAACAATCAAATCCCTTTGGTGCACAGGTTTATTTGATTGATGTTTATTTTTGGTTTAAAAAAAAACCATACACACACCCCTCCCAATAGCAGCAAAACCACCAAGGAGACAGCGAAGACTTTCTTGGAACATCAGCCACCACAGAAGGAACCATTCCTAACTTTCCTTCAGATATGTGAATGTGTGGAGGGAGGAAGGGCACGCTCTATTACAGTTCACAACTGAAAACAGCTACAAAACCACTTGTGTAAGCTCTTGGAGCCACAGAAGAGCTATACAGCAGATTAACTGAAAACGTTATTACGATTGGTTTCTAGCAAAACAGGCGCTGAATTATTTACTCATCACATCTCCCTTCCTGATCCATCTTAGAGAAAAAGACAACTTGAAAAAACCAATACTTTCCCTTTTTTGTAGCAGTCACAATACCTTTTTTGCTTTCCATTGAGCAAATATTTGTAGAGTCCTCCCCTATACATTCTGCATTATCTACATTATCTCTCAATTATCCACAATACCTAACAAGGTGCAAATGCTACAGAGATATTTGTTATGCTGTATTTATGGAGTAATAAAAAAGTCTGGATATGTTCAGTATATACAGTCAGTTGCACCCACAGATGTAGAACCCAGGAACATAGAGGGCAGACTGCACTGGCTTTTTTCTTGGAAACGCTCAGCTTTACCCAATTGCCCCATCCAACACAGCTCATCAGTGCCATTTCTGGACATTCCCTACCACCCAGCTGGTCAACGTGTGGTCTGCAGGCTGCTGCCATACTACAAGCACCTGGTTACTGGTCTGTGGTGGGCAACTACAGAAACTATGTACAAACAGGTTTCAGACATCTTTGTAGCAATATTTTGTTCTGTCGCATCTCAATACAAACTGAAGGCTTAAATTTTTTTGTCTAAGTTTTTCTAATTTTGGTTAACAGTAGATTGAAAACTTCAAAATCAAAGCAGCAACAACAAAATCAAAACACAAAGAAACAAGTTCTTCACCCAGTATGGATTTTAGGAACACTGGTAAGGCCACAGCTCATCAGCACTTGCGGAAGTAAATGTGTAAGTGGCAGTGTCAAAGTGAAAGCAACAACTCATTTCACAAACTCTTCAAAAAATTACTCATTTTCAAAGCAATGCTTTTGAGAATTTGAACAGGAGTGCAAAAGTCTTTACAATTATTTGTCAATAGTGATTTCTTTGTTGAGAAATTAAATTTTCACAAGAAAATCTCTATGTTCTCCCTCCGTATCACACTGTTAAAATATTCTATTTCTGGAAATGAAAAAATGTAACATGTAAATGTCCCAAGTGTGTTCATTCTGTGAGCATTCTTTATGAATAATACCTACAGGATAAACACATAAAACATTTTACAATGCTTGAATCAAGTATTTATAGTATATCCCAATTTATTGACTTGCAAAGTACTTACACAATGGCCAAGCTAAGGAAAGCCCAAGGAGAAAAAACAAAACACATTACCAGTAGTAAATAGAACAGAAACAGAGAAGTAGCTGAAATCTCAATTAATACACAATACAACAAGCAGAGAGCCAGGGAAAACACTTATTACTTAAACTGTCTCCTAAAACTAAAACCCAAAATTTAAATAAGAATGGTTTCCTGTTACCAAGAACATTCAACCGAACTCATAGCTTAATAGATGCCTAAAATTCTCAAAAAGCTAAACCTTTCCCAAAATAGTAAAAGCTTTTCTGTGACTGTACATAAAAATCCTTTTAAATGAATTTGCATAATTAGCGGCTGTATCTGCATGTGTGCATGTAAAGCTGGTTTACAAAATTACCCTCATTCGGATCCCACACATTAGCATTATTTAAAAGAAAGCAAGACCAAACAGAAGTAAATGGAACTAAAGCATAAAGCACTTTGAAACATTAAAAATAAAATGCTTCCTTCAAGAGAAGAAATCTGGCCTACTTCAGGTATTATAATTCTAAGTTATGTCCAATATTCAAATATCATATCTATATATCTATAGCTATATTGAATCTACAAGAAACCATATATCTATGAAACTACAGCTATAGCTAATATTAAAATCCCAAAACAGGGCCAGGAAAACCAAAATTTAAATCCAGAGAGTAATTTTAATAACTCACTTTCCTTCCCCAAGACCATCTGTAATTTACAAAGATGTGGCAAAAAATCATAAAATTAAATATAAAATTATCGGGGTCTTTTTTTCCATAAGGGCTTCTAATTTTAGTTTAAAAAAAAAAATTCTTAGCTTAGGAAATTTTTCAATTTAAAACCAGACAGTACATACAGGATTCTTTCTGTGAGGACAGAAAAATGACTAGAGAACATTTAATTCAAAATGTCCAACTTCTCTCAGAGTTTGAGGCCACACAGCAACCTAGCCTCTGAGCTATCTACAAAAACAGTAATTTCCAAGATGTGAATAGTTGCATGTAAGCTGTTGCTTCCTAGCTGTCCTGTATGTGAAGCATTTGCACCTTTCAATTTTATGCCTGGCATGACAGGACAGTGACAGGTAAGATACTCATTCTCAAGGCCCCTGAATAGACCTGCCTGGAAAAAAACTTATCTACCAGCTGCAATGTCCTACTCATTACACATGTTAATATTGAGTACTCTTCATTCTGCTCATCATCAATTTCAATGAATTATGGAATAATCATAGAACACTTTCTCCTTAAAGGAACTAACACCCACATCCACACTTGCAACTGATCTTCAGCTATAATTAGGCTTTGCCTCTTCTTTGAAGTATCAGATGTTTTTCCCTCCCTGGGAAAGAGACTAAACCTGGAGAATTCAGTGCCAACACACCATCTTGAAATATATATTAAAAAACAAACACACAATAAAACAGCATCCTAGATTCCCTGCCTTGCTCTAGTAGGCAAGTATACCGGGAGAAAACATTATCATTTTTTTTTTAATTTTTGGAGTACATGTTGAAACTTGTAACATGGCTTGAAAAACATCCTGAAATGTCTCTTGACACCAGGCTCACAAACAAGATCAGAAAAGCATGAAGTTAGTGTTTGTTCCAGCTCAAAATTCATAGAAAATCCTAAACACACAACTGTCCTTCTGTAATTTTAGACTTGTCAGTTTCTAGATCTTTCGCAGAATGTTAATGTTCAGTCCTCAGTGTTGGGCTGATGCTGGTGTTTTGTCAGAAGGTAAGGGAAACACAAAACTAAGTATGACACAAATCCTGCCCTCCAGAAAATTGCAATCTGGCTGGCAGAACACACAGCAGCAAATTTAATAACCATGCAATGCACAAAGAAGCGCATCACTGTCACCCAGGGTTAGACAATCAGAAAACAACAAGATCATAAAAGCAAAAACAGGGAAGAAAGTCAGCAGCCAGGCATGAGAGCAAGAAGAGCAAACAGCCTTTTGACATATCCCAGTTACACCAAGAACCACTTTTCAAAGAAGAGCTCCTCTGTCCTCATCACAATCCACCCGGGGAAGGCACTTCATGCTATCTCCATTTTCAAGTGCAGAAACTAGGATTCTAATGCCAATTAATTGCACGACCTGAGTCTCAGACACGTATGATTACACAAGACACAGGGTTTGAGCTGATTCCCCCCAGAGAGGAGGCCTGGTGGATTCAGCAGTATTCCTGGAGGACAGAAGAAAGGGCATGAGAGCCCATAAGCAGGGATGAGGAGGTATCCACTACAACTTCCCCTCTGACCGCAGATGGGACTTGGCACCTTGGGTCAGGTGGAATTCTGAATTGGTATTTGCACCTGGGTATTTTCTTACTAATTTCTTACTAACCTAAAAGTTTTAAGACAGTAAATGTTTGCATACTGGCTAAACAATAGATGGTTTTAGTCTCAATTCTTGTCAAAGTTCTCCCTGGAAGGAGTGTTTACAACTGCTTTAACTTCAACAGGTTTTTAACATTCCTGCTTTAAATGAGAATATTTTTTTTAAAAAAATTTAACAACCAGACAGCCATTTTTTCACACTCGACAAATTCAAGTTGGACTATATATACTCATTCCCTGCAACTTACGCCATATGTTCATCTTAATGAAGATAAAACTACCTTATAGGTCAGTATCTCAAGGCCTGATCATAAAACATTTGGGCAACGTACACTAAGAAGGGTAGAGGGGGAACAGAATTCATTAAAAACACACCGGGATGCTTTCTGAATGATGCTCTGAAGCAGTCCGTAGGTAAAATACTGAACATCTGAAACTTGTAGAACGGATGTTTTTTTCTGCTTCATTTACACACAGTGGAATCACAGTATCACAGTGTTTTCCCAAGAGAAAGGCAAAACAATTCTGAGGCTATTATCTATTTCAGAGCATAAGGGTACGCTTACCTCACAGCTGCTGAGGTCAAGAGAAACCCCCTTCAGACTATGATTACAAGCCAGGCCCAACAGCAACGCTCTGAGGGGAAGAAATACACACATTACAGACAAATTCTGCATGGTACATCAAAAAAACCGAACAAAAAAGTCAGCATGATAGAGACAGCCCTGAAAAAGAATGCTTTCTGAATAACAGGCCAAATACCAAGTGGTCTCTCCTTCTTCAAAATGCCAGTTGCATTTCTTCCATCCCTTAATGGTGAGAAAATGCTTGGTGATATTCTGCCTGACTGGCAGCAAGTTCATCACAAATATAAAACTTGGCAGTATTGCTGTTCCTGTGCAAACAAGCCAACGGCACACCAAACTAAGGTCACCCCCGATAAATTCCCACCTGCATCTGCTTCTGAAGAGTTCTGATAGTACTGACATCTTTATTCAGCAACTCACCTAACAGTGGCAAAGGAAAAACTGGTTTTTCCTTAGAAATACCAGTGAGGAAAGCACTCCAAGGCATTCTTCTAGATGGGTTTTTTTGAAAGGAACTACACAGCTGGGTGCAAGGGATGAGAAGGCTTCCAGCTTCACAGATGCCTCATCTGCACATCAAAAAATCTAGACTACTCACTGAGACATCAGATCTAGGAAATCATTTTTAGAAGTGAATCCCATAAAGTCCAACACTATCAAGTAATATTGAAACAAAAAGTCACACACACACACACACACACACACACACACACACACACACACACACACACACACACACATTAAATGACCCTTAATGGACAAAAATTCTGCAATGGGTCATGGCAGGAATATGGAGATGAGCACAGCTCCTGCTACCAGGTCCAGGAAATAAATGCATGTACAAACATCTACAGCACAGCACAACCTGAGAAGTGGGACCCAGCACTTGTCCTCAGGCAAAAGGACCTCCACTCAGCACACCCTGGAAGGAATCTGTTTGGGAGTGAGGGAGGAAGGGAATCATCTCCTGCTGGAATCGGACTGAGAAACAGCTCCAGCAGGAGGCAAGGTGCTCAGATGCTTCAGCAAAGAAACCCTGGCAGTGAGGGGGCTGCCAGTGAGCACCTGACTTGGATTTTTAAAATCCAGCTCTCAAGACTTCTATTCTATCCAACTCTCAAGACTTCTATTCTAAAAGCCATAGACAGTTGCTCCTTGGCTGTGTTACCAATAATTAGGTGCCCCAAACACACCACTTTTTATGTGCATGTCAGGTTCCCCTCAGCAAAACCAGGGCTAGTACATTGCCAAAGAGGTTCCTTTTTTTTTTCCTCATATACAATGAGTTTTTTGGACTTAGTCACAAATCACAACATCGCTTTTCATGAGGTTTAGGCAGAAAGAAAATGTGTCCTGCCTTTTATACAGGTGGAAAAAGGCCAAGGAAACAAATGCAAAAAAAAAAGTTTAAATATAGAAGGTCAAAAATTCAGAAGCAAGGACTCATGAGACCAGTAAATATAACTAGCCCAGAGAAATGGTCCTTTGTGAAATGAAACAAAACAGAACTCCAATAAAGCACAGTAAGCAGTGAGAGGAAATACAGCAACAACGTATGCTGCTCATTTGAACCCTGTTATGGCAACATGGTTCTAAGAATTATTCTCTCAATGATTACTTCAAAATTGGCTAAGAGAAGAATTTCTATTTAATGTCCCTTTCAGTAGACACATGACACCAGTTACAATTTTGTAGCTGCACCTTTAGGGGCTCCACTAAAAACACTTAGCCTGGAAATGGGCATGGGTCCCAGCAGGCTAAGTTGCTGTTCAAGAGAACTGTGCCCCCTTCAGGAAGGCCAGTTCAAGTCCCAGTTATTCTAATTGCAGGGAGGCAGTAGAGGATGGCTCCAATACTTGGCATCTTGCCACTCACATGGAGGACTGGAATTGAGTTCCGGGCTCCTGACTTTGGCCTGTTGTGGCTATTTGGATTGTGAAGCAGCAGACTGAAGGTCTGTGTTCTCTCCTTCCCTCACTCCCTGTCTTGCCTGTCACTCTTTCAGGTAAACAAAAGTAAATAAATATTAAAAAAAAAAAAAAAAGAGAATCAGGGAGATGAGTTGGGGAACAGGGATTCCGTACAAAGAGAAAAAAAGGTGGACTTTAGGATGAAAGAAGAAGGGGGAGGAAACATGAGAAAACAAGGCTAGGCACCTAACGGACCTCACTACACTCCAGGGATACTGGAGCAGAGCGCCAGCGTGGGGTCCCATAGAGGCATGCAGATGTCCAGAAACAAGGACGAAATAGCCATGTTCCTTAAAGCACCTTGAAATATTTTAACCCGGATAGAAACAACTCCATCAGCACTCAAAAAAAAAAAAAAAAAGAAAAGAAAAAAGAAAAAAGAAAAGAGAAAAGCATTACTACAAAGGAAGCAGTTATGTCCTTTGTCCTGCTTTCCAACATTGTTATGTATGAACTTAAGATGTTACTCTCAAAACAAACTGTCTCTTGTCCTTAGTTTTGGTGGCTACTGACCCCAAACTCTTCAAGAATCGGGATTTCCCCTGTGATGCATGGGGTGCAACAGCAGGTGGGAGCAGTTGGGGCACCCACAACTGCCACTGAGAGCTGTGCACACTTCTGTATACTTACTTTAACCCCCATAGTTGTCACTCCATTTCCTTGGGAAGCTCTCCGCATTCACACTTCTGCTCTTCCCTCTTCACAGACGGTAAGCCCAAGAGCACACCCTAGTTACACAGTCAATCTCTATTGTAAAGCCTGTTTCCCAAGCATCACCAAACTCAACCTGTACCACTGATGTAGAGCAAGTGACAGCTTCTTTGAGCCTCAATTCCCTCAACTGTGAAATGGGAATGATGATTCCAGCAGCCCACAATGACAGTGTCATCACAGGTACCAGTCCTTGCAGCAGCACAGAGTTCAATGTTCAACTCCAGGTCACTCTTTCCAAGTTTCCTTTTTCAGCTTCTCTCAACAAGGTACACTGGAGTGACACTATTTTACAAAATCGTTTCAAACTTATATCACAGTCAATGTACACCCAGAATTTGGCATACAGACTCTCCAGCCATGAGCCATGAAGCCCATTTCCTTACATTAAAATTCATCCTGAATAAAACAGAGTTGAGGAAACCATAGATTCAACATCATGGCAGATTCACATACATAACAGGTCACAAGATTTAAACTATCACAACTTTAAAGCACAAGCGTCTGTGTAAAAGTACAGTAGATGCAGTGTGGCTTTGGTGAGCCATAGAGAATATTATCAACTATGTAAGTCATGAAGAATTTACTCTGTGCTACACAGGGCTCAACAGATTAAAACTATAGACCTATCACTAAAACCACCTCCCCAAACAAGCCCGTACACCATGAGGACAGGGTAGTGGTTGATTTTAGTGCTTGCACACTGTGAACGGTCAATGGAAACCCACTCACTGAATGAGAATATGAGTTAAACCACATTTTAAAACAAGCCCCACACTCTTTAGGATATTGATTTCTTAAATATTACAACGGCATTTATAATTTTCTACAAGCAGTCAAATCATGAGGCTTTCATTATTCACAGCTGCTACACATAGAGGCTTAAAAAAAATGCTGACCATAGCACCAGACTTTATTTTAGCATTTAGTTGGTTCTACAGTTTTTAAAAAGTATCCATTGGTGTAGTACTGTGAAACTACAAGAACTTCACATTTCTCAAAATTAAAAAAAAAAAAGGGAAGGAAAAGAGGAGAAAAAGAAGGCAGTTGACAAATCATACGATTAATTTTCTAGTTAAAAGAAAAACAGACACTGATTTTAATATTTCAAATGAGTTATGAAAAAAATGCTGATTTACACATTAGCTGAGAAAAGGAGAAATCTGTGTGTAAAACAGAGCACAAATCTGCCAATTCTCAGAACCAGGACAACTTCATACAACCTTGGATTCTTTCTGGCAATAGTATTTACATAATAATTATTCTGAAACCACAATTTAACTAAAAAAAGAGCATGACTATGACTGTTAGTAAAAATACTTAGAATAAGCATTAAAAACACACACATGCCTAAAATGGACTGAAGAAAAGGTTAATACAAAGGCAACAGTAACTGGATCACAAATTCAGCAGCTAAGTGGTTGCTACCAAGATCACAAGCCAAGGGGAACTTTTCCCACAGAAGATGCAATAATGCCACACAGTAAAATATACTTTAAAAAGCTGTGCCCCAGAGTACAAGGAAATTCTCATTTGCCTTTGCAGTATCTATATCACGCATGCTTTAAAAGCTCTAAATAGATGAACCACTCACTTTAAGGGCTCAGGAGACAGTTTTGTGCCTGAAAGGTTGATGTGCACCAAAGCCAGAGAACTGCTAAAAAACTGCTTGAAAGATGGGGGTACTTCTTTTCCTTTCCTGAAAACACAAGAGTCACAGAAACAGTTACAGGTCTGTCAAACATAATCACTGCTTATTCACATGGTTGTGAAGTAATCCAGGAGTCAGTCAACTTTCCATGAGAGAATGAACACACATGCCAGACACTAGATCGAACATACAGTTAAAGGCAAACAGGTTTAGACAAATCATTTGAGTCAAACAAACAATGCATTCTCATCCTTTGTAGTTAAGAAACATTATGTTTAACCTCTCCATCCATAGCAAATCCCATGTTTAGAGTTTCAAAGATATGTATTTCTCATCAATGGCAAGCTTGGCCGTGTCAGGCTCAGCATCTCAATGGATGTGATGTGTGTGGCTTCCAGATGGCAGCTTTACAAGCTAACTTCTGCACTGTCCCAATCTCTTCCTCTGTTCCCTCACAGAAGAAGGCCACTAGAAACACATCACATGACTGCTATTACTGAAGTGCCTGGGGAGGCACTGGCAGGGGTGGGAGCTGAGAGGGTCAGGGCGATGTTATAGCTCAGCAACCTCACCTATCCTGACACTTTAAATCATCTATGAACAAAAGTAAGAACAGCCTGGCTAACAACCCACGCCCCATTGTAAATGCAGCCATCATCTCAGCATCATTACTAGGGGTTTCCTATGAATGTATCTTGGTATTAACAGAATGCAGACTTGGTATTAACAGTTTAATCACAACCTTTCAACTGGAAGACAAGGCAATCTGTTAGCATAATTCTGCTCAGCAAGCTGAACAGCTCTTCTGATGACAGGTCATCACAGAATCCACAGTACTGTGAACTCAGGGAGCTGATGCTTCCTGCTCTATGCTGCCATTTCAAAACTCAGAGCCACGGCTGATTACAACTTACCCAAACCATTGATCCCTAAGCTGCCTTCAGGCACATGAGTTCTTTGGATGGGCTTAATTCACGCCTTCGAATACCCCTCAAAATGCAGTATCCTGGAAAACTGCCCACTTTGATGCTCTTCCACCTTATTCTGCTCTAAGGTGCTTATTGTATATATATATATATACACACACACACAACACTGAAGTAAATATACAAAATACTTTAAAAATATGTTAATTCTGCAGTCAGGTACAATTCTGAAACAAAGCATGCTACAAAACTGAATTCTGGCCCCCCAAAATTAACAGGGACATTCTTAAATAAATAAAGCTTTTAAAAAGTTAACTACTGGGGGTCCTAGCACGACAGCCTACTGTCTAAATCCTTGCTTTGCATCTGTCAGGATCCCACAAGTTTTGCATCCTGGCTGCTCCACTTCCCATCCAGCTCCATGCTTATGGCCTGGGAAAAGTAGCAAAGGACAGCCCAAAGCCTTGGGACCCTGCACCCATGAAGGAGACCTAGAAGAAGCTCCTGGCTCGTGGCTTTGGATCGACTCAGCTCAGGCCATTGCAGCCACTTGTGGAGTTAACCAGAGGACAGAAGCTCTTTCTGTCTGTCTCTCCTTCTGTATATCTGCCTCTCCAATTAAAAATACAATACATCTTCAAAAGAAAAAAAAAGTTGATTACTGGGGCTGGTGCAATGGTTCAACTGGCTAATCCTCCACCTTGCAGTGCTGACATGCCATATGGGCACCAATTCATGTCACAGCTGCTCCACTTCCCATCCAGCTCCATGTTTGCAGCCTGGAAAAGCAGCAGAGGATGGCCCAAAGCCTTGGGACTCTGCATCTGCATGGGAGACCAGAGGAGGTGCCAGGCTCTCAACTTCAGATCAGCTTAGCTACAGCCATTGAGGTTATGTGAACCAGTGGATACAATATCTTTCTGTTTTTCCTTCTCTCTGTAAATCTGCATTTACAATAAAAAAATAAATAAAGCTTTTAAAAAAGCATACTGACAACGCTGATACTATTTCTAATATCAGACAATAATCCATGTTATCATAGAGAATATAATGTCTAAAGTATTATTTTACAACTGTGGCCCTGAGTATAAGTCCTAGGTGTTGAACTATATTAACATATGAGCAGGCACCAAAATCCCACACCTAAGAAACAGATATTTTTCCAAATTCAGTTACTTTCTTTTTATTCAGAGTTGGCACTCTCCATGAATCCTTGCTGCATCTAATCTACTACCTTATTTTACAAACATTTATGTCAGGAGGTGGAAGTGAGACACTTAAATTGGTCTTTGGTTTCCTCTAACAATTAAAATGCATGAGCTTTGGGTTAACTATTCTCCCTGCTCTCAGAAGTAATTACTATTTACTTACAAGTGCATCATTAAGAAACACCTTCAGGAGTCTCTAAAAGGTTTAACTTTATTAAGAAAAGGTACCTATCCATACATGAGAAATACTATATAATTTTATGGTTCACATAAGTGCTATGGAGGCAAAGAACAATGATCTGTAGTTCCAGCTCCTGCTAATGTGTCTTGGAAAGCAGCAAAAGTTGACTTCAATGTCAACCCCCGCTACCCACACGGGAGACCTTGACAGAGTTCTAAACTCCTGGCTTTGGACTGATCCAGGCCCAGCTATTATAGCTATTTGGGGAGTAAATTAGCAGATTAAAAGTGTGTGTGTGTGTGTGTGTGTGTGTGTGTGGCCCTATCCCTCTGTAATTCTGACATTCAAGTGAATTAGCAAATCATTTCAAAATCAATAGATAAATATAACAAAGCCTGCATATGAGATAATGGTTTAAGGCTATCTTCTTTCCTAGCCTTCACCCTTGGTCCCTCCTCTGATTATCACTACAGCTTTCCCTTCCAGACACTCCCACATGACACTGACAGCAGGAGCAAATCCCTACCGGTGAGAGAAGACGACTCTGGAGAGATTGAGAACAGCTAAATATTGAAGGCATCCACGGAGAAGAGCTCCACAGACCTGAAGAAGAAATAAGGTGCTCTTATTTTCAACCATCTGTAAGTCCAGGACACTATTTCATTAGAGAGAACGGGTCTGTATCTCCCCTCCCCCCATCACCACTGTTCTTTTCCAGGGGAAAAGAATTACCATGTCCAGGGAACATTCCGTGTTGGATAAATCCAGATGAGTGATGGCATTTGGCTGAGCCAAAAAATTATACATGTGCTTGAAGTGAAAAACAAAAAAAGTAAAGGTTAAGGTCTAGAAAAGCACATACTAACATACAGCACAACTTGATGTTCTTAAAAGGTGCTCCCCAAATTCCCCAGGGTCATTCTCTGCTCTTCCAAGGAATAAGTCGAGTTCTCTTTCATCCTATTACCTCCCGCAAGAGCAAAATTCCTAGGAATTTTTGTCTGATTTTTTAAAAAAATGTCAAATGGACTCTCAACTACCAAATCCTCTGTTACACATGACTTAGTTTTCCTGATTAACTCAATTTTTATTACTCCACTTTAGCACTGTGCTAATTAATTTTGGCTGCTAAGATTGAAATACCACCTGAATTGCAATCACTCTATCAAAATGCTAATCACTTTCCAAGAAGAAACCAATTTGAATTTGGATCACAGGATGGTCTCAGGCTATATACTTCTGCCCAACAAAGTGGGTTTTGTATCATTAGTTTACCTACAAAAATCTAACACTAAATGACCAGACAGCACAATGGCAAGTATCTTTGGGAAAAAAGACAACTCACACAGACAAAGCTTCTTAGGTTTAGGGGGTGGGGGGATCAACAATGCCCCAACTGTCCCACACCCTCTCCATGTGATGGCCACCAAAACAGTAACAGTTCCTTTGTGTTCTTTGACTACCCTAGGTGAGAAGCAAGTGTCAGAGGCCAGCCATAACCAAGCGCAAGCCCTCAGCCATAGAGCGAACCACCTAAATTCTCACCCTGCCAGATGTCAAGAGACACAGCAAACACAAACAAGTTTATCCTGAGATTGTATCAGTCCTTGGACAGCACTAAGTGTGGGATTTGGATTACATAAGACCTCAAAAAAATCGTATCATGAAATTTACAACAGAAAAAAAAAAATCCCCTGCAGCCAAAAACACAGGATGCATTTTATTATTTTCAAAAGATTCTGATTCATTTTGCCCTCACCACAGACAAATACTCCTCAGTGCTCACCGACTGGCACCAGCTTGGTCTGGTTTTGCTTTCAAACCTGCAGCTGGGGGAGCTCTGATCACCCAAAGCAGTGACCAAAGATCCTCCCTGGCCAGCAAGCCCCTGCATGGGCTGCAGGACTGCTAGACACTCAGCCTACCCAGGGCCAGATGCACCCCTCACAGCTCTCACCACTTCATTCTCCTCTCCCCAGCGTAAGTGGGACAAGACAACTCTGGCCAGAAGAGAAATAGAGCTATTTTGTTGTCTTAGGGGACTAATTTCAGCTAAGGTTCATTTAATGTTTTCTCTTCTTTCATACTCTTCTTCTATGATCTATCCCACTGTAATGCACTGGTGGCTTCACATCAAACTCTGTCATCTTGGGAGGGAGCAGATTTATAAAGGTGACAACTTAAGTTGGAAAATGCATCAGAGAGGATTACGATGAAGCACTGAAGAAATTTCATGTAAATGATCTCAAGTATGAAGGGGGGGAGGTAAGAAAGCATATAAAATGCCTTAATTTATACATACTGGTGAAGTGAAACATGAATAATGAGACTGATTTTCACATTGTTTCTCACTCCTAAACAATGGAACGCAAAAGAAGAACATCCAAAGAATTCCACTGGCCATGGACCTTTTTTTCAAGATTTATTTTTATTGAAAGGCAGATATACAGAGAGAGAAAATCTTCCATTTGCAGATTCATTTCCCAAGCTGCTGGTATGGCTGGAGCTCAGCGAATCTGAAGCCAGGGGCCTCTTTCAGGTCTCTCACATGGCTGCAGAGTTCCAAGGCTTTGGGCCATCTTGGACTGCTTTTCCAGGCCACAAACGGGAAGGTGGATGGGAAGCAGGGCCAATGGGAGTAGAACTGGTGTCCATATGGGATCCCGGCAGATGCAACGTGAGGACTTCAGCTGCTAGGTTACCGTGCCAGGCCCAACCCTGTCTTTAAGCAGGATTTCTTCCCAATTCTATCATGGTAGTAAGGCCAATGTTGTGGGATAATGGGACAGAGCTGCCTCAGCTGCTCTATTTATCATACAGCTCCTTGTTAACGCACCTGGGAAAGCAGCAGAAGATGGTCCAAACCCTTGGGTCCCTGCACCTGTGTGGGAGACTCAGCTGAAGCGCCTAACTTCAGCCCAACCCAACCCCAGCTTTTGCAACCATTTGGGAAACAAACCAACAGAGCTAAGTGAGCCATTCTTTACCTGAAGCAGTGAGCTCACTCCTAACTCACTGTGTCAATAGTTTGTAAACAATTAGAAGATTGACTTAGTTGCATTTGGAAAACCTTGTCATAACTGAAGAGGAACATTTCACCTTCACACTCAAACAGTAAACAAAGAATGGGCCAAGGTTAATCCTACTTTGCTCACATGCTACATCAGGAGCGGAGTTTTTTCCAATAACATTCTTAAATAACCACACACACACCACACTTCTCAACAATATTATTTACTGGTGAAAGTGTTCAATTTATGCCACCAGACTTTCTTATAATGTAATTGTAACAGGTGAGGCAATATTGCAAAATAAAGGGAAAAATTCCTTCACAAAAATATGTCCAAAATGATTTGAACCTGAGCATAATTAGATGGGGGAAAAAAAAAAACCTCTGGAAGCTTTCATCAAAACCTTTCACAAGCTTAAAACGACAGGTTGAATACAGGGACATAATTCAGGTTTAGAAATCATTTCAGGCTTATAAACTATACTTCTGGGACAATGAAAGTAAGGGAAGGAAAACTTACCGAGAGGTCGTCTCCGCGAAGGATGTTCCCTGAGAGGTCTAGATGGGTGAGGGTGGAGGCAGTCAGAGGGTTGGCACTGAGTGACTGAGAAAGGCTATTCACCCCTGCAACAGTAAGAACATCAGGCTCAGTTCGCACTCCAGGAAACAAAATGAGGTCTGAGCTTCTGCAAATGGCCCTGCAGTCCCATCAAATTGTAAAACTGATGTTAACCACAGGTGCCATCCACATACAATGACTTCTTTTGACCTCCCCTCAGGAAGACCCAATTACTCGCAGACGTGAGCAGCTTACTGAATCCTAGAGAGCAACGGACTCAGCACCACCATGCTCCATGCCTTTGTATGTGTGCAGGAGTGAGAAGGGTTGTGCACTCCTGTCTCAGAGTGATGCGAGACTCTCTTTAGCCATTTCTGTCTATCTCCTAATCCTGCCTGGTGATGCCTGACCTAATGTAAAGTATTTGAATGTTGTCTGGGAAAAATCTGAGAACTAAGCTTATTTAATACGTTGAGGTGGTAACAAAATATGCTGTTTGACTAAAACGTATCACACTGTAGGCAAAGTCAGAACTAAAATGAATCTTACAAAGACTGAGATGGCCTGAACACAAGATGAGAAGGGAAAACTTCTACAGCCAGCATTGTGGAACAGGTGGTTGAGCCATTGCCCATGACACTGGCATCCAGAAGAGCACCAGTTTGAGTCCTGGCTGCTCCATTTCTGACCAAGCTCCCTGGGACAGCGATGTAAAATTGCTCAAGTGGAGGCTCCACCATCCACATGGGACACCTGGATGGAATTCTAATCTCCTGGCGTTGACCTTGCCCAGACCGGCTTGCTATTACCATCTGGGAAATAAACTAGTGAATGAAGTTCTCTCTCCCATTCTTTCTGTAACTCTGCCTTTCAAATACATAAAACTTTTTGCAAGGAAGACTTCTAGCCAACACCGTATAAGGGGAATAGCCAGCCCTATTAACCCTTAAAATCACTTGACTTGGCCCCACAGATGCAAATGCAAATGAGAGGTGAAATCTCACAACTCTACAGCAAGTTAATTAAGTTGATAATCTTCCACTGGCTGCACGCAGTATTATACATATCCAAATGGCTCTTAAGAGGAAAAGGTTCCCCATCCTATTTTATATTCCTTGACATATATAATATGAATAGCTCAGGTTAAAGGGAACAGAACTGAACTGACAAGTAGTGCCTCAAAAAATAAAGCAAGAAAACATGAGGCCAGCAAGACTGCTCTGTGTAGGGACAGCCAGGTTCTACTGTAAGAGGGCAATGGTCATTGCTGAAGGTCTTGCAGAAGGAGAAATTGTACCCAGTCACTCGGCACAGAGAGTCTCTGGTTTCTGAGGTATGTCATCATCCAATAGGGCCAAGAGTCCGTGACCTTGTCAGAATTCACTACACTCCCAAAAGCACTGATGAGGACTCCCAGGATGACAGGCACATGGGACACAGGATGGCTCTTGGTGTTTCTATAGCAAGTCCACAGCTATCATCAATGTTAGAAACACTTCGGCTTATAAAACAGGCAGACTTTGTCAACTATTTGCATCTCATTTCCTAGTAATATTCTTTTTTAGACATCTCAGCCTGTTTCCATCACTTCAGAAAAAGAAGAATGTCTTTTGTTTCCTTCCCAGGCAGCCTTTCTTAAATGAGGGGTAGGGGTAATCTTGCGAAAAGAGCCAGGTCTGGTCACAGCAGCTGGCTCCAATAAGAGCACAAGGGAAGAAATGCACTGAGGGCCACAGATGCAGCCCACACGGGCACAGGTCCCCATGACAAATACACGATGCACAGTGAGGGGGTCCCTGTTCTACATTCCAGCTTCGATCTCACAGAATGCCTGACAAGACCATAGAGCCATTTCTCCAGGAAGAATGCCCATGTGACTTTGCAGAAAAAGCAGACGGCAACTTTGGCTGGAGAACACTTCAGCTGACTACAAGGAGGAACTTCCTGGATGTCAATTCAACATTAAGTGCTTACGATTCAGTAAATTGTGGAAGATGTCTGAGAACCTCATTATTTGCCTTCCAGAAGTACAAAAGCCACCAAGGAAAAAATCAATTAGACTTTCGGATGAGAAATCAATATTAATAGGAAACATCTTTTAATTTCCACTAAAACTGTGTTGGCAACCTACTGTCAACCGGGTAGGCACTGCTGAAACCCAGAGACATCATCACTCACCTGCTAGGGACCAATTTGGAGGCATTCAGGCAGGAAAATGCAGTTGGCCCTCCTTATCTGTGGGATCCAAATCTGTAGACTGAGCCAACCGCGAACAAAAATACCAACACCACACTGTCATCAGTATAGACTTTTTTCTTGTCACTATTCCATAAACTACATAATGTAACAGCCACTTACACAGCATTTGCATTGTATCAGTTACTGCAAGCCATGTTTAAAGAATATAGAAGCGGACAGGCATTTAGCTACTAACCCTAGCTTCCTGCAAAGACTCAAGTGGAAAGGTTCCTGCTTCCCACAGAGGAGTTCCCGGCCTCTGGTTTCTGGTCCCTGACATTTGTAGACAGTTGGGGAATGAACCAGTGGTTAGGAGCTCTCTCAGTTTATCTCTGTCTACACATGTCTATGTCTCTCAAGTAAATTTTTAAAAAATTTCCATGCATATAAAAGGTTTGATATGCAAAATTCTACCAGTGTATGTAAGGAACCCAAGTACCCGCAGATTTCATTGTCCAAAAGGGATTGGTCCTAGAAACACCCTCCCACGGAAAGTAAGCCACAACTGTAACTCATATCCAGGGAGACAAGTGTTACTAATGAGGCAAGGAAGAAGACGTGATGAACCACGCTGGACAAAAGAAGCCTGCAATAGCCTACAGTAGAGGTGAATTTCCAGAAGTTATTGCCTGTGATGGCTTAAATAAACAACTTCCTTTTGCCTATCCTGTCATTAGTATTAATCTGATTTTTTCAATGGAACAATTAAGTAAAAAACACATTCAAAATACCAGGCACTCATCCCAAAAATGATTTATAAAATCACATCCTTAGTGAAAAATAACAAATACAATACATAAATTCCAAAATTAGAAGGCCAAATTATCCTAATAGCAAAATGTCCCTTGATGAACACGGGTGCTGGGCAGCTAGCCAACATCTGAATAGATTCTGAAGAGGAGTGCGTTATCAGTGCAGCTTCATGTTCCTGATGCAAAGGATTTTGTCCCCACTGCCTCAGCCCATGGTTCCTGAAAGCCTGTGCAAATGAGCTCACTAATGCAGGAAAATAAGACTGTTACAACCCAAAACTCAACACACGTATCTACATGTCACTCTCACTTCTGGCCATTCCGAGATCGTCGCCACACTTCCCATTGATTGCTGAAGTGGTTACAGCTGGAGAAAGGTGGCACCAGATGGCCCTGTCTTGACATCATCTGCCAACCAGCAGGATACTCGCTGGGAACCCAGACAGCAATCAGTGAGCCAACACTGGAGGCAGAGAAAGGGCATTTGGAGGCAGTGGGGACATTATGGGCCATTTAAAAATATATGTATATAAATGTTTTCAAGAACTAGCTAATGTTATTCAAATTCAGTGAAAGCTTAACACAGCAGCAATTTCAATTGAGCTGTTCTGATCTTACAAAACACTGAGATTCTTTGTAAGAGCCTTTGGCAGAATGTGCATCTTAGAAAGCACAGCCTGAAATTCTTCATGTCACATGTTACAAAACAACGACCAGTTCTCAAAACATCTGAGTTAGTGTATACAAGCATATTTTATTGCTAAGAAGAGCTAGCCTAGGGGAAGAGGGGCCTCCTTGGAGCAGGGTCCAGGAAACCTAGAGCTGCATCCATCACATGAATGCGAGGGAGCCTCCCCATTCTCTCCACACCAGCAGACCAGGGCCTCGGTTAGAGGTGGCTCTGGGGCACCTCACAACCACAGCTTGCTCTCCAAAATGCAGACAATCACCATATCATTCTATGCCCTACAGTAATGAGTGAATGAACCAAGATCAACGATCCAGCTCCCAGCTTATATGCCTGGGAAAGTGGAGAAAGATGCCACTCATGCAGGAGACCAGGATGGAACTCCCAGCTCTTGCCTCTCTTTCAAGTAAAGAAATAAATCCTTAACAGAAACAAAAATGGAAAATAGCATACTAATCTAGTAATGATAAGACTGCAAATTGTGTACAAGTCAGGAGGGACCGGGCAACACATATAACAGGAAGCTTTAAAGAGTAGAAATCATTCAGGTTAGCAACGTGCTACAGTAAATTAGCCACTTTCTGTAACACCGGCATCCTGTATGAGCCTGAATTTGAGTCCCATCTGCTCCACTTTTGATTCAGCTCACTGCTAGTGCTACTGGAAAAGTAGACAAAAATGCTTGGGTCCCTTTATCCACATGAGAGACCTGGATGAAGTCCCAGCCTCCTGGCTTCAATCTGGTGCAACCCTGGCCATTGTAACCATATGGGGAGTGAAGCAGTATCTCTTTATGCGCTCTGCCCCCCTTGCTGTGTAGCTGTGCTTTTCAAATAAATATTTAACTCTTTGAAAAGAGTCACACACACATCACACATCCCCTCTGATCTAGCAATTTTTCTGACAGATATTTTCTCCTCCTTCCCTCAAAACTTAAATTGGCAATTAACAACCAAATTCACATTAGTACTATTTGCATTGCTAGTAAATAAGAAGCTATTTAAATGTACAATAACAGTTTTAATAAATTATGGAACATAAATTTCACATCTGGGAATATCATAGAGCCTTCAAAAATGGCCATGTATTTACTGACTAAAACCACACTGGATGCACTTGAACTCACTTAACTTACCATCTGCAATAAAAGTAGATGTTCTTAAGTCTGTCTTATAAATGTGGCAAGTGGGAAGCAAGGCATTATAAAAACTAAGTAGAAAGGTCGGGATTCAACTGTGGGCAATGTGACCTGAGACTTCACTTCTAGATGGAATGCCTCGAGAAAACCGTGCTCAGCTTTCAGAAACAGCAAATATCCACAGAACAAGCAGTGATCCAGCCACTGAGCTAGGTACTGCACAAAGGCACACTGCAACACAGGCCTCAAGAACTGTTCCACTGGCAGGAAAGACAGAGCATTTATCCAAAAGTAAGAGAGCAGTTGATTCTCTTGTAACTCAGGAATAGGAAACACATCTCACTAGAGATGATCACAGACAACAAAAGAAACTGAAGCTTTTCAGGAATATTTGGGATTCGAAGAAACATTTCTCAAGCACCTACAGCAGAGAATGAAGATTCACAAAGGCATGACCTGTGCAGGAAAATTTCTAACACTCTTGTGAAAGTGCTGCTATGGCAAAATGATAACAGAATTGAAGGAAATTTGCTGAGTACCTAGGGAGGGAAAGAAATCAGAGTAGGAGTTGCTGCAGTGGCCTAGCATGCTAAACTTCAGCCTGTTGTACTGGCTGAATTCTGGTGAGCACCTGTTCAAATTCCAGCTGCTTCACTTATATTCCAGCTCTCTGCTGATGGCTTGGAAAAACAATGGAGGATAGCCCAATGCCTTGGGTCCTGCACCTATGTGGGAGATGCAGAAGAAGCTCCTGGCTCCCAGCTTCAGACTGGCACACCCCTGGCCACTGCAGCTATTTAGGGAGTGAACCAGTAAGTAGAAAATATCTCTCTTTCTCTCTGCCTATCTCTGCATAACGTTGACTTTCAAGTAAAATCAACCTTTTTTTTTAAAAAAAACAGAAAGATATCTATTACAAAAAGAAGTAGAAAGAGAAGAAGGAGAAAAGAGTTAAAATAGACACAAGGAGAACAGAAGGCAATTTCCAGAGATAAAAGAAGAGAAGCATGAAGTCACAGTGGAGACCTCCCACTCAGGTCCAACCTTCATCTATAGAGCAGGCAGCCCACCTGCCTGTGGGGAAGCCAACTGGTTTTTCCCAAGAAGCAAGTGCCTCTAAGGATGCAAGGCCTGAGGCCAGAGGCAGCCAGGTGAGTGATCTTTGACGCTATGTTTAGAAAATTCAAGATTTCAGGTGTATTTCAAAACTACTCTCTACTCCAAAAACACTTTTGACCATGTAATGCATTACATAATATCTTTATCTTAAATCTCTGAACATAATACATCTATATTTTTTATTAATTACATTGCATTATGAATACATCTATTTTTAAAACCCAGGCACATAACTAAATAACAATCGAACTATTCAAGACAGCAAGTGCAGCAGAAATATTACAGACACAATGTTAAGTAAATAAGACATACTGTACCTTTAGGTGATAATGAGGTTTTAGACAAATTTAAATGTTTTAATCCCTTGGGGAGTTTGGCAAATTGAATACTTAAAGAGGACACACCTGAGAAAGGAAAAAAGAGACTATTAGAATTTCCAAGTTCCAGAATTGAATCTCACATTGCATGAAAATCAACTTATATTTGATTCTAACAGAAAAAAGACTGTTTTTCTTTTTCTGTCTGTCATATTTTCTAATTATTTATCATCATGTCGCCTTTTCCTCCATGCTTATCTATGAAGCAGAAGGGAAAGACTGTTTAATTAAGCATAGCAGTGTCTGCAACTTCGCTATTATAGATATTTTTCTTCAGGCCAAGTGCTACCCTCTCTTCTCTTAGTCCTATTTAAGATGCAAATCCTCTTGGAGAGTGTGCTATAATTGTTCCCCCGTTTTCTTTTTAACCCCTGTCTTAATGAGTTGATCTCTCTTCTGAATGAACAGATGCCTGCTATTTAATGACTGTCTAAGACCCAAGCAATATTAACTAGTCAGATAATAGCTTCACTTTCAGCATATGGATTCTAATACTTAATTGGCTTACAACTAACAGCCTCAGAGCACAGCAGGTTTTAACGTCTTTAAAGGTAGATCTCGGAAAGTGGAATAAATCACTGAGAATTTACAGTCTTTACATTTTTGATACCCTCTCCACTTAAAGGGCAGAGTGAGAGACTGGAAATGCAACTCCTTCATCCAAGGACTGCAGTGCGCAGGATGTTTTCTGCAAGAAAGGAAGTAACACACCTAGCAGGTATGCCTTCCCTCCAGGACCACCTCCTACTGGGGATGAGCTGTCACCCCCCCAGGGGCCTGGTCTGGGAAAAGGATCTTTTGTGTTCCCCGAGACTAATTCTTGACCTTCCCACAGCAATAAGAACAACCATGGTAGTTGCTTCTATATTAATTTATCCCAGATTGTTTCTCTCAGGAGAATTTACAAGACACGCCTATGACCGCTTAGGATATTAAGGTCACAGAGCTTGACTTCACTTAGAAATAAGCATTCCCGAACAAGGGTGCGTACTGTTGGGAGCCACTGCCTTTCTCCACACAGGGCTGCAGCATCAAATAAGTTTGAAAATCTGGACTAAACAATAAGCATGTGGGGACTGAACAAGTTTATCCGTACTGGAAACATGGGGCAGGTCTGACCGTTGGTTGATACACGGTTATAAATGGGTAACTAACAGCTAAGGTTGGAAGGGAAAACATGTTATGTTTTATGAATTGTTTTTAAGATTAAAAAAAAAAACACTTGGGGCCCGGCAGCATGGCCTAGCGGCTAAAGTCCTCACCTTGAACACCCCGGGATCCCATATGGGCATAGGTTCTAATCCCAGCAGCTCCACTTCCCATCCAGCTCTCTGCTTGTGGCCTGGGAAAGCAGTCGAGGACAGGCCAAAGCTTTGGGACCCTACACCCATGTGGGACACCCGGAAGAAGTTCCTGGATCCTGGCATTGGATTGGCACAGCACCAGCCATTGCGGTCACTTGGGGAGTGAATCATCTGACAGAAGATCTTCCTCTCTGTCTCTCCTCCTCTCTGTATATCTGACTTTCCAATAAAGAAATAAATCTTTAACAACAACAACAAAAAAAAACCTTGAAAAGGTTACAGAGGAAGAGAGACAAAAAGAGAGACCTTCCATTTGCTGGTTCACCGTCCAAATGGTTGGGCAACAGCTGGAGCTATGCTGGTCCAAGGCTAAATGCTAGGAGTTTCTTCAACGTCTCCCACAGGGGTGTAGGGGCCCAGCCATTAGAGCCATTCTCCACTGCTTTCCCAGGGCATTAACAGGTAGCTAGGTCAGAAGCGGACAGCCAGGACATAAACTGGCACTCAAATGGGATGCTGGTGCCAGAGAGAGGGTTAACCTATTACGGAATGTGCAAGCACTATGTAATTTTTTAAAAACTGAAATAATCTAGGGGCTGGTGTTGTGGTATAGTAAGTTAGGCCTCAACTTGCTGCGCCAACATTCCATATGGGCACTGGTTCGAGTCCTAACTGTTCCACTTCAGATCCAGTTCTCTACTAACATATCTAGAAAAGCAGCAAAGGATACCCTAAGTTCTTGGACTTCTGCAACTACATGTGAAACCTGAAGAAGCTCCAGGCTACTGACATGAGACTGGCACAGCTCTGGCGGTTGCAGCCATTACGAACTGAACCAGCAGATGAAGGATCATTCTCCCTCTGTCTCTTCTAACTCTGCCTTCCAAATAAAAATAAAATAGAACTGGATTAATCTAAAAGGCAGAAAGAGAGAGAGTAAAAGAGATAAAGGAACATAGAAATTATAGAAAAGAAAAATATAACCACATCACATGAAATGTATTAAAAATTACTAAAAAAAATCACATAATGGCTAATATGAATAATCATCAGATGTTTCCATGAGATTTCTATACATATATACATTCAGAAGAAAAAAATACAGAAGTACAGAAAACAATATATGTTAGAAGCACAAGCTAAAAATAATACCAGACATTTTACAGGTATACCAATAGTTATAGTAAAAGAAGTTAGGCTTTAAGAAGTATTACAAGAGAAAAATAACACATGGCATTAATAATGAACATATAGTTATTCTATAACCATATGCTCTAATTAATACAACCTAGAATTCTAGGAAGTAAATCTAAGAGTAACAAAAGAAAAATGGAAATATTAGCTCATACACACACACACAGAGTTATGCATTGTATGCTGAACTTTCAATGACAGGCTTCATAACAGTACTATACACCATGCAGCATAGGTGAAGGCCCAGCAACAACATCCAGGCTCTTTAACTGCACTCTGAGATGTCTGTAAAATGATGAAATCACCTAAAAATGGATTTCTTAGACTGCGCCCCTGTCTTTGTTAAGCAAAAGATGACTGTACAGGGTCACATATGAAAAAAAGATTTTTAAAAAACACACCCTTATCAGTAGCCCAATAAAACAAATAAGCACAATATTAAGATATAGATAGTATTGAACATAATGAAAAAATCATTTAACTTATGCATTCAAAACACTAAAATCCATTAACTACAGAGTATATATGGAAGATCTGTCAAAAGTGACTATGCTAAAACCTAAAGCATGCCTCAAAAAATTGTTAGATATTCTTTAAGCAAATTATAGAAAATATTCCCCATCAGTATTTCTCTTTGACCATTACTATGAAAGTAAGAAATGAATTATGAGGATTAACATCCAATTATACCTTAAACAATGTGTTTCTAAACAGCAGATGAGTTCAAAAAAAGCCTACCTTGAAATTTTGGTATATAGCTAAAGCTATATTTAGAGAGCAATCAATCGTGGTTTTAAGTATATATTATAATAATAAAGACAAAATTATTTAACTATGCAAATCAATACTGTGAAACAGCAGCAAATTAATTGCCACTCAACATCTACAAATAGAAAGCAAATAATAAAGAAAAAAGTAAGTAATTAATTAAAGGAAAAACACCCAAAAACAAATACTAAAGCTGACAGCTCAAAAAGACTAAGCAAATTAATAAACCCTAGAAATACTGGTTTAAAAAAAATGAATAAATGACAAAGGGCAGGAAGGAAGCAGGGATGGGGATACAAATTATCAAAATCAGAATCAAAAAAACAATATTAGCATAGGTTCCCACAGACAATATTTTGGATGTAACTAAAGTGCATAGAAAACTCTAAGTCAAACAACTAACATTTTAGAAGAAATGGACGTGTTCCCTATGAAAAAAACACAACTGACCAAAGCTAATGCAGGAAGAAGTAATCTCAACAGTACACATAAAGTTTGGTCAACAACACATCATATACACAAAGGTAGTTCAATTAAGGTTATAGTGAAGCTGAAAATTCCCTATGAGCTAACAACATCAAAGATGTCCAAACAGTGTAGTGTAATATATCATTCATGCACTTATGTGATGACTACTGTGCCTCTGGTTGCATCAAAGCACAGCACACTCAATTATTTACAGTGTGTAACAGTGGATGACCATAGCAAAAACTGTGTTACTGTGTTTTTTTTTTTTTTTTACCACAACATCCTTTTTGCCACTGTTTTACAGGATACTCCTTCATGCTCACTAAAATTCTTCATTGTATCATTCTCTCTCAAGCCCGATTTTATCTTGCGTTGTTTTGTCCCTGGCTCTAGAGGTAATAAAATCTGCAGCATGCATACAAGTAGTCTGCTCCCAATGCAACGCGCTATGTTTGAGGAAGCAGAAGCAAATGGTCCAAGTGATTAGGCCCATCACTCACTTGGAAGACTGCAATAGAGTTCCAGGATCCTGGCTACCATCTGGGACAGACCTAGCCATTGAAGCCATATGGGGAGTGAATCAACACAGGGCAGATCTTTCTCTCTTTCTCTCTCTCTCTCTCCCTACCTCCCCCCCCCCATTCTATTTTTCAAATAAATATTTTAAAAACAGGAAGTTTAAGGGAAAGTGGAATTAAAACATAAGTATACTTGGGTACCAAAAAACTGAAACTCAAACATACGATTTTCTTTTCACACTATGCATTTTCCATGAACTTTTGTGAAGACACCCTCATACAGACACCAAAAGTGATAAGCATTAAACAATGACACTCCTAAATTAGAGCAAAAATTATACAATAAAATAGTAACATGCCCAATACTAAAGGTAAGCAGGATGATGGGTAAATACAGACATAGGCAAAGGTTAACTGTATAAAGTATTTTTTAGGGGTAAGTTAATCCACCCACCTGCAAGCACTGGCTCCCATGTAAGAAAGCAGAGTGCCTGTTGCTCCACTTCCAAACCAGCTCCTGTTAATGTGTCCTGGGAAAGCAGTGAAATATGTTCCAAGTGCTTAGACCCCTGTACCATGTGGGAGACTCAGATGAACCTTCTGGCTCCTGGCCTTGCCCAGGATCAACCTTGGCCACTGCAACTATTTGAGGTGTGAACCCATACACAGATTTTTTTTCTCTCTCTCCCCTATACTCCTTTGTGTGTTCCTTTCCTTCTTTCTCCATAACTTTTCCTTTCAAATAAATAAAGAAACCTTTCTTTTTGGGGGGGAGGTATTCTTTAAAATCAAATTCCAGGTAAGCATGTTTAATGGTTATTTAAGATAATATTTAACTGGGCCTGGCACGGTAGCCTCATGGCTAAATCCTCACCTTGTATACACCAGGATCCCATTTGGGTACCAGTTCATATCCAGGCTATTCCACTTCCCATCCAGCTCCCTGCTTGTGGCCTGGAACAGCCCAATGCCTTGTGACCCTGCACCCACATGGGAGGCCCAGAAGAAGCTCCTGGCTCCTGGCTTCAGATAACCACAGCTCCAGTCGTTGTGGTGACTTCGGGAGTGAACCAGAGGGTAGAAGATCTTTATCCCTGTCTCTCCTTCTCTCTGTAAATCTGACTTTCCAATTAAAAAAAATCTTTAAAAAAACACATATTTAACTAAAATGTTTTAGACAAATACAACATAAAATTCTAGGGCTTGGTGATATAAGATCAAGCCACAACAGTTTCTACAAAAGAATGCAAACATATATTTTCTTGGTGAGATGTTTTAATTAGTTAGCCATCCACAAGGCAAAATATATTATATTTGCTTTTTAAAGAAACTTAAATACAAATATAAAAGAGGCATGACTGCTGAATTAGCATTGCTCACTGAAATGAAAGACATAAATTTTGTCTCCCTCCAGAGAAAGTTCTAAGTTGCTAGGGCACAACCTAATAAGTTCATTTTAAAACCAACTGAAATAGAGTAACTATATTTTTAAGTGGTATATTTTTATTTCTAGAATATACTTGTTAGATACCTTAATAAACATCTCATAATCAATTTTACATATATTCTTTAGGAATACAGTAACTACATGAAACTCTATTATCAGTTACATCTGATTCTAGGACCTAAGGACCTTTTCTCCATCTCTCCAAGTATCCACCTGCTAACCAGAAACAATCATGGCATTCAAGTTGTGTCACTGAGATAACGCATAAAAACCTTTACTGCTCAGTGTTAATGTTCTTATAAAATCATCAGGCACCACACAAGAGGACCTTGAGAAAGTGTACACATCCTCCCTTCAAAACAGGCCCATCAGCTCAGGTTTTGCAGGATCTATAATCTTAGTGTTTAACAGGACAGAGAGGGTCTCAGTTGAGCCCGCCCTAGGACACAAACATGGATTCTCCCTCATGAAGGTTTCCTCCCCAACAGAGAAATCAAAAAACAAAGATGTCAAAACCAACGTGCAACATAAAGATAGCTTTAGGAAATTACGGAAATATCAACTTTTTCTGGGTTAAATGACAATTCCAAAGAAGATACTATTTCGTATCTATCATCTAGATGCCCAAAAACTTTAAAGATGAAGGTAATTATTTTAAAAAATATGTTTTGGCACACTATCAAATAAGCCAAGATTTCCTAAATAGTATACCCAAAATTGTTTCCTTCTAGTTCTGAAAAAAAAACATCCAGCTAACTAAATAAGAAATAATCACAAACTACAAAATGAGACACTGACAGATAGATGGGTCAAGAAATCCTAGTTGGGGAACTGATCTGTGGGTTTTACATACTGCTCTTCAGCACGGCCCAAAGCATGTTATCCCACAACCAGCTTACTCACCCAAAACAAGGGAATAACAACACTGTGCAGTGGGACTTCACAGGGCCTTTGATGAATCCAATGAGGCAGTGAAAGCTGACTTAAACAGTCACAGGCCATCATTATGCTTTCTGTGTACTATCTCCTTGAAGAACATTTTTGCTTGATGGATACTAGCTGTTTCAAAGATGAGCCAAAGATAATACACTCTGACATTTTACATTCTATTCCATTCCTTTTTGGTTTTTAAATGGGTGTCAAGAAGTATCAAATTGACTTCCTGGCCTGTTAATGGGTTTTGATCCACAGCTTGAAAAAACACAGGGTTAAAAAAGGCCAAGAGCCAACTGGGGCAAGGCTGGGTTTTGTAACCACAATAAGGACAGCTGGAAAGTGTAATGGGGCAGTCAGGGCCATGGTCTAGTCATCTGTTGGCACAGTTCTTGCAGAAAGAGCAATATAGCATTTGAAGCATTATTTATATACTCTATATCTTATTTATCAAATCATATTTTACCCTTTTTCACCACAAGCCAGAAGACAGCAGGCCTCTTTAATGCATGAGTATCACAAAGAGATTGTGCCATAAATAACAGGGATTTGCCGCATCAACAATCACACCACAAAGCAAGGAGCCAAACTTTCTAAGAATTTCCAAATGGATCCTTAAGTGGATGGTTAAGTGCAAGACCAAATTCTACTCCAGGTTTAAATTCCTCAGAATTCTGAACTACTACCCTGCAAAGACTCTGCCCTGTGTTTCCTTGAGTTTCCCTCTAAACAAACCTCCTTGGTATGTTCTTTTGTATACTACACAATTTCAAGAATCACTCCTCTCCCATCTCTATGGTTTCTGAGCATAAAACACTGCAATAAAAAGTTCAGAAGCTACTAGTTGTTTCTCTAGATTGAAATTTTAATAAATACTCTTCCGACAAGTAGGCTAGTCATGGAGTTTCCATGCATGAACAGAAAAGTGATGAATCATCTCAGAGCAAGTAAAACACTGTATTTAGAAGCCTCAGCCCCAAGGAGGAAGACAGCGGGGAGATTCGGGCATGGGAAATTACCTATCAGCAAACACAACAATCAGTCACTCCAGGAGCAGTAGGAATGAGAAATGTCTTTCCTTGAACATATTTTCAAGACTGTCGAAACATAGGGTCTGTGAGCACAAAGCCCCCTAAGGGTGAGTTGGAACACACTTGAAGCTAGGGAAAGTATCTTCACGATGATTTACACCTCAGTGAATGGCTGCAGGGAGATGCCAAGACACAGCCTCAGGTCTCACCAGAATGAAGTGTCAAGCACAAGGGTGGAGAATTCTCCTCAACAACAGTTTCCACAGATTTCACTCTGATTTTCAAATGCAATGTTTTAAAAACTACCTAAGTGAGTTAAGAGGAAACTAAATCAAACTCAATATGAAGAGAGTGCTTATAAAATTATGGACAAGATCTCATACACTGTATTCTTGTTTCTTTAGCAGGTAGAGAAAAGAGGGAGTAAGATAAGAAGAAACAAGCGACAAAGACATCAGGAAGAAACGTCCACACTTATGTATAATGAGGGCAGGGTGCAGTTGGTTTCATATCATTGCCATTTGAGCCAAAGGATTATTATAGGAACTCAGATGAGGGTCTGATTTTTAAAAATCTGCCCCCAGGCATGAGACAAGTTGTCCATCAAGGCTGCATCTCTCAAGCACGAGAGGTTCAGAACAAGACAACGATGAAAGCTCTTGGCCCCAGCCGTCCCCGACCCTCTACCACAAGCCTCACAGCGGTCTTAGCAATCTGATTTCTGTCTCTCAACCTCTTGAAGTTTGTCTACATTGTAGCATGTGCCATAATCGTGTTCCGTTTGGCTGACGGGAAGCATTCCACTGCACAGCTAAATCACACTGTATTGATCCACTCATCACAGCTATTTGGTTGTTTCTTCTTTCAGATGACTATCAGTAACACTGCTATAAACATTTGTTCACAGATCTTTGTGTGATATATATCTTGTTTCTCCTTTAGATGACACCTGGGAGCAGAATCACTGGGTTACCTGACCAATCTGTATTTAAGACATTGTCTACTTTGTTTTGCAGTGAAAGTACTTTACACTCTCTCACCAGCAATGGAAGACTTGCTTTTCCTCCCATCCTCTACAACCTCTTGCTTTGATGACTGACCTACTCAAGGCAGTGAAATGATTACTGCATGTGACTCTCATTTGCACTTCCCTATTGCTAAAGGAGGGTCCTCTTGCTGATGGCCCCAAGCTCAAGATTTCATCTCTTACAGGGCCTGCTGGTGACAAGGGCAACCTTCTGCTGATGATGTCCACCAGGAATTATGACCCATTCCCTCCCCACCTTGAAAGCACAACCAAAACAGCTCCCCTGTCTAAACTGGGTGATCTGCCCAATTTCCATGATATGATACCCCTTTGTAACATCTGACTAAGAGAACACTTGCTTTTCCTATAAGAATAACTACATTCCAGAGAAACCCCAAGACTTTGCATCCTCTCATGCTATTAGGGTGCCTCTCAGGAGATCTACTTTCCTAATTTTATCGCAAACTTTAAGCTCACTACATGAGACTCTGTAAAGTCATCTGCAAGATTTTTGCTTGAACATCCCATGGGCATCTTTTCCAACACACAACAGGGCCTCCATCAGAAATAAAAAGCAGAACTGAAAATCTGCATCAGTACCATCAGCTCAGATGAATAATTAATCCTCATCAAATATATAACATTGACAGATGAAAGTCCCTGATGCAACAAAGCTGCAAAATACCCGCAACAGAAATTAAACACAAAATACGGCTTCTAGAGAATGCGATTCCTTTCCAAGCCCCATCTATCTGAATTCACACTGTCAAGTTTCCCTTTCTGAATCTTACAGATTCCTCCATCTCTCCAAGGAAGTAAACTTAAAGGAAATTTTTTTGCCTTACCATTAACTCTACAACTTCAATCTCCCTTGTCTCATACTGAAAGTGTGTTACATACAAAAAAGTACTTGCGAGGGGCAGAATTCTAAGATGGCCATCACCAATGCCACTCTGGGTATCTACATGGTATGTGATTCCCCCCAGCACGTCAGAGACTGGTGGTTATTATGGGACAGCAGCTGTGATGGCTGATGTGTTGACTGGGTGGGCCTGCCCAGCCTGGGAATAGTTTACGAGAAGCTAACTCATCACAGAGACAATGTTATGGTTTGAAGAATGAAAATCCCCCAAAAATCTACATGTCAAACTCTTGTCACCTGGGAAGCAGTGGAGCCTGTAGGAAAAGGAATCTGGCAGGAGGTCCCTAAACCACAAGAAGTACTACTGCCTTCAGAAGATACTATGGGACTTCAACCCTCCAATACTGAGAGCTAAATAGACCTCCTTATTTCATGAGTAGTGTAACTCAGATATACTGTGGTAGTGATACAACACAAAAAAACATAGATGTGCTATAGCTGCCTAAACCAATCAGCACAGGGTGAGCAGCGTGCCATGTGGCAAGGACCTAAGCAAAGGTACTAGGAACAGGGAGTGGTCCCTCTGTAGCTACCAAAAACAGGAACTCCAGTCCTACAGTCCCAAGGAAAGTATTCTGCCAACAACCAGTAAACTATAGGAGAACATCACTAACAAACACTTTTAAAATCATGTATAGGATCCTGCACAATAGCCTTGTGGCTAAATCCCCGCCTTGCATCACCAGGATCCCATATAGGCACTAATTTGTGTCCTGGCTGTTCCACTTCCCATCCAGCTCTCCGGAAAAGCAGTAGAGGATATGCCAAAACCTTAAAACTCTGAACCCACATGATAGACTCCCCTCCCCACCCCCCCAAAAAAACCCACACAAAACTCCTGGCTCCTACATACAACTCAGCTCATCTCTGGCCATTGCAGCCACTTGGGCAGTGAAGCAGCACACAAAAGATCTTTCCTCTATATCTCCTTCTCTCTATAAATCTACCTTTCCAATAAAAATAAATAAATCTTCAAAAAATGTTTAGATTGGGTCTCCAGACATTGCATGGAAAAATGCATATTATGAAAATGGCCAGCATTGTGGCCTAGCAGGTAAAGCTGCTGCCACAATGCAAAAATCCTATATGGGTACTGCTTCAAGTCCCCACTGCTCCGCTTTCAATATATCTCCCAGCTACATCATGAGAAAAGTAGCAGAAGATGGTCCAAGTACTTGGGTCCCTGGGTCTACATAGAAGACCTAGCTGAACCTTCTGGCTCCTGGCTTTGGCCTATTATTGCCATAAGTAGAGTGAACCAGCAAATGAAAGAGCTCTCTCTCTCCTTCTACCTTTCAAATAAATACATAAAACTTTTTTTTCCCCAATTTTAAATACATTGCATTTTCCACTTACATACAGTGCCTATCAAAAGCAGTGTTATTTCCTTTCCTTGTACACATATTTCATTTTTAAGTACTGAGAATGCCAGTAATTTACTACAGTAGCCAAACTTTAAGACAGCCAGAATTTGCTACAAATTTGGGTCCTTCCATCTTTTATTGTGTGGAGCAATGCTGCATCTTCCCTGGTGTTGGCTTAATCCACCTCATCAATGGTGGGCCTCCCCCAGCTGAAGCAGCGCCCCCACCAGGGAAGCTCCCAGGTATACAGCTTGGTGATCATTTTTCTCAAAAAACAAACAAAGAGAAAACTATGCATAGGCCTCAAAAATTTTTTGCAGGATAAAAAAGCTTCCATTCTTCTACTAACTTTTAGAAGTATCCTTATAGATAGTATTTGTAAGATAATATTCTGTTCTTTATATCATTCCCAAAACACATTCATCAGATAACGCATTAGCATGAAGAGGACGGATGAACTAGAAGCTGCAAGAGCTTTAACAGCATTTATAACAGGATTCCAACTTGGGTTGGCATTCCTCCCGAAGCCTGGTTAAATCGGAGCCCTCCAACCCTCCCACAGCCCTGGCTTCAACAGTGATAGAAAGGGCACAGCACCTCTATCCTCCAGTGCGTTGCCAGCAAGGTTAATCGTGTGGAGTCCTGAGTTGGGATTATGTGCGAGCGCACTGGCCAGTTTTTGTGCAAAATCTCTGCAAGGGAACAAAACAAACAACTAAGATGCAAACACTGTTCAGACACAATATGTCAAAGTTTAAACATTAAGCATTTCAAGGTTTAAAATGGGTAAAATCTAAAAAAGCAACCCCCCCAAAACCTCTCATTATAGTAATCTATATACATAATATAGCATTAATAAAGAATTTTAAAAGCCACAGTCAAAAATGCTAAATTGACCAAAAGCAAAAGTAAAATATACAATTGTCACTTAAAGACACATTAGTATACCACATTAATATGACTACCTGGTGAATCCATAATTTAAGAAAAAAATGGATAAAATTAGCTTCTCATGAAAATTTTAGTAGGCTATTGATTGTACTTTAGCTTTCATTTTACACAATACTTATGAATGTAAAACTGATTACTCTATTTAATTCAAAGGCTTCAAGTGCTAGCACTAGATTTTGCAAAAACCCAAATCATTATTTTACTAAACTTGAAATAACATACTGAAAGCATACTATGGTTACAAAATATCAATGCAACTCATACTGCTAACAATAAAGCTGAATTTAGTGACTACCAACTATTCAGGAAGAGATCACGTAAATGTTAAAAGTCAGAGAGCAATCCAAAAAAAGTATGAAATATTTTATTACTACAACTCCCAGTAACAATAAATAATACAAACATCTAAGAATAAACGGCACATGCTTAAAGTCTCCTCTCTTTCTCTCTATATTTAATTTAGCCTCACAACTTAAATTCCATGAGGTAGGTACTACTATGGCCTCCACTTTAAAGACAACGAGGCCAAGCAACAAAAAACTTAAGCAACTTGGCCAAGCTTATGAGGCATCTGACTCAAAGGCTCGTACTCCTAAGCATAACACCATTTTCAAAGCCTCAAAACAAATATTAAGTGACACAATAACAACAAAAAAAAAGCCATCAAATCCTTCACTTTGCTCATAAGGATGGGGAAAATGGGGGATTTTTTTTTAAGGGAAAACATTGTACGTACTCCATAGATAAGTAGTCCAAGTTATTTTTGTAAGTAAGCACCAATGGCATAAAATGTTAAAGCACCAGGCCCATATATTCAGGAAAACACTCACGTTCTAAGTCCAGCATTTTCCAACACCAATTCTTCCAGTCGATTGGATCTACTCACCACCCTAAGGATCTGTTCGCAGACATCCGCAGACTGTAACAAAAAACAATCTTTGACCGTTCCACAAGTCTAAAACACTTTGTTTTAATGTTATAAATCTATGGAATACAAAGTTTTAACTAAACAAAACATTCATCAACACATAAATTCATGCAACAGACTCCTAAGCACCATCATGATGAAGATCCTGAAAGTATTGCAACGCACAGGACAAAATCCCTGATTTCATAGAGCATCAGCCTGGGACAGCCTACCTCTTATAACACCTGCGTCCTTTACCACAGTGCTGGCTGAGTCCCAGTCACTTTACTTTTGATTCAGCCTGCTATTGACACAGAAGTACCTGGGAGGCAACAGAGGGTTGCTCAAAGTGTTTGGGTTCCTGCCATCTCATGTATGAGAAACAAAGGAGTTCCAGACTCCTAGCTTCACCTGGTCCATCCCTGGATGTTGTGGGCACTTTGGAAATAAGCCAATGGATAGAAGATCTGTGTGTGCTGAAAGAGAGTGCACATGCACATGCACTTCTCTGTCTCTTTGTCACTCTGCCTTTCAAGTGCATGAGGAAAAACAAAAAACATAGAAAAGAATGTGCCACCCAGTAGCGGGGGAAGGCAAAAACACTGTTAATGTTTGAGACTGTTCCACCCAGATCCAGATTCCTGTTGAAAACCTGATCAACAATGTGATACTATTAGCAGGTGAGGTCTTGGAGGGGGATTTAGGTGGTGAGAACAGAGCCTTCATGTATGGGAAAAATAAATATCCTAACGGAGCAGCTTACAGAGAGCAATCCCACCCCTTGTAATACATAAAGACACAGGCATCACACACAATCCAGAAAGTGGACTCTCACCAGACACCAAATCTGCCTGCACCTTTGATCTTGAACTTTCAGTCACAGAACCATGAGAAAAACATCTGCTATTTACAAGCCACACATGGGTACTTACTTCCTCCACACTTTGCTGGGCAGCACTGAAATAGTCAGGTATATATTTCCACCCTAAACATCTGAGGCGGTTGGAAAGAGTGGAGGCCTGAGATAACAAAATGCCAGCACCAGTGGCATGGATACCTTCTTGTCTAGTGAATTGGGACAACTTCCAAAAGTGGAATGCCACAGCTTCCTTGGAATTCTCTTCTGGCTCTACCTCAATACTCCCAAGCTCCAACATCACTGCACTGGTACCACCCAGCCTAACTGAAATAGTTCCCACAAGCCCATATTCCCATATTGGCTCAAATCACAACCTCTCTGCTGGTCTGACTGCAATAATCGAAATAACCACAGTTAAGTTATAAAATGCCTCCAACAGGTCAGGTATTGTTAGAATTTCTAGACACATCATTTACTCAACTCAACAACCTGAAAATTAGTGCTACTGCTATGTTCATTCATGCATCTATTTGTTGACATGAGCTTTATTGAGCAGCTTCTACAAACCACACTGGTAAGCACTGGACAGACAAGAGTAGGACAACAGTTCCAAGTAACTCACAGCAATAGACAGGCAGGGAGCCGAAGCCCTGCAAGGCCAGGTAACACACCTAAGCAAGCTTGGGCTTTTAAGGAAGGCTGGAATCTAAACCAGAGTTTCAGCTTCTAAATCCACCCTTATCTTACATTAGATTGGCTTGTAAGAGGCACAAATGAGTTCAGCCCATTTTTACACATATAATACCTTCAGCCACCCCCACCTATATTCATAGAATTAATTCCTACCCAATAGCTAACTGCAGCTCTCCACTTTGTACAGATCCAAACATCATGCCGAATCCTATCTTTTCAGCCCAGAAATCCGAAACCCTCAGATTCAATGACCTTGGAAGGGTAGTGGCTTGTATGTGAGAGCCTTCAAAAAAACCGCCTCTAAATTATACCTCATCCTAGGTGAAGCAATGAGAAGCCAACCATAGGCTGAGCATCTTTCCATATGACTTCCTACCATACATAACAGGGCACTTATTTCCTGTAGTAAAACACCCTGAATACTTGGCCCCTCCGTGTGTTATAAAAACTAATGGATTTCACTTTGATTTCATATTCCTTATATATATTACTGTATCCAAAATCATCTAGAAAGTTAACATTAACTATTATAACTCAATCAGACCGGTTGTATCTATGAATGGTTTCCTGAATTCCTACAAATGGAAAATCTATGGAGATGAAATACAAGAACATAAAATATGTTGTTTGCCGCAGCACAAATCTAATAGCTTTTTGCCAATGGAATGACGATGCTCTGAAGGCTACATGAAATCTCTGTACATCTTCTAAAATTGCCTGAAGCAGCTAAAAACACGAAGAAGCACTTCCTTCTCCAGCATCTCTCTTTAAATCTTCACAAAATGTTGTACAAATCACTTATAGGAAAATATCCCCTCAAGAAATAAACCATGTGGAGCTCACCAGTGTGGCAGACAAACATTTAAAAAAAAAAAAAAAAGGAAAGGAAAAACCTTCAAGTTTTTGAAATGACCAAAGCCAAGCAAATGTGCTGTATCTGATCACTTACGAGTTTCAGATCCTTGGAGGACAGCTTGGTGAACCACTGGTTGTACTCCAAAGCAGCGATGATGGGGATGAGGTCTCTAAGAGGCAGAAATAAGAAAAGGTTTGATAGAGCTCTCATGAAACCCTCATGATACGTCATATCTATTTTCCTTCTGGGACATCCAGGTTTTATTCTTACTTCTCATTATTCACACACAGAACATCCAGCCCAAACTGTCTCAACCACCAGGCAGCAGTGAAATTCCCCGAGTCTTCTAGAGATTCTAATTTTGACTTCCAAAAGGAAAAGAAGCAATTAGCACAGTTCACTCGGAGAACCTCCTGGATGTAAGGAAAATCATGCATCAAACTCAAACATCTCGAACTGTATGTTTTCAGACTGTTCCTCCGTCAGTTCTTTAACCATCTTGGACTTGTTGGAGCAAGACCAGTGCCTCCCGTGGAGGATTTCCAATGCTTAAGGAGCCACTCAGGGCTTCTGGTAGATGTTACAGGGCATAGCTGTGGTTACCTCCCTGAGACAGCCCAGGTAGGCCTCCGTCTGACGCCTCGAGTTCATAAACTGCAGAGCAAAGCATCCGTCAGAGAACTTGGCATCCACTCCATTTGTCCATAGCCCTATCCCATGCTTGGGACAAAAAGCCAACAATCCCCGACTCATCCAATGCAGCCTTTGACTTCAGGCAGGGTCATCTTTCACTGTTGCATTGTGTTATAAAAACTTCTGTGTCCTTCAAAGCCTGTCCTCCACAAGCCCTCCCTGGCCACCTCAGCCACACGTGGCTTGCATCTCTATCTCTGGTTAACATCTGTTGTATACTGTCTGACATCACAGCTTGTTGCTTAAGCATCTATCCCCTACCCCCTTCTTTCGACTCCCAGTCCCAGGCTTGGAAATTCTCTTACAACCAAAACTCTATTTCTACTTTAGTTCTGTGATTCCAGTGAGGCCATCACTGGTTTTATTCTCAGTAAATGATAAGAACAGATATTTGCGATTTTACTGAGCTAGAAAAGACAGCAACAACATGAGCAGAGCATCATTACTGTCTGACGCCTCTGGACACTGCAGCTAATGCTGGGAACTCCACACAGCCCAGCTCATTAAAATCTCAAAACCACCCAAGGAGGCATTTCTGCTCACACCCTACAGATGAAGGGACAGATGTTCTGAGACATAAAAGGAGATCAGGCTGGAGGAACCATTCCTGGGCTGCCACACAATATCACATGTACGTGTCTTCTCATCAGACACGCTGCAGAAAAGCTAGGTGAGTGCCCACAGGGAGACAGAAACAGGAGGAGCAATGAGTGGGCTCCATCGCCAGGACCTCTGCCAACACGTCTCTTTACTAACTCTGCTCACAGTTAAGGGTTGGCTTTGTTGTTGTTAAGTTTTAGACTGTAAAAGAACAACTCTTCCCACAGGTGCCTTAAGGTCTCCGCTCCCTTCCCCACCGCTGACCAGGGAACTGGAGTCAGAACCAGGCACCAGGCTGCATCCACCAGCCTAATGTCAGGTGGTGGTGTGTCTGTGAGTGAATTCTACCTGCAACAGAGGCCTCCAAGCACATGATTTCGAAAGTCGTCCTGGCGACTTTACTATCTCAACCAGAAAGCATGCTCATCTCAGCTGCATTTGTGGGTTTCCCATCAAGGAGGATCACACTTCAAAACCTCCTCTGTGCAGGTGCTGTTCTGCTGCCTTGTGTGCCCGGAAGTGCGGCTGCCTTCTGTCACAGATGAAGTCATTTTCAGGACTTGGCGGACTCTGAGTCAGGTTTTACATGGGTAGTGATGAAATAATATCATCCCCACAGTCAACACCCAAAACCCTTGCAAAAAAAATACTTCAGTTCAAACCCCTACCAAAAATGACAGTGGAATAGTATTGAATATTGAAACTATATAGCACTATAAAGGTATATCTGCGTGACACAGCCAATGACTGCAAATGATAGAAGCTAAACAAAAATGATATATATGCTCATAAACATACAGTGTGGCTTGTTTGTTTGTTTTTTGTTTTTTAAAGGTTTATTTATTTATTTATTTATTTATTTATTTATTTATTTATTTGACACAGTGACCGAAAGACCAGGAGGTGAGGGATGGGGAGGGTGGGAAAAGTGAGTGAGCCACTTCTATTTCCTGGTTCACTTCCCAAAAGTTGAAAAGGCCAAAAAGAGGCCAGGGCAGAGCAAGGAGCCTGGAACTCCACGAAGGTCTCCCACAGGTATGGCAGGAGCCCCAGTAACTGGACTATCCTCTGCTGTTTTCTCCTTCCTGCGTTAGCAGAAAGCTGGATCTGCAGCAGAGACGCAAACTGACACCTGAATACAGCATGCTGGCATTGCAGGAAGCTTCACTCACCATGCTCCCACACTGGCCTCTATGCTGTGTTTTTGTAAAGTAAATGGCAATATATAAGTATTTCAAAGAACTCAGATAAAAACGGAATTGTGGAGCAGCAGGCTAAGCCACAGCTTTCAAGGCCAACATCCCATATCAGAGAGCTAGTCCAGCTCACCTACGATGTTTCTGGAAAAGCAGACTATGACCCTAGTGCTTGGGTGCTTTCCACCTATGTGAGAGATGAGGGCAGCGTTCCAGGTTCCTGGCTCCTGACTGTTACAGCCAACCATCTTTCAAATAAATATGTAAATAAATCTTTTTTAAAAGATAAATGTATTTTGGTGCAAGAAAAATTTGAAAGCCACACTTAACTGTTTTATAATATGCTTTTTCCATGAACTGTGAAGCTCCCTCCCATAGTATAATGCTATGTGAGTACTCTGTTCGGGTGATAAAAATATTTTTTTCTAAAAAATTTTGAATTTTTTAAAATTTTAAAATAATGATTAATGTTCATAATTTTTAAAGTTCTATGGATGGTATAAATAAAATGTAGCTGTGGAAAAACTGCCCAAGAAGTACACAGAAATTTAAACACAGAGGCATATCCTGCTAGCAGGTTCCTAGATGCTGTGTTAATGTCTAGATTTTTTCATGTTGAGAACATTTAACAGGAGACAGTGATTCCTCTTCATTAACACTTAGTACTTGCTAAGCACTGGGCAAGGGTTATGAGACAACTAAAAGGCACAGATCATTTCCCCCGACATACCCCATAAGTCAAAGACAGCCCCTACTAGGCTCTCTATAGCAAAGACACTTGCCAAGAAAGGAACATGTTAAAACTACTTAAGGATACAGTAAGGTCTGGGAGTAATTCCACCTAAAGCAGATGGGGAAGAGGTCGTGGGTCCTAACAGACAAGGAGGAGGCAAGCAGGGAAACAGACAGGAACAGCACATACGAGAGCACGGGAACCTGGGTGGGCCCGCAATACCAGATATTCCTACAGTCAACATGTGCCAGCCACTATGCATCAATCACTGTGCCTGCTGTTGCAATGGATGCAGCAAAGAGGTCTGCCCGGTGACAATGCCAGCGTGCCACGGCCTAGCAAGACACACAAGAAGGAAAAGGAAGAATGAAATACCCTGAGACACCACTGGTGACATAAAACGGTCGCTAACCAAGACAAGCAGGTGGGGAAGATCTGCCACAGAAGTTACTGAGCCCTCCGAGGTGAGGATGGAGGGGAATGCTTGTCCTAAGCAAAAGAAATGGGAAACAGAACAAGGTATGGCCATCTACTGACACCAGAAACATCATCTAAAAGAAAACTGGATAAACTGGAATGTGCCCAAACCTAAAACTTCTGTTCTGCACAACATGCTGTGAAGAGAAGAAAAAGCCATATGCAAGGAGAAAATATTTACAAACCACCCTTCTGCCAAAGAATTGTGTCCAGGATATGTGAGAAACTGTCAGAACTCACCGATCAGCATCAATTGCCACAATTTTAGAAATGGGCAGAAGATTTAAACAGTCACATTACCAGGAATGATATACTTGTATGTACAGCTGAGTGCAGGGAAAGATGCCTGAAAGTATGAGCCACCAGGAAAAAAACAAAAAAACAAATAAACAACACATGTATTGAACGGCTAATGTTTATTTATTCACCCATTTATAAGAGAGCGAGCTCTGATCTGCTAGTTGACTCTTCACATGCCCACCCCAGCTGCAACCGGGCTGGGGCCGAAGTCAGGAGTCAGGAACCCACCAAGGTCTCCCAAGGGAATGTCAGGAACTCAGCTACTTAAAGTCATCACCTGCTACATACTGCTTTCTGCATAAGCAGAAAACTGAACTCAGGCACTTTGATATGGCCAGCAGACATCCCAACCAGCAGCTTTAAACGAGGACAATTCAATTTAAAAACACAAACAAAATTTGGCAATACCAAATGCTAACAAAGAGAGCAACACAGAGAAGAATGAAAAACATTGTGGAAAATAATACATCAGTTTCTTGGTAATTTTAACATATGCTTGCCATGTGACTTACTAATCTCACTCCTAGGTATTCACCCAAGAGAAAAAACAGAAGCAGCAATATAAAAGCTTGTGTATTAGCTCCATTCAAGAAATGCAACACACAGCTTTTCCTGGGGATCTCAGCAAGGTCACTCACAGAGCCTGGGCCCCTGGCTGTGGGGAGTTCAGGTGACGCAGCAAGACTGCACAGAGATCTCCCAGGGGCTAACAACCTCCGCCATCACACATGAGGGAGCACGAGTTCACTCTGACTCATGATTACTCCCATTGAGAACCATTAAGTTTGCAGTGGTTCAATACACAGCAATACATAACCAGAGCTTTTAATATCTAAAACAAGACTTGCAGGTTACGCTAAGGAAGCATGACTGCAGGCAAGGAAACCACGAAAAGCTTTACAACAAAGAAACGGCTCATAAAGATAATTTGTGCAACATCAGGAGGATGTGTCAGGGAGATGACAGGCTGCAACACAGGCAAGCTGACCTGGTCCACAGAGGAAGGGACCAGAACCACAGCCAAGGCATAACAGATGATTGTTCACAGACTGACTTAGAAAGCTAATGTGAGCACAATCAAAACAAGCACACTTTTATAATCTGTTAGAAAACTAATAAGAATCACAAGGACTGCTAGGATAATTACTGTGATGCGACAGAAAATTGATCTGTGCAAGTAGAGGCAACAGCCCATTGATACAGTAGAGGGAATTTATAAGTACTTGCATCCTAGTATACAACTGTATACTGTGCTTAAGCTAACAAAATATCTGATCAACAAAATGGACAGTGGCTGGCACTGTGGCACAGCAGAAGGCAGCTTAACCTGCCAAATGCAGCCATTCCAAATGCTGCAAGTTCAAGCGTGGATGCTCCACTTCCAATGTAACTTCCTGTTAATATACCTGGAGAAACAGAATAATTAGGACCTGCACCCTTGTGGGAGACCTAGATGAAGCTCCTGGCTTCTACCTTCAGCCTGGCCCAACCCTGACTATAACAGTCATTAGAGAATTGAGCTAGCAGATGGACTGACTGACTCTCTCTCTCACTGGGCCTTTCAAATGGATTAAAAAAATGGATTCATTGTGTAATGTTTACACACTAGAACACAAAACCAAACCAAAGTGAATAAAATATACCCACACATACCAACACAGAAAAATGTCAATCTCTCAGTTATTTAGCACCTCTCAACCTGCCTGGAACATGCATAGAATATGAAGTTTTAAGTCTGATAAGATCAAGTACCCTGGAAGTACCTCAGCAAACACTTAAGGAAATAGCAAGGTCTGGACTGAATGACATTCAGAATTCCTAGAATTCATTGCTCCTGAATGTCAAGCCACGTAGACTGTCAGGACACACAGGAAGGCCAAGGCTATGAAATCTGAAGCAGGTATGCAACAAACACTTATGCCAGAACATAAGAGACAGCGAGCAAGTGGACCCGACGCAATGACTCAGTTGGCTAATCTTCCACCTTGCAAGTGCAGGGATCCCAAAAGGGCATGGGCTCATGTTCTAGCTGCTCCGCTTAGGCCAGGGAAAGCAGCAGAAGATATCACAAAGCCTTACAACCCTGCAGCCATGTGCAACACCCAGAATAAGCTCCTGGCACCAACCTTCAGATCAGCTGAGCTCCAGGCGCTATGACCACCTGGGAAGTAAACAACAGATGCAAGAAGATTCTCTCTGTCTCTCCTCTCTATCTGCCTTTCCAATAAGAATAAATTAATTAATAAAATAAATAAATAAATCTTAAAAAAAATACAGAGCCAACAGTGAGCAGATAACCCTGATGAGGTACCATTACAAGCAGAAATTCACAAGAAATTAACTAATAATTCACTTCTGGGAAATCATTTTCCTGGTTGTTCTCTTAGGACACAAAGTTAACAGTGAGTTCTTGAGGGAACCTTGGAGAGATCGACATGGGCACACATCTGGGCTCCTTGCTGCCTGTCCACCATCAGGCTGATCCCACCTTACTGCAATGAATGACCTGGCCCTCCAGGGGAAGCCATGCCTGTGAGACGAACTCTTCCTTTCCTTCGTGATGAGTGAGGCTGGCATCACATCACCTAAGGAAGAAGGTTTCCAAACACCAGCCACTGCCATAATAACCAATTTTTCTCATGGTGGGAACTGGTGACAGCCTTGTAGCTTTTTTTTCTTTAAGATTTATTTATTTGAAAGACAGATTTACAAAGACAGAGAAAGAGAGATCCTCCATCCACTGGGGCTGGGCCAGGACAAAGGCAGGAGCCAGAACTCAAACTAGTCATCACCTACAATCATGTCATCATAAACAAACATTTACCCAACTGTGCCACAATGCCAGCCCCTCTCAATGTGCTCTGTTTTGATCCACTAATGGACTTGTAGTAACGATGGGATCTTTGTCTTTGTTTTCTGGGTTTTTTTTAAGATTTATTTATTTTTATTGGAAAGGCAGATCAGATTTACAGAAAGAATATGCAGACAGTGAGAAAGATCTTCCATCTGCTGGTTCACTCTCCCAGATGACTGCAATGCCCAGAGCTGAGCCGATCTGAAGCCAGGAGCCAGGTGTTTCTTCTGGTTCTCTCACATGAGTGCAGGGCCCCCAAGGCTTTGGGCTATCCTCTACTGCTTTCCCAGGCCACAAACAGAGAGCTGGATGGAAGTGGAGCAGCAGGGATTCAAACTGGTTCCTACTACAAGGGATCCTGGCATTTGCAAAGTGAGGATTTAACCACTGAACCATCATGCCAGGTCCCATTTTTATTTTTATGTTGGTTATTATTTGAGAAGCAAAGAGAGAAAAAAACCTCCCAGTCACTGGCTAATCAAATGATGTGCAACAGCTTAGGCTTGGTTCTCTGAGTGTCAGGGACTCAAATGTTTTTAAAAATAATTATATTACTTGAAAAGCATAGTTACACAGAGATAAGGAGACAGAGCTCTTTGTTCCATTGCCTCACTCCCAAAATGGGCACAACAGCTGAAGCTGGGCCAGACCGAAATTAGTAGTAGGCTAATCTTCTACCTATAGTACCAGTAACCTATATGGGTATATGAGTATCAGTTCATGTCCTGGTTATTTCATTTCTGATCCAGATTATTTCTGATTATTGCCTAGAAAAGCAGTGGAGGATGGCCTATGTCCCTGGACCCCTGCACCCATTTAGCAGACCCGGAAAAAACTCCTAGTTCATGGCTTCAGATCAGCCTAGCTCCCTTTGTTGAGGCCGTTTGGAGAAGTAAACCAGTTGGGATTCAAAACAGCCAAGAAGCCACTCTAACAAAAGAAAGAGGAATGTCTGATCCCCTACGCCAAGTGTACATTCCTGGGTTCTAATTTTAAAAGCAAGACATATTCTGAAATAATCTTTCAAATAAAAATTATATTTGCTATTTTGAATATCAAAAGCAGTTAATATTTTAGGGAAATTTTAAAAAGATGCAAAAACAGGGGCTTGTGCAGTGGTGCAGCAAGCTAGTCCTTGACATATGGTACCAGCATCCCATACGGTCACCAGTCGATATCCCAGCTGCTCCACTCTGATCCAGCTCCAGATTAACAGTCTAGGAAAGCAGTGGAGTACGGCACAACGTCTTGCATCCCTACACCTATGTGGTAGACCTGGAAGAAGTTCCTGGTTCTCTGCTTCATACTGGCTCACCTCCAGCTATTGTGGCCACTTGGGGAGTGACCAGAGGATAGAAGACATTTTGCTTTCTCTCATGCTCTAATCTTGACTTTCAAATAAAATAAATACATCTTTCTTTTTTTAAAATGCCAGAACAAAGTAGCGAGAATTGCCATCTAAAGCTCTTGCCAAACAATTTGCTATTCCAGATTTCATATAATCTACTGACTTCATTTTTTCTAATCTTCACAAGAATCCAATTGTTCCAGTAATTTTTTTCAGACTGTATTTCTCTCCTTATTCCTTTTCCCCACTGCCATCTCCCAGTAATTAGGAAGACATGATAACTTTTAAACAGACACTGTGAAACATGACAGGCAAGTGATAAAGAACAAAAACAGCTGACAGATTTGAGGGATGGCTAGCAGCCCGGTACTCTACAATGTTGGAAAAGCACAAAGGGAGTAGTAATAATTCAGTGAACTTCACCACGATTATTTTTAGTATATCCACAAACCACAGGCGTGGACACTTCCTTCTCCTAGCAAATCTTCGGAAGCCTTATAGACTCCGAGGAGTTTTCTGCACAATGGCAAAGCTGTGTGCTCTTTGTATTCTGTGTGTGTGCCATGAGGGACAGACTATGCTTGCTGGAACAAGCCTGGTGAGCCACTGCAGTGCCCTCTGACATTCTTTAATGTCCTTTCTAGGGATAACTTAGACTTTTTTTTTGTCTTGATAGCTAAGCCGAACAAAAACTTCAACAGTATAGTAGAGATATCCTCACAATACTGCTGTGAGCAGAGAGAGATGCCCTGCGTAACAAACTATCAGTGAATGTACTCAACAAATCCAAAGTGTTTAAATAACTGAAACGATGTGCTGATGAGCACAATACCAGAGGCCTGAATGAATTTTTTTAACATTCACTCCTAAAAAATATATTTTTAATATTCCTCTACCCCATGTATGTTTATTTATAAATCATAAACATGTGCTGCTATGCTGGCATAAAACACAAGCATAAATACATTAAATGAATGCAAACAAAGTTTGTCTAAGTCCTATTAGCTATACTCATCTAGACATGCCACTATTTTGACTGACCAAAGGTACAGATCACTGTCCCATAGAACCACCTAAGAAATTCAGCAACAGGGCCCAGCATGGTAGACTGGTGGCTGGAGTCCTTGACTTGAATCCACCAGGATCTCATATGGGCACTGATTCTAATCCCAATGGCCCCACATCCCATCCAGCTCCCTTCCGGTGGCCTGGGAGAGCAGTGGAGGAGGGCCTGAGGCCTTGGACCCTGCACCTACATGGGAGACTCAGAGGAGGCTTCTTGTTCTTGGCTTTGGATTGGCTCAGCTCCAGCCATTGCAGGCACTCGCGGGGCGGAGGAGTGAATCAATGAAGATCTTCTTCTCTGTATCTCCTCCTCTCTGTGTATCTGACTTTTCAAGTAAAATAAATAAATGAAATAAATGAAGAGGGAAGAACAGAAGGAAGGGAGGGAGGAAGGAGGAAGGGAGGGAGGGAGGGAGGGAGGGAGGGAGGGAGGGAGGAAGGAAGGAAGGAAGGAAGGAAGGAAGGAAGGAAGGAAGGAAGGAAGGAAGGAAGGAAGGAGAGAGAGAGGGAGGAGAGAGAGAGAGAGAGAAAGAAAAGGAAAGAAAGAAAAGAAAAGAAAAGAAAAGAAAAGAAAAGAAAAGAAAAGAAAAGAAAAGAAAAGAAAAGAAAAGAAAAGAAAAGAAAAGACAAAAGAAAGAAATCCAGCAATAGGGTCCAGCACAAAGGCCCAAAGGCTAAATCCTCACCATGTATGCACCATCATTCCTTACAGGTGCCATATGGGTGCCAGTTCGTGTCCCAGATGCTCTACTTCCCATCCAGCTGCCTGCTTGTAGGGAAAGCAGTAGGGAATGGCTCAAAGCACTGGAACCCTGCACCCACATGGAAGACCCAGAAGAAGTGCTTGGGTTCCTGGCTTCAGATCAGCCCAGCTTCAACCATTGTGGCCACTTGGGGAGTGAGGCAGCACACAAAGATCTTTCCTGTCTCTCCTTTTCTCTGTAAATCAGCCTTTCAATAAAAACAAAAATAAATCTTAAAAAAGAAAAAAATCCAGGAATAGAAAGAAAAGGCAACAGTGCACACAACTGAGTGCCAACTTCCAAACACCACTTCTTCCATCTTAAATGAGAGCACAAATAAACTGATGGAGCTTAGAATAGCAAAGAATTACATCCATGCCCTCAGGACAACACAGTCCACACTTAAGAGCCCTGCCCAGGAAGCTCACGCTCAAAACGTTGGCCTTGATAGAAATATGACAATACAGAAGCATGAGCCTGGTGGCTGGGCTCTCACCGGCCATGTGGAAACTCAGCAACGCACGGCACTGAGCTTCTGGATGATTGACGAGATGGGCGCCTCTTAAAAACAGGAACAAGAACAATCAATGCACCTACAGCTTTCTGTTCTCCTCAGCACCACTGCTTCCACCTTCATCATTCCCTGTCTCCCCCATTTACAGTGTAATCACAGTCTTGACACGCCACCTCACACATGGACCACTGGGGGACCCCAGGAGAAATATACAACAAAAAGCCTGTCTCCATCTTTGACCCAGTGATATCTAAACCATACCAAACTGCTGGAATATACTTAGATGTAATTTTGGAACCTATCAATAACATTGGAGTAGGTAATTTTCCAAGGACTTGGTGATTATTGCTCTTGTACAGGGAATGACTGGATGCATCTGGCAGAACCACTGCCATCCTGACCTGCACTGACTAAGTGATCAGAGGAGGCCTAATCCTACAGTCAGTTCCCACAGAGCCAGAACTTGAAAGAGCAAAAACAACAACATTAAAAAGCACAGCATCCACAATGCTTAAAAATCTACCTTGAAGTACTTAGGGAGATCTTACAGGTTTTAATGGGGCAACAGAATAGTCAGAAACAGGGAACCAGGACAGCACACTGAGCAGCTGACACAGGTTCAGTGTAGGGCTTACGCTTCCCAGGCTCCTAACTCAGGAGGTCCTTGGGCATCACATGATGGAAAGATTCTGATTATTTTAGTATTGAGCCTAACTTGGAAGAACAGCAAGTCAGTAAGTCACATTATTCGTAGGGTCTCTACAACAACAGCAGTGACAAAAGCATTATCTTATAATAGCCATATCTAATCCTTCTAGAACCATCTTTCCTGGGTGTTGGAGTCCCCGATGTCACATTCCTGATTCTCCCATCTTTATACACGTGGAGAAGGCTGAATGCTTGGCCTTCCCTATTCATAGACCTGTTACACACACATGCACCTACAATGACCCTCCAATAAATGTAAACACTAAACAGTGTTGCTCACCTATATATGAATTATATCCAAACAGCTAAGGAATTGATTGTCATGGGGGAAAGATCATGTATCATAGGAGAATGATCAATCATCACAAGAGAATGATCACCCATGGTTGGTAACAAACTCCAGTTCAATACAGAGGTCACTGTTAAAGCCCATTTAGCATCTGCTATCGCACCTCCAATCTGTCTAATTCTTCTGTCTTTTTCTGTATGAGTCATATCTAAATGAGAAAGGCACGACTTTCTGTAAAACATCTCTAACTTACAGAATGACCCGTATCGCACTCCAATTATGCCTCAATCAGCCCTTCCAGACAAACTAGACCATTTAAGTAGGCGCTGGCTCCTTTGAGAATAAGCTTACTCAGACTTCTACAGCATAGAAATGTCTATCAACTGTCATCTGCTATAGCATGATTAGCAAATATTAATACAGGCTGAAATGCTTTTGATAATAGTTTGCGTGTTCTTCAAAGTTTTCATGCCTTACACAACAAACACAGTGTCTGGGGAGTAAGTCTAGTGGGAGGTGCTGAGCCTACTGAGCGAGCACCCTTAAAGGTAGTTCATCTCTAAGATTTAATTCATTACTTATCGGAATAGAGAGTGATATAGAGAGAGGGAGAGAGAGAGAAAATCCTCTCCCCACAGAGTCACCTCCCAAATGGCTGCAACAGCAAGGACTCAGCCAGCCTACTGCCAAGAGCCATGAACTTTATCTGGATTTCCCACATGGGAGGGAGCCTAAGTACTTGGATCTTGCACTGCCTTTCCAGGTGCAGTAGTAGGAAGCTGGATTGAAAGTGGAGAACTCTGATATGGTATGTCAGCATGGGAAGCAGTGGCTTAACCCATGGCACCACAGTGTTGGGACTGGAAGGTAGCTCCTGTGAGCGGGTTGTTTATATAAGTAAGGTATGGCCCAGTTCTTCTCCCTCTGCTTCTTGGCCTGCCTTGTAATTGTTCTTCCACCCTTGCCACACTAATATGGCTGCCCAATTTCAGAGTGGGACCCTCCAAAACCACAAATCATTAAACTTCCTTCCTAAGTAGCTCCTCTCAGCTATTTGTTACAGTGATAAAAGGCTAACTAAGTTAACACATGGGCCATCTTACAGGAACACAGTCTTTTTATACAAAGACTGGCTCTAATTTTAATAGTAATGATCACAGGGAAAAGTTAAACCCACAAAAATGAGGGAATCAACCCTAAAGATGAAGGTGTTGATGGCAGAACTCTTAGGGCTGGTGTTATGGAATACTGGGTTAAACTTCTGCCTGTGCCACCAGCATCCCATATGGACTCCAACTTGTACTGGTTGTTTCGCTCCCAGACTAGATCCGCCCTAATGTCCTAGCAAGCAGTGGAAGCTGGCCCAAGGACTTGTACCTCTGTCATCTACTTGAGAAACCCAAAAGAAAACTCCTGGATCCCAATTCCCAGCTTCAGCCTGGGCTGGACCTGGCTGTCGCAGCCATTAAGAGTGAACCAGTGAATGGAAAAATCTTTCCCTCTAATTCAAATTTTAAAAAAGAGAGATAGAGAGATCTGAGGGTAAGTTTAAACACTTAGAAATCAGCAGGAGAGATTTTACCAAGATCAGGGAGCCTGATTTTATAGCCAAGTGTTGTAAAAATATTTGAAAAACAACCTCCTATTTTAAAACAACAACAACAACAAATTTGGCTATCTCTAAAAGCTACAATTAAAAAAATGAGATATAATAAGAAATATTTTCAAACAAGTTAATAATAAATACAAATAGAAGTTATAAAACAGTTGGTCACCCAATATTTTAACACTTTAAGACTCCCTATAGATATCAAGATCCACAGATGCTAAAACCTCTTATTTAAAAATCTAGTCATATTTGCACACAACCTACACACCCTCCGTTATACTTTTCTTCAAATTACTTATAATATTTAACACAATGTAAATGCTATATAAATACTTGTTCTACTCTATTGTTTGGGGAATGATGACAAGGAAAAAAAATCACACATATTAAGTACAGACACCATTATTTTTCTGAATTTTTCTGACCCAAACCACAGGCTGATACTAAGGGCTAATTTTTTCTTATACTTCCCTTTGGATACATTATTCCCACATTAGAGGCTACTGATCTCAAGTAGGACTAAAAACTACCACCTACAACCTCTTCTGTGCAAATACAGAAGTGGGACACAGCCTCACCCACTCTTTTACACATTATTTACAGCTGTCTTCACACTGCTAGGGCAGAGTCCTATCATTCCAATTCTAAAATATGTACCATCAGATCATTTTCCAGAAAAACCTTTCCTATACTTGTTGTAGAGTCTAGAGTCCTCCTTCTAACCCCTTTGTCAAGCAAGAAAAGGAGATGATTCCAGTCTGCCACCTTAGCACAGTGCTGATGACCGCATTGAAAATTCCCCAGGTGAGGAACCAGACAATCCTTAGCTGGAATCCTCACTGTCACACACCCACAAGTAAGCACATTAAAACAAACTGCAATGTCCTTGGTGAAGCATTAAACATTATTCATTTACAAAACCTCAGCTCTTGAGTACATGCCTTCTAATATCCTATGTCACAAAATGGGGAGTACATGCAACATGTATCCTCTATGTGCCAAAGTGAGAACAGTCTCTAGGTGAAACACTTGCATTAATACTTGAAGTCATAAGCAGAACTAACTTCTTTTTTAGCATGACCCTATGAGTAAGATCACAGATATCTGATATCCAACCTGATCTGGGATTTGGCAGACACTTGCTCTAAAATGTAAGAAGTGAGCTTAGTCATTTTAGGAACGTCACTCCCAAAATTGCGTATCTAAACCAAAAACTTAAATTGGAAGAAACTTTCATCCACTATCAGTGCTTCATAGTGGGGCAGTCCTTTATTTTTTTTTTTTCCAACAGAAACAGTTAAATTTTGTTTCTTCTTGTACTTTAAAGTATTTGGAAGTCATGTATTTTCAACATTTTCTAAATACTACAATATCATAATCTGGTTAAACCCACTCAAAGTACAAGATATACCAAATGGATTTTAGTGTAATAAATTGCCAAAAGGCTTACTGATAAGATTTAGCATCGACTATCTAACTCATCTTTAAAAAAAGCACCTCTTGCTGAGTGAAGTCAAAAAGCAAAGAATACTGACAAATTACGTAAAAAGGCTACGAAAAACACTGTCTTTCCTAACTGCAAAAAAGAGATCTGCAAAAAAGAAAACCAGTACTACACTTCATGCTGATATACTTTTGTTTTTGAAAAACTAATCTTTCATTACAAAGCGCCTGGTAGTCTCCATCAATGCTATTTTGAAAATGATAAACATGTCTAATTCTATTTTCCAATTTTAATTTCTAATATGGTAACTACCAATAGTTTTGACCCACATAAACAAAAGATCCACCATCTTTATAAACAACTGAATCCTTACGCCTCAGGCCTATATACTCCCATATTACTCCATGTGTCTTTTTTTTTTTTTTGTCTTATTAAAAAAATTCTGAAACAAGGCCTCAGTAAATCCTTACCTTGCAAGCACAAGGATCCCACATTATGGATGCCAGTTGCAGTTCTGGCTGTCCCACACCCTATTCACCTCTCTGCTTATAGCCTATGAAAGCAATCGAGGATGGCCCAAAGACTTGGGACCCTGTACCTGGAAACCTGGAAGAATCTCCTGGCTCCTGCCTTCAGCTCAGCTCTGGTCTTTGTGGCCATTTCAGAAGTGAGCCAGCACATGAAAGATCTGTCCCTCCCTCTCTTCATTAAATCTGTTCTGCCTTTCCAACATAGATAAATAACTCTTTAAAAAAGATTTATACACAATAAAATATTTTCCCTTTTTCTCTCTCACTTCCCTTTTTTAGAAGTGATATGAAAAATATTTTGCTTAAATCTGGCAGTAGGAAGTCCCTTCACTTACAGGAACAGGAGAGAACCATCCACCCCTCAAAAGGGGGCAAACCCAGCCTCAAGAACCAGAGGCTGGAGGCGCTTCAGTCCTCGCTACAGCCACGACCAGCCTGCTTCCCAACCCCACGCAGTCGGGCGGCATAAGGAGGAGGCAGCGGAATAGCCATCCAGGATACCACTTCCCCACCAGCTCAGTGGGCCAGACCGCTTCAGGGAGCCACTGCCACCCTGAATCTCCTACCAGGTAAGTGAAACAAATAGTTTGAAATATAATTTGAAGGGTACAAAATACTCATTTTAAGAGGTACTAACAATATCAATCCTCCGTAATAATCCAGTTATCCATATTGGAATAAAAGGCAGTGGGAATGCTAGATTTCTCTCTCAGTTTCACACACTGAGATTTCCTCGCAGGAGTGTTGCTGTCTTCGCACCTTGGAACACAGCAGCAGACAGGGTTGAACAGGAGATGGGCTGGGATGAACAGCTAAAAAGGACATCCTGGACGGGGCCGAGGCTTGTCCTGGTTTGAGAATAAAGCAAATCTGACAGTTTTGCTCCTTTTGAGAGAAAAGATGAGGTTGCCCTGGCTCAGGACAACACTGACCTAAAGACTCCCAAGTCAAGGGCTCCACACTTAAGATTCTTTCTCAAATCTTCTAAGTTGGTTCACTGTTTTATACCACTACACAAGGAAGATTTTCTCAAACTGATTTTCACTATTGTATGCACATATACCCCAAGAAATCCTCAATCTATCAAAAAAAGAAACTCTGGACTAACAGTCATTTGTTAAGGTTTTCATATCACACTCCATCATAGGAAAAGCTCCTAAACAGTAATTAGGTAACACAGAACTATATGTTATATACAGCGTAGATTAAATGGATTTTTGTGGGCTTCTGTGAGAACCTAAAAATTACACTGTTTCCAAGAGTGAAAGTCAGCATATTTTTTAACTACACACTGTGGATGTGGGGTATGCATACACACACGCACACACACACACACACACACACACACACACTGCACAAGCCACCCACAGTGCTGAACACACTCCTATTTCAAATGTCACTTGGAAAACAAAATCCAAGGGTTTTGAGATCCTTCTTATAAAAGGAAAGAATCTTATGAAAGAATCCTCTAGAGACCATATACATTGCTAACTGCCAACAGGTTACTACAGCTCTGAAAATAGCTGTAGAAGCAAGCGGAAGCTTACCTGTGGTCCAGATGACTGAAGTCTTGTAAGTTCAACTCCCTGGTGTCTTGCGTCAGATAAATGGTATCCACATCCTATTTGAAACAAAATTAGTCACATTGATAGTTATGGAGTTGATCAAGGAAGCAAGAGACATTTAAAAAAAAATGAAAGGATGACACAGGCAGCTGTTTACATGGCCCAAGGAAGGTCATAAGCTCAAAAGGAAAGGCAGGGAAAAAATAAGGAAAATGAGGCAGTCACAAATCACAATATTATGTATGCATGTGCATGGGAGAGAGAGAGAACATGCTTATACTTACCCACTGCACTTCTTCCCTGTATGAAAACCCCAGCCAGTCACAGACACAGGCGTACATTTGAGAAAATCCACCTAAAACATAGAGCAGAAACGTTGAAATGTGGATTTGCGGCAAAAAGGTTTTTAAAATAAAATGTAAAAGCTTAAATATGGCTGATGTTGACAGCGCCGACGGTTCTTTCTGTCTGAGAACATCAAGAAGGTTTCCCCTGGTCTATAGTAACTACATAGCATGAAGCAAAACAGCTTAAATACAGGACTTTCATGCACCAATGTGAAGTCTGTGCGATGCTAATTACACCTTGAAAACTAATTGCACCTTCACAGTAGCATCCTAGCAATAGACTGAATCTCCTGGCAGGAGGACCTCCAGCCAGCTGCTCACAGCTCAGCTGGAAAGTGCATGCTCACCGCAGGGGCCCTGCTCAGCCACGGTCTGGCTGTCCCACAGGGCCTGGAGACTGGCCAGGCGCTCAGACGGCTCCATGCAGACTTTCTTCATGATCCTCCTGTAGGATTTGAAACATCGACACATGTCAAAATGGGGCTGAGAGAACACCACATAAAAACTGACAGGCCTTTTATTTTAAAAAGCCAAAATGCGTATTTCTTAGATGTTGGTAAATATAATTGCATTATCTGAGTGCTGAGGAGATAAAAATATGAAGAAACTTCCTAAGACATGCCTTTATTTCATATTGAAAACAAAATATATTTAACATGGCATGCTAAGTTGCTTTGTAACAAGTTTTTTTGTGACATGAAGAGTTTTTTAGACTAGTGAGAAAATAGTGTATTCTACTCAGGGAGTTACTGGATTCAATTTATAAAAATATTCTAATTTTCAAAGATTTTAAAATATAGGTCTCCTCCTCTGGACTTCTATACTGTGCTGCACAAACAATCACCTAGAAACAGATCCTTCTGTATTGGGAGTTTTCTTTCCCATCTTCCCTGCATGGCAATTCTTTAGAGGCAGAGAAATGCTCAGTTCCTCCCAGCTCTCTGCCTCCTCTCAGGACCTTCAAGAGTTCCTGTTCACACACACAGAGAGGCAGGACAGAACTGGAATTAAACACGCAGCCTGCCACATCTATGTTTCATCATTCCTAAAACAGACAGTAAGGAGATTAATACCACAGGGTTGCCACAATAAAGACAGAAATGACCACCCGTAACATTACTGGAACAATGCGTACCACCTGGAAAAGTATCAACAAATGTCAGCTGCTGATGTCATAGTTCTCCCATAGTAATTACTCAATGAAGTCGGTGAATTCATTAACTCACCCAGAAAGATTTATTGAAAGTCTGCAGTGTGCCCAACCTCATTTTAAGGTGCCAGAAACAGCCACCAGAAGAGGTTGGTCTGGCCCTCACAAAGTCAGCATGCATTAACACAAGTTAACAAATAAATGGATGATATGGGAAAAACAGCTACAAAAGTAGGCAAGTGCAGGTCCCTGGGGCTGGCAGAGAGGGGAAACTTCACTGGTTCTCCATGGGGGAAGGTGGGAGGAATTTGGAAACGTTCTTTGGTATGTAATGCAGGCTGTGTATCCTTTAATTGCAATGCTAGGGACCAGAAGTGTTGGAGCAGCACTCAGAACACTTTTGTTTCTGAATAGTGCAGCTCGGGATGCCATCTAAAACCTAAAAGGGCATGAGGAAATTATAAGGAGAACTTTGGCAGAGGAGAGGCGAACCTGGGGTCAGAAAAACTTCTCAGCTGAAAGGGAGACAGGAAAGTTTCTGCCTCGCAGATGCTCAGTGTGGCTCCAAATAGCAAACTGGGTGTATGTGTTGGCGGCTTGGGGAGATGGTGTTGGGGAGTTGGTGGGGGTACAGTATTCCAAGGTATCTGAAGAGCCACTCAGGAATCTGGCCAGCTTAAACAAGAGGGAAGTGAAGGGCCATGCATAACTGTAAACCAGGGGCAAGGTGAAGTGAAAGACTAATCAAATGCCTGTTTGCATGTGATGGGGAAGCCGAGAAACACAGAGAGAACTACCAGCAGAAACAAAATGGTCATGACTGCTCAGTGGCAGCAAGGACATCGGCTGCAGTCCCCAGCAGTCCAGGGCAGAGCCACAGGGAGAGGGAAGTGTCAGCTGCAGGCTGCAGGTTCCTCAGGCACGAGTGCCAGAAAAAAGGGGAAAAGAAGGAACGGAGAACGTGGACAAGGCCATGCTGGTGTGACAGGCAGGTGAGGAGGGCAAGGCAAAGGTGGCAGGGCACCAAGGCACCCAGGGCTTTTTGACCTTGAAAAAATTCCTCGCCTTGGTCCTTCCAAGGGAGAGAAAGTGGCTATGGTTGGAGAGAGGTGAGCACATGGTAACTTCACCCCCGGAGCAGCCATAGTGGCAAAGTAGGCAAAGTGGAACAGGGTGAAGCGTGTCCCTTGTCTGACAGGCTCAAACAAGGTTTCAGATATGGAAATTTTTTCTCCAGATTTTAGAAAATCTGCATATGCATAATGAGATACATTGAGAATGAGACCCAAATCTAAACACACAGTTCAGTTAACTCTCATATATGTTGTATATGCATAGTCTGAAGGGATTTCTATGTAAAAATTTTGAAACAATTGTGTGTCTGAAACAAGTTTTTGTGATGTGAAATTTCCTACTTGCAACATCATGGTGGCATTTGCAAAGTTTTGGACTGGGGTGCATTTGGATTTTCCCAGTTGGGGATACTCAGTCTATACATGATATTGTGCACACTTGAATCCTTCCTCAATGACTTAAAAGTGCTCAAGTAGCCTTTCTGTGTATCTTCTTTGTCATGCTCATGAACTAGAGTCACCCTGTAGATACTAGAAGACAGTGAACATCATTATTTCTGCTTTCTGATGGGATGGATTCCAAGTTAAATGTGTCAGAGCCTCAACTGGCCTGGTCAGGTTGTTCTATTCTGAGAAAAACATCAAATACACACCAAGACATACATGTGCAAACATCTAACACAGGCACTGAAAATACTCCCCCTATTGCTTTTTTAAGTTTTCCAATTGAAGCATAATCAATTACAGCCCAGTGCTATTGGGTGTTATGAATTCCTTCAAACTCCATATAAATGTACAAGATCTCAAACAGTACAAGATCTGAAAGCACCGGAAATTAAGTACTGTTACTCTAAAAGTCCTTAATTCACGGCTGACTCTGCTGACAAAGGCATTCTCAACTAAAATGATATGACAGAATTTGGCGATCTGAAACAATTCATCTTGGCTCAGCACCAGCCTGCTGGCATTCATGCCTGGTTACATGAGGGGTGGGAGATGTTGGGAAGATGCAGCCTGCCAGCTGGCCCTATAAGACCTGCAAAATCACTTGGTCTGGCTTGGTTAAGGCAACTGAAGGTGGGATGTGAAATTAAAAAAACAAAAATCCTATAGCAGGCTAATGTTTAAGTTGATCATCCTGTATGGCCTGCAAATGTTATAAATATCCACATGGCCCCTGAGAGAAAAAATGTTCCCCACTCTCGACTCTGATTTAGCCAGTGAAAAGTGAAGCAAGAGCAGAGCTATCAAAGCAGGTTCAGGCTTTTCTACAGCTGAATTAAGAACACACTGGACACCAAGGTGAGTTATTATCAAACTTTATCTGGGATCACCTTTGCCTTGAAAACTGGCTTTGTTTCAGCAGAACTGCGGCACACACTATTTCAGTGATAAAGAGGGTGGAGGTTAGCTATTAAAAATAAGAGGAAAATTAAGGCACACTTTTTTTGCCAGGACATTGTTGCATTAAGAATGAGAAGGTAGGAGTTGTGATTTCAAAGTGGTGCCCCCCCACCAGAAAAAATCATATGCTGGAAGACATTTCTTTATAAGTACCCAGCCTCAGGCATTTTATTTATTTTTTTTTATTTACTTTATGTATATGAAAAGCAAAGAGAGACAGAGAATCTTCCACCACTAGCAGATCAGATCAAGTTGAAGCCAGCAAACTGGAATTCCACCCTGGTCTTTTGACACTGGTAGTTGGAACCCTAGTAGTTGAGCCAGAAGAAGCAAGTAGCTGGGACTCAAACTGCCACTGTAATACGGGGTTTGGGTGGCCCAAAGCAGCCTAACCTGCTGTACCCCAAGACCCACTCCTCAGGAAATGTGCTGAGACACAGGTTAGAGTCAAGCATCACAGGGAGAAATAAACTACAGCAGATTAGGAAAACAGAACCATAATTTTATTCCAAAAGCAACACTGGACCTTTTCACTCAGCTCTAAGAGGAAATCAATGAGAGTGCAGGCAGTTGGCTGTGGTCACCAATGTGAACATCACAGGGGGTCTGTTGCAGTGCTCCCAAGTAGCTCTTCTCTGACAGTTCCGCCACGTGTGGTACTGAAGGACTCTCCCGAAACAACTATTTCTTTCCATAAGAGATGAAGTTGTAAGAAGCAAGTTTCCAAAAGATGGCAATTCTTACTTAAGTTGCCTTAACACTATGCAGAAGAACAATGAATGCAAAAAAAGAAAATGATTCCACAAGTCATTTTCTGCCTGAGGCTAAATGATAGCAAAAATCTCAGTATGTGCCCACACAGGCACAAGCGCAGAGACAGAAGCTGTAGCGGAGCTGGGGCATTTACTGCAGAAAAAAAAAAAAAAATGCCATAAAAACCTAGCTCCTTGGGCCCGGCGCGGTGGCGCAAGTGGTTAAAGGTCCTCGCCTTGCACGCCCGGGATCCCATATGGGCGCCGGTTCTAATCCCAGCAGCCCCACTTCCCTTCCAGCTCCCTGCCTGTGGCCTGGGAAAGCAGTTGAGGACGGCCCAAAGCTTTGGGAACCTGCACCCGCGTGGGAGACCCGGAAGAGGCTCCTGGCTTCGGATCGGCATAGTATCGGCCCGTTGCGCTCACTTGGGGAGTGAATCATCGGACGGAAGATCTTCCTCTCTGTCTCTCCTCTCTGTATATCCGCCTTTCCAATGAAAAATAATAAAAATAAATCTTTAAAAAAAAAAAAAAACCTAGCTCCTCGAAAGCAGAAGCTGCTCACTCGCAGAGCTGAGTCAGCAACTTTGACATGGCTAGCATTCAGTTTACATAACACTTGAAAAACACATGGCGAGAATCAGGATCTTGACCGGCACCCCAGCTCTTCCTGCAAATCTCATGACAGAGTGTTGACATGAGCCTATCAGTTATTTTTATCCATTTACATTGATATTTTGAAAGCCTCATTCTAGTTCTGATCACCTCAGACAACATGCTCTACCATAATCACACACACTTGACCAAGGCGCACCCCACCACAAAAGGTTGCCTGCCGCAGAGAGCCATGCAGGACTGCCAGCAGGGGAGCATGTTCTTTCATTTACAAAAAAAAAAAAAACCTCACCTTTTCCCACTTTTCTTCACAGTCATCTCATATTTCCTTAGTTAACTTTTTCCATTCTTTCTTACTTTACACATAAGAGACAGAGATCTCCGATCTGCTGATACACTTCCCCAAATGTCTACAACAGCCAGGACTGGATCAGGCCAAAGCCAGGGGTGAGCAACTCAAAATTCAGGTTCTCCCGCAATCGGAGTACAGACCCAACTAACTGAGCCATCACTGCTGCTTCCCAGAGTACGCACTAACAGGAAGCTGGAATTGGGAATGAAGAACAAACTCGGGCACTCCAGTAAAAGGACTGACAATACCACTTTTGGTACTGTAGTAAAGAAAATATACTGGTCCAATACATGAACACTACCCAATCAAAAATAGCACATACTAAAACAATAATCGTGCAAACCAAAAGAACTCCTATTAGAAGGCTATTATTCTGCTTCCTAAAAAAGGAAGTTAGGGGCCACCAGTTTCCTATCCAACGGAACAACCTTCATTCCAGCCTCTCTGGCTGGCTGGCTGGCTGGCTCCAAAAGTTCACACTGCAGTACTAATGCTCAGGACCAGGACTCAAGCAGTGTAGATGAGTTCATGCAACCTCCACAACAACATTCCTACCATTATTCCCATTTCACAGACAAGGACACTGCGGCATGAGAAGTGAACTGTCTCGTCCTGTGTTCTCCTCCCCTCCAGCAACGGATACACTTCTTGCACTTGCCTTGAGACCACTTCTCCCTCCCACAGGGACTAACACTTTGTTCTGAAATACAAAAGCCTGCAGAACTCCCTGCTATGTACCATGTACTTATCCTCTCCATAAGGAGGAATTATCTTTATTTCGTAGTAGTGCAGGCAGGCTCTGGATGCAACTGAAGTAGGCTGGTTGCAGCCCCAAGAGCCAGGGGCACCAGGTCTCTTCCACATTCAGGCCTTCAGATTCCACTCTGTACCATCTGGCTCATTCCCTAGAATTAAGCCCCCCCCCTTTTCAAAACAAACAAAACAAGCAAATAAGCAAAAACCACAGCTACTGTCTTGCCATCGAGAGTTAAATGAGACTTTTCCTTGGTTGCTCTCTCAGGGTGCCAGGTTTCACACTCCTCATTCCATTGTAGGTAGAACTTTCTTCTACCCCCTTTTGGGCTATGAAGTCTGAGATAGCAGGAAAGATTGTGCTTACTTAGACATGCCTGAGGAAGTCCTTCAAGTAATATATCCTAAATTATTCCTAACACTGCTAATAGTCTCATTTAGTATAACATTATTGAACGCAGCAACCAAGGTTCTTGATATTAGAAAAGCTGAAGGCCATACAGCACACATCTCAACTTGCTGAGCAAAACTGCCTGGTAAAAACAGATTAAACAACACAGAGGCTGGGAATATCTCCCCATTAACAAGGTCTAGGAGGGCAGGCATTCAAGGACAGCCACTGGCCCTGCGCCAAAAGACAAGGGCACTCAAAAAAAAAACACTATAGTGGGTTATGTAAGATAAGTTTTACATTTAGGTTTTCCCTTCTATCCTCTGTGTTTTCTCTACATGTTAAAATAAGCTCCGCTTATCTAATGAGGAAAAATAGGTCCTTTGCAAGGGAAGGTGAGGGATAGAGACAGCCTAACAAATATTTGCAAAGGGGAAATGAAAAAAATACTATGAGTGAACATTTTTTTCCTACCTGCATTCTCTCGACTATCAAAGAGCTGACAGCACAAATACATATTTTTGTTTTTAGATATTTGATTTAAATCTTAGATGAGTTTTCAAATTACATTTGGGTAAAAGCAGATACTCACGCCTTTCCAGATGTTCTTTCATTGTCAAACAACTCAACTCAGGTTATTTAAAAAGGGATGATCCAAACCAAGGGCTACCTTGGCCTGGCCTCCTCATGTGACACCCTCTAGTCCCCACTAGGCATGCCCAGGGGATCCAGATAGTGTGCTAGATGGCACAGTTACCTTCAACAAGGCTCGAGGATTCTCATCATAGTCTGTAATTTAGTAAGAATGGGATGTATACGCCATTATGAGAACATTCTTATTTTGCATGCTCTGCATTAATTTACATAAAAGAAATATTTCTATTACTATCTGTTTTGACTTACTAGGAACACAGGACAAAGAATACAGTTGCCTGATCTTCCATTCTCTCTGGTCACAATAACCAATGCCAACATAATTGTGCATTTCCCCTGCCAAAACCACGTAGTAAAATCTAAGGGATTTCCAAAGCAAAGCATTCCATGCCAATCACAAAACAGTAAGGGTTTGTTGTGACAAGCTGTGTGTGTTGGATAGAAAAGAGAAATACAAGTCAAGCATGTTTAGGTTATCAAGTTCTGTGCCAAGCCCTTTTCTAAATGATTACACCTTCTCCCATTGCTCTCTTGATCTGCATGGCCTCTGCTCTGAATTTCCCTCCAACCTATTTGGACTCACTCACTTCCCAAGTACACGCAAGCACCTGCTATCTCAGCTACGTTGAGTCTCCTCAAGTAAGGAGTCCATGATTTGGAGGAAGAACCAGAGTCTTCTCATTCCTTGTAGTCTCAAGTCTCAGTGCCGGCAAAGTATTAGGTGCACAATAAAGCATGCAATAAATGCGTTTACCCCAAACCTCCTTAAGCTTGTACTAGGTGTCAAGGATTAGGGCTCGAAGGTTAATAAGAGTATAGTCTTTGTTCAAGCAGTAGGCAGCCTAATAGAGCACTCAGGGATGTTCAGGGATCTAGCCCCATCTCCTCTTCTTAAGATACTTATGAGGTATTTATCCTCAATGCCAGCAAGAATCTCTCATAGTACTTATTCCCCCCGACTAAAGCAAGGTACTATAATAGCTCCCATTCTAAATACAAACCACCCAACCTCACCACCCCTATAATCCCTCAGATTGCTCCAGCCATGTTCCAGTCATCAGTTTCTTCTTCTGGGTGAACCTGTCTAAAATGCCCTTTAGGCAGAGGGTACCATATTTACCTTCTGAGATCATCCCACCACAGGTCTATCTGCCCCTCCCACCAGACCCCCAGAACTGCTCCAAGTTGCTCCTGCACCCTCTCAAAGGACTAATGATCAGAGAGCTCTCTGCCTGCAGTATCTGCAGCCCCAAACACCAACCTACAAAGCCTCCCACCAACCAAGCCCAGGTGTCCGTGGGTTTTCTTCTGGCCCTTATCAATCTTGCTCAACCTCTAAATATTGGCCTTATTCTCAAGACATATTCTAGGTTCCATCTCTCCAGGTGGACTCAGCAACCACACACTAAGGACTACCTCTATGCTAAGGACTCACCTTTGTTCCGCTGCCAAGTCTGGACCTGTCCTCCGAGCTCCACGCTCACAAATATCACTGCCCACCTGATATCCACACCTACATGTTCTCAATATCAAATTTCACATGCCCCAAACAGAATGTCTAGGGATTTATTCCCCACCCCCTACCCAAGCTTCTCTACACACTGATTTTAAACCTTATCCATCTCACTCCTCCATCTCACTGCTTAAAACCTCACAGTGGCTTCTCTGTGAAATACTAAAAATTCCAAATTCTTAGATTCTAAACCAACTGGCCAGGGCCTCATTCCAGCCTCTGATGTAGCATGTCTCAGCCCCTCCAACCTCTGTCCTTTGTTATACTCCACACAAACTCGTCGATAACCTTAAGCACCTCAAAGTCCATAGTCACCTTCAAGGCAGAAGAAAGGATAGGAGCCAAGGCCCCAGGAAGGACATGTTCTCTGCCCTTCTTTATCTCACAGGCTCTTTCTCTAGGTCTGTTCAAGTTACCACAGCCCCCAAAGAGGTTTCTGGGGACAAAAATTTATCTCTGTATTACTCGTTAAAATTTTGTTTAAATTTATTATTTTTATTAGAAAATCAGATATACAGAGAGGAGGAGAGACAGCAAGGAAAACCTTCTGTATGATGATTCTCTCCACAAGCAGCCACAACAGTTGGAGCTACAATGATCTGAAACCAGGAGCCCAGAGCCTCTTATGGGTCTCCCACGCAGGTGTACTGAGTCCCAAGGTTTTGGGCTGTCTTAGGCTGCTTTCCCAGGCCACAAACAGAGAGCTGATGGGAAGTGGGGCTGCCAGGACACAAACTGGCATCAATATGGGATCCTGGCGCATGCGAGGTGAGCCACTAGGCTACGGCGCTTGGCCCATCTCTTGTATAATTAATTGTATCGGTTTCCCTCCTGTCACTTTACACAAATTTTGCTGCTTTATTTTTGCATTTCACTCTGTGGGAAGTTTGTTTCCCCAAGTTGAAATGGATGCCCCACATGGTCACAGGTAACATTCTCAACAGGGTCCCAGATGCCAGTACTATGATTGGTATAGAACAGAAACCCAACAAATACTCTCTGCACATACAAAAACTTTGGACCATGATCATGCAGTGGGATATGTGCTGGTACAGGAAATAACCACAAAGTTCTTTGGAAACACAAATAAAGGAATCACAAAGGAAGCTTTGAGCTGTGTCTAACAAGGTAAGAGACAGTCAGCATTAGGAACCCATTCCAAGACAATAAAAAATGAAAGACAATGCTTATGTTCCAAAACAGGCTGGATCGCTGGGCCACACAATTTGGGAGGGAGCTAGCGGGAATAAAGATGAAGGCAAGGTGGAGATCACGGATTCAGAAGCCCCCATGCAGGCAGGGAGATCACTTTCAAGAAAGTTTTGAGTGTTTCCCCCTTGCCACTACAGGCCCATTACCTCAGCTGAGCCCTGTGCTACACTCTGCAGGCACATGCATCAGTGGGTACCCAGCTGAGGCTGCGTTTCAGATGCCTCATACCAGAAAATCTGCCCCAGTGTGAGGGGCACCTTGGCTTGCCCTTCAACCCTGCTGGCAAGAGGCCAGGTACACTCAGTTCCCTTAACCAGAAGGCATCCAAATATTCAGAACAATGCTTCAGAATGAAGGAAGCTAGGATGAACAATTAACAGGGTCAGGGCCAGCCCTTCCCTTAGGGAACACCTGCCTCTGGGAAGAGAAGAGAGAGAGAGACAAGCAGTGTTCCAAGGCCAGAGAGGATGAAGAAAGACTCATCAAGCCACTTCTGATGAAGCCTTGTAAGGACAGGTTCCATGAAGCACCTTAAATTCCCTTCCCACCTAACCCAGCAAGGTGCACAGCAACCAACCTTACATGTGACAGGTGAAGCCAGTGGCTGGCCCAATAACCTCTCAGCATGTCAGAAGCACAGAGAGGGACTGCCTGCCATCTGTGTGTCATGTCCTTCCACCGGGAAGGGATTCTGGCAGCACTACTGCCCTGAGGAGTTTTCTCGCAGATGTACCCCTGCCCTCTCATTACCAGCCAATCAGATCCTAATATTTCATTCACTGCTGGCTATGGACCCAGGAATCCAAACACATAACCCTGATTTTAAAATGTCTGCCAAAACCATGAGGATATTCTCGGTGTGAATTCCAGAAAGGTTACAAGGAAAATGAAAGAAGCTAGGAAACCAAGCAAGGATCAGGAAATGCTGTGACTTTTTCTACCTGAGGCCATGATGCAAGCCAACAGCCTCTGAGATGCTGCTAGTCCTGGGATGTCAACTGGGAACCCAGGGGTAAAAGGACAGATTCACACCAGAGTAAATCTGATATTGTATCACAAGGGTCTGTCTGTCTCTTGTCTTGGTCTTGTGAATAGAAAGGTTTCCCAGTCCTTACATCACTCAAACTCAAACAAAAACAGTCCTATGGAAAAAACTGCCCAGCTCCAGCCTTTGCAGCTTTTTGGGGAATGATACCCCCAGATAGAAGATCTCCCTCTTTTCTCTTTGTATAACTCTGCCTTTCAAATAATTAAATATTCAAAAGAGAGAGAGAGAGCTGATATAAGGCACCTTCATGCAATATACAAGATCAGTAGATATATAGGTAAACACATACATACATACATGTATGCACCTAGAGGAACTGTATAATGAAGACTAGCATACCAAGAAGTGAAGATACATTGTAGTATGCATGTATAATCCTGAATAAATGGAGGACTCCCAACAAAACTGCTCAATATATTTTGACAACAGGATGCTGGACTTTCTGCCATTGTCCATGCCTACAATGTCATGATACCTTAAACAGCAGCAAGATGGACTTGTGACTGTTGCTGAAGAATTATATTATTGTAATAATATAAGGGAAAAAAGAGTGGGGGAAGAAGAGGAATGGCGAGGGTGTAAGAGGAAATCCCTATGCCTATGGAACGGCAGCATGAAAAGGAAGCTAAGAGAGGAACTCAGTGAAAGGGCAGAAGGAAGACATGCTTGCGTTTGCACTTTGAGGAGGAACAAGTTCTCTGCTCTCCTCCCTCTTCCCTAGGGAACTCACACTGGAGAGAGGCCAGGAAATATCTTCCGCAAGCAGGTGCCGATGTGTGCCAGCACGTCACTCACGTCCTCCGGCGTTGCCATCTTCAGGGAGATGGTGCACTTCTCCGTTTCCACAACCATCTGTAACCATCAAGTGGACACTTGTTAATAAGGAGTCCGATGCTTGTACTCTTCATCCTAAATCATGGAAACAGTGCAGCAACCCAAATATGCAAAACAGTAGCTGTTTTAAGAAGTACTTCTCTCAAATAGACTTCCCATTTCAGACTCATATTTAAGAACCGTTGCTTGACTAGGGGAACAGAAGGGTTGTCAAAAACACACAGGAACCCAGGGGCAAAAAGAGATTCAAACGACTCCCCTGGCTGTGTGACTTAACTGAACTCCCTACTACTGCACATACACAGCTGATCATATCCCCACTATCTGGGATAAATGCATAATATCTCTGGTGAGTTGCTAGCCACCCTTCAAAAACACCACATATTTTAAAGGCAAGAAGACATAACAGATGATAAAAGGAAATATTTAATCCTTTTGCCTGGAACTAAAGAAAACTTGAATGCATAGAAACTTTCAAGCTTTAGAAGAAGGAATGCTTAGGATTCGATTAAGGTAACCAGGCAGTAAAAAAAAAAAAAAAAGAAAAAAAAAAGTTAACAGCTGGAGACACCCAAAACTTATAGCAAAAAAAAAGAAAAAAAAAGTCTAGATTCAGGTCAAACAGCTAGTCTATAAATCAACCTGAACAAGATGGTATGTCACAAAAGGTACAAGCTAAATATGAACACATCTCCAATAAAGAGTTAATTTGAATCACTTATTTTAAAAAGGGAAAGCAGACACTATTGTCTTGAGTCTCAAGACCACTCACATGACAAGCAGTCCCCTGTAACTATCACCACAGCAAAACAGCCTCCCACACTGACTTCCTGTCTCGAGGAAAACATCATCAGAACAACTACATCTACTGTGCAAACACACCATTTGGTTTGGGAGTTCCTCGACTTGGTCTCAGATTTTCCAAAAATTATCTAAATGGAAAACCATAACATTAACAGCAAGAGTAATGAAAAGCATTTGTCAAAATGACAAGATGGAAGAAAAGGACATAAGTAAGGCAAGTCCTTAAATTGTCACTTTCTTATAAATACCCTTGCAGCGATCCATCTACAATTAATTGGCAACTACCACCTCTACGGCGATTAGTTATGAGTGAAAAAGAAATATATAATCCCACTTTTAAGTCTATTCAAGAAAAAAAAATTTTTTTTAAGATTTATTTTTTATTTTTATTGGAAAGGCAGATATACAGAGAGGAGATCTTCCATCCGATGATTCACTCCCCAAGTGAGCACAACGGCCGATGCTATGCCGGTCCGAAGCTAGGAGCCTCTTTCAGGTCTCCCACACGAGTGCAGGGTCCCAAAGCCTTGGGCCGTCCTTAACTGCTTTCCCGGGCCACAGGCAGGGAGCTGGATGAGAAGTGGAGCTGCCAGGATAAGAACTGGCTCCTATAAGGGATCCCAGGCGTGCAAGGCAAGGACCTTAACCACTGCACCATCACACCAGGCCCATCAAGAAAATTTTTTTAAAGCCCTTAAGATTCTCTAAGCAAAGGCTGCATTTGTCATCTGGAAGTTGGTCGAAGACAAGGCAGTGTTACTGTGCAAGGAGGAGGTTGTATCTATAGGTCTGAGTTCTAATCAAGGCCAGTATGTCCATGAGAAGTCTTCAATCAGACCACAGCTGGCTTGTGCGGTTCAGCTCATGTTTCCCATGCACAAAGTTGTGTGTATGCACATTTTTATAAGGCAGAGATGTGCCATTGTGCCTGTGTGTGACACCCTGTCCCCAGACCTTCCCACCAGGGGTAATTATGCTGTTCACTACAGTGTACTAGCACATTCTGCACATCTAGTGCATCTATTCAGCTCACAGTTTGGGTATGAGAAATTAGTAATTAGCTTATTCTAATTCCACTAGATCTTAGCACCTCATCATCCTTAATTGCACAGGATTGAAAAGAATGACAAGGAAGAAAAAAGGTGACAGGTGGGAGAAGAAATTAGGTCTTAAAGTTCAACCTCACGTGAAAGCACTCACACAGCCCTGCATACAATGTCACTAGCTTTGCATAAAGCTAAAAGACTGCAACACAGTGACAGAGCTGGAAACAACACAATAAACCATCTCATCCCAGGAAGGGCTGCCATAATATGCCTTTTCCCTCTATTTTAGCTGTGGACAAGCAGAATGTTTGAAATACTTTTTTCTTAGATGCCCAGAAGAGAGTCCATGACCTCTGGTATATACCTAAAATAATAACCCAAGATACAAGACATCGATTCTTGTTCTTGATTCAAATTTCCAACTAACCTCATACCTCTTTTCTTAAGGTAAAACTATCTGGTTAAACTTCCAGCAAGTATTTTTCACAATATCCCAACCAACAGACCTGAAAGGTTTTATTAGTATTATTATTTTTCCTTCTGGAAATGTTCAGGTCTGTTTTTCACCAATATCATGGACACAGCAACATCCAACCTTACATTTAAAAAATAAAAGTAACACAATAGGTGGTGAGTTCTACAACAAGCAATCCACTAATTCTATAGCCATAAAACTAATAACTGCTAGCCTCAGTTTATAGGCCACAAAAGCCCTAGAACATGGGACAATGAGATATGTAAACCCAAGAAAAAAGGTTGTTTCCCCACAGTTCTATACAAAAGAAGACAAACAGCATTCCACTAACTCAGCAACACCTTTGCTGGCTCTCATTCACAAACCACAGGAGGCCTCTGTCCAAGGCATTTTGTCTGAATTTGCAAACTGCAGTTAAATAATTACATATCAATGACATAATGCTCACAGATCCCAGAGGTCCTTAGGAAAAAATTCTGAATTGAGGCTGGATTGCTAGGCTGGAGGCAGACACCATTACCCTTGGGATTTTATGTCAGAAAAAATCAAAAGTAGAGACTTCGGGGGACCTGAGGTTATGCAGGCTACTTGCTTCTCTGCCTCAGGAACACATTACAATCAAGTGCTGCAGTTAAAAGAAACACAAATGTTCACCTCAGACACAGATCCTAATTGCTTTTGGTAGGTGCTGTGTACATACTGGAAGGAAGAGGGGCAGCAACATGACATGGATAAGTACCTGCATTTTTAAAAAACACCACAGGCGATGGTGAAACAGGTCAACTTTTGAATGCCACAAGATTGCTGGAATTCTCATCTCTGAACTGTCAATCCCTTTGTAAAAGCAGCACCATTATTCCATTACAATTTTATCCTCAAGGGCCATGCCATGGCACCAGTAAAGCGATTCCTTTGGCCCCTACGATGGTGCTGAGAGGTTGGAAATGGACGGCTTGACATCCAGCTCCCCCAAAAGGCAGGCAAGACAGAGAAAGACACCCAGTGCAGGAGTACCAATTTGTGCCTGACTCTTTCTACATTAACATCTTTTTTCAAAACCAAGCATCAGAGCTGAGTTATATTTTGAACATAACTTTGGTGCACACAGATGATGAATGCCCTCCTTGTTTCCATGCCAAGCCCTAAGTCATAGACATAAACATTCCTAAATTAACACCAACAAGAAGGCCCTGGTTATGCTATTATGCCATCGTTCAGGAGAGATTGTTGATTTCTGCATATGTTTAGCCATTTGGGCAAACATATGGTGCTGTGATTTTTCTTTCACATTCTACTTCCTAGAAAATGATCAACACATAGGATAAAATGCTGCTCTAGGATAAACCTCTGAAAAGCACCGAGGATGTGTATGTAATGTCAGTCAACAGAGAGTGACGCTTGTGACCGATTCTTCCAGGAATATTATCAGCAAACTGCATACACTAACACGCATTTTCTTTTTGATCGTAAGAGCTAAAACAAAAAGCAGGAGAAAAACTAATAAAGATCAGAGCAAGAATCAATGAAACAGAAAAGCAGTGAAATTGATGTAGAAAAATCAATAAAACCAAAAAGCAAATTCTTTGCCAAGATCAACAAACCTAATAAACCTCTTTAAGACTGACATTGGAGGGAGGGGAGGTAAGGAAGAGAAGGCAACTTTATATCAACAAATTGTACAATGTAAATGCGATGGGCAACTTTTTGGAGCCCACAAATACTAGAACTTGTTCAAGAAGAAATCCACAAAAGGGCCCTAGTTATCAAGGAAACAGAGCTGTTCCTTTGTTAATTAAATACCTTCCCTCATGTGGCACAGAATGGCCTAGGTGGCTGGGTTCCCACCAACCACATGGGAGCTTGGTGCCTGTTTTTCAACTTGTCCCAGACACAGCTGTTGTGGCCATTTGGGAAGGGAAGCAAAGGATGCAAAGTTTCAGTCTCTCTCTCTCTCTCTCTCTCTCTCTCTCTTAATCTGCCTTTCAAGTATATTTTATAAATTAAAATTAAATTTAAAAACTAAATAGCAGCTGGTTGAATGTAAACTCAATATGCAAGTTAGTTATATGCCTAATACAAGTGAGAAACAACGGAAAACGGTAAAATGCCATTCAAAACATCATCAAAAAATATGAAATACTTAGGAACAAATCTGATCAAAGATGCATAACATGTAAACATGTAACACAATACTAAGAAAAATTACAGAACCAAATAAACAGAGTTTTCTTAGGTCAGAAGATTCCATATCATTAAGACATCAATTCTTGGGCCCGGCACGGTGATGCAAGTGGTTAAGGTCCTCGCCTTGCATGCCCGGGATCCCATATGGGTGCTGGTTCTATCCCGGCAGCCCAGCTTCCCATCCAGCTCCCTGCTTGTGACCCGGGAAAGCAGTCAAGGACGGCCCAAAGCTTTGGGACCCTGCACCCGCGTGGGAGACCTGGAAAAGGTTCCTGGCTTCAGATTGGCATAGCATCGGCCGTTGTGCTCACTTGGGGAATGAATCATTGGATGGAAGATCTTCCTCTCTGTCTCTCCTCTCAGTATATCTGCCTTTCCAATTAAAACAAACAAACAAAAAAAAGATATCAATTCTCTCTAAACTGACCTACAGATCCAATGCAAGCTCACACAAAATCCATGCAGACTTTCTGTAGAAACTGAGGAGATTCTAAATCCACATGGAATTGCAAAATACCTAGAATCGCAAAACAATTTTGAAAGAAATGCAGCTAGAGAATTAAGGCTTGTTGATTTCAATCTCCCTGTAACACTAAAGTAATGAGGAAAGACTGGCAGTGGCATAAGCAAATGAAATCAAGCATCAAGATGCACATGCCAGAAATAGACTCCACACTTGCATGGACAATTGACTTTCCACAAACAGAAACAACTCAGTAAGGACACAATGGTCTTTCAAACAAACAGTACTGAATTGTGTGTGTGTGTGTGTGTATTATTTACTATGTATTTTATATGTCATGTATCCATGTGTGGGAAAGGAATTTTGTCCCATACATTGCCTTATATACTAAAATTACTTCAAAATCAACCACAGACCTGAATATATAACCTAAACGTCTAAAACTAAACACAGAGTCTTCTGGAACTTGAGGTTCAGCAGAGATTTATCCAATGTGACACCAAAAGCATGAACTATAGAAGAAAATATTTGTAACTCTGACTCCACCAAAACTTAAAAATTTCTGCTCTTCCATTCCAAGAGAATGAGAAGCCAGCCACAGATTGAGAAAATATGTAGAAATCACATATCTGATAAAGAATTTGTATCCAGAATACACATTTTTAAAAAGCTCTAAAACTCCGTAAAATAAATTCAGTGCCAACAATGGCAAACAAATTAAATCGACATTACACATACACACACTGGCTAACAACTGGGAAAAAAAAAGATGCCCAGCATATTTTATTGTTAGGAAAATGCAATTTGAACTACAATGAAAAGGTACTACACACTTCATAAAACATTGCTCAAACATTGATCAAACCAGTGCTGTCAAACATTACAGGGAACTAGAGTGCTCTTACTCTGTTGCTGGTGACATAAAATGGTACAACCACTTTAGAAAACAGTTTAGCAGTGTCTCATAAGGTTCTACACTCAGCCATTCCACTCCTAGAACAATTACCCACAGAAAATGAAAACATTTGCCCAAAGACTTCCACATAAATATTTAAGCAGCTTTAACTGTTACAGCCAAAACTGGGAACAACCCAAATGTCCATCCCCAGGCAAATGGATAATGTGCAAATTAAATACACAATGGAGCAATACTTCGCAAGAATGATTGAACCATTCAGATGCAGCAGAACAAATGAATCCCAAAATAGCGAAACTGACTAAAACACAGGCAGACAGGAAGGAGAGTATATGATTCCATCCATATAAAATTTTGGAAAATGCAAATGGCCAATAGCAAGAGCAGAAAGGGAGGAGGAGCAGGAGAGAGTGTTTATAGTGAAACTCCTGGGTAATGAATGTGCTCAGTGCCTTGACTGTGGTGAAAGTTTCATGACGATGCATACATCAAAATGTCAAATTGCATATTTAACTGCAATTACTGAGAGCTCAACAAACCTGGGTTTTAAAATTTACATTTCATTAACACTAAAAATTTCATTTATTATCTGAGAAGAACTTGTACTATAAAAGAATATAAAACTTTAGTGCTAAAATGCATCACAAAGTCTCTCAGGAGCAGTACTCTCCTCCAGTTTAACATCACCAACAACAGCAGAGATAACTAGTTCATTTCAAGCTACAGAATGGAAAATGTGTTTCTTTTCAGAACAAATTCTGGACCTTGAGCCTCACCCAACCACCATTAAAGATCTCATTCTGAAAGTTGTCCTCAATGACCTTGTTTTTCTACTCTAGCTCAAGGAACATTCACTCATGAAAGCAAAACAGAAAACATTCCACAGTTTCAGGAACTCAGGAAACATCATGCATGATGTGGCAGTGACAGGTGTCTGCCACTTACTCACCTGAGCAGGCTTGTTGCAAATAACACCTTGGATCTCCAAGTAGCTGAAGGTTAACTCGAGCTGTAATTGAGGGGAGAAGGGAAAATACAAACCTGTAATGAGGGTATAAAGCATATAATTCAAAGCAGAAATGTTATCATTAGAGCCAGCCCAAGAGCAAATAAGTTATTGGGCATCTCCCAAAGGTTGGCTTAATATCTTCATGTGACAAGATAAAATCCTAATTTATCATGTTGCAGAAAAATCATTACTCATTTTAGTCCTAAAAGTTTACAAGTTGTATGCTTGACTCTTTTTAAGTTTGACCCAAGGACAAAACCAATAGCATATTTTTTGCACTATGTACTATATAGTATAGTATAGAATATATATATATAGTGCCTTTCTTTGAGAAATGAATGTGTGAAAAGAATCATCTAAATAGACTCATTTTTTTTTGCCTTTTTTCTTCAGAATTTTGCACAGAAAGTCACAACCAAAAGTCAATTACTTTTCCATTCTTCTTAAATTATTGCCCCCGTGTTACACGGTGAATGGAATCATTCTCTTTCTACCATTTTCCATAAATATTGTATTTTAAGTGAATTGAGATTAACATTACTCTGAAATTGTAAAATGTGCCTACATAAAACACAGACAGCTTATTAAGAGTCCTCTCTTCACATGGGGGAAAATGACTTCTTTTCCATTTTAATAGCAAGCATCTCTTTCTGGTATCTCCTAGAATGAGCTGTTCTCTCTCTACCTATTATTCCTGTCAAGAGTCATCACTCTCCCAGTTTTGTTGTTTATCTTACCACAGTGGATAGTCAGAAACTGTAACTACACAAAACAGAAGACTGAGATGCGTACATTTATTTTACCTTCTCACTTGGAAACTAGAATGCATGAATGGTCTTTAGCCTCTGCTGGGATTGGGTTTTAGAACCCCCTTGATGGTTATCCAAATCAGCATGTGCTGCAGTACTTTATATAAAATGCAAATACCCTAGGCACTTGCTCTTATATACTTTACATCATCTCTAGGTTCTCTATCATGCTTAATACAATGTAAATGCTACATAAATAGTTGTTGCTACTCTGTGTTACTTAGGGAATGACAACGAAAAAATTCTGTCCAGATGCAATTTTTTCCCTGAATACTTTTGACCTGTTTTGGTTGACTGCAGATACAGATTCCAAGGACACAAAAGGCTTACTGCATTGGTAAATGAATACATCGAGAACCAAACCCACAAGGGGTTGGCTTAGCTTGGCTGTCTGTACCATGACTCATTGGTGGATAAATATCTCAGAAGGAAGACAGAAGGTAGAAAAAGAGTTCAGTCTTGAATTACTCATTCAGTCAATGGACAGGCATTTAGAGAAAAACTCTGGTGCATTGGAAAGAAACATAGAATAAGGTGTGGATTTTATTTTCCAAGAGTTAAATGCAATTAGGAAGGAACATACTTCAAGACATTCAGTTAGAGTAAAAGTTATCTTAACTATTATTATCAAGAACTATAAACCCTTGGGCTTTGAAAAGTCATCAAAACAGGAAATTACCTTCTAAGAGGTATACACAGCTACCTTTGCTATTTTAGCACTTACTAACTTATTTTCATTTACCACCCTTTGATATAGTGCCAAAGCCTTTCTTAGAGTTAATCTTTCCAGTTGGCCCTCCATTGGTCCTTCTGGGTCAAACCTGCAATGCAGGGCTTCCAGCCTTCAGTTCAAATCCCCAAACACAAACATGGGCTTGAACAAGGCACCCTGAAGGTGGGAAGCTGTCTGAATTGCCGAGCAGTTATCCCTCAACCCCCTGGAAACTTGGACATTAAGACAGCATTTTTTTTTTTAAGATTTATTTATTTATTGCAAAGTCAGATATACAGAGAAGAGGAGAGACAAAAAGGAAGATCTTCCATCCGATGATTCACTCCCCAAGTGAGCACAACAGCCGATGCTATGCCGATCTGAAGTCAGAATCCAGGAACTTCTTCCAGGTATCCCATACGGGTGCAGGGTCCCAAAGCTTTGGCCTGACCTCGACTGCCTTCCCGGGCCACAAGCAGGGAGCTGGATGGGAAGTAGAGCTGCCGGGATTAGAACCGGCACCCATATGGGATCCCGGGGTGTTCAAGGCGAGGACTTTAGCGGCTAGGCCACGTAGTCGGGCCCAAGACAGCATTTTTTTAAAGTAATTTACTTTCATCAATATTAAAAACTTCACAGGTACTTTTGTGCATTCATAATAGCTATGCAAATATTTTTCATTAAAATAATTTCCTGTTTTAAAACTGCTATAAAAAACATGGTGAGAACAAACCAAAACCATCAGTGGGCATCTCATTGCTAACACAGCTGGCGTGAGTGTCATCACAGATAGAACAGGCACCTTGGATCAGTGTGCTTCAGTAAGGTTATGCAAAGTTCAGATACTTCTTCATCTGAGGTCTGTCACTGGGACAAGAGATAGCCCAGAGAAAGAGTGGTGACATCAGCAAGGCCCAGGCAAATGCCTTCAAGTTTGTCAAGCAAACAAAGGGAGGAGGGGGAAATGTAAGAGCAAATGAATGTCTGGATCAGAGACTCATTAAAAGAATGAGAACAAGATAGGAACTTGAAATGGGAGATCTTTGGTATCAGCAATCAATAAGGAGCTGGCTGGCTGGGCCAGTGATTCATCAGGCTCCAGGGTTATTTTCAGAGGAGGGGAGGGGAGCAATGGTCAAATCCCTTCTCTCCAAGCACAGCTACAGCTGTTACCAGGCCTTTGCTGCCAGTGTCCACAACTCATCTGCCCTCCCGCCTTCACTCAACTCACACTCCAGAGAATTTTCAAAATGTCTCTGGGGCTGGGGACTAGGGGGCAGGGAGACTCCCTAGGGTTGAGGAAGCAAAGGGCACATTTGTAAGTCAGATCCATGGCTATCAGTGATTGATTAGATAAGAAAAAGGAATTAACCTAGTTTTTCCACCAGTCTTCCTGGCTGTCCCTCCCACCAACAAGACAGCAAATCAGACTAGCTAGAGTTCACTGCTGTCCTTTAGCAGTGCTTACTGTCCTATAGGTGGCAGCCCTGCTTCAACCCCTCCGCTAGATCAGGCCCTGCCCACCCTCCAACCTGCTTGCTTCCCACTGTGGTCCCCACACCACTCTACCCAGACAATTTCCCACACATGCTCTTCCCTTTCAGACAGTGCAACACCTTGTTTGCTTGGCTGATGTCCAGTGATCGCTATGCATCCCTTTCTAAGCACAGCCATTAATCTCCATGAAGTACACCTTCATTGTCTACACCTGACGTCCACCATAGTATATTTCAAACATGCAATGAGACACCAAAAAAGCCATCTTGAATATTTTAGACAAATTCATACAACTTTTAAGCAGCCCCCAAAGAAAAGACACCTGGTGTTATAATCAGCACCAATTTTATACTAATGCCCTGCATAAAATGTGTCTACTTCTCAGATAAGACTTACACTGGCACTGGAAAGCCAATCTTTTCCTAAGGCAAGCACTCTGGGAGAAAAGCTGCCTTGCTTTATTTGTAACGCTGACAATTTTGGAAATCAGAATGGGTATCTAAACAACCTTGTGAAAAGTCACATGCATCACAGGGATGTAGCCAGGTCTCCCCAGGAGCAGGTATTATAAGACATCTAAGTGGGAGTGGGGACAGTGGAAAGAGGACTTCCCAAGAGGTAATGCAAGTTCCTTTCCTCAGGATGAAGAGGGTAAGCAATTAGCCTAAAGCCTCTATTCAAAGGGCTTCTTGACTACTTTTTCAAGCCTATAAAATTTCCTTCTATATGTTGATCAACCAACAAAAGCTGGGACTGGGAACAAGCCAGGCTGAGTCAGGCTGTAGCACCTGCTGGTGAATGCCAAGTCTTGGCATAGGCAATGTTACACTGGGCCACAGCACTTGCCAGTACACAGCAGACTGAGGGCTGGGAGCAGGCCTAATGTGGAACTTCAGGAATTCCCTTGCTGGGCTGCTGCTTTCCACTGGTGAGTGTGAAAGCTGGAAGTAGGGGCGGACAAGGGTGAGCTATGCTACAGAACCTGTTGGTAAATGCTGGGAATGGGTATGAGTCATGTCATACTGAACCACAGTACCCCCTGGCAGGTACAAGGTCTGAGGCTGGGAGTGGCGGGAGTACAGGGATTTCCCTCCTGGGCTACAGCTCCCATTGTGAACATGAGAGCCAGGGCTGGGGGTGGGCCAAGCTGAACAAGGCCAACATACACATGGGCCTGGTCCAGGGACAGACTATATTGAGCTAAGCCAAAACAGTCATAAGTATGCATGAAAGCCAAATGGGATGCAAGACAAATGAGGCTAGGCCACAGCACATGTCAACACATGTAAAAACTGGTGTTGAGGAGGACAGGTTTGGTAGTGTTTATTGGGGGTTGCCCTAACGAAGTGTTGGCACCCGCTAATGTGCATGAAGATTTGGCCTGTGGCAGGCTGGGCTGGGCTAGACTGCTGTACCCATCGGCTCATATGAGAGATGGGGCTGAGGGAAGACCTGACCAGGCAGCTGCATCCACTGGTATGAGCACTGCCTGGTGCAGGTAACAGACTGAACCTCACCCTGCACCTGCTAGCACAAACAAGAGTCAGGTCTGAGGTCACCTCAGGTGAGGTTTCCTCAGGGGACTTTCCAACCAGATGGCTGGACTCAAACCCAGGCACAAGGAAAATCATAACATATGTGGTCTGACCTTAGAGTGTATTGAGCCTCCTCAGCTGATGATGCCTACGCAGTGGACAACATACCCAAAGGCACAAGGGGGCAGGACAGCCAGCTCATCAAAGCAGCAGAAGATAACAAGTGCCTTATCAGAGGATGGAAAGCAGAACAGACTGGACAATTCTGGCCAGGCTTTGCAACAAATTCCTTGGTCTCTGGATGCACTAAGGTGGACTTGGTCAGCCAGTAGACCTTGGAAAGATTTTCTCAACCCTGGTGCAATTAAACTGATGATGTCTCAGAACTATCAAAGCCATTCAAGTAACACCCTCGGAACACCCTTCCCCATTTCAGGGTCTGTAAGGTGTCATCAAAAGACCATCCCCTACCCCCAGGTGCAGATGTAGTCTGACAGCAAGGAGCGGTCCCCTCCTCTTCCCTTCCCTGTGGACACAGGAGGAAAAAAATTTGAAGACATTTGTCCTATCCACCTCCCTCCACACCTGGATCCTCCTCATCCTAATCAGAGACCCAAATGGGCATGCATCCCTCTCAAATATGTAAACAGGAGTAAAAATAAAATAAAACTTTTATTTAATTAAAAAAAAAAAAAAAGAATCACACAATCCCTAGTACTCTGACCTTGGCCAAGTTTTGAGCTTCCCTAGCTCTCAGCTTTCCCATCTACAAAATGTAGATAATAACAGGACACACTTTACACTTCTCAGAAGATTCTTCTAAGAATTAAATTATTTACTAAAACAATATTCTGTAAATGTTAATGATTACCATCTTTTGGGGGAAAATGTCCTATTTTCTGTTACCAATCAGTCTATATTCTATAAAAATGGTCAACCCACTTTTTTGTTATCAGTAAACAAGCTATCATTATGCCTAATTCATGGAATAGTCATTCAAATTATAGTTGGCAACATCTCATGAAAAAACACTACACAGCTTTTTAAAGATCAGAGCAGTGCCGTTATATCTTCATAGGCCATCTTGAGTCCATCCACCATGGCTGAGGCAGTTATGGGTAAAGCATCCTCCAGGTTTATGAAGGTCATTTCTTACATCGCAAAGCCTAAGATTTGGGGCTGACATTGCTGTGTCAATGGTCAAGCCACCATCTGCAACTGTAGCATCTCATTCTGGCATCAGGACGGGTTCCAGCTATTCAATTGCCAGTCCAGCTCCCTTGTCATGTACCTGGGAAAGCAGTGGAAGGTGGCCCAAGTCCTTGGGTCCCTGCACCCACATGGGAGACCCAGATGGAGTTCCACATTCAGTACCGGCCCCAACTTTTATAGCAGTTGGGAAGTGAGCCAGTGGATGGAAGATCTCTTTCTTTGTCTCATCGCCTACCTTCTTCCCCAAAACTTTGCCTTTTAAATATATAAATGAATTTTTAAAAGAAAAAAAATGACCAAACATTATAAAAGGAATATGAGGAAGCTTAAAGAAGGTATAAACCAAGTCCCAGCCAAGGAAGAAAATGTATGACACTGATGAGCCTCAGGGACACAGAGCACAGAATATGCTACCAGCTTGCTTGGGAGGCCTTTTCAGCAGTAGAGGAAACAGAGTAAAACTCTTCAGGAGCACAGCATGCGGGGGCTTTCAGAAATGAAGGAAGAAAACATAGAGAGGCTGAGCACTCCATCCACGCTGGCAGGAGCCATCGGTCTAATATGGGAATGAGTGCTGGTTAACTGTAATAAATGTCTACATGGAGGTACCCATACATGCGGGTGGGCAGTGTATGTGCATCAGAAGGGGAACCCCATCACTGCTTACCTTGGTGGGGATACGTGCAGTCAGCAGGAAGGCACGGCATGATGTGAGCACCTATAAGACAAAGGCAACAGCATCAGTACAAGGTCCAGCAAGGGGCTCTACAGGAGTCTAGCATCACACAGGACTTGAATGACACCTAACTCACAGAACTTTCCATTCCATTACTGTGACCTCAATCTAAGTACCATGACATTGTTCGGCTTCCGCAATGCACAAATAATAAATCACCTGGTCCCAGAGAATCCATTGTGCTCAAAGACTCCCAGTATAAGGCCAGGATTGAACACATCATGTAAGAAATCTCCGGTTGCCAGCCCAAAGGGCTACTAGATTATTTCGGGTGAGTAAACAAAACATGTCCATGAAACAGTAAAACGCACAGATCTTTTACACATTCCATCAACAACTGAGTGAAAAAGCTAAGTTCACAATCAGAGCTCCCAAATTGCCAGGCCCCTCGTGCTTTTCTGTATTCTGGCTGATCATGCCTACATAATATTCATAGGCAACCAAATATGTTGAGCTTCCAAAGCATCATCCTAAACTTTACTTCTCAACTGTGTCTCAATCTTGGAACATTTGTGAAACTCCATTTCTTTTTCTGTTTTACTGTTCATTTATTCATTTTCATCTATGGCTGAGTGTCAGAGAGAGACACAACAAGAGATTTTACGGCCACTGATTCACTCCCCAAATGGCTGCAACAGTCAGAACTGGACCAGAGTGAAGCAATGATCCCAGAACTCCATTTAGGTCTCACCTGCAGGTGGCAGAGGCTCTAGCCTTTGACCTATCATCAGCAGCCTGCCAGCATGCATTAGCAGGCAGTTGGATTGTGAGCAACAAGCTAGGAGTAGACCTGGCACTCTAATATGGGCATCTTAAGCCACATTCCAAGATCAGCCCCCTGAGGCTTCCCTTGTGACACTGAGCTAGGAACATGTCTATGTTTAGCCCATAGGGTCCCACCAAACTACAGGCTGGTCTTGCTCAGCAGGATGTCTGGTGAATACAAGGGACTGGGAAGCAGTCTGAACCCCTAGCTCAGAACTTGGGCATCAAGTCCACAACCTTTATTGTCTTAAGGTGTCATTCTACAATTTGGAGGTTCAGCAGCCCACAATACTTTTCACAGTAAAGAAAGAAGACTCTAAACACTTCTCTATTTCATATGCGACAATTGCCCTTCCTCATTTCCCAGGAAACATTTTAGTCACTATGTCACTACTTTGCAAATAATGCTCATGTGCTATTTTAAGAATGCCAAATTTGGACCAAATCTTAATACTGATAAGTCAAGAACATGGAGATCCCTGTTGTTAGAGACTCAGTCAAGGTCATACAGCTTTACCCAAACTCAACTCAGAGCCCAAACAGCTGACCCAAACATGAAAGAGAAATGGGAAAACACGCCTCTGGTGATCTGTACTAGCCTGTCACCCACCCACAACTGACATAGTACATTTCTGTAAAACTCTTTGAATAATCATAGGTGGATAACCTAGGGAATAATTCACACCAGGGCAATTTATGAGACAGATGATGAAAGGAAACAGTGGGGCACTGATTACAACAGTGACAACGAGCAAATGGGGAAGGACAAGGTAGAGGCGACACCCATCAAATTCAAGAACACAGCACTCATGAGACCAAAGTGGTCCTTTATCACTATTACTACTTGATTTCAGAAGTAATATGCTGAATAAGACCACTAACAAGTGACTTCTAAAAGAACAGGACACAAAATAACCCTGTGAAACAAATCATAAACCACTCCTCTTTCCCCTGAACAATGATCTTTTCTGTTTACCAAGGCTGGGATCAGGGACACAGGACGAAACATCACACAATAGGATGGCAAGCAATAAAAAGAATCAAGATAAGTAAGACATGGGACAGATCAGTGAGTAGAGGTCAACTGTAGCTTAGTGGTAGCAGCGCTGGCTACATGATTTATAGTGTCCAAAGCTTATTGAGAATTCCAGGACAGTAACAGCAAAGCATCAACCCAAGTGCAGGACACTTCTGAACAGGGTGTTCTGTGCAACTATGTAGGCTGCACCATGCTGCTGTTGCCTGAGTAGCAGTTACTATTCATCAAGGTATTCTTATGTGCCATGAACAAGAGAACGTCTTGAAATGTAAGGACAGTTAATCCCCTCATCAGCCATATCCAATATCAACAGCATGTCTATTTTACAGATCAGTAAAGTGAGACACAGCGATGTAACTTACTCATGGTTACACCATTAGGATAGAAATAGGATCTGTACATAGGTTTATCTATTAGCCACAAAGCCTGGGTTCTTTTAGTTTATTCAAATTTACTTATTTCTTGATCAGTGGAGGATAGCCCAAATGCTTGGGCCCCTACATCCATGTAGGAAAACTGGAAGAAGCTCCTGGCTCCTAGCCCACCCCCAGCTGTTGTGGCCATTTGAGGAGTGAATCTGCAGATCGAAGAATTCTCTGTTAACTCTGCTTTTCAAATAAATAAAACAAAAAAAATTTTTTTTAGAAAAGATTTATTCACCTACTTGAAAGGCAAGGATAAAAGGAGAAGGGGTCATGGGAGGGAGAGATTTGGAGGAAGGGATAGGGTGAAAGAGAAAGAGAAAGAGAAAGAGAAAGAGAAAGAGAAAGAGAAAGAGAAAGAGAAAGAGAAAGAGAAAGAGAAAGAGAAAGAGAAAGAGAAAAAGAGGTTTCATCCTCTAGTGTATTATACAAAAATCCTGTAACAGCTAGGTCTAGACAAGGCCAAATCCAGCAGCCAGGAATTTCATCCTGGTCTTCACATAGATGGCAGGGGTCAAGCACTGAGGCATGCTCCTCTGTCTACCCAGCCACATCAACAGGAAGCTGAATAGGAAACATAGCAGCCAGGACTCCAACAGGCGCTCTTGCTGGGGACCATGTAGTAGCTGTGGATGACATGAAGGTGTGAAGAGAACAGCTCCCCTGCTTGGCAGGGCCCAGGGGGGCTTCCAGCAGTTTGGCAGGGCCCTGTGGATGTCTCTCTGACCACCTTGACATGTTTTCACCCCCTTTTTGCATGGCTACTCAAGCACCCCACTAAGAATTCTGTAATCTTTTGAGGCATTGTTGTTTGCCCCTGTGAGATGGCTTTTGTAACTGATGTGATCTTGGGAGCTAATGTTATTGATAATATTCTGGTGAGTGAGCCTTTAACTGTGCACAAGAGTACAATGAAGCCCATGACATTTCTGGACACCTTATTGTGTGCCTACCCATTGCCCTGTAATCTGGCCCAGATATGTAACATGCCTTCTGGGAAATAGCTTGATAAGAATTTTACAAACTAATGGAAGTGATAGGAGTAAAGGCTATCCTGCTATGGCAAAAATATAGTTACTGTGACCCTAAAGGTTAGCCTGTCCTTACAACTCTTTAGAGCATAGAAAATGTAGCTGTTTTAGCCAAGTTTATAATTTTTAACTAGGGGAATTATAGGGTGATTATATTAACATCACAGAGATATGCTTTTGATTATTGTTTGATTGTTTATGAGGTTGTAGAGCCTGCAGTTGTAGAGGGATTTAACATTTGACCCTTTTTGTCTTAGATCTTTATGTTTTTTTTTCCCCCTTTTGATGTATTTCTCCCACTAAGTGATAGATAAGTTGTGAAAATAAAATGTAGTAGGAATGTTTTACTGATTAGTAGGCAACCATTTGTGCCTTAGCCTTGGAGTTCTGGCTGTCACCTAACGGCTACTTCTGAAGAATGAATAACAGCTTGCTTTAAAAAAAACTGATTACAGTAACTTACAGAATTATCTTTAAGAGCACCTGGTTGACCATGAAGTAAAAAACAGAACAAACGATTGTATAGAGGCTTGTAATGTGTCTGAGTAAATAAAAAGGACAGCTTCTTCTTGAGCTGTAGCAAGAAAGCACCAAGTGACAGTGTCTGTGTCTTTTCTTGTCACAGACTCCACGCACCCTTCTCAAGCTCCAAACTCGGCTGGAGCTGGCCTCCGGCACACTCTAATGTGGGACATGCGCATCTGAAGCAGTGCCTTAACCACTGCACTGCTGTGTCTGTCTGGTGTTCTTTTTTTTATTATTGTTGTTAATAATATTGTATTATGTGATACAGTTTTATATGTCTAGTGTTCTTAACCACTAGACTCTATTTACAGGTCGCTATACAAACTTGCCTGTTCATGCTCCACTCATTTTTATCAGTTAACACTATGACAGGAAGGGCCTGGGTAGTTCTGGGAAATGGTGTAGCTACAGCTTCCACCTGCAATACTGGCATTCTACAAGGATACCAGTCTGAGTCCTGACTACTCAACTTCCAATCCAGCTCCCTGTTGGTGGCCTGGGAAAAGCAATAGAAGATGGCTCAAGTATTGGGACCCCAGCCATGCACATGGGAGATGCTAAAAAAATTCCTGGGTCCCAGCTTCCAATCAGCTCAGCTCTGGCCATCGTGGCCATTCAGAGGAGTGAATAAGCAGACAGGAGACTTCTTGTTCTATGTTTTCCTCTTGCTAACTCTGCCTTTTAAACAAATAAATAAATTTGTTTTTAAAAAGATCAGGATAGGAAGGGACAGCCCAATACAGTTAGCGAGTGGGAGAGCCCCATAAAGCTCTTAGCACAAAGTAGCTTCCTGAGCATTCCAAATTTAAAAATATAATTAAAATAAAATAGTTCAAATCCAAATGTGCCCTAGAGAATTGCATTCTTCTAACATCTGCACTAATCAATTCATGACTACATGGACAACCCTCAGAGAAGAGTTTGGAGGCCTTTGGGGGAAAGGTGGGAGTTGAATTTGATGCAAGGACATATTAGGTTCAGTGACAAGCATCTGATAGTCAGAAGAGGCTAGCAATGAGAGAGCAGAGTTCAGAGAGGCAGACAGAGGACATGAGAGTCAGGTATGGCCTGTGCAGGCATCGGCTTAAGTCTGGGAGACAGATGACTCAGGGCTTCGTTACAAGATCAGGACCCAAAGGAGGAAATGCTTGCTTGCCTGAACTCAGCCTGTGCTCCACAGTACAGCTCAGCCCTATGATGACTCCTTTTAAACACCGCTCTGCCCGCAGGAGAAGATAAAACCATGCTGATCGCCATGACCATAAACAGCACTGGAGAGCTCATCTCCTCTCCTTCCGTCTCCCTCCTCATTATTTCTAAGAGACTTTAGAAGCTAAATGCATTATGAAGAAAAACTAACAGGCATGGATTTCAAATTTTATGCAAAAAAATTGATCCTTTAACTCTATTTTGTCACAAAATTCTACAGTACCTTTGTATGGGACATACCAGATATATAGTCAGTGTGCAAAGGAGAAGTGCACAGCTCAGAGATTAATCACAGAGCAATACCCTCTGCTGTCACAAACCACTGCTCCGCCCTCCTCGGCCCCAACTCTGCTTTGAGGGGCTGGGAACTATCAGTACACACATCTTTTTTTCCAGGAGTGCCTGTACCACCAAATTCTAATTTTCCAAGAATCTCAACTCTTCACATGGAGGCAAAATATCAGCTAGATCCTAACACACACATGCCACGGACAGCCTAAGCCCTGTTCAAATCCCTGAGTTTCCAAGCCAGAGGGAGCAGAGCCAGAGAAAATCATCTCCTCACTTATGGCAGAACTGGAGCCAGAAGTGCCACTCTTCACGCCTATAATTTTTTTCTGCTGGCTGTGGATTAGTTAAGAGGTCAAGGCCAAAAGCCCCAGACAGGAACTGGCAGACTTCGGTATTTACAAAAACATAACAGCGCTATAACCATTGCTGAGGATCACAGATCCCACAACCTCCAGGAGCATTTCACACACGTGACAGGAGTAACAGCCAGTGGTTCTTGGGAGTGGTTCTAACAGGCCTGCATACCACGTTTTGCTGAATCGCCACAGCACTCTGTGCAAGAGCCCGTGAGGTGTATGCAGGTGGCCCAGCAAGCAGGTGGCACAGCTAGGTGTTAAGTCACCGTTTCTCACTATGCATTTGGAGCACTTCACTTGAGCACACCAAAAGGCAGACAATGCAAGAACTTCAAAGGCAGGAAGCAGCACATATGTGAAAGCATCTTAGGCAGATGAGCAGCGATGTTGGCTATAAGAGGCTGGGGACCTCAGGTCTGTCACTGTATCTGCTCTGTTATCTGTCTTTCTACAGAACGTTGTGTGTTTATTTCTCAGCCGTGGCTCCTCCTCTCCCCACAACCCTCACCTTGTCTTGCTCAGTTTCTTCCCTCCTTCCCTACCCTACAGCCTGGCCTCCAATCACCACCACCCTTTCTCAATGAAACTTCACCAGAGTACTTGCACTTGAATTTATGCCTTCCGCAAAATTGCAGACAGCAACCACAGAAGAAATATACATTTTTCCAGAGGACTTCATTTGTAACACAGTCACACAAAAGGAAACAAAATGTGAACTTAAGAAAACAAGATACCTTTTGACACCATCATACAATATAGCACAGGGGTAATTAAGTGATAACAAGTTCCCTGTGTGAATCTAATTAATAAATCCTTAAAATTCATCTCAAGACATGCACCCAAACAGCTGAAATGCAAGCATAGGCACCATGGTCCTCCCACGCTCGGAGCCTTGGGGGACAGCAGATCACCTGCCTGTGTTCTCCAGATCAGCCCTGTCCAGAGCAATCACATGCGGCCACAGGGGCCAGGGAGGCAGGTTGCAACAAGGAGAAAGGGGGTGGGGACAGACAAGAGCATTTACATGGAGCGAAGACAGAAGTTGCTGCAGGCCGATGACGAGGTGCGGCTGATGCCTTCATTCTGGCAGTAACAGGGCCCACCCTCAGCCATGACCCCATCTGTCAACGCCCTTTCTCTGCGAATATTTTAAGGGCAGTGTAAGTACACGGCGTCCTTCGGCACTTGGTCGTAGGCCAAAGAGAGCTATTTGCAGTGAGGCAGGCTTTGAAGGGGATAGGCAGGCGCAGAAAAGCCACCAAGGCCTTGTGCTGCCTGGTCTCTGTTTCTGGTGGTCCCGGAAGAGCTCTAGAGACGCAGGGAAGTCATGGAAAATCTGGATCAGGATGAGGTAGGCCAGGCAGAACATTCAAACAGTGAGTCACCCTTTCCCAGATGCCCGCCTGAGAGCATTACTAAGTGGCAGTATTTTGAAGCAACAGTGCAAGGTACAGGAGCCAGCATGATGGTGTGGTGGGTAAAGCTGCCACTTTTGACACCAGTTCCACTTCCAGATGCCCTGCTTTCAATCTAGCTCCCTTCTAATGGCCTGGGAAAAGCAGCCAAGAATGGCTAGATAACCCTGATATCCATGTGGGAGACAGGCATGAAACTCCTGGGTTTGGCCTGACCCAGCACAGGCCACTGCAGCTATCTGGAGAGTGAACCAGGGGATAGATTTCTGTCTCTCCATGTCTCTGGTAAATCAGCCTTTCAAATAATTATAATAAAAGAAGTAAAAAGTATAAAGGTCACTCTTGCAAGCAGAATTGTGCATGCAGACTCTTCAGTGGCAAGCAGGGTAATGCATGAGGTTACAGAAAAACTGGGAATGCCACTGATCTCTCTGCCCAAGCTCTGTGATTCTAAAACTACCCTACAATTTTGCCCCTATGAGGATGCTAGCAGGATGCACAGGATTGGTCGTGGGCACCATGCTGGTGAGGAATCAGCTCACTGCCCTTGGCCTGGGGCATTTCCCATCCCAACCTGAGAATCCTGCATTCTGGGAACCCAGGGCAAATGAAGACTTAGAATCAGATTCTGACTCTGCTATGGCCTAGTTGGGCTAACCCTACATGCAGCCAACTTCTGGTGAACAGCAGGTTCCAGAGTCACAGACCCAAACAGATGCAGGCTCATATAGAGGAGCATTCTTCTGCAGAATCTTCACAGCATTGAGGACTGAGTAAAATCCAAGAGCAGGCAGAGCGCCAGCCCAGCACCTACCATGTTTTGCTAAATAACAGCTCTCAGAAGAATTTATCCCATTCGATTTGGATTCTCAAAGAAACAAACTAGGTGTTCCTATGGAACATTTCAATAATAGTTTTTGTCAACACAATGACATCAACAAAGGAAATCATAAACAGCACTGAGATATTTCTTAGGCTGAAAATTTGTGACTTTGAAGGAGAACGTCCTTACTAAGTGGAAGGAAGGAAGGAAGGAAGGAAGGAAGGAAGGAAGGAAGGAAGGAAGGAAGGAAGGAAGGAAGGAAGGGAGGGAGGGAGGGAGGGAGGGAGGGAGAGAGAGAGAGAGAGAGAGAGAGAGAAAGGAAGGAAGGAAGGAAGGAAGGAAGGAAGGAAGGAAGGAAGGAAGGAAGGAAGGAAGGAAGGAAGGAAGAAAGAAAGAAAGAAAGGAAGAAAGGAAGAAAGGAAGAAAGGAAGAAAGGAAGAAAGGAAGAAAGGAAGAAAGGAAGGAAGAAAGGAAGAAAGAAAGAAAGAAAGAAAGAAAGAAGAAAGAAAGAAAGAAAGAAAGAAAGAAAGAAAGAAAGAAAGAAAGAAAGAAAGAAAGAAAGAAAGAAAGAAAGAAAGAAAGAAAGAAAGAAAGAAAGAAAGGAAGAAAGAAAGTAAAGAAAAAGAAAAAGCAGGTATGGGGTGGGCGTGTGGAGTGCGGAGTTGGTTAGAGAGAGGTCTGCTCTCAGAAAGTGTGTGTGTTTAGCCAAGGAATCTTAACCACAAAGGATAAGCAGTAGCTTCCCTCCTACTTCCCAGGAAGGCCTATTATCCCACCATGGAGTTAGCATGCAAACCACATTTTCAATCTTGGTAATGAATTTCCTCTCTCTTTCACTGAAATACAAGCAGCAGCCTGGTTCCCTAGGAGGCTTCTCTGGTTCAACTTTTAACTTCAAGATCCCATTTGGCAACATTTTAAAAAACCCTCCACACTGCACAGATGCAGAATTTAGCCAGGAAACCTAAATTTTCTTACAGAGAGGATATAGAATGAGGTTGGCTATGGAACCCCTTTGGAAGAGCTTTTCACTTTCTGAAATAAATAACTGTTTCATCATCTGCAGTACTTGCACTGCCCAAGGCTCTTGCTGTGCAGGCAGGCAGTAAAATCTTGCCCTCCATACCCACTTGCCAGGGTTGCCTACATTTGTGGAAAACGTACATTATGAAAAAACTATGCACAGATTCCCCACAACTTTCCACACTAATAAACTTGCCTTTTAATTCCATTTTTCCAAAACCTGTTTGAAGTACCAACATCTATGCCAATCATGCAACACATGGGCTTTTGTTCTCTAAGCAGCAAGCAGATTAAATTGCTAACAACAGTTTAGCCCACTTCTAGGTGCATCATGGACAAGATCTCACCAAGTCAAAACCCAGCCAGGTGAATGAGAGGCAGGTGCAAGGCTTAGTAGCACCACAAAGAGTGAAAGGTGCTACCAGGAGTCTCTTGGTTCTCAGTCCCCTAGTACCACACACAGCTGACTTGACCACCATCCTCTCAGGTCAGGGGAGGTGCAACACTTCCCCTAAAAGAAGTGTCATAGAATGTGCCATCTCAAGGTAACCTCTGACCCCAAATCCCTTTTACAATGGGAGCACAGAACTGGAGCAGCATACTTTGAGGCAGCTGTGGGAAACACTGGCAGAAACAGGCCTACCCTGAGGAGACAGCCTGGCCTATTGCAGGATCTGGACAACAGCCCTAGGGCCAGATCCAGGCTGTTCTACATTTTTGTAAGTTTTTAGAGGAATCAACCATATCTCCGTGGTGAAGGCATCCCCATTGGCAGCTCTCACACCAAAGCAGCACATGTTCACAAAGGCTGAAAGCTACAGAGAAGGCTGCCACTGGGTCCTGATGCCAGGATGCTGAAGACTAGTCTTGGAATTAGACTGCCTGGGTGTAACCCAGGCCTCAGTATTCTCCATGGGACTCAGGGCAAATTATAAAGCTTTTTTGTTGTTCCTTTTTGTTTGTTTTAAAAATGTATTCAGTTGTTTATTTTAAAGGCAGAGCAGAAAAGAAAGAGACCAACAGAGAGAGAGAGAGCGCATCTTCATCTGCAGGTTCACTCCCAAAATGGTCCCAGAAGCCAGGCCTGGGTCAGGCTGAAGTCAGGACCCAGGAATTCCATGGTCTCCAAGATGGGTATCAGGGATCCAAGTACTGGGGCCACCATAGGCTGCTTTCCCAGGTGCATGAACAGAAAGCTGGATCTGAAGAAAAACCACTGAAACTGACACTGACGAGGGAATCCAGTGTTAGAAGTGGAAGTTTGGCCAACCTAGTGGTACAGAAGCCTGGCTCATCCTCCGCCCTGTTGTGCTGACACCCTATATAGGTGCCAATTCATGTCCTTGCTGCTCCACTTCCAATCCAGCTCTCTGCTTATGGCCTGAGAAAAAGCAGCAGAGGATGGCCCAAGTGCTGGATACTTTGCATGCATATAGGAGACAGGGAAGAGGCTCTTGGCTCCCAGTGTTGAATCAGCTCAGCTCTGGTTGAGGCAGCCGTTTGGGGAGTAACAGCAGATGGAAGACCTTCTCTATTTCCCCTTCTCCTTCTGTGAAATCTGGCTTTCAGATGAATATAAATAAATATTCTTTAAAGGAAATGGGGCTCGATGTAGTAGCCTAGTGGCTAAAACTCTCGGGATCCCATATGGGTGCCCATTTGTATCCCGGTGGCCCCACTTTCCATCTAGTTTGGCCACAAACTTCCTGTTTGTGGCCTGGGAAAGCAGTCAAGGACAGCCTAAAGCCTTGGGATCTTGCACCTACAGAGGAGACCCAAAAGAAGCTTCTGGCTCCTAGCTGGGGACTGGCTTAGCTCCACCCAATGCAGCCACTTGCGGAGTGAACCGGTGCATGAACGATCTTCCTTTCTGTCTCTGCTCTCTGTAAATCTGACTTTTCAACAAAAGCAAATAGAGTGGAGGGTTAACCCACTGCACCACAAAGTTGATTCCTGAACTTTTTCCATGCCTCCATTTCCTCTTTTATGAAATGATACAAGGACTAGTACGTACCTTTGTGAAACTGTGAGAGTTGGGTTAATCTTCACACAGTACTTACAAGAACTCTGTCACATGAGACATGCAGTATTGTATCTGCTATTACTGTTTACATTTCAGCATTACAGCAAAAAGTATGACAGGACTGTAATAGTATTAAACTAGGGAGAGGCACACGGTATAGCCCTGCAAGCTGAGTGAAGTAACCACAAATGAACTGCAATCTCAAAGGACCTTTCTTCAGGCAAATTTAAAATCAGGAGGATAAGGATGGAAAAGGTCTCCCCATTAGCTATCTGCACTCTGCCTCCATCACCAGGCCCCCTCAGGGATTTGCCTCACTGGGAGCTATCCCTTGCTTTGGTGTGTGGCTGTCTAGAAATGGCAGGTGCCTGGTACCTGTTTGCTGGGAGGAGTTCATTCCCCCTGGGTCCCTGCTTCCTTCAACAGCAGTTGCTCCCCTGGAGACAGAAAGCCACTCTGTTTGGGTTCTTATTCTGTCTCTGGTTACTGAGGGAAGTGCTTGTATTCTAACACCTATGTAAATTTGTTTCCCAGATTATGTCAGTAGAAATAAAATGTTTATACAGCTTGTCCAACACAATCACTTCATTCTTTCCAGAATCCCATTGTTGTAAGTTGTAAGACATTATCAAATCACAAAAGAAACAATTATTTCTTCCCCCATAGGTGAACATTTAGCTACTTCAAAATAACAATTCTTTCCTATGAAATAGATTTATATTTATTATTATGTATTTTTACCTTTTTTAAAAAGACTTATTTATTTGAATGGTAGAAACAGAAAGCAAAATCTCCCATCTGTTGGTTCACTCCTGAAATGGCTGCACAATCAGAGCTGGTTTGAAGCCAGGGAACTCCTTTGAGTCTCCCACACAGGTGCAGAGGCCCAAGTACATGAACCATCCCTGACACATTAGCAAGGATCTGGATCAGAAGTGGAACAACCAGGACTCAAACCAATGACCATATGGGATTCTAGCACCATAGGTTGTGGCTTCATTACCTACACCACAGTGCCCACCTATGAATTCTTAACTGTCACTACATCAGAACCTCTTCTCAAAGAACCAGCTGATACAAAATTCTAGGGTCTCTCAGATTTCTATATGAAGGCATTTATTATTATTATTATTACTACTACTACTGTTACTATTATCTGAAAGGCAGAAAGAGAAATAGATCTTTCATGTGCTGGTTCACTCCCCAGATGAATGCAACAGTCAGGTCTAGTTTAGGCCAAAAGCAGGAGCTGAGAAATCAATCCCACAAGGATAGCAAGGACCCATCTACTTGAGCATGCAGGAGCAGGAAGCTAGAAAAAGCTGAAACAACAAATAGAGCAGGAACATGAACCCAGGTACTGTAACATGGGATACAATAGTTCAAAGTAGCCTCTTTACCACTGTGCCAAATATCCACTCCAGCATATCATGGTTTTAAACACAAAGTAATGACACCTCATTCATGACAGCAGTCCAGGAGTAACACACAAATATAAGCAGGCCTTCATCAAATGGTGGCAAGACCATAATGGGTCAAAGGTGGAGAGAAGCCACACCCAGCTCTGTCCTACATATCTGTGAAGAAATCGTGCACTCCTGTATGACAGCAACACTGCCTTGATGATCTGGGGCTGAGATGGCAGTGAGCAGAGGTTTCACATGTCATGGAGCACGCATGGAGAGGGCCTTTCTCAAGTCATCACTGTCATATTTATGTATTCAATGATTTACAGTAACAGTTACACGCATGCAAAGACAACAGCAAGTATACAACAGGACTCTAAAGTCCAACCCAAGCAATCAGCAAAACTTCTATTAGCCCTGTGCAGGACCAGCCAGCCAGCCTCTCTGTGAGCTTGTTCATAGGGGAGTCACTGACACCCAGCTCCAGCTACAAATCCCTGAGCTAGGAGAGGTCTGCAGATGAGTGTGCCATTTTTCCCCTTTGACTTCACAGTTGAAGGAACAGACCAGGAAGGGTTAAGTGTTCTGTCTGCAACTGCTAGAGCTCCCTCTTTGTTTCAAGCAATGGGATGTGAAACAAAAGCAAGTGTATTTAAAGAAATGGAGTAGCTCTTCTCATCAAATGAGCAGCCAGAGATCAAAAGGGACAGAAACCAAATCAAATCCAGATAGAAGCAGAGACAAGTAGCAAAAATCCCTCCGGGCAGCCCCGTGAGAAACTGACTCCAACCATTTTCCATCCTCACACAATCACAATCCAGGAGCAATCACAATTCAGGGGCAAAAGCCTCCTGTCCTGGGGACACAGGTCACACAACATTTCTCAAGAGGAAGGAAAAGTGCCCGTTACAAAGTGCTTAGTGACAATGAGTCTCAATCCAGGATAGAAATTCACTATACTTCTTACTACAAACCTTGTGCAACCTCAGGAACTTCCAAATCGGGATCCTGCACCCAGTGCTCCTGTATGTGTGATCCAAAGGAGCCTCTGGAGGAAGCAGAAGCAATGTGGCACAATAACAGCCAACACCATCCTCTGGGCCCACAGGAACAATTACAACTCTGCCTTTTTGAGCACTGAGGGATTTTTTTTTTAATATTTATTTATTTTCACTAGTAAGGCAGATTGGAGAGACACGGATAAAGATCTTCCATCTGCTGGTTCACTCCAAAAGTGGCTGCCACAGCCAGGGCTGGGCCATTCAAAGCCAGGAGCCAGAAGCTTCCAAGTCTTCCATGTGTGTGTAGGGTCCTAAGCTTTTGGGCCATCCTCAATTGCTTTCCCAGGCCACAAGCAGGGAGCTGGATGAGATGTAGAACAGCTAGGACATGAATTGAACCCATATGGGTCCAATTCAAACCCAGCCCTTGCAAGGCGGAGGATTTAGCTGCTGAGCCATCATGCTGGACTCACACTATTAAGCAGAGTCACTTTGATTTCTATGCTCTCTTTCTCTCAGTTCTGAGTTGGAGAGAACTGTCATCCAGGCATTAGAATCCAAGATAAGTTGTCAATGGCTCAGCCAACAATAGATGCCTACTGCAGGTCTTTACTCTGGTCCTCATACTTGGAGAGCACAGCTGTGAAAGTGATTCACAGGGCTAAACCCTGAGGCCAACAGAGGGGTGCACATACTTGCTATCTGGAAACAGAGCCAGGTCTGGAAGCCAGCTCTCCTCCTTTCAGCTTGGCTCACAACTCGCCAGGATGAAGGTTAGACCAGTTCAGGGAGATTGTTCCCATGGAAGGGAAACCCAATGAGCAACAGAATGGAACTTCCACTCCCAAAAGACAAGAAGCACAAAAGGATAACAAGGGAAAGTAGGCTTTGGGCCCACAAAAAATTTGGATTTACATTGCAGCAGCCTAACCTTTCAGAATCTGATTTTTGACACATGTAAAGTGGGTCTGGTATCAAGTTGGTGGGAAAGCTGTTCAGAATCTATGCAAGACCTCATACATATCAGCTATTTTAGGTACACTGAATTGTATTCACCCCAGTGCTAGGACCTGACTCAAAATCTCCATACACTTGCCAACTTCTGGACCAGGGGAACAAGGGAGCATGCATTTACTTAAGGAATAAGGCTTCCTTACATTCAGCCTCCCTCCTTCACTTGCAGCACAGATGGTTTGAGGGAAAGGCCCTCCATACCTCACTTTGCTCTTCTTTAAGAGACCACACAGTAGCCCTCCCACTAGGGTTGTCACGAGGATTATGCCTCAGTCAGGCTTAGTACCTGCAACATATATCCCTAGTCTCATTCATCAGGGGAACTTCTTGTCCACTCTGTGCCAGGCTCTTGTTGGCTACTGCTTGAAGTGGCACCACCTCTAGGATAACTCATTCAGGCATGCTGGTCTCTTGTCTATATAACACAATTTCTCCACCAAGTCTGACCCATCAACAACAGGGGTGACGTCACGCAGGAGCTTGTTAGATATGAAGAATCTAACAAGATCACAAGCAGGCCTGCCAGAATCAAAATCTGTCAGCTCTACTACCACCCCAGGTGTCTGACCTCCCAGAACTGCAGACACTGCCACAGGTTGCTCTCCATTCACCCTCTGTACCAGCCTGGGCTTGGCTTCCTCCTCTGGAACCACCCCCCCACACAGTGAACACTGCGTTCTGCCGGTGCCTTGTCCCTCCATCACACCCACTGAGAGAAACAACAGTCCTAGAGGAACCCACAGAGCACCCTGATGTCAAAATTGGCTACCGGGAACAGCTGGAGAACTCATTTGATGCAAGGATCCACTACCACATCCCTCCTCTAGGAAGACGATTCTGACTCTGACTTGAGACAGAGAATAGAAATGGTGGGGATGGTCTGGCTTACTGCCTGCTGCAGGCTCCACACCTGCTATTATGTCCTTCCCCCTCTTTCTGCAGTGCTACCGGGACAAGCCCACCCTTACCTGGGACCTCAATTCTACTCAATCCACCTTTGATGGAGCTTTAATCAAAAACATCTGCTCTTACACATCTACATGTCCATATACAGTAATGTGCTAGAGCTATACCTCTGGCACCTATTGAATCTACCCTCTTCAGTTGAACCTGGTGTCTTGAAAAGGTCTTTATGCTCAGTGTCTTTGCTTTCCTGCTGTAAAAATCACACCTTCCACATAAAAATGGACTTACAACCCATAACTCCATTGAAGGTACTCCTGCCAAAGTATACATCAACTCATAACACTAAGTCCAATGTACCCTTTCCAGCATTTTCCAATTTGATCTCTCCTCGACTCTGGACTCGGCTTTCATGTACAAAGCTCTTTTCCATCAATTCTCCATCTGCCTCTCTGCCCATTCGCCAGTCCCTGTCAACATCTACTTTCTCCTTTGACTTCAATCAAACCCAGGACTCTCCCAAGCTCATGTACAGATCAAACTCTCTTAGATCAGCAATCTCTTTAGCTAATTGCACTTGTACGTCTCTCAAAACCCTTGCATTCAGCAGTAACTAAAACGTCATGATCTTTCTTTCAAAACCTGTCCCTCCTCCAAAGGTTTCAGCTCCATAACAAGCAAGGTCATTTTCAGTTTCTCAACTCAGAAATGCAGGCATTGTGACCTCCTCTCCCTATCTCAGTCATTTTCCATTTTTCTGGACAGTCCACTGCCTAAACACCTCTTATGCACATTGCCATTCTCCATCCCTGCCATCAAGAAGTAGTTCCAAGTCATTATCATCTTGTGCCTGAACAACTTACAATAGCCACTCTTGCCCCTTCACATCAACCCTTGACAGGATCTTAAGGAGCCCTTTTAAGCTTCCCAGTGTCATCCTACACTACCACCCTGGTTCCTGCCTTCACCTTCCTTCAGTCCTGCACACTGGATAGAAGAATGAGGTGGTCCCACACCTGCAGCAGGAAGTTTCCATTCCACCCATAGCTTTAAGAGCACTCCCATCCCCTCCTAGCTTTCCCTCCAACCACCATCTTCAGCTCCTTAAGGAAGTTCAAATTATACCAGTTCTCCCTTCATGGGAGACTTCCAAATGTCCTTGGAAAATGGACGTCAGAGATGAGTTTATTTGCATGCAAAAATACTGGAATTCATACTTACGAGGTAATCCTCAAGAAGTACATGGATAATTTCTATTATGAAAAACTACAGGTACCAGTGTTGTGCACATAAGGTCAAGCTATTGCTTGTGACCCTAGCATCCCATGTGAGTGAATCTTTGAGCTCTGATTGCCCTCCTCCCAATCCAGCTTCCTGCTAATGCACCTGGGCAGGCAGTGGAAAATGGCTCAAGATGCTTGAGCCTCTACCACCCACATGAGAGACTATGATGAAGTTCTCAGCTCCTGGTTTCATCCTGGCAAAGCCTTTGCTGTTGTGACCACTGGCGAGTGAAACAGCAGACTATCAATCTTGTCCTCTCTCTCTTTGTAACACTGCCTTTCAAATAAACTTAAATAAATTATGCATGGATGTCAAACTTTCTGTTGCACCAAAATAAATTCACCTTTGAATTCCATTTTCCAAAAGTCAGTATCCTCAGAAGCTCTTACAGCAACTGTACATTTCCTAAAAAATGTCTATTACATTTAAATCATTGGTGGAATTGCATATTTACTAGCTATTAGCCCTAGGAAACTGTTAAGGTGCTTGGCAGGAGGGACCACATCTATCGCAGTCAGAGCTGTATTTATTTTCCAGGGCCCTCTTCAATGTCTGGAACAAAGTAGGTGTTTCTAAAAGCTGCTGGATGAATGAACGTAATGAGATGTACTGCTCTTCCTCTTCCTATCTCCAGCTGTGTAAATTCAGAACTTTAGAAGGGAAAGTTATGACAGCCTATAGATCTGATTATAAAGATTCAGCTTTGTGTACGCTCACCTGCTGCCTATCAGCTAGCTGATAGCCTTCCTATCTAATAATCATATCCTGCATGGAAAGCACCTGAAAGTCTGTCACTGCAGCTTACTCCGACCTTCTCCAAAGAGTTAATCCCCAACCTGGCTGTCACAGCAAACAGAAACAGAACAAGGGAAAGATAAGGGAGAAGAGGAAAGGTGTGGAAGCCTCAAGTGCTGACAAATGGGCCTTCTGCTCACTGTGTTCAAAGAACTGGTTCATTACACAAAGACAGTTCCAGCCCAAGGTATCTGTAGCTCTAACCGGCTCAAAACACCATCCTCAACAATGGATACGGAGTAAGCAAAATCCACCTCAACGAAGAACTCCAGATATCTAGTGGCTTATTATATCTTGACTGTGCATTTAAATCCCCAAAACTAAAAAACTAATAAAGTACAGGTCAGTGTACTGATGAGGCAGATAAAAATATACTATTTCAGTGACAATAAACACAAGGCAACCCATCCTTCAAAACCAAGTCACACTGGAAGGGCAAGCTAATAAAGGGATAACTACTTTTAAAAATTGAGCATTTTTTTTTTTCTGGAAGTGTCAGATAAATGACAATGCAAAGTGTAGAAATGTTCTGCTCAGAACTTATTTCTTAAAAGAATTCCAATTGAATACTTTGTCAAGAAGTTCAAAGTAACCAAATAAAACTTAAAGTTCAGACATAGATTTTTAAGCCAAACCCAGCCTTCACAAGTCAGAAGTGAAAAGTTGAGAGTTTTCGCAAAAACACTACTGTTGCACCTTTTCTGACACAGCATTTAGCAATGCAGGCGGTCGGCAAAACTGTGCCTCCCAGAAACAGTAACTAAGTGACCCTCTACTGTTGTTGCTCCTGACCTCTCTCTCACTTCTCCCCATTGCCTTGTTAGACACAGATGACATTGGGCGGGGGGGTGGGGGGGGGGGTTTGCACCTAACTGCCATGAACTATTTTCTGGCCCAGCACTAAGAAGACTTAACTATTTCTGGAATGCACCACCTCCTGGCACAATGCATCAGCAAATGGTGGGTGGGCCCTTGCCACCACTTAGAACAGACTGTGGCAACCCAGCTCCAAAAAGGAGAAGACACCTCTTTCTACCTTTGAGTGCTAGTATGATGGTCAAGGACTGGTCAGCACGAAGAGAAACCAATCATTATTAGTAGTCCTGTGTCCTTTCTCTCAAATTGCCAACAATGGATTCCAGAAAGTCCTCTGGTTCAATCTCCTATATGCCCCAAAGCATAAGATGGAGAGGAGGGGGCCCGGCACGGTGGCACAAGTGGTTAAGGTCCTCACCTTGCACGCCCGGGATTCCATATGGGCACCGGTTCTAATCCCGGCAGCCCTGCTTCCCTTCCAGCTCCCTACCTGTGAAGCTTTGGGACCCTGCACCCTGTGGGAGACCCGGAAGAGGCTCCTGGCTTCGGATCGGCATAGAATTGGCCGTTGCGTTCACTTGGGGAGTGAATCATCGGACGGAAGATCTTCCTCTCTGTCTCTCCTCTCTGTATATCCGCCTTTCCAATAAAAAAAAAACATAATAAAAATAAATCTTTAAAAAAAAAAAAAAGATGGAGAGGAGGACAGGGAAGGCCCCTTGACGAGTCAGGCAGAAAACAAAGCCAGACTAACAGGCAAGGGCAGTGTGGGTAGAGACAGAATAGCACTAGAACCTGCATACTTGTTTCTCTATTTCTTGGTAAAATGAATTTCAACTAACCGAGTATTCTTTAGACTCACAATTCTCTTTTAAATGCATCTGGCCAATTCTTTTTGGGCGGTGGGAGAGGATGGGGGGCAGACTAGTACACATCACAACTACATTAAATATATGAGCAAGTGATTCACTCATTCTAAATGCAATCATTAAATGCCTACTGTGTTCTAGAAACAAGGATCAAAAGGGATTAAAAGTCACAAACACATAAAGCTCAGTCTTACAGCAGCTTATGTTTTACTGGAGGAAAACAGGCTAAAAGCGAATAAATGAGTGAGACATGGGGCGCCTGGGGGGCAAAGAGGAGAAACAGAACACCTGCAAGGAGGCAGAATGTGTGTCTACTGTGTGGGTGCCAGGGTGAAAGTGAAGGGTGGCGTTTCGAAACACTATAGTTTGGTGAGATTGTGAGTGATGTTTGGAAACATAAAACGGAAGGCAAAGACTGAACCACAAGCAGATCTCAGATAAGAGTTGGTCAGGCAGCAGGAAGAGGAGATGCAAGGCCCTGAGGCAAGAGCTGGCTGCTGGAACTCGGGAGCAGAGCAGCATCCACAGCAGCTGGAGCAACATTAGCGAGTGAGGCCAGAGGAGCCATGGAATTTATGAGGGTTTACAGGCCAGTGCACATACTTTCCTGTTTTCCTGCTGTGGTTGTGAACAGACTACAAGGTAGGCAAAGAGGTGGGAGTGGAGCAGCAAATCCAGCTGAGGGCAGGTGCACTGACAGGCAGGAGCACTGGAAGGGCAATTGAGTCAAGGTGGTCAGCCGGTGTAGGAGATGTGCCCAGACTCTGAGCAAGCACCACTAATACAGCCCGGCTTGCAATGCCAATGGAATGAATTCGGAATAAAGAGGGAATTAGTTATTTTGCTAAACACTTTTGTATGGATTATACCCAACAAATGTTCACATAACCATCCAAGATGGCACCTGATTAAGTGACTGCTGGGTCGGTGCACATTATGTATTAGGGGGCAAAGTAAGAAAATGTTTATGGAAGAAATGTCACTTGGGAGCAGAGCTGTTTCCAGGACCTTCCTAGTGTTCTGCTGAAGATTATCAAACTAAAAGCATGTTGTTCTCATGAAAGGCAGAAATGATCTTCAAGTGAGTTGTGCTTTTCTGACCAAGAGCATCCATGTGTTAGAGAAGTCTGACACATCCATTCTAAAGGCAATAATACAAAACCAGAGTCCGTTTCAACTCAAAGGAAGCTCTGGAAATGATGGGGGTGAGGGTATTCTTTTTACCCTCTTCTCAGTTCCTTCCAGAACAGTGTGCTTTTAAAACTTTCTGAAAACACTCTGTAGCTACAAATTCTTCTTCAGTAGCCACTGGCCACATGTGGTCATTGACATGTGAAACATAACAAGCCTGACTAGGAAATGGGATTTCTTTGCATTTACTTTCATTGTATGTAATTTATTTTATTTTGAAGATATTCACATTGATGAGATGATGAATGCCCATGTGGACTACTGATTAGGGTAGAAAGGGTCAAGGAATGGGAGAAAGTAAGAAAGACAATTGTTTCCAATTTTTTTTTCCTGCTGCATCTGGGAGGAGGGGGGAAACAAGGGGGAAAAGGTTGCTACAAGCATTTACTGACTTTCCTTTGAATCAATACCATTACTATGGCTATACTGTCACTATACTGGGGCCTGGCGCAATAGCATAATGGTTAAGGTCCTTGCCTTGAACAAGCCGGGATCCCATATGGGCACCGGTTCTAATCCAGGCAGCTCCACTTTCCATCCAGCTCCCTTGCTTGTGGCCCAGGAAAAGCAGTCGAGCATGGCCCAAAGCCTTGGGACCCTGCACCCGCGTGAGAGACCCTGAAAGAAGTTCCTGGGTCCTGGCTTTGGATCGGCACAATACCATCCATTGCAGCCACTTGGGGAGTGAATCATCTGACAGAAGATCTTCCTCTGTCTCTCCTCTTCTCTGTACATCTGCCTTTCCAATAAAATAATCTTAATTTAAAAAAAAAAAAAAGGATCACCATACTGGACCACAGAACTCTAAGGCAAATTTTAAAATCACTTGATAGTAAAACATTCATGAACCATTGCCTTGTATGCCTTGGGTCCCATATGGATGCCAGTTTACGGCCTGGCCCGGCAGCCCAACTTCCCACCCAGCTCCCTGCTTATGGCTTGAAAGAGCAGTTGAGGATACCCCAAAGCATCGGGGCCCTGCACCCACATGGGATACTCAGAAGAGGCTTCGGGCTCCTGGCTTCGGATTGGGGCAGCTCCAGCCAATGCGGCCAGCCACATGGGGAATTAATAAATGGATAAAGATCTTCCTTTCTGTCTCCCCTCCTATCTGTATATCTGACTTTTCCAATAAAAATGAAACAAATCTTTACAAAAGAATAGGACAATCAATACACTTTATGGTTCTGATCATCTCATTTTCCGTAAAGATCACTGTAAGTGAAAGGCAGGAACCAATATCACTACTGTTTTTCAGTTGAAGAAATCAAGGCAGGCAAAGACTCACTGATGACCCATTGCCATGTAAATTCTATGACTTAGAAAAGGAGGAGTAAGGAGAGAGAAAATTAAGCTGAAAATGAAAAAGAAAAAAAATCTACTTGCAAATCCTTGGTTGACAAAGTCAAGGCAGCTGAAGCATGATTCCAAAGGCTTCCCAATAAACAGAGTTGGTGGCACTGTCTGTCCTCATGTCCTGTGTCTCACCCAAGGGCACTGCTGGTTACACAGAGAGACAGTGAAAAGTCAGGCTAGGACTCCATCAGTGAGGGCCCCTAGTAGAGTCAAATGACTGAGTAACAGTCACGACGAACCAGACAGCTAAGAATGAGCTTGCATTTATCTAGTCATTGAAAACACTCAGGCTGATCCCAGCCACGGTCCTGAGCCGCAAGACCCAGGACTTTCACAGGGTGATTCAGTGAGCTCAGAGTCATTGAATCTGTCAGATTTCTTCTTCAAGTGTGAGGGAAATGATCCTCAGATGCTTAAAAACTACTATTTTATTTGTCAAACAATTGAAACCTAGTTCTTATGTCACACATTGCTGGTTTACAGTACTATGTCTTGTTCAGTAGTAAGTTCACTATCTTTATTTTTTTACTCCAATGTTTTCTTAAAAACTATGGGATTGGGGGAGCGAAGATGGCCGACGTAGGAGGAAGGCTGTGAGGGAGCGTCTAGTGAGAGAGGGATAGAACGCTACAGAAGCAGCAAAGAGGAACAGCAGGGAACCGCAGGGAGAGGTCCGTGAAGCTCCCTGGGACAGTGTGGAGCCAAAAAGATCCACACAACTCGGAAGAACAACGAGAACGGAGCAGGGCAAAGTCAGAGAAACCGACATCCCACTCTAGACCTGCTGAGTCACTTTTGAAAACGGCCTGACGGGAGACGCGGCCAGCTCGGAGGCAGGGAGATCAGGGGGATCGTCGCTGGCGGGAGGCCTTCGGCAGCGGTGGAGGCAGACTGCAGCAGCCGGACGTTTGGTGAGCTCGGGGTTGACGTGGCAGCCTCCGCATTTCTCGCCCCCTGCTGAGATTCCAGCCTCTGAGAAGGCGGAGCAGGCGGCCGAAACTGTTGGGTCTGTGTGGAACTACGCACAGTGGTGTTGTGTTGGTGGCTGAGGGGGCCCGCGGGAAGGCGCCTCGGAAGTTCCTGCGCTGAGGGGACCAGTGCGGCTCGGTGCGCAGAGGCAGCTGGCGAGGGTCTGGAGTCCCCCACATCCTGCCTGGTGAGTGCACGAAACCACCGAGCGCACTGGTGAGTGCGTGCCGCACCGAGCGGGCTGGGCGCCCCGCCTGCAGCAGCAGCACCTCCGCAGCGCAGGTGTCAGGTGTCAGGAGAGCTCAGATTTGGGAAGTGTAGCGCTGTGTGTCCCTGACACGCAGGTACCACTCCCATAGAGTGAACTGCTCACTTCTCGCCTCCCACCCTGCAGTTCTGAGCGTGGGCGACCCACCAGGAGAGCCCTGAAAACTCCTGCACCAAACTGACACGGTGCGAACCTGCTGTGAAGTCATTATAACAGGGCGCCAGGGTCACTCCTCCGCTAAGGGCCTGTGTGGGGGAGCCACACGGGAGCAGGGGCTCTGAACACCCACACACCACGAGTGGTGGATTCACTGCACAAGAGCCACGCCTGGAAAGTGCCTCACCCACAGTCCCGTGTGTGGGAGACGCACCAGGTGGGCCCTGAAAAACCCTGCAGTCCCTGACACGGAGAACGCAGGGAGAAAGCACATAAAACCTTCTACGCCCTGCGGATTCCCGTGAAGGGGGCACACCCAGAGAGCGCCTCCATCCCTCCACGCCCTGGGGTGTCACACCTGTAGAAGAGGTGCCCAGAGTGTGCCTGGAATCCACTGGGCCCCCAAGGTGGCGCTCTACAGCCCCGGGCCCTGAGAACGCACCAACGGTGCCTTGAAAATAACCACGCCCGGCAACACCACGCCTGCAGGCTCCAATCTCTACAGGAAAGCACCTGACAGCCCCTCAACACACGGGTCCATTTGCCTCACCAGAATACACCAACGCAATGGGAAAAACCACCAGAAAGAGTTGTGCTCCAGATGAAAGAGCCAGCACCCCACCAAACAAGGGCCAAAAGCCATTATCAATATCGACGATACGAGATGAAGACATGGAAGTGTTACCAGCAAAGGAATTGATGAAAATAATGCTAAAATTTCTCAGAGACGTGGACACAAAGCTGGAAGACTACCAGAACCGCATAATCACCGAAATACAACAAATCAAAACCAAACTGGACGCCCAAGATAATAAGATTGAAAGCCTCATCAACAGAATAAATGCGGCAGAGGAAAGGATCTCTGAAACAGAAGACACACAAAATGAAAGTGCCCAGCGAATCAAACAGCTGGAGACAAACCTCAGCAAAACTAATAAAATGATGCAAGAGATGAAGGATTACCTTAGAAAATCGAATATTCGGATCATCGGCCTCCCCGAGGGAGTAGAAAGAGAATCTGGGATGCAAGCAGTGCTCGATGAAATTATACAGGAAAACTTCCAAAACACTTGGAACACGAATCCACCCCGCATACAGGATGGACAGAGAACTCCCAACAGACATGATCCAAAGAGATCTTCACCCAGACACACGGTGCTCAAGTTCTACTCCAATGAAGACAAAGAAGGAATCCTGAGACAAGTACGAAGTAGAGAAAAGATCACATACAGGGGAAAACCCATCAGAATCACTGCTGACTTCTCCGAAGAGACCCTACAAGCAAGGAGAGAATGGACAAAGATCTTCCAAGTCCTGAAACAAAACAACTGTCAACCAAAAATAATCTACCCAGCAAAGATCTCATTTGTATATGAGAACGAAATCAGATACTTCAATAGCAAAGAAAAACTAGAAGAATATGTCTACACAAAACCAGCTCTGCAAAGTCTCCTTAGAAATGCGCTAGTCCCGGACAAAAAGGAGGCAAATCACAAACAAAGTTGGCAAATAAGAAGGTCTCCAAACTAAAGGCCGCACAAACAAGACAATTACATAGGCAACAACACACACACAACACAATCACATGGCAGGGCAAAATTGCAACCTCTCAATTTTAACTCTCAACACAAATGGTCTAAATTCACCAATCAAACGACAGAGATTAATAGAATGGATCATCAAACAAGACCCAACCATCTGTTGCCTACAAGAAACGCATCTAACCAGAAAGGATGCAAAGAAACTGAAAGTGAAGGGATGGAAAAAGATATTCCACGCCAATAGACGAGAAAAAAAAGCTGGGGTAGCTATCCTAATTTCAGACGAGATAGATTTCATTCTAACTAACATCAAAAGAGACAGGGAAGGCCATTTTATACTGGTGAAAGGAATGATCCATCAAGAAGCAATCACCATCATTAATGTTTATGCACCGAATCTTAATGCACCTACTTACGTAAAGCAATTACTTACAGACTTAAGGGAAGACATAGACACCCGCACAATTCTTGTAGGCGATCTCAACACACCTCTAACAACAATGGACCGGTCTACGAAACAAAAACTCAACAAAGAAACAACAGAGCTCACACAAACAATAGAACAACTGGACTTAGTAGACATATATAGAACTTTTTATCCTAAGGCCACAGACTATACATTCTTCTCAGCGGTGCATGGCACCTTCTCCAGAATCGACCACATGATAGGACATAAAGCGAATCTAAACAACTTCCAAAACATTAGTATCATACCATGTACCCTCTCAGACCACCATGGGATGAAACTGGTAATCAACAACTCAAAACTCCCCAGGAAGTATAGGCACTCTTGGAAATTGAACAATATGCTATTAAACGAACAATGGGTCAGAGAAGAAATTAAAGATGAGATCAAAAAATTCATGGAAACCAATGAAAACTCTGATACAACATTCCAAAACTTGTGGGACACCGCCAAAGCAGTGCTACGAGGTAGATTCATCGCAATCGGAGCGCATGTCAAGGCCCAAGAAAGACGCCAAATACAGGAACTAACCTCACACCTCCAGGATCTGGAAAAACAGCAGCAGAAGAGTCCCACGCACAATAGGAAACAAGAAATCATCAAAACAAGGGAGGAGATAAACCAAATAGAAATCAAAAAAACTATACATAAAATCAACAAATCAAAAAGTTGGTTTTTTGAGAAAATAAACAAAATAGACACTCCACTGGCCCGATTGACCAAAAAAAAACAAGAGAAAGTGAGAATCAACAGCATTAAAGATGAAAAAGGCAACATAACAACAGACACTGCAATCATTAAGAAAATAATTAGAAATTACTACAAAGAACTGTACTCCCACAAATTTGAGGACCACCAAGAAATAGAAAAGTTCTTGGACTCCCACCATTTACCAAAACTCAGTCCGGAGGCAACTGCAGAATTAAATAAACCCATAACCGAGGTAGAGATTGAAACAGTCATCAAGGATCTCCCAACGAAAAAAAGCCCAGGCCCAGACGGCTTCACTACAGAATTCTACAAAACATTCCGAACAGAACTAACCCCAATCCTCTACAAGCTCTTCAAAACAATAGAGGAGGAAGCAACCCTCCCAAACTCATTCTATGAAGCCAACATCACCTTAATCCCAAAACCGGATAGAGAACCATCAGAGAAGGAAAACTACAGACCTATTTCTCTGATGAACATTGATGCTAAAATTCTCAACAAAATCCTAGCCAATAGAATTCAAAAAATCATCAGACAGATCATTCATCCGGATCAAGTAGGATTCATCCCTGGAATGCAGGGATGGTTCAACATTCGGAAATCCATAAATGTTATAAACCATATCCAAAAACTGCAAAACAAGAACCACATAATAGTTTCAATAGATGCAGAAAAAGCTTTCGACAAAATCCAACACCTCTTCATGCTAAAAACTCTAGCCAAAGTAGGCATAGATGGGAAAATCCACAACATAATTAAAGCAATTTATGAAAAACCCAACGCCAGTATCATACTGAATGGAGAAAAGCTAGAACCCTTCCCACTGAGATCTGGAACAAGACAAGGGTGCCCACTATCACCACTGCTATTCAACATAGTCCTAGAGGTACTTGCAGAGGCCATAAGACAAGAAAAAGAAATCAAAGGCATACGTATAGGAAACGAAGAAGTCAAGCTTTCACTATATGCAGATGACATAATCCTATACATAGAAAAACCAGGAGACTCAATACAGAAACTGCTAGAACTTATACGAGAGTTTGGCAGAGTGGCGGGGTACAAAATTAACGAACGAAAATCAACAGCCATAGTGTACGCAAATAACACCAAGATGGAAGAAGATCTAACCAACAGGATACCATTCAAAATAGCAGAGAGAAGTATGAAGTATTTGGGAATAAATCTAACCAAAAGTGTAGGAGACCTATTCGAAGAAAACTACAAACTATTTAAAAAGGAAATTGAACAAAACCTCAAAAGATGGAATAACATCCCGTGCTCCTGGATAGGCAAAATCAATATCATTAAAATGTCTATACTACCACAAGCAATATACATTTTCAACGCAATTCCAATCAAATTGCCCAAAACATTCTTCACGGAACTGGATACAATGATTCAACAGTTCATCTGGAAACACAAAAAACCACGAATAGCTAGAACCATCCTGAAAAATAAGAAATTAGCAGGGGGAATCACAATCCCGGACCTCTGGACATACTATAGAGCAGTGGTAATCAAAACAGCCTGGTACTGGCACAAAGACAGAAAGGAAGATCAATGGAATAGAATAGAAGCACCAAAAGGGAATCCACACAGATACAGCCAATTAATCTTTGACAAAAAGACCAATGACAGCTTAAGCAAGTGGGAAGGACTCTTTAGTAAATGTTGTTGGGACAACTGGCTGATAGCCTGTAGAAACAAAAAGATAGACCCACATCTATCACCATACACTAAGATCCAATCTACATGGATAAAAGACCTAAACCTACATCCAGAAACCTTCAAACTCTTGCAAGAAAATGTAGGAAATACCCTGCAAGACCTAGGAGTAGGTACCGACTTTCTAAGAAGGACACCAAAAGCAATAGCAGTTGAGAACAGAATAAACAAATGGGACCTCATCAAACTAAGAAGCTTCTGTACAGCAAGGGAAACAATCAACAAAGTAAAAAAGCAACCCACAGAGTGGGAGAAGATCTTTGCACACGATATAGGCGATAGGGGGCTAATTTCCAGGATATACAAAGAACTTCAAAACAACCAAAAAACCAAAACAAACAAGCCACTCAAGAAATGGGCACGGGAAATGGGCAAACATTTCACAAAGGAACAAGTCCAAATGGCAAACAAACATATGAAAAAATGTTCCAGCTCCCTAGCAATAAGGGAAATCCAAATTAAAACATCGATGAGGTACCACCTAACACCAGTAAGATTGGCCCACATAAACAAGAACACCAACGACGCTTGCTGGCGAGGATGCGGGGAAAAGGGAACCCTACTCCACTGCTGGTGGAGCTGCAAATTGGTACAGCCTTTATGGAAATCAGTCTGGAGAACACTCAAACAACTCAAAATCAGCATACCATATGACCCAGCAATAGCACTCCTAGGAATATATCCAAAACACCTGTTTTACGACAAACCAACATGCATCCCTATGTTCATTGCAGCACAATCAGTAATTGCGAAAACATGGAAGCAACCGAAATGCCCATCAGCAGAAGATTGGATAAGAAAGCTTTGGTTCATCTACTCCATGGAATACTACTCAGCTATTAAAAAAAACAAAATGCAGTTCTTTGTGGCTAAATGGGCACAACTGGAAACTATAATGCTAAGGGAAATGAGCGAATCCCAAAAGATTAGATACCACATGTTTGCCTTGATTTAACCTGTAATTTTTTGTTTGGTGGTTTGTTATTTTTTGAACCTGTCATTGATACTGTCTCAACCCAGATGTTTCGAAGAATGGAACTTGCATTATTTTTAACATATTGTTTACCCAATACTATGTCAATTAATTCCATAATGTTGTATAATGATACTGAGGCCTTGTTGGGGCTTTTAACTGACTGGATCTTTACTCTGTTAGACCTATCTTCAGACCATAGAAGGTCTCCCCAAGAGGCCACTGAACTTATCTGGACAATAAGACGCTGAACTTTATGCTAGGCAGGTGTTTGCAAGCAATGAATCTCAACTGAACTTGAACTATGGTTATGCAACAAGGTGGAGGAATCCACCATGGGGGGAGGGGTATGGGAGGGGTGGGGGGGATCCCCAGCGCCTATAAAACTGTACTACATAATATAATGTAAAAAAAAAAAAAACTATGGGATTAGGAAATTTTATTAGAGTGCCTGGGTTGGATGCCTGGCTCTGGCTCCCGATGCCAGGGCATGCTGGAAGACAGCAGGTAATCTTCAAGTCATCTCTGTCACCCATGGGAGACACTGAGATGGAGTTCTCAGCTCCTGGCTTCGGCTTGGGGCAGCCCCAGCTATCTTGGGCATTTACAGAGTACAACCTTGGATGAAATCTCTCACTCTCTGCCTTTAGACACATAATAAAAAAATATAAAAATAAAATTAGCATTGCATCCCTGAACAACATCATGAAATTAGAGCTGAGATCTAACTATACCCTACAATAACATAAGCTATTAAATATTTTAACACTAAAGGAGTGTTAGTTGCTGTAGCTTAAGTATAAAGAAACTGAACACAGGGGAGTCCTTAAAAAGTTAATGCAATATGCAAATTATGAGCAAACTATTAATGGATTTCAAAATCTGTTGCACCAAAATAAGCTTTTAATTCAATTTTTTCATAAGCTGCTATTATGTTATAAATGACAAAAATACTTCTATTTACAGCAAAAGCATACAACTAAAATTGTTATAAATCTAAACCAAAATGTTACCTTGTCTTTTAATTCTATTCCCTGCAAACATATTTTTAAGTGTTTTCTTTTTCTCTTGCAAAATAAGATTTACAGAGAAGCAGAGACAGAGAGGAAGATTTCCATCTGCTGATTCACTCCCCAAGTGGCTGCAATGACCGAAGTTTAAGCCAATCCAAAGCCAGGAGCCAGGAACCAGGAGCTTCTTCTGGGTCTCCTACATGGGTGCCAGGGTCCTAAGCTTTGGGCCGTCCTCTACTGCTTTCCCAGGCCACAAGCAGACCAGAGAGCTGATGGGAATGGAGCAGCCGGGATTCGAACTAGCACCCATATGGGATCTCGGCACGTGCAAGGCAAGGACTTCAGCCATGAAGCTACCACACACGGCCCTCAATTGATTATTTTTCAGAATGACTCTGTTCTTTTCTGTTTGCACGTTGGAATGTAGAAGTGCTTCCTAAGAAGCAATTAGCCTGATCTTTAAAAAAAGAAAAAGGTTTATTTATATTTTTATTGGAAAGTCATATTTACAGAGTGAAAGAGAAACAGCAGAAAGATCTTCCATCTGCTGGTTCTCTCCCCAAAAAGCCACAACAGCCTGAGCTGAGCTGATCCAAAACTAGGAGCTTCTTCCAGGTTTCCCATGTAGGTGCAGGGTCTCAAGTCATCGGACCATCCACTACTTTTCCCGACCACAAGCAGGGAGCTGGAAGGGAAGTTCATATCTAGGGAGCAGCCTAGATATGAACTGGCGCCCATATGGGATCCCAGTAGTGCAAGCAAGGTAAGGACTTCAACCACTAGGTTACCACTCCAGGACATTGGCCAGATTTTTTTTTTAAGATTTATTTATTTATTGGAAAGTCAGATATACAGAGAGGAGGAGAGACAGAGAGGAAGATCTTCTGTCAGATGATTCACTCTCCAAGTGAGTGCAACGGCCAATGCTATGCCGATCCGAAGCCAGAATCCAGGAACTTCTCCCAGGTCTCCCATGTGGGTGCAGGGTCCCAAAGCTTTGGGCCGTCCTCCACTGCTTTCCCAGGCCACAAAAGAGAGCTGGATGGGAAGTGGGGCTGCCAGGATTAGAACCGGTGCCAATATGGGATCCCGGCTTGTTCAAGGTGGACTTTAGCTGCTAGGCCATGCCGCCGGGCCCCGTTGGCCAGATTTTTAATGAGTATACAATGATGATACTTCTCTCTTTTTGTTATGATGAAAAATTCAAATTAATTATTCTTCCTTAGTGATAATTCAAAATGCTCAGTGGGAACTTTATACATGCTTCTTGATGACAATGAAGACACTGATGATGTTTTTTTGAGATGCTTAAAACACAATGAGGCAGACTATGCCCAAAGAAGGCAGCCAGCTCACTTTGGTGGCCACTAGTACAGAAATAAACATTCTGACATACGGACTTCTCAAAATTGCTCATTATACATTTCTGAAAGGCACTTCAAAATACAAATGCAAGAAGTTTCCAGTTTTAACCATGAGCAAATTTGTGGCCATTAAGCACAACCCAGAGATAAGACGAAAACGTAAAATCTATATAGAATATTTAGGATGAAAGAGGAGAAGAGAAAACAAAATTCTGCCATTATACTGAAAACAGCCTTCTGACGCCCTAGGCAACTTTGCACGAAAACTAATTCTCACTCTTTCAAAGACAGAATGAGAAGGCATCCAGGCAGGTGAGAGTAGGTCTACAGCAAAGAACACAAAGCGATTAGCATGGGCTCTGGGTGAATCAGGTCCTGGGTGTAGGTTGTGCCCTGCAGGCTTTACTGATCCCTGAAGATCCTGTTCACTCCACTGCAGGTTCTATTAAACATGACTTAGTAAAGACAAACCACAGAAGAAGACAAGCTAAGCAACATGAATGGAAGCTGCTCAGATACACAGCCTTAGTTCTACGCATCTGACAATCCCTACAGATGTAACTGTAGGGGGCTGGCATGAGGTTTCTAAAGACAGAAAAATCTGGACCAGCTTGCCACTCGGCAGCTATGTGAACCTGTGCAAATGCCTAACCTCTCTAAGCTTCCCACTCTCGGCTAGAAACACATACCAAGCCAATCAACCTCCCATTGAGGACTGCTAAGATTAAATGAGAAGAGTACATCCAAGCTTTTTAGCACTGGACCTAAGCAACAATAATAACTCAACAAATATTAGCTACCTAATGATGATTACAATTATAATCATGGTTCAAGCAGTAATAATAGCTCTCTGAAAGGCCAAACTAAATAATCTTTTAATTCCCTTAACATGTCAATAAACCACCTGACACTGGCAGTGAAATTTCCTGCAGGCATAATTTGAACTACAGATGCACTGAATGATTGCACAAACCACCTATGCAGAACACGTTCCACTCACAGCAACCCTCCACATTCATTAGCATTGTTTTGGAATTTGATAACTTACACAGAACTGCTATTTTTCGCTCATTATAAGTCAGCCCATTGTATTTTCTGAGTGTGCTAACAAGGGCTAACTTGATAATCTGGTTTTAAAAGCTCTGAGAGTAATATAAAATTTGCAGTTCACAACCATTGTCAGAAATCCCATGCTCTCCTTCAACCCCAGTCACCACACAGGTGCCAACAAAGGGAAGAATCAGGTCTTCTTTCCCAAGGGATACCACTTCAAAGGTTCTCATGCCTGGGCCTCACCCTGCCTGCGTGGGCAAGTTCAGAATCCTTGGTTAACATCAGTCCCTATGCCATCTCACACCTGTGAGGCCAAGGGACTCATGCCCTCTAACCACAGATGTGGGTGGTGCATTCTAGACTGCTCTGGCAAAAAAGGCATCCTTCACAACCCTTTCCCTCTACACACCACGTGCCAACAATTCTTCCTTTCCTGAACAATTTACGTCAGATAAGAGGAAGAGGCTGTTCAAATTGTGCTTTGTGGGCCCAGCGCAGTAACCTAAAGGCTAAAGTCCTTGCCTTGCATGCGCTGGGATCCCATATAGGCGCTGGTTCTAATCCCTCCAGCCCTGCTGTATGCCAGGGGTGCTGAACTAGTCACATTTAACCATGCGAGGAAGGCGGTTATCCCCAAGCTACAGAGGGGAAAACTAAGACTCAAGTGTGACTTCACTTGCTCCAGTGACACTGATACCCATTAGAATTGGGATCCTCACCCATCAACTTCTAAGGCACACACCACACAGTACCCCATATGGACCTCTTGATGCTAATACTTCTCATCCACACCCAAAGCCAGCCACGGGGGCTATTTTCTCCTAATGATCTTCCCAGGCCAAGCAGCCCTTTACAGACATCATGAAAGCCTTGTCCATGCCACACTTCACAGGACACCGTGTCTGGCATAAAGAAGACAATGACCTGACTTGAATCCTCCTTTCTCATTACCAGAAAGAACACAGCCAGCCTTGTCCTCAGCATGTCATTATCACATAAACAGCACTTGCCAGCATCAAGCTTTCAAAACAAACCTCAGTGCACTCGCTAAAGGCTTGTCAGTAATTAAAACCCACAACAGGCCTATCGTCTTCTGCTCTTCATGAAGAAAAGGAGCCACTCAAATTAAGGCCGCTCCTGCTCGCTCTTGTGAGGAGTTAGTGCGTGCACGGGCACTTTTCAGGACCGATGGTACTGCTCTGTTCCTGGACCTCTCAGAGGTACCCAGTAGTGGTGAATGCCAGGCACCAACAAGGGAGTCCTAGGTGAGAGTTCTCATAGGAAGAGGGCCGACATGTATCAGAACAACATAATTATCTTGTTCATTACTTTTAAAATGCTTTCTATACAATTGTTCCACCTGTGTAATAGCTTTGTATTCAGAGAGAGGGCTCCCTTCTCTGACTCCTTAGAAAATGCAATCTTCTCCCCTAATGTTCTTAAATCAGCCCAATTTGCCTTAAGTGACAACATCAATATGGGATGGCAATTCAGGAAACGGTGTGAGCATCTCCATGTGCATGCATGGAGCTATTTGAATAAAAGGCTATCAACCTAGATTCATTTTAAATTTGTGGCTATTTCAGACAACTTTATTTGCCTGATTTTAAGTGCCTAAAATTAAGAGTTTGCATTTCATGGATTTCTTCTAGAAAATAAAACTAAGGGAGGGAAGTCTGGAGAATGGAAAGAGGTGGCACCCCAGGGAAGAAAATCACCCTGAAAAACGCATCCTCTTCCAGCAGGCAGTACTTCTACATGCAGTCCTGTGAATGCTGTGCATGCCTGAAGACCACATGTGGCAGAAACGGGCCTCTCCACCTGGTGCGGTAACAACAGTTGCCCTGGAGATTAACCAGGGGCAATTGTGCAAATAAGATGGTTACCGGTCCTCAGTGCAGACACCCAGTTTCTCTAGACTCTTTCCTTCCATAAATGCCCCATAAATGCCCCACTCCTGCTGCTGCTGATTCCCCAAATTGCATTTGCTGCCACTTGCTGAAACCGTCAAGACTTCTGTTCTGGGCCCAGTATTGTGGCTCTATAAATTAATCTGCCAACTGTGATATACATGGGTTTGAGCCCCAGTGGCTCCACTTTCCATCCGGATCCCTGCTCATGTGTATGGGAAAACAGGAGAAGCGCTAGGCTCACCCCACCACCATGTAGTAGATCTGGATAGAGTTATTGTATCCTTGCTTCAGCCTGGCCTCACCCTGGCAGCTGCAGCTACTTGAGGAGTAAATCAGCAGATGGAAAAATTAATCTCTCCCATTATCCTTCGTTCTCTGTCATTCACATAAATAAAAATATTTATTAAGGAGTATCTTGCTCTGACCACCTCCCTGTACAGGCCTCAGTACACGGGACACACACCAACTGCCCACCTTTCAAGAAGGTTCTGGAGGAGATGTGAAAACAAGAATTTGATTCTGAAACAGAAGCCCTAAATCATAAAAGTAAGAAAAAACTTCAGGATGCTTAAGGCTCCACGGTTCCTAGCCACAGTCAGGCTGCAAACCCAGTTTTGGAGCATCCCCTTCTGGTGCCCAGGCAGCATCTTCATCCTCAGGAACCCCAGCTCCCTGAAGTGCTTCCTGGGTAAGCAATTCCTCACAATCTCTCCGATCAGCCAGGGGACACACAGAACTGTTCACCAGCTGCTTAGACAAGATAGCTAAACCAAACGGCTCCAAGTGATGGAGAGAACACGAGACTGGTAATCAGAGGAAGTGAGCTCTCATCCCAATTGTGTCTGAACTCACATTCCTCATTGGACCACATGCCCCCTCTAAGCCCATTTTCTGGGGTAAGGGACTTCCTGACAGCAAAGAATAACACTAAAAACAGACCAAATTGCCAGAAGTCAGTGAGCCCATCCTGGGACATTAGGTTTTTATCTATTTTCCCAGGATAATTTTGCTTCTGCTGATGATCTCTTTTAGCTATATAATTCTGCAACCCAAAGAGGATTTTTGAAAGCAGTGTGATAATTCTTCTATTAACTTTAAGTATGTTGTTTAGAATGTTGTGGCTTATAATATGATAAAGTAGATAATTTTAAATCATCCTGGAAAGAAACAGGGCAAGCCCTCCAGGCACAGCTGTCAAAATAAATCTGCTCAGTATTTTCACATACCTAGAGGGGGAAGGATCTCAAGTAACAAAATGAGTGAGTGAGTGAGTGAGTGTGTGTGTGTGTGTGTGTGTGTGTGTGTGTGTGTGTTACCCTTGAGCTGAGAAATAATGGCAGTGCAGGGATCACCGGGAAGAAGAGGCAGGAGCAAAGAGTGGTGCTTGGAATGTGTGGCATATGGGCACGGTGGCATCAGGAGGTCTACCAACACACAAATAGACCCCGCTCTACCACCCAGCTGGAAACCAGCCGGCACGTGCTCACCTCTTACCTCCACAGGAAGACAAATGCAATTTCCGTGTTCCCTCCAGTCCTCCTGTAAAAGCATCATCCATCACAGCAACAGCAGAGCAATGCTAATAAGGGTGACCCGCAAAGCTTACGCAGGTCACTAATTCAAAAAGCAAATAGCAAGATACGAATGATCACTCAAGAGGGCCCCAAAACACATTATGATTTACTCATATATAAACAGAAGGCCATTTTAGAAAGCAGCATTAGTTTTCAAAATTCCCAACAGGAAAAATAAATGAAAATTACATCATCAACCACCTTTTATCACCTCTCCTTTTCTACCAGAAGATGTCTTCCTCAGTGAACTATCTCAGGCATATTCACAGCATGTCACTGTAAAGGTCAAGTACACACAGTTGAATTTGGATTTCTTTTTTAATTTAAGAAGTCGGTGAGCATAGAATAAAAAGTTTCCAAATGTTCAGTAATGCTATGCTAACCATTGCTCACGGAGGATGACTTTGTTCTTTTCTTAAAGAGTACTTGTTTGCTTATTTATTTACTTTTTTCAAACATCAAACACAGAGCAAGCTTGCATCTGCTGATTCACTCCCCAAATATCCACAATCTCTGGGTCTGGGCTCAACAAACCAGGAGCTGGGAACTCTAGCCGCATCTCCCACACAGGTGGTAGGGATCCAATTTCTGGAGTCCTTGACTACTTTCTCCCAAAGTTCACATTAGCAGAAAGCTGTAGTTGGGAGTCTGAGTTGGACCTCAAACCCCGGTACTTCAGTGCAGAACGCAGAAAGTCTGCCCCACCTTGTTCCTAATGTGCAAAGCCTTGACTCTCTTGTTCAATCAATGTTGATCCATTCCATCACAGTGGTTGCTTGTTTCTGCACTCTTTCCCTTTATCCATTGATGATGGTCCCATCCCAAAAACAAATATTCTTCAGACAGTGAGCCGGGGGTCAGCAAAGCGTTGAAGAGCCATCCACACATTTTCAGGAGTCCCCTGGGCAACTCCAGACCCCCAGATAATTTAATTATCACATGATACAGACAGTATGTATGTATTTTAATTGGAACAGCAGATATACAGAGAGATTACTGAGAGAATTATCCTTCCACTGGTTCAATCCCCAAGTGGCCACAACAGCCAAGTTGAGCTGATCCAAAGCCAGGAACCAGGAGCTTCTTCCAGGTCCCCCTCACAGGTACTGGGTCCCAAGTGTTTGGACCATCCTTTACTGATTTCCCAGGCCAAAGGCCAGGAGCTGGATGGGAAAAAGAGTAGCCGGGATTAGAGCCAGCACCCATATGGGATTCCAGTGCATGCAAGGCAAGGACCCCAGCTACTAGGCTACCATGCCAGACCTGGGGATAGTATTTTTAAAGTAGTAAGATGGCTTGTGAAATGTAATCAGATACAGTCCCTAAACACTAACATGAATCAGAATATACATTATGATGAAAGTAAACAATACCTGTATGCATTTCCCCAAAATTGCTTTCCTCTGCTACAGAAAAAAAAAAAAAAATCTGCATATACAAAGACCCTTCCAAACACATGGGCTCATTTGCTACAATTCATCTTCACACAAACACCCAATCTTAGCAACAGTATGTATACAGTTTTCTTCATAAGTAAAATCAGATTTTCCTTTATTGAGAACTTTCATTTCTAACTACTCCAGTAAAATCATTTCCATTGAAACATCCATCCAGGGGCCAGCGTAATGGCTCAATGGCTAATCCTTGTCTTTTACGTGCCAGAATCCCATATGGCACCAGTTTGTGTACCGGCTATTGCACTTTCCATCCAGCTCCCTGCTTGTGACCTGGGAAAGCAGTGGCAGACAGCCCAAAACCTTGGAACCCTGCACACATGTGGGAGACCCAGAAGAAGCTCCTGGCTCGTGGTTTCAGATCAGTTCATAAGGTACTTGGGGAGTAAATCACTGGACACAAGATCTTTCTCTCTGTTTCTCATTCTCTCTGAAAATGTGCTTTGCCAATGATAAACAAATAAATCCTTAAAAAAAAAAAACCATTCCTCCCCACCAGCAACTCCCAGTAGCTCTGACCATTAACTGCCTCCAGAAGAGAGACCACAACTCCAAGCCTGAATAATCCCAGTCCTTGTGGTAACAGAGGCACAGAGGATGTTATCCAAAATGGCATCCTCATACCTTTTCCCATCAAGTCTACAGATTTAAACACACACACACAAACACAAGCACAAGGGCATGGGTGTAGGCTAAGCTGCCTCTTGAGATGCCTACAACCCTTTCTGGACTCCCTGTTGGAGTCTTAGCTAATCCACTTCAGCTCCAGCTTCCTATGGAAGCACTGAACAAGACAGCAAGTGATGGTTGAAGTGCTTAGAATCCCTACCGCCTGCACTGAGTTTCATGCTCCTTAACTGGCTTTACTGCCCACTGTAGGTATGTGAGAAATAAACCAGTGGATGGATGATATCTCTCTCCATCTCTCATTCTGGTTCTCTCTCTGATGCCCTGATGTTCAGGTTGATGAAAATAAACAAACATGTGAACACATACATCAAGGCTCGCTCAAGTGATCACCAGATTTCTCTGCCCCTCCCTGATTACCACTGATCACTTAACACTTTGGTGCCACAGTTTCCTCTTCTGTAAAATAGAGATTAATGACAGTACTTATCTCCTGTAGTCATGAAGATTAAATGAGTTAATAGTAGCGTGCTCTGTGCTAGATGCTATGTCATCACCATAACCATCATTATCACTGCTGGGAAGATAAACAAAACTATGGTGGGAAGGACTCCATTTCCCAAGGAAAACAACTACCATGCATTTTCCTCCACAAACATATGTAAACATTGGAGGACAGAAGCAAAGAGAAGCATGTGATAAAGCCAGTAAACCAGAAGCAACTAAACTAGGTAGTGGTATGATGGGCAGCTCAACTCTAACAGTTCTTTGACTTTTTTATATTATATGCTGAACAATTTTATAATACTATAGCGAACAATGCAATAGAGATATATACCAAAAAAAAAAAAAAAAAAGGAAAATGAGCATGGAAGACCAAACATACTAACTCTCTAGTAATGTATTATTCATTCATAACAGCAAAAATCATCTTTGCCTACTATGTTTTCTCACTCTTCTTCCTGCTTTTTTGTTTTTTTTTTTTTTCTTTTTTGAAGACTGATTCGAGAGGGCAAGTTACCAAGAAGAAAAATAGAGAGAGAATGGTTCACTCCATAAATGGCCACACATCTTTAGGGCTAGGCCAAGTGAAACCAGGAATTTTATCTGCGTTTCCCACACGGGTACAGGGATCAACTGCTTGGGCCAATTGCCTTCCCAGGGGCATTAGGAGGGAGCTGGCAGCTTAACCCTCTATGCCACAACAGCAAACCTTTACTATACTCATTCTAAGCTTTAAAAAAAAAAAAAAAAAAAAAAAACATCTGCACAATCCAAAACAGAATGGAAAATGCCCTGAAGATCTTATGGTTAGTAAATTATGAAAACACTGAACAGTGTTCCACTTCACATCTCCAATGGCCAGAAAAATCAACTCAGTTGTTCAATGACTGTTTCCACAGAAAAGAATGTGCCACGGTCACTGACAAGCATCAGGCACACAAGGATGGCTGAGTGGATAGGATGAGAACAAAAGAAGGGAGAAAGGAGGTCCCAGCATGGTAGTCTGGTAGCTAATGTCCTTACCTTGCACGTACCGATGGTCCCATATGGGTGCCAGTTCTAATCCCAGCAGCTGCGTTTCCCTTATAGCTCCCTGCCTGTGACCTGGGAAAGCAGTCAAGGACAGCCTGGGGACCCTGCACCCACATGGGAGACCCAGAAGAAGCTCCTGGCTCCTAGCTTCGGATCAGTTCAGCTCAGGTCTTTGAGGCTGCTTGGGGAGTGAATCAGCACACGGAAGATCTTCCTGTCTCTCCTCCTCTCTGTAAACCTAACTTTCCAATTTAATTAATTAATTAATTAATCAATTAATCTTTTTAAAAAGGAGAAAGGAAGAGAAATCAGAAATACTGCTTTTTGGAATGCTCGTAGTGATTGAAAAAAGATGCACTGGTTATTTTCTAATTACATTTATTACAGACTCTATTACTTCTCACCAAAGAAAATTAAATCAATATATTTCCAACATGTGGATATTATTCGCCATTTTTCTTCCATCCAGAAAGCTATACTGCTGTTTTCCAAATACATCTAGCCATACATTCAGATGAAAGGTAGAACTTTCAATCACAAAGATCTAAGCCGTCCCCTGGAGCCAACTCAGGCAGGCAAGCAAGGTGGTGGGGTTTGCAAAACATGTCATACCAAGAAAAGCTGATGGAACTAGGTCTGCTTAGCATATAAGAAAGAAAACATAGGGGTGGCAGGAAAACAGACTTCAAATATCAGCAAGGCTGCATGTGCCAGAGGAGACCAGTGTGTAGAATTCATAGAAGAGAACCTTTAGGCTGGATTAAGAGAAAACCCCATGATCAATGAGAAGCTCTGGAAAGATCTGAAGCCTTTCCCAAGGCAGAGCTCTGATTTCCAACAGCCTTGCTAGGGATATTACATATATGCGGCAGGTTCAACGGGTTATCTTCAAAAGTCACCCCAACTCAAAAAACATGCAATTCTAGACCCTATAATATGAGAGAAGGGCCTCACACAGAGTAGACCAGGGTCAGCCACACACTACACCTACTGTAACACCAACACTCCACATGTGGGAAATACATAAATATCCATGCATACACAGAAACCTGCATGAGACGAGTCACAAATATTTGTAAAACTATTATGCAGTTAGAACTAATTTCTCTTACTGAGTCAGATGGTTTGAAAGAAGGATGCAGGTACACCAGGGTCAAAAGCTGAAGTTGTGAGGCCTAAATAGAAAGCGTCATGAAATAAAAAGGGAAACTTGTTAGCCCTGCCCAAATTCCTGCTTCTGCACTGGCTAGCTGTGCGCTTGAGGTCAGCATGACTCTTCCACAGACACCAGTGTCCAACAGAACCTGCACTGCTGCGTAACGTGGTGGCTACAAGCCTGACACGACTCCACAAGTCTTTGCTATGAGAACAGTAAATTAAGGAAATTTTGCCTTACAAACTTAACTCTATCTCACTCTGATGGAGTGGTTACACACACAAACAGCTTCACGTAGCTAGTAAGTGCTGGACAGGAAAGCTCCACTGATTCCTGACAGGACCATTGATGGGGAAACTCAAACTCCAGCTCAGCCTCCCCCATCAACTTCAATAAGAACGCAATAGCAATAGTCAGCTGCAAGAGACAGAAGGATGCAGACCTGAGGCCCAACAGCAGGTGGCCCCCAGGGTCTCCACCAGTGATAGCTTAAACTATTAAAGCCTAATGGTAAACCCACCAGCCACTTACCCCAATACAAAGACAGCAGTGACTTACTAATGAAGTATCTGTGAATAGCTGATGAATATCAATAAAAATATTATTCTATGCAAAGTATAAGCTGTTGCCTCCAAATTACTTACCATATATATTTTCTCATTTTGAAATCAAATTATAGAACCAACGCAAAAAGCTCTTCTGCACATTCAAAAATGTTATGAGTCAGAAAATGTGACTTTTCTAAAGTTTTCTACGTTGTTTCTTTCAAAATGAAAAAAAAAAAATCTAAGAAAACCTGCTTAGAAAATTCCAACTGATACCAATAACAGGTATATTACAGAGCTTTAAGAGAAACTTGATGACAGACCTACCACCATATAGGTTGGGGATCTCTGAAATGCTGAAATTCAAAGTAATCTAAATTTTGAACATTTCTGAATTTTGAAATATTTGTTTATACATAATGAAATATTTAACCAATATTTCCCAAGTCTAAACACAAGACATTTAGGTTTCATACGTACTTTATACATAAAACCTGAAGGTAGTTTTACACTATGCTTGATTTACTAATTTAAAACAGTCACAATGGACCTGGCTCCATAGCCCAGCAGCTAAATTCCTCTTCACCTTGCACTACTGGGTTCCCATACAGGTGCTGGTTCGCATCCTGTCTGCTCCACTTCCCTTCCAGTTTCCTGCCTGTGGCCTGGGAAAGCAGTAGAAGACGGCCCAAAGCCTTGGGACCTGGCACCCATGCACTCACATGGGAGACCGGAAAGAATTTCCTAGCTCCTGGATTCAAATTGGCTCAGCTCTAACTGTTGCGGCTACTTAGGGAGTGAGCCAGTGGATGGAAGATCTCTCCTTCTCTCTGTAAATCTGACTTTCCAATAAAAATAAAATAAACAACAATAACAACAACAAAAAGGTCACAGAAAGAGGGAGGGAAAGACAGATACATCCGCTGGTTCACTTCCCAGGTGATGATGTACTGAGGCCAGGGGCTTCCAGCAGGGCTCCCAGGAGCACTTTAGGCCATGATGTGCTTCCTTCCCAGGCCCATTAGCAGGGAGCTGCACTGGAAGTGGAGCCGCCAGGAAACGAACCAGCACTCATTTAGGATGCCAGCATGATAGCTTTAAGCCATGGCACCACAACACTGGCTCCTGCAATATTTTTAATAGTGATATGCAGGAAGCAAAGTCTCATGTTATAAAATTTTCCATTTGTGACTATCTTGTGGGCATTCAAAAAATTTCAGACTTGAGGATATTTCAGGTTTCTGATTTTCAGATTAGGGATGTTCCACCTGTGTTAGTAACCAGTCATTAAAGCCCTAAAGAATGAGAATTTTCAATAAGGAAAGGGCAGTGAGTTGCCTAAACCAATGACTCATTCTAGAAAGAAGTTCATAACATAGCTCAGAAATTTAGATGATGTTTATAGTACTCTAACTTTTAAAGTGGAGAATTGTCCTCCCCCTGCAAATTCCGGCATCCTATTTGGGGACTGGTTCATATCCCAACAACTCCACTTCCCATCCAGCTCTTGCTTGCAGGCTGGGAAAGCAGTAAAGGATGGCCCAAAGCCCGGGGACCCTGGACCCATGTTGGAAACCTGGGAGAAATTCCTAACTCCTGCCTTCAGACAGGCATGGCTCCAGCACTTGTAGCCCATCTCTTCTCTCCTCTCTGTAAATCTGCATTTCCAATTTTACAAAAAAGTGGAGAATTGCCAGCAGAAAAATCTTAGGAACCAGTCATCTGCTTAATGACTGAGCAAAGGGCTTCTCAGCACCTCTGGCCAATGTCACACAGGGTTTCTTCCCACGCAGGAAGCTCACTGTCTGCTTGCTGATTCTTAATTCCTACAGTGCATTCTGCTGATCCTGCATGCCTCTTGTAATTACTGTGAGTCCTACACCCAGAGAGCCAGGCAGATGAAATCTTCACCATTGTGGCCCACACCAACTCTAGCCTGCTTTCCCCTGCTTAGCTGGCTCTACCCACCGGGCCAGACTGGAATCCCTGCCGCTTCCTTTTCGTGCTGACTCTGCCATTACCAGCACCATTACTCATGTTTTACAGTCGACAATAAAAACACTGATACCCAACTCCAGCAATGACTGCATTTGAGACTGCAGAAAAGCAGCAATCAACAACTTCCAATCTGACTAAAATCTGAGCCCTCTAATGCTTCCAAAAACCAGTGTGACTCCAAGATTTTTTTTAAAAGATAGGAGGAATAATGGATCATACATAGCTTTTAAACATTTAAAGAAAACATGCAAGGCAGATCCCTTTGAAGTTGGCCTCCACATTCCAAGAAACAGAAGCCACACTTGTGCCTTCTGAAATGAAACTGCCCCATTTTGTAGAGAAAGCACAATTATCCCTCATTATCTGCAGAGACTGGCTCCCAGATCCATTCCCCAACTACTCACCATGAATACGAAAATCCAGACACCAAAACCTCCTATGTAAACTGACAAGGTTTTGGCATTTTACTTACACACATGCTCCTGTATATCTTCTTAAATAAATAATCTCTAGGTACAATATCTAACATAGTATGCGATGTAAGAAATTTATACCCTACATACTATTTCAAAAATGACAGTGGAAACCAAGCATTCAGTACAGATGCAACTGATTTTTCTGAAAATATTTTTCAATCCCCAGCTGGTTCAATCTATGGGTGCAGAATTTGCATCTACAGACAGCCAACTGTATCCAGGGTGGGAAAAGCACTGTGTGGGGCACTGTGCCCAATACCGAGAAATACTGGATGTGTGTTATCTGCACAATCATGGACACACAGGTTTCCGGCAGTGAAACAGAAGATGAAACCTCCTTGGTACAGCTAATCCTAGGTTAGTGGTGGTGTTTTCCATAATTAAGTAGAGAAACCAAGGGTGGAAAAAATCGATAAAACAATTGTTCTGTGCTAACTATGCAGGAAGACAAGTGGGTTAATACAAGATGAAGGTTATGTCCCTTAGAGAACTTCAGCTGTCTCAGCTAGGTGGACATGGCCAGGGAAAATCCCAGTCTCTTAACCTCTCCAGCCCTTTCACTCCTGCAGTTCTAGAGCACAATGAAGCCCAAATAATGTGAGCTTTTTCAGCCTATGAATAACAAAGACTTCTCCAATATCAAAAAGGTTTGAAGTCACTTAGAATGCCCAAAGGCATATTGTAAATGCACAGCTTCCATTGCAACCCAGTCATTCAGGAAGGTCTGGGTCCCCACATTCCACTCGTCAATCCAAAAAGCCTCTCCTCCATCCTTACAAACTGCCTCCATCACAGTTCACTTCGTTTTCCTTCTTCCAAAAGATGCTCATAATGATGAAGTCCATTTGCCAACTCACACCCAGGGCAAAGCAGTCGTTCCTCACTAGTAAAGGGGGCCTATCATATCTGATGATTATTCTCCATTGCATCCAATGTATGAATATTTGCTCTTCTCCCAGAGGTCGCATTTTATATATATATATATATATATATATATTTTTTTTTTTTTTTTAAGGCAGTGTTAGAGAGAAAGAGACATCTTCCACCCACTGTTTCACTTCCCAAATGGCAGCAACTGCTGAATCTGGGCCAGACCAAAGGCAAAAGCTTCCTCCAGGTCTCCATGTTGGTGAGGGACCCAAGCACTTAGGCCATCCATCACTGCTTTTCCATGCTGTTATCGGGGCTGGATCCGAAGTGAAGCAGCCAGAACTCAAACAGGCACCCATTTGAGATGCCACTGAAACAGGTAAAGGCTTAACCTACCATGTCTATGGTGCCGTTAAGCCTCATTTTTACAATGAAAATATTTACACTCTAATCATAAAGTTCACAGCCCTTTTCCCTATAAGTCACTACCATCAAAAATTGGTCTCCCCCTCCTTCACCTCATGATTCTTAACTTCCTCTAAATGCATCTCCTGAATGGCTCACCTAACTGAACAAAATACCAGCAAGCAGAAATTCTAAATCCTGCATCTTATTGGTCTTAAACATGACAGATTAAAAAGTTGCTGAACCACAGAGTATACATTGCTGTTTAAAAATCTATAAATGAGCCCTGCACAATAGATGAATTGCTAAATCCTAGTCTTGTAGGCCCTGGAATCCCATATGGGAACCAGTTCCTATCCCAGCTACTTTACTTCCCATCTTGTGGCCTGGGAAAGCAGTTGAGGATGGCCCAAAGCCTTAGGACCCTGCACCCACCCAGCTCCTGGCTTCAGATTGGTTCAGCTCCAGGTGTTACAGCCATTTGGGGAGTGAATCAGTAAATGGAGGAGCTTTCTCTATTTCCCTCTCTCTGTAAATTTGCCTTTCCAATAAAAACAAATAAATTTTTAAAAAATAAGTCTGTAAGTGCTTTATCTTAAAGAAGGGCATAATTCTGAAAACAATACAATAATTTAAAGTAATATTGCACTTGTTTAGAAATAGGAATTGTAAGCAATAGATACAGCCTATACTTATTCATCAGCTTCTATGTCTCTGCTTTTGCTCTTTAGAATTATTACTTGGGGCTGCTGAAAAAGACCTACCCCAAATGCCAAATTTGCCCTATTTCTCAGCTCATAACAAGTTCGTTTCAGCTATGAATACTTAAAAGTTTCCTTGCACCAGAACCTTTAAATACAGTCTGTGCCCAGAAGTGATTTATTAGTGAAGCAGGAAGTGACACCAAGTGGTATCATCTAGTGAGCACACTGTATTTTGTGACACAGTATCATCATTATCCTCAGCCAATCCTATTGATTTCATGTGAATTCTAATTGATTTTCGAAAGCCAATCAATAAATGTCAACCCAACTGTAACATTTGCTATGTGTTGAACCCCAGGCCTTCCCTGCAAGAATCCTCAGACCAACCTTATCAAGAAAGTACTACAGCCTCTGCAGGAAACTTCCTGCTCCCAAGCCATATTAACAAAGAAAAGTCAAGTAACAAGGTATCCTACCACAAATAACAAAGTACTTATACCAGGGTAATGGCATTTATCCTGCAAATGACTAACCCAATTGTTTTTTTTTTTTTAAAGACTATCTTATTTTTATTGGAAAGTAGATACACAGAGGAGAGACAGAGAGGAGTCTTCTGTCCATTATTCACTCCCCAAGCAGCAACAATGGCCAGAGTAGCACCGAACTGAAGCCAGGAACCAGGAGCCTCTTCCAGGTCTCCCACATAGGTGCAGGGTTCTAGCCCTAGAACGTCCTAGACTGCTTTCCCAGGCCACAGGCAAGAAGCTGAATGAGAAGCAGGGCTGCCAGGATTAGAACCAACATCCATATAGGATCCCTGTATGTGTAAGGCGAGGATTTTAGCCGCTATACTAAAGCCCCGTGACTAAACCAGTCCATAGAAAATCCACAGTCCAATGTTGAAAAAGTGTTGTTTTCATTGCCTTCTTTTATCAAATCTGCTAGAAATTGGTAGCAACTCACACTGTTCCCCTGAACTCTAATGAGCAGAAAACAAAGTCCAAGACCCAGAACAATGTAAGGATGGAAATGAGTTGTATTTAAACACCCTAAAAAATCAAAAGCTGACACTAAAACTGTATTTACTTGTTAGCTTACTGTGCCACATAAGGGTCTTCAGTGTGATTAACATCAATTAACAATCTTCTCTACACATTCCCATACTTTGGAAGAAAACATGTGCACCACTGGAATATACGGTTTCTTTCTAAAACATTTTAGATAGGTATGATACTATTCTTCCGTAAATGTTTAACGCCTCAGGTAGGGATGGGTAGCGGACCTAGTGATGGCATCTCTCTCCCAAGTGGGAGACATGGACATTCCTGGCTCCCACCTTTGGCCTGGCTCAATCCAGGCTTTTGCACACTTTAAGGGAAATGAACCAGGAAGTAGTGCATTCTCTTTGTTTCTTCTCCCACACATTTAAAAAAAAAAACTTACACAGACTTTTCTTGCCACATTCAAAAACCTCAATGAAGCCTGCCTCACTGCCAACTGCCACTCATTCCCATGAAGGCTAACCCTTCATGACTCTAAAAGGCAAATGAAAATTTCCCTGTATGTCAAAATAAGCCTTTGTTTCAGAAAAGCAAAACTCACCTTTGCTCTCTATGGACTACAAGTATTGCATTTTCTTATTTACTCCCTCCTATCTTTACTACTGTATTTATAAAAGCAACTTTGTTGTGTATCCTTTTATTTTTGTCCCTCATCTTCAACCAGTCTTTCCTCCTGACTCAATATACAGTCCCAAAGCAGTTCTTGTGGATGCTTCAATAGTTGTGAGCAGTACAGAGCTGAAAGCTCTCTTCTTCATCCAGGCCTTTTCCCCTGTCAGCCAAGCACAGACCTTGCTTCTCTTGAATTATATCATTTCTCTTCCCTACCTCCTGCCATTGCACCTGCTGATCAAGGAATCAATCTTTAACACCACTCTATCTAGGGAGCATCCTTCTCTCTCCCCCGCTGGACCATCACATTGACACATTCTTTGAATCCAGTAGTGCCAACTCCTAGCCTCACTGATTCCCACCAGATGAAATCACCCAAAGTGCTGACCTGCTCGGAGTTAGAAAGTCCACACACCATCCCAGTTGGACACTGTAGCCTTTCTCCTTCAGACACTGCCCTTCCTCCCCTCCATCAAGCCTACTGTGATTTTATGTTGAGTAAGAGATAGTTGTTTTTCATCCATGTTCCCCACGAGGGGCTTTTCTAAAAGCCTTGGAATCTCTTGACCTATAGGATGAGTACACTTTTTGTTGTCCATCACAGGCTCCTTCTATTCACAACTGAGTCACAAATGTGGTGACTCCTGCTTCAGGAGGGGCTGGTGGTCACCTGAGGAACCAAGCAGGTACCTGGGAGGGAGGGAAGGAGAAGAGAAAAGAAGCACCAGAGACCAAAAGGCCAATGATCTGGTCAATCATGTCTGTGTGGTAAGACTTCCACAAAGTCCCTAAATTATCAAGCTTGAACAGTTCCCTCCAGGTCACTGAATACAGAGATGGTATCTGGAGAAGGTATGGAGGCACCATATGCTCTCCAAATCCTGCCCTGTGCAACTCTTCCCTTTGGTTATTCCCGGGTTGCATCCCTCAGAACAACTTGCCAGCAATAAATTAAGGAACTGTGAGAGTTCTAAGAGCCATTCTGGTAAATTATAAATGATAGACTAAGTCACAAGCACTCCAAGTTTACGTCATAAGAAAACAGGCCTGGGCAGACAATGGACACCTGAACCATCCTGTGGGGGTGATCTATTTACGTGTGACAACTGCACCAGCTCTGGGTAGCTGATGTCAAGAGTTAACTGGATCATTGGAAAGCCAGTTGGTATCCCAAGGGCTGGAGAATTTTTTGTTGTGGCAGAAAAACCACAGAGAGTAGGTGTGAGATTGCAGACCCATTCAATTTACAGGTGGAGGAATGGTTCCAGTTCACAGTACAAGATGCTGGTTGGAATGCTAAACACAGATGGGGCAACTTTTTCTTTAACTGTGTATTTTAACTACTAGAACATAACCTCCAAACCTGGTGGGGCTTGTTTACAGTGAAATAGGAAGAACACAAGAGAAGTATGAAAACTAAGACAACTAAAAACTAGTAATCATCCAGACTGGGAATTTGGACAAATGATTAAAATACTTTGACTACTTGTAAGTTTTTCTAGTAGAATTTCTCTAACAACATACAAGTAAAGAGATATAGAACACGGCAGGCCCAAGCACACATGTGGCAGAAAGAGGAAAAAAGATGAGTGCTCCCCAACCCCACACACCACCACCAAAGTCCCTTTTACAACTCGGGTTCCTTGGTTTCCTGAGCCATTTATTTGCATGAGCCCACATCTGGCAATAATGAGAGCAAAGTCTAGACTGTGGCTCCCTGGTGGAAATTATTTGTGAATTTCCAATGACCAACACAATGTCTGGTGCAAAGAAGAGCTCTACAGATGGTGGCTGAATAAAGACAGGGTCAACAGCAAGCTCAGATTCCAGGTTTTTAGAAGGAAGCAAACTACAGATACAGTTGTTCGGAGTTTACTTTCAAAGTCATGATCAAACGGAACTCAAACAACAGGCATAAAAGTAAATGGTTAGCTTTTGGTGGAGTTAATCACCTGGAAATTTCATAATTTTTTGAATTTTGCTTTTCCATTTACCTGGTAAGGCAACAAAATGTCCTTCCTTATGGCAAGGGTCAGCAGACATTCAGAGGCACTATCTACTTTTGCACATAAAATGTTATTGCAAATCAGCCACCGCCATCTGTTTGCAGATGACTTATGATTGCTTTTGCAGTACAAAGGCAGCACTGAGTACAATCCTCCTTGGGTGTCTGTCTGCAGGGGATGGGTCCCAGGATGCCCTCAAATCAGTCCCTTATATGAAATGACAAGGTACTTGCATAAAACCTCCTTCCATCTACTTTCAATCATCTCAAGATTACTTAAGATTACCTAAGACAATATGCATGCTATTGAAATTATATTAAAGAATAATGACAATACAAAGAAAATCTGAATGTGCTTGGTATGGACGTTATCCTTTTTCTAATATTTTCCACCTGATTTTGGTTGAATCTGCAAGGGAGGAAGGAACCCACTGATATGTGAGGCTAATCATATTTGCCACCAAGAACTGGCCAGGAAGCCTAAGATATTTGCTATCTGGTCCTTTCCAGGAAGAGTCTGCTGACCTTGCTTTCAGGACATCATATAATGTTGGACACCCAATGAAATTCTTCATTAAAAAGAAAAAAAAAAACTCAGGAGATTTACAGAACTAAAGTTACACACCAAATATATCAAAAATGCTCTTTCCTTCTAGTCAGTATGGCTATATCGACATTCTCACAATTGAAATCCATTCAAAACATTCAGAAGAAAAAAAAAAAGCCTGATGATAAATAGAAATCTACCACCTAACTGATGATATATTCCAAAACCTTTGAGAGTCCTCCTAGAGCAGAAAATAATCCATAGGAATAAAAAAAATTGCTGCGGAGGCCGGTGGGCGGCACCATGGGTTAAGCCACTACCTGCACCCCATAAGAACTACTTTGAGTACTGGCTGCTGCACTTCTGACCCAGCTCCCAGCTAATCCACCTGAGGAAACAGCCACAAATGGCCAAGTGCTCTGGGATAAAAGGGTAGGAAGTTAGCTAAAGTTCAGGCAAGCTGGAATTCTGTACCTTGGCAATGTAACAAGCTCTCTTTACCTGTTGGTGTGATATATCCACCTTCCCAGGGCAGCGTCCAGGACCAGGGTGCATACCAAGACCCCATGTTATTTGCATATCTAATTGGAGCACTACCCCCTTCCTTAAAAAACAGGTGAAAGGCAGAGGAGAGCCTGTTTCCACCACAGACCTGGCTAGGAAGAGATGCTCTCATATCCCCCCTTTCCACTGCAGACTGCACTGATGCTGTGTGCACTCAGGACCCTGCCCAATAACACGCTCATGGGTACCATTTTTGGTTTTTGTTTCCATTCTCATGTTAGGTATTTCACTGTGTGGGGTAGCCCATACTGAAGGGCTACCCACTTGATAAAACCCCTCCATGCCTCTGGCCTTTTCCATTGGCCCTTGATTTTCTTCATCCCAAGGCACACAATCTGTATCACCTTGTATGGGCCCACACAGCACAGGGGCCATGTGACTCAACGGAGCTGCACCATACAGAAAGTATTTCTGTCTCATACTTCTAGAAGCCAGCAGAGCATGCAGGCAGTTTACGATGATTTTCCACATGTCTTTTTCACTAGCCAGGCTTTCTATTGGACAACTAAGTACTCACCCCCAAGAATAAATACAGCGAGGGAAGATCTGCCCAGTTCTCTGTTAATCCATATGCTATAAAGCTTGGCACTAGGATCACAGTAAACAGCCCCCTTCCCTGTACCATACACCACATCCACACCAAGGTCTGGAGCAGAACAGATGCCACCCAGATACCAGATCGAAACGAAAATACTACACTAAGAGTGGTAGAAGGTCCCCAACTGAGCTGGATTTCAATTATTATAATTATATGCATACACACTTTATCGCTGTTTTCTAACGAGGCTGGCAAGGAGGGAGAAACTTGGCATTAGCGTCTGAGCCTTGTTTTAATTGCTCGTTTGTATGCTTCCTGTGACAGCCGCTGGGAGAACACTGGAGGTGGAGACTGACACACTTGAAAAGAGGTGAGAAGGAAAAAACCAGCACATGGGAAGAGGCCAGGACTGGAAACTCCACCGTTAGGAGAAGCAGCAGTCCTCCAAGGTAAGCAGTGCCAATCGCACACAGGAAGACCCAGCCTGCAACCTACCACTGACCTGCCTTCTCCTCTCTCCAAGTAAGACTTGCAGCTTTTTAAACAAGGGACTGGGGCAGAGGTAACTGCTGCTTGATATGAAAGCACCTTTCTGTTTCCTTGCAAAAGTTTCCAAGCCCAAACACACAGAGCTCACTCTGGAGAGGCAGTACCAGAGCATCAGCAACCCTAGGTAGGGTCTATTGGTGAGAAAGAAGCTTCTAGAAACCAAAGGCCCAGGCTCCTGCAAGGCAGCAAGCTTACTTGGGGATCTGTCCTCTCGCTGCAGAGGAAACAAGACACAGAAGGTGGCGGGGGGGGGGGAGAGGAGCAAAGGACAGAGGCAGATGGCAGTGGTGTCAGAAGTTTCTCCTACAAGACAAGGACGCAAGTCTTAGCCATCTGATTAACAAAGAAGTTGCTGTGGTATATTCTGAAATAACTTGAAAAAATTCAAAATATAGCCTTATTCTCAGTTGTTGAGTGGTTTCCAAGCAGACTCAGCAGGTGAAGAATAAAACCGAAGCTGCACATGGCTCTCTTGGTGTCTGTGGCTCAGGGCCATTCCATGGGGCCAAAAACCAAGTTAGAACTAGTTCCCCATCTGGGACATCCTGAAAGGATGCCCTATGCCCTAAGCATATCAGATCCTCCTGACATTTAAGTCCAATCTTCTTCTCAAAGGCCCAGTGTAGACAAGAGACTAATTTGAGACTGCAAGGAAACTTGCTAGAAACTCAGAGAAACCTGGTGGCTGACACTTCTCTATCACAGCAAAAATAGACCTAAAATACAAACACGGAGAGGAGTTTGATTCAAAATAGCTGGCAAATACAACCACATTAATGTCTCCTGAAAAAAAGTCAATAATAAAACCCTCCCAACATAACTGAGGTATTATAATTTGTTACTGTAAATCAGTAATTGTACCATTCTAGATAACATGTCCATTAATGCAACAGATGGACTAATTAAGGATTTTGTTAAAACCATGATTTTGGGAAAAGAAACAGTGACAGACATGAGTGAGACCATTGACGCCTTTAAAAGTACCCAAGGCAAGATGGTAGACATGCAGAAGTCACAGTCCACAGATGAACATTCTGATCATTTAAGCAAGACACAGTGGGAACTCAATGTGGAGCATGAGAGAGAGGCAGCTCCACAGGCCGACACACAGAAAACGCCTCCCGATTAGTCCTGTGTCATGGGTGATGCTGGATCATCTTGCACCTGGTGCTGCATGTGACTTCTGAGTCAGCTCAGCTCTGTCTTCATTTGAAAAGCACTGCTCTGTATGCAGCTGGTGCTTATTAGAGGTGTTAGCGGTCTGCTCCACAAGTTCTAAGAGTGATGGTCAGAGCTGCTGTCATCCAAACAGCTTTATAATTCTGTCTCAACCTCTCGCAGCCACGTCTGTGTTCTGAGGCAGGGAAATGAAAATTATTTCAAGAAACAGAAAGAGAGTGATCTTGGGAAGTCAGCTGAACTTATTCCCCCTTGGGAAAAGGACTGCGAGTGGCTACTCCCAGAAATTAACAAAAGTAGCATCTGACCTCTATTGGCTGCTTAAATGTAGAATGCCTTTCACTAACAAAAGACAGAATTTAATGGTTTCCACTCCAGCGGGCAGTACTGTTCTCCTCTGCTTTGGCTGTATCAAGCCACTCAACTGTCCAAGTTCCCCTCACAGTTGTACTCAAAACTTCCTGATAGATTAAAGTCTGAATCCAGCACAGATGATGATGCAGTTTAGAAGCGTCTGGATGTAACAGTGTGGACGTTTTGAGAGTTAAGTACTCCTATTGCAGAGGGAGGGGTCTCAAATACAGATTCCTTTCTTGCTATATTAATTGTCTCCTTTACTCTGCTCCCAGAGCCTTCTCCTTACTTTCTCCTTACTTCACTTCTGTAATCCACACAGGACCCAAGTAACAGGCAGGGCACATGCAGCCACTCCAAGAAAAGCTCAGGATTTGGGAAGTCCCAGTGAGAGAAGAAGGAATTGATCCTCCTTCAAGGAAGCTTGCAGTCCCAGCAAACCCTGCTACAGCCCAACCACAAAGCACCCCTAAACAGCCCAGCCTTCACACTGAGCATCCGCTGCAGTTCCACTGCCAAAGGCACCATTGTTGGGTTATTAGAGAGTGTATACTACCTCAAGTGCCCCTGGAGCACTGTTTCTTTCTTTTTGCCTTCCCAGCCCTAACCAAAGCAGCCCCTCAAACCAGACACTAAATCCAAGTTTGCTTCCACACAGAACACAAACTTCACACAACCCTAGACCACACACCCCCCTTTCAAAACAGCAGCCCAAGCCTTCCGCAGGGCAGAGAGAAACCAGTTTTCACAGTAGCTACCAGCATGCAAAAATCCTCTTATTGCAAAACTGAAGAGTGTAACTCCACAAGTGCCTGCTGGAATGCTAATGTGAGTAATTATACAGGTGGTTATGTGAACATTGAACTCATGCTTTAATTTGGCAGAAGTATAAACACTTCTAGGATCCTCTGTAAGGTTCAATTACCTAGATCTGCTGGTTCATTTCCTTGATTTCTGAAACAGCTCCCCCAAAGTCATTTATTTTCCAGCGGAAAAGTCACTGCTAGACCCATGTTCTAACCAAACCAGGAAGGGCACATTTATACCAAACTGATTCAATCCTTCTCAAATGAATATTTTCCGAGGAGCTGGTCTGTAAGACTACCATTATTATTCTCTTGTGTCCCAAAGAGAGTGCTGTTGCTCAACTTACTTCAACCAAATCTTTACTGGAAAGAAAAAAAAGTTTTATTCCCGTATCTGTTGAAATCTACTATGTGCCAGGCACTAACCTAAGCTACGGATACAGCAGCAAACAAAACAGGCGAAACTCCCCAACCTCAGGTTATCACAGGGAGAAAACAGGACACAGTCACAGAAAGGAGCCACAGGGCATGTCCAATACCAATCAGATGGCAATGGAGAAAAATAACATAATAACAGGTGGGTGTCACAATCTTAAAACACCAGAAGAGGCTACAACAGGGCAAAGCAACATCATGCAGAGAACTGAAGGAGTTGAGGGAGTGAATGAAGCCATGTGGAAATCTTGCGAAATCTTTGGAGAGATTTTCCGTCAAAATGCAGAAAGATTAATGTGAGTGTACTTTTGGCAAAGGCAGAGGAAGAGATAAGTGAGAACAAATATCTGCATCTTGCTATTTCCTAATCTTGTTTTGAAAATCTGCATCCCACACAGAGATTTCAAAAGGTTTAATCACTTTCTAGCATTTAATCACATGGCACTGCTGTGATTCACAGTGTGTCCTGTGTCTGCATCACCCCCCCAGTGCACCAATGGCTCCTACGGCCATGAGGCCCAAAGGCTCGGGGAGTCTGCCTGGCAGCACCACAGCAAGCACAAAGAGTAGGATGAGCATGGCTCTTGGATTTGGCACAAGCCCAAAATGCCAACGGAGGATCTAAGAAAACACCACCAAAGAATCTTAATCAGCCTTGTTGCTTATGCCAGAGGATCAAAGTAGCAAAGGAAATCAGTCCGGGGGGGGGGGGGGGGGGACAGTACAATGTCCAAAACAAAAATATGCATTTTCTGTACTTGATCTAATCTTCCTTCTCAAAAATTAAGAGGAATTAAAAAAAAAAATCAAGGGAAGGACTGCAGTGTGTTGCAGCAGGTTAAGCTACCACATTACAATAGTGGCATCCCATACTGAGTGTGCTAATCAAAGTCCTATATGCTCCACTGTGAGCCAGCTCCCTACAAATGCAACTGTAAAGGTAGCTGAAGATGGCCCAAGTCCTTGGGCCCTTGCCACATATGTGGTTGATCTTAATGGAGCTCCTGGCTGCTGGCTTCAGCCAGGTTAAATAGACCAAAGATTTTTTTTCTCCCGTTCTCTCTGCTTCAAATATATAAATTTTTTATTTTAACCACAACAAAATTAATTATAATGTATTTATTTTAGAGGAAGAGAAACAGGAACTGAGTTTATGAAACAACTAGAACCCATAGGAAGGCCAAAGTCAAGTGAAAGAAGACAAAGTTGAGTTAAGCAAACTTGGGTTCCCTCTTATTTTCCAGGTCCACTAGTTGTGTTGCCTCAGGCATAACACTTTATCTTTCCAAGGTTTCACTTTCTCGTCCATTAAAACAGAATTTATAATCCCTAATGTGTAGGACTGCTGCACAGATTAGAAGAGTGGATTTAAAATAGCATGTTAAAAAGCTAATCTTGACCTTGCACGGTAGCCTAACAGCTAAAATCCTCGCCTGAATGAACCCAGGATCCCATATTGGCACCAATTCTAATCCTGGCTGCCCCACTTTCCATCTAGCTCCCCGCTTGTGGCCTGGAAAAACAGTCAAGGACAACCGAAAGTCTTGGGACCCTGCACCCACGTGGGAGACCTGGAAGAGCTACTGGCTCCTGTTTTCAGATTGGAGCAGTTCCAACCATTGCGGCTGCTTGGGGAGTGAATCATCAGACAGAAGACCTTCCTCTCTGTCCCTTCTCCTCTCCGTATATCTGACTTTCCAATTAAAAAAAAAAAAAAAGCTAGTTTTAGGTCACAAGCTGTATTAACCCATTTACAGAGCATGCTAGAAATGACAAAAACATAGAGATGGAGAATTAATGGTCGACAGGCATTTAAGATTGGAAAGGGGAGGGAGTTGCTGCAACTACAAAAGGTATCAGCTAAGATGCTATGCCAGATCTGTCTTGTATCTCTACTGCAATGGTGATCAGACAAATTTTCACATCTGATAAAACTGCACAGAAATAAACATACACAAAGGCATCTAAACCTACGAAAAATTTTAATATTTATTTATTTATTGCAAAAACAATTATACTGAGAGGAGAGACAGAGAAAGATCTTCTACCCACTGATTCATTCACCAAGTGGACACATAGCTGTAGCTGAGTCCATACGAAGCCACGAGTCAGGAGCTTCTTCCAGGTCTCCCAAGGCTTTGGGTCATACTCTACTGCTTTCCCAGGCCACAAGCAGGGAGCTGGATGGCAAGTAGGGCACCCAGGACACAAACCAGTGCCCATATGGGATCCTGGCATGTGCAAGGCAAAGACTTTAGCCACTAGGCTACCATGCTGGATAAACCCATGAAATTTTAAAAAGGTTTTTCTTTTTAACAGTGTCTATGTTAATTTCCTGACTGTGTTACTATTACAACATTGTTATGTGACAAGCTCCCACTGGGGGAATTGAGAGGCAGGTACACAGGCTCCCTATACTCTACTTCCACAACTGCACAGGAATCTACAATTATCTCAAACGAGTGTTTGTTTCACAATCTTATCACCTTAACAAGAATGCCTAGCATGTTGGCAACATCCTGTAACTAGTGTATCAACTGAGCCATTCCCTCACTCATAAAGCAGACCTATTAACTCCTGATTGCCACTAAGGACATTCTAGAGCAAATACCAGGCAGCAGGTAAGAGCTCAGTGGTACCTATCCCAGCCCTCTGACTTCTTCCTGCAGTGCCCAGGGAAATGCAAACTCTCTCTACTGTCAGTGGAAAAACTGAAGGGCAGGATCCTTTCACTGCACATTAACGTTTTCTATCATTGCATAATACACTCAGAAGCTCTGATCTAAAAGAGTCCGCTAAAGGTGTGGGGGATGGGCAGAGGGGGAGAATATTTCATCACCTAGAGAAACACTGGTGTTCTCTGCAGAATGCTAATTCCTAAAATGGTCCCAAAAAGGCAAATTAAAAAAAAAAAAAAAGGAAAAGAAATCTCTGATCAAATAAATGTGAGAAATGTTGCATGTACCAGCCCTCCATTGGGAGCTTTGGGAAAAAAGACAATCTCAGCCCCACTGCACTTAACCCAGCTTTCTCCAAATTTACTTGCCCAACAATCATCCTTTTTGTACCTGCAGGAATCCTAAGAAAAGCTCCAATAAGTAAAATGTTTCAGAAATCATTCTGTATGTTATTTCTTCAACCAACCATGCACATTAGGAGGCTATCTAATGTAGATGATTTGTCTACAACTACTGCAGTAGTTTCAAGTATGGCAAGCTCGTCTTCAAAAACCATCGCATGGGATTCACAGATCAAGTGTAATCACAGGAAAAAAAAAAAAAAAAATATATACATATATATATATAGGCCGAGGGGCGAGGGCTTTTCCAGATTTTTCTTTCAACTTTCCAGTTATTGTAGAAAACAGAAGTTCTCCTATCTAGAACCTTTTGAGCATGTCTCAGCTTTCCATAGAGCAGCAGCCTCCAGCCTAAGAGGCAGTTACTCTCAAATGGAGCAGCCACTTGCAGACAGACTCACGCAGGTTTAGAAATGTTCCCAACATGTTTAAAAAGGAAACGGATAGTACCAGTGCTTGGCTCAACTGTCTCACCCTCCACCTCCAAGCACAAGCATCCCATATGGGTGCCAGTTTGTGCCCCAGCTGCTCCACTTCCCATTCAGTTCCCTGATTGTGAAGGAAAGCAGTGAAGGATGGCCCAAAGCCTTGGGACCCTATACCCATGCAGGAGACTCAGAAGAAGCTCCTGGCTCCTGGATTTGGATTGGCTCAGTTCATTCTGTTTCTCCTTTCCTCTGTAAATCTGCCTTCAATAAAAATAAATAAACTTTCAAAAGGAAAACTGATATAGACAGGAAGGCATAAGCTCATGACTTACAATCTAACTCAGATTCTAGAATTCCTTTAACAGAGGTCAGCTTTGTAGTGTACCACATTAAATCACCACCTACAATGCCAGCATGCCATTTGAGTGCAAGTTCAAGTCCCAGCTACTCTGCTTCTGATTTGGCTCCTTGCTAATGTGCCTGGGAAAGCAGCAGAAGATGGTTCCTATTGCTTGGTCCCTGCACCTACAGGGAGACATGGAAGAGGTCCTGGCTCCTAATTTCAGCCTGACCGCTGCAGTCACTTGGGGCTGTCTCTGGTTTTCAGAACAAAATTATGGAAAGCTTCATTGATCCTGAAAGAGATAACAAGCTAAAATCAAGTCATTGTCATGAATATGCCTAAAGTTGGATGAGTATTAAGTTAATTTCAAAAATCAAGAAATTGGGGCCCGGCACAATAGGATAGTGGTTAAGGTCCTCGCCTTGAACAAGCCGGGAACCATAAGGGTCCTGGTTCTAATCCCGGCAGCTCCACTTCCCATCCAGCTCCCTGCTTGTGGCCTGGGAAAGCAGTCAGCATGGCCCAAAGCCTTGGGATCCTGCACCCGCATGGGAGACCCGGAGGAAGTTCCTGGAACCTGGCTTTGGATCAGCGCAGCATCATCCATTGTGGTCACTTGGGGAGTGAATCATCAGACAGAAGATCTTCTTCTGTCTTTTCTCCTCTCTGTATATAACTGATTTTGCAATAAAAATAAATAAATCTTAAAAAAAAAATCAAGGAATTGGCTGAGATCGGGTTTCAATGGGAAGCATAACAAGGTAAAGACCATGATCTCCGGGAGAAGATAACAAAATTTCACCTAATTTGCAGGTCCACTGAGGAGAAAAACACTGGGTTTACAATTACACAGTTCCATTTGTAGGAATAACCCATCTTACAACTTGCACAACTATAAATCAATGGAAAGTCTTTGCCACTTTTCAAGGAAATATCAGCCCAAATAATGAGTTGTTAGAAAAAAAGAGATTTTTAAAACACACATTTGTGAAAACTTTCAAAACCAACTCAATAACACACCTCTTCTATATAAAGATCCAGGAAGGGATAATTTAGTGCTCGTTCCTGGCATGTTGGAGTCAAAGTCTCCATTCTAGCAAATACACTCACAGCGCCTCCACCCTGAAGCACACCCGTGCAGTTCTCGGAACATTCCCAACATGTTTGGAAAGGAAACAGGTTACACACAAAGCCTTCGTTCAGCCTGGAGGGCTTGAATGCCTCTCATCCAGCATGCCCGTGTTTCCGCGCTGCTGAGTAAACTGAGCCATGGTGTGGAAACACCTCCCTCCAATCAAGCACATGTGGCTGTCAGCACATATGCTCAACATGAACACAAGGCTCAGTATTACTAGAACACTTCCAGTGAACCCAGATGTCAGCTGGGACATCCAGAATACATACAAGGGAATTCAAAAAGTTCAAGGAAAAAAGTATTTTGAAATTCATGCATCGTATTTTCATAATAGGCATGTTCCATGATCTTTAAAAATTGCTTTTAAGTCCCTGGAGGGGGGATTTAATTGCTACCCGATATCAACCCAAGGTCACAATGTGGTGCACACTTTGAGGGTTCTGCCCAGATGGTTTCAACAGTTCTGAAATGTTGTCGATCTCACAGACCCAAGGATGAGGGAACCTTTTCAGGGTCTATCGGCTGACACAGACAACCTCAGAGTCCCAGATATTTGCTGTCATTGTTTGGCTGGGGTAGTTGTCCAATGTTTTCTGTTCTCCTTTGTCTGAAATGGTGCAAAGTCCCCTGCAGGGCTCAATGGGCTGCCATTTCCTCCATGTGGATCTGACCCAACGTCCACTACTCTGTCATTTCCACTGAGGAGGATTAGTCAACCTAGACCCCACCAGACCCAAGCAGGTGACCTGGGCCCCTGATCCCTGGGGATAATGGACATGGCATCCACTGTGCAGGCAGGCCAAGGACTCAGGCCAGGCGACCTGGACCCCACCACACTACCTTCCCACAGGGCTCACAGAACGGGCAACCACTACACAGGTGGGCCAAGGACCCAGCCCCTGGGAAATGATGTTGTTGGGAGGCTGGGTGTGGCTTCTCCCCAGCTCCTGAAACAGGAAGGAGAAATAAAAAATTTGGAAATAATGATCACACCCACTTTTCCCTAACCCTTGATCCACCCTACTCTGATCAATTATGCTAACATCATCTAAAATAAAGGGGAAAAAATAAGAAATGCAGAGAAAGAGACAGAGAACTTCCATCCACTGGTTCCTTCTCCAGATATTAGCAGTAACCAGAGATGGACAAGGTCTAAGTCAACCCAGGTCTCCAGCATGAGGGGTAGGAACCCAAAACCAAGGTGTGCACTAGAAGTAAGCTGAAACTGGAAGAGCCAGGACTCAAACTCAGGCACTCTGGGACAGGATGCAATAGTCCCCATCTTAAGCACTGAGCCAAACAGTTTACATTTTGCACCTCCAGGAACTTTTAGAATTTTCTTCCAGGCATGCATGGAGTTCACTTTTTTTTTTTTCCGCTGCAGAATAAAATTATTTTGTAACTCCACTTCTCCACAAACTTTCTGAGATGTCTCCTTCTCCCAACTGTGATTCTGTCCTCAGTCTCTCTTAGCAGGTCATAGCCAGTTCTCTTTAGGGACACAATGATTTGAGCAGCATTTGCCTTGGATGACCCAATCTGATCCTCTTACCAGCTCAGCAAGTTTAATGGAGAAAAAAGTTAAGTGGTTTGGCATGTGTGTATAAACAGTTCAGCTGAATTGGACACAACAAAAAGGTGTCTGTAGTTTAGCAGAGACCTCTCAGTGAACTAACTACCAGAGAGCAAGACTCCAAGACTAAGCAAACCTGGGATATAGAGGACAACAGAAAATTAAGACTGCCACTACATAACTGACCCTCCCCCAGCCAAATCTGTCAATGTTCCCTGCAAGGAACTCACTCAGCATTACAGTCTCACTCTCTGATGAAAGACAGTCTTTTCCCCATAGCAAAGATATTTGGCTGCGTCTGTCTCTTCCCTTGCATCTTTCACTCCCCAACTCACAGGCAAATAAAACCAGGACAACATTGCTTTTAAAAATGGAAGTGGAAGGCGGGAAAACCCTCCTTCATGCCTGATCCATTTCTAGTAAGGGCACCTTTCCGAAACGCAGAGCATCTTCACAGTACTCTAGTGGCAAGCCAGAGAACTGCACTGAGCCACACCTGCCCCTGCCCCACAAAGCAGGAGACTCTGCTCGGCAATAAGGTCATGTGCAAAAACAAGCTGAGATTTTTTTAAACCAATTTTAAGTGTTTTTCCTTTCTGCCAGCCATTCAGCCAGACTTGGCCAAACCTTCCACCTACAGTGAGAGACACTGTAACAACCGACCCATATACTCTTTTAAAAAAGGAGCCAGACTCCTGGTTTCCAAATGAGAAAAATGCCTCCAGGCTGGCCTAGAAGCTCCCTGCACTGTGTGTCTCAGGGTACCCATAAGAAATCATTCCCATGCTTTCACTGCTGCAACAATCCAGGAACAGGCAATCCCAGGATGGGGGGGCGGGGGGAACTAGCCGGTGGGAGTACAAGGTTACCGGATCATCAGAGCACCTCCTCTCAAATTCCAAGCACAAACCCACACACCTGAAAGGCAGTACTAAGCCAAGAGCCTGGGCCTGTCTGCAGATTTCACTACCCCCCACCCCACACCCCGGGGCTTCCATGTGTGTCTGTGAGTTCTGGGCAGCTTACTGGCTGATGGGCCTGCCCTCCTTGGTTCAAGGTCAATTCTGCCCTCATTTCTCAGAGCCAGAGGAAACCAGCATGCGGCGACCAGGGAAGCCTGGCTTCCTCAGGGTTCAGAAACTCCACCAACTTACATTCAAACACCTTCAAGGCTTGCTGCAGCAGCTCTGAACAAAGACCAAAACAAACAAACAAACAAACAGGGGTCAGGTCCTTTCAGCTGCCTTTGTGGCCAGTTTGGAAGGGTCTTAGTCACAGTAGCATTCACAAAAGTTTTGCCCAATGGGGCAAGCCCAGAGGGCAGCTACGAAACCTGTGATCACAGTACTTAAGTTCACAAACAGCACAGAACAAATCACATACAGCCCTATTCTGTGCCAGCATTTATCTTCCACAACTAAGCTAAATGATGGGTAGTCTTGGCCACAATAACCATGATCACGCAATTACCACTGTGAGGTAGGGCTACAGAGCAGGGTTACCACTCAAACAACTGGGGAGCCTCTTTGACTGCTCTTTCTTTCTGTTAACAGTCTGTTCTTTCTTAACACACATTTATTTTTATTTGAAAGGCAGATTTACAGATAGAAGGACAAACCTGCTAATTCACTCCCCAAACGGCCATACCAGCCAGAGGTCGACCTGATCCAACCAGGAGCCTGGAGTTTCTTCCAGCTCTCCCATGTGGATGTAGGGGCTGGATCAGAAGTGGAACAGTTATGACTCAAATAGGTATTCATATAGGATGTTAGTACCACAGATGGAGGCTTAACCTACTACACCACGGCATCAAGCCGAATTATCTTACTTCTGAGTTGTGTATGCATTGAGTCCCTCTGTTTCACACTAGGTTTCCAGGCACTATTTCTCAGAAATGCCTGGCCCACATCACAATTGCAGCTAGGAAGCCCATGGAGAACAAGTGGCAGATTCTCCCACAAGCAGTTCATGACGACTCAGTACTTCCTTTATGTCACCTCTTTCTAATAAGATGGTTCTAGAATGCCCCAGCTGTCACGGAGAAGGGAAAGACTCACCAAATTATCCCCCTACCAATAGACTCTGGCTTGACCTGGGTGCAGGAAAGCACCTAACAACCACTTTCTATAACTAAGGACAACAGAAATGTCATCATGGTTAAGTATACCATGCTGCTTTGCTTCTTTTGTGCACACAGCAGCAGAGTACCTGAAGCCGGATCAAACAGTCCCCACAGTCTGGAAGATAGAAATTCTAAGACTGGGAAAAAAAAGAAAAGAAAGAAAGAAATTCTAAGACTGGAGCAATGATGTAATGTAGCATGTTAGAATTCTGTCTGAGATGGCCAGCTGCTTGGCTTTCACTCCAGCTCCCTGCTAGCGCACTGGGAAAGTGTCAGAACTCAACCTCTTCCTACCCCACGGCCATCATGGTCTCTCTGCCTCTCAAGTAAATCAAATGGAAGGAAGGGAGGAACGAGGGAGTATGAAATCAAGGCACCACCATCCAGAATGGATGAAAGGAAGGGATTTTCTTGCCACTTCATCGCATTGCAAAAGACGGAAGTGTAAAACCACAGGCTGGACAAACTCTGCTGGAAGCTTCTGTTACAAGGATGGAGAATAAGCCTCCAAGGCCCAATCATTCCTTCAAGGGCCCTCCTCTCAACTACTGTCAAGTTGGCCACACCTCAGTTTTGGAGGGGCCACATCCCAACCACAGCAGGTAACATCTGATCATCTAATTAGTCTCTAAATCCAAAAAATCAGAAACCCCTTGAAGCCAAAAAATACAAACTCCTGCACATTTTTTATACATCACAAAGTTCATACACATCTTCCTTTCTCGTTTCTACTTCTTTTCAGCTGCCCAATATGACCACACACAAAAATCTAAGACAATATATAAGGCTTCACCCAGAAATGAAATCCATCTTCCATACCACAGAAAACAGTCAAGAATAAGACTGAATACAAGCTGTGCTCACCATGTAGCTCAGAAACAGCTGGTTCATACATTAGATTGGCTAAGTTATTTTTAACTGATACTAATTTTTATTACCCAAAAGTTCTTGTAAAATGCATGTGAAGCACTTCTGTGGTATTCCTTATATGAACAAAACTGGTGAAAAAGACTAGTCAGCCCAAGCTTTCAAACTAAAATAAACTGAAAAGGTTCACCCGCACTGACATAGAATTATAAAGCACATAATTTCAAACTCTAACAAAATCACTCCTAAAAAATGGAAACACAGATAAATACTCTATAAGAACAATATACCCACTACACCCTCTTAGACAACCCTGAATGACTCAAATTCTAACAGTTGTACTCTCACACCATTGAGAGTCTTCAAGTCAAAAAGGTACTTTTAACCTTAAGGCACATCAGAGGTGGCCAAGTTTAAGACACATTCCGTAGCATTAATGTTGTGCCACAGCAAGTAAAGCTGCTGCCTACGATGTCAGAATCCCATACATGAGAAATTTCAGTCCCAGCTGCTTCACTTCCAATACAGCTCCCCACTAATGACCTAGAAAAAGCAGCAGAAGATGGTCCAAGTCTGGCCCTACCTCTCGTGTTAGAGATCTGGATGAAACACCAGGCTCTTGGCTTTATCCTGGCCCAGACCCAGCCACTAAGGCCATCTGGAGAGTAAACCACCTAATGGAAGAAAGATATTTTTCTTTACCCCTCCACTTTTGACTTTAAAAATTAAGACCCAATCCACTTCCAAGTCCAGCTTCCCACCGATGTACATCCCGGGAAGAAGCAGGTTGTGGGCCCAGGTACCCTCTCACCCACCTGCAGATCCAGAATAAGTTCTGTCCCAGGTTCCAGGGTTTGGTCTGGTTCAGCCTTGGCTGTTGTAAGGCATTTGGAAGGTTGGCCAGCAGATGAAAGATCTATGTCTCTGCCTTCCAAGTAGATTAACTTTTACTTTCAAATAAAGAAATTTATTTTAAAAGTTAAAATGCTACTACTACTTAGGATGCCCTCAACCTTCATCAGAGTGCCTGGGCTCCAGTCTAAGCTCAACTTCCAATTGCAGCATTGTGCTGATACATACCCAAGGAAACAGCAGGTAATAGCTCAACTCCTGGGTCCCTGCCCATAAAGGAGATCCAGATAGTTTCCAGCTTCTAGCTTTGACCCAGCCCAGCCACAGCTATTGTGTGCATTGAGTGATTGAAACAGCAGACAGACAAGCTTTCTCAACCTATCTCTCCCTCTGCCTTTCAAATAAATCAAAGCTAAAAAGAATGGGGTTAGAGGTTCCTATTTCACTGACCACAGAATTAGAGGCTGTTACTATCCTAAGCTGGGAAACTTACCCTGGCTCATTATTCCTGGGTATTAACTCATTAGAATAATAACACCACAAATATCCATGTGCTTTTACACTGTTCTGGTACTTGGTATCATTTTCTCAACTATAAGGACAAAAGGAAAAAAAAGAAAAAACACAGACCCTGATGATAATGTTCCACAACTGGGAAGTTATGGTTAGCTAACATTCCTGAGCTCATTCTACACTAGAGTGCAAAGAAATGCCACACAAATAACTGGCTCTCATTAGTCTTCCCAGGCTGCCACAGCAGTAATACAACCATTTCTGCTAGGTCTCAAAGAAAAGCCACCATCCCATTGCAAATGATATCACAAACAATTGTACCCTCTCTGATGTAAGGCTTGAATTCAACCTGCAAAGGTAAGAAGAGCCATTGCTGATACTAAAGGTCCTTGAAGAGAATTCAGTTCTCCCACCATTGTTTTGGGGAGCTGGCACAAAGAGCCTCCCTCTAGAAGAACGTCCCCCCAGAGTGCCAGGGTGTCTGTCTGGTAAACACAACTTAATGACTAATTCATGAACTCAAGACACCACACAAGACTCCTGCAGCAAAAACCCCAATTAACTTAATATTAAACAGCAACCAACACCTGCGCTTTAGCAAGACAAGGACATGGCTGCCAGGGGCCATTAAGAATTAAGGGCATTACCATACGGGACATTTGGAAAGAGGAAGTGCCAGGAAAAATAACCTTGTACATCTTTGCATGCTGGGACCTTGTGAGAAATTGGGAGACTGTTTTTGGCTGAGCCACTTGGTGAGAAGTATTCCCTATCAACCAAGACCTTTGTTGTCTTCAGATATTCCTCCATTGTAGAAACATCTCTGGTCTTTCAAACCCACCTCTTCTTAATACTCCTAAATAATTAACCTGTCAAGAGTGAAATTCAAATTGAGTCAACACTCTATACCTGGTCTGGAAGTCTCACCAAGCAATATCTAGCCAAAGGAGCCTCTTCCTGGTTCCATAACGCTATGGAGAACAAGGAGACGGGGCTCCAAGCAGCAGGGCAGCATTGATCCCACAAGTCGGGGACAAGAAAGGATCTCATTCAGAGTACCATGAAAGAGACTCAGAGGGCAAGAGGGAAAGCCCTGCGGATTGGTGGCACTGCAAGGTGGAGACTCTCAATGCTATTGAACTGCACACTGAAAAATTATCACTACATCACATTTGCTTTGAAACCACAGTTAAAGTGGCATGTAGTACTACAGAAGATCAAGAGGACAGTTTTCAGAATCTCATTCTGTAGCACCTGCTGATCTGTGAACTGGAATGAAAACAAATGTAATGTTGATAAGACAACACTCCTGATATCTTGCCCAAGTCATGGAAGGCAACATGAAGCCACTCAAGACACTACAAGTCCTTCAGTCCTGTGTAGGAAACAAAAGTGGCCAAGGGTTGCAGACGTGACAACCTCATGTTATTAGTGGTCTTTGATCTCTGCAGACATGTCTAAGTAGAAGGAATGGCAGTTTAGATGGCCATCACTCTGGAATATTTGCAGCAGGCTACCTTCCAGCCAACTTGTCAACTTGATTGGGATGAACGCACCAGGTAAATCCCCAGGGAGGCTAAAAACAGTTTCATGGGCTGCAGCTTCAAAGTCAGACTTCACTCAGGAGAACGTTCGATGGTCACAGATTTTCAACTGAAGAGGAAGCCCTGGACTGAGTGAGATGCTGGGCTGCGTCCTTCTCACCCAAGCTCCTGCCATACACAGATTATGACTATGTTCAGCCACAAGAGAAATCCAAATGATTGGCTTTTTCTCTCCGCCATCCTTGGCATGCTGCATTTTTCTTCATGACTCTTACTTCTTGGTCACAAGGTAGAACTCCACATATCTCCAGGTTCACACCCAAGTTGGAGGCAAAACAAGCTGTAAGAAAAAGTGGCAACAAGAAGCTTCCCAAAAAGCTGAGGCTGAGTGCTCTTTACATTTAATTGACCAAAAGAGGTAACATGAGAAAGGTGTTAACTGAATCATTACTCCATGGATTGAAAGGAAAATGTTGAGTGAGGCCTGCCAATATGATCTGCAGCAAATTCTGTGCAACTATACCTAAGAAAAAGAAGGAAGGAAGGAAGGAAGGAAGGAAGGAAGGAAGGAAGGAAGGAAGGAAGGAAGGAAGGAAGGAAGGAAGGAAGGAAGGAAGGAAGGAAGGAAGAAAGGAAGGAAAGAAAGAAGGAAGGAAGGTCTAAACATTTAAAAGGCAGAGTGATGAAAAGAGAGGGAGAGACACATGGAGAGAGTAATCTTCCATCTGCTACTGTGCTCCCCAAAGGCTGGGGCTGAAGCAGAAGGACTCCAACAAACCAGTCTCCCACGTGAGTAGCAGAAACCCACCTGTTACGGCATGATTTGCTGCCTCCCCAATACGTTGGCTGGACGCATGATAGGAAATTGAAGCTGGTTTTGAACACAGGTCTTAGCATATTAGATGGTGGTTCCCTAAGAGTGAGCTTAGCCCAGCATACCACAAAAGATACACAAAAGTGTTTCCTCACTACTGTGCTAAGAATTTGGAAAATATAAGATACAAAGTTTTCCCATCTTAGAAGAACTGACAATAAAATTTGCAGAAACAGAAAACCATTGGGGGAATATGCATTGTAAAGGGCTAGCTAAATTTGAGAGATCAGCAAGGCATTCTTCAGATGGCTCAAATCTGGAAGATTAAAAACATCAAAATATGACCTGGAGTGCTTAATGAAAATGTCACCTCAGAGGCAGACGTGAGACAGGCGGCAGAGGGAAGCAAAGCAGCATTAACGGAGTACACAGTGAACGAGGCTGGAAAGCAGGCCCTGTTCTCAACAGACCTAACTTCTCACTGAGATCATGGCCACTAACCCTTCTTGCACTGCAACCTGGCCAGCTGCAGGACACATAGGGTTGTTGAGAGACCACATGGTAAGCAATGGGAGATTTGCCTCTGATGTTATGGTCAGCTATGTGATACTGTTTTGCTTGATACAGTAAGGAGGAGGCCTGGCTACAGTTTGTGGATGATTTCAACTGGACTTTGTGGTCAGAAGCCTCAGTCAGGGGGCCCCAGCACAATGGCTTAGTGGCTAAATCCATGTCTTGCAAGTGCCAGGATTCCATTAAGTGCTAGTTCATGTCCTGGTTGCTCCACCTTCCATTCAGCTCCCTGCTTGTAGCCTAGGAAAGCAGACGAGGACAGCCCAAAGCCTTGGGACCATGCACGCGCATTGGAGACCTGGAAGAAGCTCCTAGCTCCAGACTTTGGATGGGCTCAGCTCCGGCTGTTGCAGCTACATTGGGAGTGAACCTGCAGATGGAAGATCTTTCTCTATCTTCTCTCTGTAAATCTGCCTTTAAAAATAAATTAAAAAAAAAAAAAGAGGCCCCAGTCAGATAAGTAATGAGACTCTGCACATTGCAAAGAGACTTTTGGCTTGCAAAGCAATTTTACACTCATATATCTCGTTGATTTGCATGTGGTAAGGCTTCCAAAACTGACAAAGCTGTCCCAGCAACACAGAGACCTAGCAACCAGAGGAAAACTGCCAAGCAGCAACTACCATGCAAAGAAGTAGGAGATAACAGTCTCCTACCCACAGTTTGGGAGACAAGGGAGTAAGGCATGTCCCTTCTTATCTGTTATGTAAGCAGCCACCAAAGGGTTCTTCTACTCCCAACTCCCAGTTTAGAACACTAATTCTTTTATTTCTATTTTAATTATCCAGAACCAGCAATTAGCAATTTAATCTAGGTCTCCCAAGTGGGTGATAAGGACCCAATTATTTGAGGCATCACCTGCTGCCTCTCAGGAGCCACGTTAACAGAAAGCTAAAATATGGATCAGAGCTGTGACTCAAAGCCAGGCTGGCCTGGGTTGGGTTGTGCTGTTCTGGGCTGTGTTGGGCTGTGTTGGGCTGGGCTGGATTGGGTTGTGCTGGCCTGGGCTGGGCTGGGCTGTGCTGGCCTGGGTTGTGCTGGCCTGGGCTGGGCTGGGCTGGCTTGGGCTGTCAGATACAGGAGACAGACATCCCAAGCAACATCTTAACCATTAAGCCAAAAAGTCATCCCCCGGAGCACAAATTCTTTTCCTTATCAAAGCAGAAGAGATAAAGGCCACAATAAATGCTTGCTTCGCCCAGGGATGTTTTTGATCGGGACTGTTCCAGAGGGTCTCCAGGGTCACACATGTTAACCTCAGAGGAACATTCACAAGACCCACAGGTACATCGTAGACACCTGTAGATTCTGAAGTTTGAAAACACACAACAGGGACAAAGCAAAAACCATGCCTTGACATGCCTTGAAAACCATAAATCAGAGCCCAGCATGATAGCCTAGCAGATAAAGTCCTCACCTTACATGTGCGTGGATCCCATATGGGCAGCATTTCTAATCCCAGCAGCCTCAGTTCCCATCCAGCTTCCTGCCTGTGGCATGGGGAAGCAGTGGAGGACGGCCCAAAGCCTAGGGACCCTGCATCAGCATAGGAAACCCGGAAGAGGCTCCTGACTCCTAACTTTGGATTGGCTCAGCTCCGGCCATTGCAGCTGCTTGGGAAGTGAATCAGCAGACAGAAGATCTTCCTTTCTGTCTCTCCTCCTCTCTGTATATCTGACTTTCCAATATAAATAAATAAATAAATATTTTTAAAAATGCTATATAAGTAGAGAAGAAAATCCATTAGTAAATGCTTTCTGGTGGCCCCAAAATCAAAAGAAGCAAAAAGGTATCCTTTTCTGATCTGGAGGGCATACTTAACTCCCAGCAAACAAAGTGAAATGTGAAGGTTTTTTCATACTCTCAGGAAGAGTAATTAAAATATAATTTAATAATACTATGTCCTTAAAATTACCCCAGACACCTGTTATTTTTTTTCTCAGTCTCACACATTGTCCCTCACTTACAGGAGGTAAAGATCCGAAGAAAAGCAGCTGAGCTGCATTTCCAGCTCACATCTGTTTCAGTTCAGGTCTCATATTAATAATCATTGATGTGTCATAGCATGAATACAACTAAAAATGGAAAGGGCAAATTTTTATATATTTAAATGCACACACACACACACACACACACACACACACACACACACACACACATCACAGCAGTCAAGGATGGCCCAAAGCCTTGGGACCCTGAACCTGCATGGGAGACCCAGAAGAAGCTCCTGGCTTTGGATCTGCTCAACTCTGGCGGTGGTGGCCACTTGGGGAGTGAACCAGTGGGTAAAAGATCTTTCTCATTGTCTCTCCTTCTCTCTGTATGTCTGCCTTTCCAATAAAAATAAATCTTTAAAACACACACACACACACACACACACACACACACACACACACTACAGGGAGACAGTGAGCAGTTAAGTGCAAACTGTAGTAAACCCTAGAGTTACAGAAAGAATTCACCATTCAGAGGAGGTCCACACTGGATCTCTGCATCTTCCCAACACCTGAGACTAGATTGCCAACCTCAAAAACAGCAAACTGTAAGTTAAATCTCATCACCACACTAAATACATAAGTGGAACTGTAATAGTTTACTTAACTCAACATTTGAATGTAATTAATACAAGGATTATCATTGAGACATGCCACTTGAGTTACAGGAACACAGATATTGCCTTCTGGTGTGACCAACAGTGGGTCTTGAATCCAGGCACTCCTATATCAGACACAGGTGTCCCAAGGTGTCAGGAACCTAGGCCGTGTCTTAAAGACAGACTCCAAAATAAAGCCTTCCTGCAAAATCTCTTAAATCATTAAGATGTTGGCAACTAATTCAAACTAAATTCCCAACCCCCTGAGAACCAAAGCTGGCTTAAACGGCCACAATCTCCACCCTCTGGATCAGCATGTGCACAGGCTCCATGATTCCACCTGCCTCCAATCCGGACACTCACAATGTCACTGTGAACTGAACTCCCTCTCCCACTGTGTCAGACTTGGAAGAGCTGCCACTGACTGCAGGAGATGGGGAAACAGGTACTGAAGTAAAATACAATATCCAGATGGGAATGTGAAGGAGAGCAAGAATATTCCCAGGAAAACCAGCCAAAGTCCCACATCTGCTTAGATAATAGCATTGTACCAAATAATCACTTGGTTTTCATCTACTTGCCACTATTAAGTAAAATACTATCACTAGGGTACACTGGGAATTTTCTAAACACTTGTATTCTTTCACAGCAGATCTAAAATAATTTCCAAGCAAAATGATTTTTTAAATATTCATAGAACCTTACCTTACCCCTAAATGTCATTTTTTAAATACATTCTAGAAGGACAAGCATGAGCTACAAATCTTCCCCTCTGGTGGGATATGAGGTTAAACAAAATCAGAATGCAGGGCAGGCTCTGTCCTTGGCCTTACAGATTATGTGCAGCGGACATGGAATCCACTGACTTACGTAAAATATCAAAAGGCTAAAAGTAGGTAATTATGATTAATTTTGACTTTGAGAATATTGTCAACTCAATAGCTTGCTATCCTAGAATATGAATTAACTTACATTTGGTGGACTAGAGACACCATTACCCAAACAAGACAGACAAAATACAGCAAGAAAATCAAAAGCTCTGGCATAGAACTCTGAAAAGTGCACAACAGAGGGCAGGACCTCTTGGAGATGAGCTTATTGACATAAATAATGTATGGCCTTCAAAACAGTGCATGAAGCTCAACATCCTAACACCATCATGTTTCCAACCAGTCCCCTTCTATCCTTTTTGCTTTTTGTAATAAGGCAGGATGTGTATAAATAAACTAGCTGACATATTTCCAAACATATGTAGAAGAGTTGCACCATGAATGTGACTTGCTGATATGAAACAGCATGAAAAGCTGTAGGAATCATTTTCTATTTGCATTCTGTTTGCCATTCCTATTAGGTTGTTAAATCAATTTGACATAACAGTAAATATACTTTAAGAGAAGATGAGAAATAAAATAATTAGTTTCATTAGTGTTTTGTGATAAGCTTGCTGCAAGCAATTTTAAGCAAAAACAACGCCCAGAGCTAAAAAAAAAAAAATCTCATTTTTCCATTTAACAAATATTTATCGGCTCCACCCCAGCACAAACCTTGGTGCTGCAAATAAGCAGTAGCCTCATGAAACTATCTAAACAGACACAGGAAAGATAGGGATGAGATAAATGTGTCACAAAAGGCCTGTTTGTCAGGCTAGGCTAACATTAAGGAATATAATAGATGACAGGGAGAGAAACCCAGATGACATATAAAGCATGCAGGTGCTGGAAGATGGGTGGCCAGGAAAGCCCTCATCAAAGTGTGACTGCGCAGGAAAAACTGGAAGGCAGTCACAATGCAAACATCATGGATAAACCTCATGGGATGTGAGAGGGACTTCCGGCCCAAAGCAAGAGCAAACTCTAAAGCTCTGAGGTGGAGGCAGGCCACAGCAGCAAGAACAGAGTGGACCAAACCAACAAAACACACAGGCAGCGTGTAGCAGTCAAAGCTAGGAAGTGAGGGCGGCAGACCCCATCACATCCTCCAGGTCACAGTGACAGCCTCGAAATTTAGTCAGGAGGAGGAATGACATAAACATTTAGTAACAAATTGATTAGGGTAAGGCTGGAAGCAGAGCTGATGATATGGACAATCCAGGAGCTGAAGCAGAGCTGCTGATATGGACAATCCAGGAGCTGCTAGTGTGGCAGAACTGGTGAAGTGACATACGGATGCTAGTTCAAGTCCCAGTTGCTCTACTTATGATCCAGCTCCCTGCTAATGCGCTAGGAAATGTAGTAAAAGAAACTCAAATGCTTGGGTCATTGCCATCCATTTGGAAGACGTGAAAGAAACTCCTGGCTCCTGGCTTCAGCCTGGCTGAGTTCTGATGTTGCCACTATCTGAGTAGTGAACCAATGGATAAAAGCTCTCTGTCTTCACGCCTCCCCTGCATCTGTAACTCTGACTTTCAAATCAATAAATTTTTTTAAAAGATTTATTTTTACTGAAATACCAGATATACAGAGAGGAAGAGAGACAGAGAGGAAGATCTTCCATCCATTGATTCACTCCCCAAGAAGCCACAATGGACAGAGCTGAGCCGATCCAAAGCCAAGAACCAGGAGTTTCATCAGGGACTCCCATGCAGATGCAGGGTCCAAATGATTTGGGCTACCCTCGACTGCTTTTCCAGGCCACAGGCAGCAAACTGGATAGGAAGCGGGGTCGCTGGGTCTAGAACTGGAGCCCATATGGAACCGTAATGCCATCCTGACATGTGTCAGATGAGGACCTTAGCCACTAGGCTACCATGCCAAGCTCCAAGTAAATAAATTTTCAAGCAGGAGGAGAAAGAGGGAACTCCACTAATCACGAGACAAATGATACTGGCTGTGACCAGGGTGACAGTGATGGTTTATAAGAACTTAACTCCAAATACCTTTTCAAGTTAGAGCCTATAGTTTCTGCTGATGAGGATGTGAGAAAGATAAATCAAAAATGAATCCAAATGCCTTACCTTAAGCAAGTAGAAGGAACACAGATGAGAAGGAACATGGTCAATATGAGAAAGAACTAGGGAAACAGCCGAAGTGAGCAGAGAATGAGAATTTCACTATGGTTGTGAAATGGTTTCTTTGGTTGGAAATGCTGCTCAGAGACGCCCTAGTAGAGTTGTCCAATGGGATGCCAGACAAAGGAGCCTGCAGCTCAGCAGAGATCCATCAAACAGCACTGTGATTGGGACACCCCGGGGAGACCTGCATTCCCATATGCAGGGGGCCTAAGGTTGAGTACCAGCTCTGCTCCCCACTCCAACAGCCTGAACATGCATACCCTGAGAGGGTGGCAGGCAATGGCTCAAGCAGTTGGGTTACATTGGAGAGCTGCACCTAGCTGAGTGACTGCTACACATATAGGAGAGCTGGACTGAGTTCCAGGCTCCTGGCTTTGGCCTGGCTCAGCCCTGGCTGAAGCAGCCATTTGGAGAAAGAACCAGTGGATGGAAGCTCAATGAACCAGCAGACGGCAGCTCTACGCTGTACAGCACTCACACAGAGAAGAGGTACAAGCACCCTAAAGCACTCTGTACAAAGGTTGGGGAAGTAAGAACCAGAAGTGGGGACTGGGAAAGACCAATAAGAGAGGAAGGCAGGCAAGCAAAGGCTGTGCTTCCAGAGGAAAAATAACCAAATAATCAGCTGTGGTCAATGCTGCTCACTGGTGAAGAGAGGTGGGACACGGCCTTTGTCTTCAGCAGCGAGGTGCCACTGGGGAACTGTAACAAAGCCCAGCAGGCAGAGGGAGGGAGATGTTAGACATAAGGATCACAGACAAACTCAACCCAACATTCCGCTGTGAGAGAAGACACGACACTGACAAGCAGCAGGAGGGAAATCATAATAGAAAAGACGCTTTTATTTAGTGGGCGAAATGATGGCCTGTTAAGTCAGTGGGAATTTAGGGAAGAGCAAAAGTGAGGCCAGGAAAGACAGGCATCTTTATGGGGCAATGTCCCTGAGAGGGGGTGAGCAGGGTGGGGTGGGCTGCCTGGCCAGGAGGAAGGAGCACAGGCCCAGATTACCAACAGGAGGAGGCAAGGGTAGCATGAGCCTGAGTGAAGGTTTCCTTTGAATTATTTCTGGCTTTCTTAATGAAAAGGGAAGTGGCCAGGAGTGAGGAGACCACTGACTTCCGAAAAGCCAGCATAAGACATGTGGTTGATAAGAGAGAGGAAGTAAATGGATGGACAGGGAGTGCTATTGCCGCTTGGCAACACTACAGATCTGAAAACATACAATCAGCTCAGAGTGGGACTTCCAAGAGGAGACAGGTTCCTGCAGGCAGCCACCAGGTGCAGGTAGGGAGGGAAGCGGATTTAACCAGAAGTGGGGTTCAGTCAAGTGACAGTGACAGGGCCAGGGGGATGAGGTACATGCATGGCAGGGATTCCCATGGTTGACCACAGACTTCCACCCAGGAGAGAAGTGAGGCCACACGGTGAGGAAGTAGCACATTCCAGAACTGAAAAGGCCTGAATGGCCCAGCATAGGCAAGCCAGAGGAGAGGGGACAGGGTACCAGTAATGGCATGATCCTGGGGCCATGAATACTAAGATCCTGGATTGCTCACAGGAAACAAGATGGACATAGGGTAGATAAGATGGACATAGGGGAATCTCCTTAAGAATGCTAACAATCAGGCTGGCATAAGGGCTCAGTGGCTTTATAAAGTCCTCGCCTTGCATGCACGAGGATCCTATAGGGACAATGGTTCATGTCCTGACAGCTCCACTTCCCATTCAGGTTTCTGCTGATGGTCAGGGAAAGTGGCAGAGGATGGCCCAAAGCCTTGGGAGCCTACACATGCGTGGAAGACATAGAAGAAACTTCCGGCTCCTGGCTTTAGATTGGCTCAGCTCCAGCAGGTGCAGCCACTTGGGGAGTGAGCCAGTAGATGGAAGATGCTTCTCTCTGTCTCTCCTTCTATCTGTAAATCTGTCTTTCCAATAAAAGAAAAACAAAAGACAGAGAATTCCAAAAATCACATGCAGAGGACAGAGCCCAGGAGGCCAGTGGCTATCCAGGGACTTAAAACTCTCCACAGAGAGGAGGAGGAGTGCAGAAGTTACAGCAGCACTTTCCCTGGCCCCTCCAATACAAGGTGAGGAGCCGTAGCCACCCAAGGGGGCTACAGGAGATGCCAGAGAGACACCTGAGAGAGCATCCAGGTGACGGGATACTCCCAGACACGAGGACTGTACGGCCAGCAGAGCAGGAGCCACACAGGGGAGGGGCCCCACCAGTGCACAGACCAGAAGGGCAGGACTGGGGAGGAGGATGTGCAGTGGGGATGGGACATGTGAGCCAAATCAACCAACAGAAACAGGAGTCTGAGGGTGAAGTGATTGCTACTGGGGATCAAACAGAAACCAATGCAACAGCAGTGATTGTGAAGGGCCTTGCCAGCCACAGAGTCTTGTCAGGGAAAGGAAATGGGGAGGTTACATTTGCCTTTGCTGAGAAAAGAGGTTTAGATCTCCCCACGACTTGGACAGAAAAAAAAAATCTAGAAATGCTGACCTGACCTGACCGTCCCAACAATTAGGACAAATCCTTTAACTTCAAAATTAATTCAAATCCTCTCAAATCCACCATTCCTCATTTATTTAAAGAAAAACTACAATTCAATCTGCTTGAGATTGCATGAACCAAGGAGAGTGAGTATTAAATATAAGCCTCATCAAGACATCACCAACACCTGGGACAAGCTCTCAGGCAAGCACAACCTTGCAGATTTCTGGGAGTCAGAGCAACGACAGTGAGGCCTAAACACTTCAGAAAGGTTATTAGAGGAAGCCATGTGCTTGTTTCCTGTCTGGAAAATGCAATGTGACAGGGAGCTGTATCACATCTCCTAAAATCATGGCTGGTGTGGTTGCCACAGTAACCAGAAAATCTCGTGCACAGCTGGAGAAGGAGAAAACTTAGAAGGCATCATTTTCAAGAAAGAATGGCATGCCATCATTTCAGCAGATTTCTACTGGCCCTGGAAATGGGATCCTTCACCCAAACACTCTAGGCTGCATGAAGTTTTGGGTCTAGAGAAACCTGAAGACATCCCTTTATAAATCATCCAAGAAAATAAATAAATAAATAAATAAAGCAAAGGTAAAACGTGTTAGTCATGAGTACACAGATGCTGGAAAGTTTAGCAGTAATAAGATGAAAAGGAGGAGGATATACATATTTTGCCCTTATTGTATACAAAACACCTGGTTCCCACAATAATCCTATTTGTCCAATTGAGCAAAGGAATCAAGCGTAAAGAGCAGCTGGGATTTGAACTCACATCCACCTCATCCCAAATCCATGCTTTCTCATAGAGACTCCAACAATCTAGTCGGTGGTACAGGCTACAGATGAGAGCCTGAGGGCTGGGTGACTGTCCAGCCACCTTGGCCTCCAACAGAGGGGCATCTGTCCGAGTCCAGATGTCTTCATCCAGCAATGAGATTAAATGACCTCTCCACAGACAGAACACCACAGGTCCAGATAAATCACTGGTACAGTTTCACAGGCCCTCAGCTGCAGCCTCAGAGAACATCCTAGCATTCTCATGATCCCTGCTGTCATGGCCCATTGAAGCATGCCCAAGCCAAAGTCCTCTCTACCACCTTATACCTGACTTCCTGCAAAGGTGAACTGCTCACCAGGAAACCCACAGCAACCTTAGGTCCTAACACAGCAGGCTCTAGGTGTCTGAAGACATCCGGTTCTTTTAATGCAGGCTCCCAGGGATTTTCCTCACCAAAGCACATTTGCCCTCTTTTACCTCCCTGTGCCATACCTGCTCTCAGCACTTCCTCAAATATCATGCACGCAATTCAATAATGAGACTCCAAAATGTTCTCAGGACCCTAACCAGGAACTCTGTCAGGCCAAGAGATTTAAGGTCACTTAGAAAAAATTATGTCTTTATTATTTTATTCACATCCTCTAAACTTCCTGATTTTTTCGTACATGTACATAAGACAGACAATAGGAGCTGAAGAGTTACAAGCTATTTCCACCACACCCAACTCCGTGCACCTGTAGTCTTTTCTTCTCCTTTTCACAACCTTTTCATTGTTTCCAAGTCTCAGATCTTTCTGGAATCAGATTTCTTGATTTAAATCCCAATTCAATTTTTTTTTTATTTAAAACTTATTTATGTATGGGGCTGGCACAATAGTTCTATTGGCTAATCCTCCTTCTGTAAGTGCTGGCATCCTATATGTTCCAGCCACTCCACTTCGCATCCAGCTCCCTGCTTATGGCCTGGGAAAACAGTGAAGGATGGCGCAAAGTCTTGGAACCCTACACCCATGTGGGAGATCCAGAAGAGGCTCCTGGCACCTGGCTTAAGATCAGCTCAGGTCTATTATGGCCATTTGGGGAGTGAACCAACAAATGGAAGGTATGCTTTCTCTATCTCTCCTATCTGTAAATCAGTTTTTCCAATGAAAATAAATAAACCTTTTAAAAAAAAAAAAAGACTTACTTATAAGCCCGGTGCAGTAGTCTAGTGGCTAAAGTCCTCGCCTTGCACACACTGGGATCCCATGAGCACTGGTTCTAATCCCACCAGCTCAGCTTCCCATCCAGCTCCCTGTCTGTTGCACAGGAAAGCAGTGAAGGACGATCCAAAGCCTTGGGACCGTGCACCTGTGCAGGATACCCCGGAAGAGTCTCTCCAGGCTCCTGACTTCAGATCAGCATGGCTCTGGCTATTGTGGCCATTAGGGGAGTGAATCATCGGATGAAAGATCTTCCTTTCTATCTCTCCTCCTCTCTATATCTGACTTTCCACTTTAAAAGAAAAATGACATACTTGTTTGAAAAGCAGACTTACAGAATGAGGAAAAAACAGATATCTTTTCATTCAGAGATATACTCTCCAACCACAATGATCAAGGCTGAACCCCGGTCAAAGTCAGAAGTCTGGGTCCCCCACATAGATGCACAGTCCCAAACTTGGGTCACCTTCCACTGCTTTCCCAGGCCTATTAGCCAGGAGCTGGATGGAAACAGTGGGATTGGAAACTGAGCACATATGGGGATGCAGGTGTCTCAGGTGACTTCAGCCTCTGTGCCACCAACACCCATCCCATGGGTTTTTATTCTCCATGTATGTATACCAAAGAGACAGACAATAAAAGTCAAAGGATTTACATCTATTTCCACCACACCCATCACTAGTTTAACTCCATGCATCTGTATCCCTTTCATAATCTTTTCCATTGTCCAGGACACCATCTGCAGGTCTCAGATCTCTGCAGGATCAGATTTCCTGACTTAAATCTCAGCTCAGCTCAATTTCTTGGGAGGCAGTTACAGACAGCGACAACTTCTTAGCTCCCAAGTTCATCACAACCCAGTCCAGCTATTTGGGGAATGAACTAGCGGATGGATCATTCCATCTTTGGTCCTCTCTGTAATTCTTCCCGAGACAGAAAGAAAATAAAGGAATGAAGGAGAGGGATGGGGGTAGAAAGGGAACGAAAGAAAAAAAGAGAAGGAACAGGAAGACTAGGAAGAAAAAGAAAAGCAGTAGGTGAACTCGATCCAGCACTCAAATGGCATGTCAGAGTGGCCAGAAGCAACTTAACCCACTGTGCCACAATAGCAGCCCTCCAGCTTAGCTCTTTAACAAGCTGTATAACCCACCTAAGTATCTAAAAGCTCAGGGCCTCAGTTTGTGCCTCTGTAAAATAGCAATAAGAATAGCACCCACATCATAAACTTGCACTGATATCAAACAAAAATGGAGAGTGCTTACAACAGTGTCTGACACACTCTATTAAACATTAACCATTTTACTGCCATGAGCCTCCTATCTGTGTGCACTTCCTTTTCAGTTCTAAGTTCATAGAAAACTGCCACATTGTTACACTCACTCTTTTTGGTACTTTCCTCTTATCTTCTCAAATGGAATCATTTAGGTAGCTGGTTAGAATTTGTATCTGAGAGTTCCCTACCTCTCTTGACTTTTGGACACTAATCTGTCCAGCAGCAATTCAAATTCAGCATTCTTTTTTTTTAAAAGCCATTATGTTCTTGGACCTTCTTTTGTCACATTCTCATCTGAGATGGATTCTACTGACCAACCATCCTGAACACAGGCACAAATGCATTTCCCCTCATCATGGGGTGGTCCATCCAGGCCCCACCCTGTGAACTACATAACCATTACTACCCTAACCGTGGCCATCAGCATACACTGATTAAGTCTGATAACTGAAGCTTGAGGTTCTATCAGAGACTGTGGAACAAAGCTCCACTAACTTACCTGCCTGGCAGTTAAACCTCCAGTCTCTGGCTTCTGTATCATACCCCAAGAAAACAAGACCAATAACCTTGGTTGACAGCCAAAATGACACATCTGGTTGGCTTGTTTATAATCACTTATAAAGGCAGACAGGTTGAAGGCTGTCAGCTGATGATTATTCTATACTGAAAATGTTGTGACATTAACACTGGCTCAACAACAGCAGTAGCTGAACAGAAGACAATAAGCTATGCCCTGAGCAGTGAACACTTCACTGCAAACTGACTCTAAACGTAACCACATGTACTTTGATAAATAAATGGCAGCTCAGAAAGCTCTGCCCAACTGGGTTAGCTGAGAAGAGGGTCATATTCAGGTGTTCAATCAATTTCTGCTTTAATTCTACTTAGGAAACAGCATTGACCATGGTGAGGCTAAAGAAAACATGTTAGAAAATATAATTTGTAAAGAGAGAAATGGAATAAGCAGTTAAATAGATAATGCAACAAGCAGTTTCTGTAAGTTGAAGACAGTGCAAACAGCTTTGACCATAACACTGCGGTCCTTGAAAGTGAAAAGGAAGCATCCACAGTCAACTTCACTTTAATAAAACCATCACAACCTCCACACTACTGAGCAGGTGCCAGCAAATGACTAGGCTAACACTGCTCCATTCTGTACTTCACTAATCTATACTGAGGCCCAAATGACCTAGGCTATTGTAGTTTAACAAGATAAGTAATTGGCCCAAGGTTACACAGAATAGGACAGAGATTCAACACCAAAACTCTTTATCACTGTTTATTACCTGCAGCTGCACCAGCATCCCTCACCCAGATGCCCACTTCCTGGTGCCCTTACCAATGCTGGACACCACAGTTAATGAAAGACCTTATAGTTGCCTAAGAAAAACTACACTGCTAGGAGTTATGAAGAGTTCTACTCAAGGAAGAACATCCAAAGCATTCCTACCTCCATATACATCACACAAGGAGAAACACTGAAAACTGGACAGATTCCATGAAAGTAATTGTTGAAAGCCTAGAAAGTCCAACGGAATAAGACTCCTTTCCCTTATGTAAGGGATAACCCTGTGTTAGAGAAGACTCCACTGAACTCTCACTGAAGAGTAGAGGAGGGAAAGCAGGAAAATCTAATCCAATCTTCCTAAGCTAGTTAGAGGCTAGCTAGGCAGCCAGTGCCCACATCTCTCACAATCAAATGACTTCCCAGAAGGCTTCAGACGGTCAAGGACAGGAAAGCATGTGCCTTCCCAGGCCACACTTAGTGACTTAAGCTGTTCAAGGGAGAGGCGAACACACTCACCTGCCTCTAATACAAGAAACAATTTCTGGGGGCCCGGCGCGGTGGCACAAGTGGTTAAGTCCTCGCCTTGCACGCCCGGGATCCCATATGGGCGCCGGTTCTAATCCCGGCAGCCCCGCTTCCCTTCCAGCTCCCTGCCTGTGGCCTGGGAAAGCAGTCGAGGACGGCCCAAAGCTTTGGGAACCTGCACCCCCGTGGGAGACCCGGAAGAGGCTCCTGGCTTTGGATCGGCATAGTATCGGCCCGTTGCGGCTTACTTGGGGAGTGAATCATCGGATGGAAGATCTTCCTCTCTGTCTCTCCTCTCTGTATATCCGCCTTTCCAATAAAAAATAATAAAAATAAATCTTTAAAAAAAAAAAAAAAGAAAAGAAACAATTTCTGCATCATCACCTCTTTTGAATTTGCTGTGGTGACTTTAGCTCATTTTATAACAGTGGAAGAACAGGGGAATAAGGCTGATGAATGGAATGCCTGCAGTTTGGGTTGATTCATGGCATGTACAAATCCTATCAAAACTATACAGTAGTTTTCAGGAGTCCCACCTGAGGGATTAACTCTGGCAGAGACTCAAATTCTGAAACAAAGGACCACTACCACCCATCAACTTTCAGCATATTAAATTTATACAATGCTTGTTTCAACTTTAACAAGAAACAAAAGTAGCACAGCCCCAGAAAGCAACAGTTAAGTGTGAAATTCCTTTATAAACAACACAATTCATTCATAAAAACAGTTGTTTAAACTCAAACAATGGCCCACTTACAAGAAAAGTGCTAAATAAAAAGAATTTCATTAAAATGAAATTTTCTGAGCTGCTCCAATAAAATAGATGTAACAGTTTATATACACTCATAGGTAATGACATAATGGCAAAAGTCCTAATAAAACCAGAGTTTCAAATCCTCCTAATAGAACCGCCAAGAAATAGAAAAAGGCACAGCAGCATTTTTTTTTCAGTAAAACTAACATAAACATATGAAGGCAATCTGTGAAATAATCTACCAGCTGTTTCCATGTGATGCACAGAAAATATGGACTGTGATTCACAAGCAGCTTGTAGAAAACAATCCACCGGGGGACAGGAATTCTGGGACACTCAATGGCAGGTGCAATGTGATGCTTCACTGAGAATCACAGCTACAAGATGTAACGTCCATCTTTCATACTAAAATTTCTTGGACAAACATTTTCTTACATTTAATGAGTCCAAATATTAGTCACAAACTCCAAGTTAAAAAAAAAAAAAAAAACAGCTCTCACCTCATCACGTCTACAGTAACCAAGCAGCACTCTTTGTTAGGAGAGCATTTTCCAGTATTTTCTTTCACCAAGAACAAAAGAATCGTTCACTGAGTTGTCCCCATTCCTGGCTGGCTTCATTCGCTCCATTTGTGGAGCCTGTGGCCCAACCCACCACACTTGTGTTTTCTCTATAGCACCTTTCAGAAAACAACTCCATGCCATTCAGATATCAATGATGCTATTATAGACACGAGATCCTTCAGAGGATGTTGGCTGGTTATACCATTGTGTGACAAGACAATCAACTTGACATTCAATTTTGTACAAGTGGTCTCTCTCTTTTTTTTTTTCCAATAGCTTTGTGTCACACAGAGGTGAGGTCACCAAAGTCAAAGGAACTGTGTCTAAGTTTCACAATACAAATGAAGACACAGAAATGTACAAATAAAGTAGTCTAACAAACCTTAAGAAGGATTTTTAACAATCCTTAGGAAATTAGTACAAAGACTGGAAATGGAATCTCTACTACTTGAATTTTGACCAGATCTATGCTTGGTTTGCTGTTAATTAGATATTTATTGACTTAGAAGTAGATAGATGGTTGGTAATACAAAAAAAAAAAAAAAAAACCACACACATTTGGACATTTCTAACTTCTTAAAAAAAGATTTGTTTTTTACTTGACAGTCAGAAGGAGAGAGAGGAGAGAGAGATCTTCCATTTGCTGGTTCATTCCCCCAAAGGGCTGCCATGGCCACAGTTGGGCTGGTCCAAACTTAGAAGCCAGAATTTTTTCCAGTTCTCCCATGTGGATGCAGGAGTACAAGGACTCGGGCCATCCTCTGTTGCTTTCCCAGACCATTAGCAGGCAGCTGGATTGGAAATGGAGCAACTGAGACAAGAATCAGCACCCATATTAGATGTATCACCACAGAACTTCAGTGCTGCCGTAGACCTGGTACTCTACTATGCGGGCCACAAATGATAAGCATTAGTTTCATGAAAGTTTTACATGCAGGAAATTATTTAATTCCAGCAACAAATGCAAGAGGTAAACATTCAGAGAAGAGAGCTGAAGTACAGAGAGCTTAGGCCAGTTGTGCAATGTTACACAGCTGGGTGCTGAGTATGGCTCCAGGATAGGCTCCACCACAAAGAATGAAAGTGCTCACAAGGGCAGGGGTGGGGAGGGACGGAACAGGGGTGGCAGGGAGGCACTGGAACAGCTTCCTGGAGAAGGACACAGAGCCGAGCCCTGAGGGACGAAGCTGCGGCACGTGGGAAGAGGGAAGCATCCTGACCACAGGGTAGACAAACACACAAGCACTAAGGGACCAGTCACAGTCAAGAGAACGAATAGTTCCCAAAGCCAGACCAGGGCGTACGTAGGAGGGGCAGAGAAATGGATGAAAAGGGAGGCCCAGCAGCCAGACAAGATCTGAGGACTTGAGAACCAAGGCGGGGCAGGAAAGGAAGATTGTGCAGGAAAGAGGGGGAACAGGTAGAAGTGAGGGCAGGCCAGGGGCAGGTCAGGAAGCACCCTTCTGGTCAAGGGACAGACCAGTTGTAGTCATGGACCACCAGACTAAGACTACCAGTTATGGGTCATTTAGACACACCCAACATACCCAGCACAGCCTCCACACAGAATGAGTCCAACTGCCTACAGGGCAGCAGAAAGCAAAGACCCTAAACAAGAATACCATGACAGCCAAGGCTCAGGGCACAGCCTGGAGGTTTCAGCTCCCTGCTCCCATCATACCAAGCATAGTGGACTCCAATGGGGCTCGACATAGAATATAGCCCCTTCCTGTGCAACAGTCTCAGAACACCAATTCTCTCTCTTGGGGACATGTCTAAATGAAACAAATGTGTCCTCCTATTTCTCTCCTGTATGAGTTTCTTTTAAGTAACTGCTCACATTCCAGCACAGCTTCAAGAAAAAATAAACCACAGATTAAAAATTATAGCACAGCCCGCTCTTAGAGATATATCTTCTTAATACCCTTGCATGAAAACAGAAATTGCCTAATGACATTTTCCAAAACACAGAAAGTTCACAGTCCTTATATTTCTTTCCAAATTCAACACATCTTGTCATTTAAAACTAGGAACTCCAAGTCACGACACATTGCTTATTGTACCATGAAACAAAGACAACAGAGTTGCAGGCTTTCAGGATTTTTACGGATAAAACACCATCAGCAGAGAAGGTGAGCAACGTGAGAACCGGAACTATAAGGGCAACACAAATCACGAGTGGAAACACAGGTGGGCACAGGAAGACAAAGAGGGAGAGGGAAGAGCCTTCCTGTGCAAAACATAAGGCCCATAGGACAGCGAGATGGCTGGCAAAGGCAGGAAGCCAGAGTTCCTCTTACAGATCAACTCTGAGAGTCGCCCACATGGAACTCGGCTTGCTTCTGTGTGCTCAGCATTTCCCTTAGGACCACAGTGCAGATGGGAGGAGAGGAGAGTGCGGGGCCCTAGGAGGTCAGAGATGACTGCTCTGCCTTCCAAGGACATCCCTCCTGTGTCTGACTTGGACAGGACATGCAGAACTCACCAGACTCCCCTAGACCTATGAGCAGCTGGCCTTTCCCACCAAGCGTCATGGAGACCTGTGCCTAGTAGACTAGCTTAGTAGACTCCATCACAGAGCAAGACGTGAAAGGTCTGCCCCAGAAGCAAGATAAACACCTGACCACGCAGATAATGACAAATAGTAAAATATCATTCGATTACAACAAATTATTAAAATATTGCCAGGCCAGCATTGCAACACCTATAATGCTGGCATCCCATAGGAACTTTGGTTTGAATTCTGGTGGCTCCACTTGTGATCCAGGTTCCTGTTAAAGTACCTGGCACAACACCAGATGTCGGCCATGCCACTCACATGGAGGGAGACCTGATTGAAGCTTCTGGCTCCCAACTTCAGCCTGGTTCGACAATTTGAGAAGTGAACCAGACAATGCAAGGGGTGTGCGTGTGTGCGAGTGCGCATGTGTTCCTCTATGTAATTTTGCCATTCAAATAAATAAATATCCATTTCTTTAAATAAAAGATTAACTCTGGAGGGCAGTGGAGTCTGAACAGTTACAAATTGCAGCTTCCATTTGACTAAGACATAAAAAGTTAGTAGCTGTCAGAGGCAACAGAATTCAGAAAGGCCAAAATGCCACAGATTCTTCCCACGATTACAGGATGTGAGCAACACGCAGCCCACGGACAGAAGTCCACACACCCACCCTCCTCCAAACATGTGAAAGTGATCTGACCAAGGTGGGGAGACATGGCACTGCACCCACAATCTCCCAAAGCAGGGAGGCCTTACCCTGAGCTCTGCCTGAGCAGCCGCTAGGAGCTACAAAGTGTCCCTTCTACCAAGCTTCCCCCTTCAACAGAGTCTGGCTGAGTGACACCCAGCTGTACCACCAGGGACTGAGCACTGAGCCAACAGCAAGCAGTGACTTGGGTAAGGTAGATACAAACATGCAGATGGCCCTTGTGCAGGGGTGTGGTGAGCCGCTGTGAGCCTTGTACTTGACCTGTACTTGACCTGCCTTTGGCTCAAGTCCAGCGAGGCCTTAAGATGGCGCCTGGTGGAAGAGAGCACGTCAGCAGTGGTGACGTTAGTCACGCACCTCTGGCTGAATTGCGCAGACGCCTGCGCAAGCGCAGTAATACAGCGCATGGGCAGGCCCGTGATCGGCGCGTGGACTAAGCCCTTGCCCTATCCGCAAGTCTCTCCAGAGGCATGATCAATACATCATCAGAAGGCTGGCCTATGAACAGCCGGTAGGGCGGAGCTGCCTTCTATAATAGTGAGAGCAAAAGGTGGGTCGGGGCCTTCCTCTTCATCATCTTGGTGTGCACAATAAAGACTACCGCGGAAGACTTCACTCGCGTCTGCCTCTTATTGCGGGTCGATAGGAGCGTGGGCGTGACAACTGGTGCCGAAACCCGGGAAATTTCGGGACCTAGAGGAAGGCCCCCCGTGCCATACGGGGAGAAGTCAGAACCGCGGCCATAAATAGGTAAGGAGCTCTGAGAGGGAGGCGTTACTGGGCTTGAGGAATTTAACCCTGAGACATGGGTGCGCAGACTTCCTTGATTAAGCCTTTACAGGCAGTTTTGAAGGCGCGCAACTTAAAGATTAATGAGCGCACACTGGAAGGCTTTATCAAAGAAGTAGACCGTCATGCGCCCTGGTATGTGGTTTCCGGATCATTGACTCCGCGGTCCTGGGAGAAACTCGGTAAAGATTTACAGAGAGCTAAGGAGCGTGACCGTTTGAGTCCGGGAGTTATGCCACTATGGAGATTGATTCGTGCATGTTTAGAAGACGACCGGTGCAAAGAAGCTGTGACTCAGGGTCGAGATTGCCTTCAATTAGCCCAAGATAGCCTCTCAGAAACAGAGCGGGAGGAGAGAGTTGGTACCAAACTTAAACAAGAAAAGGGAGTCAAGAAAAATGAGAAAAACGATAAAAATGGCCATAGTCAAGAGAAAAAATCTTCCCTTTACCCGATATCGGAGTTAGAGAAGTTAAAAGTAGCTCCCTCTTCCTCAGATACAGAATCTTTAGACTCAGAGGAAGAGCGTAGACCAAGAAAAGATTATAATAGAAAAAGGAGAGGTGAGAAAGACTCCAGGGAACGCGAGGCCCAGGAGGGACGTTGTGGCCCCTCCTCCCGCAATGGGCGGAGCCAAGAGGCACCCGCAACTCCGGCGCCTTCAGCACCCCCCTGGGTTTTTAATAGCAGCCATTGGTATGCAGCTGCCCATACCTTGGAAAACAGCCGAACCGGTTTGGGTTCCCCAATGGCCGCTATCATTTGAGAAATGCCAAGCTGCTCAACAATTAGTTCAGGAACAATTACATTTGGGACATTTAGAGCCCTCTGTTTCTCCTTGGAATACTCCTATCTTTGTTATCAAAAAGAAATCAGGAAAGTGGCGCCTTTTGCATGATTTAAGAGCTGTAAATGCACAGATGCAATGTTTTGGTCCCGTTCAAAGGGGCCTCCCAGTTTTGTCATCCCTCCCTAAACACTGGCCGTTATTAGTGATTGATTTAAAGGATTGCTTTTTTTCTATACCATTAGCATTACAAGATAGGGAGAGGTTTGCTTTTACTATTCCCTCTGTTAATCATGAAGAGCCGGATAAGCGTTATCAATGGAAAGTATTGCCTCAGGGAATGGCTAATAGCCCCACCATGTGTCAGCTTTATGTTGCCCAAGTGTTACAGCCGGTACGAGACCGGTTTCCAACAGCTCGTATTGTCCATTATATGGACGATATTCTAATTTGTGCCCAAAAACAAGACCAGTTATTACAGATTTATGTTGATTTGAAGCGGGCTCTACAGAATTATGGCCTTATAGTTTCAGCCGAGAAGGTTCAAATGCAGCAGGTAAAAGCCTTTTTAGGATCTTTAATCACAGAAACATATGTTAGGCCTCAAAAGATAAGTCTTAAAATTTCTCATTTGCGAACACTGAATGATTTTCAAAAATTAGCGGGGGATATTAATTGGTTACGACCCTTCCTTAAGATCTCTTCTCAGGAGTTAAAGCCCCTGTTCGCCCTACTTGAAGGCGATTCTGATCTTGCCTCCCGACGAACACTCACACCTGAGGCACAACAGGTCTTAGTGAAAGTTCAAGAGGCCATAGAGAAGGCTCAATTAGTTCGCCTAGATCAAGATCAGCCTTTTGAACTATGTGTGTTAGCTACAGAGATTTTCCCCACTGCTGTGTTATGGCAACAAGGCCCATTGCTTTGGATTCATTCTCAGATTTCTCAGATTAAGTCTATTCAATGGTATCCATCTGCGGTCGCGTCCATAGTACTTAAGGGGTTAAAATTAGCTTTGTGTCATTTTGGGCGCTATCCAGACCGCATAGTAGTTCCCTATACTGTTCAACAATTACAAGTGCTGAGTGGGTGTAGCAATGAGTGGTCCATCTTAATGTTTACCTATCAAGGAGTTTTTGATAATCATCTTCCAAAACACCCATTATTACAATTTTTACAGCGACATCCTGTGGTTTTTCCAGAGAAAACCAGCTCTCATCCTCTTACTGGTGCTTTGACAGTTTTCACTGACGGCTCCTCGACAGGAGCTGGAGCCCTGGTTGCTGAAGAGAGGATAATAACCAAGTCCTTTTCAACAGTCTCTCCTCAGAGAGTGGAATGTCATATGGTGCTTCTTGCCTTACAAACCTTTTCAGAGCCCTTGAATATTGTTTCTGATTCCCTATATGTGGTGAATGCGGTGAATGTTTTAGAGGCCGCTGGCTTTATTTCAGAGTCCGGCCCGGTGGCAGATCTTTTTAAACAAATTCAACAGGCCATTTGGCATAGAAACCACCCCTTTTATATAACCCATATTCGAGCCCATTCAGGTCTACCGGGACCACTAACTAGAGGAAATGCTCTTGCAGACGCCGCCACCAGGACTCAGGTTCTGATGATGCTTGTGTCTCCACCTTCCTCAGAGGAGAAGGCCCGCCAATTCCATTCACAGTTTCATGTTTCAGCCCAGACCCTTAGACTTCGATTTGGGATTACTAGAAAAGAGGCACGCCAGATTGTTCTTGATTGTCCTGCCTGCTGCGAATTTAGGCCTGTTCCGCATGAAGGGGTTAACCCCAGAGGATTGAGGCCTAATCAACTATGGCAGATGGACGTGACACACGTCCCCTCCTTTGGGAAAAATCAATTTGTACATGTATCTGTTGATTCCTTTTCAGGCATACTTTTTGCATCAGTACTAACTGGGGAAAAGGCTGTTCATGTAATCCAACATTGCCTAGAAGCATGGGCCGCGTGGGGTAAACCTGAATGTCTCAAAACTGATAATGGCCCTGCCTATACCTCGGTGAAATTTCATGCCTTTTGCAAACAGATGGGTGTGAAATTAATTACTGGTATCCCATATAACCCACAAGGACAAGGAATTATTGAACGCGCTCATCGCACCATTAAAGAATACATACAAAAACAGAGAACCGCCTGGGACTCATTTGGCCTCACTAGCCATAGCCCTCGGGCCATTTTGGCCCTGGCCCTTTTTACCATTAATTTTTTACAACTAGATGAGAAAGGCCTGAGCGCCGCCGATCGGCATTCCCTTCCCTCTACTAAAGAACAGTCATGGGTCAAATGGAAGGATGTATTAGAAACTAAATGGAAAGGTCCAGACCCTGTAATAAGACAAGCTCGAGGAGCTATTTGTGTGTTTCCACAGGATGCTCCAGTCCCGATTTGGGTTCCGTCACGATTGACCCGCAGCTGTCCAGGCCCGATTGAAGCAGCGCCTTCGCAAGAGGACGAAGAGGACGCCGCTGAGAATGAGAATCGTGACTCCCTTTCGGGGTAATACCCTGTTAGTGCTAGTTGGGGTGCTGCTTCTATCCAGCTTAGCCATGACTGAGCATCGTTGGGGCATTCTAACTGCCTTTCCACGGCCCCTGCCGGTCACCCATACAGCGGCTGTGTTTCCTCGCTTTTTTACCACAAATGAGACCCTTGATTTGCCATATTTGCCTATGGATCTGGAAGAGGCCAATGTTACAAGCTATAATTTGGATCTGAGTGGCTCCCTGTGTTTTCAGTTTTGGAGTGGCTCTGCCAGCGAGGATTATTCTTGTGTTACTTTTTCTCCACAGGCAGCTGCGTGGGTAGATCAGCCAGAGTTAACCTGGACACAGAAGCTAGATCAATGGCTTAGGCAAACTTTGTTGTCCACACAGTCGCCATCTACTGAGGCCGCTCCTTTTGCCAATGCCACCATAATTTTCGGGGCTATGCCACTCCGCCATCTTAATAGAAATCTGACGATTCCATCACAGCCAAAATGGATGCCCCGTTGTTCCACGCCCTATTCATCAAAACTCTTGAAACCATGGACCTCCTGTCAGTCCCCCATGGTTATGTGGGCCAGACGAGGCCATTATACCTTTTCTCCTGCTATGGGTACCTGGCGCAATAACTCCTATAGTGGCCTTAATTATACATATCAAAATCCAGTACAATCTATTTTTGTGAATCCCTGGCATCAGTGGCTTCTTTGTGGAATTAATGGATCCTGTACAGATTTGCAACCATTTTCAATGTTGAGAGGAGGCAAGATAATGCTTGCCAATGTTACCTGGAATTTTACGGAACCTTTTGAGACCTCGTTAAATGTTACCAAAGAATTTAGGACAGAGAGTTTTGTTTCCACTCCAGTTTGTGTGATTCCTCCGTTTTTGTTCCTGCTGTTTAAATCTACAGGCCAACCAGTGTCATCTTTGAATTGTTCTGAGAAATGGTGCAAATTGGCACAATGCTGGAATGCCACTGATGACTGGGATGGAGCTGTTGTGATGCACATCCCGAGATGGCTTCCCTGGCCCGTGGACACCCCCACTGCTCTGACCCTATATCGCCAGAAGAGGGATTTTGGGATAACGGCTGCTCTGATAGCCGCTATTACCGTAGCTCTTGCAGCCTCCGCCACGGCGGCCGTGGCCCTTTCCACCACTGTACAGACGGCCACTGCCTTAAATAACATTTCTGCTGCTACAGCCCAAGCCTTACAAAATCAGGCCCACATTAATAGCCACCTAAAAGGGGGCCTGATGGTCTTGAATCAGAGAGTCGATCTGGTTCAGGACCAGGTCGACACCCTGTGGGAAGTAGCACAATTAGGCTGTCAATGGCGTCTTCCTGGCCTATGTGTGACATCGGTTCCTTTTGTTAATGGCTCACATGCTGCTAATTTGTCCAGACAACTGTCTAGTTATCTTTTAGGAAATTGGACCAAAGAGTTTGATGAACTTCAACAAGATCTGAGGATTGCGATTGTCCAGATCAATTCCACTAGAATTGACCCTTCCATAGCGGCCTCCATGACAGATTGGATCAAGACCATCGCAGCCTCTGTGAAGGAATGGGCGGGAGTGGGGGTTTTGCTCTCACTGTTGTGTGGAGGATTAGCTCTAGCCCCTTTTTGCCTTGGTGTATGAGAAAGAGGGCTGCGCGAGATCGAGTCATCATCCACCAGGCACTATTAGCCTTACAAGAGGGCGCGTCTCCTATGGCATGGTTGACCATGCTTTCGAAGGAAGACTAGCACTCAGCTTTAGCACCTCGAGCCCTTGCGGCATTGCACCGAGTTAAGTGGGTGTATTATGTCTCCTTCGAGGCCGGCCCTTGCACACTGTCGGGGTCTCTCCCATTGCACACAGTAGGGCGGCCAGCTGGTTAAACCAATGCTTTTGCCTTTATAATTGACAGCCAATGACGGGTAAGGGGACAGACAATCATCCGGCCTAAGACAGGAGGTCATTGGTGCGCAACAATGATCCTTCCGGACGGGCTTCGGAGTTGTCCTGTCACAACCTAAGACAGGCGTCTCTTATAAAGAAGAAAGGGGGAGATGTGGTGAGCCGCTGTGAGCCTTGTACTTGACCTGTACTTGACCTGCCTTTGGCTCAAGTCCAGCGAGGCCTTAAGATGGCGCCTGGTGGAAGAGAGCACGTCAGCAGTGGTGACGTTAGTCACGCACCTCTGGCTGAATTGCGCAGACGCCTGCGCAAGCGCAGTAATACAGCGCATGGGCAGGCCCGTGATCGGCGCGTGGACTAAGCCCTTGCCCTATCCGCAAGTCTCTCCAGAGGCATGATCAATACATCATCAGAAGGCTGGCCTATGAACAGCCGGTAGGGCGGAGCTGCCTTCTATAATAGTGAGAGCAAAAGGTGGGTCGGGGCCTTCCTCTTCATCATCTTGGTGTGCACAATAAAGACTACCGCGGAAGACTTCACTCGCGTCTGCCTCTTATTGCGGGTCGATAGGAGCGTGGGCGTGACACAGGGGTGACGTGGCACTGGGGAGGTGGAGGGCAATGGAGATAAGGGTCTGGTTCCACAGATAATTTCGAGCAATCAAGGTGATTTGCAGAAGCTCCAAACTGGGGAGTAAGGGAAAAAGAGGAACTGGGCCTGCTGCCCAGGCTTTGGTTCTGTTACAACAGTGACTCTTGCTGAGTCGAGGAGGAAGGAGTTGAGCTAGAAAGATTTGGGATTTGTTCCTGGGAAGCAACCATTGCACAGCCTGGTGGAATTGTGATGGAGTGTCTCCCCATTAGTGCACACACAGACTCTCACACTTCTTTTAAGGAACTCTCACCCCCTCAATGACAGCGGTGTGACTCTAGTGTGGCTTCATTCCCTGGTTACAGAGGAAGGCTTGGTGCTTCTAGGCCTAAGCCACTAGCCAAAGTGGTAAGCAAGTGGTCCAAGCAAGGGGCCTTCACTGGAGGAGAGAGGTCTCGTCTTATGCTGCAGGAAGGAACGGAAGGCTCGGGTGATCTGTGTGTGTGTCAACTTCTGCTGGAGCAGGGAATGTTGCCCCTCCGAGGAAGCAGAGGTTGGGGAAATGGACAGAGACTCCTTCACTGTTGTTTGCTACACTGTGTCCCCTGCATAAAGCCTTGGGGATGTTGCTCAATGCCACAGTACTCTGACAACTGAATGTGCTTTGTGCCTCTTCAAGGGTAGGACTGGTATACAATGTTTCCCAAGGTGACTGGCAGCAGAGGTTGTGTGTGTTTAATTGAGATACTGTGAGACAGCAGACTCACAGAGGCGTCGGGTGGAAGCCCTTCTGGGAAAGCTGCCACAGGTTGCCCTGTTCTTGTTCATTCTTGCTGGGCAAACAGGTGGTGGAAGAAGGCTTCTTCTTACCTTCATTTTATGGAGTCTTAAGGAGAGAGCCGTCTTTCTTCTTCCCTTCTAATATTTTCACTAGATCTAGGTTGAGGCACTGACTTTGGCCCAAGACACTTACTCAGCTTCACACCCATGTACAGTTGCAAAACTGAGCCTCGAATGGGCCTTCCCTGTGTTGTTCCCCCTCTGCTGGTGCTGTGGATGTGTGCATGCATGTGTGTGCACATCTACCCGTGCTTTCCAGACTGCACTGAAAGCAGCTGCTCCTTCCCCCAAGGCTCTGCTGAGCGCACTGCTGCTGGTGACTAATGGCTGGTACAGCTGGATGTCACTCTGCCACGTTGACTTGGAAGGTAGGAGCTTGTGAGAAGGGACACCTTGTAGCTCCAGCAGCTGCTCAGGCAGACGTATTGGAGCCCAGGGTAAGGCCCGCCTGCTCTGGAGGACTGTGGGCGCAGTGCCGTGTTTCCCCGTCTTGGTCAATTTATTTACATCACTTGTTTGGAGGAGTGTGGGTGTGTGGACTTCTGTCCTTGGTCTGCATGTTTCTCATATAATAAATATCTGTAAACAAATAGGTAGAAGCGGAGAAAGTCCTGCTAGGCTAGGCAGACAAAAAGAGCAGGTTGGAGCTGGCATGATGGCTTAACTGGCTAATCATCCACCTTTAAGTTCAGCATTCCAAATGGGCAACAGTTTGCCTCCTGGCCACTCCACTTCCTATCCAGCTCCCTGCTTGTGGCCTGGGAAAACAGTAGAGGACCCTGGGAAAGCTTTGGGAGCCTACACCCATGTACAGGAAGAAGCTCCTGGTTCCCGGCTTCAGATAGGCTCAACTCTGGCTGTGGTAGCCATTTGGATACTGAACCAGCGAATGGAAGATCTTTGTTCATCTCTCCTTTTCCCTGTAAAATTTGCCTTTCCAGAAAATAGCCAGAAATAAAAGAAAAAAAAAATGCCTTTTAAAAAAACGGAGCAGGTTGCCAATGCAACCACCACCTGGCATTTTTTGTCTATTATCATTGAACTCTTTGCCTTTCCTAACCAAAATGGGTAAAAGGCAAACATGACATTCTTATCACTAATAAATTAATTTATTTTTAAAGGAAAATACCAGATTTGTTTAATTGGGGGAGGAAGGCTTCTTTTGCTTAGTACTAAATGCTAAAAATAATGTAGTATGTAGTATATGACTCTTCAAGAGCTATTCACAGACTCTTAAACAAAACACTAGATGGCAAAATGGACAGAAAGTTCCTTTAATAAAAACATATGGACCTGTCCTTCATACTAGGCTGGCCTCTCCTTTGCTAAGGACTGAAGGCCAACATTAAATTCTGAAGTGCTGGGCTCAGGACAGCAGACACAGGGCAGGGAGCTGTGAGGAGCTCCAACAAGGGCTGTGCTTGGGTGCCCCAAAGAGGAAGCAGAGCAGGACACAGCTATGGAGCATCAGAAGGGTATCAGCTATGGAGACTGTGGAAGATCTGAAATGGGGCAATGCTGTTTAATCTGCAGTTTAAGGAATGACTCTGGAGCTGCTCCGGAGCTGGTTACTGGCCTATAAGCATGTTACTGGAGAGTAACACTGATAACATGCAGTAAAAGTTAAACTCTGTGCCCACAAAATTCCTTTAGCCTGCTGTGGGCCTGGCATCAGTGGAGCGTCTGTTGGGGCAGCAGCCAAAGAGTGCATACTCCTGTCTGAGACTATATTGTGAAGGGCTACCCCCACCCCTGCTGAGGCTCTTACACAGCAAAGGATGTTGGAATTGTGGGCTTCTATAGGAAAAATAAACAGAAGACACATTGTTTTGAGGCAGCAGACTAGAGAGGCTTATAGTTAACCAGTCCCAGCATGTGAACAAGGAGAATTGCTTCAACCCTCTGCTTCTTTGTGGGCATTTGAAAATGCTGCCTGCCTCCTCCCAGAAATGCACCTGCTTAAAAAAAAAAAATCATCCTTATTTATTTGAGAGAGGCAGAGAAAGAGAGTGGGAGGGAGAGAGAAATAAGCAAACACTTCTGGCAGACTTCCATTCCAAGGTTTACTCCCCAAATGCCCAAAATATCAGAGACCAGTCCAGAGGTCAAAGCCAGAACTACAGCCATCTCAGGACCTGAGCCATCATTGCAGCTTCCCAGGGTGTGCATCAGCAGCAAGCAGGAGTCATGAGCCAGAGCTGGGAATCAACTCCAGGCACAAACACCTGCACAGACACACAGTATGCACATGCTCGCACACTCATCCCAGTAAGTCTTAATCACTGTCCCAAATGCCTGCCCACACCGTGTTTTTTGTTGAAGAATGAGCTCTCGCTGCAACAACGTTATAATCAAACAAGCTTCCTACACAATTAGTCCAAGACTTTATTCACTTGTTACACTTTTACAAATAAGTTCTTTACTCCCTCTCATATATATAAAAAAAAGCCACTGAAATGTAATTAATATAAAATCGACAAATGATAACACTGAGACACCATCCTCAGTCTTTCTAATGACAGTTCCATAAAGGGACTCTCCTAATGCAGCACATAAGCCGTGGCCTGGGGCATTTCAGACTTCCCTGCTTCTAGAAGCAAGACGGATTGTCTAACTTGGTTGCAACTTCCCTGGCCTCCCACACTGTGAGCAGTTACCACACTTGCATGCAGCCTTCTTCCCTGGATTCCCCACATTTTCAGCAAAGCTCTACAGGACTGAGTCACAACCGTACCTCTCCCTCCACCTGCCCAGATTGAACTTAGCGCTTTAAATTCCTCTCTTACTCGCTGCCTGATTATGACTATTAACTCTAGGTACATTTAAGGAATTCCTAGAAACCTGGAAAAGCATTACTCTGGGTGGGTCAGAGACAGTGTTTCCAGGAGAGGGTAGTATATGAGTCTCAGCAAGAGTCTCCTCAATGTGAATGTGCACCAGCCCACGGGGCGGGTGCCCAGAGAGAACTCACATGGCTGAGGTGGACTCTGTCTGGAGTTAGGACACGCTTCAATCCCTTATTAGATACCAGTATCCAGGACTCATAGCAGCATATCTCTCCCCAAGTTTTCTCCCTTCAAATGTGAACCATATCTCTGGCCTCCCTGACTCAGTGGTCTTCACCCTGACTGGGCCTCTCCACCATGGTACCAGGGGCTCCAGCCAGCAGATGATCTGTCTTGGGACTTTTGGGCCTCCAAAAATCACAGGAGCCAATCCCAATAAACACCCTCTTTGACATCTCGACATCGGTGCTGTGAGTCTGTCCCCCAGGAGAACCATGACCCCTAGGCCGGCTGGCTCCAGCAACAGCTCCTCTGGGGCGTCCCTCCCACCCTAGCCTCAGCCAAGTGACTTCTCTGAGATTCCTCAGTGGCACCAGTGCAGCTCTTTCCACACAGCACTGAGATTCTTGGTCACTCTGGCACCTTCCCTTTCCTGACACAAGGAACCTAGCCTGGCTGCCCCTGACTGTTGTACTTCTACAATCCTCCAGCCTAAAACATGATGTGCACAAACGTGTCCTTTCAATCATGAATCCCAAGGCGGAACAGGATCATACGTGGTTCACAAGTCCATCATTAATTGACTCACACCATCTGCCTGGATCCGTAACAATGAGCAAGGGCTCAAACTGGGAAATTAAACTGCAGATAATCCTCTTATACTGACCTGCCCGAAACGCTCTTAGGGGAAGACATTTCTATTTTGCTTCTGTTTCCCTCAATCTCGTCTTTCAAGATATGCGTACACACAGCAGCTGAGACACTCTGAGCATCGTGGAAAGCTTGTGGCTGAAATATGAAGTTGGCATTTAGGCAGGATAAATGGAGTGACCAGCTCTCTCAGCTCCTGTAGGAGATCCCTGATGTGCTCACTGAACACACCAGCCCCGCCTCTCAGCACTCAGGACGGCTTTTCTCACTGTCTGCTCCTGCTCTAAGCTTAACACAGTCCTCTCCAAGTGGCTGCCAGAGACCGGCTCTAGGACTCCCTGCTCCAGAACAGCCAAACCTGTGATTTTTTTTTCCAAGTCCATTCCATAAAGTAGCAGAGAATTTATATATAACCTATATACATCTTTCCCTCTCCATGCTTAAAGTCATCTCTCAATAACTTATGATGTCTAATAGAAAGTAAATGCCACATAAATAACTGTTTTGCTAGATTGTCTAGGGAATTACGATCCAAAAAGTCTGCATGTGCTAAAAACAGATGCAATAATTTTTTTCTTCAAGCAATTCAATCTGGTTGGTTGAATTCATGAGCCCATAACCAAAAGGCACAGCCAACTATACCGACTTCTGGACGTACCAGGTCTTGGTCATTCAGGCTGAGGATCAGCAAGCTCCCCCTGGAATGAGTACTCCACCACTGAGAGCAAAACCACAGGCCCGCTCGCCCAGGCCTGCTTAGCACAAACCGAGGCCTGGGCTTCCCAGGGCTGACTTTTTCCAGAGGGGCTGAAATCAAAATTTGTATCTGAAATTTCCCAATCTGTAAATTCCAATTTTTCAAATATTGTAAGAGGTGTCTTCAAAAAGTTCATAGAAAATGAAACTAAAAATAGGTTTAATGTTAAAAGGTCTTTTGGGATTTATGCATAGCTTCTTCACAGGACACATTACACATTTTCTATTACCTTTATGAAGACCTCATCTGTACAGATTCCAAAATAAAGCCCCCCCCCCAAAAAAAAAACCACCATTGGGCCCGGCGCGGTGGCGCAAGTGGTTAAAGGTCCTCACCTTGCACGCCCGGGATCCCATATGGGCGCCAGTTCCAATCCCGGCAGCCCCGCTTTCCCATCCAGCTCCCTGCCTGTGGCCCGGGAAAGCAGTCCGGGACGGCCCAAAGCTTTGGGAACCTGCACCCTGTGGGAGACCTGGAAGAGGCTCCTGGCTTCAGATCGGCATAGTATCGGCCCGTTGCGCTCACTTGGGGAGTGAATCATCGGACGGAAGATCTTCCTCTCTGTCTCTCCTCTCTGTATATCCGCCTTTCCAATGGAAAAATAATAAAATAAATCTTTAAAAAAAAAAAAAAAACCACCATTTTTTTCCACAAACCTTTTTAACAACACTCCTTTATGGAAAGCAGGCCACAAGCCACTGGCTATTGAGGTCTGCTTGAGGCCTAAGTTGCTCATTGTCATTTTAAATGGCCCACTGATTCTTATGAACTTTTGTCTTCTTCAATATGACAAAAAGATCTTTTGTATCTGGAAGTGCAGAAGTCCCTCCTACGGCTGGCACTAATTGTGGTACTGAGACTCAGTGCCCAGTGCTCAGGAGCAGCTGTACCAGAAGGGCACCTTCAGTAACGGACATTGTCAAGGTCATCATTCCAGAGATCCAACCTCCCTCCCCTCCATTCTCATAAGCAGTCAGGGAGAGGTGAAAAACAGACTCTGACAAATGTGTCCCCAAATCTAAGAAAACCCCGGGAGAGAAAGCGACAACAGTTACCCCAAGTTTGCCCAGCAAAACCTGAGAGAGGGCAATAAAGAAGAGATGGCTGAACCTGTTTCCATGGGGAAGAAAAGACAATAAACTGAGCATGCACTCAGGAGGGAAAGAAACGACATGAAAGCAGAAAGCAAGCTTTCAATGCAAGGCCCCCAGAGCTCAGTCTGTAGCCACCTGAATGGAAAGCTCCCGGCCCTGTGGTCAGGAATGAAGGCCCACAGCACCTAAAGAACACTTTCTTCCTGTTAAAAAAAAAAAAAATCTCAAGTTCCTTACTATAGCCCAATCAGTATCTTGGTGGTCCCTGCTCCTGTCATCATTCTACAAACATATTCCTCTGCACTCTTTCCCAAAGATGCTGGCACAAAATATGGACCCATTTTAGAATTACATTAAAGCCATTTCCTTTTTTTTTTTTAAGGTGCATTTATTTTTATTGGAAAGGCTGATTCACAGAGAGAGAATATCTAACACCCACTGGTTCATTTTCCAAGTGGCTACAATGGCCAGAGCCAAGCTGATCTGAAGTCAACAGTGTCCTATCAGGATGTCTCACATGGGTGTCATTTCCTTTACCAGTTGGTTTCCTCATCTTTAAATGGGGAAATACCATTCACAGTAAGGATTTAAATAAAATACTAAAGACCTTAGCTCTGTGGATCAAATGTTCGTTTTCCTTCTGGAGCCCATATCCTCTGGTCTAAGCTCCAACAATTTACAGTTTTCCCCATAAAATGTCAAAAGTAGCAAATTCTGAAATCCTAACTGTATTAAGCAGAAACTGGAAGACAGATGCAAGTTATAAATCCCTTTTTTCTTTTCACTCATCAGGACACATCTGCTAAGTGACAGATTCACAAACACCATCAGTTCCCAGAAGTTGACTCAGTCAAAACATGAGATATACAATGGCCCATACCAATAGCCAGAAATAATCTTTATTACTGCCTATTAGGCTGGTTGCCATGAATTTTGCTTTAATCTTAGATGTTGTTTTAAATATAGTAATAAAAAGAAACGTGGCCGGCTGTCAAAGCATATGCTACCCCTTTCCTGGACTGCAAAATGCTCATGCAGAGTTAAGTTTGTGCCTAGCAAGTAGCAGCTGGATGGGGGCCAGAGAAAAAAAATAAAAACTCACTGTTTGGGAAACTAGTCTACAGAAAACTGAAGCTGAATTTCTCTCATTTCCTCTAATCTAAAAGCCTTCATACAAATCAAGCTGATCTCTGGATTTTCATTTTAATCTCTCTGCAGGTCCAAATAAAATGCCTTGTTAATGATGTCTCTGCTATAAATCTCAGCTTCCCATCGATGACTCAGAAACATTAGGCACAGCTGACCACTGTGTCCTTCTGGAACATTACTCCATAAAGCCACACTTTCCTAATCCTTGTGCTGTCTTACTGGCTATTCTTTCATGTTCCTGCTTGCTCTCTTGCTCTCTCTCTCTCTCATTCTTTCTGCATTTTTCCCCTACCCCTTCCCCCTACTTCACCCATTTAAATGACTTTGAATAAGTCCTGCATGCTAGCAAAATACCAACTTCTTTCCAAAACCACAACTCTCTCTAGGCTACACACTCCTAACCCCACCAGGAACTCAGCATCTTCACTAGAACATGGCATGGACATTCCAAACTCAGCCAGTTGTACACAGAAGTTACACTCTCCTTTCACTACACCAGTCTCCATCACCACACAAACGGAGGGTTAAATGCACCCAGCTACTCACTATCATCACAGACTCCTTCATTCTCCTCAAGTCCCATCATTCCTATGTCCAAAGCATAATCCAACTGGTATTTGGCTCAGTGGTTAAGATGCCACCCAAAATGCATCCATATCAGAGTTCAAGTCCTGGCTCTGCTCTCAATTTCAGCTTCCCAATTCCAGTTTCCTACAAATGCGCATGTTGGGAGGCAGCAGGTGGTAACTCTAGTACTTGGGTCCTTTCTCATCACATAGAAGACCCAGACTGAATACCGGGTTCTTGGCTTCAGCCTGGTGCAGCCCACTGTGTGACCACTTGGAGGAGTGGGTAAGCAAATAGATCTGTTTTTCAAATTTAAGGAAAAAAACAATGAATGAAATAAAACATATCCTCAAGCCATTTACCTCTCACTATCGTCTGGCCTCACCCTGGACCTAACTTTCCAAGCTACTCAGTCACCCAAAGGACTCGCTGCAAGAGTCTGCTGGTTCCCAAGTCCCAAGAGCTGCTCATGCTGTAGGTCCAACATCAGGCTGAAGAATCTATGTTTCCAGTAAGTTCCCAGGTGGCCCACTGGGCTAAACCTGAGACCACTCTGTGAATAGCACCAGACCAGCCACTTGGCTCTCTTCATATTCTTTTTTTTTTTTTTTTTTAAGATTTATTTAGTTTTATTGCAAAGTCAGATATACAGAGAGGAAAAAAGAGAGTAAGGTCTTCCATCCGATGATTCACTCCCCAACTGACCGCAACGGCCAGTGCCTCCTCCAGGTCTCCCAAACGGGTGCAGGGTCCCAAGGCTTTGGGCCATCCTCAACTGCTTTCCCAGGCCACAAGCAAGGAGCTGGATGGGAAGTAGAGCTGCCGGGATTAGAACCGGCAACCATATAGGGCCAAGCGCATTCAGGGCAAGGGCATTAACCACTAGGCCGCACCACCGGGCCCATCTCTCTCTGTATTCTAACACCTTCATCACTTATCTTCCACTGTCTCACTTCTCTCTAAAGCATTTTGTATTTAAAAGCCCAGGAACCATATTGAATACATCAGATGATATTATTAGCCTATTTAAAAATGAAACCCCAGATCCTGACCACAGTGTAAGTGGTCCAGTATGACTTGCCTGGACTATTGTTGCAACCTCATTGGCCCTTCAGTGCCCTTAGAATCACAAAGTCCCTCGGGACCTTTATGTATTCTATCCAATCTGCCTTCAAGCCCTTTCTCTCTTTGCATGACTGTCTCCCTTCCCCAGGACTTAGCCTTAAGGTCACTTCCCCAAAAATGCCTCATCTGATCACCTCACCTAGCTATTTACCCCACTGTACAACCCTCCTCACCATGTCCTTTTCAACACTGTTTAGAACTGATCGGAATTTATGGGCACACGTGTAAATACTGCAATGAAGCTTTTCCCCTAAAAGTTCACGTGCTGGAGGATGGATCTTCAGAGGGACAATGTTCAGGTGGTGGGAACTTTAAGAAATGTAGCCTAGTGGAAAGTGGTTAGGTCGTAGAAATGATTTGCAGAAAAGATTTTAATGTAATTTTCCCAGAATTCTAATTAGTTCTCTCAAGAATGGGTCTTCTTTTTTTTTAAAGATTTATTTTATTTTTATTAGAAAGGCAGAGGAAAGACAGAGAGGAAGATCTTCTGTCCGATGATTCACTCCCCAAGTGAGCGCAACGGCCGATACTATGCTGGTCCGAAGCCAGGAACCTCTTCCGGGTCTCCCACAAGGGTTGCAGCGTCCCAAAGCTTTGGGCCGTCCTCGACTGCTTTCCCGGGCCACAGGCAGGGAGCTGGATGGGAAGTGGGGTCGCCGGGATTAGAACCAGTGCCCATATGGGATCCTGGCGTGCAAGGCGAGGACCCTAACTACTGCACCATCATGCCGGGCCCAAGAATGGGTCTTTCTAAAAAGCACAAAACTGGACCCTCCCCAGCCTCTGGTCCCATATTTTGCCATGTGATGATGGCCACATGTGTGCTACCACTGAGATACCTCCCCAAAGGCTGAATGGATGGAACCATCTGACCCTGGACTTGGAGTCTGCACTGAGCTAAGCAGACCTCTTTTCTTCTTAAAGGGATCAGCCACAGATATTTTGCTGTGGCAACATAGAACAGACCAAGGTAGCCACATTTATCTCTTTCTCTAACTGCCCAAGAAACTAACCAGGCCTCATTAGTCACATCTACTATACACGCAGCACTATGCCTGCACAGAACAAATTCAAAATATACTTCTATTACACAGATGAATAACAACCAAAGAATAAACCTTGACACCAAGGTAGTGACGTCACCTTCCTGGCTCCATTTCAAACATTATCTGATTCAGTCCCTTTAGGACAAATAAATTAACACCCCCCCCAAGACAAGTCCAAGCAATACCATAGGATAGCTGCACAGAAAAACACACGAAAACATAAGAACAGATCCATAGCGAAAGTCTAAAATCCAAAAGATCGTCATCTTTAGTATTTTTTAAGATAATTAACCATGAGCCTTCTCATCAGATGACACTTTTGTGCAAATACCTCCAGATTAAACAGATCATGGAATATGACAACATGTCAACACCCTTTTACAGAGTACACACTTCTGCCTCACAGAATGGAAAATACCCAAGTTTCCACAAATTCTCCACCACTTGGGTAATGGAAACTGCATATCAGGGGCATACAAAACTCAGGAAATCTGCCTCCAGAGAGACTTGGTGACAAGCGATGTAAACGAATGCTCAATTCAAAGGAACCTAAGTGTCCAACACCAAAAACACTATCTGACCGAGAGTCTACTCCATGCTGGCTCATGAAACAAACACTTACTGACCAAGGAACACACAGGATGGGCACGTGCAGACATTTTCAGCAACATTCTTTAGCCTTACACCTTTCAAAATGCAACCAGTTACCTTACACTCCTGCCTCTCCAAGGACCCTGGTGGTTCCCAGAGGCCTGCAAGGAAAAGTCAGCACTCCTCAGTGTGCTAGCTGAGGTCCTTCCTGCTCTGGTTGTCCTGACTCTGGCTTATGCTCCATTTTTCTCTCCTTCCCACACTGTGACCTCTTTCAATTGTGCAATAAAATCTGTTTTTCTCCTAAGCAAGGACCCTGCCCGAGTAAACCCTCCACAACCCATCTCCACCCCAATCTGACTCATTGGAGTTTTCCTCCAACGTTCAGTTATGTGAAATTAATGTGGACCATATTCTTGACGATGTAGAAAATACTCTGCACACTCCTCAACAGCACTGTGACGCCCTAACAACACTGAGACTTCCTAGGAGGTTGGCGTGGGATGTATTCATTTCCTCTCCCAGCACAGTGTTTGTCAAAGGCAGAAGCTTAAAGAAAGTAATTATAACCAAGAGAGGGAAGCAACCCATACAGAATGGTGTTTGAAAAAAAAAAACTCAACCTTGGAAAGGGAGAGATCCCACCAATTGCTAGGGATGAACTTTGAAGTCAATATGTCCAGGCAGATAAGCAACCAACAAAAAGACAGCAGCTGCATAATTTCACTTACATGGAGTCTAAAGTAGCCAAATTCTTCTATTTCCTGTACATAACTTTCTTCTACCATAACAATATTAGCACGACCAATCACTTCCTTCCATCATTCTGATTTAAGTACACTAAATCCCACCAGCCTCTAACATCTTACTATTTAATAACCAACATGAAGGGGAGAGAGAATGAGACAAATGAATGACCAAGCTGTGCTCTGCACAGCAGTGAATGGGAAGACTACAACGGTTCCAACCTTCACAAGTTTAAATTCTAAGACCATCTATAAAATAGGCTGCCATGGAAAGCTGAAAAGTAAACACACAGCACTTCTAGGATTTTCAAAAATGTCTGCAACCATTCATAGATTCCTTAAGGACTGCTCCAATTAAGGCAACTAGCCAAGCTTTAGGAATGATTTAAAAATTTTTATTGGAAAATAGTAAGATTTACAGAGAGATGGAGAGACAGAGAGAAAGATCTTCCATTTGCTAGTTAACTCTCCAACTGGCCACAACAACTCGTGTTGAGCCAATCCAAAGCCAGGAGCCAACAGCTTGTTCAGGGTCTCCCATGCATGTGCATAGTCCCAAGGCTTTCAGCCATCCTCTACTGCTTTCCCAGGCTACAAGAGTTAGATGGGAAGTGGAGCAACTGGGACATGAACCAGCACCCATATGAGATTCTGGGTATACAAGATGAAGATTTAGCCACTAGGCTATCACACCGGTCCCCGGAATCACTTCCTAGTTGATGTTTTTTGATTTGTTTCTTTGTCTTCTTTGTTGATCGTGTTGTCTCTACCAGCCTTTTTACCAAAATCCTGATCCAAGTCAGATGTCAAAAGAAGAAATCACCTCTGAGCCCATGAGCCAGAGATTTCTGCGTCTCTACTTTCCTGAGTTGGAGTTCAAAAGCTCCTGAAACAACAGGCTACTGTGAGAGAAAAACCTTCCAAAGGAAGGAGGAATTACCTGCAATGTTTGCAAAACACCAAGGGAAGGGGCGAAAATAGCCTGCGCTCCTGGAAAAACATTAATCTAACCATCACAACTCTGGCTTCCTTGGGCACCCTCCTCAGTGCCCAAGGCCCATGAGTCACTGCCATTCCTTTGAAGTGGAATGAACAGACCAGCCACAGGAAGCTCCAAACCTGGACTGGGTGTGGTGCGAACCTGTAACAAGATGAGAGATCTGCGGGCATACCAAAAAGCAGGGGCAGACGGCAGAATGCTGAGGCTCACAGGACAACAGCAAGCTCCCTGAGCTTCAAAGAGATTCTTTGGAGAAGTTTCAGTCTGAACTGGCAACCAGCTACGCCTCTGATTCAATGCCAGCTGGACCCAAAAAAACTCCCTACCATAGTTAGGAGGTAGCCTCCCCCCCCCTTCCCCCCACCGCAATCACAATCCAGAGACTGTTAGCAAGCGAAAGGTCACAGAGTGGGGTAAAACAGAAGACTCTAGCTGTCCCTCATTCACACAGGGAGGGTCAGCAGCTCACTAAGGCCCCAGAGCCAGTCTACTCTGGAGTCAGCCCCCTACATCCAGGCAATGCCACACCCACAGCCACTAGAGAAAAACATGGCACCTGTGCAAAACACACACTTTCCTTCTTGTAATTGTCCCAGAAACCACCAGTGTGACACTACTTATTCACATTGTACTTAGGTATTACAAAGAATCTAGAGATGTTTGGAAGTATGTGGGGAGGCAGGTATAGGTTACATAGAAACATTATATGTTTGATTGAAAGGGCTCGATCATCCACAGGGCATGGAGGAAGGGGTCATGGAACCAAGTGCCCTAGGACACCAAGGGATGACTGTACTTTGGCATTTCCTGTGTAGCTTTTGGGGAAGACTAATGCAGCTCTACTGATGACATTCACAAAGCAGGAGCCAGGGGACATTCATTTCACAAATGTGTGCTAAGGTACGAGGGGGGCCAGACCCTGTCTTCTGGAAACACAGCCACAAACCCGCACAGCAAGCCTGACTTGTTACCACAAACTGATCAGCACTGAATGCTACCTGAATATAACACACACAACTGCTAAGCAGGCAAAACAAACTTAACTCACCCACTTACTCGGAGTCAAAGCCATCTATCCGCTTAGAAAGGTGAAACTGCACAGATTCAGTATATCTCAAACATGCAGCAATGCTATCTCACCCAACAAAATGTTTCCTACAGGTTCTTGGGTTATAGCAGCCATCTATTCCTTTGAAAAACTATGTCTGCCAGAAGAAGAAATACAATATATGTACATCAAGTTTGCATACTATACTTTTTAGGAGGTCGGCAGGTTCTAGATTAGAACAGTTAGACTTAAAACTCAAAAGCAAAGCTCTATAACATATATATTTTTTATATATTTATATATATTTTATATATGTAAATATATACATATGTTATATATTATATACATGTAAATACATATATATAAATATATTATACTTGCTGGCATTCCCTCCCCCCCCACACACACACCACTGTAAAGACTGCATCTTCCTCTCCAAGTTCATTTCCTCTTAAGCAACTTCAAACCGTGGAAACTAGTGCAACTTTACTATCAAAAAGCACAAGTTAAAAGACTACACATGCTATGATACACAGTGAAACTTTGCATACGTTATTACACTCCAAGGTATAAGTCATAAAGTTATTGTACTACTTAAGAATAGTTCCAGAAAGTCAGAACAAAGATAAACCCTGCACAGGCAGCAAAGCAAAGGATTTCTCCGATGAATTAATCAGAATCGGTCCCTATTAATCTAATTAGCTCACTCAGCAAACAAGCTAGGACTACTGTAGACTGTAAAACACAAACTGGGGACCAGCCGAGTCCCAGGTGCTCCACTTCTGATTCAGCGCCCTACTAATACATCTTGGGAAGGCAGCAGAGGATGGACCAAATATCTGGATCCCAGTCACCCACCCTGGAGAAGAATTACAGAGATCTGGACGAAGTGCCTGGCTCAGCCTCAGCCCCTGAGACTTCCTGAGAAGCAAATTGGTTGACCAAAGACTTCTCTCTTGCTCTTGTTCTTGTTCTCATTGTCCCTCTGTGTGTGTGTGTGTGTGTGTGTGTGTGTGTGTGTGTGTGTGTGTCACTCTGCCATTCAGGTAATAAACCTTGACAATTTTTTTTTTAATTTTTCATAACATTTACATAGTTGAGCAGAGTGAGAGGATCGAGGATCAGGGGAAAGTGGGCAAGACCATTGTTTACACATTTTTTTTCTTCTTCCTGTATCTAGGAGAGGGGGAAAATACAAGGGAGAAAGCGCTTTCAGCCTCCCAACCACATCAGTACCAGGGATGGGGAACGGCCACCGGAAGTCATCCCAGAGTCCCCGTTGTGGAGCATGTTCTGAGGGATCTGCTCAAGTGGCTTCAATGGCTCTGAGATGCTCTTGATATCGCCACTCCAGAAATGAGGATATCCTTCCACGTTCGATTGGCTGTAATAGTCTATAGTCCTCGGAGTCTCCATTCACCCATTAGTTTGTTGTGAGCTTCACTGGGGTAGTAGATCAATTTCTTCTGTCCTCGTTCCTCTGCAAACCAATGGGTGCTGTGGTTCAGCCCAACCCTAACCAACACATGCTCAGCCCTCACATACACTAAGGTGGAGCTGCAGCCCAGTCAGAGTGACCCCCAATAATCCCCCACTGGACCAGGCCCCCGGCTCTAGTTCCTATGTCTGCCAGCATGTACAGTGGACTGACTGGTGCAGTCTGTCCCACATCCCATTCAGATCTTACATACATACATGGGCGTTGAAACCCATACTCATGACAGCGGGTGCCACCGCCAGACCAACCAGACCCTCAACAGGTCCTGGTTCTTGTCCTTACCAGTGAGCCCATCAGAGAGGTGCTCACAGCCTTTCCACTGGACCCACTCCCGGACCTGGATCTTGCACTCTCCAGATGGTTCTGCAGTATTAGGATTTGCACCCCCCCAGCACTTCCCAGCTGATATTGCAGCAAAGTCCAACCAGCCTGCCCTTACTCTGGCTCATGCCTGAACCAGCGGATACAATCAGTCAGCCCAACCTGGTTCTCCCCCTAACCATGAAATGAGGGTTAAAAGACAAAGATGAGCCAACTAAACTGTATCAAAAAAAGAAAAAACAATTAAGAAGAAAGAGTACAAAGATGAAAAGAAAGATAAATGTGGGGCCCAATGCAGTAGCCTAGCAGCTAAAATCCTCACCTTGCACACTCCGGGATCCTATATGGGCACTGGTTCTAATTCCAGCAGCCCACTTCCCATCCAGCTCTCTGCTTGTAGTCTGGGAAAACAGTCCAGGATGGCCCAAAACCTTGGGATCCTGCACCCATGTGGGAGAGACCCAGAAGGTGTTCCTGGCTCCTGGTTTCAGATCAGCTTAGCTCCAGCCTTTGCAGCTGCTTGGAGAGTGAATCAACAGATGGAAGATCTTCCTCTCTGTCTCTCCTCCTCTCTTTATACCTGATTTTGTAATAAAAACAAATAGAACTTTAAAAAAAGGATAAGTTTGAAGCCCTCAATAAAAATAATCTACATATATATATGTATATATATATAAAAGAAAAGAACTTCCTGTAAGATGAGACGACATTGAAAGTGACATGAATAGGAAACATCTGACCTGTAGGTTCCCGCCCAACAAGTAGGGGTCACAGAAGACCCTTCCTCAAACCTCTCCCTCCCTCCCCTTTCCAGGGCACCCCACCTCCTGACTTTCTCTCAAGAGGTGCTTCCCCTTCCCTCTCCACTCCCTTCTCATCTGGTCCCTTGGCAAGTAAAAATAATAAAATAAAATAATAACTAAGTAAAGAAAAGGCAGCACACAGCAAAAGGAAAGATTCCTAACACGTTTGCGAGGCATCTGTATTGAAGAATTTCCCACTAGAGAAAATAAACATAAATGTTCAGAGTATTTAAGTTTAAATTTGCATGAAAACCCCCAAAGTGTCCCTCTCTACTCAACTTCCTGACAAAACACAAAGAGCATAAGGTGGAATCTGAAAGGTGACTGGTCTCCAGGTGCAGGGCTTCCTAAGGACCTCCCACTCTTCCAACTGATCATTAGCATCTGAATGAGCCATCCACACCTAACAGAGATGGCTCAAATCTGACACCTCATGATCCCTGGGGGACCAGCTGTCCAGTGGCCCAAAAGCCTATATGGGGGTGGAGGGCCAAGTTCTGGACAAAAAGGAAAACACCTTCATGAGTCAGGGCCAGCTCCGCACAGCACACTGCCTGTCACCAGGCCGGCAAGGTCCCAGGAGAATTTCCACCTGATTCACAGAAATCAATTCCCGAATTAATTAAGGTGCCTTTCAATTCTACTTCCTGGTTGTTAGAAGCATTTCTCAGCTTAATATCAAGAAACACCTCGCGGGGCAATGTTGTTCAAGTACCTCCTGTATGCAAGCATCATTACTAATAATTACATGGAGGGCACTCAGCTGTGACGGAGTCTTAACATTAGCCATGTAAAATAAAGAGACAAGCCTAAGGTATTTCTTAACTGTGCTGCACATATCATCAGCCGCTGGCCTTGCGAGGATCCAGCCTCCAGTTCCGGATCCTCCATTGACAACAACCTGCTGGTCCAGCGATCACCATCTGAGCAGCCAGGATTCACTGTCTTTCTTTTTCTGCTCTTTGAATTCCGTTCTGACGGGGCACAGTGAAAGTAAAAGTTTAGAATGTGGGTGATTCAAACCCTACTAACCACAACCTATGGGAAAAGATGCCTTCAGTTGCCAACGAATGTGGTCTGTGATAAGAACAGTGAGATTATTTGTAGGGGAACTAACCAATCTGCCTAGCAGGAAAGATGAAAAAGGGAACGGAGAGAAAGATGTGGCACTTTCACCGTGGCTGGCTTTCTGGGGGCCCTTTAGATGGGCAGCAGAGGAAGCAGCAGTGTGCAAGCCAATGCACCTGCCAGGGTGTGTTTATAACAGAGGATGTCTATTGTCATTCTCAGTAAATAGTGACCCTCCCAAAACAAAGGACCAAAGCCAGGGGAGACCATGCGTGCACAAGAGCGGTCCCGATCATATGAGGTAGGCAGGCAGCCTTGTCTACCTGCCTCCCCTCTTTCTTATTCTGCAACCCCAGTAGGGCACCTAAAGTGTCAAGTCTGGTCACTATGTGCACTTATCATGAACAGTTGCTGTTATCATGAAGCCAGCCATTACAGGGAGCCTGCAACTAACTAGCACTAGTATTCCTTCCACCATTCCACCAAGCAGCAGCGCAGCCTCCTTCTGCAGTACCATTCCAGTCCTGACTTTCTACAATCACGTGATCCTCTCAGTCCCAACATACTATTTTTCTGACTCTAAAGCAAATTAATACATACAGAAAAACCGTAAATGTGTGGGGGCAAAATGCAACCATGCTAAAAATAAAATGAGTTTCAAGGCTTTTACAAACAGCACATCAGTCTGTGTTACAGTCTGGTCTTGAAGTGAAGCCAAGAACATATCTGATTGTTGGTAAACACCTCAAAGAAAGATGAGGAAGAAACGATGAAGGAGGGAGGTGGACACACCAGGAAATAACATGGGCACACTGGACCACACACACTGGAAGTGGAACAATTCTTGGCCCAACCATGACTGTGAACATATATATACTAAATATTATACAAACACTCATCTTCAAATAACAAAGATTCAGACAAAGTCTTGCCTGACAATTTGGAATTTAGACTTTACCTAGGATTTTCTGTATCCTCTAACCTATGTTGATCAACATGCTTTTCACCATAATAAAAGCTTATGAGTTTCCATGATCAGAATAATACCAACTGACAAGTTTAAGATAGTTAGCATATAATAACTTTAAGATTCATTACAGATCTCTCTGCTCATTCACTTCCCAAATGCAACAAGGGCCAGAGCTGAGCTGATCCAAAGTTGTAAGCCAGGAGCTAGACGGAAAGTGGAGCAGCCAGGATACTATTTGGTGTCCCTATGGAATGCCACTGCCACAGGGAGGAGGTTAGCCTATTGTGCCACTATGCCAAACCCTAAATACATAGAGTTAAAAAGTTCATCAGGAACCAGTGGATTGTGGAGAGATTTCATCATGCTTGGATGGGCGATATTGGCCGTAATTTAGAACTGTGGAACTATCGAAACTTCTTGAGCAGGACTCTCAGAGCATGCCCCACATCGGGGACCCTGGAGTGGTGTCGAGTGGCTGTCCTCCATTCCAGGGTACAAAGGTTTTTGGGAGGCTGAGTGTGGCTTCTCCCTTTATCTTCCCCCTTCCCCCAGATACAGGAAGGAAAAAAGAGACTGGAAATAATGATCTCACCCACTTTCCCGTAACCTTTGATCCTTATCACCCTAATCAACTATGTAAAAATTATCAATAAAATTAATTTTTTTAAAAGCTCATTGGGCTCAATAGTTCTCATTGTTTCTCCCCTTCTATGTCTCAAGGGGGTCAACTCCAGCAAAATCCATTTTGCATCATTCATCCTGTTATTTCTCATTCCCTCTCTGATTAATGAAACAGGTGACACACAAGAACTGAGCAGGCCAACCTTCAGATAAGTGAGCCTAAGATACTTGTACTTACAAGTTCAAGGCACTTTTGCTATCCCAAGTATACCACTCTCTAGTTTCTCCCATCATCCTTTTCACAAATGCTTTTCCTTAAAGGAGATTTGAGAACAGCTGGCATGAGTGATATGTACAAGATGGTCCTTGGCTTTGGTCCTTGGCTTGAGTGCTACTTAGCTGGGGCCCTAGAATCTCGCCCCCAGGCTGCACAGTCAGCTCAGGGCCCTTCTGAGTCCACGTGCCTCAGACTAAACAGGTTGTGGGGCCAATGGGCCCTCAATCCCACTTCTTTCCAACCACTTTGCCTGCTGCCTTACAGACACAGTTACACACTGGCCCTGACCACAGAAAGGCAAGCACAGTGGGTAGGGATGCGAAGCAGAAAGATGGGTGGTCACTTAACACAAGGAACCAGACACTCCTGTTGGTCCAGAACAGAAGTTCTCCCTTTCCTATTCTCCCAGGAAGAATAGAGAAACAAAGTACCCCAAATGGACTAGGGGCAAAACTGCAGATAACCCATTTCACACATGCCAGAACAGCATGTTTTTCAGCATAACCCTCCCAGGCTTGTGAAGATAACCATGTTCACGAACCAGATAATAAAAACCAGTTTCCAACTCAGATCACGGGAGGCAAGTGCCACTCCCACACAGCTTCTCCAGCACTCTGCAGGCCACTGGATACACTCTGCCACGACACAGTCCATGAATGCACCGCAGAAAAACCCTGCCCTGGGAAAGCACTCATTCTCACTCCATTCCTTCCTCTAAGGCTGGTTTTTGTTTTGTTTTGTTTTGTTTTGTTTTGTTTTGTTTTGTTTTGTTTTGTTTTGTTTTGTTTTGTTTTGTTTTGTTTTGTTTTGTTTTGTTTTGTTTTGTTTTGTTTTGTTTTGTTTTGTTTTGTTTTGTTTTGTTTTGTTTTGTTTTGTTTTGTTTTGTTTTGTTTTGTTTTGTTTTGTTTTGTTTTGTTTTGTTTTGTTTTGTTTTGTTTTGTTGGGCTGTTAACTGAATCATGCAAAGAAAATGTCAGGCCCTGGTGGGACCCTGCAGGAGACCTGCCAGCTGTTTCCTCTAACAATGCAAATCGCCCTAGGACCTGGCAGCATTCCCATCTCCTCCCCCCGCCCCCCCAGCAATCTCCCAGGGGACTTGAGAAGGGTGCCTGGAGAATTTGCAAAACCATCATTGGATGGCCAATGACAGCACAAAGATGCCAGCTCCAAAACAGTAACTTTCCACAGCTCAGGGTGAATTCCCAACCTAGGAAGTGACCTCAATTAACAAAGTCTATCACATGTTGCAGCAAAAAAGCAAAAAAGACCCAAAAAATCTGAGTTGGGAGTTAAAAATTCCTGATTATGGGTGTGACCCTCAAGAAAACTCCCTTCCTTACATTCACGGAGTCTTGCCTTTTTTAAAGCTGATGTTTTGCAATCTTCCTGGCTATATTCCCAGTGGGGGGGAGGGGGAATGGGTGGAACAAGAACAGGGATGCCTAAAATTCAATAATCGTCCTCAGTACTTAAACCACTGAAAACAAACTACCTTTGTAGGCTCTTGTCTGGGAAAGCACACAGTCATTTTTTTTTAAAAGATGTATTTATTTTTATTTGAAAGGCAGAGTTCCAAAGAGAGAAGGAGAGACAGAAAGAAATCTTCCACCTCCTGGTTCACAAGAAGTGTTTCAGAATTCAAATTTCTAAGTCTATACATGACATCCGCTTTTGTTTCACATACACCTTAAATATACAGCCTGAAGTTAATTTAAAGGAATTATTTACTTCTTTGAAAGACAGAGAGACAGATTTTCCACTCACTGGTTCATTCCACAAATGGCCACCACAGGCAGGAGCTGGGCCAGAGAGAAATCAAAAGCCCAAGATTCTTTCGGGTCTCCCCATGGTGGCAGGGGCCCAAGCACTTGGGCCATCCACCACTGCTTTTCCAGGTGCATTAGCAGGGAGTTGGATGGGTAGTGGAGCAGTTAGATGTCAAACCAGCACTCACACAGGATGCCGCCATCACAGGAGCAGTTTAACCTACTACATCACAGTGAAGGAAATAGAGAAAAGATCTTCCATCTGCTGGCCACAATAGCCAAAGACTGAAGCCAGGAGCTTCTTCTAGGTCTCCCATGCATGTGCAGGGTCTAAAGGCTTTGGCCCATCCTTGACTGCTTTCCCTGCCTACAAGCAAGGAGTTAGATGGGAAATGGAGCAGCTGGGACAGGAACCGGTGCCCATATGGGACCCCAGCAGATACAAGGCAAGGGTTTAGTCACTAGGCTACTGAGCACACACTGTGCATTTTTTGAGTGGTGTCATGTTAGTGCTCAAAATGTTTCAGTTCTGTGGCATTTCAGATTGCACATTTTCACATTACAGATGCTCAAACTTGCATTTATTGTAGAAACTATACAATAACTAGTAGATAGGACCTCCCATAGGCATGAAGCAATATTTTACCCTTGTGTTGTCACTGTTGATTCCAACAGACCTAGCCCTTGGCTAGGTACACAGTAAAAACCTCAGATACTTTACTTGCTCTTACTCATGAAGAGGAGAGAATGCACTGATAGTTTAATGGGGGGCTGATGCCTCCTGGGACAGGAAGCAAAGTGAGGTAGTGTCTTCAGAATACACTTACAGGCCTCCTTTAGAACCACCCATCCCTTGTCCCTCTGAGGACAAACCCATAGGGAGTTGCCTTCCTTCCCCTCTTCCGATTGCCTTATCTCTGAGGTGTGTGCCTTTAACCTGGTAGGGGCAACAGAGGGCTAATGATTTACTGCTCCACCATGTAATCTTTGGGATAAAAGCTAGGCAGGTCGCCCCCTACACACACATCTGCTGGGTGAGGGAGCCAGTTTCACATCTTCCATGGCCTTGACCTCATGCCTTTCCCTCTCCCCAGGTACAATCTTAGGGGAGATCTGGGCTTCCCCATTCTTGGGTTTTTCTGGGGTTCCATGGGTACTCCCATAGCACCACTTCTCTTGAAATTGGTTAAAGTTCAGCTTTCTCTGCTCAGCCAGGCCAGTGACACTTCCTTCCCAAGCTCACAGCACTGCGTCGCTGTGCTATCTTCTCTTACGGAGACCTCTACCTTTTTATTCTATCACTCTCCCAACTTAGAGGCATCTGGGAGAACCAGAGATAGGCCTATTCAATTCACCACGTTTTGTGATGTCATCTTTGCTTGCCCATCTCCGCTTGAAGATGGTGAAGGCCAAGGGAACAGAAAATACACAAATCGTACCCCAGCATGCTGCCTTACCCTAGCATAGTTCAGATCCACAGCTGACATTTTAATATTTATCGAATGAATAATCATTTTCAAAGAGTAAAGATCACAGAGCTTAAAGCATTCAAAGGATATTCAGGTCAATTATCCTTTCCTTTCGTCCTGGGTCTCTCCATCTTCTACCAGAGAGTGGAAAGCTCCGGAAATCTCCTCTTTTGCAAAAGTCCCTCAATTAGGCGCTTCCATACTTTTCTGACTACAACCAAGACTACAGCATGCAGCCTCTGCCACAACTCAAGAGACATTCACACATAGATAATAAAAATGCATTTAAATTTCATGCGCCAGTACTTGCCCTGACTACATATGTGGCCCTCTGATACCTACTATTCTATTCTATTCTCTGATACCTACTATTCTATTTCAGTTGGCCTCCTGAAAGAAAAAAGAAAAAAAAAGGGCTTCTGGGCCCAGCACTGTAGCCTAGCAGCTAAAGTCCTCATCTTGCATGCACTAGGATCATATATGGGCACCAGTTCGTGTCCCAGTGACCCCACTTCCCATCCAGCTCCCTCCTTGTGGCCTGGGAAAGCAGTCCAGGATGGCCCAAAGTCCTGGGACTAGGCACCCACCCAGCACACCCGGAAGAGTCTCCTGGCTCCTATCTTCGGATCGGATCAGCTCTGGCCTTTGCAGCTGCTCGGGGAGTGAATCAGCAGACAGAATATCTTCCTCTCTGTTTCTCCTTTTTGTATATCTGACTTTCAAACAAAAATAAATAAATCTATAAAAATAAGAAACAAGGTATTTTTCTCAGAACCGATTTTTCAACCCACTAATAATGAGCACAGTTTGATAAACATTTTATTCCATCTTTCAACTCTCAGGGCAAACACAGTATTATCAGGGATTACCTTCCCTGAGTATCCCTCCTTTAGTCTCCTAGGGTTTCTGATCCTTCTACATCATTCTATGATACGTGTAAGAGGCCTGGGAAATCCCAGAGAATTGAACGCCAGCTTGTACGTGCATGTTCACAGCACCACAGATTACAAGAGTCGAAAGGCAGAAACGATCCAAATGGCCATCACTAGCATATATACAATCAAAGGAATAGTATCTGACCTTAGAAGGCAATAAAGCACTAGTCCAACCTGCAACATGTATGAACCTTGACAAGAACATAAACTGGACACAAAAGGCCACATATTACAGACTTCTACTTTGATGTGACGTCCAGAGGATAAATCAGTGGTCGCCAGAAGCTGAGAAGGATTAGAGGATTTCCAGGTTACAGCCATTTAGGGGGCAAACCATCAAATGGAATACAAGCCAACCAATGGATCCATTTTGCTCTCTCTCTCTCTCTCTCTCTCTGCACCTTCAAATAAATCAAAATACCGTGGTGAACAATGTGCAACTCTGTCAATAAGCAAATAACCACTGAGTTGAACACTATGAATAATTGAATTGTACAGTTTTTGATTTATACCTGTAGTAAAGCTGGTGCGTTCTTTTAAAGCTTGTTTATTCTTATTGGAAAGGCAGATATACAGAGAAGGAGACACAGAAAGTGCTGGTTCACTCCCCAAATGGTCACAACAGTCAAGAGTTGAGCTGACTTGAAGCCAGGAGCCAGGAGCTTCTTCTGGGTCTCCCACTGGGAGTAGGGTCCCAAGGCTTTGGACCATCTTCTACTGCATTCCCAGACTACAAGCAGGGAGATGGATGGGAAGCAAAGCAGCCGGGACACACAGCCCAAATGGGATCCCAGCTCATCCAAGACAAGCATTAAACCACTAGGGTATTGCACCAGGCCCAATAAAACTGTTTTTTTAAAGGAGAGAAACCAAGGAGCCTTGAAAAGCAGGCTCAGGTGCCGGAGACCAGAGCTGTATGGATAACATGTTCCATCCCTGGCTTAACTGACTCTGACAACTACTGCATGGGCTCCAGCAGCCTGGCAGCCCCAGGTTAACCAGTCCAAGAAGGAAATAAGCTTAATTTCTATTAACTGACCTCCCTTCTACACTTCCAAGATAATTAAGATTCCAATATCCTGGATAACTATAAACCGTACACATTTTTTTTTCTTAATGAGAGGAAAATATTATTTTTCCCTGTTCTATTACTTAAAATAAATAAATAAAAAAACAGCTTACATTAAATCGTCTGACCTGCAGAAACTCACCAGAAAGGCTGCTAATAAAAGCTGTCTCAGCTTTGGTGTGGGAAAGAGAGCTGCTGGAAACTACACTGCCCAAAGATCTATCACATTCCACAGCTGCCTCCATCCACACACTGCCTATTTTAAGCTTTTTCTTTTTTTCCTGCAAATATGATTTCAGCTCAGTTATAGAAAATAGCGAATCACCAAAAGAAAAAGGAAAGAAAGCTGAGGAAACTAAGAACTCACTACTGCTTTTGTTCATAAGTAACTTTCACACAAACATGAAATCTGTAGCTGAATTTACACACAGCCCTTTGCCACCCTGAGTTTAACTGGACAGCCGCCTCCTGGAAGGACCTGCTGGTGCCAGCATCCACAGCCACCTGCACAACAGCCTGCAAAGAGCGCTGCAACCCAGGAGGCCCTCCATCAAAAACAGAACCAGCAGGATGGGCCTTTGGTGCCACAATGAAGGCACTGCTGGAGACACCCACACCCCACACTGCAGCGCCAGGTCCCATTCCAGCTCAGCTTCCTGCCATCACACCCCAAAAGGCAGAAGATGCTGGATCAAGTACTTGGGCCCTGCTGCCCATGTCAGAGACTCAGACTGAGTTCCAGTCCCCTAATTTGCTTGTTGTGACTATTGAAAACCTTCTCCATGTGTGTCTCTCTACTTTTCATACAAAGTGAAAATAAGTAAACAAACTACAAAGCAAAACAAAATCAGAATCATAATAACCTACCTTTCCCCAGTTCCTCCTTCTCAAAAAAAAGGCGGGGTGAGAAGAGAGGGGACAGGAGGAGGGATAGAGAATGCTTTAAAAGAAATCAGCTATACATGTCTGCAGAGTATCCAAAAAGAAAAGTAAGGACTGACATGATACAGAACCACCTCAAAAGGCTGACACTGTGACAGAGCAGGCTGGGCCATTGCCTGCCATACCAATGAGTCCCAGATGTTCCACTTCCCACCCAGATCCTTGCTAACGCTCCTTGGGAAGCAGCTGAAGATGTGCCAAGTCCTTAGGCACCTGCCAGCCACTTGGGAGACCTGGATGCAGGTTTCTGACTCCTGGATGCAGTCCCCCGCTCCTGGCTTCTGGCCTCGGCCTGGCCTATTCCCACGCTGCAGTCATTTGAAGAGTGGATAAGATTTCTGTCTCTGCGTTAACTCTGCCTTTCAAATAAATAAATCTTTTTTTTTTTTTAAGATTTCTTTATTTATTGGAAAGTCAGATATACAGAGAGGAGGAGAGACAGAAAGGAAGATCTTCCATCCGATGATTCACTCCCTAAGTGAGTGCAACGGCCAATGCTATGATGGTCTGAAGCCAGGATCCAGGAACTTCTTCCAGGTCTCCCACAAGGGTGCAGGGTCCCAAAGCTTTGGGCCATCCTCTACTGCTTTCCCAGGCCACAAGCAGGGAGCTGGAAGGGAAGTGGAGCTGCTGGGATTAGAACTGGCGCCCATATGGGATCCCAGGCGTTCAAGGCGAGGACTTTAGCCGCTAGGCTACGCCGCCGGGCCCAAATAGATAAATCTTTAAATATATATATATATTAACTCTCTTTCCACATTTCAGCTCCCCATGGAAGATGCTTCACAAATGTCTTAAAACTTTTTTGCTTGCTGTCTTGCTTTTTTAACATGTAACAAAATATTTCTTATTCTGTAACCAAGAGTAATTAACAAATATCAGATCTTGAGTATAGCAAAATAAAATGTGGGAACAACTCCAAAGCATTTATTATAAACTGACTTTTTAAAAAATATTTTAGAACATCTTACCAATGAGATTGATGCTATCCACAAAAACTGATTAGGAAGTACAAAAATAGTGAACACCAGATACAAAATCAAGTCAGGGAACTTTGAGTAGAGTGGCATCAGAGACTAGTACCCAAAGGCGGAGGTAATAAATTCCATGACATAACCTAAGTTTATTAAAATGCTGAAAAATGGGACTGCCATTATGACAATAGGAGTTAAAGCGTTGCCTGTAACACCACTATCCCATATCCCAGTGCTGTTTCAAGTCTCATGGCTCTGCCCCCAGCCAATCTCCTTGCTAACATTCCTAGAATGGGAGAGGAAGATGGTACAAGCGCTTACTGGGTCACTGCAACCCATACAGAAGATGCGCTTCTGGGCTCCTGGATCCAGCATGAATTAACCATGGGAAATGAGCCCACAAAAGGAAGAAGGACGGATACAGCAGCCACTCGCTCACTCCACCCACAGAATCTTATTCAGTCTTAAAGGGAATAAAGTTCTAATATATGCTATGGCTCAAACAATTCTATCAAGAGTATGTTAAATGAAATTATGTCAGACACAAAAGTGTGTGCATTAAATTATTCCACTTTTGCTAAATATCCAAAATAGGCCAACCCAAAGACCCAAAGAAAATAGCAAAGTGGACACCAGGGGCTGGGGGAATGGAGAACAAGAGTCAGTATTTAAGGGCACGGAGACTCGAGAGGATAAGGAAGTCCAAGGAGTGGATAGTGGGGATGGCAGCATGCCATTTTTTTTTATTTCATTTTATGACACAGTTTCATAGGCTTTGGGATTCCCCCAACCTCTCTCCAAATCCTCCCCCCATACTGAATTCCTCTATATTGTTACAGTAGTATATATAGTTCATAACCAGTCATGATTCCTTCATTGCGGGCATGGACCATGCAGAGAGTCCAGCATCTTATTGTCCAGATAAATTCAACAGTTTCATTGGGATAACATCCTTGATCTGAAAGTAGAGCTGGCAGAAAATCACCTCCTCGGGATACCATATTAAATATTATCCTGACATCCACTGAAATGCATGCCTAACATAATGCTTTTAATGGTAAACCCTACTATGCAGAATTAAATGCTGTGTTTTTAACGACTGCAACCCAGCAGCTCAAAGAATACAGCTCTTCAGCAGCACAGGCAGGGACAGGCCAGCCTGACAAGCCAGAATCTTATGAGGCAGCTACATACTCCCAAACAATGACAGTTCTCTCCCAGTTCCTCCAGGAGAAACACTGTATTGCTTTATAATTTTTTGCATCATCAGCTAACAGGAACGACTGACCAAAAAAAAAAAAAAAAAAAAAAAACCCACTTCAGAAATTACCAACAGCTTCCACTGGAAGCAACTCACTAAATAATATGTAAAGGTCAACAAAAAGTTGAGAACAAGAACAATTCTTAAAGCAGCAGACCACATCAGAGAAGCAAAAGTGCAATTAACCGCCTCAGCGACTCGTTCTTTCACCTGCTCAGCAAAATCAATGTCAATCCTACATGAAATTACTTACAAGTGGGCTGACACTGTGTGTGGTACCGCGTGTTAAGCCATCGCTTGAAACACCAGCAGCCCATACTGCAACAATGGTGCCGGTCCCTGCTGCTCTACTTCCAGTCCAGCTCCCTGCTAATGCACTGGGGAAGGCAGCAGAAAAAGGCCCAAGTACTTGTGCTCCTGATTCCCACAGGGAGACCCAGAAGGAGCTCCAGGCTCCTAGCTTCAGCTGGGTCCAGTCCCAGCTGTTGTGTCCATTTGGGGAGTGAACCAACAGATGAAAGATCTATCTTTCCCTATCACTCTGCCTTTCAAGTAACAAAAATAAACCTTTAAAAAAGAAAAGTAGTTACAGGAAAATTATTAAAACAGAATTCACCTGATGTGGAGGCAGGGGCGGGACCAGTGGAGTGTCTTATCTTTTAAAAAGCAAGTAAATGAGGGTTATGAAAGGAGCAAACAGGTCATGAATTATTAACTCAACTAGCAGGTCCTTTTCTTTTAAAATACTAAAAGCAATACTTCCCAGCTACGCTCACAACATTCCTGGAAAGAGGCCTCTCCAGCCCCATGCTATTAATGAAAATTGCAGGCCTAAGGAGACTTCTGAAAGCTCAGGCAGTGGCCTTGAGGCTCCTCATTCCTGAGCTCTGGGTCTGGAAAGGCTGGTTCCACGGCCCTGCGTCTTCCCCAGAGAGACAGACACTGCCCTGTCTTCTGCCATCAAAACAGTAGACAGGGAACTGGGCTCAAAGTGAGATTTTGAAGTGGCCAAATCACATCCCACTGCATACGCTCCAAACAGCTCCTCACAACTCTGTCAAAAAACAGCAGCAAACTCGGCCAGGAGCCATCAGGCCAGACCCCCTCACTGATGCTAATCTCATCACAGATGTCATGCACTCAATCCTGCATCTGTGGTTGGTAGGGAGACTCAACTGTCCTTAGCAGCTGCTCTGTCCTGGATGTGCTACCCCAGAAGGTTCAAGTTTTTAACAGTGAAAGTGTGGCCCTGAACAGACTCCAGCCAGCATACATTGTTAGGTGAACAATAGGCTGAATCCTAAAACCTCAGATGGGCAAGATGGACAGAAATATTTCCCAACAGAAGTCCCCCTAAAAGATATTCTAGTTACCAGGTCAAGCAATCTAGACTTGAACTTGCCCAGTTGCCCAGAACCTAATCTCCTACCCACTCCCTCCCAGCAACCCGTGGCAGCTACAGGACATTCTAATATTGCACAATTCTGACTCTGGGGAAGAGTACTGAGTTCCAAGCAATCCCCATTCAGAAATAGGTACTACACGTGCACACCTTTCTCTGTGACAGCCTCTGCTGTGTGTGAGGTCAGGTCCACACCAGTGTCGGGGGCAGCCCCCCACAGAAAGCGCACACAATTGATGAGATTAAATGTATTTGAGGAATTTTCCCCCTTGCCATTGCACAATACTTGCCCTAACCAGACTGGTCTGAAATTACCTTAAACATCTATAATCAACAGACTAATATCTTATCTGACTTGGTCTTATCAAGCCAAAGGCAAATGAAGCAGATTCTGGAGAAAGACTTCTCCTTGGTTTTATCCAACTCCAAGTCACCACTTTCCTCTTTAAAACACAATTGCTTCACACAAAGATGTTGCTCGATATTTTGTTTATTCATTTATTTGAAAGAGAGAGATATCCTCCATCCTCTGTTTCCCTCCTTATTGTACCCACAAAATCTAGGACTAAGCCAGGCTGAAGCCAGAAACCAGGAACACCATCCCATTTCCTGGATGGACAGCAGGGACCCAAGTACCTGAGCAGGGTACTTGCTGTCTCCCAGGGTTTGCAGTAGCGGGAAACTGAACTGGAAGCTTTCCTAAAATTCAGATGATAGGGGCTGGCACTGTGGAACAGAGGGTAAAGCCACTCCTTCAGCAGTAGTATCCCTTACGGGCGCCAGTTCAAACCCTGGGTGTTCCACTCATAATCCAGGTCTCTGTTAATGTATCTGAGAACGCAGCAGAGGATGGGCCCACATGGGAGACCTGAAAGAAGCTCCTAGATCCTGGTTTCAGACCAGTCTAGCTCTGGCCATTGCAGTCATCTTGGGGAGCAAACTAACAAAAGATCTCTATCTATCTCCCCTACCCCACCAGCCTACCAGATAATTCTGCCTTTCAAATAAATAAATAAGGATTTTGTAAAAGCCCAATGATAGATGTGTTTCATTTTCCCAATTGGCCAGGATATAAAGTGTCGGAAGCAGCAATGACAAGCAGCCAAGGGCTATGCAAATCCTAGCCTACAGTTCCTTTGTGTAAAAGATAAAAAGCACTGAAAGGGGTAACTTGTCAGCTTGTTTCTGGGGCCCTTACCACAGTAGGTCTTGTGAGACATTAACTGGTGCTTCATGAAATACACAAGGTATATTAAGAAAGTCAAGGTTCTAAGAAGAGAGAAAGGGAGAAGGAGCCTGTTTCAGTATGGAAAGGCAGGAGTCCCAGCCCACCCACCCACCCCCCACGCAGGTGTGCACGGGGAGCAGGGTCTGTTAGGTCTTCAGTCTGGGAAACATAGTTACACAGGGCTTCTGGTCTACATCCTAACAAGGGGAACTCTTGGATCCAACAGGAAACCAGATGCTTTCCTGATTTTTCTAAGAAATGCAGATGAGATTTTAGGTGACAGTTTGTCTTGTTAAAAATAACTAAATACAATCGCACACTATAATTTGTATCACAAGGGAGAAATGAACTGTCATCTCTGAAAGCCTCAAAAAATGAGTCTTTTCATTCAATCACCACAAACTCTTACAATGGAGGGAGGGGAAAAAAAAAGAGAGACTGTCTTTTCAGGCGAAGGAGCTGCCTGTCATCAGCACGCCAGAAGTTGAAAGGACATCCACTTCTCTCTCATGTAAATGAAGAGAGCAAGCCTTCACCCACAGGAAGTAAGCCACCGTATCTGTGAGAAGCCGCTAGCTTGTACTGAAGACTGCACATTCCTGAAGCAGAGGCACAAACACTGCCCAGCCCCACACGGGAACATGGCAACCCTTCCCCTTAAGCATCTGCAGTCTTCCTGGGCGAGGAGCTGAGCCTAGTGGGAAGCAGAGTTCAACCATCAATTAATAGCCTTCCTGGTTGCACTTCTCCTTCTAAAGCAGAGCAGAGTCCAGCTCAGGAGCCAGGCTGGCCGGCTGACTGCACACGGCCACATTCCCTCCCAGCGCCGCATCACTGTTATTGATCCCTGCATCCTGTACAAAGCTAAATTAAAGATGGGCTGCGTCAGATAAGGCTGCTGCAGAAAGAGGCTGAGCAAGCCCCAGACAAAACCAGTTGGGGCTTGGACTTTGTAATCCAGGTCTGAGTCATTCACTGGGCCGATATTCTACACACGCAAGGAAGAGGTCCCTGTGAGGTTAGGGTATCTGATAGAAAAACTCGTGGACTCAGGAGTCATTTACTGTTCCACCAAGGACACTACGTGGGAACAAGTGAATCCTATTTATGCTCTTGGACAGCACCAAATGAAATCAACTGCCCTGAGAACTCAGCTTAAGCAGAGAAAATTATTCTGTTACCACTTGTTCACCTCTGCACTGATTTCTATGACAGAACCCAAGGGAAGTGCTGCATGGAGGTACTTGGATCCCTTTTCTGATTTTAAAGATTTTATTATCTTTTTATTAGAAAGTCAGATAAACAGAGAGGAGGAGAGACAGAGAGGAAGATCTTCCATCCATTGATTCATTCCCCAAGTAGCCACAATGGCCAAAACTGAGCCAATCCGAAGCCAGGAGCCACTAGAGTCCTCGCCTTTGCACGTGCTGGGATCCCATATGGGCTCCTTTTCTGGTTTTAAAAGGAAAGATAGTGAGGAAGTGACTGGAAGAATAAAGGAAGTGCCTCACTCTAGATAATGTAAAGTAAAAATTTCTTTACATTTACTGAATTTTTAGAACATGATTCACAGCCTGATCCCAACACTCTTAATGCCTCTAATTCCAGTGTTGGGTTTTTACTTTGTTAAGAATTCTGATTTTAGCATCTCCCTGAATTTAAAAAAAAACAAAAAACAAAAAAAAGGTCTCAAGGCTCAAGGGGTCTAACATACACTGTTAGGAGAAACTATAGCACCAGGTGTTTGGCAAAGAACCTTTTCAGTTGCCCACATCCTGTATCATAGGGCCTCACTGGAGTGTTGGCCATTGTACTTCTGTCTGGGTTCCTGCTAATGCATGTTTTGGGGGGTTGGGAGAGGCAGGCTGCAAATGATGGTTCTAATACTTGGGTCTCTGCTATCAACAAGAAAGAACGGGATGGAATCCCCAACTACTTTATGCAACCCGGCCCAGTCCTTACTGTGGTGGATATGCAGGGAGTGAAGCAGTAGATGGAAGTTCTCTCTCTAGTTGCGTCTCTGTGAAAAGTGAACATAAAATGTTAAGCAGAAAGAGAACGTGCAGCCATAGGCAGAGAAATAGAACACCTCGGATCTGCTCTAAGGAAGTAAAAACACAGGCTAAAGACTTTCCATCTTCTAGAAAGGTTTCTTTGAGAAAAGCCAACACACCAACATCTGAAGTGAGTGATTCCCTTCTCCACCCCTTCCTGCAGTAAGACTTCAGTCACAGGCCAGAGCACATGGGAAGTATGTTTTTGAAGAAAGTGGCTAGCAGCACTGCCCTAGAGATTCCGAGGCCCTGCCTTAGGGAAGCAGCCGACAGAAACTCCTAGGCCAACACAGCAGAGGTGATGGGGACTGTTCTAGGCACCAACGAGCAGCCAGTCGTGCACTGAGACTATTACAGTTGATGCTGCTCCAGGATAGGAATGGCTGGAGAGCAAGCCAGGGAAGTCAACAAGACTGGAAGCCCCGTCAGCAGCTGCCCGGCCAGGCCTGTAGAAAACTGAAGAAGCACTATTCACAGCCACATTAGTTTAAGTAATGCCGCTCAATGGCCAGTTTCCAGAACTGCACCCAATGCCTCCTACTGTTCCTGTCTCAACAGGCTCGTGGACAGCCTCTTCACCCCTTGCACTCCAGACTGCCGTGTGCCTTCTGCTTTCTTCTCACTTCTGTTTCAAACTCTCAAGAAGAATCTCTGTCCCTTCCGCATCTGCCCAGTTAGGCATAGCTGTGAGTTTCAGGCTGTTTGGCCACCTTGAGCATCTGGCACAACCATCTGTGGTGCCACCAAAGCTGACCCCAAAACAGATCCTTCCAGTGGAAACCAACACATGGAAGGCTCTCTGAAGGGGCAAAAGGGCCAGCAGACACCTAGCATGCCCTGTCTAGGAACAGGCCCTTCTTTCCCTTGGCAGATTCCAAAGCTCTGTCTATGGGAGGTTGGGTTGTCTTCTCAGTTTGGATTATTCTACAGGTCTCTAATTGAAGCTCACCTGGGCAAATGGCCATTTCACCATGCCCCATAATTGCCTGGGGTAGTCGTTAAAACACTGTATGGTAGGACTCGGCCAGCAATTTCTGATTCAGTTAAGTCTGGACGGGAGCCCCTAAGAGCTTGGCTTTTTAACCAGTTTCCAGGTGCCACTATTTCCGCTGTTCTTAGGACCACATATCAAGAGCCACTCATCCAACTGAGCAGGTGTCTGAATACAAGACAAGCTCAGGTTGTCCTGTTTGTTGTTTTTGTCATATATAGAAAAAGATGTATAAATAAGGTTTTTAAAATAAGTATTTTTAAATGCATGCATATGCTTTTTAAGTAAATTGAACATAGTCATGTCACAGAACTGTATACTTTCAGATGTCCAGAAAACTCTAGAAGCCAAATATGACAAGAGACACATCTGCTGACATTTTGGGATCCACTGATCTAAACTAGCAGTTCTGAGCCAGGGGCAATTCTACCCACAAAGGGGGTACGTAACATCTGGAAATAATTTTCACTGATCTGACTACAAAAGGGGTGTGTATCTGGCAGGCAGAGGCCAGGGATGCAACCATGCCTTGCCCCCACATTGTTCAGCCCCTACAACAACGATGCTGAGCAGGATACCTGGTTAGCAGGTCAGAGTCGAGCACAGTCCGCGGCTAAGAAATCAGCATGCTCGGGAATCTTCTAGGGTGTGGAATCCCTGAGATTCCAAATTACACCTCCTTCCTAAGCTATGAAGAAACGAGAGCAACCCAATCCAAAATCAGAGTGAGATACCAAGACAGAGCAGCAGAGCATTCTGGGGAGGGCCAAAAGGGGCACAGTTACATACACAGAAGTCAACTCTTGGTCTTTGCTTTATTAATTAATCTGCCTACTCACTTCGGACAAGAAAGAGGGGCTTCAGCAGATTTCTGAACACAACAAAAAGGAGGTGGAAAAAAAAAAACACTATCCTCAGAGCTAGTCCTCACGATGAACTTGAACTGTTCATGAAAGAAAGATTTTTCAAAACCAAAACATTCTCTCAATGTTTTCAAACCCATTTCAACAGACAGCTGATGGTGGCTTAAAATAGCCTAGCAAAGAAAACACTGCAACAATTACCGCTTGAAGGGCTACAAGAAATGCAACGTCAAAGTGTTTCTTTTGAAATCTTCACACTCAGATTCTCAAAATCAAAGCATTGAGTGTCATCACTGCACTACTGTCACAATAATAATTACAGATATACTAGTCATTTACTGTGCGCAAGCACTAATTTTAATATCTTCAATGAATTTATCTCATTTAATTCTGAAAACAAATTGTAAAGTAGGTTGTTTTTACATCCATTTCCCAGATGATAAGAATAAGGCGCACAGAGGTTTTAAAAAACCTGCCCTACAAGGATAAATGGTAGCAAACAGCAGTTTCAGGACCCAAACCCCAGGCAGAAAAGGCTAAAAAGTACTGAAAGAATAAAAGTGCAAAATATCCCTGAATTCATTATAAAAAATCACTACAATCCTGAATTTCAGCTGAGATATGCCACCAGCATTATCCTATAAGGTATCAAAATGCAGATGAAGAAAGATACTCTCTATCCCCAGAGAAAATGGTCAAAGGAAACAAAACAAACAGGTCTGCCTGTGCTGGCATTTGTGCTTGCCACTATACAGCTCAGTGCTTGAGGTGGGAGTGCTATAGAAGGATGCCCTGAGGACACTGAGTGACAGGATGCTCAGAGCCTCTCTCCTGCCCCCTTTCACTGCCACCTCCCCAAGCCCCATGAAAGCAAAGCTATTTCCAGGCCTTGTCAAGAGAGACAGAGCCCTGTAGACCCCCACATCCCACCAGGGGCCACTATGAAAAGAGCAAAATGATAGAAAGTTAAGGACAATTGAAATCCAAACATTTTCTTTCTCCAGAGAAGCAAACTGTTGAAAAGGAAGTAGCTCGCAGGCTTTCAGGAACAGCAAACGTGGGGGCAATAAGTGTTCTGATAGGCAAAAGGGACACCAAAGAGACTTCAATGGCAACATTAGTCACTCCCTGCCAGCCAGTTACACTTATCAGCACAAGCTGTGCCAGCCAAGGATGCGGTAACAGGGCCGCCCAGAACGTTTCCCCAGACTGCAACATTTGCGCTGTCCCAAGGACACAGGAAGAACAGAACCTTCCTAATGACTTAAAGGCAAAGGAACAGAGCTGTCTGAAGTGCCAAGTGACCTGTGAGGACTCAGTAAAAACCACGTGCGGCAGCCTTCCCAGTCATACCTACGGCGTGTGACAATCTTATTTTACTTTGCTCGATTGCCAGTGACAAGCAAGATTTAAAGCAGATGGATTCAAAAAAAACCCACAAAACACCCCTATGTAGCCAGCCTGGAAATGCACTGGCCTACAGTTCCTACTCCGTCATAGAACACGTAGCTATGGCCCCACAGAGCCAGGAGCCAAGGATTAGAGCAAAGGCCATGTAACACAGCCCAGCATAACAAGGCTTCCCTACTTCCACTCTCTGCCTCTTCCTTGTCCACACCACAGCAACTACAACCATGCAGCAGCTGCTCTTCAGAGGCAGCTAATAATGAGGCAGCCTGAGGATGCCATCCTTCCTGGCTAGTCTCTGGAGCAAAGATGGCTACATGCAGTGGGCACCCATTGGCATCTTAGAAAGCATGCAGGAAAGTAGGCAGGGCCTGGAGGGCCCTGGACAAGAAGTGGCTCCACTGGCAGCCTCTCTTGAGGGAGTCCTCATCACCCATCACCCCTAGCCAGAGAGATGGGGAGAGGTCAGATGTGAGTAAGAGATAAGAGTGGAGGGCTGGTTGCCTCTGTAGCTTCAGGTGGACTGCGAAGGCCCACAGGACTTGAAGCTCGCCACCAGCTCCCTGGTGCTGTAAAGCACCGCCAGCTTTCATCACCACAGGACACTCTCAGTGAACCAGCCCCACATGCACATTAACTTATGGTTCTGGTTAAGCATATTTCTTCTAATGAAAGGGCCATGTGACTTACTTGTCTGCAAGTCCATTCAGGCGCAATCTATCAGACCTTCCAAGGACCCCCAGGAAGTTCCAAGGCAAGGGCAAAGATCTAAACCATACAATACAGCCCCACACTTAGCCCAGGTCCAACAAAGCACAAAGGCACAAAGCCACGACTTCACCTATCAATCCAGGGACCCTCCAAGGCTGCGGCTGTGTGCTGACCAGTAAAGCCATGCCTGTAAACATATGCAGTAAAATCAACAAGGCAGACCCAAAAGGCCCCTCAACTGCATAATGAACTTGACCCCAGGAGCTACAGTCCAGGGGACACTGACCTCAGAAATACAAGGACCTCAGCAAAGATTCCAAGCCATTCTGCCTAGCAGAATTTTTTAAGGCAGTAAAACTGATGAAGTGGAGGAATTATTCTCTATTGAGACTTCCTGAATAACAATCAGGTGAAAAATGCATCCTTTAAAATGCCTACTGGGCAGCAATTCCACTTCCAGGAATTTATCCAAGAAAAATAAACAGGAGGATGTGAATACTTACCAAGCAAAATATTGGGAACTGGAATATTTGGCCACAAGGGATTTGATCAGATAAATTACAGGATACCTCTACAGTGAGTAAACAGAATGTCATATAGACACTCAGACTGGTATAGAAACCAACTATCATAGAAACTTCAGCCTCTGAGAAGAAAATTGGAAGGAGCCAGCATTGTGACATAACAAATTAAGTTGCCACCTGCCAGTGCCAGCATCCCATGTCAGAGTCCTGGCTACTCCACTTTCAATATAACTTTCTGCTATTGTGTCTGGGAAAGTAAGGAAGGATGCACCCACGTGGGAGACTTTGAAGAAGTTCTGGCTCTTGGCCCAGCCCTGGTCATTGGGACCATTTGGGGAATGAAGCAAGCCGATGGAAAACCACTTTCTCTCAATCCCTCTCTCTGTCTCTCAGCTATTTTGGCCATCATTTGCTGCCTCCAGGGACATGTATTAAAAGGAATTTGGATTGCAAGCAAACCAGAGAGTCAAACCCAAATACTCTGATGTGGAATGAGGATGTGCCAAACAGCGTCACAGCCCGTGGACCACATGCCCACCCGGAGAAGCGGAGATTCTGTGTCACACACCGTACCCACAGCAGCCTACAAAGGGACTGGGAAGTCTGTTTATTTCAGTTCAAGACTAATTTCCGAACTTGCGTGATCCTAAAACACTGTAGACTGAAAGCCTCAGTGACAGATTCCAAAGTAAAGTGTAAGAAACCTAAAAACAACAGCCTTGAAGGAAGTGAATAGCTCTAGCCAGAGGACCACAGGACTCAGGAAAACAAGAACCATCTTTAAATACTCAAGTCACACCCACGGGTAGGAGAGAGCAAAACTTCTGTGCTATTCCATGAGGTCATGCTAGAGAAAAGCCAGAAGTTGAAGGAGCAAGAACACAAACCTCAGCCATTCTAGTTCCTTGGCCATTAAAGCTCCCAGACTGTAAACAGAGCCAATCACCCCAGGGACTCTTTTGCCTTGCATTTCAAAAGAGCTGTCTAGCCCAGACATAGCTGAGTTCCACAGCCCACCCTCTGCATTCCTTTGCAACCACCTAGCCCCCAGGGAGTAAGGCCCCCAGTGTATAAATTGCTACTACCTCAGTTCCCAACTCCCCCAGGACTGTTAAACTATTTGAGAAGTGGCAAGGTGGAGGACAGGGCCACTGCCTACAGGACAGCAGTTGGCCACCCTCCACAAATTCATCTTCCATAATAAATTTATTTTGGCTGTGAATCCCAATCATCTCTGTTCTGCACCTCTTTTCCAAAAAGAAGTTTTTAAGAAGCAAATGATAGTCCACACCAAGGAAGGGCTTTGCTCACCACCAGAAACAGGGGTAGAAACGCCAAGGTCAGCGTTGTAGTGCAGGAAGTTAAGTCACCACTCAGAACATGCACATCTCACAGCCGAGTACCAATCTAAGTCCCTGCTACTCAGCTTCTCATCCAGCTCCCTTCCAGGGCACCTGGGAAGCAACAAATAACGGCTCAATCATGCAGAAATCGCGACAGAGTTCAGCCTGGCTAAAACTCAACTATGGATGTAGGCGGGATTTGGAAGAAATAAATCAGCAGATAGAAGCTCTGTTTCTGCTTCTCTACCTGTTATCCTAACATCCCACCTCGGATGCTGCACCATTTCCTGCTTCCCCTTCCCCCACTGCTCCCAAAATTCACCAATCAGATGTGACCTGGCACCTCACCTGAGAATCCCACTCCCCAGTCTCTGCTCCCTCCCCCCAGTCTCCACCCACCCACCTGTGGTTCCGATCATCTCAACCACCAGTCCCAGAGGCCAGCACACAGCCCACAGCCCCTCCCTTCTCCTTTCCCCTTTCTCTTCCCTTCCCTTCTCCTGACTCTCTCCCCACACCTTCAAAGGTGGGCGGCTCCAGCATCGCCCACACATTTCCTAACTGATTAAGAGACCACCTATGGTGGTTCCTGCCCAAGAAGGAGGAGTCAGGAAATGCTTAAAATCCCAAGTCCCTTCCTCACACCTTTGGTGTCTCTCTCCCTCCCCTTTCCAGAGGCACCCCACCAGAGGCTTTCTCTAGCAAGGTGCTTTTCCCTGCCCTCTCCCGTCCCTGTTCACCTGGTCCCTAAACAAATAGAAGTTTCTGTCTGCAACAGATTCCCTGGTTTCTATTTCTATACTAAGCTGAGGAAAAAATCCACCAAGCTTTTCTGGAAACACCCTTCGTCTTGTCCCTCCCCCTGCCCTGGCAGCGCCCATCCTGCCACCATGGCGGGAGATGTGTCCCTTCCAGTGTTCCCCTCCTCCACCCCTGCTCCTGTTTCCTACTCTGCTGCAATAAAGGACCTACTAAGCACCTCGCTGCATTTGGAATTTTGGCTGGTGGTAAACCATAAAAAGAGGACTTGGCTGCAGGAATTAGCTGCGCATAACAATGTAAGAACTTTAAGTGCGCTTAAAACCTAACACTACCTTTCAAGTAAACAGATATTTTTTAAAAGAGAAGAGGAAATGGGCCCGGTGCGATAGCACAGTGGTTAAAGTCCTCACCTTGAACACACCAGGATCCCATATGGTCAACGGTTCTAACCCCAGTGGCCCTGCTTCCCATCCAGCTCCCTGCTTGTGGCCTGGGAAGGCAGTCGAGGACGGCCCAGGGCCTTGGGACCCTGCACCCGTGTGGGAGACCCGGAAGAGGCTCCTGGCTCCTGGCTCCCGCCATGCGGTCACTTGGGATGTGAACCATCGGACAGAGAATCTTCCTCTCTGTATATCCGCCTTTCCAGTAAAATAAATAAATAAATAAATCTTTAAAAGAGGGGAGAGGAGAGGAGAAAAGGGGGAGAGAGGGAAAGAGAGAAAAAAAAAAAAGAAAGCAGGTATCCTACAATCAGAGCAGCAGGAGAAGCTTCAGCTAGGCCAGGGTGCATGGTTAACCTGGTCACCAACAATCCTCTGGGCAGCAATTCCTGAATATCACAGCAGATTTCCCCAGGAGTCGGCTTCAGGCCATTTGAACCCAACAGATCCTGCTGGAGCAATGCTTATCTAATCCCAGCCAGCTCCCAGAGAGACCTCCCAAGACCCCCCAAGGGCTCAGCAGACAAGCCCCTGCTTCTTTAGCAGGGGCTAAGCACAGCTATCTCACACCCCTGCCCCAGGCCCGAGCTGCGGTGAGCACCACTCCGGCACCTGCAAGAGCCTGCTCCGCACCCTGAAGGAGCTGTCCTATGCATCCTCTCTTGGCCAAGTCTCCTCAAGTGAATGATTTGAAAGCAGAAAACTTTCCAGGAAACAGAAAAATTCAGAAGGAAACAGTCGAGAAAAGGACCTGGTGGCTGATGTACATACAAGCGCACTGCACATACCACTTCCCAACACTTTTCTTTCACCCCCTTTATTCCTCTTGTCCCAAAGATCTCGGAAAATAATCTATTTCAAGAGAAACAAATAGGGCACAGAAATGTGAACATGTAGACAGTTATGCCCCATACATACCAATCTAGATTTTTTAATTCTATCAGCAGACAATAAGCATTTTAGGAATTACAGAATGTTTAGGGCCAAAGAAAAATCTGATCATCAAACTTCAGTTGCACCTTAGCATTTACTTTTAAAAAAAACTTTTTTTCATTCTATTTGAAAGGTCGAGATGTAAATTTTTTATCTGCTGCTTATCTCTCTAAATACTCTCAACAGCACTGGGCCAGAATCCAGTCAGGAGTCCTGAACTTACTCCAGGTGTGCAAGGTGGATGTCAGTTACGTGAGCCATCACTGTATTTCTCTTAGGGTGTGTGCATAAACCATAAACAGGAAGCTGGAGAGAGAAGTAGAGCTGGGACTCAAACCCTAGAACTCTGGTACCAATTTCAGGCATTCTAAGAAATAGCTTAACCTCAGTGCATAAGGCCTTCTCATCAACTCCAACAATAAATACCAACAACATTTCCAATGCAAAGAATCCTCAAGGAGTTACAGGAACCTAGTCTCTGCTTTCCTAGCTGTTTTCCAACCATGAATAAAGTGTTTCCTAGTATTTCTGGTAGTAGGCTTCCTTCCTCCTCAGCTTTCAATATTACTCTCCTATTCCGTCTCCCCAGCTCTGTCTAAATGCCCTCCCTGGTCCCAAGGTTGCAAATCCCAGAAGCTGTAAAAATATCTAAGAACAATAAAAAGTTAAACCAGGCCTGGTGAATACTGAACGGTTTCCTTGCCCCGGGTCATCTGACTCACCTATCCTAACTGCAAAAGAAACTGGGGCAGCTGCAGATGAGGCGCAGGTGTAAAGGCAGCTCAGGTAACAGACTCGGCTAGATCAAAACCGTTGGCCAACGAAATGTATGCTGCAGCAGCCGCCCCTTCCCCAGAAATGAGGGCAATCAGCTGCAAGCTGACTCCAGCGTTGGAGATCAGGTAAATTCTGAAGCACTCAATATGAACTGTTTTCTTCTGAATTTCCCAAAACTTTGGCCAAGAGCCTTAGCCACAATGCACTCTCTTTTCTAAAGCTCAGTTTCCTACAGCCATGTAACTTCACCCAAGCACTCTGAAAACCACCTATGCACTGAATTGTAAGTGATCCTTAAAAGTTGAGACTCCTCATGGTACCACAAAGGAACTGTTCAAATTACTCAACAACAGCACAAGAGGCCTGTACAGAGAGGATGGAAATGCAGAGCTTGCACAGTGACCTTTCAATAGCATCTTCAGAGGCCATGGTGCCCCTCAAATGTTTAATGCTGATCTCTTCTGTTAAACATTTGGAATAGTAGCACACCAACAGACACACTCAAACGTGCTCAGCAAACTTAGTATAGTCATACATTGATAGCTGGAACATCCCACTGCTATCAGAATTGAGACTAGAGCAGGTATTGGGCACAGTGGGTGAAGAGGTAACCTGGAACTCCCACATTCTATTTCAGAGTCTGTGGGTTCAAGTTCCAGCTCTGCTCTCCATTCCAGCTTACTGCTAACGTGCATTAAGACAGACAGCAGGAGATGGTCCAAGTACTTGGGTTCCTACATGGAAGACCTGCATGTAATTTCTAGGTCCTGGATTTGGCCTGGCCCAGAATGGGCTATTACAGGCGTGTGGGGCATGAACCAACACATGGATGATCCATTCTCTATACACACACACACACACACACACACACACACATACACTTCCCACCCCACCACCAACCACTTTGCCTTTCAAATCAATGAATTTCTTAAAACCTCAGGGTAAAGCTCCCTCCAACACATCCATTTCCTTGGAAAGCGCCCTGAGACAGCCACCTAAGCTGCCATAAAAAGCTATGATGCTTGCACTGGTTAATCAGTAAACTGAGAGCCTCTTCACACCATGCAACAGAAGCAGGACCCAATTTCTCCTCCTATGTGTTTCTAATTGTGTTAATCAATTCAGTGGAAAAGAACCAAGGAATGGGTTCACACTAGTTCTGGGTTTATAAGTTTGTATAAAAATATTACTACTTCAGGACCAGTGTTTTGTGTAAGTTGCCATTTACACAACCAGCATCCCACATCAGAGTGCCATTTCACTCCCAGCTGCTCCACTTCTGAAGCAGCTCCTTGCTGATGTGCCTGGAAAGGCAGCAAAAAAGGGCCCACTCGCTTGAGCATTTGCCACCCAGGGGAAACCCGAGTGAGCAATCATAGCTATTTGCTGAGACACACCTCTGTGTGTCTCTTCTCTGCTCTCTGTTGCTCTGCCCTTTGAAATAGATTAAAAAAACCTTTTAAAATTCTTCAAAAATAGATCACCACTCTATGGGTTCTATGAATAATTCATGAATGTGAAAAGGGTATTGCTGGTTTTAAAAGGAAATGAAGTTTGGAAACCACTGGCCCAGACTGATGTCTCCTGAAAGTAACCACGCAACACAAATTCCAGAGGGAACTAAGCAGTGACTGTGACCCCAGCCATGCTGCTGAATCAAGCTGTCAGACACTGGGACATTGGGAAAGCATCAAACAGACTGGCCAGAGACCGGCAGAAAAGAACAATGGTTTCCCTTTTCACAGAATATTGATGATTTCAAATAATTCATGATTGCTTAGGTGAGCCAAATACTCAACAAAACTTTCACCTGAGAGTTAGTCTCTTTTTAATGTATTTTTTTTAAATAAAGAGGTGACAGTGGAGTGTATATTTTGAGTTAATAAAAGACAGCACTGCCACTAAAATATTTGAGTGTTACATATTACCCCAAAATAACTCTCCCCTACTCTTTTTAAAAGTTTTTAAAAGTTAACTTACCATTATTCTAATCAAGGCTAATTAAGTTGCACACAGGGCCAAAACAAGTCATGAAGGGATTCTGGGTTAACTTTTCAAGACAAAATACAAACTCTGTGCTCAGCTTTGATGACGTAGGTGCACAATTCCAGATAACGAATCTGTCTGCCATTTTCCTCTTAGCTCCATCCAATCAGAGGAGAGGAGCCCTGTTTCAGATCCAATTTTGAGGGGTGTGGGAGCACAAGAGGTTGGCAAAGGCCAAGGCCAGGCATGAATCTGCTGCATCAACCTTTGCAGCCACAGTCCCAGAGAGAGCAAATGCCACATGCCTTACTAGGACACAGGCAACAGCTCAGGTGTGCTGAGAAGAAATCACCAAGGCCTGTCGATGCTTTTCTTTCATCCACCCATCCTCAAAAATAAATAAATAAATAAATAAATAAATAAATAAATAAATAAATAAATAAAGGCCAGAGAGTACCAAATACTGCCATGGATCTAAGGAGAGTCACTCCCTCACACACTGAGGGTAGGACAAGAACAACACACAGCCACTCTGGGAAAGCTTGCTAGCTTCCTATACAACTAAACATGTGACTCCATACAAGCTAGCAGTTGCACTACTTGCCATTTCTCACAGAGAATGGAGACAAGTATTCACCCTCAAAAACCTGTACAGCAATGTTTGCATTAGGAATAACCTTAATTACCAAAAACTGGAAACATTCCAGATGTCCCCCAGCTGATGAATGGGTCCCACGCTGTACTGCCTCCACACCAGGGTCCACCCTCAGGAAAAACATGGGCCACCTGCTGCACCTAGCAACTTGAAGAATGCGCAGAAATGAACAGATTAGTGGCTACCACGTGTTAGGAAAGAGCAGGCTATGGCTGTAAAAGTGCAACAGAGGGATTTTCTGCCTTTTCAGTGATGGAAACTTCCTGCATCCTACAACCTCAATCTACACAGTATCCTGAATCACACTACATTTCTGCAAGATGGAGAAAAATGGATTAAGGGTACAAGTCAACTCTTGTATTATCTGTCATGGTTGCCTGTACCTCTACCATTACCTAAAAATGTTAGGGTTATGAAATACAGATGCAGAAAGAGAGACATTTGCCATCTACTGATTGACTCACCAAATGCCTACAACAGCCAGGGACTGGTTACAGATGGAAAAAGAAATTCAATCCAGATTTCCCACACGGGTGACAGGGCCCAACTACCTGAGTCATCACCTACTGTATACCTTAGCAAGAAACAGGAATCAGAAGCAGAACTGGTTCATGAACCTAGGCCCTCCAATAGGAGATGTGGGTACTACAAGCACCAGCTCCACTGGTTGTACCACAAGGTGCACCACCACTCTGGTGTTTTCTGTCTGCTTGATGACCAGGTCCCCTGTGGGTCACTCTCATCATTACACCATACACCATCTACGCTGTAATTCCCTTCTCAGCTGTTTTTAGGAGGTGTCCTTGGCCACCACCACCAATGCTGGACCTCTTCGCCAATGTTTGCAGCACAGCCCTCAAACCATACCTGCGAATTCAAACAACCTCAGATTGTAAATGTAGTTAGGTGGTTGTACCTGGACACAGGCTAGGGGCCCAGGCCCTAGAACACTCATAATGATGAACAGTCTGCCCTCTTTTTCATTTAACTGACCCAAGAAGCACAAGTTCTAGATGTCTCCTAGCAGACAGTCATTAGGGTTGGGGGAAAATAAATTTGGGAAAAGCAGCATACTTCATCTGATTTGTAGAAACCTAAATGGAACAGTCTGTATAACAACTATAAAGGCCAGGTAGTAAACAAGCTGATTTTCACTCCCTGACTGCCAAATCTAAGCGAGCACAGCACACTCTTCCCAAGGTCACCCTGGCATTTCTGATTTCACCTGAACAGAAAGCACTCCAGAAACTTCCTTCTGAAGTCTTTCCATGCTCCACCAGTGCCTGGTTACATGTTTACTTTCCAGCTGGAATATGTTACAGAGAAAATTTCCTAAACCAGTTAAATCCAGTAGTTTGGCATCTCCCAAAACCACAGTAGGGAGCCAATGCTGTGGCACAATGAGTTAAGCCACAGCCTGGGAAGCTGCCATTCCATATCAGAGTGCTGATTCTAGTCCTGACTGCTCTGCTTTTGATCTAGTTCCCTGCTTATGCTCCTGGGACCCTCCCAACTACACCAGAAACCTGTATGAAATTCCAAGCTCCTGGCTTCACCCTGGCCCAGTCCCAACCACTGCGACCATTTCAAGAGTAAACAGTGGATGAAGATCCTCTCTTTCTCTCTTGCTCTTTCTCTCTCTTTCTCCCCCACTAACTTTGCGCTTCATATAAAATTGTATTTTTTAAAAAAGCATGTTCTAAGGACTCCAGCCAACAATGTGATCACAAAACATTGACAGAAACATGGGCACGCGACACAGAAAACAATGTAATTAGCTATAGCCAACCAACTAGTCAGTCAGCTATAACTTAACTGGCTATTTACATGCTAATCACTGAGCCTGCTGTGGGTCCTCTACAAGCAGCTAGAGCTTAGCTACTATGATTAAACCCCAAGCTGATTTTGTCTCTGGGACTCAATGCCCAGACCTAGTCATTAATCTCCTACCAAAAACTACTCAAGAGGTGGGCAGGAGACACAGTAGGTAAGGTGCTGCTTGGGCCCCCAGCCCTCCATATCACACTGTCTTAGGTTCTGGTGCTGGCTGCAGGCCTGACCCCCGTTTCCTGGTATTATAGACCCTAGAACACAGTAAGTGATGGCTAAAGTTGCTGGGTCCCTGTCACCCTCAGAAAAGAACCTAGATTGAGCTGCCAGTTCCTGGCTTTGGCCTGGCCCAATTCCAACTGTTGCAGGCATTTGGGGAATGAATCAACAGGCAGGAGCTCTCTGCCTTTGAGAGTTTTAATAATGTGCATAGTATTTGACAGCTGTCAAGAATCTCATGAAGTTAGACTGCCCACTTTACACATACCGTGTGCCTATTTCACTTCAACAAAAAGGAATAAACTAATGTACGTATCAACTCAAATTTTTTAAAAAAAGAATACAACTCGGAATACTGATTCTTTTAAAGTCCAAATAACCACTATCACAATTTGAAGTTAGAAACCACTTGGACCACAAGGCAAAGCATGGTTTTGTTTTTCTTTTGTTTTTAATTTATTATATTTATTTGACGGTGATTACAGAGTGGGAAGGATCAAGGAGCAGGAATAAGGATGGAAAGGATCGAGGGTTAGGGACAAATGGGTAAAAACATTATTCCCAAATTCTTTATTTCTTCTTGTTTCTGGGGGGAGGGGAGAGATAAAGAGGGATGCCACACCCAGCTTCACAAATGTCCCAGTACCCAGGCATGGATGGGGAAATCACCCGATATCCATCCAGAGTCACGGTGCGTGCATGCTCCAAGGGCTCTCGCCCACATGGTTTGGATAGTTCCAAAATGCAAAGCATGTTTACGTTCTCTCCTTTCTTCCTTTTTTCTTTTAACGTGCAATGCAGAGAGAGATTCTTGGTTCACTTTCCAAATGCCAACCACAGCTGGACTGGGGCTGTAGCCAGGAGATGGAAACTAAACCCACATCTCCCACACAGATAGCAGGAACTTGAGTATTTGAATCATCACTGTTGCCTCCAAGGCTCTGCATTTGCAGGAAGCTCGAGTCGGGAGCAGTTAGGACTAGAAGGGTGGGCATCTTAAGCAATGCCTTGACTGCCAGGCCAAACACCCTCTCTGAATATCTGCTTCTTATTTTGGGCATAATGGCAAAGCAAACAGGCTCTGGGTGAGGCAAGTCTGAGTTCAAATCACAACTCTGTGCTTAACTAGCTATGACATCAAACAAGAGACTTTAAGCCTGTTCAGATCACAGTTTCCTCATCTGTAAAATGGAGATGGAAAATGCCTACTTCCTAGGGCTGTAGCAGGAATGGAATAAAGCAGTTAGCACAGTGTTGAGCAGTCGTTCAATAAATCTCAGCCTTGATCATGAGGGAAAAAGAGAGTGAAGATCAGCTAGAAATTGTATAAATTCAAAATATACAAACGAAGGAACCGGGCCCGATGTGGTAGCCTAGCGGCTAAAGTCCTCGCCTTCTACATGCCGGGATCCCATATGGGTGCTGGTTCTAATCCCGGCAGCTCCATTTCCCATCCAGCTCCCTGCTTATGGCCTGGGAAAGCAGTCAAGGATGGCCCAAAGCCTTGGGATCCTGCACCCACATAGGAGACCTGGAAGAGGCTTCTGGATCCTGGCTGTGGATCGGCATACCTGGGGCCATTATAGCCACTTGGGGAGTAAATCAGGGGATGGACGACCTTCTTCTCTCTGTCTCTCCTCCTCTCTGTGTATCTGACTTTCCAATAAAAATTTTAAAAATAAATAAGTAAATAAAAAGAAGGAACGAAGGCACACAGAGCACACCCCGCCTTCCTCAGGAGAAAAGGAGCTCAGGGAGCCCCAGGCCCCAAACAGAAAGGACAAAGAACAAGTCAAAACGAGGCACTGTGGAAGCACTGCTACTATTGCTGTATAACCTGTTTTGGTGTGCTGACAGTTGCTCAAGTAACTCCATTTCTCCAAATTAAAAAACTCCCAAAATGACAACTTGAAAGTTACTTCTTCATTACTTCCTAGACCTCCTTGTTCACACCTGAAGCCTGTCAAAGAAAAGGACTGCAGTATTTCTATGAATAATTCCTGCCCCTACAGGTAACAGCCCTAGCAAGCTTAGGCAAAGCTCGTAGCAAACGCTAAGACTCCAGACTCTAGGCAATAAATGCTTACACGCAAATATATCTGCAATGCGGTCACAACGACAAAACTTAACATTATTTACAACTATTTTTAAAAGGTGCTAATTCAGTCATATTGAAAGATTTAAATGTGTCTTTGAAATCTGACTATTGTAAATTTTAGCAATATGAGCTTATGCTCAGTAGAATGAATAGTATCCAAAATCAAATAATACCAACTACCATTCCTAGACTGCCAAAGCAAACACTACTTGAACAAGTGCCACTGAGGTGGTTCCTAGCTGGTAAAGTTACAATATGAAAATTTACCATAAAGATACTAAACAGCAAATGAAAAAAACAAGACTCCCTACGCCACTGCCTCTAAAACATAGCACAATCCTTTGACTAAACAATCTTTAAAAATAAGTAAATAAACAAATAAAGACACAATTTAAGGACATTTACTCTGCATTAAAGTTAAACAAGACAGACAATGGTACCAGTCACTTCTGTTGTTTATAACCTTCACCCCACAGTCCATTGGAGCGTATTTTGCCCTGGAAGTGGTTCTTCACAGTGCCAACTGCACATAGGATAGAAACAGAAGGAATCTAGCAACCAATAGAAAGGCCCTTCTCAACACCTACAAGGAAAGGCAGTCACAGACTCCAGGGTTAAATGTTCAAGGAGAGACTCAGATATTATCAGAAAGACACTTCAAATTCAGTGGCAACTTCAACAGAAAAGAACGGAATATTAAAAATACTCTTTCAACAGCCTGTGCCTGGGAATTGTAAATACTCCAAAGGTGAGAATTAAAAAAAGAAAAAAAGAAAAAAAAACTCCAAAGGCGGGAAAACCAATGATAAAGAAAGTTAAGACAACACTGGGGAAACAGTGAAGACCTGAAGGCATATGGCAAGTACACAGGCAGGATTCAAAAATGATGATAAGTAAATAAATAAATACAACATTCTCTGCATCCAAAGCTTAAGTTTACCACTATCGCAACACACAAATCATTAAAATATCACAACAGCTTTTCACCTCTCTAAGTGGACAACTCAGTTACTGAGGGCTAGCTAGAAACTTGTGCCCACACAGTTGATACATCCATGCAATACAACAGACGCTGCCTCTGGCAGGCTGTTCCCCACAAAATACCAAAAGGACCAATTTTTGGTTCATATTCTCGGTCATCATTGCTAAGATGGAATCAGATGTAACATTAGAGAAACTGTAGTTGACAATGTAGGTGTTTTTGAAGTCCTCAACAAACCTCATAGAGGTCACCAACTCCGCCACACATCAAGGAAAATGCTGAAGCCCCACTGAGCACCAAACTCTAATAAGAAAACAGGCTTCAAGAGAGATCAAAATATGTCACTGCTTCAACTGGGAGAAATGTAATCCCAGAAACTCTCATCTCTAAGATTTAAACCACCCTAAGGCAACAAAGAAACATTCCAAGTCATCTAAAACAGCCACCAGAACTGCCCAAGCAATGACAGACACCAGAACACTTGCTACATGAAAACAGAGCGGACAATTTTCCTTCTAAACACTTGCATAAAAAGGAAACAATAACACTTACCAGCACTCGGTTTTCAACTTTGTCTCCTTTAACTTCCAACTTTACTTTCTTCTTGACTGCAATTTTTATCTTTCTGCCAATAACATCCTTTATGCTTTCTGAAAGAAGAGAACAGTTTCATTATAGTCCTTGATTCACAAGAAAAACAAATATTGGGGAGGAAAGTGTATTTGGGAGAGATTATTTGGTTGTTTCACGATTTTCTTTTGGCTAGTTTTTCACAAGCCTGATGGTTATCAACAGTCAAGTATTTAATAATTTGTGCTTTGGACAGTGTGCCCAAACTAGGGACAAACATAAAAACATATGACATAATACCAGCTCAGGCAAGGCATGACATAATCTTGCTGGGAAAACAGGATGTGCACACACTCTCAACAGCGTGAGGCAGTAGACAGAACAGTATTACATATACAAGAAAAAGTCATAAAGACCCTCAGCCTTAGTCCAAGTCGCTCTGACGCCAGCAGCATCTGGGAAACAAGAGGATCCCAGAAACACCTATTTCTGTGTGGGCTTTGACAAAAAGACTGGGAAATAAGGCAAAAAAAATATATACATAAAACAAAATGATATAACCAACAAAAGGGTCTCCCAGCCACCTGTGCTTTCAGATGCATCATAGCACAGTATTACAAAGGGTGGCTAAAGACAATGCAAAGAGGAATTACATCGAGACAGAAGGGGAGACTGCTGAAGGTTGCTGGCAAAATCTTCCAGGAACCACCATGAGTATCCCCAAACAACTCCATGATCACCTCCTGTGGCCACTCACAAAGCTATAAACCTTAGGCATCTCAATTCCAGGCTCTCAGATAGGACATCATCTCCTCTGATCTACCTTATGGGCAGCTCCTGAGTCCTTGTTCAAGATCCTGCACCAAACGCTTCAGAGTCTCTCGCCAAGGCTCAGGCCAGGGCGCCAAACGCCCACTGCTGCTTTCACAACCACAGTGACCCTTCCGAGACCACAAGTCTGATCGTGTCACTCCTGGCCTGACTCACAGTTACTCAGAATTTTTTTTCTTAGTTTGAAGAGTCATAAAACAAAGAAGGCGAGAGACAAAAATATTCCCACCAGCTGGTTCACTGTATAAATGCCTGCCACAGTCAGGCATGAGCCAAAGTTAGGAAGTAGGAACCCAATCCAGGTGTCCATGTGAATTGCAGAAATCCAGTCATGTGCAACATTACCAGTGCCTCCCAGGCTCTGTGTTAGCAGGAATGTGGAGTCAGGAGCCAGGAATCAAACCTCCGTCCTAATCATTAGGCTAAATGCTCATCCCCCTCACAGAGACCTTGATGGACTCAAACTTCATAACACAACAGGACAGATCACACATCCCTCATAGGCATCTCCATCCTCTGCTCCCGCCACATTCTGCATGGATTATTCTCTTTCCTGGGATGCCCCTGACCTATTTTCCTCCAGGCTTGCCCTTCAAAACAGCTCCCTCCTGCAAGCTCCCATAGCACTAATACTCTGTTCTTCAATCATTTCGGTTTATTCATTTTCCATAATCCTACCTACACAGTAGCGCCCTGGTATGCCAGGTAATCTACCAGCTGCTGGATGAGGTGGTCCTCGCCTTTCACAGGAGTTGCAACCTCATGGAGTCCCTGATAGATGCTATTACAGGAACCGACACAGAGCACAGCAGACTATCCACAAGAGAGTGCATGACACTGCTCAGGGAGAGGAGAGCCCTGCGATGAACCTTTCAGGTGTAGCAAACAGAAGACCGCCAGTTTCCAAAGCGGAGTGGACAAAATGATCAGCTGAGATACAGGGAGAACAGCTGTCATTTCTATTAGCAACAGGAGCTTCCATTCTGCCTTACATAGTTTAACAATGATCGCTGAGGCAAGATCAGAGTGTTCCTTCTGGGAACAAATCCATCAGGAAAGTTTTGTGCCACTCAGGTAAGAAGAGTGAGGAAGAGAATAGGCGTAATCACCAAGAAGGGACTGGAAACATGACACGGCACAGCTTGTTCAGGGAGCGTGGGGGTGGAATATGTGGGGCACGAGGACATTCAGGGTAGCTCACTGCACTGGGAGTTCTCAGCAAGTTCCTAGCTTAACAGAACCAATGCAAGCTACTCCACCCTCCCCTAAAAACGATTTGTGGGAAATGGGGCCTGTGAAACCAACTAAACTAAAGAATTCTGGCAGGTGGGAAGAAAGTAGGAAGGGATATCACACGCCAACAGCTTCAGAGTAGCTATCTGCAAGTGGTAATGTGGGTGACATATTCGTATATTCTTATTCTTTTTTCGTATATTCTTTTCTGCATTTGTAATTTGTCTACAAAAAGCCTCTGTGACATTCATGCTCAGAAAGACACATTGCAATTTTTTTACCGCCTTGAGGAATGCGCTTAAGGAATTCATTGAGTTTTTTTTCATACAGTCACCAGTTTGTTTGTTTAATGACTTATGTATCTACTTTCTTACATATCTGAAAGACACAGTGAGAATATGAGAGACCTTTCAATTCACTGGTTCACTCCTCAAAAGGGCCACCGGAACCAGGTCTGGGCCACATCAAAGAAAGGGGCCAAGAATTCCACCCAAGTGGTAGGGTCCTCACACTTGGGCCATCTTTCACTTCTGCCCAGGTACATTAGCAGAAAACTAGATTAGAAGCAGAGTAGCCAACACTAGAATCAGAAAAGTGATATGGCATGCTGGCATCTCAGACGACGGCTTAACTCACTGTGCCACAGCACCTGCCCCCAGGGTCACCATTTTCAACACATGAGAGCAGCCCACCCTTGAAATCAGAGAAACGTAGATGCAGGAATTTCTCCTATCCCAGCCTAACTAGATCATTTGAAGGCCCTAAAAATAGAACCAAATCAGATACATTCCCAAAGCGTATGGCATGCAGTTGAGATACGGGAGATGGGCAATATTCAATAAACACAAGTTCCATTTCAAGATGAGGCTCAAATTCAACTTTTAAAATGCACCAATGTGTTTATTTTGAGAGCATGAAAGATACCTACAATTTGCTCTTCATCTTTTCCTCTTGTGTTCTGGGTAATTGCCCAAAGTTTTCAAGACCAGGCTCTAAGAGGACTCTCAATAAATTAAAAACCTGCCCCTCTCCAATGATGTAAGATCAATTTCCAGGCAGGCCCGCCCTGGCTTAACCCCTTTCCCAGCATCTCCAGGAATTTCAGAGCCCCTGGCCTCTGTCTCCCTTTCCAAGTCGAGATTGGAAAGGCCTCAACCAGCCAGAACCAGACTGCTGCTCACCCCAGCAAAGGCTGATGGTTTATTCCAGGACACACTCCTAAGCTGGAGAGAGTGGAGGACGATGAGTAAGATAGCATGCGTGTGTGTACGTGTGTGTGTGACTTCAGATGCTAAATCCGACTAGCACAGACCCAGCAACAGCTTCTTCCACGGAGTTTGATGTTTGTAGCTAGCAGTTACTCATAGAAGGGCACACAGGAAGTCCTCCTGGCCAAACCCCACGCACCATGCACCGCCAAGCGGGGCTCAGACCTTTCTCTTCCCTGCTCCGCATGCACATCATCCTCTCCTTGCAGAACAGCAGGTGCAGAGTGCCAAGGATGGGTTGGTGTGAAGGCGCATCCCTGGGGCAACCTGTGACATGCTGCATACAATCCCTGCTTCAACGCTAGGTGCTCAGCACAGTCCTCTTTTGGCTCTGCCATTTTAACCCTCCAGATAATTAAGTTAAACCCCCAAGACTTAAACAGCTCCAAACCCCTACCACCAAGGAAACACTGGCATGGAGTACCACACAGAGATTCCCTAGGAGAAGCCAGGGTGGGTAATAATCTATAGGTTAATCATTATTAAAACAACTCTTTTTATCATTAACCCTCAATTTCCTGGCCTGCGTTCGCACCGGCCCAGTAACCCTTTCGCTCCCAGCTCTCTACACCAAGCCACGCCTTGCCAGGTCCAGTCATCACCACCACAGCCGATTGGCGCCCCTCCCCCAACTATGTAGGGGACAGGGAGAGGGGCTAGAGGGTCACACCCACATGGCAAGTTCCCGTGAGGACCTGGCGCGTGCCAGAGGCCACCTACTGTGTGCTTCCCAGCTACCCTTCCGGAGGGGTTTCTCAGACTTTAAGGAGTTTGGGGCAGGGGACTGAGAGCACTAGGACAGATTCCCCTCACATCCCAAACTCCCAAGCGCGGGGAAACCTGCCCCTTTCTTCCGCCATCCCGGACCCCTTCCGCGGGGTCTCACCTCCAGGAGTCGAAGAAACCTCCCGGGGGTGGGGGGCTCCCGATTCCTCCCCACGCCTCCCCTCTCCGCACTGGCTCTTCCGGCGGTGCTAACTTGCCCGCACCCCCCGAGCCACCCAGCTCTGGCCATTCGGACCCATGGGACACGGAGCCTTGGCTGGACCTGTGGACGCTCAGAGGTGCGCAGGACGCCGAGAAGACGCGGAGTCGACGCCGCGAATCTTACCTATCAGCTCCCGGGGGACGTCGGTGCTCTCCTCGCTCATGGTTGCGCTCCAGGTGCCGGGGACTGCGGGTCCGACTCCGATTTAAGGCCCCCGCCCGGCCCCCAACCCCTCGATTTTTTTTTTAATCTTTTTTTAGAGAAGCAAATGCAGATGGCAAATGGGGGTGGGTAAGAAAAGGAGGGGATATAATTTTGCCGCCGCCCCCCACTCCCCGCCAGTCCAAAAATAAAAGAGTTGCAAAGATGAGGTGGGTTTGCTGGCGCTATTGCTGCTACATGACTCCCCTCCGGAGCTCCGGCGGCGGAACGGGACGCGGGCAGGACCCCGCGGGGCGCGGCGCGGCCACGGGCCGGTGGCTCCCCAGGCTCGTCCTTCCCGGCGCGGCTCGGCCCGCGCCAGCGCCCGCCCGGCCTCCCCGCACCTTCGGCCCTAGGTGAAAGCGGAAGGCGTGGGGAGAGGGCGGGGAGAGCGGGGAGTGGGCTGTGCTAGCTCTGCGGCCGGCTCCGGTGGGGCGGGCGCAGCTCCGGCCCTCCTCCTGCTCCTCCTTCTCCTCCTCCTCCACCTCTTTCTGCGTCTGCTCCTCACCTCGCGAGAGCCGCCTCCGCCGGTTCCAGGCCGGCCTCCCGGCTCCGGTGCCGAGCCCCTCGCGCAACGCGCACCCGGGGACACAGCGCGGGCGGCGGCGGCGGCTGCGGGCACCGTGCCCTCCGCGCAGCCTCGCTCCCAAACCGCGACTGCAATGCATCTGGAGAGGGGCGAGGCCAAGAGAGCGGGCCCGGGAGCCATCTGCTGGCTGGCGGAGAGGAGAGCCGCTCCTCCGGGGCTTGGCGGTTCCTGGCGCCTCCGCGGGCGCCGCTTCTGCAGATAGTGCGCTCTGGAGCCGGTGCCCTCGGGGCCCCTTTGGCGCACTTGGCCTTCGCCCAACCTGAAGCAGATCGTCAGCTCGTCGTTTTTACTCCGCTCCCACCTCTGGGGAGCCAGAGCTGGATGAACATTGCCTGCGCTCACCGTGCAGGCAGAAGGCACTTGGCTGAGCTCCGCGGGTGCCCGCAGGCGCCGTGAGCGACCGGGTCCTGGGCAATGCCTTTCCCTCGCGGAACCTCTGTGCCTCGGGTATATTCTGGGAGCTGGGCCACTGTCTCCAACCCCGAAATGCGCCTGCTAATGGTCCCATGCTGCCTAGCGCCACGGCCGCACCACTCCCGAGCTCCCCCGCCGGGGACACCTGGAGGCCACGAACTCGGGCGCGCACGTGGGTGGCTGCTTTCTCCTGCGCTGCCGGGAAGGTCCCGCGCTCGATTCAGGTTCGGCATCTAATAAAGGACAGAAAGCAGAGAGGGAGAAAAGGAAAGGAAATCCCATGCACGGGTAGTCTTTCTAAACACTGTCATCCTCCTAGGATCTGCGGGAATTCTTTCTGGCCTCTCAACCTCACGTGACTACCAAGCGGGTTCTTTTTGGGACCATTGCCACTCCCCAGACCTCTGCTTCCTCCCTGCCTCTAAGCCGGTCTGCTTCTTACCTGTGTTTGCAAAGCTACGCCACTGCATATCGTCCTTGTAAAGATTTTCCAGCGTTTTTCAGATTGCTCTGAACCCTAAACCACACAGTTATTACCTGCAACGCGCTTGAGTAAACCAAAGCACACGGGGATCCTGTTTCTTGGTTTGCTCCATTTGTCTTCTTGTACTATTTCACTCATGCATTACTACCTGACTTTGGTTTTTTTCTGCCCAATAACATGAGAAACAATTTGAATATAGGACTTGGACTTTGGAACCCAGGCAATATAGCCTTGAAAAAGGTGTCCAATGAAGGTCTGTTAACTTATGACCCCCACCCCCGCATGATGGCTCAATATCTAAATCCTCACTTTGAAAGCACTGGGATCCTATACAGACTCTGGTTCGCACCCAGGTTGCTCCACTTCCCTTCTAACTCCCTGATTATAGCCTGGGAAAGCAGTATAGGATGACCGAAAGCCTTGGAACTCCACACCCGCATGGGAGACCCAGAAGAAGCACCTGGCTCTTGGCTTCTGCTCGGCTCAGCTCCGGCCATTGTGGCCACTTGGGGAGTGAACCAGCAGATTGAAGATCTCTCTTTCTCTCTCTCTCTCTCTCTCTCTCTCTCCTCTCCTCTCCACAAAATCCCATCTGCCTTTCCAGTAAGTGATGGGAGAGCTATGGACCCCAGCTCCACCCCCCAGTCATTTGGTGATTGCTTCATGCTAGACCTTTCCTTGTTATAACCAAGATCTTGTTTCTGTCATAAGTGGCAAACAACCATGACTGAGCAGAGCTTTGAAGGATCCAGATCACAAGGTAACTTGTGAAAGTAAGAACAAAAGATTTTTCTTCTGTGGCCTGGGGTAATAGAGAATGAATACAGGGCAGGCTGTGTAGGAGTGCTGTAGTTCAGGCCTCCTCTGCTGCTTTTAAAGAAAACTGCAAATTCAGTAAAGGAACCATTTTCCCTGCAGCAGGGATGCTGTTGATTCCTGCACCTCTTTAGAGAAATGAATTCCAGTGCACCTCCCATCACGGCGCTGAAGAGCTGCTGGCTGGTTTCTGTAAGACAAAATCATTCACTTCCTGGATGCAAAGCCAAATGTGCTTCAGGATAGCGAGTAGAGAATTCCAAGAAGCACTGTTTCTAAAGCTGTAGAACCTGATGGCCCAGCACTGTACAACAGTGGTGCCCACTGGGCGGAGGAAAAGCTACCCCCAATAGGGCATGTGTGCTTGTTGTTAAAATCACACCCAAGGGACAAAACAAGCCTCCACAACTGAGCATACTTTCCAGTCCAAACTGTTTTTTAAATGTCTTATTTTATGTATTTGAAAGGTAGAGTTACAGAGAGAGGGAGGGAGAGACCTTCCATCTGCTGGTTCATTCCCCAAATGACTGTGATGCCTAGAGCTGGGCCAGGCTGACCTGGAGCCAGAGTGTCTTCCGGGTCTCCCACATGTGTGCAGGGTTCTAAGTACTTGAGCCATCTTCTGCTGGTTTTTCAGATGCATTAGCAGGGAGCTGGCTGCGAAGTAGAGCAGCTGGGACTCCAAATCAGCATTCGTGTGGTCTACTGGCATCACAGGCAGTGGCTTAGCCAGCTATGTCATGATGCTGTGCCCAAAGCTTCCATTCTTTCAAGTGCATCCCTGCCTAGACACTGCAGGTTCGCAGAGTGCTCCAACCACCACAGGAAACTGAGCCACAGCTCTGTCTGTGTGAATATTTGTACATGGCTGCCTATAAGCATTGCACCTAGTACTAATACTCTGAAACCTGTTGGAAAAAGAACTGTTCCTTGCGGTTTTCAGAAGATTGCTATGACACACGAACTTTTAAATTGTTAAGCACTGTGGCAGTAACTTTAACATATACTAAGTGGCATATGCTGAGAAATTGTGCCTGATTTTAAATTCATGGGCATCTATTCATATCCATACAGTTTATAATACATATCAATAAGAAAATACTCTCAAAAATAAAAAAGAATTTGCAGAAAAAGAAGCCTCTATAGTGAACTAAAGTGCTCTTATGGGAACTATGTCATAAAATGAAGAAACCCTGGAAACAAAGAAAAAAAAAATGAACAAGTTTACAAAAACCCTGAAACTTCCCCCAGGCCAGTTTCTTACCTTGCATGCTACATTGAGAACTCTCTTTAAAATTTAAGCTAGTAATAAACGTGGGAGCTAAGGCATTTCATTCCCCAAGTAATGACTTTGAGAGTTACGGTACCACCCTTGGTAGCTACCCTTGGATGAGGAGCCTTTTTAAGGAAGCGTGAGAAGTGTGAAGCTTGCTTTCCATAGCTGTGAGGTTTTGCAATCATAGAGTCAGCCAATCACAAATTGAAAATATCCAGGGGAATAACATTGTACAGACTATCTTGTCATCATTCCCTACACCATACAACTATTTGTAGCGCATCTACTATGTATTTGGTGTCATAAGGCATCAAGAGAGGATTTAAAGTCTACAGAAGGTGGTATGTGGTATGTAGGCTTTAGGCAGGCACTACACTGTTTTATACCTGAGACTTGAGCACTGCAGACTTTAATCCATGCAGGTACTGGAACTAATAGCGTATGGAACTGGACGGACCAGTATGTGAGGATTTTTCTGAAGGATTAGTGTAGGCCTTTCAGGAGAAGCAGGCAAGGCAAACAAACTAAGTTGGCAAAGTTTTCTAAGAATGCTGAGTTAGTCTCCAATTTGAATACAATGGGAGAGAGACCAGTGTTGTAGCCTAATGGCTAAAGTCCTCGTCTTGCATGCACTGGGATCCCATATGGGTGCTTGTTTTAATCCTAGCAGCCCCACTTTCCATCCAGCTTCCTGCTTGTGGCCTGGGAAAGCAGTCAAGGATGGCCCAAAGCTTTGGGACCCTGCATCCACATGGGAGACCGGGAAGAGGCACCTGGCTCCACACTTTGGATTGGCTCAGCTCTGGCCGTTGCGACCACTTGGAGAGTGAATCAGCAAATGGAAGATCTTCCTTTCTCTCTCTCCTTCTCTCTGTATAAATCTGACTTTACAATAAAAATAAATTTAAAAAATATGTTTTAAAAAGAATACAATGCAAGGCAAATGGCTATTAAAGCAATTCTCTTTAAAACATTCATGCATGAAGTCTAAAAGATCTGAGGAATTTTTAAGTAAAGAGTTAGTTTTTTAAAATTTACTTAAAAGGCAGAGATACAAAGAGAAGGAGAGAGACTTTCCATCTACTGGTTCACTTCCCAAATGGTCACAACAGCAGTAGCTAGGCTAATCCAGAGCCAGGAGCTTCTTCCAGGTCTCCCACTTGAGTGCAGGTCCCAAGCACTTGGACCCTCTTCTGCTGCTTTCCCAAGCCTTCAGCAGGGAGCTGGCTTGGAAGTGGAGCAGCTGGGTCACCAACTGGGAGGATGCTGACTCCACAAAGGCTTAGCTTACTACACCAGGACACTAGTCCCATGAGGGTTTTGCTTTTCTGAATTGTTGTTGTTGTTATTGTTTAAGATTGGTTTCAGTTATTTGAAAGGCAGAGTTACAGAGAGAAACAAATATTTCATCTCCTGGTTCACTCCCCAGTGGCCTCAACAGCCTGTACTCCATCAGGCCAAGTCTAGGAATCTAGAACTCCATTCCGTTTTCCCGCATGGTAGCAGAGTTCACTGCTTTCCCAGGCATGTGAGCAGGGAGCTAGATTGAAAGTAAAGTAGTTGGGTGGTACAGGTGCTCTTATGGTATGCCCGCATTACTGGTGGTGGCTTAATCAACTATGCAATAATGTTTGCCCTAAAATCTGAATTTTACTTGAAAATAATCCTTGGGGAATGTTGGGAGGTATATCGAATTTTTTCCACTTTTTTAGTTGCTATTTTTTTCCATGATACACTTTTGTTGGTATAGGGATTTCCCCCATTTGCTTCCTTCCCACTCTTCCTCATGCACACATATACCATTTCCCCCCATATTACAATAATATAGTAGAGGTATAATAAATTGAGATGAAACCAGAGTGGCCCTGTGTTGATTTTCCTTGCAGCTGGATAACCCCAATTTCCTTCCTTTTTCTCTTGTTTATGTTTTAATGTTTTCCATATAAATTAATCATAATAATAAAACTGAGTAAACATCTAGCAAACATGACTAAGCAAGGAGAAAGAAATCTAACCAAGACTTTCCAGGTGTTCATGGAAAATGCATATAATGAAAAATTCATGAATCTCAAATTCTTTTTCACTGGAATTGGAACTGTGGCATAGTACGTCAACCCTCTGCCTAAGACACCAGCATCTCATATGGATGCCAGTTCCAGTCACAGCTTCTCCACTTATGATCCAGCTCCCTACTTATGGTCTGGAAAAGCAACAGAGGATGACCCAAGTCACCAGGTCCCTGCATCCACAGGGAAGACTCAGAAGAAGCTCCTGGTTCCTGGCTTTGAACTGGCCCAGCCCCAGTTATTGCAGCCATTTGGGGAGTGAACCAGCACATGGAACATCTCTGTCTCTACTTTTTTGTAATTCTGCCTTTCAAATAAAAGTAATTTGCTATTTTGCCTTTCAAATCAAAATCTTTTTTTAAGAATATGCACAGAAATAGACTTATCTTTTAATTTTGTTTTCCATGAACTTTTTTTTTTAAAGATCTATTTATTTTTTATTACAAAGTCAGATATACAGAGAGGAGGAGAGACAGGAAGATCTTCCATCCAAGTGAGCGCAACAGCCAGTGCTGTGCTGATCTGAAGCCGGGGAACCAGGAACTTCTTCCAGGTCTCCCACGCAGGGACAGGGTCCCAAGGCTTTGGGCCGTCCTCAACTGTTTTTCCCAGGCCACAAGCAGGAAGCTGGATGGGAAGTGAAGCTGCTGGGGTTAGAACCAGCGCCCATATGGGATCCCGGGTGTTCAAGGTGAGGACTTTAACCACTAGGCCACGCTGCTGGGCCCTTTCCATGAACTTTTTGAAATACGCTTCTCTGTTAGAGTGCCATACTCAGTTCATTGTTACATAATAATAGCTTTTCATTTTCAGGACACTTGAGCAGTTCAATAGATACTCTGTTGTCTTGATTCAAAGGAGCACTTTCAATTTTAATGAGAGTGAAGTCAGAATATATTTTAAAGCTGCAGTAGACAGTTAACCTCCTGCTTGTCACACCCTACCCCCAACATAAATAAATCCCTATTATATAGGTAGTGGTGCGGCTGACATTGGATGGACTCTAACAAGCAGGGAGATGAGGATTTGCATATCTGAATTATGCAGTGACTCCTTGGGTTGGAAACTAATTATTATATCTTTATCACAGTCAAGAGGTAAGTGCAGGTTTGTGGAGTGAGGTACCCAAAGACCCATACCTCATAAGAGTTACAGATTTAAACTAGAATTTGAAATTTCCAAGCCAAGGGTCCTTTTATTCATTGCACTGTAATCAGATCCCCGGGCTGCATCTCATGGGAAGAAGTGTCCAAGTGACCAGGTCTTGGCCCCAGCCACCCACCAGATGCTCCTTGTCTAGAAGGAAGCTGGAGGTGATATCTACAAGGAGCCAAGTGCTAGCCACACAGCAGGTGGTGGATTAATTGAATACTTTCAGAACACTCAATTGAGCTGAAACCCTTTAGAACATCATAAAGGAAGGACAAATGCACTGCAATAGCTTGTGTTCAACAAGTGTAATAGAAACAAAAGAAGAGAGAGCACACTAAATAAGAAGTCTTTTTGTGAATCTACTTAACCAGTTGAGCATTTACTATTCGCCAAGGATTACAGTGGTGCTTTGTATGGTTAATTCTTGGTGTCCTCCTGAAGCAGCCAAGGGGGATGGGAGGGAGAACAAGACAGAAAACGTGGCATATTTGATAACCTCATAAATGACACACCATCACGTCTACCTTCTTTTACTAGCCACAGGGATCAACCTAGGTCAGCGAGTGAGTGGATGCAAATATCAAGAGTAGAGAATGATTGTGGTTTATCAGGTAAAGCATCCTAGATGGACAATAGCTGGTTTCCCAGCTGTCCTACTTCCAATCCAGCTTCCAGCTAATGGCCTAGGAAAAGCAGTAGAGTGTTTGTGTCCCTGCCACCCATGTGGGAGACCCAGATGAAGCTCCTGGCTCTTGACTGACCTGGCCCAGCCCTGCCATTAACAGCCATCTGCAGAGTAAACCAGCAGATGAAAGAGATCTTTCTGCTTCTCCCTCTTTCTCTCTGCAACTCTGACTTTCAAATAAACACACAAAGAGTTGGGAATTACTGGTAGGAGTCTTAAAAAATGCACATTGTGGAGGCCCAGCGTGGTGGCCTAGCGGCTAAAGTCCTCGCCTTGAATGTGCCGGGATCCCATATGGGCACCGGTTCTAATCCCAGCAGCTCCACTTCCCATCCAGCTTCCTGCTTGTGGCCTGGGAAAACAGTTGAGGATGGCTCAAGGCCTTAGGACCCTGCTTCTGCATGGAAGACCCAGAAGAGGCTCCTGGCTTCAGGTCAGCATAGCACCAGCCATTGTAGTCACTTAGGGAGTGAATCATCAGACAGAAGATCTTCCTAAAAAAGAAGAAAGAAGAAGATCCTCCTCTCTGTATATATGTGATCTTGCAATAAAAATAAATAAATTTTTTAAAAGGAAAGAAAAGAAAATGCACTTTGCAGACAGAGAGGGACCACATTTCAGGGTAGTCAGAAATTGGGAAGATAAGACATTAAGTGAGGCAATTAAAGAAAAAAAGCAACAACATAATTTCTGTAAGGGAGAAATGGTTAAAAGTGTCCTGTGCTACTAAAGATCAAATGTGATCAGGAATAATAAGTATTACTTGAAATTTACCAGTAATGGTAGTGGGTTTTTGTTTTTTTTGCTTTTTGGAAGTAGGAAGTTGGTGAGTCGGCAGAAAAGTTGTCATGATTAGGAGACAAAAAAGATGAAGGGAGAAAGGAGTATAGATGATTCTAGAATTTTGCATGCAAAAGACAATAAAAAATAGGGAGAATGGGCCTGGCACCGTCGCCTAGTGACTGAAGTTCCCGCCAAGCATGTGCCAGAATCTCATATGGGCAATCCAGTTTCCATCCAGCTCCCTTCTTGTGGCATAGGAAAGCAGTCAAGGATGGTCTAAAGCCTTGGGACCCCGCACCTGTGTGGATGACCCAGAAGAAGCTCCTGGCTTTTGGCTTCAGATAGGCTCAGTTCTGGCATTAGTAACCACTCGGGGAATAAACTAGAAGACATATCTGTATCTCCCTTTTTTAATCATAATAAATAAGTCTTTAAAAGAGAATAAAGGGAAGAAAGAAAGAAAGAGGGAGAAGAAGCTGTCAAGCTACAAGAACACTGCATTAACCCAGGAGCATTCAAAAACTGGATTTATCTCCACTTTTCCCCCATCAGAATAGAAGAATTAGAAACTGCAGTAAGTCCCTAATGTAAACTGTATATTCAGTTAATCACACTAGAGCAACACTGGCTCATTAACTGCAGCAAATGGGAGCAGATGTTTGAGGAAGTGTTGAAGACATTACTTGGGATGCCTGCATGTCTGAGTGTCTGTCAGTGTTCGATTCCCAGCTCCTGCCTCAATTCCAACTGCCTGCTAATGTGTGCTCAACAAGGCAGCAGGTGTCGGCCAAGCCCCTCACATCCACAGGGGAGGAAATCATGACTGCATTCCCAGATCCTGGCTTCAGCCTGGATGAGCCTCAGCTGTTGTAGGTATTTGGGGGCTGAAACATCAAATGGGAGATCTGTGTGTATCAGAGAGAGAGAATGTGCTTTGAAAATTTTTTAAAAGATGCTTTAAAAATAGTTGTGATAGATATTCCATAATCAGGATATTCATAATAAGAGAGACAAGAGGGCATTTAAATAAAATATACTTTCTGGTCAGTTTCCCTATAAACCTAGAACTGTTCTTAAAAATTAAGTGTACCAATTTATGTATAAATGTACAAAGCTAGATGTATAAAGTTGGTGCAGAGGGCTTGACTCAGGACACTCCTAGCCGCATCAGAGTGCCTGGGTTCCAGTGCCTTCTGTTGCACACCCTTGGAAGTCAGCAGGTCAGGGCTCAAGTGCTTGGGACCCTGTCACCCACATGGGGGACCCCGGTTGCATTCCTGGCTCCAGGGATCAGCCTGGCTCAGTCTTGGTTGTTGTCTTCTAGGGAGTGTACAGACAGGTGGAAAACCTCTCTATTTTTCAGTTAAATAATTTTTTAAATGCACAAAGCTACAAAGACAATGAAAATAGGAGATGGCAGCAAACAAGAAAATTCAACATTTTGGATATGAGAAAAACAAAGGAGTGCAGTAACTGACTTAGCAGACCACAGAAGGTGAATTGTAAGACCATGGTAGAAGGCTACAGGGATCATGAAGCAGAGAGCAAGTTAATGTCTATAGCAGAACTCCACAAAAATCTCAAGAGCGAGAGACCTGAGTAATCTAAAGCAAAAGCACAAATCAAAAGGGAAAATTCCCAGGCAGGACTAGTGAAGAACTTACAGGGAACACGCTATAGCCACCCTCCTGCTCCTCACCCAGCAGATCGAGGGCACAGGCTGGCCCGCTGCCTGCAGCTGGAGGTGCACGTTGAGATGGTGAACAGCCCTGACCTGAGCTTGGAATGTGAGGGGTAAAGGGCCAAAAGCTGTGCCACAACAAGAAGGCAGAAGTGGAGAGTCAGACGACATCCACCTGCTTTGCGTAAACCTTTCACAGATTCTTTCTCTGTTGAATTCTTGTCCAAATGACATCAACAAGCAAGATACTGGAGATGTTCTCTCCAGGATTATCAACTGCCTAAAATGACAAGCCAAGGTAAGTCCAGGGTCCCGTCTTTTCTAGCCAGTTGAGACAGGGCAACTGACAAGCATTGCCTGTTGACAAATTATGTCAGCTCAGTTCTTTGTAGTCCTCTCCTCACTGACAGAGACTGACGTCCCCACATACCAGGTCTGGTGGAAACCTGCCTTATGGAGGCAGAGAACTCCACACACCCCAGCAAGACACAGGAAGGAGCATGGGAGCAGGCACAAGCTCCAAGACAGCCATGCAGGGAATCCTGCCCCAATACCCTAAGGGAAAAAGAAAGAAAAAAAAAATGCAGACTTGGAAAGTATGCACTGCATGATATGGCTTATGTAGAGCTGCACAAAAGACAAATCATTGGCACTATAAACCATTCCCTAATCGTGACACTGAATGCCCGCTTATGCTTACAATTCCCTCCACATGCCAGGGGAGGAGATGTACATGGGCAGGGCTCAGTGGAGTCACGTGAGACTTCTGCTACCACAATAAGGCTGGCATGGAACCTGGGGGGAAATGTGGCAGATGATGGTGTTGCGGATACTGAACAACGGCTACCCTTGTTTCTGTTCTCTCAATGAACTTGAGGGTGGGTGTGCTTCTTTCGTGTTTGTAGCACGTAGATCACAACAAAGCTCCCAGAAAGGTGGCCACTTGCCTTTAGAAGTGAAGCAACGGTTCCCATACTTCTCTTTGATGTACATTGATGCTTCTACTCATCTCCCTTCAAACCGCAAATCAACAGCAAGCTGTGTCTGAGAGGAGGGTAAGAAATAAGTTGAGTTTTAAAAAGCCAAATGGGGGCCTAGTCTAATGGTAAAGTCCTCGCTTTGAACACACTGGGGACCCGTATGGGTGCCAGTTAGTATCCAGGAGGCACAGCTGCCCATCCAGCCCTGTGCTTGTGGCCTGCAAAAACAGTTGAGGATGGCCCACAACCTTGGGACCCTGAACCCACATGGGAGACCTGGAAGAATCTCCTGGCTTCTCACTTTGGACCAGCTTAGCTCTGGCTGTTGTGTCCACTTGGGGAGTAAACCAGGGGATGGAAGATCTCTCTGTCTCTCCTTCTCTCTGTAAATCTGACTTGTCAATAAGAATAAATATTAAAAAATTTTAAAGCCAAAAGCATCATCAGGAAAAAAAAAATTTAAATTCCTTAATTAAAAAAAAATGCACTCCTAGGAGAGCTCAACTCAGAAACAAAAACTGTCATTGTATCACGCTGTCATATTTTATCAGCATTATTTATCCTTCACTTTGCCCTTGGTGAATGTTATCACCTGAATGCCCAGAAAAAGGAAATGGTTGTTGCTCTGCCATTGATACATTGAGGCTGTGAGGCTCTGCCCAAATAACAACCTTTCCTGGGAGAATCACCGAGCAATCTAGGGATGGGGGCTGCTTCTGCATAGTGACCGGAGACCATCTGCCCGTTTAACTGTCTGGAGGTGGCACTGAGATCTCCCAGCACTCCAAACACCACAATCTATCCCCTGTGGGTGGAGCGCTGGGTAAACCCCAAAGTCTGCAGGCTGGGGTCACTGTGGCAGCAGCCCCTCTGCCAGGCCAGGCGCCCTGGGAGGCTGCCTCCTCCTCCTCCTCCCTGCTTTCCAACCCCCAAGCCTCCCTCCCCATCCCAATCTCTGGGAGAAGTGAGGTCAGCTGGCCCCAAGGCTTCTAAATTTTGATTCCAGATCATTGTAACCAACACCATCATTCCGGAGTTTTAACTACAAAGAATGATGAGCTGGAGGGGGCAGATGGCCAGAGTCTAACAACCTGTGGGCCCCTGGCCTGCCAACCACTCCTCTGAGAAGGAGACCTCCCAGGAGTTCAACATTGCCTTCCCTCAGTGCAGCCTAGGAGTTCTCAGGCAGCAGAGACACTGTGGAGGTGCAGCGAGGGAGCAGGGTTGGGGAGAGGAAATCTGGCCAGCATCTTGCTTTTTTTCAACTGATTACTTGAAAATTGGATTTCACACTTTGTTATACTTTGATGTTCAGATTTCCTTTCCTTCAGCTGCTGCTGTTTGGTTGGGTGTTGCTTTGTTCAATGGCAGGAGACCCGGGTCAGCCATTTTGAGTAGGAACTTCCACAAGTGCAAGTACTTTATAAATGTCTTACTTGATTCTCAAGACGGCTTTGAAGAAGGGTGTGTGGACCCTCTTCGTTATTAGAGAAGGAGGCTCACTCCAGAAGCGTAAACCGCTATCCCCAAGTCCCACACTGCCACCACAGAGTAGTTCAGAACCCAGCTGAGTTAAAGTTGAGGTTGCGGTAATACTGTTTGTTGGTGACTTTTCCCCCCCCACCTTCTATCGGCACTTCAAAAAGGGATGCCTACTGCCATCTACTGGTGCCTAGCAGAACTTCTATGCTCTTGCTATGCGATCATTCTGTGCATGAACTAGGCTTTAACTACAGTGAAAGATACTACATGACATTGATGCCATCTGTGATGCTAGTGATTTTTTATTTAGAGTTCTCTAAGTTTAATGTTTACGACAATATCTGAGTTTCTTTCTCCTGTATCTTTGCCCATCCCTCCTTTCCCCCGTAGTCCCCAACCCCTGATCATGACCGCTCTGCTCTCAACATCTTTGAGATCAATTTGTTTTAGATTGCATATATGAGGGAAATCTGTGGCACCTGTCTTTCTTGGCTGGCTAATTTCTCTTAACACAGTGACCTCTTTGCATCCTTCCTTGAGGCTGACTAGTGTGTCTTTGTGTATATGTCTCGCGTTTTCTTCATCCACTCAGTAATAGATGAAAACTTAAGCTTGTTCACATTTTTTTTTCACTGTTATAAGTATGGTGTAGAGTAGATTGTGGTGCAGGGCCTGGCGCAATAATGATTAAAGTCCTCGCCTTGAACACGACAGGATCCCATATGGGCGCCGGTTCTAATCATGGCAGCTCCACTTCTCATCCAGCTCCCTGCGTGTGGCCTGGGAAAGCTGTGGAGGATGGCCCAAAGCTTTGGGACCCTGCACCTGCGTGGGAGACCCTGAAGAGGCTCTGGGTTCCTGGCTTTGAATTGGCGCAGCTCCAGCTGTTGCGGCCACTTGGGGAGTGAACCATCGGATGGAAAATCTTCCTCTCTGTCTCTCTTCCTCTCTGTATATCTGCTTTTCCAATAAACATAAATACATCTTGAAAAAAAAAAAAGATGGTGGTGCAGGTGTCTCCTTGACAACGTTATGCTAATTCCTTTGGGTGTATACCTGTGATGGGACTGCTGGATCATACGGTTAATGCTCTTTCCCGATTCCTGGGCAGCTTCAAACTATGTTCCACAATGGCTGTTTCAGTTTGCTCATTCCAGCAGTACACAGGGCTCCCTCCCCCTCCCCCACCTCCCGAGCCCTTGTTATTTTTATTTCTATTTTTTTTGTCTTTTAGATTATAACCTTTCTAACTGAATGGAGATGGTATCTTCCTGTGGCTTTGATTTAGTTTCTCCTGATGGCTAATGATGTTGATGATTTTCCCCTGCTCCTGTTTGATTATCTCCCTTTGAACATCGTTCAGTTTTTCTCAGCATCTTGAATGAGACTGTTACTGCACAATTGAGTTCCTTATATTGCTGGTTATTAGCCTTTTGTACAGTTGTCAGATATTTCCTCTGTTCTGTGCTGTGTCTCTTCACCCAGTTGGTCGGTTCCGTGGCTGTTCAGAAGCTTTTTCAATTAGATGAAATCATACATGTCAATTTTGTGTGCTTGTATGTTCATGGGTCTGATCTGTAAAATTCTTGTCCAGGTCGGTGTCCTAAAGCATTTGCCTGTGTTTTCCTTCCAGTAGTTTTACAATTTCAGATCTTAATGTGGGTCTCTAATCCACTCTGGATTGATTTTTGTAGATGGTGGAGGATAGTGGTTTAGTTTCGCTTCTGTGTGTGCGACTATGCAATAGTCCCAGGACCATGTATTGAAGAGATGTTCATTTTTCTTTCTTCTTTCTTTTTTTTTTTTTTTTTAAAGATTTATTTATTTTTATTGGAAAGGCAGATATACAGAGAGGAGGAGAAACAGAGAGGAAGATCTTCCATCTGATGGTTCACTCCCCACGCTGAGCTGATCCAAAGCCGCGAACCAGGAACCTCTTCCAGGTCTCCCACATGGGTGCAGGGTCCCAAAGCTTTGGGCCGTTCTCGACTGTTTTCCCAGGCCATAAGCAGGGAGCTGGATGGGAAGTGGGGCAGCCGGGATTAGAGCTGGCGCCCATATGGGATCCCGGGTGTTCAAGGCAAGGATTTTAACCGTTACACTATCGTGCTGGGCCGAGTTGTTCATTTTCCTAGCACCTGCCCTTAGCACTCCTGGGGAAGACCTGTTGGCTGTGCATGCACTGTTTGCTTTCAGGGTCTCTGGTCAATGAGTTGTTTCGCCTCTGCTATTTCCCTTTTGCTTGTTATGGTTCCTTTTTTCACCTTGAAGAACTCCTTTTAGCATATCTTGTAGGATTCCCAGCTTTAATGTTGACCAATTCTCTCAGCTTTTGTCTGGGAATATCTTTATTGCTTTTTCACTTCCGAAGGATAACTTCACAATTGTCCAATTCTCCTCCCACTGCCTCCCGGCCTGCAAGGGTTCTGTCTGAGAAGGCAGCAGACTAGAACTCTGGGATACTTTTGTGTGTGATTCGTTTATTTTCTTAAAGGAAATCCATTAGCTTTGCGAGTCCTCTCTCTTTATCCTTGCCTGGCTTTTTTATCTGAAGACCTGGGGTAGGTTTGGTTGCATTGACTGGTGACCTCTGGCCTTTCCTAATCTGCATAACTGCATCTCTCTCTAGGGTTGGGAAGTTTTCTGTTATTATCTCCTTAATTATCCGTTCTACCCTATCGACCCTGTCAAGCTTCTGGTAAGCCCCAATCACTGGTGTATTTGTTCTGTTAGTACTATCTCAAGTTTCCCGTAAACTTTCTTCATTCTTCTTCACTCTTTTTTTCTCCTCTGACTGTTATCAAATAGCCTATCTTCAAGCTCAATAATTTATGTTTGATTTATTCTGCTATGGGTACCTTCTATCACTTCACATTTTTTTTCATCCATCATCTTTACTGGGTGTTTACAGTCATGGTGTGAAAGGACTGCCTGGTAGATGGGAGCTGAGCCTGTGAAAGCCACAGTCACAGATACAGACTGTGCCCGCCACAATGGGCTCTCTTTGGTGGTACGTGAGCTGCCGCACATGTTTGTGTTCCTTGTGAGAAAGGCGGGAGTTGCAGAGTGTGTAAGGTGTCAGCACCATGTCCACCTCTGCAGTTCTCCCTCTCTTGGTGTTGATACACTTGTTATGATGCCGGCAGTAGCCTCTGAAATGCTCTGCCAATGCCGTTAGGAGTGAAATCCCACAGCAGTGTATCCAGTTTGGCAGCCCCCGACCCCACCACCCGCGTGTCATGCATAGATCCCCTCTCCTTCCTTGGCACGACTGATGACATCGTGAAGGCCTGGTGTTCCTCTTTCTGTCACATTTTAAATTTTACATTTCAGTTCAAAGAAATCCTGTTGGTTAAGATTCTGTCTGCTCTGCTGGCATCCTGTTGGTTCTGGATCTTGTCCCAGCTACTCCACTTTGGATCCAACTCTGCACCTGGGAAAGCAGTGGAAGCTGGTCCTGATGCTTGGGCCCCGCCCCACGTGGGAGGCCTGAATGAAGCTCTTTGCCCCTGACTTTGGAGTGACTCAGTGCTGGCTGATGCAGCCGTTGGGGGTAAACCAGAAGAGGAAAGTGCTCTCTCTCTCCCCACTCTTCTCCCTTTCTTTCTCTCTCTGTAATACTATCCTTCAGAAGAAAAGTAGTCTTTTAAAAATCTCTCTATTAAAAATTCTTTTACATTTATTTAAAAAAATTTTATGACATTTACATAATTGATGATGTTTACATAGTTGATCAGGATGGGGAGAATCAAGAGTTAGGGGAAAGTGGGTGGGGCTGTTGTTTCCAAATTTCCTTTTTCTTCTTCCTGTATCTGGAGGAAGGGGGGAGATAAGGGAAGAAACTGCACCCAGCCTCCCAATGGTCCCAGTATCATGGGGACGGCCATCTGATATCAACTCAGGGTACCTGCTGTGGAGCATGTTCCAAGGGTTCTGCTGAGTGGTTTTGATAGTTCTGAAATCCTGTCAAACTCGCCAATCCAAGGATGAGGAAATCCTTCCAAGGTCCTTTGGTTGACATAGTCCATCTTAGAGTCTTCATCTGCCCAGATATTTGCTGTCATCATTTGGTTGGAGTAGTGGTTCGATTTGTTCTGTCCTCCTTCCTCTTGTATGGTACCAAATGTCCTCTCTAGGGCCCAAGGGGCTGACGTATCCTCCATGTGCATCTGGGCCCGCCATCCACTGCTTGGTCTTTTCCACAAAGGAGGCCCAGTTCTGACACATGCACTTTACGGTCAGACCACCGATCCTGGATGTGAGCCCTCATGTCCCTGCACGACTCCACCTAAGGAATCCCCTAGGTCCCCTGCAAACCCAAGCACACAGCCCCATAAGCGTGCCACTGGGCATCCAGTTGGCTTTGCCCAATACAATGCCCTAGGCCACCACCCAACCTAGGCCCCACTGCATCCCTCCCACCCCTAGGGCTCACAGACCCAGCACACACTATGCAGGTGGGCCAAAGGACCCAGATTAGGCAACCTGGGCACCACCAGACCCCCCGCCTCCTCCCTATGCCCAGGGCTCATAGACCCAGAACCCCCTACCACACACATCTTTAGAAAAAAAAAAATAGGCTAGGTGACGATGCTGGCACACACAGTATGGTTAGCACAGATTTGGCATTAACCAGGCCAGGGATGCTTGTCAGCTGTTAGCTACTTTTTTTCCAGCTGTGTAATATGTGCCTAGGTACAATGCAACATAGGCTTTTGCCCACAGATCGGGCATAAACAGTCCTTTAAAAAACTTCTTTCCATCTCTTTTTAAAGTGTCCCAGAGTATTAAATCATTTCTGCTTTTTTTTTGGCTTAAGCTGAATTTCCTTTGAAAAAATTGTTTTGAATTCTGCATCTGAGAATTTGCACACATCAGTTGCTATCTGATAGGTTCTGACACTCTAATATGTTCATTAGTGAGGTCATAGTCACCTGAAATTTCTTGCTGGTTGCAGGCGTGTGTTGTTATCTGTGCATCCAAAAATTAGAAATGCTTTCCAGTCTTTGTAATCTGTTTTTGTTTGTATCCTGCTTGCCTTCCAGAAATTCTGAAGTCCACTTATTTTTAGTCTGTGAACACTTCCACGATTTCAGCACTAGATGGCCTCAGAGATTGAAGTTGGTTCAAAGTCCAGCTGTTGATGTATTGTCATTAATTGAGCACTAGAGGGCGGCATTATCTCAGATTTGTCCCAAGGTCACAATTGATGTGTTGTTCAAAGTGAAATGGGAGTTTCAGAAACATCCCGTGTGATGCTTATGTGGCATCAGAATCAAACCACAAACTCAATAAATGCTGATCATGGGAGGCACAATTGGGCATTGGTGGAAAATAAGTTCACTTGAAAGTAGAGAAAATCAGTCAGCAAAGGAGTCCTTGGTTCAAGAGTCAGGACTTAGGCTATCGTTGATCTAGTAACATGTTAAAGATTCATGTTCTCTTGTACGTGTTCTCATTTGCTCTCTCATGGGAACTGCTGACAAAGTCAGGCCTTACAACCAGGCCATGTGGTTGTAAATATTTCTGATCTTGCCTTTGAGTAAACATCTTAACTTCTTTTTAAAAAACTAATTAATTTATTTTTATTGCAAAGTCAGATATTCAGAGAGGAGGAGAGACAGAGAGGAAGATATTCTGTCCGATGATTCACTCCCCCAATGACCACAATGGTCTGAGCTGAGCCAATCCGAAGCCAGGATCCTGGGAGTTCTTCTGGGTCTCCCACATAGGTGCAGGGTCCCAAGGCTTTGGGCCGTCCTCGATTGCTTTCCCAGGCCACAAACAGGGAGCTGGATGGGAAGTGGGGCAGCCGGGATTAGAACCAGCATCCCTATGGGATCCTGGCATGTTCAAGGTGAGGACTTTAGCCACTATACCACCATGCCAGGTCCAGCATTTTAATTTATTCTAGCCACAATTATTCCATCCATAAATAGGACTACTATTGTATATTGGGCCCAGTGCGGTGGCCCCGGTGGCCGCACTTTCCATCCAGCTCCCTGCTAGTGTCCTGGGAAAGCAGACAAGGACAGCCCAAAGCCTTGGGACCCTGCACCCGCATGGGAGACCTGGAACAGGATCTGGGTTCCTGGCTTCGAATCAGTGCAGCTTAGGCCATTGTGGCCACTTGGGGAGTGAATCATCAGACGGAAGATCTTCCTCATTGTCTGTCCTCCTCTCTGTATATCTGCCCTTCCAATAAAAAAAAATTAAATCTTTAAAAAAATGGGACTACTATATAATTATTATATATTTTATATAAAATTAGTATAATTTTGCCAGGCTGTTTTGGAGTTTGAGTGGAGCAAATGATTCTAAAGCATGCTGAAATATTGAAATAGATCGGTGAGGATTTATTCTTTGGAAGCTCATCTTGAACAAAAACGGCTTCCACGGGGTTTCTGACTCCGGTCCTCTAAGCGCCTGTTTCCAGCACACAGGTCTCTGCTGACGTGTCTGCCGGTGATTGGTCCCTGCAGATAGGAGGCACTGACGTACATTGACAGATCCATTCTGTTTCTGCTCGTGACCGAGGGAGACTGAAATACATGAGCGTGGGCAGATGCCTTCGCATTTAAATTAAGATCCCTGTTTTTATCCAAAATGCACTTAAACATTCTGTTCATTTGCTGCTTAAAAAATGTTTTTTAACTTATTTTTTTTTTGAAAGGGAGACTCGGAGAGAGAGAGAGATCTTCCACTGCTGGCTTACTCCATAAATGGGCACAATAACCAGAAGCATGGGCCTAATCTCTCACTTAAAAAGCAGGAGCCCAGGCATTTGGCCATCCTCCTTGGCTGCTTTTCAAGACATCAGCAGGGAGCTGGATAAGAAATGGAGCAGCTGGAACTCCAAACAACACCCATATGGGATGCCAACGTCACAGATAGCAGCCCCTCCTACTATGCCACAATACTGCCCCCCCCCCACAGTCAGTGTTTAATAAGCTTTGTACTTAATCAGTAAGAGTTGTATATATTTTTTCAGTTAGTGGTCTTTATTTGATTTTATCTTTAAAGATTTATTTCTTTTTATTGAAAGGCAGATTTTACAGGGAGCGGGATCTTCCATCCAGTGGCTCACTCCCCAGACGGATGGATGCAAAGCCAGAGCTGAGCTGAGCTGAAGCCAGGGGCCACGGAATTGAGCCATCCTCTGCTGCTTTCCCAGGTCATAAGCAGGGGGCTGGAAATTCCAGTGGCAAGCAGTTAGCAAGCTCCAGTTAGCAAGCAGTACTTATACAACAGGAAGCTGGATTGGAAGTGGAGCAACTAAGAAGCGAACTAGTACTCAGTCTGCCAGCCCCACAGCTGGAGGCTTTGAAGCGCTACACTGTGGCCCCAGGCCCCAGCAAGTTTTAAAAACAAAGTCCAAGTATGCTCCCTTGGTAAAGGTTTGTTATTAAAAGTGTGTGGTAACAGTGACCACCTGACATCCATTTCACTCTGGGACAATACAGACAATGTTAAACCAAGACATGCAGGTGGGTGCCGGGGCTGACTGTCCTGTCCGTGTTACTGTGGTTGGAGCACACAGATGTACCAGAGGACTCTCCGCTGGTGGGTGTTGCACTCACCCTGAGCTCTATAAATGCTGTCTGGGTTGGTTTTCAGTAAAGTGGCTATGACAACTCATCCTAGCAAATGAACCAGAACCCACCTGAACAAGTTGCACATTTCTTTTTTCAGTTTTTGGTTTCATGCAAACTCCTGGCTGTACTCAGTCATTAGGCTGCATGCATGACAAACCCGCCAGCTCATACCGTGTTTTATGACTCACCAGCAAATGCAACTTGAAGGAATCCACTGAGCTTCCTTCTCATGGAAGCAGTTAGAACATTTGGAGTGGACCAGGGCTAGACCTTTAGAGGCCAGTGCCACCTGCCAGCATGTGCAGCTTTTGTGTGGCTTCAACTTTCCATTTTACTGTATAGAAAGAATACATCAACTTCATTTTGTTTTGGCAAAACGTAAATCCAAGATCACTTTGATTCTGCCAGAAAGGAATGCAAGTAGCTCTGCATTTTGCAGTCGCCCCCCCCCCCCGCATGAATTCTTAGTGGCTGACTTGCCGTCTTCATGCACACCTACTCCCACAATGGTTTCATCCACTTCATCTGTTAGTTTTTCCCCCAAAGTTTGTCACAATGTGACACATCTCTGCTACATTGATGTGGCCATTTCAAATCTTGTCAAAGACTTGAGGATGCTTCATGATTCTCCTCTTCACACTCTATCCCCTTCATCCTCTAGCCATCCTAGTTAAAACAAACAAAAAACAACCCCAGGAAGTCAGTGGAGCCACTGGTGCCATCAGCGTGGCACTAGGCTGATCACATCCTGCAGGTCAGCTTGAATTCTGCCCCAGGGACCTCATGACAGTGACACTATTTTGCTGTAAGTGTGCCATCCCCATCTTCATGGAAAAGGGAAAAAGCATCTTTGAACCCAGGCTGCTCTTCTCTGGTCAGCTGCTCAGCCATGGGGCGAGTTTAGTGATGACAAGCAGGCAGAGCGAGGGAGACCGCACGAGCTCAGGGCTGTGACTGTGGGGGTGTCCCTGCAGCTGCTGCCGCAACCAAGGCCCTCTCGGCAGCCGCAGACTGCAATCCTTAGCAGGGTTTTTAGTTTTTGTTCTTATCTAAACATTCTTCAAATTACTCTGGGGCTACTTTGATGTTTAAAATGTAACAATTGATTTATTTAAGCAATAATAAAAGCAAAAGCTCAGTCTTCCTTTGTACTTCAATATAAATGTTAAAATTTTATTTGTAAATAAAAACATTATAAAAGCAATTTTCAAGGTAGCCTTTGAGTACTATCTAGGACCATTTGCAAACTTAAAATTCCTTAAATACTTAAGCAATATTTATAAGTTTAGCATATTTTTAAAAAGATTTATCTTATGTTTATTGGAAATCAGATATACAAAGAGGAGGAGAAACAGAGAGGAAGATCTTCCTCTCTATTGATTCATTCCCCAAGTGGCAACAATGACTGGAGCTGTGCCCATCTGAAGTCAGGACCCAGGAACTTCCTCCAGGTTTCTCATGTAGGTGCAGGGTTCCAAGGCTTTGGGCCTTCCTCAACTGGTTTTCTAGGCCACAAGCAGGGAGCTTGATGGGAAGTGGGGCTGGGATATGGGATTCTGGCTCATGCAAGGTGAGGACTTTAGCTGCTAAGCTACCACGCCAGGCCCAAAATTTAATATTTTTAAAAAGATTTGTTTATTTTTATTGGAAATGCAGATTAGATTTTACAGAGAGAAGGAGAGACAGAAAGAATGATCTTCCATCCACTGATTCACTCCCCAAATGCCTGCAATGGCTGGAGTTGAGCCCATTCGAAGCCAGGAGCTTCTTTTGGATCTCCAATGCAAGTGCATGATCCCAAGGTTTTGAACCATCCTCTACTGCTTTCCCAGGCCATAAGCAGGGAGCTCGATGGGAAGTGAGCAAGCAGGACTAAAACTGCCCACACCATAGGCAGACAGCCTGCTATCCCCAAATGTCCTTTGTTAATGTATTTTCATTGGGCAGATATATGTTGAGTGCTTTTCATCTGTTGATTTCCTCCAATAATCAGGGCTTGGCTAAAGCCAGAAGCCTGAAGCTCCATCTGGGTCTTCCAGGACGATGATAGGGATCCAGGTACTTGAGCAATCACTGCTGTATGAACCAGATTGTACTTGAGCAGGAAGCTAGATTGCAGGCAGAGTAGGGACTTGAACTCTGGCACTGCAGCATGGCAAACAGGAGTTTCAATTGCTGAGCCAAACACCTACCTCTTAAAAGCACATCTTTAAAAATTCATCCTCATTAGGTATTGTTACTTTTACTGGCAAAGAATAGGACATGGATGTTAACTGTTTTATTTGTTCAACCAAAGCTACATGTTCTAGTAAGTAGGAGGGTTTGTGCTTAAACACAGAGAGAGGGAAGGAGGAGGAGTTAGCTCCTTGAGTTAGCTCCCCGTATTTCCACAATGGTCAGGACTGGGCCAGGTTTGAAACCAGGAGCTTAGAACTCAACCTGGTTATCCCGTGTGGTTGGCAGGGAGTACTGGAGCCAATCCTGCTGCCTCCCAGTGTGTGTGACATCAGAAAGTTGGAAACAAAAGCTGACTGAGGACACGAATCCAGACATTTGGGCATGAGATGTTAACTACTGCACCGAACACCTGTCCAGAACACAGGTTCTTACCTGTAGTGTTGGTGCACCTGTGACTGCTGAGGCACACATCATTAGCCATCCTTAGTCAATTTTCTGCAGAATAAAGAGAAACGCAAAGGCAACAAGAACAAACATCAGGAAGAGACCCTAAGGAATAAGCTCTTGGATATTGCCACATAAATACAGCTCAAATTTGCACAGCTAAAAAAGAAAAGAAATAACTTGGAGACGTTTCAATGAACAACCATAAAATTTTCATCATACAGAGCAAGTTGAATAAACGCACAACATGAACTGAGAAGAGCTCTCAGACACAAACGTCATGTCCCTAGTTCAACCTTATGGGGACATTTTGCTTTTGTCTTTATTTTGACGTAACTTGAAAAGTAGGGGATCAGAAGAGAGAACGCAATCTTCCACCACTGGCTCACTTCTCTAAATCCTGGCATCAACCGGAGGTGAGCTAGGTTGAAGCGAGGAGCCTAGAACTCAGCCCACCCAGATTTCCCACATGGACAATCCGGGACTACAGGACTTGACCACTTCCTCTCAGGCTGTGCATTGGCAAGAAACTGGATCAGAAGGTGAGGCCCAGAAATCAAGCCAGACATTGCAATATGAAATGATACATCCAAGAAGCAACTTAAACACAGATGCCTGTCCCTGGAGATGGGGTGGGAAGTGGGGGCTGTTGTTCCTTACAAGGTTAATTCTCCCAAACAGAGTCTAGAAACTGCCAGAGCGTTCCTTCTACTGCATTGCAGCATAACCTGCCAACAGCCAGACCCCCCACTCGGCAAGAAAGTCCTGCATTAGAATAAGTGTATGTATATTTTTTTTAGTTTAAACTTTCTGTTCCAAACACACCTATGTGCAAGCTTGAGGCAATAGAAAGAATTGGAAAAAAAATTTTAAATTGAATTCTGAGTTTATTTCTTTATTTTTTACTGATTTTTTTTTTTTTTTTACAATCTTGACATAATTAGGGTAAAAAGAACTATAGGAAGATGGGCAAGACAATTAGTTCTGTATTGTTTCCTTAATATATCTGATGTAAAAGGGGTTTTTAAAGGAGAAGCCCCACCCAGTCTCCCACCCACCCCAGGTCCCAGATGTGGGGCATGCTCCGAGAATCTTGCTCAAGTGGTTTTGATAGTTCAACAGTTCCGAATTGCTGCCACTCTCACCACTCCAAGGACGATGCGTTTGTTGGAGAATCCACTGATTGACATAGTCCATCATAGAGTCTCCGTTTGCCCAGTATTTTCATTGCCAACATATAGCTGAGGTGGTTGATTGACTTGTTCTGCCCTCTGTCTTTTCATGGTTAGGGTTCTGAGTCCAGAAGCTGAATTGGGGGGGATCCCAAGTGAGCGCAACGGGCCGATGCTATGCCGATCCGAAGCCAGGAGCCTCTTCCGGGTTTCCCATGCGGGTGCAGGGTCCCAAAGCTTTGGGCCATCCTTGACTGCTTTCCCAGGCCACAGGCAGGGAGCTGGAAGGGAAGCGGGGCTGCCGGGATTAGAACCGGCGCCCATATGGGATCCCGGGCGTGCAAGGCGAGGACCTTTAACCACTTGTGCCACCGTGCCGGGCCCTAGACCAGATTCTTGTATGTACTAGCAAGCACAGGGCCCAGCACAGTCCGTCGCCCCGATCAGCTGGTGGCTGCAATTGCTGGGTTGGTTCTGTTTCCATCCTTGTCTTCCACTGGAACCAATGGGTGTTTGCAGTCCAGCCTAGTTCTTCCCAGCACACACTCGGCCGTCACATAAACCAGTGGGAGCTGCAGCCTAGTTGGAGCAACCAACAATATCCCCCACCAGACTCGCCCCTACCCTGGTTTGCCAGTATGTGTAGCAGACTAGTCCAGTGTGTCCCACATCCCATTCGGCTCTCCTACATGTCAATGAGTATTTAAGCTTAGTTCCATCTAACCAGCTCAACTATCTAGACCTCACGGATGTTGTTGAGTGGCTCTCTGTCTAGCCACCCAGCCCCTGTCCTGGTTTGCATGCCCTCCCATGGGGGATGGTAACCCAAGAGGGAGGAGCCTACTATTTCTCTCTCAGGCCACTCCCACTCCCAGATTATGGACTCTCCAGGTGGTGGAAAAATTCTTACATGGCATTTTAAAGCTGTTAGTAAAAACAGAAATGAAGGAAGGAAGGAAGAGAGGGAGAGAGGGAGGGAGGGAGGGAAGGAGAGAGGGAGGAAGGAAGGACAGACAGCAGAGTGTGTGGAAGCTTTTTTTTTTTTTTACCACTGTGCAAGATAAATACACATAAGCCAGTTGTATTTAAGACAGACTGTGTTGATGGTAAGTTTATTATTCACTGGAGGAAAGAACAGAAAAGGGTACCAAAGCATTGTGCTGTCCTCGACTGCTTTCCTAGGCCACAAGTAGGGAGCTAGATGGCAAGTGGAGTAGCTGGGAGTAGAACAAGCATCCATATGGGATCCTGGCGTGTGTAAGATGGGGACTTTAGCTGCGAGGCTATTGCGCCGGGCCTGGGAAATGATTCTTAATCTCTGAGGTCTTACTTGGTATTTTACAAGTATTAAAAGCCCAGTAAAGAACATTTAGAAACTAGAAGCTGCTTTTAAATTACCTATACTCTTACACTGCTAAGTCTCTAGCAAAGCAACGTCATTAGTTTTGGTGTATCTTTGGCAACTCTTCTAGAAATATATTCACTGATCACTTTTGCTGCTCGAATGACGTGTACTCATATAACTTTGTATTTTAAAAATTTTGTTTCTTGGGCGTGGTGCAATAACCTAGTGGCTAAATCCTTGCCTTGCATGCACTGGGATTCCATATGAGCACTGGTTCATTTCCCAGCTGCTCCACTTCCCATCCAGCTCCCTCCTTGTGGCCTGAGAAAGCACTAAAGGATGGCCCAAGGCCTTGGGACCGTACACCCATGTGGGAGACCTGGAGGAGCTCTAGGCTCCTGGCTTTGGATTGGCTCCGCTCTGGCTATTGTGGCTGCTTGGGGGAGTGAACCAGCAGATGGAAGATCTTCCTCTCTGTCTCTCCTTCTCTCTGTATATCTGCCTTTCCAATAAAAAAAAATTTTTTTAATTTTTTTTCAAGAAAACATTTATTTATTCATTTCTTACTTGTTTAAAAGGCAGAATCAGAGAGAGAGAGGGAGAGAGAGAGAGAAAAGGAGAATTCATCTTTCATCCACTGACTCATTCCCAAATGACCTTAGCCAGGAGCCTAGAATGCCATTTGATCTCCCATGTGGGTGATAAGGGCTCAAGCACTTGGGGCCACCTTTCACTGCTTTCCCAGGCACATTAGCATGGAGCTAGATCAGAAGTGGAGAGCTGGAACTCAAATTGTCACTCATATGGGATGCCAGTATAGTTGCACAGCACCACAATACCAGCTCATTAATTTGTTTCTTAGTTTGGCGTTTTCCTGAACATTTTAAATATTGCTATGAATTTTATAATTGTGCTAGAAATTAAAATTCCACTGAGTAGATACAGTGTAAATTTCTTCAACGTTGCTTCTCGTTTTCGACCAATGTGAGTTACAGAGTAATGAACACATTTGTACCTATAGCTTTTGTTTATATTTGGACAAGTTGCTTAGGATATAATTCCAGGAGTAGAGGGTCGAAAACTTTTATGGCTTCCTAAATTGTCTTCCAGAGAAGTATTGTTTTTGTGCCTTTCATCAATGCCTGTGCATACCAATTTTTCTTTAAAGATTCATTTATTTTTATTGAAAAGTCAGATATACAGAGAGGAGGAGAGACAGAGAGGAGAGACAGAGACAGAGAGACAGAGATGATTCACTCCCCAAGCGGCTGCAATGACTGGAGCTGAACCGATCTGAAGTCAGAAGCCAGGAGCCTCTTCCTTGTCTCCCACGTGGCTGCAGGATCCCAACTCTTTGGGCAGTCCTCAACTGCTTTCCCAGACCACAAACGGGACTGGATGAGAAGCAGGGCTGATGGGATTTAGAACCAGTGCCCGTATGGGATCATGGCACATTCAAGGTGAAGACTTTAGCTACTAGGCTACCGTCAATTTTAAATGAAGCCCCACTGACAAGGAATATATCATAGCCCTTTACATTTATTCAATGGGCAATAACTGGTTCTCACCTTGGCTTTTGTAGATAGCTGCAGGACAACGTGGTAATTAGCAATGCAGCCAATTTACTACCTCGTCTGCTCACTGGATAGGATGTTTAATGACACAAATGACCTTTACAACAGGTGACAACCCCCACTTGGAAGGATGCTCAGTCACCCAATTATTTTGGTGCATAACTGGAGAAGCCTGTCTTTTTGAAATGCCAATTTAGAGTTCTTTTTTTTTTTTTTTTTTTTTTTTAGATTTATTTTTATTATTTTTTCATTGGAAAGACGGATATACAGAGAGGAGAGACAGAGAGGAAGATCTTCCGTCCGATGATTCACTCCCCAAGTGAGCGCAACGGGCCGATACTATGCCGATCCGAAGCCAGGAGCCTCTTCTGGGTCTCCCGCGCGGGTGCAGGTTCCCAAAGCCTTGGGCTGTCCTCGACTGCTTTCCCAGGCCACAGGCAGGGAGCTGGAAGGGAAGCGGGGCTGCCGGGATTAGAACCGGCGCCCATATGGGATCCCGGGCGTGCAAGGCGAGGACCTTTAAACCACTTGCGCCACCGCGCCGGGCCCTAGAGTTCTTTTTTTAAGTTTGATTTAAGCCTTGTTTTAAATTAAAACTGCTTGAAACTGAAAAAGACAGAATTTGGAGGAGGAAATAGTCATAAGTAAGAACATTCAGAAGGAGTTTGCTCTAAATGTGCACAGGGACATCCAGACCTCCACACATTAATCTAAAACTTTAGAAACTTGGCAAAGTTTCTCAGTGTTGAAAAATCACCACATGGGAATGACAAACTGAACTGTGGTCATGTTCTGAATTAAAATTTGAAAACTAAAACATTTCTTCAGATCATTTACTCTGTCTGTGCTGAAACACATCAGCATTGATCAGTAAGCTTCATTCAACTTAGTCATTTCACATCTGTCAGGGCCTACGCCCTCTAGCCCTGCGATCCACAAAGTTTCTTTGACGAAAAAGGCAAGGTGTTTTCCTTCAAGGCATATGTGGCTTTCTCTTCTAGGCCAGTGAGCATCTTACAGCTCACAGATATTTAGAAATTTCCTCCAGGACTGCAAAATAACAAAGTTGCACCTGCAGGACTCCGAAGGTCCATGGCAACTTGCTCTCATGTGTATTCGTCTTAGATATCATCCGATAAGCATCAGCCATGTTTTTGCTAATGGGATGGTCTCTCCTGCAAGTAGGCACAGAAGCATGGCTGTGTTGGGAACCTGGTCACATATGTTTGTGGGAATCACTTTGTATTCCAGCATGGGGTGCCTGGCCTCTGGCTTTAGCCTGGCCCCGCCCCGGCTGTGGAGGCATTTTGAGAAATGAATTGCATAATGAAGGTCCTTCTCTCTCTTTTCCACTTCCTCTCTATATAATCCTACCTTTCAAACAAACAAATTCTAAAATAAATAAATAAGCCCATCCCTCCTGAAGGAGCAACTTGCTGGGTGCAGAATGCCTGCTCCTTTGCTGCTGCCCTCAGGTGTGGACCTAAATGGTTCACAATCCACTTTCAAAAGATGTGCTTATTTGAAAGGCTGAGTTGCAGAGGGAGAGGGACAGAGACAGAGAGATCTTCCATCTGCTGGTTCACTCCGCAAATGGCTGCAACTCCTGGTACCAGGCCAGGCAGAAGCTAGCAACCAGGAGCTTCATCCTGGTCTCTGACATGGGCCTTTCTCTGTTGCTTTCCCAGACATGTTAGCAGGAGGCTGGATTGAATGCAGAAGCTGAGACTCCAACTGGCACTTCATGGACTGCTGAGATTGTAGGTGACAGCTTAACGTGTTAATCCACATTTCTGGTCCCTAACAGTTGGCTTTACTGCATGTTGGAAAACACCTAGCTATAATTAAACAATGTCATTCTATTGTCAGTCTTTATGAACAGAGCATATCAATAGTTAGTTGATATTGACAAGCATTGGCTCAACTATAGATCCAACTTACATTGGTTTGAAAATTCGGGTTGGCTGTGCACATTAATTATCCGTCAGTGGAGTTGAGGCTTCCCTGGTCTTAGTAGAAGATTGGGCATCACGGCACTTCCAGACAGCACATTGTCCCCTGGGAAATGCCCTATAGTTTGTGGAGAAAAGCACCATCATGGTGGTACACATGATGCCAGAGGCATGGGTGGGGCCTGAGCAGTGTGGGTGCTAGTAAGGCGTGGGGTATAGGTGAGTGTTTGTTAGCTTACCTTGTATTAAGCACCAAGCTCAGTGCTACATATGTGTTCACAGTTGAAATTTTCCTTAGAAGTCCCATAGAAAAGTTTTTTTTTTCAAGATTTATTTGTTTTTTTATTGAAAAGGCAGATATACAGAGAGGAGGAGAGACAAAGAGGAAGATCTTCCGTCCACTCCCCAAGTGGCCGCAACGGCTGGAGCTGAGCCAAACCAAAGCCGGGAGCCAGAAGCTTCTTCAGGGTCTCCCATGTGGATGCAGGGTCCAAGTCTTTGGGCCATCTTTGACTGCTTTCCCAGGCCACAAGCAGGGAGCTGGAGGGGAAGCAGGGCCACCAGCTGGGGTTAGAACCGGTGATCATATGGGATCCCGGCACGTGCAAGGCGAGGACTTTAACCATTACTCTATTGCGCTTGGCCCATGGAAATGTTTTATCTCAGCTTCGAAGAAGGCAGAAACTGGAGGCTCAGAAAACGAAAAGATTCTTACCCTGCTAACCTGATTATGAACTTGCAGGGTCAGGATTCAGATCCAGCACGGCCTGACTTCAGTGCATACCTTCTCTCTGCTGTTCTACCCAGTTGAATCAGAGCTTCTGGGAAGACAGAGGTTAAATGCAATTATTAAAAGGTGCACTTGGGACTGCACGATGTCATTTGTATTGTCTTTATGCTGGCTTAGGTTATTTGGGGCTATCAGCTAATAAAATAATGTGATACATATTTGGGATTTAAGTAGTTTGATTTTGTCTTGTGGGAAGTTAGGGAAGCAACAAAAAACTCAGGAGGAAATCACAGTGGTTCTATTTTGATTTTAAGTCTATCTTGTTCCAAAACATGTCTTGCTGAAATGCAGCTGTGTACAGCACAGGCACTAACAGTCAGCTACAAAAAGGAGGTGGGCTGTGTGAGTTTATTAAAAACCATGTTGACATGCTATTGTCAATGGTGAGTTATTAGAGCTGACTCTTCTAAATGATGTCTGCTGCTCTCCCTTCTCGATGGCTGGGATCCCCACTCAGAGATTCTGGCTTACTTGGACTGAACTAAATCTAGCCTTGAGATTTCTCTTTAAAAAATTTTTGCTTTTAATATTGTTTGCATAGTTGAGGGGGATGCATGCCCATGTGAGTCTCTAATTAGGCTGGGGAGGGTCGAGGTATAGAGGAAAGTGGATGGGACAAATGTTTCAATTTTTTTTTTCCTCCTCTGTCTGCAATGAGTGGAAGGGGGACATTCCTTGCTGTCAAACTATATCAGCACCCAGTACCTAGCACCCAGGGTTGGGGGATGTCATTTGATGACATTGGAGACTTGGATGTTAAGAGTGTTCCGTGGTTTTGATAGCCCTGAGATGTTGTCAGCTTCTTTGTACCAGGGTTAAGAAAACCTTTTCAAAGTCTGTTGGCTGACTGAGTCCATCTTAATGCATCCACAGATCCAGGCACATGTTGCAAAGCTTAGCCAGGCAGTTGTCCAACCTGTCCTGCTGTCCATCCTCTGACAAGGCAGTTGATGTCTAATGTCCTCTGTTGGCCTGAATGAGCCGGCTGTCTGGGCATGCTGTCCACTGCATAGGCATCAGCAACTGAGGAGGCCCAGTCCTGACACACTGCAAGTTTGAACCACACATGTTGTAATTTTCTCTGTGACCCAGGTTTTAGCTTAGCCATCTAGTTGGGGAGTCCCTCAAGAAACTTGTCTGGGGGGCCTCAGACTTGCCTTTGGTGTATGCCAGCCAGTGTAGAGTAAGGCTTGGTTTGTCACCTTTATTATCAGCCAATACACATACTGGTGAAGGCATCTGTCTGGTCAGTTTCACTCCCAGCCCCATCTTGCACGTAAACTAATGGGTGCTGTGGCCTAGCTCAGTCCAGCTTGCCACAGACCAGGTCTTCACATACACCAGCAAATGCTGCAGTCTAGTCGAGGTGAACCCCCGCTAGCCTCCACCACAACTGCCTCCAGCCCCAGTTTTTGCAAATGCTGACATGTACTATGGCCTGGTTTGATCCATTGTGCATCCCATCTGGGTCTTGTGCATACCATGGATGCTGCTGCCTTGCCCAACCCTGTCCATCCCCAGCCTTGGCTCTCTCTCTCTCCCCAGTGAGAACTGCAACCTAGAAGGAAGTCCGTGAAGTTTTCCTACCAGTTCCATTTCAAACCCTGGATCTTGTGCACATTGATGGGTACTTTAACTCAGCTTGGCATGACCTGCCCGCAGTCTTAGCTCTCAGTGGAAGGTATTGAAGCCTAGTCCAGCTGGACACAGCCCACACTCTGTCCTGGCTCTCATGCCTGCCAGTGGGTGCTGAGGCCTGGCCCAATCTGACCTGCACACCCAGACCTGGTTCACACAAATGCTTTGCTTTGCCTAGCCCACCTCCAGCTAATCTTTTAGAGGGAGCTGTGGCCTAGCAGGGGAGTGCTTTCAGTCCCAGATCTCATGTGTGTAGGTGGATGTCACAGTCCTCCTGGCCTTTACATGAGCTGGTGGGTGCTGCAGCCTGACATGGCCTGGCCCCCTCCCCGCCTTGGCTCCTATTTCAGGTGAGTTCTGTGGTCCAGGCTGATTAAGCCCAGCATGCAAATCAGCAGGTGTTGCAGTCCCACAGAAGCGAGTTCACAAGTACCCTGCAAAATCTGCCCTGGGATGTGGTTCTCTGGCATTCTGGTAGGTGCTGCGGCCCAGCCTGACATAGCCCACCCCCTGCTGCAACACTCTTGGGGGGGTAGTACGGCCCAGCCCAGCTAGGCATGCCACCCCCTTCCCTCTTGCTCAGCCCCAGCTTTTGCATGTGCCAGTCAGCAGCAGGTGATGCTATTTATTTTGCCCAGCCCAGGTCTCTCACTTGAGTGGGTGCCTTGGCCTGTCCCAGATATGCCCTCAGGTTTCCCCCTCTAAATGACTCTGTCTCAGATCTCTCGCCTACCTGCTAGTGCAGTGGCCCGGTCTGTGGAAGCCTCCAGAAGTCATTCCTCTCTGTCAAGCCTGACCTCAGCTGCTCCCACTCCCATATGTTCCCAGACCCTCTTCCCCTGGTAATCTACAGCCCTGCTGATGGGGCCTGGCCCTGTGTTTCCTGCCTTCCCCACATATCTTTTTTTTTTTTTTTAAGATTTATTTATTTTTATTGGAAAGGCAGATACACAGAGAGGTGAGAGAGAGAGGAAGATCTTCTGTCTGATCATTCACTCCCCAAGTGAGCGCAACGGCTGATGCTATGCCGATCCGAAGCCAGGATCCAGGAACCTCTTCCGGGTCTCCCACATGGGTGCAGGGTCCCAAAGCTTTGGGCTGTCTTCGACTGCTTTCCCGGGCCACAGGCAGGGAGCTGGATGGGAAGTGGAGCTGCCGGGATAGAACCGGCGCCCATATGGGATCCCAGGCGTGCAAGGCGAGGACCTTAACCACTGCGCCATTGCGCCGGGCCCGCCACATATCTTTTTTAAAGACTAAAAACAGAACAGAGTAGACAACTATGCTGGTGCACTGGTATAGTTAACACTAATTTGGCATTAACCATGCCCAGAATGCCCACCAGCCTTGGCTGCTTTTCTCCCAGTATGTGACACCTGCCTAGGTACAAGGCAGCCTAAGCAGTTGCCTACAGCTGGGGTAACCTTGGTATTTCCAAAAGCTCTATTGGTGATCTGGGCAACCAGCATCTGCTCTGGACTTTTCTTTTGTCTTTACCATGCACATCTCCCAAAATATACGCAAAGCCTTCTGTTTTTCCCTAATACACTATGAAGAGCTCTCAAAAAAGATGTGTGTATCACCATAAAAGATTTATTTCTGGGGGAGAGTGGTTGAATTCCCAAATGCCCACAATGGCCAGGTTGGACCATGCTGAAGGTAGAACCTAAGAATCCTCCCACGTGGGTGACAACGACCCGACTCCTTGAGACATCAGCAGCTACCTCCTAGGAGCTGGAGAGGTGATCAGGTGCTGGAGCCGTGGACCAAACCCTGGAATTTCCCCATGAGATGCAGATGCCTTAACCGGAATTTTAACTGACAGGCCAGATGCCCACCCCCATAAAATATTTTGTTACAGAGCAAAAGCTAGAAAGACTGAATTTATTAAAATTAATGAAACTCACATGACATAAAACTAGAAATGCCAGAAATCCGCATGTGGTAAAAATGAGACTGTAAACTAGTTGATTCCATAAATATTTCAAGCTAACCATCTGTGAAATAATATTCACCTCTCTTCTTTCACAGAGATACAATATGCAGTTCGTATCATGTTGATTCTGGCAAAAAATCAGAGATACCAAAATATTCTTCAGTTTTATAAACTGTGAAATTAGTTTCCACAACATTCTACATAAACCCAAAGCTTCAATAATTCATGTATATTTTTACCATGTCAGAAGCGTAATAGTTTTTATTTTTAAACATATTGACACCATAACATATTAGATTATTGATAATCTTCTACTTATATATGATTTCAGCATGCCCCAAATATTAATATTTGTTATTAACATATTTTTCATTCTTCTCAAATAAGAAGGTAACAATGCACATTTGAATGTTTTACTATAAAACAATCTGAACTGAATGATGACTGCTATTGTTTGTGGTAATAATAAAGGCTACCTTTCACTTTTCTTCATAGAAGCATAAACTATATTCTCGGGTAGTAGGAAGGACTACTATAATATAAAGAATTCTTAAACAGTCTGAGAAGTTTCAAGAAAAGAAGTTTGCACTATGTGCTTACATCTCACTGAAACTGGAACTGCTTCAAATAGCTTTCAACTTTGCTCTGAGGTAGATTGCTAGATCTCCTGGTGATTTCATTATATAGCTTTAAAAAAATGGTGTGGGGATGCGGAGCTGTGATGCAGAGGATAAAGCCATGGACTGCAGAACCAGCAACCAATATGGGTTCCAGGTTCAAATGCCAGCTGCTCCACTTCTCATCCAGCTCCCTCCAATGTGCTTGAGAAAGCAGCAGAAGATGGTCCAAGTTCTTGGGTCCCTATATCCATCTGGGATACCTAGAAGAAGCTCCACACCCCTGGACTGTAGTGGTTGTTTGGGGAATGAGCGAAGCGAGCAGAGGAAAATTTCTCTATTTTTCTCTGTGTAACTTTGGCTTTCAAAAAAAAAACCTAATAATTTTTTTATTCTCTCCGCAGTTCATAGTTATCAGACATATTTCTTGAAATCATATTATTTTAAGATATTTTGGCTAATTCTTTAATAAGCAAAACCTCTCAATGAACTTCATTAAATGTGCATGTATATAGGAGGGGTCTTCAAAAATTTCATGGAAATGCATATTACAAAAAGTGTACATACGAGAGCCAAGGGGGATGTGGGACAGACTGGACTGGTCTACACATACTGGCAAACCAGGGTAGGGGGTGGGACTGGTGGGGGTTATTGCGGGTCACTCTCACCAGGCTGCAGCTCCCACTGGTTTATGTGAGGGCCAAGTAAGCGCTGTGTGGAACCAGTTTGGACTGCAACACCCATTGGTTCCATTGGAAGGCAAGGCTGAAAACAGAACCAACCCAGCAATTGCAACTACCAGCTGACTGGCGTGATGGACTGTGCTGGGCCCTGTGCTTGCTGGTGCATACAAGAATCTGGCCTGGGATCACCTCAGACGAAGTTTCTTTGGCGATCTCCTCAATTGAAATGCCAGACTCAGAACCCTAACCATGAAGGGACAGAAGATGGAACAAGTTAATCAACCACCTCAGTTATAGGTTGGCAACAAAATACCAGGCAAATAGAGACGCTATGATGGACAATGTCAATCAGTGGATTTTTCAACAACCTTATCGTGTTTGGAGAGGTGTGATTGGCAGCAATTTCAAAACTGTTGAACTATTGAAGCCACTTGAGCCAGTATCTCAGAGCATGCCCCACATCCGGGACTTGGGGTGGGTGGGAAACCGGGTGGGGCTTCTCCCTCAAAATCCCCCGTTACCTCAGATACAAGAAGGAAACAATATGGAAATAATAGTCTTACCCACTTTCCTGTAGCCCTTGACCCTTTTACCCAAATTAACTATGTAATGATTGTCAAAAATAAATTAAAAAAAAGTTTAAAAAATTGTACATAGTTTCCACAACTTTTAAACTTTTTAACTTAAAAAAATTTTTTTTTTGCATTAAAACAGACTTTTAATTTTGTGTTTCATGAACTTTCCGAATTACATTTGTACTTTGAAGCATACCAGTTATGTTCTGGAACCAAAGTAAGATGTTTTTGGCATTCTTGCTGTACATTTAATCACTCTAACATTTTAATATTTTTGTCACATTTGATTTAAAGTTTTTACAAATGATTCCTAAAAGTGAGTATAAGTCAGCGATTATTTCTTCACTTATTTCTGAGTAGTGACTACAAGAGGCAAGAACTCAGCAGCAAAGTAAGATTTATTATTTTCCTTTTGGTGAGCATAAGGAAGCAGCCCAACTGCAACAGAACTATACAATCACATGTATTTTTCGTCCCTCTGTAGGAGAGCCAAGTTCAAAGCCAAATTCCCCCGAACAGCACTTGTGAGACTGCTGTGGTGTAACTGTGGGTCCTCTGTTGGGATTAGCCGGACTCACAGCAGTTAAGCCAATGTGTTCAACCACTTTCATAAAATCATTTATTATTTAAAAGTGAAAGGGCCTGGCACAGTAGCCTAGCAGCTAAAGTCCTTGACTTGCATGAGCCAGGATCCCATATCAGTGCTGGTTCTAATACTGGCAGCCCTGCTTCCCGTCCAGCTCCCTGCTTGTGGCCTGGGAAAGCAGCAGAGGATGGCCCAAAGTCTTGGGACCTTGCACCCATGTGGGAGACCTGGAAGAGGCTTCTGGCTTTCGGATCGTTGCAGCTCCAGCCGTTGCAGTCACTTAGGGAGTGAATCATTAGATGGAACATCTTTTCCTCCGTCTCTCCTCCTCTCTGTATATCTTTCTAATAATAATAATAATAATAATGTGAAAGAGTGTGAGTGAGCCTATACCAGACACTGAGACAGATCTTGGATCTGCTGATTGACTTCCCACAAGCGTGCAATGGTTGGGGGTGAGCCAGGTAGAAGCTAGAAACTTGGAACTCAAGTTAGGTCTCCCCAGTGGATGGCAGGGACCTAACTGGCTGAGCCATCACCCGCCTCCTTCCAAGGATTACATTAACAGGAAGCTGGATCGGAAGAAGAATAAGGATACACACCTAAGCACATTACAGAATGCGGGTGTCCCAAGCTGTGTCTTCACTTCTGGGCCAGAGGACCTTCCCACAAATCGCCTTTCTATCGCCTCTGTCCATTTTCTATTTGTATTCTTCATCTTTTTATTGTTGGGTTTTAGAAGCACATAGGGCATTTAGGCATAGTATAGTTGATATACGGTAATAAAAATTCCCAAGGTGCTGGTGCTGTGCCACAGCGGGTTAAACTGTCTCTTGTGACACTTGTGTCCCTGCTTCTCATCCCTCTTCCTAGCTAATTCACATGGGAAACCAGCAGAAGGTGGCTCGAGTGCTACCCATGTGGGGGACCAGGATGGAGTCCCTGGTTCCTGGCGTAGTCCAGGTCATTGAAGCCATTAAGGGATGGAATCAGTGGATGAAGTCTGTCACTCTCTCTGACTTTCAAATAAATAAACAAAACTAGCAAATAAATAAAAGAAAGGTTTTTTTTTTTAAAAAAAAAATAAGGTGACTTCAGCACGATGAAGTGTTATTGCTTTCATGTAAGAGTTGTGAGGTGAGCAGTCCCAGGTGGGAGGGCAGCTCTGTTTCGTCCACCTGCTGTTCAGCTCTCATCAACATCGCTGTGCTTTGCTGCGTGGCTCGGGTGGTTGGAGGATGCCTTTGCTCCAGGGCTCAGAGGAAGGAGGGAACATGCAGGATGCACACAAGGGTTAGGACTAAGCCTCCACATGCCAAGCTGTTCTTGCCTCCATCTGAGAACTTAGGCACAGCTGGTCCCATCATTCAGTGCTGGGACAGATGAGCCCACGTGCCTCAGTGGCCGATGCTATGCCGATCCAAAGCCAGGATTCAGGAACTTCTTCTGGGTCTCCCACGCGGGTGCAGGGTCTCAAAGCTTTGGGCCATCCTCGACTGCTTTCCCGGGCCACAAGCAGGGAGCTGGATGGGAAGTGGAGCTGCCGGGATTGGAACCGGTGCTCATATGGGATCCCGGCGCGTTCAAGGCGAGGACTTTAGCCGCTAGGCCACTCCGCCGGGCCCCAAGAAATTTCTTTTTCAATGATGTGTGGGTACAAATGAGCATCCTGTGTCCTGACGGTGTTCTCTGTGGAGGCTTCCTCCTGTCAGCTGAGAGCGCACACTTCTGGGTTAAGAGCCCTCACCCATGAGTGGTCGCGGGGAGCCTTGAAGAGGCTTTTAGGTGCGAAACAGGCTTACTTAAGCTCCCTGTATGTTTCTCAAAGATATTTTAACTGATTTTTTGTTGACCAACTTCTTTCCTGAATAAATTAATTTGAGGTCATTAGGAAGGGAAGAACAAGGCCAGTCTGGGTGGGCGTAGGAGTGGCCTCTGCCCAGTGGACTACCTAGGGGGTGAGGGGCCATCAGTGGAGGGCGCAGTGAATAATCAAAGAGCCAGTGTGGGGGTGTCTGATAGGAGCACCCGCAGGGGGCCAGCAGCGGTGGCTCTTGCATGAGATGTAAGGATGGTGGTGACAGCACCAGGGAAGCTTAATATTTTGCAGCGGGAGTGGGGGGCTGGAAGGGACGGGGGAGAGAGAGGAACTTGGTCAATAAATGAATTTGTTGAGAATAATGAATGCAGAGACCTGATTACTAGAGAGTCATGGATATAGAAAGGGAGGAAATAAAATGAGAAGTCTCTGCAGATCTCTAAGATGAACGAGGACTTCTTGAGGAAGCGTCATCCCCTAGTGCTGGGCTGGGAAAGGAGGAGCCGTTCCTGGAGCATCTTGCCACAGAGCGAGGAGGCAGCACTTGGGAATGATGGGAGAGAGAATCAGCTCCACGGGGGATTTTGCAAGCAAAATTTGGGGCAATTTTTTTTTTCTCAAAAATTTATTTTATTTTCATTACAAAGATATACAGAGAGGAGGAGAGACAGAAAGGAAGATCTTGCGTCCGGTGATTCACTCTCCAAGTGAGCACAATGGCCGGTGCTGAGCTTATCTGAAGCCAGGAGCCAGCAAGTTCTTCAGGGTCTCCCACTCGGGTGCAGGGTCCCAAGGCCTTGGGCCATCCTCTGCTGCTTTCCCAGGCCACAAGCAGGGAGCTAGATAGAAAGCGGGGCCACCAGGATTAGAACCAGTACCGATATGGGATCCCGGTGTGTTCAAGGCGAGGACTTCAGCCGCTAGGCCACGCCGCCGGGCCCATAACTTTCATTTCTTAAGGGGCCCACTAATGCATGCATCTAAGCACAATGTTTTACTACAAGTTACAGGAGTTCTGGGAGCTCCTGAAGCCTGTCTCTGGACTTCACTTAGTTTGAGCTCCAACTGTTCCTGAACAGCAAAATTTCATGCTGAGTCTGCCCGATTCACTGGAATCTGTTCCTGCTTTGTTCCTAAACCCAACCAGCTCTTTGTATGTCCCCAAACCCTATCAGTTATGGTGCCTTCCCAAGATGATTTTAGCATATCTAAATGTTTCTGATGGGTTCCGTTATTCAATTGTGGGAGCTGCCGATGATCGTGCCAGTGGAACAATTTTAAGCTCATGCTTTGAGGAACTTAAAAAAGAGCACTGGGGAAGTCTTTCAGGTACTTAAGAACATACAAGGAATTCTGACACTAACCAAAAGAAATGTCAAGAACCCTTTTGCTACTAGGAACAGAGTCTGAAGCCCTTATAACTACACATTGCCACAGAGTGCACAACCAATCACAATAGCTACTGAGCACTTCACATGTGGCTAGTTAAACTCAGACATTCTCTAGCACTATAAAATAATAATAATGCTTTTTGAATACAGTTGACCCTCCATACTCATTGATACACCACAGATTCAACCAAACGCAATAAAATTTTGCAAAGTTGTGTCTATACTAAACATGCACAGGCCTTTTTCTTACTATTATTTCCCAATAATACAATGTAATATTCACATCAGTATTTGTATCATATAAAGTAATATAAATAATTTAGGAATGATTTGCTGTATACTGGAGGGAGAAGGCAGTTGGGACAGCATTTAAGTTACCTGCATCACATATCAAGCACCTAGGTTGGAGTTCTGGCTCTGCTCCCAATTCCAACTCCCTGTTAATAAGACCCCATGGGAGGCAGCAGGTGATGCTATGCACGTGGGGGAGCCAGATAACATCCCAACTCCCATCTTTGGCCTGACCCACCCTTAGCAGATTGATGTGTGATTCAACAGACTGGAGGGGGGTCATCTCTCTGTCTTCTTTTCAAGTAAAATAAATAAAATTCAATATACGGGAAGTTGTGTATAGGTTATTTGTAAATGCAATATGATTTTGTGTAAATTGCTCGCGCACCTTTGAGGATACCCAATTGTGTTCTCAGGAACCCTGGAACCAATCCCCTGCAGATGTTGGGGGAAGAGGTGCTGAGTTTAAAATTACAAAAGTGTAATATGGCATAATACCTTGTAATAATTTTTATAAAAATTGTGTGTTGAAAATAACAACATTGTGGATATAATTGGGTTAAACAAAATGTACTATTAAAAATTTCACCTCTTTTTGGTTGCTAGAGAATTTAATATCACACATGTAACTTGCATTTATGTACTACATTATTCTTCTTTTATAAAAAGGCTTACTTATTTATTCTTTGACAGACAGAGTGATAGAAAGGGAGAGACAAAGACATGGAGAGGGATGGAGAGACAGAAAGAAATCATCCATTTCTTGGTTCATTCCCTAAAAGGCCATAACAGACAAGCTGGTGCCAAATCCTTCCCGGTCTCCCAGACTGGTTGCAAGGGCTGTTATTTGAATCATCTTCTGTTATCTCCATAGGCACATTAGCAAGAAGCAGGGTCAGCAACAGAGAAGCTGGACCTCAAACCAAAACTCTGATAGGGTACCAGAGTGGATCACCCATATAGGTACGGGAGCACATCAGTGGCTTCACCTACTATACCACGGCACAAATCTGTGCCTGATACTTCTACTGAGTAATGTTGCCTTAGTCACACAGCAGAGACCCAGAGAGCCACTTTTATCCTCTGTGGAGATTCCTCCATCCTTGGGAACATCATGGTCTGCTTAAAAATCAGAGAACCTATAGGTCAGGCCTGGACACAGGCGGTCTGGTTCAGCACGTGATCTGTTACTTGGAACCACTAGCTTGCATATTTTGCTGCCAACTCTGAGCCAGGATTTATGAGACATTGGGGACCTGCCAGCAATCATTGCAGGATATACAGATGGGCTTTATTCTGAGCGATGGTAAGCCTCATGGTGAACCCAGTAGCATGCTCCTAGTGGCACAGCACACAGGCTGGGATTGAGTCTGAGCTAACAGCCAGGTTGAGCTCTGTAAAGAAACCTGCATGGCATTCACAGCCTTTCACACAACAGGCAGAAATCCAAGAATTATGGACAGAAATACACCCCCAGATCGTGTAAATAGATTTAAGTTTTATCTACTAATTTTAGCAGATAAACTGGTGTTTAGCAGATAAACTGGTGCTTCTTGACTCAGTCACGAATTTGATGCTGGTCAACTGGTGATTTTCTAATTCCGTTAATGTAATGTATTAGCCTTCTACTGTCTGGAAAACTTTTCTTTCTTTTTTTATTTATTTTGGATTTTATGGTACAATTCCATAGGGTCTGGGATTTCCCCATCCCCCTCAAATTCCCACCCCACCCTGATTGATTTTCCCCATATTATTACAATAGTTAGTCCTTCATAAGCAGTCATAAGTCTGAACAACTTTTCACTTCCCATTTATCTTATTTACACTGCTGTGGACTCACAGAGGACTGGTCTGCTCAACAGGTTGTAATTGGTAGTTATCGCTTATTTTGGAGGTCAAATTGCCCCAAATTTCAGGCCCAGCAGCGTGGCCTAGCGGCTAAAGTCGTCGACTTGAACGCACCGGGATCCTATATAGACGCCGGTTCTAATCCCGGCAGCTTCACTTCCCATCCAACTCCCTGCTTGTGGCCTGGGAAAGCAGTCGAGAACGGCCCAAAGCCTTGGGACCCTGCACCCGTGTAGGATACCCAGAAGAAGTTCCTGGTTCCCGGCTTCTGATCAGCGCAGTACCAGCTGTTGTGGCCCACTTGGGGAGTGAATCATCGGACAGAAGATCTTCCTCTCTGTCTCTCCTCCTCTCTGTATATCTGACTTCCCAATAAATAAATAAAATCTTTAAAAAAAAAAAAAAGGAAAGAAATGAGCGTCACAGTTGTCACTTGCCCAAAGCCAGGGAAAGGTGGGACTTCTTAATCCTGTCACTTTGTAGCAGAGAAAACTCTTTGCCGAGATGCTAAATTATCTGGCCAAGCAAGGATTTCCACTGACTACTTAAGAGTCTGACTAGGAACCACTGCATTGCAGTGAAGCTATTCCGACCTATGCTCTAGTTCTAGACTGAACATTGCATCGACAGAGACAACAATGGCGTGTCCAATACATTGGGTAGTCACTTCTTCTGTTTCTAGATTAGTTTAACATTTTGAAAAGAGAAGAAAATGGAAAAGGAAACATTTCATTCCACTTGTTCTTGTAGGGGCTCCTGGCTTCCATGTCAAAAATGGGTGGAGCTTTATATTTAGAGAGGGGTGGGCAATAAAACACAGGTTTCTAGCTTCCCTCACGATACAGAAGAAGACAATCAGAATTTACTCAAACGAAATTGTCCTCCAGCCTCACACAATGCTGTCTCTTCAGAGTTCCTTCACAAGGAGACCATCTCCCCTTCTTTCATATTCTGGTTTAAAGGGCCCAACACTCACTCTAAAAAATAAGAAAGTTGGTCTCCTCCTAACAGTTACCTCCTAAAATCACACTCTCATGAAGTGTTCCAGTAAAGCCGAAGCCCAGACTTTTCTTTTTCCTTTCCTTCCTTCTCTCCACAGTGCCTGGTATTATGTGGTGCTCATAGTGGTTTCCAAGAATATAAAATGAAAGGCAAAACATTTTCAAGTCAAAGTTTAGATGGAAGATCATCAATTCCATATCATTCCAGGTTTCAGAGCTTAAGTAGATGAAATGGTTTCACTGTATATGGAGCTGGAATGGGGGCACCCTGGGGTGCTGGTCCACAGGATTAAACAGAGGATTCTTTTTTTTTTTTTTTAAGATTTATTTTATTTTTATTGGAAAGGTGGATATACAGAGAGGAGAGACAGAGAGGAAGATCTTCTGTCTGAGCGCAACAGGCCGATGCTGTGCCGATCCGAAGCCAGGAGCCTCTTCCAGGTCTCCCATGCGGGTGCAGGGTCCCAAAGCTTTGGGCCGTCCTTGACTGCTTTCCCAGGCCACAGGCAGGAAGCTGGAAGGGAAGTGGGGCTGCCGGGATAGAACCAGAGCACATATGGGATCCCGGGCGTGCAAGGTGAGGACCTTAACCACTGCACCACCACGCTGGGCCCCAGAGGATTCTTTTAAAGCCTCTTTAGGGAAGGAAAGCCAGAGACAAGGATAAAGAAGGCCGAGAATCTCCCACTCACGACAGTCATGGGACAGGCAGGGTCGCTGGGGGATGGGGAAGTGAGACACAGCTGCCCGGGGGACCTGCAGGTGTTATTCATTTCTTATTTTAATTTTCATAACATTCTATTTTGGAATCATTTCAGATTTAAAATTACAGAAGGAATACAGAATTTCCATTTACCTCTTACCCTACTCTTAGTATCTTTCATTAACAAGGAATATTTGTGTAAGCTAAAAGACTGGCATAGGCACATTATTATTTGTTGACTTTTAGCCAAAACTGTGACTATTATCCTTAATATGAAAACATTCATCACTTGCATAATTAAGGTTTTGTGTTTGGGATACAGGTTGACTGTTTTCAAAAGCTTTCTGAGAGTGGTTAGTGAGATATTAATGTCACATCCATACTAAAGAACGAACTCGACAGCAAGGCCATTTCACAGCATATGAAGTAGTACTTTCTGTCCTCAAACAGCCAACTCATATACATGGAGAGGCATTTGACTTCTCACAGCGCCCCTTTTCAGGAAATTTTCCTTATACATTGCCTACTTGCTGTCTTTAGAGATGGAGTTAAAATCTGAGGCCTGGAGATCTTGAAGTCTCCATCTGGCTATGCCACAGGAGCTGGGAGCAATTCACTTTTCTTCTGTCTGTTTGGGACAAACGTGAACCTGCCTCAAAGGGGAAGGTGTCATGTGGTCCACAAAAGATCATCTGTGTGGGACCCTCCTCTACATTTTCTCTTTTTCGATTTATTTACTTTTTACTAGAAAGATCTACAGAGATAAAGAGAGACAAAGATTTTCCATCTCCTGATTCACTTCCCAAGTGGCCGCAATGGTGAGAACAGAAGTGACCCGAAACCAGAAGCTAGGAGGCTCCTCAGCGTCTCCCACATGAGTGCAGGGTCCCAAGCCTTTGGACCATCGAGAGAGCTGGATGGGAAATAGAGCAGTCAGGACACAGACCAGAATCCATATGTGATCCCAGTGTATGCAAGGTGAGGATTTTAGCCACTAGGCTATCATGATAGACTTTATGTTTTTCATTTTCTAAAATTAATTTTGTTTAGTTGAAAGAAAAAAAGAGAGAGAGAGAAAGAGAGAGAGAGAGAAATTTCCCACCCATTGAAATAGCTGCAACACGTGGGCCTGGCCAGGACAAACTAGGAGCTCCTAGGGTGTGCATTAACCAGAGGCTGTAACGAAAAGCAGAGTCAGGACTCAAACTCAAGCACTCTGCATGGGACAGAAGCTTCACATTCAGTGTCTTAGCAGATGAACCAATGCCAATCCCCTAACTTCTCTTAAGGACCAGTCTTGGTTGGGATGTCCTCATGTACTTGTTCTGATCAGAAAGATAAGCCCCACCCAGGGTGATTTTGAAACTGAGTGGCACCTAGTGAAATTGTTGACAAATACATTCCTACATCTGGGTTCGGCAGGTGTGGGATAGGTCCTAGAGATGTGAGTTTGTTTTTAATATTTATTTGGAAGGCAGAGACAGAGAGGCAGAGGGAAAGATTTTCCACGTACTGATTCGCTCCCCAACTAGCCGCAACAGCTAGAGCCGGTCTGGTCTGGCTGGTTTAGTTTGTAAATTAACCCAGAAGCTTCCTCTGGTTCTCCTACGTGCACTTGGGCCATCCCTCTCCACCATCTCAGGTGTACCAGTAGGGAGCTGGACCAGAAGTGGAGCATTGGGGGACTTGAATTGGCACCCACACGGGATGCCAGTGCTGCTGGCATGGCTGAACCTGCAACACCACAATTATAGCCCCATACATGAAGGTTTAAAGTTTTATTTTTTTAGTTTAATTTTACTTATTTGAAAGTCAAGAAGCAAGAGAAACAGAGTCAGACATAGAAAGACCTTTCATTTACATGTTCACTCTCCAAATGCCTGTGACAATCAGGGCTAGATTAGACAGTGGTCAGGAGTCGGGAGCTCTATTGAGATCTGCTTCTGTGGTGTTAGGGACCCAAGCACTTGAGTCATTACCTGTTGCCTGCGAGGTTACAGATTAGCAGGAAGCTGGACATGGAAGTGAATCTGGGACTTGAACCCAAACAATCTGATACGGGAAAAGGATGTCCCTCATGGAGTCTTAGTAGCTATGACAAATGCCTAATGCCACCTGCAGCTTAAAAAAATTAGGGTAAAAAACACACACACATAACAAAGTTTACCGTCTTAGCTATTTCTGAATATACAGTTCAGTAGGGTTATGTGTGATCGGTCTCCAGAAGTCTTCATCTTATAAAACTGAAACTCAGCCCCCACCATAAAACTAACTCTCCATTCCCTTCCCTGACCCCCTGTCTATTCTATTTTCTGTCTATGATCATGGGTGTCTCATAAAACAAGATCAGCCAAAACTCATCATTTGTGATTGACTTGTTCCACTTGGCATAAGGTGCATGCTGTGGTATTGTTCAGATTGCCCTCCTTTTTCAGGTTGAACGATATTCCATGTATGCACAGAGCACATTTCGCTTACTCATTTCTCTGCCAGTGGATATTTGGGTTATTTCCACCTTTTATCTACTGTGAATACTGCATAGGCGTACAAATATCGCTTCAAATGAAGTATATCTTACTGCAAAGCATGTCTGTAGTCTTCACTCAATGGTGAGTTGAGGGATTTTCCACAAGTCCCTGGGCTCTGTATGCCAAAAGCAATTGAGACGTGGAAGTTAATAAAAGCTGTTACACTCCACCTGACCTGCAATCATGGACGGTTCCTGTTTAGTCATCCTTGCCCAGCTCATGAGGGCTACACATCCCTGCACAATCTTCCTTTGATCTTTATAACAAGGCTGGTGATAGAGATACTGTAATTCTCCTTTTAAGTCAGAGAAGTTGAGTCTTAGGCAAGTTATATGACCCACCTTGGCAATAGCACAGTTAGGACCCAGTAAGCATAAATCAATAGTGATTGAAAATACGCTAGCTGTGTGTATGGAGACAATGAGTTTAGTCTTGATTCCAGAAAAATAAATGCAGAGGGAGTTTCCTGAATTTAGACTTCTTTGTTTTTTAATTAGTTATTTTTATTGCAAAGTCAGATATATATAGAGGAGGAGAGACAGAGAGGAACATCTTCTGTCTGCTGATTCACTCCCCAAGTGAGCTGCAATAGCCTGAGATGAGCTGATCCAAAGCCAGGAACCAGGAGACTCTTCCTAGTCCCCCAAGCAGGTACAGGGTCCCAAGGCTTTGGGTCATCCTTGACTGCTCTCCCAGGTCACAAGCAGGGAGTTGGATGGGAAACAGGGGTGTCAGAATTAGAACCGGTGCCCATATGGGATCCTGGCACATTCAAGGTAAGGACTTTAGCCACTAGGCTACCAAGCGGGCTCCTGAATTTATACTTCTGTTTACCAGCTTCCAAGCAGAGCAGCGTCCAAATGGTATTTCATTGGAAGAGTTAGTACATTCCGTGGTAACTCAGTTCAGTGACTGGTGATGTAAACAAAGCATGGGGAACATCATCTTAATTGTACATATTATTTCTTTTTTTTTTAAGATTTATTATTTTTTTATTGGAAAGGCGGATATACAGAGAGGAGAGACAGAGAGGAAGATCTTCCGTCCGATGATTCACTCCCCAAGTGAGCGCAACGGCCGATACTATGCCGATCCGAAGCCAGGAGCCTCTTCCGGGTCTCCCACGCGGGTGCAGGGTCCCAAAGCTTTGGGCCGTCCTCGACTGCTTTCCCAGGCCACAGGCAGGGAGCTGGAAGGGAAGCGGGGCTGCTGGGATTAGAACCGGCGCCCATATGGGATCCCGGGCGTGCAAGGCGAGGACCTTAACCACTTGCGCCACCACGCCGGGCCCGTACATATTATTTCAATAAGACAAAATGATACAGATTATTTAAAACTCACATATGGAGGCTAATGTTTTTTGTATGACTCGCTGATGGATAATTTAGTTTCATGTCATTCTGACGGTCCCTACATGATGACCATGATGTTGTGCTCATGCATGTGTGTGAGCATGTATGTCTCTGTGTGTCAATAGTGTCAAGTGGAATTTTCTACAACATGCAAATTCTTTTTATCTCACTGTCCAATGAAGTCGCTGCTAGCCTCATGTGGCCGCAAACATTTGCATGATGGCTCGTACAATGGGACAGGAGGTTTTTAAGTCACTTAATAGAATCTAATCTTGTTTAAAAGCAGAGAGAATCAGGGAGGGATGTTCCATTTGCTGCTTCACTCCCCAGATGACCACAACTGCTAGGACTGGATCAGGCTGATTCCACTTGCCCCAGAATTCATCTTAGGTCTTCTGCGTGAGTGACAAGGACTTGTGTACTTAAGCCATCAGCCCTCTGCCTCCCACAGCGCACACCGGAAAGCTGGAAATAGGAGTGGAGCCAGGATTTGAACCCAGGTACTCCCATTTGGCATGCAGCGGTCATGAGCAGCATTTAAACTGCCACACCAAAACCCAACTCCACTTTCAATTTATATTTAAGTGCAAATAGCCATATGCTGTGGCAATGATATAAAACAGAGCTGGGGAACAGAGCAGTCCTAATAATGCTCTATTTCAGTTTTTCTGATTCATTTTGTTAAACACAGCTCAAGATGGAACTCATTTACCCTGAATTGCGAGTCGGAATAGGTAAGGTTACAGTGAAACCCTAGCACAGGCATGTGAACAAAAGCGAAGGACAAGGCTTCCTGGAGAAGCACAATATGTCTATGGGGAAAGAAAATCTGATCCAACAAACCAAATACACTGTTTGTTAAATCTTTACTGTGTTTCGCTGCTAATGGCTGTCTAGTGAATGGACCGATTTTTCTGTTGGAATGTGAAGTGAGCCCAGTCTGAATGTCATTTGACACCGAAGCCCTGGGCAGCTAATGAAAGAATGTCTTGTATTTCGCTGACCTGGACAGGCTGTGACAAAAGGCGGCACAGACATTTCAAGTAGAATTCGTATAGCACGGTGGTTCTCCCTATTTCTCCTGCCATCTACTTATTACACAAAGATGTTTTCATTTTTATGACATCGTCTCTTCCTATTGCGGACTACCTGCATCTGGTCTCACACAAGACTGCGCTCACTCTGTGTTGCAGTGTGACCCCAGACAACTCTGTGCTTCCATTTTCAGAACAGTCTTCCATTTAAAAAAAAAATATTTATTTATTTTTATTACATATACAAAGAGGGGGACAAAGAGGAAGATTTTCCGTCCAATGATTCACTCCCCAGGTGACCGCAACAGCAGGAGCTGTGCCCATCCAAAGCCAGGAGCCTGGAGCCTCCTCCAGGTCTCCCACGAGGAAGCAGGATCCCAAGGCTTTGGGCTGTCCTCAACTTTCCCAGGTCACAGGCATGGAGCTGGATGGGAAGTACAGCTGTCGGGATTAGAACCTGTGCCTATATGAAATCTTGGTGTGTGTGAGGCAAGGACTTTAGCCATTAGGCTACCACACTGGGCCCACTGTCTTCCATTTTTCAAAAAGATTTCTTGATTTTTTTTTATTGACAAGTCAGATTTACAGAGAGAAGGAGAGACAGAGAGAAAGATCTTCTGTCTGCTTGTTCACTCCCCACGCAGCTGCAAAGGGCAGGACTGAGCTCATCTAAAGCCAGGAGCCAGAAGCTTCTTTTGAGTCTCCCATGCAGGTGCAGGGTCCCAAGGCTTTGGGCCGTCCTCGACTGCTTTCCCAAGCCATAACCAGCGATCTGAAATGAAAGTGGAGCAGCTGGAACATGAACCAGCGCCCATATGACATCCCGACACTTGCAAGGTAAAGATTTTAGCCACTAGGCTGTCACACCAGGCCTGCAATAGTCTTCCTTTAAAAAAAAAAAAGACTTGCTTATTTACATTTGCAAGGCAACGATGATGGGGTGTGATGGTTGAGGAGAGAGACTGCTCCATCTTTTATCCATTGATTTACTCTCCAAGTGGTCACAACAGCCAGGGCTGGGCTAGGCTGAAGCCAACCGCAAGGAGCTCCATCACGGTCTCCCACCTGGGTGGCAGGGACCAAAGCACTTGAGCCACCATTTGCTTTCACAACCATGCGTTAGCAAGGAGCTCAACCTGACACTCCAACATGGGGTGCAACATCTCAGGTAGTGGCTTAACCTACTGCACTGTAACACCAGCCCCATATATTCATCTTAATAATCTTCACCTCCTTTTCTAGCCTCCTTTTCTAACTTTTATGCAGTTCTTGAATATTTTCCTTTTCTCACTTCTTTTTTTAAAAAGTTATTATTGTTTTAAAAATATTTGTTTGAAGGAGTTACACAGGGTAGAAGGGGGAAGAGAGATTTTCCATCTGCTGGTTCACTCCCCAGTGGTGACAACCAGGCGCCAAGAGCTGTATGTGGGTCTCCCACTTGGATGACACAGATCCAAGCACTCCATCTACTTTCTCCTGATTTTCCCAGACCATTAGCAGGGAGTTGGATCAGAAGAGAAGCATCAGGACACGAATCAGTACCCATATTGGATGCCAGCATTGTAGGTGGCAGCTTAACATGCCATACCACAAGGTGGATTCCCTTTATTCATCTAACAGCATCACCGAGCCTGTGATGCAGCCGTAGATAAATCTGATTCTATAAACATGTTTTCCAAAGTTGCCACCGTGAATGTAGAGCTCATTCCTAAAAAGCTTGGGAGAAGAGAGGAGAATGTGAAAAGGAACTGCCCTAGGCTCAGGGTAGGATAGAAGGAACTAGGCTAAATCCATGTCCCTTGGGGCCCTCTGCCACTGAGAGGTGTTAGTCCAAAGCCACAGCGTAAGATCCTTTCCATACATCAGTGAATTTCTTGAGGGTTTTCTCGCTCATCGGTGCCCTGTGTCATACATCTGTCTGCTTCCACATCTGCACCTGCAGCTTCAGACTCGTCCTGTGGTGTCTCCATTGGAATCTCAGCAAACTCACTCATGTTAATCACAATCCATTGCATCAAGGCCTCCATCAGAGCTGTAGGGAAGTTTGGAGATTCTCCCGCAGAGGGAGGCCCTACAAGGCACACTGCCTCTGTCTTCCTGTGAGTTCCTCTCCCTTCTTCTCCTCCCTTAGAACAAGGGATCACTGTCCTTGGCTGCAGCTGAAAGATCTTTCCATGTCAAAGGCTTATCAGGGACTTTTCCTAGGAAATCTCTTGGAGGAATCGTCACACCAGTTACTAGGAGAGGTCAGTCCTTCTTCGTTGACTTGCACTGGCATTCTGTGGTAATACAGAGAAGAAATGGATCAGGGGAGCAGAGTGCTGGGAGGCCTGCTGGAGAAGGGATGGCGGCTGTCTTACTGCTTGCGATGTGTGGCTTGGGAGGGGAGAGGAGTGCACCTGCAGGCTGCTTACAGGAGTGGGATGTGTGTGGGATGGGGTAGGGAAGGGAGAACTTGAACATTTGCAGACCCAATGGTCCCTGTGGAGGTAAGATCATCTAGGGGGAGAGAGAAGGATGGACCTGTCCTCTTAGACAAGGAGGAATACTGAGGGTTATATTCAGAATCCTTCTGAGGTTAGAAACCACACCTTCGAAGATGCTAGCTCTGGGTTTGCACTTCTGTCCTAATTCAGTGAGATGGCGACACTAAGGGCCACATCAGCATTTATCCATGTTGTCAGAGTTTGGGCTTTCTTCTGCGGTCCTGGTAAAAAGGGACAATTGGGTGGATAAAAGCTCGCCCATCAGACAGTCCCCCTCAGCAGTCAGTTCCACTTGGTGACAGTAAAGGAAAGGAGATATGCTTTTTTTTTTTTTTTTTTTTTTGTTAGCAAACTTATCTAATTTTTATTTTATCTACCTTGGTGGCAACTTTAGTTCAAAATCGAGATGCCCTATCAACTTCTCCTGTCATGATTTCTTTCCCTCACTTTGGTTATTTTCGTCGCAAGAGATGGATCTTGGTGACTTCACGTTTCCTCCCCAAAGCTGATGAATTACCGCATGCTCTGGTTGGGTAGTCTTGCACCGCCTTTCTTTTACACCACAGCTCAAGACTGACATCTAGTGGTGTGATAGCGTTGTGCTCCAGAAATGCTGAGTTTTCGTCATCACAACTCCATTAAGAAAGACAAGTTGGGGGGAGGGCGGTTATGACTTTCTGTCATTGGATGGTGTGTGTGTGTGTGTGTGTGTGTGTGTGTGTGTGTGTATGTGTGTGTGTGTGTGTGTGTGTGTGTGTGTGTGTATGTGTGTGTGTGTGTGTGTGTGTGTGTGTGTTCAGAGCTTCTTATTCTTGGCAACTGAGAGCAAAATGCTTTCTGTCAAACTGTGAAAATACGGAAGACTTCTTGACATGTTAAGTGAGCATAGACAGATATGGGTATTGGGAGTGAAAGCAGATGGATGTTTTGAAGAAAAAGACCTGTTGGCTTCAGGAGAGTTAGGCAAAAGAGATACTGCATGGAAAGTCTTTTGGGAAAGATGTGGGCTGTTGGAGAAATACTCTTTTTTTGCTTGGGGAAATGAATTCCCTCCTTGCCTTTTCATACTTACAAGAGTATCCTATATCCCTAGATCCCCAAGTTGGCAGGCATTGTCGCATCACGGCTGTCAGACTCATCCAGAAGTTTGACATGTGAGACTCAAGGGAGCCAAGTGAGGACTCAGACATTCTGATTTCCTCATGGGTCTGAGGTTTCTCCCTTGAGAAACAGCAATGCATTTTGTGCATCAAAATGGAGATGTCTTAAATGTGCCGTTATCAAAAGATACCTTATAGACGGGTGCTGGTATAGTGTTGTCAAGCTTGGGAATGGCAGAGACTCTTGCTTTTTTATAACAGACTCAGTGACAGTTGCAATGACTGAGAAAGAAGTACAAGAAGAGGAGAAAACAGGAGAGAGGCAGGACCCACCAGGGAGGGAGTTATGGCAACACGTCCAGGGCCCATGTCGGGAGAAGGGAGGGGACAGCTGCTTGGTGCACTTAGGGCTGCCAGGAGTCCCCTGGTAGAGTGTCCTTTGTCCTTTCAATTTGCAAGTATTTCAGCTCAAGACACAGTAAAGTCAAAGTGTGTCCCTGGGGGAACAGTAAGTGAAGGCACATCTTGGGATGTCTGTATTCCAGAATGCCTGGGATTGAGCTCCGTTGCCACTTCCTAGCTCACTTCCTGCTAATGTGCACCCTGGTAGGCAGTGGATAGCCTATTTGCTTGTGTCCCTAATATCCGTGTGGTTGACTTCGATTCGGTTTCTGTCTCCTGGCTTTGGCCTGGCCCAATCCTGCCCAGCTGTTGTTGGCATTTGAGGAGTGACCCAGCAGAGAGAAACTTCCTCTCACCCTCTGTCTCTCCTTCCCTCCCCTCGTCCTTCTACTTTAAAAATAAATTATAAGAAGGAAGAAAGCTTGCATTTTTTTCTTAAAGTTAAATATCAGACTATATTCCTGAACACTATTGGAGATAGGCACCCCTAGGAGGAAAGCAGGGAGGTGCAGGGCTCTGGGGTGCCACTGTGGGTTAGGGGGCCAGAATGCCAAGGTATGCTAAGGATTTTCACTCAGTCCACCACAGGTGACAGAGTGGTGGCTAACAGTGGGAATGAAGTGGGAAGACCAAAATCGGAAGCAGATATGAGATGATTCCAAGCAATTTTTCCGAGGGTAGATATTTTGCATGGTGGCTAAGCTCATGATCGGGATGCCTGCATTCTATGTTAGAGTTGTCTGGGTTTGATTCCTAGCTGCAGATCCTTCCTTCGGCTTCCTGTTGGTATGGGTCCTGGGAGGCAGTGATGGCGGGTCAAGTAATTGCGTTCCTTCCACCCACGTGGGATACTTGAACAGACTCCCTCCCGGCTCACAGCTGCAGCTCCAGCTGGTGACCATGGTAGGCATTCGTGGAGGGAACCCTCAGATAGGATCTCCTCTCTCTCAAATAGATAATTAAAATATATATATATATATATATATATTTCTAATTTGCCAGTCCTTCTTGGATCCAACAGATTCTTTTCTCCCAGTGTGAGTTGAAGACTAGTTGTAACTAACTTACTGAAGAGTTAATGGAAGATGTAATTATGAAGAAACTATTTTTCCCCCACTTACTGATTTTACTCATACTTTGTCAGATATTCTCCTAACCCTTAATGAGCTTGGGAAGATCATGGACCGATTCAATCATTTTGGGTGATTAAAAACCCTTTTTGCTGAAAATTTTAATCATTTCATCCTAAACCTCAAATATGAGGGCTATTTCAAAAAGTTTGGAGGGGCTGTTTGGCTTAGGAGTAAGTTGCTGCTTGGGAAGGCCGCATCTCATATCATTGATTCTAGTCCTTGCTACTCTAGTTCCTAGCCAGCTTCCTGAGAGTGAGCACCCCGGAGGTAGCCCAACTCCAGGGTACGTGTGGGATACAAAACAGGACACCTGTGAGGTACAGGAAGCTGCACATAGAATAAACAGAACTATCAACAACTGACAGAGCAGCCACATCACAGTACACTAGCATTTGTAATGAAACCAAATCTAAAAAATATTGTTTAAAATTTTAACTTTTCTTTTTGATAACAGTAGGTCCAGAATTCAAATGCCATGCATTTCTTTTGCATACTGACCAAACCAACCTACAGCAAAAGTTCTTCCTTACTTAAAAGTATCTTAAATGTTCACTCCCTTCTCACATGAGTGTTTCATAAAATGTGGTCAGAATAAGGTAAAACAAAACGTGTTTCTATTTGTAGTAGTAATTTCTATTTTATGGATGACATGCATATAGAAATTCTAACTTTTAAAATGACCTAAGATAAAGTAACAAATGGATTTGGAATGGCTGAATAATAGGCATTCGTGTGTCCATACACACTTGGACTGAACATTTAGTTTTATCACTTTGCATCTTCCTGTAAGTTAATTTCAACAAGAGCTAAAGCTCTGTAGAAACAAGGCTTGGGTTAGAAAACAGTGGCCTGTCATCTGGGAAGACCTAGTTTAACATGAGTAATGAAGACGGTGAATGTGTGTAATGGTCTGTTACGCTCCATTATGCGGCTGCATATGTGGCAGAAGCTTCCGTTCTCAAAGCTGTGGTAAAGTATCTGCAAACTTTGAGTTGTTGCATTACACTGCGTCTAATTCCCACAACTGTGCAGGAACTGCTCTGGCTGGAACTCATGCTGTGTCTGCAGTATAAGATGCCTGAGAAGTTGCTGCAACAGACTATATTTTTCCATACTGTTGGTTTTCAGAGACTAATAAATAACTGGAAAATCTTCTAAGTCAGTAGTAGCTGGATATAGCAATGATTCAAACATTTTATTTGGAAGTTGTGCTGAGAACACTTAGAAAGCTGTCGTGACACAGGCTACAGGGAATAAGATTCTGTAATGAGGTATGGCATTAAACTCACATTTAGTAGGGAAACTGAATCATAGCATCAAAGTTAGGAAAAAAAAAAAACTATATCCTGTCAAAGGCTTTGCTGAGGACAGTTAGAATTCCAGTCCACAAGGACCATGCTATGTGCTAGGGTTCATTTTCTGTCTCTTGACACTGCCTCAACTAGAGCATTTTTGGGTACTGTGCCTGCTGCCGTGGTTGTAACTGCTCAAGGATTACTGCTCCATGTGACCTGAACAGGTTAAATAGGCTTACAAAAAGAATCTTTGATATAACAACCCATGTGTATGCTTTTGTTTGTTCTGAGTACGCTGTCTGTACCACATGCATGATTGCCAGAGTGTTGTCATTTTCACTTGGCACAGTATTTATTGTCTTTCCAATGAAAATCTTATTCATACATTCATTTTAAAAGCTGCTTTCAAAGGATGCAGTATTTGAAGCAGGATAAAAATGCCCAGGTTGATCTTGTGGCACCATGGCTCCCAGAGCATAACTAACATTAAGGGAATCTTTGTTGAAAGTTAACTTGGCCGCAGGAAGGGAAAGAACTTATTATCTCAAACACGATAGCTCCTCTAATGGTAAACAGGGCGGCTTATTTTGGCTTTATGAATGCTTCCTTGTTCCTCGAGCAAAGATCTTGATTTGCGCTAACATCACCTAGCTTTCCATTTAAAATCATCAAGAGTAGGCATGGTTATGTTCAGTCCCATTGTTTCATTGTACGTTGCCACATCTTTCTTTAGGCTTAATCATTCAACTATTGTTTTTGGCTCAACAGAGTACATTGATAGACTGGCTGCTCACCTACACAGTTCTGCTTCTATCTAGCTCAGGATGTTTTGTTTTTCTCCCTGTGACATCCCCACAGCACCTTTCGGTACAGATTGCAATATGTGTGGAGATGGAAGCATGGCTGAGGCAGCTGCTTTGTAAAAGCCCCGAGGGAGGTGGAAGGCAGTGTCTGCTTACCAGTCTTGTGTTCTGTCTCTGAAGACTCTTCAACCTTCTTCAAGGTTGGAATAAATTTGGGGCAGAATCCTTGACTAAGTGGGGTTGCTGGAAGCAGTTACCCATGGTGTTACTCATGGATGGCTGTGGAAGGCCAGGCCTCCATCAGTGCTCTGGGGAGATGTTTGTGCCCATTGTGACTTGCAGGGGCTCAGCCCTGCTTCCAAGGGGCTAAGCTGAAACACTCTCCGATGGTGATATCGGGTGCAAGCCCCAGGGAGCCTTGAATAGTAGGAGAAGCATGAAAGTATCTATAGTGACCACGAGTACCAAGATGTTCACAGTCTAAAATACAGATGGGCCTTCCTTATTTGGAGTTCTTTGATTTTTGCCATAGGGTGATCCTGGGCTCAGTGTAACATCAAACAAAACAAAACAAACAAACAAAAAACACACCTTACATTACTTTCTAGGGTATTATACCTATAAACGGCAGATTCGCTCTGTTTTACCATAAGATCTTGAGGGGAAAGGTGGCAAGCTACTGGCAGGCCAATTGTAGCAGGTAGGCCCCTGTGACTTCCAAGAATCCACGCTTCACTCTGAGTCCTCTAGCAGATTTGATTTTGATGTGTCTGCATTCCTGCTGGATCCACAGTGGCTGCAGGCACAGGGCTGCTGTGTAAACCACTTTCTCTCTGTCCATTTACGTGGCTACAATGCTCTAGGCTTGGTCACATCAGTGGCACCTGTAGTGACACAAGTGAGGATGCAGGAGTCTGTCTATACCCACCACGGCATTGCCCAGGTCCACTGCTGCATCTTCCCTCTCCCCCTTAAGCCCTTAACTTTCAGTATTGGGCATGTAGACACTGAGATGTATCTGGACAATCCCCTCTATGTAGACACAGAGTTTCCCAGCCCCTCATGTCTTCACGATCCGGCTTGCTGTTTATAATGAGATCGATGTCACCTTTGCTTTAGCCTGGGGCCAGAGAAAAACCACCCAGCCAGGGGCTTCTTTGAGTTTCCAATTCGTAAGGTCCCTCGCTGCTGCCACTCATACTCCACAGCCAGTGAGGTTCAAGGTTGTAGGGCTGGGATAGAGAAGTCTTACACCTGAATTGTTAGATGTAGGAATCAGAGGACTAGCCCATATTCATCCCTTGATTGCTGGACTGGTAAGAGAAATGCCATTCTTTATCAGGTGCTATATAAATATGGCATTCTGTAGGACAGAAGCTATCCTTTCAGGATGTTGCCTCTTACCTGGTACCATCCATACCAGAGTTTTGAGCAAGTCTGTTGCCAACTGGTTATCATGACCGATCTGTTTATGGATCTTAGATTACCTAGCAATAGCGGTGAATTCCATGGGCATGAGTCCATTGCTCTGCTTTATTTGCTGTGAAATGAGTCCTTGTTATGGTGCAGCAGCAGCTTAATCTGGATTGTTGGTCATCTAGGACATGGAAGCACGTAAGCGTGAGAACTGAAAACACTGGTGGAGCTGTAGGCGGATGTGTCATTCAGGCAGCAGAAGCTGCCTGTGAGGACTGGCTCCTTTCACACAGGAGAACACAGTGGTGATTGTTAGCCAAGGAGTTAGCCAGCAGAAATGTCAGCCTTACTGGGTCCACTTATTGGCAGAAAATATGTCTATCACCAGGTCCAGCCTGTTTGCCATGGAGGCATAGATAATTATCTGCATTACCTATTATTATACTTTAATGCTGTGAATCAACCTGAGTGAACTCAGATTTTCATACAGATCCAATTTTCTATCATTTAACAGGTTGATTTGTGTGTGGGGGTGGGGTGGAGTGGGAAGTGGGTCTTCTATAGCAACTGTTTGAACCTGTGTGTTACCAATAATTAGGCTTTCTAATTCTAGTGGTTTTCACACTTCCCATGGAATCAATCCTGTGGTTTGATTTTCAATGGACAGTGGCTGCTCTATATGCCAACAGGCCTTTTGCCTAAGCTCTGTTTCCCAAGCAGCCATTCCCAACCATTCCATATGGCACATCCAGTGAGGAGATGGCAGTTATTTCAATCCGTCACAGAGGTTTCGATCGCCTGATGGATTACATTCCATTTTGGGCTTGAGGGGTTCTGGTAACGCAGCCAGATCCAGTCTTCTTAGTGGCGGGGTGGAGGTACCACAGGAATCATCCCTGTTACTCCTGAAATTAGCTGTGGTCCGGATGTCCCTGTGTCTGCAATTTGCCCACTCTAAGGCAGCCAGCAGTCCCATTCTCTGTTCTCAGCTCACTGAGATCTGGCATCGTGTCTTGCCCACAAGGTGGGACAGAGACTTTCTGCAGTCCCTGCTGCAATTTGGGCATCTCTCTGCTTGGATAGCTGGAGCCCATGTAATATCTTTTCTTTTTTTTTTTAAAAGCTTTATTTATTTATCGGAAAGTCAGATACACAGAGAGGAGGAGAGACAGAGAGGAAGATCTTCCGTCTGATGATTCACTCCCCAAGTGACTGCAACGGCCAATGCTGTGCCAATCCAAAGCCAGGAGCCAGGAACTTCTTCCAGGTCTCCTGCGCGGGTGCAGGGTCCCAAAGCATTGGGCCGTCCTCGACTGCTTTCCAGGCCACAAGCAAGGAACTGGATGGGAAGTGGAGCTGCCGGGATTAGAACCTATGCTCACATGGGATCCCAGCGTGTTCAAGGCGAGGACTTTAGCTGCTAGGTCATGCCGCCAGGCCCCATAATATCTTTTTTAAAAAGGATTTTAAAATTTTTATTGAAAAGGCAGATTTAAAGAGAGAAGCAGAGACAGAGGGAAAGCTCTTTAGTCTGCTGGTTCACTTTCCAAGTGGCTGCAGTGGATAGAGCTGAGTTATCTGAAGCCAGGAGCCAGGAGCCTCTTCCTAGTCTTCTATGTGGATGTAGCATCTCAAAGCTTTGGGCTGTCCTTTCCCAGGGCACAAGCAGGGAACTGGATGGGAACTGGAGCAGCCAGGGCATGAACTGGCACCTATATGGGATCCTGTCGGATACAAGGTTAGGATTTAGCCACTAGGCTATTGTGCTGGGCCCTCATGTGTATCTTTGTGTGCTAGCAGGCGAGTCATCAACACTAGCCCATTTTGTATTCCCTCTCCTACCCCCGGGTGAGTTTGTCATGCGTTTGCCTCTACCTTCATGTCCAGTGGTTGTGCTACCCTGAAGTCCTGCTGCTTGATCTCTACATCTTCCCAACTCAGTGGAGCAGTGGTCATTTTCATAAATGTGTTCAAATGTTGCCGGCTCTGCCAGTGACAAATCTGTGCTTGGCTGTCAGGGACATTGAGGTACAAAGGGCTGGGAACACAAGCAACATTCACCTAGCCATAGGCATATGGCTCATTCTGTATTTAGGGAGCAGCGGCAATAGCAGCATAGATACCAGAAAACAGCAGCAGTAGCCAGGAAGGGCTGGCTCCAGTTAGTCAGGGTTACACAGCAGTAGTTGTTACCCAGGAGAAAGTGTGTTCACCTCACTGGGACCTGCTGACCAGAAAATGCATTAATGATGATTGCCATGCTGGCATAGATAAGAGGATATTGCAGCAGACAATCTTCAAATTTTCCTTATGATTCCAACACTAGCATTCCATACACAACCCCATCCCATCACAACAGGGTCTATTTTAAAAAGGATGTGGTGAAAGGATCCCAACATCTGCTCCCAGCTAGTGGGCTTATTCCCCGTAGGGAATGCCAATCTATGGGGACTAGGCACTGGTCCTTGCTGTTGGCAGCTTAGTTATCTAGTGAAGCTGCAAGTCAACCCTGGAGGGGAAGGTTACTGGGCCACCATGCCTGCTCTGTGCTTGGGGAAGGAGGCTGAATGAAAAATGTTATCTTTTCCATCAACAGCAGGTGCCCTCTGGTGAACCACAGACATTCACATGGGCTAGCTACACACTTGCAAGATTTCTGTTAAGGTCAGAAACAAGACAGACATGTGTATGATATTGCCACTTCAGTTAACATTAGAGAGAGGATTTGGCTAATGTGGTGAGATGGGAAATTTGAAGCGTTGATTATCTCTACTCTATGTTAATTTTCTATACCATTAGATTCTACATTTATCATTTCCTTTCTGTTTATTTGGGCTGTTGTGCAGTTCTTTTTCTAACTTCTTGAGATTTATGCCAGCCTCATATTTCAAACATTTTTCTTTTCTAATATCAGCAAATTTCTTCTAAGCATTATTTCAAACTTTATTTCACAAGTTTTATATGCATAGTTAAATTGTTATTTAGTTTTAAATAATTATTGATCTGCCATAATGTATTTTTTTAGGCTTTTAAAATGTATTTTACTTCTATTTGAAAGACAGAGTCACAGAGAGAAGGAATGACAGAGATACTCCATTTGCTGGTTTACTCTGCAAATGGCTGCTGGCTGCAATGGCTGGAACTGGGCCAATCCAAAGGCAGGAGCCAGGAGCCTTTTCCAGTTCTCCTACACATGTGCAGGAGCCCAGGGACTTAAACCATTCCACAACACCTTCCCAAACCATAGCAGGGAGCTGGATCAGAAGTGGAATAGCCAGGACATGAACTGGTGCCCACATGAGAAGCTGGCACCACAGGTGGAGGCTTAGCACACTATGCCATGGCACCAGCCCCTACAATGTACTTTTTACCAAAAGATTATATAAACATTCCTCAATTTTAAGAGTGAATATGGCCAGTTATTTTGTTTTTGATTTTGAGCTTGGTTGCCTTATGATATCTACAATATTGTGACTGTTATTCTTCTGGAATTTATTGAGATTTAGCTTGCTCTAAGGGTCATAATTACTACGTATAGGAAAATATGTTCTTCAGTTGCATGACATGTTTCTGTGTATGTGGTACATGTATGGATCTAAAACCTCTCTTAAGTCAATTTTCTCAACTGTGATATTCAAATTCTATTCTTACTGATGACTTAATTCTGTTGATTACTGAGAGAAGTATGATTGTGAATTTATCTTAAAATTTTATTGATATGTCTTGATAACACTATTAGTATAAATCTAAAATTAGTATGGTTTCTGAAGAAGTAAATCTTTTAAGAAACATACCCCTTTATCTCCAATATTTGTGGTTTAAATATGTTCTTCCTGTTGTTAATATGGCTGTCAACTTCTATTGGCTTGAATTTCCCCCACGTTCTCTTCTTCACTTTTCTATTACATATGTGGTTGTGTGGAAATACACATACTTCTGGCACAGACATACATTTGAGTTTTTTGTATTTTATAAATCTATTTATGCAGTATTTTGCTTTGCTGATTCTTACTCTTGTTTCCTTGGCTGTTTCTATTTTACATTGTGAGCTGTGTAACATACTTGCAAGAAGTTTCTTTTCTTTTTTTGCAGAAAGCTTCTTTAGCTGTAATAAATATGGGGTCCAGCAAAGAGGACTTTCATTCAATTCTTCCAGGTTTATTCTTTCTAGAATTTTTCTAATTTACATATTCAAGAAGAGTTCTTCATTTCTTCCAGGGAGTGTGAATTCAGACTCTGAATATACACAAAGGTCAGATCCTGGGTTTTAATATGTAAAAAGCTATTTTTCGCTTTCCTATTCAATGCTAAAACTTGAATGAGTACATTCTCTTTTATGTTCTCTGGAGGTGAATGGAGACAAACGAGGAATGAAGTGATTCTTACGGGTTTATTTCTCATTGTCTGTCTCTGTCTCTCAAAGACATACTTATTGACTTTGAAAGTCAGAGTTACAGGGAGAGGGAGAGACAGAGATCTTCCATTCAGTGTTTCATTCTGCAAGTGGCAGCAATGGCTTCCTTGGCCGAAGCCAGGAGCTTCTTCTGGGTCTCCTATATGAGTGCAGGAGCCCAAGTACTTGGGCCATTCTCTGCTGCTCTTCTCTAATGCATTAGCAGCAAGATGGATAAGAAGTGGAGCAGGCAGAACTAGAATAGGTGCCAATGGGATGCTGGTATCATGGACAGCAGCTTTACCTACCATGACAAAAGGCTGGCTCCTTCTCACTGTTTCTTAAGCTAAAGGCTTACTCGATGGTGATGCCGCTTTTGGGGAGAACATGGCTTCTATGAGATTTCTCACCTTAGGAAAGTCCCAGGCTGAGTTCCATGGCCTTTCCATGCCCCTGTCCAGCCAATGCCTGGCTATGAGCTCTTTCAGTCTTTTGCCCATTATTTTCTTCATGCTGTCCTTCTTGATGGTTCATTGACTTATATGATTTTTTTAAAAAGATTTATTTTATTTTTATTGGAAAGGCGGATATACAAAGAGGAGAGACAGAGAAGAAGATCTTCCATCCGATGATTCACTCCCAAAGTCAGCCCAACGGCTGATGCTATGCCGGTCCAAAGCCGGGAGCCTCTTCCCACGCAGGTACGGGGTCCCAAAGCTTTGGGCCATCGTCGACTGCTTTCCCAGGCCAGAGGCAGGGAGCTGGAAGGGAAGCGGGGCTGCCGGAATAGAACCGGCGCCCATATGGGATCCCGGGCATGCAAGACGAGGACCTTAACCACTGCACCATCGCGCCGGGCCCAACTTATATGATTTTTTAAAAAAGTTTTTAGCAAGACGATACATTCAGGTATTTAGCTAGCTGGAAACAGAATCTAAACTTAGTGTAAATGGCACCTCAAACTTCGCTTATTGATGCATTTATCTCTTAAATACTTACATATCTCAGCACACGAACATTTGTTGTCTGGAAATTCCCTGATGAGAAACTGGCAGAGGGATGAGTTTTGGGTATTAAGTGTCTGGGGAACATTTCGGTGAGGTCTCAAGGCTCGAATCACATTTTGAAAAACACACCACAAAACACTTGCATCTGTGAGCCTGAAACTGCCCGGGACAACTACATCTTCTATATTTAGCTTTAACTTCTGCTTAGTTTATATTCTATTCTCGTAGTCTACTTACAAGACTAAAATCACAAGACTAAGTGTAGATCACCCCTTCCCCAAAAGATGTGTTCACTCAGAACCTCCAAATGTGAGCTTATGTGGGAAAACGGTCTGCCTCTGTACAGTCCTTTTCTTGTATCTGTTTTTTGTTACATACAGTCAAGGGTAAATGTAGTATAATGCGATATTTCGAGAGAACACACTTAGGTCCATATACTGCTAGAATTTTTCTATTTGTTTTTGTTGGTGTCTTTGCTTAACTTACAAATTAAACTCCATTATAATATGATATGTATGGGTGGGACTTTAGTACTCTCCTGAGTTTCAGGAGCCCACTGGTAGTCTTGGGATGTAGGCCCCATGAGTGAGGACTGTTGTAATTAGGTTCAAAATCTGATGATGGGATCACCTTGCTTTATCTGGGTGGGCCCCAAGTTCCAAGGCCATTTTATGGGTCCTTCTCTTAGATGAAAAGAGACAGACAGGAGAGAAGCAGAAAGGTCAACGTGGAGACTGGAGTGAAGCATAACCAAAGAAGTCAAGGAGAGCCAAGTCAAGGAGAGCCAAGGAGGGCCACTGGAATTCAGCCAAACATGAACAAAGGTGGCAGAGCTGCATTGGAACCTCCGGTGGAGGCCTTACTTATCTGAGCCCTTGTTGAATGGATCAGATACAAAGTGTGTGGTTACAGTGGTGGACACATGTGGAAGCCTTTGTAGCTGTGGCGGTGGCTCGGCACTTGGTGGCTCGGCACTTGTCACCTGCGCCTCCTTGGGTCTTAGCTCACCAGTGTTTTCTTGTTGTACACACCTTCTCTCTTCTCCACCTCTAGTGCACTTCTGAAATAGCCTCCCTGGGACTTTCCAGAGCGAATATGAAGCAGCAGAGAAGCAAGTCTTATTCTGTGAAGACCAATGTCAGAATGGCCTCTAGATGTCATGTACCATTTTATAATTTTTCATATGTAATCTATCATTTCAGTATTGTTGGAGGTAGGTACTGTCATCATTTTATAAGTAAGGACTGTTTTCCCCAGTTAGAATCAGAGAATCCTACTTGGGAGGAAGGTTAGAGCTGCTGTCTTGTTTCACAATCAACCAATTAATTAAGCATTTTTAAAGTAACTACAACGGACTAGATTCTAAGATGCTCTTGGGATTCAAATGTCATCCCTCCATTTTAGATTTCAATTGTTGGTAAGCAAAAGATACTGCTACTAGCAACAATGTAGTAAGTTTTAGCACTAACAAATTTTAGACCAAAATAAGTAATTTTTTTACGTTCCAAGTACAAAATGTAAATTAACAAATATGTCCCAGAGCCCTGTGGATGTTGGTATGTATAAATCCACTTCATTTCTTTTAATAATTGCATAGTAATCCTCAGAAGAATAAGTAGCCATACAATGGCTCATTTCTCATTTCACTGTTACCAACATTTTGTTGCAGTAAACATTTTTTTTGTTTGTTTGTTTTTGTTTGGTGTAAGTGCCAAAGAAGTTCTTTAGAAAACTTCTACCGGGGGTGTGTTATGGTGTAGTAGGTTAAGCTATTGTTTGGGGCACTTGCATCTTATGTTGGAGTTCCTAGGTTTGAGTCATGCCCCTGTTTCCAGTCCAGCTTTTTGCTAATACACTCTCTGGGAGGCAGCAGATGGTGGTTCAAATAGTTACGTCCCTGCTACCTGCATGAGAAACCCGAATGGAGCTCCTGGCTTTGACCCGGCCAAGCCCCAGCTGTTGTGAACTTTCAGAGAGTAAGCCAGTGGAGGCAAATTTTTTTTCTCTCTCTTTTTCTGCCTTTCAGATATAAGTAAACCAAAAAACAAAAACAAGAACAAAAGCAACAACCCAATCTTACACGTAGAATAAATGATCTCTGCATTGAAGGAAATTCACATTTAAAAGGAAGAACATGAGTTACATAGAAAATGCTAAATTGGGGCCCGGCGCGGTGGCGCAAGTGGTTAAAGGTCCTCGCCTTGCACGCCCGGGATCCCATATGGGCGCCGGTTCTAATCCCGGCAGCCCCGCTTCCCTTCCAGCTCCCTGCCTGTGGCCTGGGAAAGCAGTCGACGATGGCCCAAACTTTGGGACCCTGCACCCTTGTGGGAGACCCGGAAGAGGCTCCTGGCTTCGGATCGGCATAGTATCGGCCGTTGCGCTGACTTTGGGAGTGAATCATCGGACGGAAGATCTTCCTCTCTGTCTCTCCTCTCTGTATATCTGCCTTTCCAATAAAACATAATAAAAATAAATCTTAAAAAAAAAAAGAAAATGCTAAATTGCCCTCCTACCCAAATTTATCAGTTTATATACTGTGAATGTTATGAGCAGGTTCCTTTTCCAATGAGCTCGCAGCACTGAATGTTACTCATCTTGATAGGCGTTCTCTTTACTCATGTTCCTAGAGACTCTGACACCCTTCTAGCTACCAAGAGAGCTTATGTATCCCCTAGGTCCTCCTAGGCCAAACTACATTCACACAACACAGTGTGAAGGTGAGCCCCTTTTTCTGCAAGGCCCTCCCTGTAGTGAAAGATAGTCTTGTGCTGCTGAACATTGCCCACAGTACCTCCAGATCGTCTTGGCCCAGCTCGTGCTGGAGGGTAATTAGAGCTTGCATGATTCCGTGTGCTCTTTGATTTAAGTTTTGCTCTGATAGTTATAGCTATAGCATGTGATGTCTTTAACATGTTTATGACTCTCTAGCATGGCAGTATATGTAAAGTTTTCATTTTACACTCATAGAAACCTAATTCAAAAGAGTAAATGTTCTTTCAGTAGTGAATGCTAACCACTTACTGTGTTCAGATGACCAGTGGTGGGGGGGGGAGGTGGTTAGGCATTCAGTCAGAGCTCAACAGGGAGAGCTAGCCACTGCTTTCTCTCTGAGGCTGATCTGGAAGACTCAGCTCCCAAAGACTCAGCTCCCAGCATGGCATCACAGAGAGGTTGGTGCTCTCAGAAGACTCAGGTTGATGGGTCTGGGCTCTTGGTTGGAGCTGTGGGCAGAAGCTCAGGCCAGGTTCCTGCTTGTAGCTTAGGCTTCCTCAAGACCTGAGGCATGGCTAGCATGACCCACTTGAAAGAAACGCAGTGAAGGAAGCACCATCTGTTGTAAGAATAGTTCAGAAGCCACAGAACCTCGCTTATCTCATTCTCCATGCTTGGAGGCTGTTACGGGCTCTGACACAGCCTGTTTGATGCAAGCCTCACTCACCGGCGGGGAAGTTCAGCCAGGCTCAGCGAGAAGGCACATATGCAAAGACGCAGCAGAGAGTTTGTGGAAAGTGGAATTAAAAAGTAAGTTTTATTTTGCTACAAAAACATTTTGAAATCCATGCCTAACATTTTTCGTAAGATGTGCTTACCAAGAACTTTCTGAAGACTGTGTATGCGTGGCTCTTTCCACAGAGTTAGGACAGCCCTCTTAATACTTTCTCAGGAATTAGAGAGAGGTATGTGGCTAGAACCATCTTTACTCTGTTGCAAAACTTGGTGCAAAACCTGACAATTTGGGTAGGATTCTGTGCTTTCTTGCAAGTGCCGCTTGCTAAGTATTACACCTAGGAATCTTTGTCACTGAATTTGGCTGTGGAAAGATGTACGCATTTTTCTTAACATGAAAATTTTACATGGGATTTCAAACATTAGAAATTATATTCACATTCACATCATCTTCATGTTTAAAATGAAAATTCTTTTATTAAAAAAATCTATGTTTACCTAAGAAATGAAGTTCCAGGTAGCTTGGCACCCTGAGATAGAAGAGGTGTTCAGAGAATAGCTAGTGCCTCGGTCTCTTTTCATATATATATGTTTAAAGATTTATTTATTTTTGATTGAAAGGTAGAATTACAGAAAGGGATAGAGAGAGGGAGAGAAAAGAGAGTGATCTTCCATTTGCTGGTTCACTCTCCAAATGGCTTCCATGGACAGAGCTGAGCTGATCGAAAGCCAGGAATATCTTCTGTGTCTCCCATGTGGGTGCAGGATTCCAAGGATTTGGATCATCCTCTGCTGCTTTCCCAGATCATAAGCAGGGAGCTAGATGGAAAGTGGAGCAGCCAGGATGTAAACTGACATCCGTATGGAGTGCTGGTGCTTGCAGGTGGAGGATTAGCTTGTTGAGCCATTGTACTATCCCCGAGAGTGCTTCAGTCTTATTTGCATCTGGTGACTAGGAGCAGTGAGGAGGTTCCTGCCTGAGCAAGGGCTTCCTTAATTTCACACATCAGCTCTCCTATCAGTTATCTCTCTGCTTGAACACAGAACTAACCTCAAACACCTGCTCCTGGGAGCTGCCACTCTACAACTTAGACAAGAGCCTTTTTCCTTAAGCCTGACAAGCAGAGTTAGCAAGAGTGAGAGACAGAGAAAGAAAAGAGACAGAGGTCTGTCTTGGTTTACTCTTCAAAGGCTGGAAACAGCCAGAGCTGGGCTAGTCTTGAAACCAAGAAATAGACACTCAGCCTACATCTTCTGTGGAGGTGACAGGGACCCAAATGCTTGAGTTATTCCAGTATTCTCTGTGATTTTGTCTGCCCCAAACATCTCATGCTGGTGGAATTGTGCAATGTATGCTCTTTTATGTCTGACTTATTTCACTTAGCCTAATGTCTTTAAATTACATTCACGTAGAAGCATGTAACAGAATTTCATTTTTTAATGTGTGAATAATCCACACTTTTGTTTATATATTTGACCATTACATACCATATTTTGTTGTGATCAATGCAATAGCATTCCGTAATATAGTTAGTGATTTGTATAAAATTATCTGTGTCAGCCTTGGCTTTCAATTTAATGTATTACATATATACATGTATATAATATTATACACACACACACCCCTAGGAATCATCTATAATAATTTGAAAGCACAAGAAGCGTCTCAAATACTAGGAATGATAAGAAGCAGACTGATATGCCCAAAATTCACAGGCAGATGAAGGTGATGATACATCATGCTGTAGGCCAGAATAACCTTTCAACAAATCATGCAAAGGTCTTCAGGAATTACTGTTACTAATACTCAAGTCTTTTGGAGGTGTGGACAGTAAAGAGGAGGCATTGTAGGATGAGCAACATGTAAAGACTTTTCTTTACACAGAATATGCTATCTGGTGAATCCAGATTGGAGATTGAATGTTGGAGCACAGTGTTTCCAGGCCATGGCTAGGAGCTTCCTCGCTGGAGTTTATGGACTGAAGATCATGAGTAACTGGGGGGTCATTGGTGGATTTGCCTCAAGTTAGACCTACAGCCTTAGAGAACTGACTTCACGTCATAGCTCTGAGAAGAGGAATTAGCAATGTGAGGTGTTCCAGGGTTGGATTGAGGATGCAAGGTCTTTTTCAGTTCCTCAAAACAAAACAAAGCCAAAACAAAAACAAAAACCCAGAACTGTAGGTTGCTCTTTAAAACAAAAAATTCATGTTTGAAAGCCAGTGTGACACACAGAGAAACAAACACACAGGCCGTCCTTCTGCCTGTGTGTTTAAAGAGTCACAGCAGTTGAGTTTGGACTGAGTTGGACCCAGAAGGAACTCCATCCGGGTACTCCTTACGAGTGGCATGGCAGAAACTAGAGCACTTGGGCTATCACCAGCTGCTTCCCAGGTGCATCAGAAGGGAGTCGATTAGAAGCGGAGTGTCCAGGACTTGAATTGACACTCCCGCTTGGGATGGACGTCTGGAATAGCAACTTACCTAACTGTCTCACAATACCTGACCCTGCTTTTTTTTTTTTTTAGTTTTTTTAGGGTTGAACTACTGTTTTTAGAAAATCTTTTATGTCCAGGCGTCTAGGCTGTGTTGATGTGTTGCCTGAGCTAACTCCAACTCCTAATTTTAAAAGCTATTGTCTATATCTATCCTGCACACACTTGCTGAGTTAAAATTATGCAATGTGGATGTATCTAACACAGCAAATGTTTCCTCAGGGAATGAACTGTGGGCAGAGCTACTGGATTAGGCAACATTCTAGATCCTGGTAGATTTTTATTATATGTCAGAACAAATAATGGCTCTTTTAAAGGTCATTCTACCCTTGCAGTGGATTTGTGAATACACCTGCCGCTCACCAGCATTTGGCTTTTTCTGTACACTCTTCCTGAAATGACAAATCTGAGAAATGCCCAACCCTCATCACCCTCCCCCAGGCATAGGTATTGTTCAATTGTTTCTCAAGTATACGATGTGTTCATTTATCCGTTAGAAATGACACACCATTTTGGACAGGATCCCATAGTACAGCAGAACAACTATGGCCAGCAAAGATTGATGAACCATTTCAGAATTACTGGAGAGAGAATTTTGAATATTCCTAGCACAAAACATAAATATCTGAGATGACAAGGAATTCTAATTATTCGAATCTGATCCTTGTACTGTAAAGATGTTTTGAAACTCAAATGGCAGGGTCCAGCGCAGTAGCCTAGTGGCTAAAGTCCTTGCCTTGCACAAGCTGGGATCCCATATGAGTGCTGTTTCTAATTCCGGTTGCTCCACTTCTCATCCAGCTCCTTGCTTGTGGTCTGGGAAAGCAGTGGAGGATGGCCCAAAGCCTTGGGACTCTGCACCTGCATGGGAAACCTGGGAGGAGGCACCAGGTTCCTGGCTTCGGATCAGCGCAACTCCAGCCATTGTGGCCACTTGGGGAGTGAATCAAGGGATGGAAAACAGTCGGGGATGATCCAATGCTTTGGGACCCCGCACCTGTGTGGGAGACCCTGAGGAAGCTCCTGGTTCCTGGGTTTGGGTCGGCTCAGCTCTGGCCATCGCGGCCAATTGGGAAGTGAATCAATGTGAAAATCTTCCTCTCTGCTTCTCCTTCTCTCTGTATATCTGACTTTCCAAAAAAAAAGCAAAATAAATCTTTTTTTTTTTTTAAAGAAAATAAACTCACATGGCATACCCCATAAATATGTACAACTACCAGGTGCCATAAAAACACATTTAAACAGTATTTCATCATACCTGATGTTGAAGATGTAACAGTAAAGGCATGGCCTCAGCTCTGCTTTCATCACACCTGGGGATGAAGTGGACATTTAATAGGTAATAACAGAGTGATGAGAAGGAGGAAAGCAAAGTTCTATAAACTATAGAACCTTATGGTGGAACTTCATCAGTCTTGAGAGAGTTCTAGCTGAGTGGCACTTAAGCCCAAATCTAAGTAATGAGTAAGAGCCAGCCTGGCAGCAGTGGGAAGGGAGAATATCTTAATCACAGGTAACAGAGATTAAAAAGTCCAGGGTTGTCGGGCCCGGCGCGGTGGCGCAAGTGGTTAAGGTCCTCGCCTTGCACCCCCGGGATCCCATATGGGCGCCGGTTCTAATCCCGGCAGCCCCGCTTCCCTTCCAGCTCCCTGCCCGTGGCCTGGGAAGGCAGTCGAGGACGGCCCAAAGCTTTGGGACCCTGCACCCGCGTGGGAGACCCGGAAGAGGCTCCTGGCTTTGGATCGGCATAGCATCGGCCCGTTGCGCTCACTTGGGGAGTGAATCATCGGACGGAAGATCTTCCTCTCTGTCTCTCCTCTCTGTATATCCGCCTTTCCAATGAAAAAATAATAAAAATAAATCTTTAAAAAAAAAAAAAAGTCCAGGGTTGTCAGAAAAACCTGAGACCTTGCTGGCTGGAATGAAGAAGTTTGGGGAGAGGAAGAGGACACAGGCTGGTTGATGGATCAGCTCGGGATGCCCTTGGCAGGTCACGGCAAGGATTCTGAACTTGATCCTGATGTGTGTTGGATTTATGTTGAGGACTTAGGGAAGTGATATGATTGAATCTGACATTTTTAAAAAACCTGTTCAGCTGTGTTATGGTAAGTGAGTTGGAGCTGGCTTGAACGGAGAATTCTTTCTCAGGAGAGAGAGGGTGAGTTGACGGTGTTGGTGGTAAGGAATTCTCTATAGACGTCTTCCCTTAAGGATGTGTATCCCTCCTTATTTTCAGATGATGGTGTCCAAGACCTCCAGGGCAAGCCTGAAGTCTTAGAAGTTACTAAGCCCTTAAATCTCAGGCTGAGCATCCCTAATCTGAAAATACAAAGTCTGAAATATTCTAAAATCTGAAATTTTCAAAACAGGATTTGTTTATTTTACTTGAAAGATTTTTATAGAGGGGGTGGGATTTAGAGAGGATTATCCGTCTGTTGATTCACTCCCCAAATCACTGTAACCAGCTGGAGCTGAGCTTATCTGAAGCCAGGAGCTTCTTGTGGGTCTTCCACTTGGATGCAGGGTCCCAAGGCTTTGGGCCATCCTCTGTTGCTTTCCCAGGCCACAAGCAGGGAGCTGGATCAGAAATGGAGCAGTTGGAACTAGAATCAATGCCTATATGGGAAGCTGGCCCCACAGGTGGAAGATTAGCTTTCTATATCACCACACCAGTCCCTAAAATTTGGAACTTTCTTTTTCAAACATACAAAACTTTACTTTAAAGATTTATTTTTATTATTTTTTCATTGGAAAGGCGGATATACAGAGAGGAGAGACAGAGAGGAAGATCTTCCGTCCGATGATTCACTCCCCAAGTGAGCGCAACGGGCCGATGCTATGCCGATCCGAAGCCAGGAGCCTCTTCCGGGTCTCCCACGCGGGTGCAGGTTCCCAAAGCTTTGGGCTGTCCTCGACTGCTTTCCCAGGCCACAAGCAGGGAGCTGGAAGGGAAGCGGGGCTGCCGGGATTAGAACCGGCGCCCATATGGGATCCCGGGCGTGCAAGGCGAGGACCTTTAACCACTTGCGCCACCGCGCCGGGCCCCAAAACTTTACTTTAAAAACTGCCTTTATTATAAATTTAAAAGTCTCAAAAAAATTTTTTTTGCCTGCACATAGAGTTCAGGGTGGTATCCAGAAGCACACTCACTTTTAAAAGATTAAAAAGGAACACAATGGTATCCAAAGGCATTAGTCCAGCATTTAAATAATATAATCAATCCCCAGAGAATACCCATGTTAGTAAAATTGCCTTAACCAGCAGAACTTATTACTTCATTTCTTTTTTTTTAAAGATTTATTTTATTTTTATTGTAAAGTCAGATATACAGAGAGGAGGAGAGACAGAGAGGAAGATCTTCCATCCAATGATTCACTCCACAAGTGAGCCCAACAAACGGTGCTACACTGATCGGAAGCCAGGAACCAGGAACTTCTTCCAATTCTCCCATACGCATACAGGATCCCAAGGCTTTGGGCCATGCTCAATTGCTTTCTCAGGCCACAAACAGGGAGCTGGACAGGAAGTGGAGCTGCTGGGATTAGAACCAGTCCCCATTTGGGATCCCAGCTTGTTCAAGATGAGGACTTTAGTCGCTAGGCCACCTGCCGGGCCCACTTCATTTGTTGAGATGAAAGAAGCACAATTAGAACTCCCAAGGGAAAAGCTGTTCACAAAGGAGGACCCTGGCTGAGCCTCCATACTCTGCCTGACACGTTGAAGAATTGTTTTCCATTGGCCCTTGAGATGCTTCTCCAGACGTGCTACCTCTTTTGATATAAAGTTAAACCAGAACATTCTCTCGATGGAGCACCCTATTAGAGTATGACCTCTGATACTTAGAAAGACTGGTTCATATGAAAATGAACTTACAATAAGGATACCCCAAATGCGGTCATATTTCCGGGTGGCACAGGAAAAGAGCGTATAGATGAATTAAAAGTAACTAGGCAACACTCTGGTTACAGGACAGCCAGCCCCAAGGTATAGTTCATGCATCTGGGGTTGCAGTTCATCCACATAAGGTGTTCGTTTATCTTGAACTTGCAGCCAGTGTTTGGTACAGCTTACAAATTTTGTAAACTGCAAACAGGCACAAGAAGCAGGAAGGGCCCTCCCAGCACATCAAAGACCTTCATAATGTCAGATCTAGAGCCAGAGTACTGCAGGAAGCAGGACATCTAAAACTTGGAACTTTTGGAGCTCTGCCTCAACAGCACAAGCAGAAAATTCTACCACTGACCCCATGTGATGGGTCACAGCCTAACATACAGATGCACTAAAAATACTGTACTGAATTACTCTCAGCTTCTGCATATCATGTGCATGTGAAACATGAGAGAATTTTACGTTTAGAGCTCATGTATATGTAAATAGTCCAGCATTTGGAAAAAAACAAATCTGAAATCCAAAGCATCTCTGCTTCCAAATGCCAAATGTCTCAGATAAGGAATAGTTAACCTGTATTATGTTGTTTGCTAGATACACACACCCCTGATAATGAATAATTTCTAAGTTAGACCGAGGAGACTAGCAACCATTAACAAAAAATATAGAATAATTATAAAATATTATAAAATATTGCTTGGTGCTGAAGGGATGAAGGCCTCACAGGCAAGGAACACTGCTCCTTTAAGTGTCTCTGTCAGTGTAGAACAGGGACCTGCACAGGTTCTGTTCCCAAGGGCAAGCAGGTGGTCTTGAAGGTCTGCAGACCTTATTTCTCTGAGGTTTAGCATGCATATGGAAATTAGCCAGCTTCTGTGGAATAATTAGGTGATACCAGAATTTTTCTCTCCTACCAGCAAAGGATAGAAATGGTCTCACAGCATTGGTAGGAAAGAAAGATGGGCAGTGGATACAGGACTTACACACGATCTAAGGAGCTATTTGTTAGTTGACATTTATTAAGCCTTCGTTGTGTGGGCCCAGGCACTCCGTCAAAGATGAGCAGCAGGAAGAAGTAGCAGAGTGCTTGTTCTTCAGAGCTTATCATCATGACTAGGACGAACCTGGCTTTCCCTGATATTTCCTTGAGCTTGTTCTGTGAGGGGTTTTTTGTTTGTTTGTTTGTTTGTTTTTTGTTTTTTGTTTTTTTTTTTTGCAAATAAGCCTTCCTCATACTTGAGTATCCACTTGCTAATGGTTTGGCATATAAAGGGACTTCAAATAATTTGTGAAAATATTCATTCTGGATTTGAAGCTTGTGGAGGTGTGGAGTTTTCAGAGAAGGTTCCCTTAGAAAACCCTCCTTTCCTTTCATATGAAGAGGTTTTGGTCTCTAGAAACCATGGGTCAGGCACTCTGTGATATGATGAGAGCTGTGCATCAAGGCACCTCATGCATGGAACAGTAAAACCAGAGCTAGAGATTCACAGGACAGCATGTCGGCAGATTTCCAGGAGGAGAAAGCTCCTAGGAGGCAATGGGGTTCTGAGTAGGATAAGGGATCTCAATAAGGTAACCTAACCAGGTTCTCTTTGGATTCCCATGATGAGGTCCTTGCTTGCCTCTAACCACAGTCCTGGTCATATAATAGTGCAGAGACAGAGAGGAGGAACAGGGTGATGAAGAAACGTGGCAGTTGGAGGAGGAGAGAGCACCTTTGCTAGAAAGAGGCCATCAACTCCGTGAGGATTGCTTGAAGGGGACGGAAGACAGATGAGCTGAGTAGCCACGAATATGCACCGCCTTGTTCCACTGCAGGGAGGTTCCCGGAGACATGGGGCCAAGAGCGTCGCAGTGCGGGGCGGCAGGGATGCTGCTCTGGAGTACAGGAGAGAAGTGTGTGTTTTGAGTCCTTGTAAGTCTGAAGAGGTCTTGATTTGGTAGGCAGCTTGAGTCACTGGCTCTGGAATTCTCCCAAGGAAACTGGAAACAGCACACAGTGGTGTGCTCTTGCCTTGAGTTCATGAGTAAGTTGGTGATGTCACTGATTTCTCTGTTCCCTCTAGGGGTACCTGGTATCAGGGAAGTCTTTTGTGGTGACAATGCAGGGAAGAGCATAATCCAGACTTCTATGAGATTTCTTTTAGGCTTTTTTTTTTTTTAAATTTGGGAAAGGATCATTTATAAAAATTATCAGAATATCTCCAGTATATGTATTTCCTATATTGCTTCAACATATATGTTAAAGATATTTGCGAGGCAGAAGGATCAAAAGAGAGGCAGACACAGAGCTCCTACCAGGTAGTCCACTCCCGGGAAGCTTACCATGGCCAGAGCTGTCCCCCCAGGTCTCCTGCAGGGTGACAGGACAAGCAGGTGAGTGAACACCTGCTGCTTCCCAGGGTGCCCATGGACAGGAAGCTGGAATCGGAAGGGAAGAGCTGCAAGGTGGCCCCACTTAGCTCTGACGTGTGACATGAGTGTCCCCATAGGTGTCTTAACAGCTGGGCCAATTGCTACCTTCCCTCCGCCCCCCGCTTTTTTTTTTCTGTTCTCTGTTTCACAGATGCTGTTCTTTCTTTTTTCTTTTTTTTAAAGAGTGTTATTCCTGCTACTTACAGCATCTGCAGAAGTTTCTGGGGGGGGGACTCAGGACTTCTATTTTAAAAATCTTTCAGCTCACTCATTGCCCCTCTTTCATCTATGCAACCTTTCCTTTGACATTTCAGTAAAATGCCTCTCTTATTTCTGGAGAGAAATCACAAATTTTTCTTTCTTAGTATTTTTTTCAAAAATTTCTGAGAGCTTTTGTACTTCGAATTCTCCCAAGGTCCAATTTCCTTTTTTTGTGATATCACCCTTTGCTACAACTTACCTGGTTCCTCAGGTGTGGGACACATTTCTTTCCTTTGCTGTTTCCAAATGCTGTGTATGCCATGCTCCTTGTTGGAGTGAGGGGCCAGGGGCTCACTTGACTAAAGGTCTGCGAAGGGGGAGGGGACCACCCCAGGCTTCCAGACAGTGGAGCCCTGTTCTCACAGTTCTTCCATGTTTCCTGTCAGTAGGGATGAGGTATTAACACCTGCCTTGCTGGGAGGCACCATTCTCTGCCCTTCTTGTCCTCCATTTGTTCTCAGAGGTGACTCTTTTGTCTGAATTCTCAGCTTTGTTTTCTTGGTCAATATTGGAAGTCAGAGTGTGATGCCAACCCTGTTCTCTTAAGAAGAATCTAAGCTTCTCATATTAGAATGACGGCATTTCTGCTCTGATGCACCAGTTTTTAAAAGTTTAGAAAGTTCTCTTGCTTTTCTCACTAGATCCACCTTTGGGAAAAACTGAATGAAAGTTCAAGGAATGTGCTAAAATGTGAATTATGAGAAAGTTACACATAATTTTCATTTTTTCACCAAATTTTAAAAAATTTCTTTTTGTCATGATTTTTTGAAGTACCACTGTATCTTTGGTGGCCAAGGTTGCTATTCTTGCAGCTGATTTGCCCCAGAAGTTTAATGTTTTTCATATAAAATAGATCATTCTTATTTCTAAATGGGTACAGGTTTCTAGGTATTGGAAACTGACGTGGGTTCCCTCATCAGTGATGCATGGTAGGGTGGTTTCCTGCTTCCTTTTTAGCTCATGGAGATTTACTAAATGCATAGTAAATATGCAGCCATCGGCAATGACGTGGCTGTAGTGATGCGTCTGCTCTTTGTTCTGTATCTTGAGGAAGTCATTCCCTTGAGCTGACAGACCTATCCCCAAGATGCATACTGAACTTAGCCCGCAGCTGGTCATTATCTGTCAAATCATTGTACACTCAAGCACTGTCAAAATGGTCTACACCAAAAGCCTGCCCTCTCACAGCAAGCATTTTTGTGAGGGATCTAGAATGTGCATGTTATGAAAAATTGCAGATTCCAATTTTTTAAAAGTTTATTTTTCAATTGAATCTTTCTGTGAATAATAAAAAAAAAAGGTTTGTATTTATTTAGAAGGAAGAGTTACAGAGAAAGGAGAGAGAGAGGAGAGAGAACAGAGAGAGAATTCTTTCATCTGCTAGTTCACTCCCCACATGGCAGCAATGGCTGGAGCTGAGCCAATCAGGAAAGAGGAGCTTCTTCTAGGTCTTCTGTGTGCATGTGGGGGCCCAACGACTTAGGCTTATCTTCTGCTGCTGTCTCAGGCCATCAACAGGGAGTGAAACAACGGGGACATGAACTGGTGCCCATAGGGGATCCTGGCACTACAGTTGAGGCTAGGCTTACTATGCCATGACACCCGCCTGGGTGAAGTTTTTCTTGTTCCCCCATACACTTGCAGCTGGGAGTGTAGAAAGTTGATTGGCCACACTTATCAAAGGTAAATGTACACATGCCATGTGGCTCCTACCCCTAGGGCTATTCCTAACCTCAGTGAGTACTTATCTCTACCAAAACTTGTGTTTCAGACTGATCATGGTGCATTTAATCATAATACCACAAAACAAGGGGCATTTCAAGTATGCAATGGTACTGGAATAGGTAAGGATGCACATTTACAAATTAGAATACTACACAGGCACAAAAAGGAATAAATTACTGTTATGCACAGTCATGATGTTAGAAGGAGAAACTACATACAAAAGAATATAAAGTCATATGATTTCAGTTGTCTAAAATTCAAGAGTAGATTAATCTATGGTGATAGTGGTTAGAAGAGTGGTTACTGGTGCACATGTGGGACAGGCGTTAGTGATGCCATTCCATTTAGTGGTGACTGAGTATGAGCCTTTAGGCCTGATGACCTCTCCAGCTTCTAGCTAATGCGTCCCTTTGCAGGTGATGGCTCAAGTGCTCGAGTCCCTGCTACCCACATGAAATGCCTGAATTAGTTTCTGTTCTTGGCTTCTACCTTGCTCAGCTCTGGCTGTTGCAACCATTTGGGGAGAGAACTAGTGGAGGGAAGACTTTTTTGTCTTTATCTGTCTCTGTTTAAAAATGAAGCAGCCTTCAAATAAGATGAAAGTAAATGTTTAAAAAACTGAAGAGGAGATGTGGCTTCTTTGAGCGAGTATTGATTAGGAACGAGTTGACTATAGTCATAGAAATGATGATACTTACATAGATGTATGAAAAAATATAGTACTGTACAGTCAAGATTAGTGCACCTTACTATATATCGGTTCATACTGCAATTAAAAAAATAACGTGTAATGCCTTCAAAGGGGAGAACAAAATTAAAGACTTGTTGGTTTGGAAAAGAAAATAATACTTTAAGAGCTAAATTTGCCTAGAACAATTGCCTTTTTCCCACCAACAAGTATTTTGGCAACTAGAATAGATGTGATAAAAACTTTCCTTTGCACTTTACTGGAGATTGTGTCATCAAGTTATTTCCTTCGTATTTTCTTTTTTTTTTTTTTTAAGATTTATTTATTTTAATTACAAAGTCAGATATACAGAGAGGAGGAGAGACAGAAAGATCTTCCGTCCGATGACTCACTCCCCAAGTGAGCACAAAGGCTGATGCTATGCCGGTCTGAAGCCAGGAGCCAGGAACCTCTTCCGGGTCTCCCACGCGGGTGCAGGGTACCAAGGCTTTGGGCCGTCCTCGACTGCTTTCCCAGGCCACAAGCAGGGAGCTGGATGGGAGGTGGAGCTGCCGGGATTAGAACTGGCAGCCATATGGGATGCCGACGTGTGCAAGGTGAGGACTTTAGCTACTAGGCTGCTGTACCAGGCCCAACCATTCATTTTTTATATTTACATTCAGTGAGATGTGGACAGCTATGTAGAAATATGATGGGATAAAAAAGGAATAATCTAGTGCTCTATCGAGGGAGGAAGCTAACACGGCCTGGCTGTTCAGAGTCCTTGACCCCTTTGAGTGTTCCTTCCTCCAGGACCCTTCTGAAATGAAAAGTTTAGTGTCTATGACCAGACAAGCTGGGGAGTGAATGTCTTTATGGGAAATAGGTGCATAGTCCTCTTAGGTTGTTTTTGAGAAAATTGAGTTCTGCTTTCTGTGTTCTCCACGGGAGGAGAAAGTTTGATTTTTGTGGTTTTCCCTGGGGGAGAATGAAGCTTGAGAGCCAGGAGGACAGGAATCGCGCTCTCTGCTGCAGGATGTAGGCAGCTCAAGTGGTGAAGCTAACCACTAAACCAAACACGTGCCCTTGAGTGTTTCCTCATAGAGTTGTTACCCGTTTGCACTGCTCTCTCTGTGCAAAGCACTTTGTAAAAATGTCCCTGCTGTCCATTTCTTAGCTCGATTGCTTGCTTTTTTGCCACCCAACTTTTGTTTTTCAAGATTTGCTTATTTGAAAGCACAGAGCACCAGAGGGAGAAATCTTTCATCAACTATATTACTTCCCCAAATGGCCACAACAGATTGGGGAAGGGTAGTAAAAGACAGGAGCCTGATACTCCACTCAGGTCCCCAACAAGGATGGCAGGAGCACCAACTCATGGGCCACTGTCAACTGTCTTCCCAGAAGCATTAGTAGGGAGCTGGATTGGAAGTGGAGGAGCTGGAAGTCTAATTGACACTCTGATGTGGGATGCCACTGTCTAAGTGGAGGCTAAACCACTGTGCTACCACACAGGTCCCCATTGTTCAGTTCTTTTAGTTCTTTACATCTTCTGGATTGTACACCTTTATTAGATACACAATTTGCAAATATGTTCTCCCGTTGTATTGGTTTCCTTTAACTCATCTTTTTTTTAAAAAAAAGATTCATTTATTTGAAAGGTTTAGTTTCAGAGACAGAGTGAAAGGGGGAGTGGGGAGAAAGATCTTTATTCCCTGACTCACTTTCCAAATGGTCACGCTAATGGGGACCAGGCCATCAATTCTGGTCTCCCAAGAGGGTGCAGAGGTCCAAGGACTTGGACCATTCTCTGCTGCTTTCCCATGGGTACCAGCAGGGAGTTGGATCAGATGTGGGGTATGTGGAACTTGAACTGGTGCCCACACGGAACACTGGTGTTGCAGTCAGTGGTCTAGCCTACTGTACCACAATGCCGGTCCCAATTTCTCCTTCCTCTGTTGTCTGCTGTGCAGAAGCATCTTGATTTTCTATAATTCCCTTGGTCTGAGTTTCCTTCCGTAGCATATGCTTTGTGGATTTTAATCATTGCCTTACAGATGTCTTGACATGTTTTTCCTGTTTTCTTTGAGTAGTTGTATCCTCTTAGGTCTTATCCTTAAGTCCTTAGTTCATTTTGAAATGATTGTTGGATGGAATGAGAGCAGGGGTAATGGGGTCAAACTCAGACTTCTGTATAGAAAATCTGCCTCCCCAGCACCATTCAGTTTGGAGTCTGTCCTTTCTCCAGTGTGTATTTTTGTTGTATTTGTTGAGAATCAGTTGACTGTAGATGCATGGATTTCATTTTTGGGGTCCTCAGTGTGTTTCATTGGGCCCTGTGTATGTGTTCATGTCAGAGCCATAGCCCAGTGCTGTGTGTTGAGATCAGGTATTATGGTGCCTCTAGTTTGCTTATTTTGTTCAGATTGCTTTGGCTATTTGGGGTCTTTCAAGTGACTTTAGGGGTTTTCCCTTAGTTTTGTGGGGAATGAATTTAACAGTTTGGGGATTGTATAAAATCTGTGATTTGCTTTAGGTATTATGAACATTTAAAAATAATTCTTCCAAAAAATGATAATTCTTCCAATTTATGGTTTTGGGAGGTATTTCCAATTTTTTGTTACAATTTTTTTCATGGCTTGTCTTTTTTATTATAAGAGGTCTTTCGCACCCTTAGTTTAACTGCTTTTATTTGTAGCTATTATGAATGGCACTCCTGTTATAATTTCTTAGTAAAATGTGTAAAAGTGATACTGTCTTTTTGTGCTTATTTTGTATTCTGTAACTTGACTGAATTCATGTGTCAGTTCTAAGTCTTTTGGTGGAGTCTTTAGGTTTTTGTTTATAAAGAATCATATCATTGAAAACAGCCATTGTTGGGCTTGCCCTTTTTCAGTTTATATGCCTCCTATCTAAAACTTTCAATGTTTCATTGAATAAGAGTGTTAAAAACTGATATTCTTGTTTGGCTCCACATGTTAGAGAAAATTCTTTTAGCTCTTCCTTGTTTAGTGTGATACTGCGTATGGGTTTTCATGTATAGCCCTCCCCTCTTTTTGGGGGGTTTAGTTATATATTCTTTATATACCTGGTTTCCTCAAGGGTTTTGTTGAGTTTCATCAAATGCTCTTTCTCCATCCTCCGAGATAATTGTATTTTTGATTCTTCATTCTGTTGATGCAATGTGTTACATTTGTTGACTTTCATACAGTGAATCATTCTTGCAGTCCTGGGATAAATTCTGCTTGGTCACGGTGAACGATCTTTTGATTCTTACTGGATTCACAACCACAGTATTTTGTTAAGGATCTGCATCTATGTTCAGCAGGAATATTGATCTATAATGTCCTTCCTTACTCCCTCCTTCTTTCCATTTCTCCCCTCCCCATCTTGTTCCCCCGCCCTCCCTTTTTGTTATGTTGTTATCAGTTTTGGAGTAAAGGTAATTCTGGCCTCATAGAATGAGTTTGGAAGGTTCTCGCCATTTTGATTATTTGCAGTAGTTTTGGGAATTGTTAGTTCTTTCTTAAAAGTTGGATACAAAGCAGCAGTGAAATCATCTATTCCTAGGAATTTTTTTTTTTGCAGATGGTAAGACATTTTATTATGATTCAATATTAAAACTTTGTTCAGGTTCTCTATAGCTTCATGGTTTAAAATTTGTAATTTATGTATGTTCAGAAGCATATTCATCTTTTCAGGTTTTCTGATTTGTTGGCAGTAGCTGTTTTTAATAATCCCTAATGAGGGCCCGGTGCCGTGGCCTATCAGCTAAAGCCCTCGCCTTGAATGCGCTGGGATCCCATATATGTTCCAGTTCTAATCCCGGCAGCTCCACTTCCCATCCAGCTCCCTGCTTTTGGCCTGGGAGAGCAGTCGAGGATGGCCATTGTGGTCACTTGTGGATTGAATCATTGGATAGAAGATCTTCCTCTCTGTCTCTCCTCCTCTCTGTATATCTGATTTTGCAATAAAAACAAATCTTTAAAAAAAATCCCTAATGAGCCCTGATATTTCTGTAATGTCAGTTGTAATGCCCCCCACTTTTGTTTTTTATCTCCAAATGTATTTGTTGTCTTTCTTTTTTCTTAATTTACCTAAAGTTTATTAAGTTCATCTTTTCAAAAACCCAAATCTTCATTTCTTTGATTTTTGTAATACTTTGAGTTTCAACTTACTTGTGCTCTGATTTTATTTATTTCCTTCCTTCTAACCATGGTTTTGGTGTGTTTTTACTTTTCTTGATCTTTGAGATGCAAAGCCTTTTTATTTAGTTATTTTTATTTGCTGTAAATTTCTTAGTGTTGCATTTGCTGTTTCCCATAAAGTTTTGTTATGTTGTGTTTCCATGGTCATTTGTTCCAAGAAATTTTTACTCTCTTAATTTCTTTAATGAGATTTTGTTCGTCCAGAAGCATGTTTTTAAGTTTTCATGTGTGTGTGTATAACTCCGAGATGCTGTTTTGTTTTCTAGCTTTATGTCATTGTGGTAAAAAAAAAAAAAAAAGATAGTTGATGTGATTTTATATCTGGAATATATTAAGAGCCATTTTTTATCTAATATATGATATATCTCTGTGCTGATAAAAGACATATGTATTCTGCAGCTGTTGGAAGGAATGTTCTGTAAATATTTAATCAGAAAATTTGGTCTGTATTATAGTTCACCTGTTTTCTTGATTTTTTTTTGGTATGATTTTTTTATGGATTTCCCCATTGATGAGAGTGGGGTACTAAGATTCCCCACTGATACCATATTGCAGATTATCTCTTAAAATATAATATTTTGTTTTATAAAATTAAGGGCTCCAAGATTAAGCGTACACACCCATAGAATCATTATATAGTGGCCCTTTTTTGATCTCATAGTTTTTAAAAGTCTGTTTTGTCTGATGTAAAGATAACTGCTGCCCCTCACTTTTGGTTTGCATTGGCATGAACTATCATTTTCCATCCACTCACTTTCACTGAAGTGTCTTCACTGGTGAAATATACTATTAATATGCATTGTATGTGTATACACACACATATGAAAGATAGCATATTGTTGGATTTAAAATAAAGATTGATTTACTTATTTTACTTGAAAGAGAGAGATCTTCCATCTACTGGTTCACTCCTCAAATGGCCGCAGCAGCCAGAGCTGGGCTAGTCCGAAACTGGGAGCTGGCAGCCTCCTCCGGGTCTCCCACGTGGGTGTAAGGTACCAAGGCTTTGGGCCATCCTTTACTGCTTTCACAGGCCAATATAAGGGAGCTTGATTAGAAGTAGAACAGTTGGGTCTAGAACTGATGCTGGTGCTGCAGGCAGAGGATTGGCCTGACATAATACCACTATGCTAAGTCTTTTGTTTTTAAGTGCATCCATCTAGACTGTATCTTTTAATTGAAGTATTAAATGCATTTTTATTCAAGGTTATTTTTGGCAAGTGATGACTTATTCCTATCAATTAAAACTTTTATTTTTAGTAGCCTTTGTTCTGTTTCTACTAGGCTTTTTTGTTTTCACATGCTTTCATGGTGGTAATCATCTTCTGTATGTAGCACTCCCTTAAAAATCTTTTGTAAGGGTGATCTTGTGGTGATGAGTTCCCTCTTTCCTGCTTGCTTTGGAAAGCCTTTATTTCTCCATTTATGAAGTATTGTTTTGCAGGGCAAAGTATCTTGATTGGTAGTTTTTTTTTTCCTTTCAGAACTTAGAATATACAGAATTATAGTCTCTTCTGGCCTGTAGGGTTATTTGCTGAGTTGAATGGGGTCCCCGTTAAGTGTATCCTAGAATCTCGTCTTTGTGTTGCACTTTTGATGGTTAACCCATAGGCGGTGAGACTCTTTTCTGCTCATGTTCACTTGGGGACCTGTGGACCTCCTCAAACGTGTCTGCATCTTTTCCATATTAGGAATGTTTTCAGCTCTTTTTTCTTTGTGTAGGTCTTCTATGCCTTAACTTCTCTCTTCCACTGCGGAGTCCCTACAATTTGAAAACATGTTCATCTAATGATGTCCCTAAATTTTTGGAGGCCGTCTTCATTAGAACACTTATTAATAATGCATTTACTCAAAACAACTTGAAAAAGATTAAACATCATTTTTATTTGGCCAGGTTTCCCATATAATTGAGCATATGAAATAAGTATAATCAATGTTTATAATCAATCTTTAGTTTTCACAAGGTGAGAAACATGTCTTTTGAAATTTTCTTGGGTTGTAAGTAGAAAATGTTAATTTTTGGTCAAAAAGGTTTAATTGAAAGTTTGATTTTGAGAAACTTGTCAAGGTCAAAGATTTAAAACAAGTGGTCAATAAATCATGGTGAAAAAACAGTTTTTCATTTAAGCAAGGTGACTGCAGGAAAAGACTTCAGAAGCAAACAGGAAGCCAAACAGCTGCACTCCCACCCAGTCTCTTTTAAGCAGGAGGGTGAGCCCTCCCAGGCAGCAAAGATGCAGAAGTGACAGAATACTTTGCATTTTTCCCCTGAGTTTCATATTAAGATGAGGAAATTTTTTTCTTTTGAATATTATTTTACTTGAAAGTCAGAATTACAGAAAGAAAAGAGAAAGAATCAGAGAGAGAGAGAGACAGGGAGAGAGAGAGAAAGAAATCTTTTACCTTCTAGCTCACTTCCTAAATGGTCACACTGGCTAGAGCTGAGCAACTCTGAAGCCAGGAGCCAAGAGCTTTCTCTGGGTCTCCCTTGTTAGAGCAGGGACCCAAGACTTTGGCCCATCTTTCTCTGCCTTCCCCAGCCACCATGGAGAAGCTGAGACTTGAACTGGTGTCCATGCCAGCACCAGAAGTGGATTATCTTGGTATGCCACCACATCGGCTCCTATCCCATCTCTTATGAACGCTGCAAGAAAATCTTGTTTTAAGAAGTGAGCCAAATGTTTGCATAGATATATTCTTGACAGTAAGGCTCAGTTTTGCCTGAAAGTCAGTTTGATCACACAGGATCCCTGCCTCTGCTGCCGCCACCAATTTTCTGTAATTTATTCATCATTTGATTCAATTGGAAGCAGCCTTTTAAATTATGTCCAAACTAAATAAAATTCTTTTCAACCTGAAAAACACTTCTTGTAACATTTTAAAAACCAAAATGCATCTTAAGTATTTTTATGATATTTGCACACTCAATTATTTCACTATTTTACTAGCTTTAATTATACATGAATTAGATTTTCAAACTGGGAGATAACCCTGTCTCTCCTGGGGAGGCCGACTGACCTCTGGAGGGTGCTACTGTTAAGGAATCGTGTTAGGCTGTTGTCATTCAGCAACTGATTTCACGTGAGCGACCAAGAAAAAAGGCAAGCAAGCCAGTGGAATGTATGAGGGTTAAGCATGCTTAAACAGATGGCAGCTCGGCTGAGGCCTGAGTCCGCTGTGCGAAAGCAGGAATTGCTACGGGCGAGGTTTCCTCTTTGCTCCTCTTCTCCTGGGATGCGGATGAGATAGATGAGCCTCCTTCTGGGGTTTTATCAGTGTAGTGTTATTGGACCTAATCGCTCTCCTGGCTTACATTAGGAACATTTCTCTGGGAAGTCTCTAGGAATGGGGACCTCTCCCAAGGTTATCAAATGTGGTCTGGGGTTTAAATGTGTAAATGTTAGGCTGCTTTTGGATCATGTTCTAAACGTCTACATCCTTTTTCTCATTTCACCCTGGACGAAGTTCTGTTTTCCTTCAGTGCAGCTCTCACACAGAGACTAAGATCTGCCTTCCTACCGAAAGTGCTAAAGCTTCACCGTGGCCACCTGTGCAAAGCCCGACACCAGAGGCTCAAAACTCAAGTCAGGCTCATTAGAAGATATATGTAAGGCTCAGGGCTTCAGCCGGTAGGTCAACACAGGATGCAAAGCATTCCCATGGCCACATTTCATGACCTTAGAATTTCTAGCAAGGGCACAACCTGTCTGAGCAGCAGACTCAGCCAAGGAAGTCTGTTAAATGAAAATTCTGACACCTTTAAAGACTGTTCTGCATTGTCTACTGCTCTCACATTACCTGCATCTAGCATAAGTAATGAGATCACATGAACTAAATGGCACCTGAGACAGTATTTATTTCCTTATTCAAGAATGGCGTTTGGGACCTCTTGGCTCTCAGCGCAGGTCAGCAGGTGGTGGTGGCGATGAGATCTCAGGCTACTGAGCATTTCTGGAGACTCACCAGAGTGGGTAAGATATCCATTTCTATTAAAACTGTTGTGTTTCCCTCTAATTTAGCCTTAAGTGTTCTCTCAGGAGAGTGACCATCACTTCGTTCTAGTGAGTCAGCCAGCAGAGACCAAGGGAGATCCAAAATGACAGGGAAAAAAAATACAGAGACATTTGCCACAGGAATTTGCAAAAACATTCAGAGATGCGCTTGGGGCAAAGTTCAGCCGCCTGTTCAAAACAGCTTGTGAGTTGAATCTGGGGCTGCATTGATTTTGGTGTGTCTCTACGGGGATGAATAACCTCAGGAGGAATTTGGATTTCTTAATCAGGGATGGAAACCAGGCATGATGCCTAAAACTCTGAAAATGGCCACAAACACTGAGTCACACCCAACCATCGCCTTGTCGGTTTAACTGTTGACACCTTAGAGCATCTTAGCTTCGCCCTCCCCCTGCGTGATACTGTCACTTCTGTGAGTTTGTGTTTGATGCAGGTGTTTGAGGCCTTTCTTACCTAAGCACACAAAGAAACAAAGAGAACAGAATCTACATATTTGAATTCTGAAAGCTGAATTTCAGTAGTTGCCTTAAGAACTGTGGCTCCTAGTTTAGGTGTTTGGCACAGTAGGGAGAAATCTCCGTATCCCCTGTTGTTTCCAGCCTCTGTTTCCAGCTTCCTGCTTGTGTATACTGGGAGGCAACACATTGTTAAGGCAGAGAAGCAGATATAAGCCCAGGCGTGTAAAAGGAACTGAAAATAAGAAAAAAAAAAATTAATGTGCAATGGAATGAGAAAACAAGTCCAGCAAGTAGGAGCCAGCTTCCTTCTTGTCGGTCTCCCCTAGCTCGTGGTCCTTGTCTGCCCATTATTGAAAGGAATTCACTGCATGGAGCGAGCAATACAGCAGGTCTTATAAGGTCATAATTTCATATTATATTGTATCTCCACTAGATAAGACAGTCAGTGTTGTCCAGAGGAGTTTGTTTAGGGGAATTTCACATCCAAAACTCCCATTTACACTTCCCCAGAAGAGAGAGCAGGGGAGAAAGGACAATAAGCCCATACTCATGTCCGTGAGAATGCCAATCTGCATACAGTCCGTGCTTGTGGTCCTTTATGAGATGCTTGCCTGAAGTAGCAGGTGCAGACATTTCTGTTGCTTCACTTTTTTTCAAATAAACTATACGAAACTTGCCTTCACTTCTGCTTGTTCATCAGCCCACATTCTTCATTGCTGATAGAACAAGTTCCCAGAGTTTAAATCAGTAGTAATAAGATGATGGCTCAAGTACGTGGGTCTCTACCACTCACGTGGGAGTCTTGAACGGAATTCTAAACTCCTTATTTCAACTTGGAATAGTCCATTGTTGGGGACATTTGAGATATGTTTCTCTCTCTCTTCTTTCCAAATAAATGGATTAAATAAAAAGTTTAAAGCTATTACACATTTATAATGCACATAGGTTTACAAATGCCCAAAGCAGATTTTATAGATTTTAAAAGTCTTGTCCCTAAAACAAAATTCCTTTTCTTTTTCCACTTTTTAAAAGATTTATTTATATTGGTTGAAAAGGTAGTTCTACAGAGAAAAGAAGAGACAGAAAAGAAATATCTCCCATCTGCTGGTTTACTCCCCAAATGGCTGCAACAGCTAGAGCTGAGCTAATCTGAAGCCAGGAGCAAGGAGCTTCTGGGTGTCCCACGGGGATGCAGGGTCCCAAGGTTTTGGGCCATCCCTCTATTGATTTCCCAGGCCATAAGCAGGGAACTGGATGGGAAGTGCTGTAGCCAGGACATGAATCAGTGCCCATATGGCATCCCAGTGCTTGCAGGGGGAGGATTAGCCAACTGAGCCATTGCACCAGTCCCCTCTCCCCCATTCTTTCTTCTTTTTAAAAAGACTTATTTATGTTTATCGAAAAGTCAGATATACAAAGAGGAGGAAAGACTAAGAGGAAGATCTTCCATACGCTAATTCACTCCCCAAGCGACCACAATGTTGAGCCAATGTTCATCCAGATGTTAGTTATCGGAGAATCAAATGATTTCATGAGTGCTTTTGATAGCCACACCACTCCCTCAACTCACTGAGTTAATTTTAGTAAGGTTGACGTGTCAATTTAAAAGCAAGGCAAGCCCCAGGATATAAGAATTAACCTACAATGAAAAGTTATTCTTCTACATGGCTGGGAGATACCCCAGTTGAAGCATGATGTACTTGGGAAAATTCGTGATAGACACACATTATGATTCTAGAGAGGAGAACAGAGGGGAACAGAGGGGAAAGCTCACTGCCAATTAAATTGTATCAAAAACCAATAAAAGTTATAAAAAATAAAAAATAAAAGCAGGACAAGGACACTTTAAGGGAGGGATGCTGTAGGAGGCTGGTGAGGACTTGCACTTGATTCAAGGTATTTGTGTAAGGGTTCAGTGTCAAACATTATTCTTGAGGGAAAGACATAGCCAGACAGACTAGGCGAAAGATGTTCTGAAGCGTGTTTGTTCCTGTAACAAGAATGGCCTTACTCTCCCTGTAACTGCCAAGTGGAGCAACCCAGAGGAAGTAGCTGAGAGGCAAGCCCTGTGGGATTAGCTTAACTGGTGACTGGGGCACACACCATGCAACATGCCCATTGCTGACTGCTGTGATTAGCGGAGTATTTTCTGCTTGGGATTGGAGCTACAGAGAAGCCTTGTCAATGTTGCCCATCCTCAGCTCCCTGACTCTGTGAGTTCCACAGGTAAAATACTATGCCAATAAATAAGAAGATGGGGAATGGTACAGAGAATAGTCATTCCAGGAAATGGAAAGTTTTAACAGTTCCTATGCAATATGATGAATTAGGAAAACATTGATTATATGAAACCAGGAGAAAAAGAAAAGGGAGAGTCAGGGGCTCATTCTGGTATATTAGAAATAGTTGGTCAGAAAGGTACATGGAAATTGATGGGACTGAAATACAGCAGATTAAAACAGCAGATTGAAAGTGGAATGGACCAAAAGAATACCTTTAGGAGTTCGGCATGGTAGTCTACTAGTTACAGTCTTTGCCTTACATGCCTTGTGATCCCATATGGAGTACCAATTCATATCCTGGCTGCTCCACTTTCCTTCCAGCTCTCTGTTTGTGGCCTGGGAAAGCAGTAGAGGACAGCCCAGGGCCTTGGGACCTTGCACCCCTGTGCGAGACCCAGAAGAGGCTCCTGGCTTCTGACTTAGGATCAGCTCAGCTGTAGCCATTGTGTCACTTGAGGAGTGAACAAGCAGATGAAAGATCTTTCTGCCTTGCCTTCTCTCTGTAAATATGCCTTTCAAACAACAACAACAACAAAATCTTTTTTAAAAAAAGAATGCTTTTTGGGTTCACTAATATTAAAATGTTTCAAACAAGTTTTCTGCATGTACTCCAATTTGGGGAAATTGTAAAAATTTAGAAATCAGAGATTATAATGAGACATCCAATCAGAATTTATGTAGGATAATAGGCAGACTGACCCAGATAAAAATCCATCAAAGGACCAGGGTTTCTTGGCTCTGCACAGTGGAGGAGTAGAGAAGCTAACTTCAGACACACACGCGCGCAAAAGGAAAGGCTTATTGGGGGGCTATTAAAGTTGGAATGTTTACACAGGTTTTACATAAAGAAGTTTTATCTCCTTTACCTAAATGATTTGTGGGCATAGCTACTTTGTCTTACTTGAGAATTCTCCCTTATCCAATATTGTAAAATTCTGTTAATGAGGTCCTAATAGAGGCTATAGTCAGGAATGTAAGGGTTGATGGGATTAAGTTTCATAGAAATGTTGGTGCATTTGGACACACTTCATGGTATTGTGGCATACACTTGTCTCCCACCTAGGTTTATTTCAGGTTCTAGACTTGGTGTGAGAGAAGACTTCAAAGCAGACGTTACAGGATGCTGAAGGTGATCTTGGTTATTTGTCTCATGTTAAATAACTTCCATGTAGGCAAGGACATTAAGGAAAAGAAGACTTAAGTGAGAGACCTCCAGCTACAGCATTTTGGAGGTAAAACTCTAAGGGAAGAGTTTTCTACTAGATTTGCCAGTACTGGGCCTTTTATACTTGGAAGAGGCTACCTAGATCTAACAATTCAAAGGCAAAGCAGAATAATAGATAAACCATTCAGACACCTAGAATAGCAATCAGGAGGCTGGCACAAGCAATCAGAGGCAAGGACGAAAACCATCAGAGATGGAAATGTTACCTTGTCTAGCCTATTCTCATGATAGAAAGACTAGACATAAGGGATTTATGTTCACTAAGGCCAAATTTTTCTATCTTTTAGCTTGTACCCATGCCAGGAAGTGGTGTGAAAAACATTTTTATATATATAACAGGCATTTTTTTTTCTTTAAGCTCTAGGATCAAAGGGATCCCAGTGTCTGTGGATATACCTTGTGAGAACGTTTGCAGTAGATGGCTTATTTCCCATGTGAAACAAAAGGATAAAAACAGAAACATCCATAAATTTTTCTCTTTCCTGAATTGGAGACATATTTTGAACTTTATCAGTGCCTATGTCATTCAGATATACACTGAATCCCACAGGAAGGGGAAGGGAAGAGGTTGCAGGTGGGAGTAGCACATATTATCATTATCTGTGACGTGACTTGTGATACTAACACATGCAAGGCCTGACAAGTTATCTTTACTGGTGGTGTGTGAGAACTGGAACTCAACCTGGTCAAATAGATACTCTCGTTCTGACTCCCTTACCCAAAGAGAAAGTTACTCCGCCTCTTAACCTTGAGTCATATCCTAAGGGTCTAACTGATAACAAGCTTTCATAACAAAAGCCTAAATAAAGATGTTTAGAGCTAGTTTGGAGGGAGGGCACTAGTCCTGGCCACTGCTTGGATTGGTGACTGGGCAGGCAAAGAGATAAAGGAACATGGTGGGGGAATAAAAATTCTCCCCAGTGAGCTGGGAAACACCTGAGGAGAAAGGAAGAGTACACCAGAGGTCATGTCAGAGGACCTGCCTTCCCAAGTCCAGGTTATGAGAAGAGAGCTATACTTACTGAAGTGTCTGGAAGGAACGTCTGCCTTTGCAAAAGGGATATCCAAATTTCGACCCCCAAACTAGCCATATGTTCAAGGAAATAGCAACTAATGGGACGAACAGTTTTGAGTTTGTAAGAAATGAGGACAGGGACCGGGGGCGCGGTGGCGCAAGTGGTTAAGGTCCTCACCTTGCACGCCTGGGAACCCATATGGGTGCCGGTTCTAATCCCGGCAGCCCCGCTTCCCTTCCAGCTCCCTGCCTGTGGCCTGGGAAAGCAGTCGAGGACGGCCCAAAGCTTTGGGACCCTGCACCCGCGTGGGAGACCCGGAAGAGGCTCCTGGCTTCAGATCGGCATAGCATCGGCCATTGCGCTCACTTGGGGAGTGAATCATCAGACGGAAGATCTTCCTCTCTGTATATCCGCCTTTGCAATAAAAAAAAAAAAATAAAAATCTTTAAAAAAAAAAAAGAAATGAGGACAAATGGTGAGATAAGGAGAGCATCTGGAGGCCATGGTGTAGTGTGGCAAGCTGAAAAGTGAAGACCTTGTCTGAGTCTAGGTTAAAGAGTCCTTGGGGCGTGGAGGCCCATGGTCTCAGTCCAGATTACAGCTGCTCTCACCCACAAGTTGATCTGACAGAAAGAACAGGGCGTAGTTTCCAAGTTGACACCCTAACAGGTTGTTGGGTGCAGGTATCCAGTTGAGGAGCCTTTGAAAAACATCAGCGTGTTTCCATTTCCTGATTTTTGCAATTGTTTCAAGACTTCCACCCAGTCTTGTTGGACAGGTTGATACTCATGAAAAGAAAACAGTTGGCAAGAACATTTCCAGAGCTATGATGAGAAGTAGGAAGGGTGGAATTGCCCATGTTACAGTGGATGAGGACTTCAAAATAGCAGGTAGTGAGTGCTTAGGTCTAAGGTAAAGTAAGAAGTCATTGGGGCATGGAGCCCGAGGCTTCACCCTAAACAATGCCCAGTTTTATTAGCGCTGCTCCCTGCAGGGAGTATGTTTCCCAGTCTGCCACTCTTCCAGCTGGATCTGGGTCCAACTTAAAGACCTTCAGTAAGCACCAGGATGTCACTTGGTCATTTCAGGGCTATTTCCAGCCCCTCATGATGGGCTGACCTGAGAGAGATGTTTGAATTGAGTCTTAGCTCCAGGGGATCACTCCAGCCCTCGTCAACAAGCCTGACCTGAATCTTAAATTGACAGTTGTGCTTATTTTGACTGATAAGGGCAGAAAACTTGTGTTCTTGAGAGTTGCCAGGGAGGAGAATGAATCTCTCTGAAAAACAAGCAGATGCAGTCCACTTGTCCACCCATCTACAGGCTGTAAAATAGAAGCTAGAAAGTGATGTGCTGAAATTCTCTGTTAGGTAGCACTTTGAGAAACATTTACATAGATCATTTGGCAAAGTCCTGTGAGTACCCTGACAGGTATGGCTACCGAAAGACCTTGGAGTAGGGAACTTATATGGTTCATAAATGAGCTTGCTACTGAAGTGGTCAAAGGTGTAGTAATTTGTATGTTTTTGGCTCATGTAAAGACAAACATCCTAAGTGTAGACACATGTGAGGTGAACGAAATGATATAATTCATGAGAAAGTAAGAAAATGAATGCACATGCACACATGGGTGTGGGTTGCCCCTCATAAAGAAATACCCATTTTCAGGATAGAGGATTGTCCAAAGGAAGGGGGTGTTGGGGAGAGGAGAGAGAAATGGCACCAGTATAGCACCTCCAGCCCTGGGTCCCAGCAAAAGAGAGCTCCTCACAGCCGCTCTGTTTCATGTGGGAGGTGGTGGAACCTCTGCAGATGTGAAGTCACCTGGGAATTATACAGTATCTCCACAAGTTCCACATGGAGCTTGATTCCCACATTTTCATGGCATTCCCCTTTAGGTCCGATATAAAGCAGGTGCATCCTGGGAAATGGAGCATTTTAATCGACAAGTAAGAGGACAGAATTATACGTGGTGCCTTGCAGTGACTTTCAGCTCAAGCAGACCTAAAGTAGCTACCTAGTTATGCCACATTACTACCTGTCAAACTCAAGTGTATTCTCACCAGCAGGGAGTCTGTTTCTCCCAGGACTAACACTGGAACCATTAGAAGCTGGATTTTACTGAATGCTATAAGTAACTCTCACCTGTCACCAAAATCGGGAATGTGGAGGGAAAGTTCAAGGCAGATGAACATCTTTCTGTGTGTAAGGATGACTCAACCCTGGATAAATAGAGCAAAACCAAATGTGCTCACTGGGGCTGGACTATATGCTGAGGAATTAAGTAACAGTGAAGCCTGTCTCATGAATAGTTGCTACAGAACAAGGCTTGTGCAAACCTGGGTAGGTTTCTACTCCCACCCTAACATTATTTTCCCCTGAGAACAGGAGGACTTAAGGACAAGAATCACCCCAGATATGAATCGGCGAGATCTATAAAGGCTGAAACTTGTGCTTAAATAAACATGCCTCAAACCTCATTACAGATTCATTCCCTTGCTAAAAATTACTCCTGTGACTGTTGACAATGGACCTGGCAAATAGTAGGAGTGACCATAAAAAGGAAGGTTGTTCTTGATTGGGAATTATATTACCCCATGAACCAGGAAACTGTGATTGTTCTTATCTATTAACACGCCGTCATGCTCAAATTCCTGTTGCCTGACAGCCATAACTCCTTAACCCTCAGCTGGATGCTGCTGCTTCTCTATTTTTAGGCCAATGAATAAAGCATGTAAAGCTGTTGCTCATCTTTGGCTATGTTGCTGGCTTCATAACAGCCAGTGGCAAAGGATCTGATTTTGGAGTCGCTTACCTTAACACAGGGAGTAACACTACAAGCAGAAGGACCAAGGAAGCCTACCCAAGTAAGGGGACGCCCCGATTGGTCATGTCCCTATAGAAATTTGAGGGATGCATTAGGACACGTTATTTGTCATTGGTAGAATGCCTTCCAGGGCCTGAAGGTGGCTGGAACTCAAGAGTAGTTATTTCCACCTTCTCAGTTAAGGTGGTGGCTACCTTAGCCCACACAATGAGTGGATGGGATGACCTGCTGGAACAGACATGGGCTGGAGGTTGACATGTTCTTTTATGTTCCAAGGTACAAGGTGTCAATTGGAACTGTTCTATTTTCCAGCAAGAGACAGACTGCTGAGAGTTACAGCAACCTCTTATACATTTGAGAGTCATTTGTGTATAAGAGATAATGGAAACCAAGGGAATGAATTAGTCGCCGTGAAGAAAACCACTTAATGAAAAGGGGTAGGACTAGTTGTGGACCAGAGTAACTATAGCATTTAATGACCAGGAGGAAGAAAAACATGTTTACAAAGGAAACAGAGGATGACCAGAAAGTTAGTAAGCTGATAGGTCGGGGGAAAGCAATCTCTGCTTGGCCTTGGAAGTACAGGAGAGCAAACAGCTGGAGGGTGTGTCAGGCTGAGACATTCTTTTAAGAGATTTGAAAATTTTAAAAGTTCATGTAATACCCTAGAGGGGGTCTTTATGGAGTTGATGGGAGGACCAGCATTGTTGAGCCATGGCTACTGACACTATCACCCTGTGAGAGAACACTGGATCAAGTCCTGGCTTAGTACATGAGCCAGCAAGCGTGATTGGTACATTGTCAAAATAGCCAGGCGTGTTCCCATTGTACTATAAGCCACAGCTCTATTACGTTTAGCTTAGCCCTGCCCATCAGGTTCTACTGGTAGGGAAGGAGGCCTAATCTAGAGGTCACCCCAAATACAGAGAATGTGCTTTCTTGTGAACAAGCAGTGGCAAGATTAACCTTTTGTACAGATGGCTTTCCCTTTCTTTTGATCTTTGATTTCTTTGAACAATGCCTAGTAATTTTCACCAAGCAAATCATGCAATTTTGTTAAATCTATTCCATAGTGCTTATTCATTTTGATGACTTTCAGAATGGATTTCTTTTTTCTGTAAGAGCCTTATGACAAGTTAATGCTGGTGTATTTAAACGTAAGATATAATAAGCATTTATGAGAATTACTAGTACTAAAGCAAGAAGCAATAAAAAAATCTGGGAGAAGAAATCCAGCAACCATAAAGTAAATTACAGAAATAGTAAAAGCAATAAGAAAAATCTCCCCCAAACAGTACAAATGCAGACGATTCTACAGAAAAGGTTTTAGCAGCATTTACTTTTAAAAAAGCAAATGATTTCTCTTTTGTAAATAAAAGTCAAGATTCTCAAGTTTCTCAGCTTCAAATAAACATAACCCTGGTATCTAAACTCTAAGAAACAGAAGAAAAATCTTAAAAAAAAAAGTATGTATAGGGGCAAGAAGAGTGGCACAGTGTTTAATCCTCTGCTCTGTGGCACCAGCATCCTATATGGGCACAAGTTCATGTCCTGCTGCTGCACTTTCCATCCAGGCTTGTGACAGGGGAGAACAGTGAATCATGGTCCAAGGCCTTGGCACCCTGTACCTACGTAGGAGAACCAAGGGGGTCTCCTGGATTTGGATCAGCTCAAGCTCTGGCCATTGTAGCCACCCAGAGAATGAGCCAACAGATGGAAGATCTCTCCCTCTCTCTGTCTCAACTCCTTTCTCTGTAAAATCTGCCTCTAAAATGTAAATTAAAAATCTCAAAAAAATGAAAGAAATAGTTAAACTCCTGTTTAAAGGAGAGAACTGCTGGAGATATTCCTTTCGAAGTTAGAAATCAGATTTGATCTTTTGTTTTCACTAGCTTTCGCAGTTTCATTTGCTAGTAAATTCTTGGCTAATAAAACCAAAACATAAAGCAAGAGGAATTAAGATGTAAATATCCCAAAGAAAAAACAAGGTTGCCAAGAACATCAAAGCACTGAAATAAATAGAAGAGAACTTTAAAAAATATGCTCAGGGTAACAGAGTCCTTTCCAAAACATAAAAGTTAGACTTGGCTACATAGTAAAAGATCCTCTACAATGAAGGGCAAAGTTTAAAAGATAAATGATAAATAGAGAAAAAACCTGCAGTATATATAAGACAAAGGATTTAGCATCATAAAATAGAATCCTACTAACTTGAAAAAAGTTTTAAATAAAAGTTTACTTATTTCAAAAGCAGATTGACAAAGACAGGATGGTAGACAAGGGAGAAGAGTTCTCCTCCATCTGCCGATTCACTCTCCAGATGGTCACAACAGCCAGAGCTGGGTCAGATGGAAGCCTGGAGTTAAGAAATCCATCTGGGTCTCCCATATGGATAACAAGGACCTGTGTACCGGAGTCATTATCACCCACTGCCTCCCAGGTGCATCAGTAGGAAGATGAATTGGAAGTGGTACAGCTGGCACTCAAACTTCAACATAGGGTGCCAGCTTTTGCATTGGTGGCCTAACCAATCTGTGCCACAACATCAGTTTCAAAAAAGTGTTAAAATCTCACTTTGGGCAAAGGCAGAAGCAAGCTAAAGATATGACCAGATAAAGAGGTAAAAGAAGCAGTGAGTATTTCTCACAGTGGCATAAGAGAGGAGTCATTGAACAATACCCCTTACAGTGTATGCGTTCAGTGTCTTCCACCTAGCATTTCCACTTCTTTTTTTTTAAGATAATAGAATTATTTTATTTTTGATGATGTTTATATAGTTGAGAAGGATGCATGCCCATGTGGACTGTTGATTAAGGTGGGAAGGGTCAAGGAATGGGGAAAGCGGATGAGACAATTGTTTCCAAGTTTTTTCTGTATCTGGGAGAGGGGGAGACAAAAGGGGAGAGAGCTGCACTCACCAGCATAACCACATCAATGCCCAGGTATGGAGGAAGGCCACCTGATGTCATCCCAGGGTCCCTGATATGGACCATATGCCAAGGATACTGCTTATGTGGTTTCAATAGTTCTGAGATGCTGTTGATTTCCTTGCTCCAAGGTTGAGAAACTTCTTTCAGGGTCTGTTGGCTGACATAGTGCACTTTAGAGTCTCTACTTGTCCAATTTGTTTTGCCCTGCTATCCAGCCCTTACTTATGTCAATGGGTATTACTGCCTGTCTCTCTAGGCCAGCTCCCAACCCTAGTTCTCCTGCTCACTAGTGGGAGCTGTAACCCATCACAGGGATGCCCACAATTTCCCTGCAAGGCCTATTCTCAGCCCCTAGATGTAGTACTTTCCAGGGGTTCGGTGATCTAGCCTGACAGGACTTGCATTTGCCAGCTGATGCTGCAGCAAAGCCCGACTGAGCTGCACTTACTCTGGCTCATGCATGCACCAGTGGATATAGTTGCTTAGCCCAGACTGACTCTCCCCCAGCCTAGCTCACATGCTAGTGGATTTTGTAGCTCTGCCCAGCCTGGTCCACCCCAAGCCCAGCTCTCACACTTACTAGTGGGAGCAATAACCCAGTAGCGGAGATCCTGCAGGCCCCCTACCAAGCTTGTCCCCCACTCCGGTGGTCTTATATGTGCTGGTGGGTGCTGTGACTCAGTCTGGCATGGCCCACCTTACCTTAGCATTTACTGGCTACAGCCTAGCCTGACTGGGCCTGCCCCCAGTTCCAGCTCATGCTGGTGCATGCTGCCACCTAGCCCAACCCCCAGTCCTGGCCCTAATGTAAACTGGCTGGTGTTGTGGCCCAACCTGGTCTCTCCTGCACCCTGTCCTGGTTCTCACATCTGCCAGTGGGTGCTAGGAAATGTCCCATCCTAGCTCACCCCCACACTGGACCCACATGTATGTCAGCGGGTCCAGTAGTCTTGATTCTTGAGTTCACCTGCAGGGACAGCATCCTGACACAGGAGTTCCCCAAATTCCTCTATCAGGTCACCTTTCAGTGGCAGAGCTCACACACCCTTGGGGTTCTTGGCCCAGCCTGACTTGACCCACTTCTGTCCCTGCAGGTGCAACGACTTGCCCAACTGACCCATACACATTCTGGCTCTTACTAGTGGGTGTTACAGACTAGTCCCTCCTGGTTCAACCTAGACCCAGCCCTTGCATTGTTTGTGGGTGCAGAATCTAGCCCAGCTTGTCCTACAACCACTCTGCCTCTCGTGAGCACCAGGGAGTGCTCATGTCCACACCCATGCTGAGGAGTGTTGCAGCATGTCCAGCCCAGATCGTTGCCCCCATTTTGGCTCTTGTGCTCATTAGTGGGAACCACAGCCCCACTAGGACATCCTCTCAGCTTTCCTACCAAGTCCTCATCCAGCCACAGATCTTGGGCATACCAGTGGTTGCTCCTACCCAGCCTGGCATACCCCAACCCCTGTCTTTGAATATTGAAACCTGGCCTAGCCCAACCTGCCCCTAGTCTCAACTCACTGGTGGGTGCTGCAGTTTAGTTCTGCCCAGCCTGCCCTCATTCCTAGCTTTCATGCAAAGCGGTAGGTGTGATAGCCTAGCCTGACATGGCCTTTACCCTGTCCTGGCACTTGTGCATGCCAGAGTGTTATGGTTTGACCCAACCCTCACATCTGACAATTGGAGCAGCCCTGATCAACCTCACCAACACCCAGCCCTGACTAATGTGCTCACAGTGGGAACTATGGCCCACCAGGGGAATTCCGTAAGTTCTCCCACCAGGCCAACTCCCAGATCTCACTCATGCTTTGGGTACTGGGCTCTTTTTTTTTTTTTTTATTGTTGTTAACATTGTATTATGTGATACAGTTTTATAGGCACTGGGGATTCCCCCCACCCCTCCCATACCCCTCCCCCCATGGTGGATTCCTCCACCTTGATGCATAACCACAGTTCAAGTTCAGTTGAGATTCGTTCCTTGCAAACACATATCTAGCATAAAGTCCAGCGTCTTATTGTCCAGATAAGTTCAGTGGCCTCTTGGGGAGACCTTCTCTAGTCTGAAGATAGGGCTAACCGAATAAAGATCCGGTCAGTTAAAAGCCCCAACAAAACCTCAGTATCAATATACAACATTATGGAATTAATTGACATAGTATTGGGTAAACAATATGTTAAAAATAATGCAAGTTCCATTCTTCGAAACATCTGGGTTGAGACAGTATCAATGACAGATTCAAAAAATAACCAACAACCAAACAAAAATTACAAGTTAAATCAAGGCAAACATGTGGTATCTAATCTTTTGGGATTCGCTCATTTCCCTTAGCATTATAGTTTCCAGTTGGGCCCATTTAGCCACAAAGAACTGCATTTTATTTTTTTTAATAGCTGAGTAGTATTCCATGGAGTAGATGAACCAAAGCTTTCTTATCCAGTCTTCTGCTGATGGGCATTTCGGTTGCTTCCATGTTTTTGCAATTACTGATTGTGCTGCTATGAACATAGGGATGCATGTTGGTTTGTTGTAAAACAGGTGTTTTGGATATATTCCTAGGAGTGCAATTGCTGGGTCATATGGTATGCTGATTTTCAGTTGTTTGAGTGTTCTCCAGACTGATTTCCATAAAGGCTGTACCAATTTGCAGCTCCACCAGCAGTGGAGTAGGGTTCCCTTTTCCCCGCATCCTCGCCAGCAAGCGTCATTGGTATTCTTGTTTATGTGGGCCAATCTAACTGGTGTTAGGTGGTACCTCATCGATGTTTTAATTTGGATTTCCCTTATTGCCAGGGAGCTGGAACATTTTTTCATATGTTTGTTTGCTGTTTGGACTTGTTCCTTTGTGAAATGTTTGCCCATTTCCCATGCCCATTTCTTGAGTGGCTTGTTTGTTTTGGTTTTTTGGTTGTTTTGAAGTTCTTTGTATATCCTGGAAATTAGCCCCCTATCGCCTATATAGTGTGCAAAGATCTTCTCCCACTCTGTGGGTTGCTTTTTCACTTTGTTGATTGTTTCCCTTGCTGTGCAGAAACTTCTTAGTTTGATGAGGTCCCATTTAATGGTACTGGGCTCTTAATTGGTCTAGCCCATTCCCCAGGGTTGGCCATTGTGTATGTGGGTGGATATTGTAGCCAAGCCTGCACCACACCCAATCTTGCATGTGCCTATAGATATTGAAGCCTGGACCAGGCCAGGATGGTCCCAACCCTGCAGTACTCATGAGTGTCGGTGAGTTTCATGTCATGCTTAGTTTGGCCTGTCACCACCTCCAGCCCTCAAACAAACCAGTAGTTATTGCAGTCTCAATAGGGGTGAACCAATATATACTCCACAGAATCTGCCACCAGACCTGTTTCTCTTACATGCTGGCTAGTGTCATGGCCCAACCTAATGTGACTCATCCCCTGTTCTGACACTCACTGGTGGGTACTGTGGTTGAATCCTGCCAGGTAGATCCCTCAGTCCTAGCTTTTGTGTGTGCCAGTGGGAGGTGATTGGTGGTGGTCGATGCTAACTAGCCCAGCTCAGGTCTCCCTCATGGCAGGTGCATTGATATGACCCAGAAGTTCCTCCAATTTCTCTCTTTGAAACTATTCAGTTTTAGCTCTCTTGCTTACGCACAAGTCCAGTGACCGTGTCGGAGGATGTTCCCTAGAAGTCTTTCCTTACCTGCACTGTATTCGCTCAGTGGTCATCCCTCCCTCATTTCTCATATCCCCTTCCCTGAATAATCCATACTCCTAGTGCCTCCAAGTACATGGGTTCCCCAGCCTGATCCTCTGGTGGTGTGCTGTGCTGGAGCCTGCCCACCCAGGACCTCAGCACATGCATGGATTCCCAGACCTAGTCCCCTGGCATGCGTGCCAGCCTACGACCTTGCCTACCTGCCCGAGACCCAAACACATTCACGAGTCCCTAGGCCCAGTCCACCACGACACCATGCCGACATGCCAATTTGGGGCCCTACCTCTTCCTCACCCCCCACTGGCCTGCTCACCACCCAAACATGTTGGTGAGTCCCCACACCCACTCTACTGGTCCCTCACCTGGCGTGACTTCTCCAGACCCTGGATCACAAGCAGCCTGGGTCCTGGTGAGCCAATTAGAAAGAAAAAAAATAGAATAAAGAATAAACAAATATGCTGGCATACTGGTATAGTTGACACAGATTTGGCATTAGCCTGATGCAGAATGCCTGCCAGCTAATGACTGTTTTTTTCCCAGCAGTGTAACACTTGCCTAGGTTCAATGCAGCCTAGGCAGTTGTCTACAGCTGAGCAAGGATTTTTTTCTTAGTCTCTTTTTTTGAATTATTCCTTACTAGCATATAAAAATGCAATTGACTTCTGTAAATCTTATACATGTAACTTTGTTGAATGTGTCTATTACCTCTGGAAATCTTTTAGGGAATGTCTCAGGATTATCTATATACAGGGTCGTGCTTTAAATGGTCCTACTGTGCTTTTCTTCCTTGGGTGCTTTAATTTAGTTATTTGGTCTAATTTTCCTGAATAAAACCTCTAGTAAAATGGAAGGATGTAAGGATGTAAGTAGACATTGTCTTTTTTCCTTGGTTTCTTTCGCCATTTGATGAAATATGACCTATGGATTTTTTTTAGAAATTCCTTTAATCAGATTAAAGAAATTCCTTTCTGTTCTTGGTTTGTAAAGTGCTTTTATATTAATCTTACTGAAGGGATGAGAAGTGATGTGTAAAGTGCTTTTAAACCATGAAACGGTATCAGATATTCTGTCTTTTGAGACTGCCTTTTAGTTTTCCCTTATTTTATTAACATGGCACATTACATTTGTTGATTTGCAGATGCTGAAGCAAGCTGGCATTTCTTGAATAAATTTGAAAATTTGTATGTAATCTATATTATTCATCTAGAAATCTTTGCTAGAACTCAGCAGTAAGCCATCTGGATCTGTATTTTTCTTTCTTTTTTTAAAGATTTATTTATTTTTTATTACAAAGTCAGATATAGAGAGGAAGAGAGATAGAGAGGAAGATCTTCCATCCAATGATTCACTCCCCAAGTGAGAGTAACAGCCGGTGCTGTGCCAATCCTGAGCCAGGAGCCAGGAACTTCTTCCAGGTATCCCACATGGGTGCAGGAACCCAAAGCATTGGGGCATCCTTGACTGCTTTCCCAGGAAAGCAGGGAGCTTTCCCACAAGCAGGGAGCTGGATGGGAAGTGGAGCTGGCGGGATTAGAACCGGCACCCATATGGGATCCCAGCACGTTCAAGGCGAGGACTTTAGCCGCCAGGCCCTATCTTTTTCTTATAAACATATTTTAATTACTATTTCAAGTTCTTTACCTAGCATAGGTTTATTCCGGTTTTCAATTTCTTCATGACTCAGCTTTAGAAATTCATATTTTTCTGGGAATTAATTAATCTAGTTTACCCAAATTACCTAATTTGTTTACATATCATTTAAAATACTCCTTTATAATTTTCTTACTATTTGGTGCATTGATGTTGCCCCTTTGTTTTTATTTTTTGTGACAAAATTTTAAAAAAAATCTATGCCTAAATATTTGGTAATTTCATTGAGTTTTTAAAAGAACTGATTTTGGCTATACTAATTTTTCTATTTTTGTTTTCTACTTCATGATGTCTACACTCTTGCTTTCTTTCTCCCAACTTAGATTTCGTTTACTCTTCTTTTGTACACATAATTTTAATGCCTTAAATGATTAAGGTATTTTTTCTTTTCTTTTTTTCATTTTTAAAATTATTACCATTTTATGATACAATTCCATTGGCCCTGGGTTTTCACTTACTGCCTCCCCAAATCCCCCGTGCACACTGAGTTCTCTCTTGTCACTACAACAGCATAGTTCCTTACAGTCATAGTTCCTTACAGGCACGGAGAGTGGAAGAGAGTCCAGCATCCAATTGACAATACATATCCAACAGTTTAATTGGGAGTCCATTCTCGGTCTGGAAGTAGAGATACAAACTGCACCATATCCTCGTGTCTGGACATGTCAGTCTCACCTACACAGTCACTATGAAACCCCGAAATGAAAAGCAACAACAAAATCAACAATAGGAAGAAAAACAGAAAGTTACAATGCCATGAAGTTAAACAACATGCCACTGGATATGACAGTCTCCATTACACAGTTACTATACATCCCCTTAAATGAAAAGCCACAAAGCAAAATCAACAACAGGACAGAGAACATCTTTGAGTATCCTTTGTAGGGCAGGTTTGGAAGAGGCAAATTCTTTTAACTTATTTTTACTGTGGAAGAATTTTATTTCACTTTGAAAGACAAAGGAAAGCTTTGCTAGGTACATTATCCTGGGCCTACAATTTTTTGCTTTTGGAATCTGGCATATGTCACTCCATTCTCTTCTTGCCTGTAGAGTTTCCTGTGAGAGGTCTCCTGTGAGTTTAGTTGGCATTCCTTTATATGTCAATTGATTTTTTTCACATGCACACTTAAGGATCATTTCCGTATGTTCAATTGAAGAGAGCTTGATGATCATGTGTCTTGGTGAAGATCTCTTTTGGTCAAGCCTATTGAGAGTTCTGTGCTGCTCATGGATGTTGTTTCCCAATTCTTTCTCCATAGGAGGGAAATTCCCCTTTACTATTTCATTAAATATAGTTGTAAACCCAGCTTCTCTTTCTGCACCTTCTGGGACTCCCATAACTCTTATATTTGGCCTTTTAATAGTGTCTTTTAATTCTTGAATACTTTTTTTTTTTTAGCTTGACCTAGATCTGCTTGCAGCTTTTTGATTGATTCCCCATTGTGACAAGAAATATCTTCCAATTATCAGATTCTTTCTTCTGCTTTACTCATTCTATTTTGGAGACTTTCCACTGAATTTTTAATTTCCTGTTGTGTCCTTCATTTCCAATAATTCAGCTTGATTTTGTTTCAGTGTACTATTTTCTGTGTGACATAGTCCTTGCATTCTTGTATGTGCTTCTCATTGTTGGTAAGCTTTATAATAAGTGTTTTAAATTCTGTATTCCCCATTTCCTCCATGTACTCCTCCTTTCCAAGGGAGTCTTCAGTAACATTAATGTGCCTTTGTCTCTTCTTTTGCTTTTGGTCATTGTGCTTCTGGTTAGCAGATTCTTCTCCTTAGGGCAGATTTCTAAGCTCTGTCACCCACAGGTCTACAGTTCAATTTTAGTTATTGTGGTTGGTACATGGTTCTTTGTTTGCAGTCACTTGTGCCACTCCCTCCAGTGAGTTTCAGGTCTGCAGCCTTGTGTTAGGTTTCCACCATGGTCTCCGTAGCCCCAGTTTCTGGCTTACCACTCTCCACCTTGTGATTCCATCTGTGGCTGCACCATTGTCTGTACAACCTGTCTTTCACTTCCGGTTGAAGCAGTTCCCAGGATTAGGGAGACACCAGGTATCCTAAATAACTGGTGTGCTGGTAGTGCTGAATTTGCTGGAACCTGCTGGCCATTAGATCTGAGGACTAGTCGGACCTATTTTTACCCGCAGAATACCAAAATCAGTATTATTTTTGATGTGGGAACAATGTAATACACTGGGTTCAATGAATTTACTTTCAGCTCAGCACATGTGTAGCCCACTCTTGTCCCTGCAATCTCAAAGCCTTTGCCACACTGTACAAAATGGAACCTGATGTGCCAGTGATGGAATTCTTGATCTGGTGGCCAATAGGTCTGGGGGCTGCCTGGAGCTATTTTGTGTGAAATCTGTAGGATGCCACATTTTTGGAATTCACTGAGCCTGAAATGAGTTTGCTCCCAGCTTAGTGTATGTGTAGTCCTGTCCCATGTCTTTGCCTCCCTACAGAAGATGACGCCCAATTCAACTCTACTGGGAGTTTGAGCTGTGAAATTCACCGTGCTCTCACACTGCCTGTTTGATCTGCTGTTCTGTGTCTGCTCCTGGTCAAATCAAACAAACCAGCAGGACAGGCAGTTCTTTCTGTGGGTACACCTGCTTAGTTCCCAGTGAACTCCTCTTCCTGCCTTGTTGGTGGTGGAGTTCTGACCATGGATGCAGTTCAGATTGCCACTGGCTGAATGCTGCTGGATGTCTGGTCACTGCAATACCACACTGTTGTTTTCGTTGCTTTTCTGTGTCCATCAGTCTCCAGGTGCCTCTATGCCATTGGTCTGTCCTCTCCAATTTCCCAGAATGTGCCCTCTCTGCTCACCCTGGCTGTGCTTCTCTGTCTGTTGAAACACGTCTTCACCCTATTCTGCCATCTCGATTCCCTGATATTTTTTCTTTTCAAGTTTAGTCATTTAAAACTATTGATTTTTCTATTAATATGTTGTAAAAATTTTCTCACATTTCCAAACAATGTAGTTCTTTTGAATGAAATTAATTTTTTTTGAATGAACTTTATTTGAATGAAATCACATTTATATATATATCAGTGTCTGGTTTGTTCTTTTTACCTAACATTGTTTTAAATGCTGATACATATTGTTAGACCTGGTTGATTTACATTTTGTGTTGTATTCTGTGGCATGATATTCTAATATTCCAATGTGTAATTTTGTATAATGTATACATATTAAATTTACCACTATATTGATAAATAGTTGGGTTATTTCAATAGGGTGCTATATGTAAATAATAATGTGACATACATTCTTACAAAGATCTCTTGGAGAACATTTGCATGATTTCTCTAGAGTTGAGATTTATTTAAGAGTGAAGTTTCTGGGTAACAATATATGCATACTTTTAATCTTCCTAGAAAATTCTATGCTGTTTTACGCTGTGACTGAATCACATTGTATTCACATTAGTAACATAGAAGAGTTTCCATTGTTCTCCCACATCTACACACTTAGTATCTTCAGTTGTGTTAATTTCAGTTATACTAGGGTGTGTCGAGTTTCTCATTGTGGTTATAACTTTCATTTCCCCGATCACAACATAGGCTGAGTTCTATTTATATGTTTATTAACCATCTAGATATCTCTTCTTGTGAAGAACTTATTCAAATATTTGTCTGTTTTTCTTATAGACCATCTGTTGATTACTCATTTTTTTTTGTTCTCGCATTAATTCTTTTTTTTTTTATTGTATAATAGTTAATTAGTGTAAAAAGGCTACAGGAACGTGGGTGAGACTATTATTTTTCCATATTGTTTCCTTCATGTTAAAAGGTGGGTATTAAGGGAGAAGGCCCTCCCAATTTCCCACCCTCCCCAGGTCCCAGATGTAGGGTATGCTCTGAGAGTCTTGCTGAAGTGGTTTTGATATTTCAACAGTTATGAATCGCTGCCAATCTTGCCATTCCAAGCACCATGAGGTCCTTGAAGAATCCACTGATTGACCTAATGCATCATAGTCTCTGTTTGCCCAGTATTTCGCTGCCAAGATATAGCTGAGGTGGTTGGGTGACTTGGTCTGTCTTCTCTCTTTTCTTGGTTTGGGTTGTGAGTCCGGCATTTCGATTGGGGAGATCTCCAAAGAAACTTTGTCTGAGGTGTCCTCAGACCAGATTCCTGTATGTGCTAGCAAGTACAGGGCCCGGCATAGTCCATTGCCCAGTTCAGCTGGTGGTTGCAATTGCTGGGTTGGTTCTGTTTTCCCTCACGACTTCCACTGGAACCAATGGGTGTTGCAGTCCAGCCTGGTTCTGCACAGCACATACTTGGCCCTCACCTAAACCAGTGGGAGCTGCAGCCTAGTTGGAGCGACCCGCAATAACCCCCACCAGGCCCGCCCCCTACCCTGGTTTGCCAGTATGATTACTGATTTGTAGAAATTTCCAAATCTTCTCCATAGAAGTCCTGCGTAATACTCTGTTGGAAATATTCGATTTTGCGGTTTTTCACTCTTTCATGGTGTTTTGGGTGAATATAAGTTATCCTTTATATTAGTATGAACTAAAATACGAGTAGTCTGTTTAAGTCTTCAGCTTTTTGCTTGCTTGTTTGTTTGACGCTCTGAGTACTTACTCAAACCTCCTCAATTTTATCTAATGTCTTTCTCTGTTTCAGGATCACATTATTCTCGTGCAGGTCTTCAAACTTTTGTTTTTGATGACCCTGGATGATTTTAAAAGATCCTGACTAAGTTTTTGTAAGATACCTCTCTGTTGGAATTTCTCTTGTGTCTTTCTTATGATTATAGTGTGTGGATTTGTGGGATGAAGTCTACAGAGATAAAGTACTGTTTCTACCACATCATATTAAGGTTATACACCATATGTTTTATCACTGCTGATGTTGATGTTAAGTAGTGATTGTCACAATTCTCTATTATAGACATGAATCTTCATGTCCCCTTTCCTGCCCAGTTTTTCATATCATACTCTTTAGAAAGAAGTTGTTGTGTGGAGTTCACACATAAAGGTTGGAAATTTATGTTCTACTTCCTTAATAATTGATTGTCCTCACATATTATGTGGAATTATTATCTAAGGGAAGTTTACTTCTTTCCCCACTCATTTATTATTTAGTCACTTATATCAGTATGGTCACACAAATATTTGTATTTTGGGTTCTAATTCAGTACTACTTTGGTTTACTAGTGTGTTCTAGTTTGGGCAGTTGGGAGCTTCTTCAATTGACATATCTATTTTGTATTTGATTTGCTGTTCTCTTTTTAATTTCCTACATTGAAAGTTTGAATTACTAATTTTTAAATGAATTTAAAAAAATGTATTAGAAAGGCAGAGAGTGTGAAGGAGAGACAGAGAAGAGAGAGGAATATTTCATCAGCTAGATACTCCCCTAAATTGTTACAACATTCAGGGCTTAGAAACTCCAAAGCCAGGACCCAGGAGTCCCAACCTGCTCTTTCATGTAGTGGCAGGAGCCCAGGCTCTTAAACCATTGTCTGTTGCCTTCCTAGGTTTATTAGTAGGAATTTGGATTGGAAGTGGAATAGTCAGGACTTGAATTAGCGCTCTACTACAAAGTATTCGCCTTACAAGAGGCAGCTTAACCAACTTTGCTGTAACACTCACCTCTGGACTATTGAATCTGTCACTGGAAATCCCAGGAAACAGAAGGTAAACCTTCTTTGAGCCCCAGAGTTCATATTTCAGTCTTGCCAGGGCATTCTTTAATTTTCTTGAAGTATACTGAGCACTTCCTATGTGACAGCGATAGCAGGTCTCAGCCTTCCTGGAATGTGTATTGCTGTGAACAGAAAATATCTTCCCATTTAATACGAAACGAATTCAGTCTAGTGATGACATCATGGACACTGAAATGTTAGGACAGAATTTTCCTCTATCCTTTTTCATCCAGTGGATTCTAGTCTTAAGAATGCAGTATTTATTGGGGTTCTTTGCCTCTCATTCCTATCCCTGTCTCTCCCTGAAAACAGAACTTCAAAACCTGCCTTGTCCTCTGCAACAGCCCTCTGGATCTGTACTGGCAGCAGAGTAACAATAGTTTTACCTCAAAGAATTCTACTCAGTTTTTTCCTTTTGGAAGTCTAGATTTTGAGTTTTCAGAATAGGTTTCTAAATCATCACACTTTATGCTCCCAGTGCTGGAGAGAGCAAAGTAACAATATTGTGTTGGATAACATAAATGGTTTTTTGTGATCTCTAATGGAGTGGATTTTAAAAATTCATCCATTATATCCTTATACTGGTTTTTATTAATCTAAAAAAGCAGGGTGGAGAATTGTCAGGTAGATAATTCAGGACAGATATATGTGATTTTATGGAGATGAATTCAACAAATTTCTGCTTAGACAGAACTCATCTTTAGAAAACAACAGAGCCAGAACTGGAGGCATGCAAGTGAGACTTGCCTTTGTGGAAGATTCAGGGGAAATAACAAAATGAATAATCAAGAATAATATTTTAATACAGGGCCCGGCGCAATGGCGTAGTGGTTAAGGTCCTCGCCTTGTGCACCTGGGATCCCATATGGGCGCTGGTTCTAATCCCGGCAGCCCCGCTTCCCTTCCAGCTCCCTGCCTGTGGCCTGGGAAAGCAGTCGAGGACGGCCCAAAGCTTTGGGGCCCTGCACCTGCGTGGGAGACCCGGAAGAGGCTCCTGGCTTTGGACCGGCATAGCATAGGCCGTTGCGCTCACTTGGGGAATGAATCATTGGATGGAAGATCTTCCTCTCTGTCTCTCTCCTCTCTGTATATCCACCTTTCCAATAAAAAAAAAGTAATATTTTAATACAAAATTTAGAAAAATTCAAAATCACAGCCCAAATTGTAGGATTGAAACACATCAAAGAACTTGAGATGATCCATTGCACTGCTATACCAAGCCAACCAGTGTGAGACAACAAGAAAAGTAGGTAATCCTTTGAAGATATAGATATGTTTCTGTATTTTAATGGTTATTTTTAGGAGCTCATCACCATGGCATAGTAAGTTAAACTTCAACCTGCGGCACTGGTATCCTATGTAGATGCCTGTTTGAAACCCAGCTGCTCCATTTATGACCCAGCTCCCGGCTAATGTACCTGGGGTGGGGGGCAACAGAGGATGGTCCAAGTGCTGGGACCACTGCACCTATGTAGGAGACCCAGAAGAAACTCCTGGTTCCTGATTTCAGATCAGTCCAGCTCCCATTACAGCCATTTGGAAAGTAAACCAACAGATGGAAGATCTCTCCGTTTGTCCTTTTCTTTGTAAATCTGCCTTCCAAATAAAAGTTAATAATTATTTTAAAATGTTTCTTTTTAAGAAGACACTAGGTTCCAGAGTGGTAGCCCAGTGGTTAAAGTTCTTCCCTGCAACCACTGGGATCTGGTTCATATCCCAGCTGCTCTACTTCCCTAGCTGTCTGCTTGCAGCCTGGGAAAGCAGTAGAGGATGGCCCAAAGATTTGGGACCTTGCATTCATATGGGAGAACTGGAAGAAATGCCTAGCTTCTGGCTCCTGGCTTCAGATCAGCTCAGTTCTGTTCATTGTGGCCACATGGGGAGTGAACCAGAAGATGGAAGATCTTTTTTTTCTGTCTTTCCTTCTCTCTGTATGTCTGCCTTTCCAATAAAAAACAAATACACCTTAAAAGAGAACACTAGGGCCCTGGGGCGGTGGTCTAGAGGCTAAAGCCCTTGCCTTGAATGTGCCAGGATCCCATATAATCACGGGTTCTAATCCTGGTGGCCCCACTTCTCATCCAGTTTCTACTTGTGGCCTAGGAAAGCAGTCGAGGATGGCCCAAAGCCTTGGGACTGTGCATCCTCATGGGAGACCCGGAAGTGCTCCTGGCTCCCAGCTTTGGATTGGCACAGTACCGGCCATTGTGGTCATTTGGGGAGTGAATCATCGGATGGAGGATCTTTCTCTCTGTCTCGCCTCCTTTCTGTATATCTGACTTTTCATTAAAAAAAAAAAATCTTAAAAAAAAGAGAGAACACTAAAGTATTTGAACATGTATTGAATTGTTGAAAAGTAGGTATATTAAACTCTAACTTTTGTTAAAGTATTTGCTTATACCAAGACTAAATCTACTATAGTTTTATTGCCTGATTCTAAAGGAAATAAATTGAGCAATAGTGTCTTTAAAAACACATTTGGGGGCCCGGCGCGGTGGCGCAAGTGGTTAAAGGTCCTCGCCTTGCACGCCCGGGATGCCATATGGGCGCCGGTTCTAATCCCGGCAGCCCCGCTTCCCTTCCAGCTCCCTGCCTGTGGCCTGGGAAAGCAGTCGAGGACGGCCCAAAGCTTTGGGACCCTGCACCCGCGTGGGAGACCCAGAAGAGGCTCCTGGCTTCCGACCAGCATAGTATCGGCCGTTGTGCTCACTTGGGGAGTGAATCATCGGACGGAAGATCTTCCTCTCTGTCTCTCCTCTCTGTATATCCGCCTTTCCAATTAAAAAAAATAATAAAAAATAAATCTTTAAAAAAAAAAAACACATTTGGGTAAAAGTAACCATTTAGAAATATACACATAGGCACCTATATGGGAGTGAACATTTGTTTCTTTTGCCTTAGGCTCCAAGGTGACTTCACACAGTAAGACGATGGCAAACTGAAAAGTGGAATTAGAGCGGCCATTGATTGATTGATTCCAGTTGCTTTTCAAGGTGCCTGAACAGATCCAGGTCTAACCCAGGGCTTTGGCTGTGTGAGTCATTCCATCATGTAAAGGCGTCAAGAGATGTTTCCACACATAATTAGTGGGGGCTAATTCTTCTGGAAAAATTGCTCTGTTTACTTTAGCTTTGTGTTAAATATTTGTAGCCAGAAAAGGAAGTTTAGAAAGGGTTCTGTTCCATCAGAAGCATTTAGAGCATAGTTGTGGAGCCTCCTGGTATCTATCCTAAGCGGAATTGCCAGGATGTGAGATAGAAGTGGCAGTGAGAATCTGCTTTGAGGAAATGTGTCCCAGTCACAGAGCTGTGCCTTCCTCAGGTTCATCTGCAGCAGCTTCTCTGTTCCTCTCCACGCTGAGGCGTTTTAGTAATCATTTTTACCCTATGCTTGAGAAAATACACAGTCTTACTAAAACTGAAAGTGAAAACACTGTAGATGGGCTTGAGGTAGAAATGTGTTTTAAGTGACTAGAAGAGAACTTGAGCCACTTTTGGTTTAGAGTAGAAGGTACAGGTGCAATCTGCACCCAGAATTGTATCAAAGTATATGAAAGATGCATTTTGAAATCCTTCTTGACAAAATGTATTTTTCATTGTAATTCAGAATTATACAGGAAAGAGTGTGCATTTAGAAAACAGGGATTGGACAATAGCAAAGTGCGAAAATAAAAGGGCAGTGTCTCCATTGTTGCCATTGCAAGAGCGTTTTATGGGGTGTTCGAGTGCAGTGGGCAGGTTAATTTGTTCAAGAGCAAGCTGGTTGAGGGTAAAATGCAGGCGTCTATTAAGTGATGGAGAGCAAGAATTCAAAGAGATCCAGGTTGTAGAAAGCGTCCTCACGTAAGGCAATGGGGCAGCGTGCCACCCATTGTATTAGATCGTTTTGTCCATTAAAAATGCACCCTGAGGGCCCGGCACCTTGCACGCGCGAGGATCTCATATGGGTGCGGGCTCTGGACTCCGGGTTCCTAGTTCTGGATCGGCTCAGCTCCAGCGGTTGCAGCCGCTTGGGGAGTGAATCAGCTGCCGGAAGATTTTCCTCTCTCTTTTCCTCTCTGTATATCTGACTTTCCAATAAAAATGAAATAAATCTTTTTTTTTAAAAATGCACGCTGACGATGCTCCCTCACCCAGGGGTGTCTCGGGAGGCTCAGTCAAAGGGGACGGGTTTGGCTGAAATGCGTTTGAACCCGAGACTGCGGGTGAGTGGGGAAGAACTTCCTCTGGCAGGCAGGTAGTTCAGATGCCGAAGCAGGCTTAAGAGAGCACGAGCTCAAAAGAGAAGCCTTTTCAAAGAGGCGTGGCGGGGAGGAAGAATGTCTACGGAAACAGTGAGCGGTGTTAAATGCTGTCTCTGCAGGAAGACTGATAGTAGCAAGCAGGCACCAGAAGCAGAACGAGCAGCCAGCAGCGGTCATTCTTTCCAAACGCCAGGAACAGGAGCCCGCCGAGGATGGACAGGCAAGTGCAGGAGGTCGTGGTCTTCTAAGAAAGTGGAGAAGAACATGACCCATGGGTTGGCAGTTGCGGAGAGAAGGGGAGAAAGTGCACGGTCCAGTAGCTCCCAAGCCTGGGGGCTTGGAGAGAGGGGCTTGCAGAAAGTTTCTAATGAAAAAAGGTTTTGCACTGTCAGTTTCAAATGATGATCTCTAGACTCACAAGGCTGCTACTAACTCCCTCCCAATGTTTGCCTTTACACAGCATTGAACAAACAGCGGAGATCCTGTTGTCTATATCGCCTGCTCAAGTTGCTGGTCTCAAGGAAGGAATCAATTTTTTCCGAAATAAGAACACAGGCAAAGACTACATCATATACAAGGACAAGAGTCTCCTGAGGGCATGCAAGAATTTGTGCAAGCACCAGGGAGGTCTGTTCATAAAGGATATTGAGGATTTAGATGGAAGGTACAGACAGTCCTTTGCTATTTAACTCACAATCCTATTTGGGATTAGATTGGGCAGAAAAGGTGCTCTTGTAGGAACTTTAAATTTACTAGTTGGCCAGTTTATTGCCCTGCAAGTTTTCTAATTTTTACCCGCTTTGGACAGTTCTTGACCTTAAGATGGAATATCTTGCTTAATTTTCCTGTGACTCCTGAGAACTTTGATTTAAAAATGATGTCCAGTTTGATAGATTTCTTTCCTCCTCTCTCAGAAGTGTGTGTGGTGTAGGGGGTAAGCGAAATGTCATTTTCTCGAACTGGCTGAAGAGAAGATGAAAATTTCCTTCACAAATGAGCTGTGATTACGATAATAGCAGAGCCCCTGCTGTCAGTGTGGTGGGAGTTGTCTCTGTTAATCATGTCTTAGGACTGATTCTACATACATATCTGTGTGGGGCTCCCTTCCCCAGCACAGGAGCCATACCGAGACAGAATGTCTTGTTTGGATTTTAATGCCTGTTAAGAGATGGGGGGCACTGGCTGGCAACTTCAGAAAGTACTCTTGGACTTGCGATTCGATAGGCTGATATCACTACCAAGAGGTCCAGCCTAGCTTGATCTAGGTGGATTTTGTCATTTCGTGATGGACCTTTTTTTTCTTCCATTGTATAATCAGATCTATTTATCAGGTAGTTCAGTGCCAGGGTTTGAATTGTCTAATACTTGCCTTTTATGATTGTGTAAAAGGCAGCCACCCAAATGCAAATTGTTCTTGCACCTGCACGTAGATTTGCTTTGCTGAACACAGTTTCAGGCCCCAGCTTCACCTATTATTTGATTTGAAAATGCCAACCACCATGCACCTGTGGTGTGTGTGAGTCCCCCATGGGAAAATAAAAATATATGCATTTGCATTCATAAAACAATGCATTACTATAGCTATGTCCCAACTATTTGGGACATTCTTTGAGCTGCCAGCTTTGTGGTAAAACCTCAGGTTAAATGGCATGCAAAGGAGTTTCAGAGGTGCTTCTTGTTATTGGCTGACTTTGGCAATAGTCATGAGTGGTGAGGCTCCAGTTTTTTTGTTGTTGTTATTGTTGTTTTCTTCTCATCAGTTTCATGTAGTGACTATTCAACCATTTAAAGAGCTTCCGAAGCCTAGTGACTAAGAACATGACCCCGTCTATATTGTTCTGTTTTAAAAGCCTGGCTCTGCCACTCACCTGCTTGGTAATCACCGCAGACATGTTTCTTAGCGTTTTTGGCCTTCGGAGTTTTCTCATTTATAAAATGAAGATGGAAGTGTTACCTACCTTGTCAGGTTTCTGAGAGGATTAAATCAAACAAACACATTAAAAACCAACACTGAAGAAGGCCATCTGGTGATGTGTGGTGTGGTTACTGTATTATTACTAAGTAGTTACTTGTGGAGCAGGGTGAAGGGATTATTTCCAGGGGCTTGCATAATTTCTGTACCTTGCTGACTTTTCCAAACACGGTGGTCACTTTATTACACACTCCTTTTTCTGCAGCCTTGGTGGGGATGAATCTAATTTCATCTTGCTCTAGCAGGCTAGCCCTGTCTTTTGAGGTCTTGAGAGAAAGAAACACGGTTCTCATAGCTAGTCCCCACGGTAGCTCACCAGGCATACATATGTTGAGATGGCATCCCTGCAGTCTCATCCACAGCTACAAATTTAGTCATTTCTATTTACATTCTCTTTGTAACTATTCAGCTAAAAAAAAATGTCCCTTCCAGAGTATGATCAGTAATGTTACACCTGTTCTTTCCTGCCCTCCATTCTGTCCTTTTGCTTTCTGATACCCAACCAAGATATCCCACCCTATTCCAGTCTCCACTAGAGCACAGGGTTCTCCCATTTTCCGCTTCCATGACCCAGAAAGCAGCATGGCTGAATCTGAAATGCTCTCTTTTTAATTTTTTGAAAAGCTTCGGCCACTAATAGATGAGAAAAAGTTTATCATAGAATAATCTTTTGTATATTGAAAATTCAGATATATTTTTGCTTTGTAGCTAAGAAAGATCATTTAAAAGTTACATAAAGTGAAGTTTAGAAAGGGCAACATGATCCATTTGTTCAAGTAGATGGTTTTAGATTAAAAAATGTTCCTTTTAAAGCCTATTTTCTTCCTCTTTTTTTAAACCTTTAACTCTTTTAAAATCCGATGGAAGGGGGGCCTTCACTAGAGAAATTACCACTAAGCTAAGAAAAAATGGGACTGTTTATACTTTACCTCCAACCACTCGACTCAGTTCAAAACTATGATAGGAAATAGAAGAAAGAAAAAACAGTAGACATCCTGTTTCAGTCTGGTTCTCATTCTGAAATAAGATTACTACAGCTAGCAGACAAAAATACAGAATATTTGGTTAAACTTAAATTGCAGGTTAATAATTTTCCAGTGTCAGTGTGTCTTAGCTATTATAAAACATACTTATATTTGAAAGTTAATCAGTATTTAAACAGCCTGTATTTCACCTGACAAATGCCTTCTGAAATCTTAAGCCACAAGGAAATATTTTCCCTTTGTAATTTTCTCTCTGAACACTACTGTAAGAGTCAGGATTATAAGCGGTTGTAAATCATGCATATTTACCATCATATTCTTTCCTTGTATTGGCCCCAGTTGGATCTTAATCCATCTTAGCTTTTACAAGGGAGCCATTTCTGAAGATCACTTTGTTCTGTTGCCTTTGTTGTTCTCTAATACATGTCACTTTGCGACATAGAATTTATTTTCATGTTTTAAAATCACATGTTAATGATTTGTCTCCATGTCTTTGGATATTTGCGTATTAGTTATCCATAGCTTTTCTTTTGCTTATTCAGTGTTCATTCAACCAATTTGTTTTCATTGTTAGAAAATTCATTTAAGCCTAATCAAATTCAGTTTTTATTTTTACTATTTTGTAAAGTTAAGTGTAACCTGTTTGCCCAGGTCTGTTAAATGCACAAAGCACAACTGGAAGTTAGATGTGAGCACGATGAAGTATATTAACCCTCCAGGAAGCTTCTGTCAAGATGAACTCGGTGAGTAGCATCAGTATTCATCAGTGTGGTCCACTATTGCTGTCTGGAATTATTTCCAGTGTCACTGAAATTTTGGGAGCATTTTATTTCATATATTTTTTTTTATTAATAAATTTTATTTTGACATTCTTTACATAGTTAATTAGGGTAAGAAGGTTCAAGGGCTACAGGAAAGTGGATAATACTAGTATGGTTTCCATATTGTTAGCTTCATATTTAAAGGGGGGTATTTAAGGGAGAAGCCCACCCAATTTCCCACCCTCCCCAGGTCCTGGATGTAGGGCATGCTCTGAGGTTCTTGCTCAAGTGGTGTTGATATTGCCACAGTTATGAATCGCTGTCAATCTTGCCACTCCAAGCACTATGAGATCTTTGAAAAATCCACTGATAGGCTCTTGTACCTGCTGGTCTGTGGGAGCCAGGGACGCTAAGCCACAGTGTCTAAGGCAGAGTTCAGGACAGGGGAGGGGCTGTGCCAAGCTGAGTCAGAGCATCCATTGGCAGGCATGTGATCTATGGCTGGGAATAGACCCGGTTGGGGAGCAAAGGGGACAACCCTAGCTGGGCTGAGGTTCCCACCAAGAGGCGCGTGGCCTGGCAGGGGGGCTGCGTTCTGATCTGGAAACAGTTGTAGTCTCCCTTGGCACAAGTGTGGACTGGGATTGGATGCACCGAACTGGGCCGGACCCCGACTCCCCCTGGTGTTCTGGAGGACCAGGGCAGATGTGGGATGGACTAGGCAGGGTCTCAAACCCCTACTGAGCCATGTGTGAGCCATACGTGGGTATGGACAAACCATGGCTGGGCTGGAACATCCAACAGCAAGAACCAGATTGGGTGGAAGGCCAGTCAGGAAAAGCCACAGTTCCTGCTATGACAGGAGGTGGACTGAGTAGGGTTGGCTCATGGACCCACTGATAAGCGTGAAACCTGGCATTGGGAGAGGTTCTGATGGAGGAGCCTGGGCAACTCCTCTGGCAGGACACAGACCCAGCAGGTAAACACAAGAAACATGATAGGAAACAGCCCAGAAAAAGCCATGGAAAGCTACCCACTGGCATACAATTGGCAGACGTGGGGGCAAGACCAGGCTGAATCTGTCCACATCATCCACTGGCAAATCCAGGCACCAGTGTGGGTCGACCCAGAATCGATCGCAACAAAGACTATTTCATATATTTTTAACTGGTTAACTATCCAAATGACCACAATGGCTAGGGCTGAGCCAGGCTGAAGTCAAGAGCCTAAACACTGATTGGGTCTCCTGTGTGGGTTGTAAGAGCCCAGGAACTTTTGGTTTCCATCTGCTGCTTTCTCAGGTATGCTAACAGGGAGCTGGACAAAAGTGGAGTGCTGTTCATGTGGGATGCTGACATTGATGGCAGAGGCTTACGATGTTGCTGGTCCCACATTCTATTTTAAGTTGTTAGATTTCTCTCTCTCTCTTTCTCTCTCTCTCCATTTTATTGACAGGCAAAACTATAAATATGGGTTTTGCAGCTGTTAATTGGCTTAATAATAATTCTAGGCTTGAATTCTGAAGCAAAAATGATTCAGAATGCCCCACCCTGCAATATGTAAGGCTATAACTATAACTACAATATAGGAAGTTACCTACAGATAAATCTAATTGGTTGCTATCAGCATTTGCTTTTTATGGTCATGTTTTAGAGTATCTTATTGGCTAGAAGTTCAGCTGCTATGATTTCCTATTACTCAGTTTCTTGGCTACAAATTATATTATTACGTTGAATTGCAACTTGTTTTCATATTGAATTTGGATTCAATTCATTTAATTAGGAGGCTGCTTTGGGTCAAACTTTACAAGATGGATTTAGATCAAACTTCAGTTATAGAGTTCTAACTTATCAAAATTGTTTTGTTGGTAAAAGAAGATACCTGTGAGAATCCCTAAAACTGACTACCTCTCAGCAGTAAGTTAGGCATTTAAGTCTATGACTGCTAAGAAATTTTTTATGAGTAGATTTTGGAAATTACTGAAAACTTCATGCCACGGATAGTGTCTGTATTGATATTTAAAAGATGATCAGAAGTTCAACAGGTATACAAGAGAAAAAAGGGCATTCGTGGGAGAAGGAACAACTTAGCGAATATGTCATGTGACTAAATGTGTAGTTGGTTGGCTGGAATTTGGGTCATATTCATCAAAGTAGTGAAATATAAGACATCAAAAATACATTGCAGAGAGAATCAAGATGGCAGAATAGGGTAAAGATACGCTTACGGATGGAGAAACACTCAATCAGGATGAAGCAGAGAGGACACATTCCAGGAAATAGGAGAGGACAGAACAACAGCAGAGGGGGGTACCTGGAGACTGACAGACACAGGAAAGCAGTGAAAACAATGGTGTGGTGTTGCCGTGACTGATACTCCAGCAGCATTCAGCTAAGGGTGATCTGAACTCCACCAGCGACCAGGTGGGAAGGGACTTTCACTGGGAACTTGGGAGGTGAACCCAGACAAAGAACTGTCCGTCCTGCTGGTCTGTTTGATTTGACCATGAGCAGAGACAGAGCAGCAGATCACAGAAGGGCAGTGCGAGAACAGCATGGATGTCACAGCCCAGTCAGCCCCCTAGAGCTGAATTGGGCGCCATTTTGGTAAGGAGGCAAAAGCAAGTGAAAGGACTAAACATACGCTGAGCTGGGAGTGAACTCATTTCTGACTCAGTGAACTGCATCAACGCGGCATTCTACAGGTTCCACCCAAGACAGGTCTGGGTAGCCCTCAGACCTGATGGCCAGCAGATCAAGAACTCTAGCAGTGGTACGTCAGGTGCCATTTTGTACACTGTGGCAATAGCTTTAGGACTGCAGAGGACAACAGTGAACTGCGCATGTGCTGAGCTCGTGAGAACTCACTGAGTTCCGTGGATTGCACTGGTCCTACAGCAAACTAATACTGACTGTGGCATCGTACAGGTCAAAATAGGTCCGTGTGGCACCCAGACCTAATGTTCAACAGGTTCCAGCAAGATCATCACCACCAACAGCCTAGCTATAAGGGACACCTGGTGTCTCTCTAATCCTGGGACCTATTCCGACCGAAAGTGGGAGACAGGTTACAGACAATGGTGCAACCTCAGCACGGTATCACAGGAAGTGGAGAGTGGTGAGCCAAGAGCTGGGCTGTGGAGACCACGGTGGATATCTGACATAAGAACCCAGACTTGGAACTTGCTGGAGGGACTGGCACAATTGGCTGCAAGCAAAGAGTTGCGTACCAATTGCAATAAGTAAAATCGAACTGTAGACCTGTGGGTGACAGAGCTTAGAAATCTGCCCTAAGGAGAAGAATCTGCTAACCAGAAGTACGATGACCAAGAGCAAAAGAAGAGACAAAGGCACAATGAATATTACTGAAAACTCCCCTGCAAAGGCACAAAACCTTTTACTAACCTCAGAGTTAATTGAGGAAGACATCAAGAAAATGGGGGACACAGAATTCAGAAAACTCATTTTAAAGCTTCTAATCAACAATGAAAAGCACATACAAGAGTTCAAAGAATTTAAGGAAGCAATAAAGCAAATCAAGGCTGATATATTAGAAATTAAGAACATAGTAGAGCAAATTAAAAGTGCAGTGGAGAGTCTCCAAAGTAGAATGAAGCAAGCAGAAGAATCTCAGAATTGGAAGATATTTCCTGTCATCAGGGAGAAGCAAACAAAAAGCTGGAAGCAGAACTGGATCAGACCAAAAAAAGTATTCAAGAATTAAGACACTATTAAGAGGCCAAATAGAAGAGTTATGGGATTCCCAGAAGGTGCAGAAAGAGAAACTGGTTTTTACAAATGTATTTAATGAAATAATAAAGGAAAATTTCCCTAATCTAGAGAAAGAATTGGGAAACAACATCCAGGAGGAGCACAGAACTCCCAACAGGCTTGATCAAAAGAAATCTTCACCACGACACATGATCATCAAGCTCTCTTCAACTGAGCATAAGGAAAAGATCCTTAAATATGCATGTGAAAAAAAATCAATTGACATATAAAGGAATGCCAGTTAAGCTCATAGGAGATCTCTCTCAGGAAACTCTATAGGCAAGAAGTGAATGGAGTGACATATTCCAGATTCTAAGAGGAAAAATTTGTCAGCCCAGAATAATGTACCTAGCAAAGCTTTCCTTTGTCTTTGAAAATGAAATAAAATTCTTGCACAGCAAAGAAAAGCTCAAAGAATATGCCCCTTCTAGACCTGCCCTGCAAATGTTACTTCAAGATGTTCTTTTGACAAGTGAAGAGGAAAAAGCACCCACCAAAACCAAAGGCAATTGTGGGGAACATCCCAGTGAAATAACAACAGAAGACTAAATCAGTCAATGAACAACTCATCACTAAAATGACATGACCAAATTACCACCCATTCATATTAACCCCAAATGTAAATGATTTAAACTCATCAATCAAATGTTGTAGATTAGTAGACTGGATCACGAAACAAAACTCAATTACCTATTGCCTTATGAGACACATCTCACTAACAAAGATCAGCGAAAACTATATCATAGATTTTGATGTTTTCGGTTTTCATTTCATTTGTTCAAAAGGGCTTTTTAATATTAAATCATTCACAGACTCATAGGTCATACGGTAGCATCATTTTCTTCAAGAAGATTCCTGATTTCCTTGTTCAATTCTTCAGCAACACATTAATTATTCGGTAGCATATTGTTTAACTTTATGGCATTGTAAATTTCTTTTTTTCTTCCTGTTGGTTTTGTTTTGTGGCTTTTCATTTAAGGGGATGTATAGTAGCTATATAATAGAGACTATCATAGGCAGATGTGATGATACAATGCAGTATGCATTTCTACTTCCAGATCAAAAATAGATTTCCAATGAAACTATTAATATATCTTGACAATAGGATGCTGGACTCTCTGCTATTGTCCATGCCCACAACGATGGACTTATGCAATTATGGGGGCAAATCAGTTTGGGGAGGAAGGGATTTGCAGAGGGATAGGGTAAATTCCGGTACAAATGGAACCATATCATAAGATAATGATCATGATAATAATAATAATAAATGAGAAAAATGTTTTTGGGAAAAGCAGTTAAAAAAAATGTACAAACCTCTTTTGGTGTAAAGACCTTCAAATCCATACGTAAGTTTTCCATAAGGTAGACATGAACTTTTGGAAAAACTTTCATGTGAGTCTGAGTATATTCATTCACACCAATACTCTCTACAAAAAAGAAAAATTAGAAACAAGTTTAATGTTAGAAGTGATTCTAACACATTCCCAAAGTGAGAGTACTGTAAAAACCAAAATACCAATAAAGCCAAAAAAAAGGAGTTACAAATATTATTTACAATATGATCTAATTATGAGAAAACTATACACCTAAGCACATGTAAGCAAATTTAAGCACGGCCTTATGTGTATTAGAATGAAACCAGGTGCTTCCTGGACCGCACCCCCATCTGTGTACTTTGCTTGTGCTTCCTCTAAGTTGGTTCGGACTCAAATCCACACCATTCTATACAGTGTGGAATGTCAGGGTCACTCTGACCCATGGTTTTCTGTAAGAACAGCCTAGAGTGAGTTTTGGAAAAAGCATGTGTGCACAGGTGTTCTGCATTCCCATCTGTACAAATGTGTTATTCATTGGGATGTGAGGTTTCAGTCATGCATTCCAGTGAGGCACAATGCCGTTATGGGGAGAGTTGCTAACTGCAACACAGCACCCTTCCCCCACCTTTTGCTTGGACTGAAGAAACCCCACCACAGTATGGTGACCTTCCCCAGAAAGTCTGCAGACTGATCTGGGACTAGCAGCTATTTGTTATGCTGTACATACAGTTAAGAATATTGTATATAAAACCCCTAAGAAACGTAAGTGCGGCTATAAATTTGGCTTCTGTAAAAGAATGGACAACTGACTGTCATTTTGTGAGTGTGTAGCCCACAAATCTATAGTTGCCTAGAGGGTTTTGTGAAAACATTCTCTGGGATTAGATCTGTAGGGAGATACTACAGTAAAGTGGTGCAGAGTGATGCAGTGGGCCAACCAGTCAGTGAGATGGTCCTGTCTCCAATGTATGGTCAAGAAAAACTAGATGAATTAGTCAGTCTTTTTAAGATTTTTTTTCCTTGAATGTAATCTGGAGATAATGTAGCTAATAACGATCTTATTGGGTTGCCATAAACAGTTTTTAAAGATTTAGCTTGTTTTTATTTAAAAAGGTAGACTTATAGAGAGAAACAGAAACAGAAATATCTTCCATGCAGTAGTTCACTCCCCAGATGGCTGCAACCGCCAGAACTGTGCCAGTCTGAAGCCGGAGCCAGGAGCCTTTCCAAGGTTTCCCACAATGGTGTTGGATCCCAAAGCTTTGGCCCATCCCCTACCGCTTTCCCACACCACAAGCAGGGAGCTGGATGGAAAATGGAGCAGCCAGGACATGAACCAGTGTGCCCATGCAATCTTGGCATTTGCGGGGCAAGGATTAGCCAATTTAGCTTTTGTACCAGACCTGCCATAAGAATTTTAAAAGTTATTATTTGTTAAAAGCATGGGACTTGATACAAAACATGATGTATTTGAATATGTATGCCTGAAAAATCCACACATATCATTGGGATTGGGGCTGCATGCACAGAAGGGAGATTTTCCTTCTAATGGAAAGATGGATCAATTGTAAAATAAATTGAGACTGGAGCTAACACCAAGGGATGGTGCTAGAAGTTCTGGGCGGTCAGGATTGGGGTTAGAAATAGGGAGGTTGAGAAGAGCATGGAGAGAGGGCCTGCAGGGTCAGTTGGAGTCAGAACATGAAGTTTTATTATTATTATTATTATTAATTACATTGCATTATGTGACACAGTGCTATGGGATTCCCCCCACCCCTCCCCAAACCCTCTCCCCATGGTGGATTTCTCCACCTTGCTGCGTTACCACAAGAACATGAAGTTTGATCTTTGATCCAATAAGGAAATATTGCAAGGATGGGAAAATTCATGAATAGTGTTCACTCGTTCAGTGCAGTGCTGCGATCACTGTATCCTGTCCAAGGTGTTAAAGGAGGGCTTGGTCCATCTAGGAAGAGGTTATCAGTCACGAGTATAAGGCATTATTGGTATTTTAGGGAACAACATGTGGACATAAAAAGGAAATCATAAATCAAAAAAATAAAAGAATCTCCTCTACCCATATACCTTGATTATTTCACTATATTTCATTCTTGTATCACAACTCTCTCCCTCTGCCTATTCTCAAAGAGAAATAATCCATTTATCATAAAACTAATCCCTTTAAAATGTGTGATTTAGTGGTCCTTGTTATGTTCACATATTGTGCAAACACACCCACTTTCTAATTCCAAAACATTTTGTCAGCTGAAAAGAAGCCTTGTAACTATTAGCTGTCCCCTCATCCCCTTGAAAAACCACTACTGTATGTTTTGCCTCAATGATTTTCCCATTTTGGACATTTCATATATTTGGAAAGGTAAATTATACCTTTCCATCTTTTTCGCATCTGCCATTTTCACTTTGCATGTTTTCACACTGCACCCATATTGTAGCCTGTATCTGTGCTTAATTCATCCTCATTATGGCCAAGTAATATTGCATGTAGAGAAGGTCACATTGGTTCAATGAATAACGGTCTTGTAAATACTCATGGACACATTTTTTATTTGAGCGTATTTTTAGTTCTCCTGGTTCAAAACTTAGGAATTGAATTGCTAAGTTATAGTTAAGTCTACGTTTAGTTTTGAGGACCTGTTTTCTTTTTTTTTGTAATAAAAATTATTTTTATTTTCACTGATGTCATTCAGTGAATGGAACCTAAGGATGCTGCAACTTTACTTTGAATAAACTGAAAGCCAATGGAAATTGTCATCTGGAAGACATTAAAGTATGCTGATCAAAATCTACTTCTACAGATATGAGAATTTAAAAACAAGTTTGACAACAAAATCAAATACAGTCATTTTCCAAGTCATTTCTCATTCTTAAATTTTTATCTCTAAATTGCAGAAACTTATTCTTGAAGTCACCTATATTTCTACTCAGTTTTACAGTGGTAAACAGTATATCTAGTATATCAAGCTTTGTTAGCTCAAAGTATAGTGCTACTGACTTGCCATGACAAGAAAATCAGCAAGTTGGAACAATGATCTTTTTCTAAGACATGATATTCACCCTTATGTTCAATGATTTTCATCTTTCTTGTATGAGACAGTATAAAAACCATAAACCCCTGTGTGGCACAAAAAACATCCTGATCATTTCCCAGCTCAGCACTGAATATTAAGATTCTATATAGAATCTATTCTACATTGTATATAATATTCTATATATTGTAAAGCTACATTCTTCATGGAAAAAAAACCTGCTCTATTAATATGACACTTAACCTTTGTGCCGTGTAGTATAAGGTTCTCAGCCTTCAAGAATTTGACTGCAAATACTGGAGAAATAAATTTTATGTGGGGTGGTTTCCTCTTAACCTGACCTTGGGGGGGGCGGGAAGGTACCCTTACCACAATGGCTACTCCACCAGCGACTATTGAAAGTTTTAGATATTCAGACTTGGTGTGTTATCTTGCTATAACTTTCCTGTAATAGCTCATCACAATAAAAGCTTGGTCCCTGTGACAGTTTAATCTAACACACTAACATGTCCCTTTTCTGGGTCTCGCTTCCTAGGTAGTCTCCATCATTCCAGGTGGCTTTCTGACAACGGCAATCTATATTTACAGCATAGTACAAAGAACTCAAAGTTGAGGCTGTATGCCTTAAGTCTCTCTTCTGCCTGGTTCCCCTGGAGCCCTTGTGGTGGAGCACTCCTTCTCTGAGTCATTGTGCTATGAGAAACAAGTACAAAAATAGGCCATGCAGAAATGGGTTCTGTTGGCCATCTCAGCTGAGTCTCACCCTCAGTGAAGCACCAGAAATATGAATGCAGAAAGATATCTGAGGCTGATGCAGGCTGCAATCATTGCAGACACTTCCAAGCATTCAAGTTTCCCCTGCTGAGATCCCAAATGACATGGCACAGACACAAGCCATTCTCATGACACCGTGACCCACTTAATCTAAGAATATGACAATAATAATTTTAAAAAAGATCTTTTGCCACTAAATTTTGGATGGTTTGTTTAACAAGAGTAATTGAAATAAACCTTATTTATCTCGCTATGGGAATATAATCTAACAAACAGCATATGCTCTGGGATATTGAGGCTTTTTAAAAAAATCTTCCAAATGCATCTTTTTTTTAAATTGCATTTAATTTTATAACGTTTCATAGGCTCTGATATTCCCCCTTCCCCTCCCTTTGCCCTCCCGCCATGGTGGATTGCTCCACCTTATTGCAGCATTACAGTTCAAATCTAGTCTTGTTTCTTTCAATGCAAGCATGTGCCTTACATAGTGTCCAGTCTCTTATTGCCCAGCTGAATTCAACAGTTTCTTGAGGAGACCAACTGTGGTCTGGAGACATAGCTGGCAGATTATCGTTCCGGCCAATTAAATGCCATAACATAACATCACAACCGCTTCCAACATTATGGGGTTAATTAACAATGTAATACTACATTTCACAGGTACCCTTTTACAAATTGACAGTATTTCAACTTAAATTAAGGCAAACACGTGGTATCTGGCCTTTTGGGATTGACTCATTTCCCTTAGCATGATGGTTTCCAGTTGGGCCCATTTAGCCACAAAGAACTGCATTTCATTTTTTTTTTTTTTTAATAGCTGAGTAGTATTCCATGGAGTAAATAAACCATAGCTTTCTCATCCAGTCTTCTGTTGATGGGCATTTCGGTAGCTTCCAAGTTTTTGCAATTATTGATTGTGCTGCTATGAACATGGGGGTGCATGTAGGTTTCTTCTGTAGCAGGTGTTTTGGATATATCCCTAGGAGTGCTATTGCTGGATCGTATGGTATGCAGATTTTCAGTTGTTTGAGTTTTCTCCAGACTGATTTCCATAAAGGCTGTACCAATTTGCAGCTCCACCAGCAATGGAGAAGGGTTCCCTTTTCCCCACAACCTTACCAGCAAGTATTGTTGGTGGTTTTTTTGTATATGAGCCATTCTTACTGGTGTTAGGTGGTACCTCATTGATGTCTTTTTTTTTAATTATTTTTTTATTGGAAAGGCGGATGTACAGAGAGGAGAGACAGAGAGGAAGATCTTCTGTCTGATTTTTCACTCCCCAAGTGAGTGCGACGGCCGATGCTATGTCGGTCCAAAGCCAGGAACCTCTTCCGGGTCTCCCACGCAGGTGCAGGGTCCCAAAGCTTTGGGCCGTCCTCGACTGCTTTCCCAGGCCACAGGCAGGGAGCTGGATGGGAAGCGGGGCTGCCGGGATTAGAACCAGCACCCATATGGGATCCCGGGTGTGCAAGGTGAAGACCTTAACCACTTGCGCCACCGAGCCGGGCCCTCATTGATGTCTTAATTTGGATTTCCCTTATTGCTAGGGAACTTGAGCATTTTTTCATATGTTTGTTTGCCATTTGGATTTGTTCCTTTGTGAAATGTTTGCCCATTTCCCGTGCCCAGTTTTTTGAGTGGTTTGTTTGTTTTGATGTTTTGGTTTCTCTGGAGATCTTTGTATATTCTGGAGATTAGCCCCCTAACACCTATGTAGTGTGCAGATTTTCTCCCATTCTGTGGGTTGTTTTTTTACTTTGTTGATTGTTTCCCTTGCTGTGCAGAAGCTTTTTAGTTTGATATAGTCCCATTTGTTTATTTTGGTCTTGATTGCTATTGCTTTTTGTGTTCTATTTAGAAAGTCAGGGCCTACATCTAGCTCTTGCAGAGTGTTTCCTACATTTTCTTCCAGAAGTTTGAAGGTTTCTGGGCGTAGGTTTAGGTCTTTTATTCATTTAGATTTGATCTTAGTGTATGGTGAGAGATGTGGGTCTATTTTCTGGTTTCTGCAGGCTATCAGCCAGTTGATGAGGACCTGTTTTCCAAATCACCTTACCATATTACATAGCTGCGAAGAGCAAGCCTTTTTATGAAGTTTATGTATTTGTTTATTTGCAAGATAAGGCAACACAGAGAAGAGATGAGAAATCTCCTATCTGCCATATTCTCTCACTAAATGCCCACAACAGCCAGGCTGGGCCAGGCCAAGGTCAGGAGTCAGGAGTTCTGTCCATGTTTCCCACATGGGTGGCAGGGAGTCTAGTGAGTTATCTTCTGCTGCTTCCCAAGACATTTAAGAGCAGGAAGCTGGATTAGAAGCCGATGTGGGTTAAGCCTCTACCTGCACACTATCATTCTATGTGGGCACCAACTCAAGTCCTGGCTGCTCTGCTTATGATCCGGTTCCCTGCTAATGTGCCTGGGAAAGCGGCAGAAGATGACTCAAGTCTTTGGACTTCTGTACCCATGTGGGAGACTGGGATAAACCTAGTCCTGGCTATTGTGGTCATTTGGGGAGTGAACTAGTGAATGGAAGATTCTTTGTCTATCTCTCTGTCTCTCTCCCCCTCTCTAATTTTGCATTTCAAATATAATATAGATATACATATATATATTTTAAACCAAAGGTAAAACTTAATCCCAGGCATTCCAATATGGAATACAGGCATCACAAGCCCCAACTTACTGTTTTATCAAACACTTGTCCCTGATTTTTTTATATGCTTGTTGTTCCATAATATTTTTTTCCCCGATAGAAACTGAGTCACTAACAAATACATTAGCTGAGGTGCACACAGGATTAAAATTGTGAGTATCATTGTCTTCCACCTGTGTGTCTTCTTCCACTGGAAGGTGGTCAGGCACAGTCACACACTTGATGCTATGGTTGCTAGAGGACTGACCTGAGTCTCTTCTTGATGTGAGTTTTTTCAGAAATGTCCACAAGGGTGTGTTTGGTTTACTTCCTTTTCTTATCATATATTTGCATATAAACATAATACAATGTGAAAATTTCCCTCTACTCACAAAAACCTTTCTATGTTGGGGTGCATGCTTGTTAACATTTTAGAGCCTGTTGAGATCCTGAGAAACCCATTTTCTGCTAAATCCATCTTTTTCTTGTGCAATTTCCTTTTCTCTTGCCTTTTATTCAGCTAAGCATGCACTAAATGATAGAACTTTTAATCATTGTAAGTTGTGATACTCTCATCCTGTTTGGCAGTATCTTGTTAACCTTAGATTCTATACACAGCACGTGACTATAGAGTAATTTAAAAATATGGTCCCATCAAATATTAACTTACATAATTTATTTAGTCACCACTATTGGAATGTTAGCTATTATTTTTTACTTTCTTGCTTTAAAAATGGATAGATTGTGTAGTTGGACTTGTTTATATAAAGTAATTGAATTACTAGCAAAAGGATATGACTAAAACTTTTTCCAACTGAATACTTTATAGAACTCAATCTAAAGATAAATTTCACCTAGATGTAAAAATAAGACTAAATGCCAAGAAGTTAATTAACAAAACAAAAAGGGAGAATAGCTTGTGACCTGGAGACAGGGTGGTATATCTCAGTTCTTCACATAAAAGCACACCTTATGGGGCAAAATATCATAATAAAACTTATAAATATGAATGAATGGGACTTCGTGGACACCAAAATTTCTGCTTAACGGAGGACACCATGAATAAAATTACAATACACAAAATCAGCTTGAGAGATTATTTTGCAATATTTATAACTGACAAGAGATGATAGCTGGAAGTAATGCAAACCGACAAGGAAAGACTGAAGAAATCCAGAGGCCATTGGGCATATACGTTTACTAATTAAATGCAGTGAAATTAGGAAACTACAAATTCTTTGTAATCAGAAAATTTCAAGTGATACACGAACTTTTGCTGTCATATCATTTTGACTTGGCAAAACTTAGAAACCTGGACAATGTTAGATGTTTTCAGAGGCTTAGAGCTCCTTACACATGTGATAGGTGTTTGGCTGGTACAGCTGTCCTGGAGAGTGACTGATGATAATTAGTCAGGTAAGGGTTATGAGCATATTAGGATCCATAACACCACTCCTGTTCATAGCCCAGAACATTCTGTCATGGAAGAATCTGGGGGTCCACTCTGGAAGAGCGCATAGATAAAATGTGGTGGAGGTGAATCAAGGAGTTAGGAGAAGTGGGAGGAGGTATACAAGACAAAATGGCTGGATGTTAATTTGCTCTGTTGAGTGAAAAAAAAAAGAATAAGGCACATACTGAGGACCAATACACAGACATTCAAAATGGTTCTCTGTATGAGACATAAATGGAAGTGGGAAATGGAGCTAAAGGCAGGAGCTGTACATGAACCACATATGACATGGACTGAAAAGCATGGCACACAACCTTGTTGCTTGATATCCTAAATCAATCAATGAACAACTTCATCATTTCTTTTTCCATTCTTTAATAGGCATTGTGCTGTCATCCATTTTATGAAATGGACTAATTTTTGCTCCTATCAAACAGTACATCAGTATGCCTTTTCTCCCCATGTCTTACCAGCTCAGCATTCTTAGTCATTCATATTTTTTTCACTTGAAGCGAATATTTCATCTTATTTTTTACTTATATTTGCCTATCAAATATGCTAATATTTTTCTAACTACTAGATGTTAATATGTATTTGCCAAAATGTTTCTGGTGTTAGAATTTGAAATTTTAATTTACATATTTGTTCAGATTTTCTATTGAAATTATTTGATTTTATTTTTTGATTTTGGATGATGTTAACATAGTTGATCAGGGTGGCACTGGATTAAGGGTTAGGGAAAAGTGTGTGTGATAACTCTTTCCAAGTTTTCTATTTATCCTTTTTGTTTTGTCGGGGTGGGACATTGATGGGGACAAGGGAAGAAGCCATACCCAGTTTCCCAACTGTTCCAGTACTCAGGGATTGAGAATGGCTACACACTATTAAGCCAGGGTCCCAATGTGGCACACACTCGGAGGGTTCTGCCCAGGTGGTTTCAATGGTTCTGAAATGTTGTTCTCCCCGATCCCAGGATGAGGGACCCCTTTCAATGTCCACTGGCTGACACAGTTGGCCTCAGAGTTTCCATTTGCTCAGATATTTTTTGTCATCATTTGGTTGGGGTAGTTGTAGAATTTGTTCTGTCCTCCTTCCTCTGGGATGGTACAGATGTTCTCTTGAGGCCTCAATGAGTTGTCATATCTCCATGTGGATTTGGGCCTGCTGTCTACTACTCTGTCTTTTCCTCTGAGAAGGACCAGTTCTCACAGGTAGGTTAGGGACCCCAGCCAGGTGACCCAGGTCCCACTAGCCCCGCCACACCCAAGGCTCACAGATCTGACCCCCCACTGCACAGGCAGGCTATAGACCCACGCCAAGCAATTTGGGCCCTGCTAGACTCCCAGTCCCCAGAGCTCATGGACCTGCCCCTACCATGCCAGTGGATGTTATTATTAACTGGCCCAGCCTAGCCCGCCCCTGGACCTGACCAATAAGCATGCCAGTGGGTATTGTGACCTGACCTGGTCTGGGCTGCTCCTTATCTTGGTTCTTGCTCTCATCTGCAGGGTCTGTGTTCTGACAGAGGAGTTTCCCAGGTGCCTCAATCAGGTCTCCTCCCAATGGCAAATGTTGCACACACCAGTGGGTCTTTGGCCCAGGTAGGCTTTGTCCATCTCTCTTTCTGGCAGGAGCAGTGGCCTTGCCCAACCAGCCCACACCCCTTCCAGTTCTCACTGTAGACATCTTTGGTCTGTATGACACAGCTCACATGTGGTTCAGCAGGAGCTAAGACCTAGCCAAGACCATTCTACACCCATGCTGGCTTTCATGCCTACCAGTGGATGCTAGAGTGTAGCCTAGTCTGGAGCTCCCCAGAACCACTCCACACTCATGCTGAGGGAGATTGTAGTCATGTCCAGCCTAGACCATGACACCCATTCTGGCTCTGACATGTACCAGTGGGAACCCCATCTTAGCTGGGGGGTCCCGTTAGTACCCTAACCAGGCCTGTTCTCAGGCACTGCTTTTGCATGTGCCAATGAGATTGTTGTTCCACAGGAACTCATATGCCCCAACAAATTCCACACAGAGTCCTGATTGCTCAGTTTGGGCCTGGATATTAGAGATCCTTCAGTTCTCCACTCTAAACAACTCAGTCTTAGCATTCTTGCTTATCGGCTAGTACAGTGGCAATATCCATGGAAGTCCCTTGGATTCATTCTCACCTTGACATGAACCCTCAGGTTCCTACATGCCACCACCTGTGCCATCTGCCAGATGCCTTATAGACATCTTCCAAGTACCCAGAGCTTCCTGCTGGGCAGTCAGAGGACTTTACCCAGTACTATTGGTGCCCTAGCTGCCTGACCCAAGGATCTGCTTTCCTTTGCCCCAGCCACCACCACGTGCTACTGAGGGAGGGGAAGGGAAATGGAACTCCTGATTGGCGCATTGATATTATTTTCTTCACTGTTAAAAGACCTTCTTGAATTTGATATTATATTTTATCACATATTTTATTTTTGAATTTTATTTTTATTTATTTAATTTTTAAAGATTTATTTTATTTTTATCGTAAAGTCAGATATACAGAGCGAGGGAGAGACAGAGAAGAAAATCTTCCATCCCATGATTCACTCCCCAAGTGAGCGCAACGGTTGGTGCTGCACCAATCTGAAGCCAGGAACCCAGAACTTTCTCCAGGTCTCCCACGCAGGTGCAGGGTCCCAAGTCTTTGGGCCGTCCTTGACTGCTTTCCCAGGCCACAAGCAGAGAGCTGGATGGGAAGTGGGGCCACCAGATTTAGAACCGGCGCCCATATGGGATCCCGGCATGTTTAAGGTGAGAACTTTAGCCACCACGCCACCGCTCTGGGTCTGTGTTTTATCATATATTTTCATGCTTTCTTTTGCATCTTTCATCAAGTGAAAGACTTAGATAACCAATTATCATGGTATTATTAACTTGTCCTCTAATGTAGCTTTTAGAATACATTAAGCAATGTTATAAATTAAGACCTTCTTCAAGTATACTGAGATCAGTGAGTAATAATTGAGTTTTGTAATTTTCTGTATGCATTTACTCCAATTCTCCTTCACTGTTCTTCCTCAATAAAGAGCTGAAGGAATATTATTTGCTTACTGTTCTGGAGATTAAATTTTAACCCAGATCACCTAGAGTTTATTGGCTTTTGAGGTCAAAGTAAGAGTAGGGCTTTCTCCCTACTTTACTAATGGTGGCAGGGAGGTAAGAGGAAGTTGTGTTCTTCCTTACCACACATATACAGTTTATCCTATTCAAGGGGCATAGGGAATTGTACGTTATTGCTTCAGAACAACACTTAATGGTTACAGACCTTTTTTCTACATCTCTTGAGAGAAACTCTGAAGAAGCACCCTTTGGAGTTGATATCTGTTCAAGAGTTTCTTGAGGATCTTCCATAGCACCATTGTTTTCCATGTCTTTTTTGCTGGTATATTAGGCTTTTTGTTTTTGTTGTATAAGGTACTTTCAAACTCTATTCCTTGCTTTAGTTCAATATAATTCCTGTAATGATGCCATTATTTACTAAATGTATACTCTGTGCCACATAGACGCTAGATACTTTAGGATCTACCTCATCTAACTCCCACAATGACTCTATAAAGTGTGTATCAAGTTTCTATGTTTAAGATGAAAAAAACCAAACCAAAACAAAACACAAAAAAACAAAACCCTGAGGGTAAGAATACTGTTAGCAAGTCAAGATCTCTGATGCTGAGCAGCAGGATTAGCACTCCAACTTGGACGCTCCAAGCCTAGCATTCTTTTTGGTTCATGACACTGATTTCTAGCAAACATGCAACCTGGAAATGATTATAATGTCTATCTTTATTATACTGCTTGCATTTTCAACACATAGTTAAGTAATAATTATAGAAAGCATTTTTAAAATATTCTGGACTTTATTAGGAAATCCATTTTTATTTTACAAATAGGTGGATAAATTGGTTCTTAAAATTTTGACTTCATTGAGTTTCTTAAGCAATACTTAAAGGATTTTCGAAATGCAGTGAGCACCTTCCTACTCAGCACTCAGTTGATGTACACATCAACAACACAAGAGCCTTACAAAGGTTTCCTTGGCCACATAGCCTCCTCCATGCTCCCAGAGGGGATTGCTCCTAGGGACGTAGGTAGGACAGTTTTTTTCTTTCCTAATCCTGAGCTTGACTGAGGCATAATTAGTTGATATACAAGAATTGTATATACAAGAATTGTATATATTTAACATGTATGACATGATGTTCTGATTACACATAAATTGAGAAATAGTCACCAAAATAAAGGTAATTAGCACATCTGCTACCCCACATAGTGTACATTACAAATACTTGAAATTTGCTAGAACAGTAGATTTTAAGAATATTATTTTATCATTATATTAGAATCACAAAAGAGAAACAGGTTGGACCCTCATGTTAGGATAATTTGAGAAAGGCAGACAATTGTTCCTTAGAATCTGTGGGGGATTGGTTGCAGCATCCTGTATAGGTACAGACATCCATGGATATTCAAGTCTATTATATATAATTATATACTATTTACATAGAGTCAATTTATACTTTAAATTATTTTTAGATTATTTGTAATCTTTACTACAATGTAAATGCTGTGTAAATACGTGTTATTCTATATTTCTTAGGGAATAATGACAGGAAAAAAAACTTGGATATAATGAATGCAATTAAAAAAATCTTTTTTAAAAAATGACTTTTCATTGGAAAGGCAGATTTAACAGAGAGGAGAGACAGAGAGAAAGATCTTCTATCACCTGGTTCATTCCCCAAGTGGCTGCAAAAGCCAGGAGCAAAAGCTTCTTCTGGGTCTCCTACATGGGCACAGGGCCCCAAGGTTTTGGACCATCCTCTGCTGCTTTCCCAGGTCACAAGCAGGGAGCTGGATGGGAAGTGGAGTAGCCAGTATATGAACCAGCGCTTATACACAATCCCAGTGCTTGAAGGAGAAGGACTCATCAATTATGCCATTGCACTAGGTCCTAAAAGTTTTTTCTGAAAATGTATTTATTTGAGATAGAGTGTTTCTATCTGCTGATTTATTCCCCCAGATACCTGCATTAACTGGAGGGTTGAAGCCAGGAGGCAGGCACTCAGTCCTAGTCTTCCATATTGTGTCAGAAGCCAAATTGAGCTATCATTACTGCGTTTCAGGAGTTGGGAATTGAACTCAAACCCTTTGACGTGGGTTGTGTTTATTACTAGATCAAATGCTGCCCCTAGGAAATATTTTCTATCAGCGGTTAGATGTATTCACAGATGCATAACTTCTGTACCAACTGTACAAATATTTTAAAAGTTTGAAATGGGAAAATAGAAATTAAAGATAAGTTTTATCATATAGCAAAACTTTGAAATCATGTGTAGTTTTGTTATCTATTTTTATGAACATTCTGAAGACCTTTCACATGCATGGATTTCAAATTCTACACTAAAACAATCTTTCAATTCCATGTTTCACAAAATTTTCAAATAGCCTCGTATTTATAAAAGGACTTTTCATAAGGTGTGGCTGTGGGACACCCACAGGAGAAGGTGTAGTACTCAGGAGTAGAGCTGGGTCAGCTGCATTCAAGCCCAGAGTTAGTAGGAGAAGGAGCACTTGGCGGAACTTAGAGGAAGAGATTTGGGGAGGGTTGCGTCCCATAAGAAGAGCAATAGCACCTGCTGGGGTCTAGCACACTGCTGGAACAGTGGCCTCTCAGGGAGAGAGCAGGAGGAGTAAATTGCCCAGCCATGTTTCATCTCCTGCTGGAGCTTCCCAATGACAAAACTCCGCGGAAATGGAGAGAGAGGAAGTCCTTCAGTGGCACAGCAGGTAAGCCTTCTGCAGCAGAGTGGGTGGATGAGGCTACAGAAAGACAGTCGGGCTCTGTGGAGTCGATGGAAGACACTTGGAGCAACCTCTTGCTGGTTTGCAAAGTGTTCTTTTAAAAATGTGTGACATATCTTAATTTTAGTTTGCTTTGAGGTAATCCTATGTTTAGATTTTCTAAATTAAGGTGTCATGTCTGTGCAATGCCAAGACCAAAAAAGAGGACTGTGTAACCTGGAATAGTCTGAGAAGATGAAAGCTGAGACTGTTAATTAAGTAATTCAGATATTATGTTTTGTTACAATTTTTTAAAAATTGAGAAGAAAATACTAGAGAGGCACAGAGGAAAAGATATAGAAACAGACAATTTACATCTGTTATTTCATTCCCCAGATTTCCTGGCATTTGGCTGGGACCAAGGCCAGGAGTCAGGAACTCCATCCAGGTCAACCCAACTGCCTCAACAAATTACCCCTATGTCTTGAGGTCTACATTAGCTGAAGGCTACAGATTCCAAGAAAAGATGTGGGCATTACAAGACAAGATGCAGGCGTTTTAATGTACATCTTAATTGCTAAGTTTAATGTCTAGCTCTTGGTGCTCTGTCAACTCCATCACAAAGAAAATGCAAACATGATCTTGCAGTCTTGTGGGAGAGATGGGCAGTAACCAACTCATTTATAATATATCTGATGATAGGACTGATGATGGGTCTGGGAAGGAAAATTTGGAAGGCTGGACAAGGCTAGGACTGGTACACCCTGGACAGCACTGTTTGACATGGTGTATGGTGACAGGTACAGGAGTGCAGCTGGACAGGAGGAATGCCTTGTGATGGCCTTGTAGAAACAGTATGGCTGATAACATTTAAGTGTACATTTCAAAATAGCTAATAGGGAGGATTTTTGAATGTTCCTAATGGCAATAAATGTGCAAAGTGATGGATATGACAAATATCTTGACCTAATTGCTGCATATTATACACATGAATTGAAATACCACAATGTGCCTCAACCAGGCACAGTTATTATGCATCATTTTAAAAAGTAAATTGCAAGCAAATAAAGACTGCAAGCCCTGTCTGAGCAGATTACTTCTGAATCCCCAGTGCAGAAGGAACTAAACAGCACTGACAGCTTTCCAGGCAGTTGGTCTACCTGAACTGTCAGCTTGTCAGCGGGCAAAGAGAGCCCTACTTGGACCAATTACCACATCCCTAGGTCAGAAACCACCAACTGCTTTGTGAATGTCGAGGTTTCGCATGCCTCCCCACCTTTGTAAGTGCTGTTCTCTCACCCCACTTGCCTGACGTTGTATTTCCTTTGTCTTTATAGCCTCTTTTTCTTGTCAAGCCTAGTGGGAGGTGACTTCCTGTTTGAAATTTTCTTTGACTCTTCCAAGTAGATCAATGCTCCTTTCTGTATACTCTCTTACCACTTGGAGCTCATCTCTGCCAACATTTCATTCGATTGCAACAGCACTGTGTATGTCTGTGTGTGTACTTGACTGACTTTTCAGGGATTGTTCAAGTACAGTATGAAAAGAGAAATGAACTGGTGCTTTCTTAAGCTGATCACAGCACTATTGCTTGATCCAACTGAATGCTGCCTTTTGTGATTCTCTGCTGATTTTTGGCACATTTTTACTTGGACCATTCATTTCTACTTCACTGATTCTTTTCAAAAATTATTTTTGGTACTGATTTGAATTTGTTCCATTTGGTTTTAGTGGTTGAAATGGATGAAAACAATGGGCTTTCACTGCTAGAACTGAATCCTCCTAACCCCTGGGATTTCGAGCCCAGGTCTCCTGAAGATTTGGCTTTTGGAGAAGTACAGGTAAGGCAACAATACAATTATAATATTCTCTTTTTTAGATTTATTTATTTTTATTTGAAAGGTAGATTTACATAGAGAAGGAGTTATGGAGAGAAAGGTCTTCCATCTGCTAATTGACACCCCATGTGGGTGCAATGGCTGGAGCTGATCTGATCCAAAGCCAGGAGCTTTTTCCAGATCTCCCAGTGGATGCAAGGGCTCAAAGCTTCAGACCATTCTTCACTGCTTACCCAGACAAAAATCAGGGAGCTGGAAAGGAAGTGGAACAGCCAGGACACAAATTGGCATCCGTATGAGATGCCTGCACTGCACGGTAGAAGATTGGCCTCTTGAGCCACCATGCTGGCTACAATCTTAATATTTTTAAAATGTGAATGAAACTGAGATGTTCATGGTAGTGTGGTAGTTTAGTGACTAAAGTTCTTGCCTTACATGTGCAAGGATCCCATATGGGTACTGGTTCATGTCCTGGCTTGTGATCTGAGAAAGCAGTGTAGGACAGCCCAAAGCCTTGGGAGCCCTAGCTTCAGACTGGCTCAGCACCAGCGTTGTGGTCACCTGGGGAGTGAACCAGCAGTTGAAAGATCTTTCTCTCTTTCATTCTCTCCATAAATCTGCCTTTCAAAGAAATAATTCTTTAAAAAATAAAACAAATATGTTCATATTATCATATCATATTATACTTATCTTCCATAATACCCTGACTGTTCTTTGAGGTAACTTACTAGAACATAGGATAAAGTCATTCAGCAAATTTTTGAGAAATTTTCCAGAATTTGGCATGTATTGCAAGAAAATGGATCTAGAAGAAGATCTACAAAATGTTAGAGGAAATCACAAAGAAGAGTTGTGAAAACTACCAGAGGTAGTTCAGAAATGATCCTTGATACTAGGTTGCTGTCAAAAATAATGACATATTCATCTCTTTTCTGTTGCCATAAGAAAATACCCAGAACTGGGTGCTTCATGAAGTAAAGGGTGCCTATTTAGCTCACAGTGATGGATATTTAAGAGCATGGTGCCTGCATCTGTTTGTCTCTGGTGAGGCATTCATGGTAGGTAACACACAATAATGGGAGCATGTGCAAGACCAGTGAGCACTGTGTGTGGCAGGAGTCATGGAGAGTTCCCATTCTTGAGGGAACTATACCAGTCCTGAGAGAATTTCAACAATCTCTCCTGATTGCGATGTCACCAGAAATGACCTCCCACTATGACCTGCCTCTTAAAGGTTCACCACCATTTAACATCACCACAGTGGAAACCAAGCTCCCATCATTTGTGCCCTTGGTAGAGCAACAACATAGTAAATATAGTACAAAGGATAATACATGTCTAGTTGTATATCTTGTTTTGCACGGCCCATTTGCATGTGACCATAAGATCTTCTACACATTTCTTGTATAGTTTTCCAGGTTCAGAAGAGAGTCTGCTCCAGAGAAAACGCTTCAACAGTTTAGGAGAGACAAAGACCCAACCCTGCACTTTCTCTATTTTTGAGAAGCTTGTGTTTATGGAACAGTTGCTATTTTTAAAAAACAAGTAGTCCACTCACAATAGGTATCATAAAAATAAATTGGATTTCTTGATCTTGTCACACCCATTTGGTTGGCTGTTCACACATAAGTTGTTTTTACTTTATTTCTGCTTTTAATGTATTCTTTGTCTATGAATGTGCCAAACTGTTGCAAGGGATTGGGGATTAGTTTGGAATTCACTGGCCTGGCTTGGCCTGTCTCTAAATCATTATTTGTAATCATGCACAGAGGAATTTGGCATCCTGTTAGCCAATCTGGCTAAACTTTTCAGGGTTATGCCTGCTGACCACTAATGATTCAATAACAGGAATCTCACTCTCTTCTCACAGATAACATATCTCACTCATGCCTGCATGGACCTCAAGTTGGGAGACAAGAGGATGGTGTTTGATCCTTGGTTAATGGGCCCTGCTTTTGCCCGAGGATGGTGGTTGCTACATGAGCCTCCATCTGATTGGCTGGAGAGGCTGTGCCAAGCAGACCTCATTTACATCAGTCACATGCACTCAGACCACCTGAGGTAATGAAGTCCTGAGCATTTAACCCCACAACAATGCTGCAGTGAGGGCATAGGGGCTGTCAGATTCTTCTGAAATCGCTGCTCCTGTTCAAGTAGGTTCAGTTGCAATAATAGAAGAAGACTACTAAATATTAATAATCACATTTGCATGGACATTTCAGTTTTCAAAGTGCTTTTACATTTTATACCATTGGGCATCTGAATAAGGAACTATGGTGGCAAGGAACTTAGGGATTGTTAACCTTCTCACTTCTCACATTCAGGTCATATGTTAGCCTGTGGTTTTTGTCATTTTTGTATCTTATACCTGAGGCAGACTCATTTTACAAAGCAAAGAGGCTTATTTAGTTTTAAGTTCCATGGTCTATGGGTGTTGCGTCAGAATTAGCTCAGCTCTGGTGCCAACCTCTCTGTGGAAGGGATCACATTAGTATGAGTGCATGCTGGGGTGAGAGAGCACACTGCTTCTCTGGAAGCCAGAGTACTACGTGGCACCAGCCTTACTCTCACCACACTCTTGAAAGAGTGAACTCAGTGTCCTCTGAGGACTATTTTAATATGTTCTGAGGATGACATCTCCAATGGCGTAGTGCCTCTCATAAGGACCTATCTTCTAAACATCCCACTAACTCTTCTTATGGCCACACTGAGGACCAAGCCTACAACACTGGAGCTCTTGGAGGACAAAACAAATCCAGACCACAGCAGACCACATGGTGCAAGTCTAGGTTTAATATTATCACAGATGATTTCTTTTGAAAACTCAGGATTTAGAGCAGGAATCAACACATATTTCTCACAGAGGCTTGGAATGAAACTGCTTCAGGCTTTGTAATTCTTACAGTGAATGTCACAGCTGCTGCTCTGCTGTCATAGCACAAGCCAGCCTTGGATGGATGGTCCCAAATGAGAATGAAGCTGAGTGTGCTCCAGGAAACTATGTCATCATGTCTGAACTTTGTTCTTTTCGTGTGTCACCAAACATCATTGTCCTGTTTTCTTCACAAACATTTAAAAATGCACAAACCATCCTTAAAAAATAAGGTTGTATGAAAGACAAGCAGCTGGTCAGATCCAGTTCACACACTGTGGTTTTCCAACTTCTGATATGTAAAAAGCTTCCTAGCATGGAACACCCAATTTACTAACCCTGACTCAACTCATCTAATTGTTTTATTGAGCCCAGAGACCGGAGCAATGTGATACTGATGATCTAACTGAAAATTCCCTAATCCAAGCAATGGACGAAGAGAAAGAACTTCTCTTTCTAAAGCAGTTGAGGACGGCCCAAAACCTTGGGACCCTGCACCCATGTGGGAGACCTGGAAGAGGCTCTAGGCTCCTGGCTTTGAATCAGTGCAGCTCCGGCCTTTGCGGCCGTTTGGGGAGTGAATCAATGAACAGAAGATCTTGCTCTGTCTCTCTTCCTCTGTATATCTGACTTTCAAAAAAAAAAAACTTAAAAAAAAAAAAGATATGTGGGGAATACAGGGAACACTGGACCAGCACATGCCACCATCACCAAGTGGGGTGGGGCAGGGGCTGAAGATTGCCTAGGGAGGGAGGTCTGGGTACATATTGGAGTGGGAGCAGTTGAGGGCATATTTGACACAGGAGGAATGACTTCTTGGGTTTTCCACGAACTGTGCCATTGCACTCAAGGTAGGCAAGGGAACTGAGATAGAATGGTTTAGAAGGGGGAAACCAGAGGGCATGTCTGCATCAGGCCAAGGCATTGGCCCACATGGGAGACCTGGGCTGGGCTAAAATATAGCATCACCTGCTGGATGCTGGCCCATACAAAACCCGGGACTGGGTCATGCCTGGCTGGACTAGTCCACAATACCTGCACACAGTGTCAGAGCAGGGGGTGTGCCACTTTCAGCTAGGTCACAGTACCCACCAGAACATGAGAGAACTGTATCTGGGGGCAGATTCTGAAGGGGACTTGTGGGCTCTGTTCTGTGGGACTGCAGCACCTGCCATTTGGCTGGTGTAGTGTAGGGGAGACCTGGCAGTGTTGATGGGCTGAATCAGGCTGGACCATAGAGCTCATCTGACAGGGACCCACTTGATGCCTGGAAGTCAAGGTTGCGGGTGGGCTGGGCAGGACCAGGCTGGAGCACCCATCAGCACATGCAATGGCCAGGACTAAGGCCAGATCATGCTAAACAGGGCCACTGTACTGCCAGCATGTGTAAAATCTAGGGCTGGGAGTAGGCACTGGCTGGTATGCATGAGGATGAGGTCTGTATTGAGCTGGCTGGGCTCAGTCACAGCACCTGTTGGTTCATGTGAGATATGGGTCTGAGGTAGAACTGACCAGGCAGCTGCATATACTGGTATATGCATTGGCTGGTGTAGGTGACATACCAAACCTGACCCTGCAGTGACTGGCACACACAAGAGTCAAGTTTGAGGTCACCCCAGGCGAGGTTTCTTGGGGGTATTCCAACGAGACCACTGGACTCAGATCCTGAACATGGGAAAATCACAAGATGTGTCGTATGACCTTGGAGTGCATATATCAGGACTGGGTCTCCTCAGTTGCTGATACCTGTTAAATGGTCAGCATGCACAGACGCACATGGGGGACATGACAGCCAGCTCATCTAGGCTGGCAGAAGATGTTGACCGCCTCATCCAAGGATGAAAGGCAGAACAGGTTGGACTATCCTTCTGGCCAAGCTTTGCAGCAGTTCCTGGGTCTGTAGATATAGCTAATGAACCTTGGATTTTTTTCAACCATGGAATACAGAAACCAACAACTTCTCAGAACTAGCAAAACTACTCAAGTAACACTCTTGAGACACCTTTCCCTCATCAGGGTCTCTAAGACATGATCAGATTACTCTATCCCCAGGTACTACGTGGTTTGACAGCAAGGAGCGTCCCCATTTCCTCCTCCTCCCCTGTGGACACATGGGGGGAAAAGTGCTGAAACATTTGTCCCATCCATCTTTCTCCACACCTGACCAACCCCACCCTAATCAGAGGCTCACAAAGGGCATGCACCTCTCTCAACTATGTAAACAATATTAAAAAGAAAAAATTTTTTAAAAAATCGTTGATTTTGGATCTTTTATCTATGGGACAGAATACCTACTGACTTGATTTAGCCCTCAGTTATTTACATTTATTACTCATATTTCTATCACCCCAATAGTAGATTAATAGCTCTTATGTAATTATATAATGACTACTACATAAATGAATGTTGGTTTATTGTGTAAATGTATTCAAAATATTTGGATGATTGATTATGTAGTGGATTGGGATTAGTATAAATGTTAAGTACAGTTTTCCCCTACATTAAATTTATATATATATATATATATATATATAGAGAGAGAGAGAGAGAGAGAGAGAGAGAAAGGGAAAGAGAGAGATTCCATCCACTAGTTCACTCCCTGAATGGCCACAATGACTGGGGTCGAACCAGAGTGAGGCCAGGAGCTTGGAACTCCATCTGGGGCTCTCATTGGGTAGCTGGAGGCCAGGTACTTGGGCCACCTTTGGCTTTCCCAGACACAGTTTCAGGGAGCCGGATAAAAAGTGGAATAGCCAGAACTGGAACCAGTGATCATATGGAATGTCAGCATTGTAGGCAGCGACTTAACCTACTATACCACAATGCTAGTTCCTATTCTGACTCTTTCCTGTAGCTGCCGGTCTTCATGTCATCTTACTATGCCCCCTTCTCTTCTTTTACTAGGAGATGATGTTTGAGGAATGAGAAATGAAGACTATAAGCCACTTCATTTTCCAGTTGATATTTCCTATGCTCGACCTTCTGTTACTCTTTTCTTATTCAAAGCAGCATCTTTGTGGAAGATAGCACTTGTACATCTGGTTGACCTGCTTGTTATATGGCATTTTTTTTCTGGCAGTAAAGAGGAACCTCCTTACGCTCCCCTCAGCATTATAGTCAACGATGAGCAGAAAGTCTTTTCTGAACTCCAGAATCTGATTCTCTGATTCTTTGCTTTTCAGTCAACTTGGTGGCACAGGAAGCAAATCGCACCTTCTTCCAGATTGTGTTTTCTTTCATCTTTCAATTATTCCATCTTTCTGATTGTAGTTACCCTACACTGAAGAAGCTTTCAGAAAGAAGACCAGATGTTCCCATTTATGTTGGAAACACAGAAAGACCTGTATTTTGGAATCTGAATCAGAGTGGTGTCCAGTTGACTAATATCAATGTTGTACCATTTGGAATATGGCAGCAGGTGAGAGGTCTGCCTTACCACACTTTTTTGGTATGCTTTGGGGGTGAATTTTAAGTGCAGAGTCACTGTACGATTAAGAGAAAAAATGACCAGTGCTGTCTGAACATGGACCAGGTAAATATCACTGTTATTTAAGCTTTCAATGTTAGACACAACTACCCTTAGTGAAAGATGGTGTTCTTTTTTTTTTTTTCTTAGCAGCAGTTGTAACTTTATAAAGCAGGCTAATACCTCCAGCTCTGAATAAAGAGACTTCAACAGATTAAAGATCTATTGGCCAGTCTTTCCAAAACAGACAGTGATCTCCTCACATGCTTAATTGAAAGCCAAACTGACACACACAGTTGTTGATTTTATTGTTGAATTCCAGGTAGACAAAAATCTTCGATTCATGATCTTGATGGATGGCATTCATCCTGAGATGGACACTTGCATTATTGTGGAGTACAAAGGTACTTTCTTACCCTCCCAGAAAATGAAAAATGAAAAATAATCTTGGTAGGAAAGATAGGAATTGCTATATGAAATTTCATCCTGTGTTCATCTTCTTCCAACTTCATTTCGGGACTATTGGGTACAGTATGTTCTTGTCCAAGAAAACTGAGCTATCATTCAATACTCTTTCCAGAGAATAAATTATCAATTATGTAGCAACAAGTTCAGATTGCTTTTTCATAAGGCAAAAAATATTTTTACCTATTTAATTTATTCAATACTACCTTTATGAAATAAACAAATGCCTTAGTTATTTTCTTCTTGAAATACTGTGCAATCTGATCATATGCTTTTGCTTTTGATATGAGAACATGGTCTTACTGCCAAACAATCCTTGTAATAGGAACTTTTCCTAGACTTTTAGAAAGGGATGGGGATTTGTGTTGATTCCATGATTTTCCTTTGGATTTTTTAGGCTCAATATTTGGAGACAAAGGGTTGAGGAAAACAGTCAGGTTATGATGTTAAGTGGGTTCAAGTTAGTTTTCTTCATGAGATACCTGGAGTCCACTGAGTCAAAGGAACTTATTATTTGTATGGTATGTTGCAAATAATTTACTGCTGAAAAGTATATACTACTAAAAAATCTTAGTTTTTGAAATCTCACTCTTTGTTTTTCCTTAGACCTTGATTATTCTATAAGCAAATAAGTCAAATTAAACAGATGGTTCATAGAGGATTTGCTTGCCTGGGAACCCAGACTATGGCTTCATGATTTAATCCTCAGTACTTGGGCCATTTTTTTTCTCCTCAGGCCACAAAATACTGAATACAGTGGACTGCACCAGACCCAATGGAGGAAGGCTGCCTGAAAAAGTAGCTCTAATGATGAGTGATTTTGCAGGAGGAGCATCAGGCTTTCCAATGACTTTCAGTGGTGGAAAGTTTACTGGTAATATTTCAATTTTTTTTTAAGTTTCATCTTACTAAAAGAGAGAGGATGAGGAAGGAGAAAGAAGAGAGAAAGAAAGAAAAGAGAACGAGAGGGAGAGGAGAGTAAGAGAGAGAGAAAGAGAGATTTTCCATCTGCTAGTTACTCCCTAAATACCCTAAATGCCTTCCAACAAACAGGGCTGAAACCAGGAGCCTAGAACTCCACCTTTATGGGTCACAGAGGCACAAACACTTGAGTCATCATTTGATGCCTTCTAGGCTACATTAGCAGGAAGCAGGTTTGGAAGTAAAGGAGCTGGAACCCAAACTGACACCACAATATGGAATGCAGGCTTCACAAGCAGTGACTTAACTTACTATGCTACAACATCTGTCCCTGAAAGTATTTTATGTCAAAGAAATATGAAGTATCAAGCATAACGCTTGGCTCAATACTTGGAGAATAAGTACAAAGACAACTGAGACATGGTCCTTCTCACAAGAAACTTAGACTCTTGGTGCGAACCAGGCTTGTAAGTTGGACGTATTATGAAAAACAGTCCTCAGTTCAAAATATAATAGGGCAATATCTTAGGAGCCAACAGGACAAGTCATTTGGATTTATGGGAAGACCAGGAAGGGTATGAAATTGGGAATCCAGGCTTCAATGCTCAAGGCATGTAGTCCAAAATGGGCTATATGCAACTCACCGAGGGCACATCTTGTTGGTCCTGTTGAGTGCTCACACCAGTTTGCTTTTCTGTGCTGTCTGAGCAGCAAAGACTCTAATCCAAAGTTTGTCATTTCAGAGGAATGGAAAGCCCAGTTCATTAAAACAGAAAGGAAGAAGCTCCTGAATTACAAGGCTCAGCTGGTGAAGGACCTGCAACCCCGAATTTATTGTCCCTTTGCTGGATATTTTGTGGAATCCCACCCATCAGACAAGTATGACTTACATTTTGGTATCTTTAAATGCAAATTGGTGTATGCCAGTCTGGGTGCCTCTGCTATGAATGCAATGTGAAGTGAAAATGAAAGGGATGTGGGGGCATCAAGACCTTTCTAGCAAGCTGCCAGAGAATGGAGGGTGTGAATGAAGGCCACACTTGATACTCAGAGTTAACTCAGAAAAAGACTCTTTGAAAGGGCCCCAGGAGAGAGAAAGGCAAATGACATTTAGTAAGTGTGTGCCAGGAAGTAAACTGAGGACTTTTAATCAAATCATCCTGTATTAATCACAATGACAGGGAGGAAAATGGTTTAAAACCTTTTCTTCAGATGGGCTCAGGCAGAGGCATGGATTCACCTTGTTGAGAATATTGGAGGTGAGGAACTGGGCCCTGGTGTGCAGAGTTCCTGAGCTCTTTCACTGTGCCTCATTGCATCCCAGAATAGAATGGTGTTGTAGCACCCGTAATGTGGGTGTCTGCTGTAATTTCTCTTGCAGCAATGTAACTTCTATAAATGATGTGAATCATCACCAACTGAAGAACAGTTGGAAGAAGACAATGTGATGATTTTGATGATGTGCTCTTTACCAATGGCACTGGTCAAAGAAAGACATCTACGGTTGATTCCAATTCAAGGTTTTCTTGAAACAACAGAAATACTTGCCAAATATTCAGAAGCCCAAGATAAACTGTGCAGTACAGCCTACATTTTCTCATTGATATCACAATGTGCGTAGAAAAGCTCAGTCTGAAGCTCAAGTGAGGATTTGTAACATGAGATTATCTGTAGCCTGGTTATGCAGGTGTATGTGTTCTATTATTCTCCCACCGCTATTGTAACAAGCACCACCAATTGGATAATTTAGAACAACAAAATTGTATTGTTGTGCATTTGTAGATGCTAGATGTCAGAAGCATGAGATCAAGGTATGGACAGGGCTATGGTCCATGTACAAGTACCAGACAAGGTCTGTTCCAGACCCTTCTCCTAGACTCTAGAGCCTCAGATACCGATTAGCTTGTTGCTGGCCATCCCTACCTGGTACCTCTTCATGTGGCATTCTCCCTGGTTGTCTCTGTGTCCAGGCTATTTTTTCTTTCATATAAGGATACTAGTCATATTAACTCAGTACCCAGTCTAATGACTTCACTGCACCTGATAATCTCCATGAAGATCCTATCTCCACAAAAGGTCACATGCTGTGGTCCTGGCTGTTTGTCTTCTAAGAGGTGTTTTTTCAGGGGAACATATTTAAATTCGTATCAAGTAATTTTTGGTTAAAAGTTGAACTTTTCATAATGTAAATCAATGGTAATGAAATTACCCATTTAAAAAATCAGGAGATAGAAGATTTTATTTTAAATTGATAGCACTGAGCTAACTGAAGAATTAAGGGAAAAATTTAGAGAATGTTTTGTAAGTATGATAATTTAAAGTTGATTTTCAATTTAAGTAATACTCTTTTGAATTCAATATTAATATTGATGAGTCGACCTAAAATTTAGTGAAATTGCTAAATTTGGATAAAGTTTTGAAACTAAAATTTTACTTCAAAGTCAAATTAATTATTCTAAAAGAATGAACCAGTTTGTTGATGTTGATTTGAATATGACATGAAAAAGAATCTTTGCTCTTTTCTGTGACTTGATTCTGCTACTGGAAAATTTTAAATATAGTTGGAACTGGATCATGTGAATCTACTGTTTGATCTACACACTTTATGAAATCTAAAGATGATCAAATATTTTTATGCAAATTTATATCTGAATTAAAACATATTGGACATTGAAAATATACACTGAATTTCAAGAACTTGGTATGCAAAATAGGAGGTATAATCTCTCCCTTATAGTCTTTTCAGAGAAAATTTCAGAGAAAAAAACATATATTTATCATATACATCTGGATATTTTAAATTATATAAACATTTTGGAATGATAAACTAGTTAACATGCACTTTATATGATCATCGTTTTGTGATAAGAACATGTGATATCCACTCTCTTAACATCACAAAAGCTATCAATGAAGTAAAACTATTATTCAGCTATGTGGAGACCCTGGCAACTGGATCATTTTGGTTGTTGAAGTGGTGCTAGGTAGCAAAGTTTTCAATATAGCTAGTTTATTTCTCTATATGTAAAACTTGCATGAGGTTGATAAAATTGACTTCTTAAAAAAGAATATTAAGCTATAATGTATATTTCTTTGTTGCAGTGGAACCAGTTTTCAAAGTCCTAGAATCTGGTGCAACAACCTCACACCCCTACAGTCCATGAGGGAGGCTATAGCACAACACCGTGTTGTCCACTGAACTGTCCACTAAATGGCTCTGGGCAACGAAGGGTTAAGTGCATTTGTGACAGATTTATTCTGTGGCTGTTATATTGCTCCTTACTATAATGGGCATTTACAGGCAGTCTTTTTTTTATTTTTAATTTATTTTCTGTTTTTAATCACCGAAGAAACTAAAATCCAGAAATTGACTCAGTGACACATTCTTGTATCAGGCTGGAGTCCGTACACATGAACTGGGTTCCAAGAAAGTTGGCTGGGGAAAGTCTGTGAGACATTTCATGGATGACGAATTTCTAGACTAAAGTCATGTTAACGATTTTAGTAGATTCTCTTACATTGTAAATGTGTAGGAACTTTGCTTTTTTAAAGATTTCTTAATTACATTCTCTATAAACAAGTTCAAAATTCTTGAAATGAAAACAGTTGTTAAACATTAAACTAATATTAAAACCAATTTTCTCTTTAGTTTTGGTTCTGTATGAAAATGGTGAAAGCTTTGAAGATGGAACTGACATTGGCACCACCTCCCAAAAAGGAGGAATAGAAGTTGGCAGCATGAACCTTGCCAGTTTGGTTGAGTCTGGTTGATATCTTATGAAGGAAGTTTAGGTTTTTGTTTTAGCAGATGGTTTCCTAAGATAACATTAAAAGTGTCCAAGATACAATTCAAAATTATTCAAAAGGCAACAACTGGTAAACATAAGATGACAGGTATGTTGGACTCAGAAAAATAGAATTAACGAGATTGCTTAGGCGAGCTCTAATGGCCGTACTCTTGAAATGAATGCAATAGGAAAAGGCACAACAGAGAAAGGTACAAGAAGAACCAAGTGGGGGTTTCAGAACTGAAAGATACACAAATATGGGAAAAAAAAAAGTCATGGATAGATTCAAATTCATAATGGAATTGAAGAAGTAAGTTAACCTGCGGATAGCTTATTAGATATCAGAATTATAAGGAGGAGGAAAATATAATTAAACAAGAACACAGTTTCTAAGGTGTGTGGCACAATACTGAAAGGTTTCATAATCATGTCATTGGAGGCTCAAAAAAAAAACATGGAAAATGTGATGAATAACTGACACCTTCCCAAATTTGTCAAATACCATAAGCTTAGATTCTAGAAGAAAACCTCAGTGTAAATTCAAACAAGTGCCACTTACACACCTCAAAATAAGATCGCTGACAACTAAAGATAAAAATAATTGTCAAACTAGCCAGATTAAAAAAAAATACATTGCATACCTGATACCATTAAATAAGTGAATTTTAAATTGGAACACACAGACTAGATAGTGTTAGAGACCAGGAGTTGAGTAAGCATTTGACCACAAAGGGGGAATTTGAGGAAGTATTGAAGGTGGTGAACTAACTGTCAAATAAACTGTGGTAGTTACATGAATCTATACATTTTATTCATGCACAAAACTCATAGAATTTTACCTCTCAAAAAAAAAAGACAAAAGCAAAAGCAATGATTCTACCTAAATTTAAAAGATTGAGGAACGAAAGAAGGCTGATTGATTATTAAGGAGCAGCTTAGGCTATAATAGTTATAACAAGAGTGTTCAAGTTGTGTTTTTGATATATTCAAGTTAAGTGACATGCACCTTTTATAGAATTTATAAGCTGGAAAAAAAACATATATACCACATGTGTATTCATTTTATATTTGGAGTGTTAGTTTTTTTTTTAACAAAAAGATTTATTTTTACCTTTTTTTAAATTGGAAAGTCAGATATACAGAGGGGAGGAGAGACAGAAGGAAGATCTTCCATGCAATGATTCATTCCCCAAATGGGTGCAACAGCTGGAGCTGTGCCATCTGAAGCCAGGATCCAGGATCCTCTTCCAGGTCTCCCACGTGAGTTCAGGGTCCCAAGGCTTTTGGCTGTCCTCCACTGCTTTCCCAGGCCATGGCAGGGAGCTGAATGGAAAGTGGGCCGCTGGGATATGAACCAGCGCCCATATGGGATCCTGGAGCATGCAAGCTGAGGACTTTAGCCACTAGGCTACCACGCCAGGCCCTGGCATGTTAGTTTTATCGTTTTAAATGCTAACCATAATCCTGCTCACTTTTGTGAGGTTCTGTTAATTACGTGTAGAATTTATTTGGCTTTAAGCAAACACAGTGACTCAGTCCCTTATCTACAATGTTTTTCTGAAGAAGTGTCACGAACTTTGCAAAGAGCCACAGGATAATACAATTACTATAATTGTCGCATGAATAGAGGTAGTAGACAGGGAATGTGTCATCCAACATGTCTCCGCACTTCTTTAGATTTACTGAGTAATAAAGAAAGCAGCCTATGAGGTAAATTTTCATGATAAAAAAAGGTGTGTAGGGATGGTCCTTGACGTCTTGCTGTCTGGAGCCAACAATGCAGTGGTATGGGCAGCATTCATAGAATTTAGATTCTGGTTCAAGCATGATTCATTGGGACCAGTTATTTGACTTCTGTGGACTTTGTCCCCTCCATATGTCGCATCCTGTCTATCTGAGGCTGTTCTTCCAAACTTATCTGCCCTGTTTGTTCTATGTGCCCTGTTGATGATGTGTTCCATTTGTTTTTAGATTTATTTTATTTTTATTGGAAAGGCGGATATACAGAGAGGAGAGACAGAGAGGAAGATCTTCCGCCCGATGATTCACTCCCCAAGTGAGCGCAATGGGCCGATGCTATGCCGATCCGAAGCCAGGAGCCTCTTAAGGGTCTCCCACGCGGGTGCAGGGTCCCAAAGCTTTGGGCTGTCCTCGACTGCTTTCCCGGGCCACAGGCAGGGAGCTGGAAGGGAAGCGGGGCTACTGGGATAGAACCGGCGCCCATATGGGATCCCGGGTGTGCAAGGCGAGGACTTAACCACTTGCGCCACCGCGCCGGGCCCGATGTGTTCCATTTTTAAACTTCTTATTTACATTATTTGCTGTCTTGTATCTCCCAAATGGTTCCACAAAGATTGGTCTAAGGTGAAAAACTCATTTCTTCTCATCCATACTGTTCATTAGCCCTTAATTCACTTATCATTTACTGAGCAACACTGCACTGGACCCTGGGGCACTAGAAAGGAAATGATTGTTCTCAGAGTTATGGACCACCAGAAGAGGTGTGTTATACAGAATGATGAGTGTTAGGGTGGACAAGAGGATGCAATCAGGGCTGAGACTGAGTGAATGAAAGCTGAAAAGTAAGAATATAAAGATGCTCAGAGTTTAGGGCAGCTGTGAGGGGAAGGTGGACCATGGGCGGCCACATCCTGGATTTTATTCTGAAGGGATGCCAAGTCTGATAAAGAGCGTAGAGCGGGACAGAGATGGAATCAGGTGTGAGCTGGAGAGATTGATCTATGTGGTAGAAAAGAAAAGGGGATGTTGTTCCTGGTATTTTGAAAATCCAGGTAACCTAAGAAGGAATGATGACAGATGGAGGATGAGAATTTAGACAGAAGAAATATTAACTAGACTGGACTTCAAGGACTTAGAGAAAAGGTAGATGTGTGAAGGGGCTGTGGTGTGCTGGGTTAAGTCACTGCTAGTCACACTGCCATCCTATACTGGAGGCTAACCTGCTGCAGGTCCAGCTCCCTGCAGGTGCTCCCAGGAAGGGAGTGGAAGTGCTTGGGTTTCTGCCAGCCCTGTGGTGGAAAATCTGGATGGAGTGGTTTTTAAGTTAAATCAGTATTTTTAAAAAGAAAAGAAAAAAAAAACAGCAAAGAAAAAGAAGTGAAGTTACTAGGTGGGTTACTTGATCACGGAATGTGATGCCGCTTTGCTAGGCTACTGAAAGCCATACTTCTCTGTGTGTCAATCACCAGCATGTGTTGCCCTCAGTCCCTGCAGTGCCCCCTCAGAGTGCCCCAATAACATCCAGATATTGGTTTTATTATGATTTCAGGGACAGACAAAAAGGAGACGTGAAGGAGCCATGGAGCATTGTGAACAACATGACAGGCTTCAGGAAGCGTAATGGCTAATGACGTCATTTAGCAAGGGAAGCCAGGGGCTTGATGACCAGTCAGTGAGCCCATTTGAGACAAAAGGTAGCAGGAAGATTAAAAAAAAAAAAAGAGGGGGCTGGCACATTCTAGAGAATGCAACTTAGACAGGGAAGGAGGTCCCTGTGGGTGCAGGGCAATGCCTTCACAAGTCCCCAGGAACTGATCCTAACAGCATCAGAGTGTGTGTCACCTTTGTGATATAGGAATACAAATCCTCAGATACAAACATGCGGTCTGTGTCTAACTCCTTAAAAAACCAAGTCTTGCTTACCAAGGTTTAGTTCAAGAAACTCAAATTCCCTCTGATAGTCCTGTCAGTCTGGACAACCCAGGTGAATTTCAATAACAAATTCTTTGTCTCTGATTTTCCCTTTTTCTCTTTTATATTACCACCACCAGCATCTTGCAATATGGTATTGAAACCAGTGAGTTACAGTTTTTGAGAAAGACTGCTTTGGAATTAGATTGGAGAGATGGCCAGCTCTGATCAACAGTGCAACTCAAAACTAGATTTTAGGATTAATTAGCACTAGGGATGGATGTGTGTGTGTGTGTGTGTGTGTGTGTGTATAATTCTAACGAGTTTAAATTCAGTCATTTCAATGTTTACTCCCATAGTTGGGGAGAAGCCCCTCTTTGTGGGTCTTGCAAAGGCCAAGCCTGCTGTGCCCACTTACGTGGCTGGAGGCTGGAGGGAGCTAGAGCAGGACTGTGGTTTGGCCTTTAAGCAAGTTTTCTGATCTCTCCTTAGCCTTAGCTTCTTTCTCTATAAAGTGAGAAAATAATAATAATGGCCCTTTCATGGGATCACTGTGAAAGGAAAGTAGCTGGTTTATATTAAGCACTTAGCATAATACCTGTCAAACAGTATTTATTATTAAACACAAGAGTGAAGTTCTTGCCTTTTTGTAAGTCTTTAGTATTCAAATGCAATGCCCAATATCATGATTGTACTTAAAAGTGAAGTATGACTTCTTTGACTAATAATTCCCCCTTACCTAGGGACATTAGCCAAGCATAGTCCTTAGTAGAGGGGGATGGAGAAATGGGAATGTAGAGAAGTTGAAAAAGTCTGTCACAGTTCTAATCAGACCATGCATCTAAGAATAAGCTTGCTTATATGGAAATACTCTTTTCTCAGGTATATTAAGGATACAAACATCAAAAATGACCCAAATGAACTCAACAATCTTATCAAGAAAAACTCTAATGTGGTAACATGGACCCCACGACCTGGTGCCATCCTGGATCTGGGAAGGGTGCTAAAGGACCCAACAGACAGGTTTGCTTTGAGTGTTTATAGAGGGCAATCGTGTTTTTGAGTGTTTTTTTTAATGGTAGGAGGAAGTAAAAGGATTCCATGATATCTTGATACTTTCCTACTTTGTAGTAATATTAAATTTTTGTTGACTAGCACATTAAGCTTTTGTGTAATAAAATCTGTAGATTACTTTTTTCTTTATTAGGAGTTGGGTGTGAAAATTCTTTCCTATTTAAGATTATTTTTATCTGAAAGGCAAAGTTAACAGAGATAGTAGGAGAAAGAGAGAGATCTTCCATCTGCTGGTTCACTCCCAAATGGTTGCAACAGCTGGGGCTGGGCCAAGCCAAAGACAGGAACATGAATCTTCATCAGATCTCCTAGATAGATGCATGAGTCCCTGCGTTTGGATTATCTTCTGCTGCTTCCCTACATGTACTATCAAGGAACTTGATTGGAAGTGGAACAGTTAGAACTGTTCAAATGGAATGCCAGTATTGTAGGTGGGAGCTTGCTACCCTGTACCATACTGTCAACGTCTATAAAGCACTTACAGATCATGTCCCATTCCATTACCAAGACTCAGAATTCCATGTTTCATGAAAGGATCTTATCTTTACATGGGATAAACAGAGCACAAAAAGCTTCATTACCCAGATTGCTAACTGGGTTCAAGAAAAAAATTGGCCTGTATCTGACAGTTGAGGTTTGGATGGACTGAAGTAATTCACTTGTTCAACCAGTATTCATCGAGCACCTGCTTAGTGCCAGGTTGTGGTTGCTGCTTTCAACAAATTCGTTCTAAGCAAGGTAGGCAAACAGCCATAGGGTCAACTAGGCCCAGCTCCATTCAACATTCCCATGATTTAGTTATTTGAACATAAAGCATCCAAGTGAGTTGTGTTTTAATTTTTTTTCTCAGATATAAACTTTATTCTCCGAAACAATTCTGTGAAACCCATCATGCTAGATGATTGGCAAGTGCTTCTTTTATTTAGATCATGGTGGGGCCTCTGATACATTTTGTGGGACTTGGAATTTTCTGAGCAGCATCAAAGTCACTGGGGTGATTGTTGCCAGTTAGGTGTTCATCTTCATTGTCTGTCTCTTTGTTATTATGCCATCTTTGTGTCTTTAAGCAAGGGAATCATTGAGCCTCCAGAGGGGACAAAAATTTACAAGGATTCCTGGGATTTTGGACCATATCTGGACATCTTGAATGCTGCTGTAGGAGATGAAATTTTTCTTCATTCATCCTGGATAAAGGAATACTTCACTTGGGCTGGTTTTAAGAATTATAACCTCGTGATCAGGGTATGCTATTATATATTATTTGGTTTTGCTTTCTTGTATTAGAGAAATATATGAAAAGCTCTTTTCTTATTTATTTCTCATAAATATTACATTAAGTACTCCAAGTGCCCAATAAAGATATTTTTATAACGTGGTCAACAACCCCTCCTTTAAAAAATGCACTTGTTTTTATTGTAAAGGCGAATTTACAGAGTGAAGGAGAGACAGAGAGAAAGATCTTTCATCCACCAGTTATTGCCCATGTGGTCACAATGGCTGGAGCTGAGCCAATGTGAAGCTAGGAGCCAGGAGCTTCTTCCAGGTCTCCCACATGGGTGCGGGGTCCTAAGCTTTTGGGTCACCCTCTATTGCTTTCCCAGATCACAAGCAGGGAGCTGGATGGGAAGCAGAGCAACTGGGACATGAACCGGTGCCCATATAGGATCCTGGGTGTGTGCAAGGCGAGGATTCAGCCACTGGGCCATTATACCAGGCTCAACAATCCCTCCTTGAACCCTGAGGGAACATCAGGGCTAGAAGGTGAGAGTCAGCCAGATGGGAGTCAGCCAATGAGAGTCCACCAAAATAGGAGGTGGTGACCTGGGACCAGGTGAGATGGAGGCAAGTGTCCCTATCTTTAGCTAGTGGACGAAGTGCTCAGACCAATAGAAGGGTCTAAATGAGGAACATAGATCAACCACAACACATATGCTAGGAGCCAGAAGCTGAAAGTCCAGTGCTGGAGAGATAACAAAAGCAAATAGAACAAACAGAGGATATGAGAAAAAGGGAGGCCTGGGCTGGACCAGTCGTAACTGCAACGTTGGTAAACAACCAGCCACCCCTGCATATGTATTTCAATGACCTAAGGATGTACAGGGAAGCAGGGTTTAGGGATAATCAGAAATGGGCACACACAATACCCCAAGTTAACCTTCTGACCTCTGAATACTAATCCAGGAAACATGTGCGATTCTGCCAAAATAGTGAATTCCCATACCTGGGAGTCAAAGCCGATCTGTGACAAAATTGTTACTGTCAGTAAGGAAATCAGTAAGAGCAAGGGAATACATGTTGGGACAAAGATATGCACTCTGTTTTCTTGGGATAGATTTATTATTCCAGGATTAGCTTTTCTCTTCCCTCTCTCTCTCTCTCTCTTTTTTTTTTTTTTTTTTTTTTTAGCATCAGAGCAGTCTTCTGTTGAAATAAAAGCACACTGATATAAGACTTTTTAAAAAGTCCTCAGTTGGCAAAATTAGGTGTTGGTCCCTATATGAATTCCTAGGCATCTTTAGGAAATAGTCTTTGAAGACCAAATACTTGAGAAATACTTGTCCAAATTACAATTTTAAGTAGACAATTAGTATGAAAATCAGAAAAACCTCTAGAATTTTCAATGAAGCTATTTAATTGCTATATGCTAATATTTTTAAAAGTTATGGAAAATGAATTGAAAAGATGAGTTCACTTTCAGGTAACTATTTTTGAAAGCCATATATAATTTGTAAAATAATACATATTCCACGAGCTTTTTGAGTTCACATTTTTATTCTTCACCTGCAAACTAAAGGCAATGTTGGATATCTCAGTACTTAATATAATAATATCTTTTTCTATGAATTTTATTAATTTTAGTGATGTGAAACAATTTTGTTGCTGTAGAATAAGATTTGAATGTTGTCCTATCAGGAGAGAGAGAGAGAGAGAGAGAGAGAGAGAGAGAGAGAGTCTGAGAGAGATGAAAGAAGAGATTGGTGGTTTTTTTTTTTTAAAGATTTATTTTTATTATTTTTTATTGGAAAGGCGGATATACAGAGAGGAGAGACAGAGAGGAAGATCTTCCATCCGATGATTCACTCCCCAAGTGAGCCGCAACGGGCCGATACTATGCCGATCCGAAGCCAGGAGCCTCTTCCGGGTCTCCCACGCGGGTGCAGGGTCCCAAAGCTTTGGGCTGTCCTCGACTGCTTTCCCGGGCCACAGGCAGGGAGCTGGAAGGGAAGCGGGGCTGCTGGGATTAGAACCGGCGCCCATATGGGATCCCGGGCGTGCAAGGCGAGGACTTAACCACTTGCGCCACCGCGCCGGGCCCGATTGGTGGTTTTTAACTTCATTTTCATTGCTACCATTTAAGGCCTTTTCAGTTTTACTGATTCATTGGACTCTTAAAAGACTCAGACTACCTAACTGATACTCCTCTTCCATTTACCATGTTTTTGTTTGCAGATGATTGAGACGGATGAGGACTTCAACCCCTTTCCTGGAGGATACGACTACCTGGTTGACTTTCTAGATTTATCGTTTCCGAAAGAAAGACCAAGCAGGGAGCATCCCTACGAGGAAGTAAGCAGTGGTGGTGGTTCCTCCCTCCTTCTCTACTCACTTTTCCACACTTCCACCGTCCTTTTCCTTCCTAGTCCTTCTAACTCCCCTCTTTTCTTTCTCCTTTCCCCCTCTTTCTTCTATATTCCTTCCCTTATAAGTAAGCTTATAATTTTAAAATAAGTTTAGATTTACAGAAACATTGCAAAGATAGTGTAACATATTTGTTAACATCTTACTACATATTTGTCAAGACCAAGGAATTTCTATTGCAACATTGTTATTAGCTGGTGTTCACATGTGTTTCTTCTTAAATCTTTCAAAGATTCTCTTCTCCAAAAGTCTGCTCTTCCTAAAGTGTTAGACTGCAAGCTCTGATCTCTCTTCCGTTGCTCGGTGGTGTCTCTATCCCTGCTTGCCATAGGAGTCTCATTGAACTCCGGTTTTAAGCCACTCCTTCACCTGTGGCATTTTGGTTCAAGCAATGAGCCCAGGCTTCAGAGACATTATTAAAAATGTAGTTTAAGAACAAACCTATATTATTTGAAGTTGTATTGAAAGCTCTTCAATTAGTGAGTCACATTATTAAATAGTGTATGCAATAAACTTAAGCGTAGATTATACATCCACTTAACATATCAAATGATTCTTACACTCATATAGAATTTGAAATTGCAATACACAATCACATACATTACACCAAGGGAGTCTCACAACAAATGATAGGGTGAGAATGAGCCCGAAGGAAGGGGACAAGGTGAGACTTTCACTTACTCAGAGCCTAATAGACCGTAATCTTGCCTGGCAAGGAAGGGCAGCAGATATTTAGCCTGATAGTTAAGACACCATATTTCACACTGGCGTCTGTAGTTTGGGTCCTACCTGTGGCTTCTGACTCCAGCTGTATATCAATGCAAACCCTGGGAGGCAGCAGGTAATGGCTCCACCCATCTGGAAAACCTCAATGGAATTCCCAGCTCCCAATTAGCTCAGTCCAGCCTTTGCTGCTGTGAACATTTGGGGACTGAATTAGTGAGTGGAAGTGCCCTTTTCTCTTTGCCTCTCAAACTTTTTTAAAAATAGATTTAACTGGGGCCCGGCGCAGTGGTGCAAGTGGTTAAGTCCTCACCTTGCACGCCCGGGATCCCATATGGGCGCCTGTTCTATCCCGGCAGCCCTGCTTCCCTTCCAGCTCCCTGCCTGTGGCCCGGGAAAGCAGTCGAGGACAGCCCAGAGCTTTGGGACCCTGCACCCGCGTGGGAGACCCGGAAGAGGCTCCTGGCTTCGGATCGGCATAGCATTGGCCGTTGCGCTCACTTGGGGAGTGAATCATCGGACGGAAGATCTTCCTCTCTGTCTCTCCTCTCTGTATATCCGCTTTTCCAATAAAAAAAAATAATAAAAATAAATCTTTAAAAAAATAGATTTAACTGAAAAAAAGGTCACTTTTAAACAATCATAAATAATGCATCTTTTGGATAAAATAAGCAGCAGCTCTATGACAAATTTAAATTTGCATTTACCTTGGGCTAAATCTTGCCTGGCACATGTCTTTTATTCTTTAAGGTTACTTTGTTGATAGAAAAAGCAAGGTGAGGGAGAGAGGAAGAGGCAGGAAGAGAACTTGCAGGGCTTTGGTGAGAGCTCTGCAGGCTGAGGTGTGTCTATACTTGGAGTTGCCTCTTCTTGCCACCTGGTATCTTGCCTATCTCCTCCCCGTTTGTTTGTTTGTTTGTTTGCATTGTCTTTCGCCTTCCTAATCGTATTTTCTGTCACATTCACTCCTTGTGCTTCTGTGTCTCAATCTGTAGCAGTGCATGGTCTGCGTGGGCCAGGTGAGCTTCTCTCACACCCTGCCCTGTCTTCCCTTCACCTGCTTTCCTTGATTGTGGGACTTCCTGCCTCCTGCCGTGTGATGGTGCAGCTGAGCATGAACTTCTGGATCACTGATCATGACACCCGAAAGCAACTGTTCCTCTGGCATCCAGGTGCACGCACCGTTTCCTCTAAAGAAAGTTGATGCCACGCTGATCCTTCTTCCCTTGCAGGTGACCTTTCGTAATTATGGCATTCATCCAGATTTCCCAATCAAACTTTCCAAGGTATTTTGGTGCTTTGGTTCTAGGTGGAGGATTCATTATCCTGTGAGCTTTCCATGAAGCAGGGGTTACAGTCTTGAATGCTCACAAGTGGCCCAAGGCCAGGCTCATAAACGGGATAAGCTGGATAGGGGGTGCATCCAATGGTCAGCACATGCCAAATCAGGAGGGCACAGGCTATACCGCACCCAGTGAAGTTCTGAATTTTCCAGAAAGAGCACTTAGCAATCTGAATTTTCATAAGAATTACTGAGAGTTACAAATACATAAAATTAATTCTATTTTTAAGAGGACTATGGACTGCATGAAACAAGTTCTAGGATGTGTTTGAACTGGGGACTATGAGGATGCCTTACATCACGAAGTTAGTAACCAGCCAGGAGGTCTGGGGATTCCTCAGTGCTCTGAGCATCACAAGTACACATTCTGACCTTGTTCTCTCCCACAAACTTTATTTATTGAGAAGACAACTGAACTAAATATATTTGGTCATTGGCTCCAGGCATGTGTGTTTGGGTTCATCTGTCTCTGCTTCTGCTGTTTCTAGTACCTGCCAGTCTTCACTGCCTGTCTGAATGCCCTCCACATACCCTCTGGGGTCACACAACTTCCGCCCTGGTTGTTTTGCTGCCGCTTGTGTGCCTGATTTCTAGACTTGTAGGGTTGCCTGAAATCTGCTGGTTGCCAATGACACTTCATTGTTGTATCCGTATAGTTGCTCTGTCAACATTTTGGGTTGGATCTGGAAAGGCAGAGGAAACAGGCAGTGTGTATGATTTATCATTGTTTTGAATAGCAAGTCCTCTTTGTCTCTTCAGTGACAATGCCCTTAACATTTCTTCTTTTCCTGACTTTCTCCTGCATTCTAGAATCCCATCACCTTCCTCCAGAGTATTGTGCTGAACCCATTCTTTCTCTCCAGTCTCTTCCTTGGTAAGCTCATATATTAGTCTCATTTCTCTGCCACTGACTCCCCACCCGCATGCACAGTTCTGTGAATGCAGCCCAGACTTCCTGGCTCCCTCCAATCCTGTCAAGCTTTGGATTCTCGACCACTGACTGCCTGCTGGATAGCATCATCCAGGTTTCTGCATCCTTAGTAGTTAACTTTCAATGCTTTGAAATTTCAGCTCTTCTAAAAGCAGTTACTCTGTGTTGCTGATGATGTCATCTGCCCAGCCAACCAAGCTAGAAACAAAGGAATAACCAGCTTCCCTTTTCCTTCAGCTCCCAGATTTAGTCAATTAACTAAGACCTCCTGACTGGTACCAGAAGAATGTTTCAAATCTGTCCCCAATTCTGCCATGTGCTCCTTTCCTGATTGAAAAGTCACGAAAGAATCAACAAGCTTAAGGTCCCAAGCTTAGTTTGTGCACTGCTGGAGATGTGGCATGTCTCTATAACCCAGGACTCTTGGTTCAACACCCTCTGGCTTAGAAATTAGGAATTCTGGGCCAGGCACAGTAGTGTAACGGCTAAAATCCTTGCCTTGAACGTGCCGGAATCCCATATGGGTGTCAGTTCTAATCCTGGCAGCCCCACTTCCCATCCAGCTCCCTGCTTGTGCCCTGGGAAAGCAGTTGAAGATGGTCCAAAGACTTGGAACCCTGCACCTGCGTGGGAGACCTGGAAGAAGTTCCTGGCTCCTGGCTTCAGATTGGCTCAGCTCCAACCATTGTAGTCACTTGGGGAGTGAATCAATGGACGTAAGATCTTCCTTTCAGTCTCTCCTCCTCTCTGTATATCTGACTTTGCTATATAAAAAAAAAAAAAAACTTAAAAAAAAAGAAATTAGGAATTCTGACAGGTGAAGGCCTCAGCACCTGATTGAGGGCAGGCCTGTTTTCTGGGAGGTTGGGGTTGCGGGCTGCAGGCTCCACTCAACCTCTGGGTGCTCTGCTAGAGACTCACCTCTGCTTTTGCAGTATTGGTGGGGGCAGACATTTACTGAATGCATATTGCATGCCCGGCCTTGTGTTACGCACTCTATCTGCATCAACTCATTAGATCCTCATAATAGCTCTGTGAAGAATGTTATTTTATTACCTTCATTTTAAAGAGGAGGGAGGTAAATCCCAGAATTCAGATCACACAGCCAGAGCCTGGATTTGAACTTGTCAGTCTCATGCCACTGTCTGCCCTCTTAGCGGCTTGCTTGGCTCTTGACTGCCCCTCCTTTCCTTTTGTGTTTTCTGCTGTGCTCAGCAGCACCCTCCTGCTCAGCCTGTGGTGCCTGTTCCAGCAGGCTTGTGTTCCAGCCTTCGCACACCTCCGCCAGCACGCAGCTGCTTCACCTAGAGAGGAGATGGCTCACTGCTTTGTGCTGCCTGAGTTGTCCTTGTGAGCATGTCCTATGTCTCTTTCAGATTCGTAGCCGGGTTGATGTCATGAGACATGTGGTGAAGAATGGGCTGCTATGGGATGACTTGTACATAGGATTCCAAACCCGGCTCCAGCGGGACCCCGACATATACCATCATCTGTAAGTCTGAAAACACCTGTCCCTGTCCCCCTGGGGCCCTATCAGGGATCACTTGTGGCCCTTGAACCTGACAGACACACCGCATCTGTCATTAGTGTGTCACACTTTTGTTAACTTGTTTTAATGTAAACCTGGTTAAGAAAGCATCATGTTTTTAGAGAATCATCTACACACTCATGTGTTCTTGATCCATTGGGAAACTGGTTTGGTTTAAAATGAAAAAAAAAAAAAAAACAAAACATCAGAACACTGGAAGGGTGTGTTTGACATGGATGAGAAGGAGCCATCTTTATGGCCAGAATGTGGCCATTGTGTCATGCTGACCTCCATCACCTTTCACGTAGACTCAACCCTGAGTATCAGTCTGGTGGGTCGGTGGTTGACAGAAATGGCCCCCAGAGTTTCTGCCTGTCTGTGCTTCAAAACCACGTAATTTCTTACGAACATGTTTGGAATATTTGCATTGAAACCTCAGGAAGAGCCATTTGCAGTCTTTATATTTTGTAAAACAGTCACTTGTGGAAACAGGACTCTATTTTACCATTGCTCCTAAATCTTTAAAACATGCAGAAATTTTATTTAGAAGTTTCAGTCATTTAAAATGTCTAAACAAAACCTACTGTCTAGTTAATGCTCTGAACTTCCAAGCCCAAACATTTATGAGAATTTCTTTTTCATTGCTCTTCCCTTGAATGTTTTCATTTGTATTAAAAATGTTAAAGAATGTGGAAGTGCACAAAACAATGAGCAAGTGACCCCACCTGGCATCCCTGGGAGAACCTGGCAACAGCTCAGTATGAGCCATCCCAGGCTAATTTTTGGCCTGTCAACTTCTCTCAATGGTTTGATCTCCCCGTCCCTAGAAGTGGGTGAGGAAGGGAACAGCATTGTTGCATTTTTCCTAAAGCAGTTCCAGTCCATATGTTCCGTGACTTGCATTTTTAATTCCTCAACTCATCCTCAGGATTGTCCTTGTTGCAATGCACAGCTCAGGCTCATGTCTTGAACAGCTGTAAGACATTCCAGGTTTGGTGCACGTTCAGCAGAGCAGACACTTTGCATTTTGTTCTGGCAGAAATAGAATATGACTGTTTTCTGGTAGAAATAGAATATGGTCCTTGTCCTGGCAACTTTTGGACTTAGATGCTCACAACCACCTTGTTAAGCTGTGTCTCAATAGCAAAGGTGTTAATAGAAGAAGATCCCATAACGGGTGTTGGAAAACAGGTGCAACTCCACTTAGCTTGATTGCTCTCAAATGGAGTTTATGAGTTTACTGAACATTTTTTCTTGTTATAAAAGTAGTATATATATATCCAATGTAAAAAAATTGGAAAAATATTTTAAAATGCAAAAAAACTGAAATAATCAATAATCCCACCACCACAGAATGCGTCACGTTGGTGTGTCTGGTTAATTTTTCTTCTTCTGTTTACAAGCGCACATACATGCACTTTTGCTAAACTGGGGTGATGTTGTACCTCTTTCAGTGCTACATGCTTGTTATAGTAATTCTCTCCTTTGTCACTTTTCATGCCGACTCTCCTGTTACCATACACCTGGATTTACATGTATTTAGCGTATCTTTAAATTTCCATGGGTTTGTAACTTTGCACGATGTGAAACAATGAATGAACAGGCAGGTGCATCTTGCGCTCTTATGTCTTATAGGGATCTCTGCAGGATATAACCTTCGGTGTGGGGTTGCACTCAAGGTTGGGTTTTTGGTCCCTTCTGCTAAATTGTTCACAGGGAATCCAGTTAACTTTCCCATAAATAACATCTGGGGGATGTATTTTCCCTGCAGATTTCCTATGTGGGAGATTTTTTTTCTTCTTTTTTAAGGTTTATTTTATTATTATTATTATTTTATTGCAAAGGCAGATATACAGAGAGGAGGAGAGACAGAGAGGAAAATCTTCTATCTGATGATTCACTCTCCCACTGACCGCAATAGCCAGAGCTGAGCTGATCTGAAGCTAGGAGATTCTTCCAGGCCTCCCACATGAATACAGGGTCCCAAAGCTTTGGTCCGTCCTCGACTGCTTTCCCAGGCCACATTAGGAAGCTGGATGGGAAGCAGAGCCACTGGGATTAGAACCGGCACCCATATGGGATTCCGGCACGTTCAAGGCGAAGACTTTAGTTGCTAGGCCACCACTCTGGGCCGGCCGGGGAGTTTGTTGAAGCAAGACACATCAGAACACAATTGAAAGCATACATTGTTGCAATGTTTAAGGGACTGTCCATATCTGATATCTTAAGCTAGGTGACTAGCTGAGACAGGACAGCTTAGGGACACCTAGGGCCCAAGACCAAGATGATGCTGAAGGACCACAGACCTGCAAGTTTCCCTAATATCCCACCTGCTTTATCTTTTCACAGGTTTTGGAATCATTTTCAAATAAAACTTCCTCTAACGCCACCCAATTGGAGGTCGTTCCTGATGCACTTTGGTTAGAGTAGACCTGGAATGTCCCAGGTAAGATGTTCTGTGGGTTGTAAAGACACATACCATGTGCCTGGGACCCTGTTCTTACACTTGGATGAAGCAGGCACATGCCTGTCTGAAAATCTGACTTGTTCCACTATAAACTATGTAAAGCAAATCAGGAGTGCATCCAATTCAGAGTCTGCAGGCCCTTGGGTCTAAAGGAGATGAGCGTAAAACCCATTGGCAGTAACACAGAACCTGTTCCAGGCTATCGGTGAGTGTACAGCAGCCCTCAGTACACAGGAAAAACTTCAACTACAAGGAAGACAGAATGCTAGAGACAGAATCATTTGGAAAACATCGCTTCCCATTTCCTCTACGTCTCTGGGTTGCTGGAGATGAGCATGTCTGGCACAAGGCTGCTTCCCATTGCTTTCAATGGTTGTTGACATGGTCTTATTAGCTAGATTACAATGCCTATTTCTACATGTTATGACCTAAAGGACCATATAATGTCACTGCAGAAAATCACGAATTATTTGATTCGTGTATTTTTATATATTCATTTATTCATTCCACAGACACCTGTCATTGCACATTTTATTGCAGTAACTCTCCCAGTAGAGGAAGAGTTTCTTAAAAGCAGTAACGGTGTTCTACAGCATGTATTTTATGAATAGCTAAAAAAGCTCGAAGTTTCCAAACATAAAGTAATAAAAGGATTGAAAATTATTCTAATTCCATCATGACACTTTAGGCAGGTATATAAATATCATGCTGCACCCCACAATAGGTATAATATGAATTAAAAACATTTAGGGTTTAAGAAACCAGATGTTGCAAGTTAACATGCTTCCTGAGTTAAGCATAATTATCTTTAATCTGCATTTAAAGAATAAAGAAAGGATCAGATGAATTTTGGTCTCCTCTGTTGGCATAACTCCTCTTAAAGTTGGTTTCATAGTCTTTAATCAATAATATTAGGGTCAATTTAGAAAATCTTTTATATTCTTTCTAGTTGTAAAGTCTTTTGTTTCATACTATGGGCTATCACAAAGCTTGGGGTTGGATTTGTAAGTCATGATTATAAACCAGAAAGGAGGCTCTGAAAATTGCAGTCAATTATATGACAGGGTAGACTCTCCAAAGCAGAGTATTTATAGTGCCAGGTAAGTGTAGAGAACACTGAGATCACATCTGATGACTTTGGACAGCTAGCAACAGCACTGCAAAGAGGTAGGGTATGGGGGAACTAAGCGTAGCAAACTGTAGACTGGCTTAAAGTGAAGTTTTTACCGATCTGGCAAAAAGAGGGGAGGGACAAACAGAGGGATACTCCAGAAGTTGTAGGTGATAGTAGAAAAGGTGGACGTTATAAGGTGAATTTCAACAATGCCTAGTTTTCTTGACATGGCAGAGAAATAAGGAAAGGGGCATGGTTCTGAACTGGGAGAACCAAGAAGGCTCAACACAGACATGAGGCAAGTTGCATGGCTGTGAAAGATGAGGAAGGATGGAAGGTAGTAAGGCAGCAGATAGAGTGCTAAGTCCAAGGCCTTGGGGATGAAGCATTCTAGAAGAAGATGGGCTAAACATAGGTGCTTTTAGGTAAGTGAGTGAAGTGAAGTGGAGATGAGCCACAGGAAAGGTCAGTATGTGCATTTGAGTTATTTAGGACAGTGCGAACACGTGGTGTTTAACACTGCTGGCTGGGAATCTGGGTTCTGGGGTTAAAATCCTGCTTCTGCTTCCTACCAGAGGATCTTGTGGGTAATTTACTTGACCTCCTTGTATCCCAGATTCTCATCTATGGAAAGACATGATAGCAACACCTCACAGGGCTGTGTCATAAGCATAAAGCATGCCTGGCAGAGGGCCTTGCACAGATGTTGAGCGTGTGAACCTTGGGAAATAAACCAGACAGTCACAGGTGAATCCACAAGAAATTGGAAGGATTCACATTCCAGTGTTCAGTTCTCACTTGCCGTAATCATCACAGAGTACAGAGCCTGAACTGGAGAGAAGAAACATTTGCCTCAAGGGAAGACAAAAAATGGAAAAGTGTTACACCAAGATCCACGTTATTGTTCGTTAGTAATGTCTTTTATTCACAGGATGCCAAGCCATGTGAAAACTTCAAGAGTTTGCTGATGTTCCAAATAGAAGACTCTTCACATATCTTGCATATGCAGCTCACTACATAGTCATGTTAAAAAATACTTAGTTTATCCACAGTTCTCTGTGAATCCTCTTCTTGGAAGCAATAAATCCAGTAACAACAAATTCTCTGTAGAAATCAAAATACACTAGAAATTGTGAAGTTGGACACAAGCAAAGGGATGCTTCCAAGCCTGCAATGAGAAAAAGAGAGGGAGGGGAACAGAGGTTATTTAAAGAGAAAGGGAGGAAAGAAGAGAAGAAAGGAGCACTTCAAAAAACTTATGGAAAATGGAATTTTGATATAAAAATTCAAAATCTAGAATTTTCCTCAAACTTTTTGAAGAAATGGCATAGATCGATGAAGGACCAAAAAAAGGGGGTGGGGGTGTGATGGGGGAAAGAGAAAAAAACTAATGTAGAATTTTAAAAGAAGAAGGAAAAAACAAACATCCTCTTTCTTAGTAAGTTGATTCCCCCAAATAGGGTCCAGAAAGATATGAGTAGTTGAATAAGAAAAATCTATGAGTAATTTTCAACTTTTCAAAATGCTTTGAATCATATACTTCCCAAAGCAAGGCAAGAGAGACTGGCAGCTGGATGAGCCAATAATAGTACATCCATACGAGGAAACGCTATTCAGTAATGATTTTTATTCAGTTGCGAAGTCTTAACACAGTTGATCAGTGCTCTCAGTTAAGTCATACTTTGATGAATAAGACATGTCCATATTAACTAATAACATGAGTTTTGTGACAAAGAAGTATTTCAAAATCAGTAGAAAAGTTACTAGGATATGTACTTGGGAAAGTTAACTCCTTTTCTGAAAATCAAATAACATTATTTCAATGACTCAAAGAGCAGTTTTCAATGATTCTCATGATTGTTTAAACAATAGTCTTATGGTTTGTTACTCCAAAAAATTGTTATCTAGCATACCACTGATTTGAACATCAAGATCTGTTTTCTGATTTTCTGTCTTACTTCTTTAAATCTGAAGGCACAAGAATCTGGTGGCAGAGCTGGCTTCCCTAATCTCTAACATCATTGGTAACAAAACTTGTGATGATCTACTGCTTCTAATGAAGACAAACCACATCTGATTCTAGTGCACTTCATACATCATGAGTTACAAGCAATCTTGGAATTCAGAAATTGTATTTTTGATCTATACTGTACAGTAATTTATTCATTTATTAATCAAAATAAATGTTATATTAATATAAAACGTGCTTGATATGCAAATAAAAGAATATTTCAAAATAGGATTTTTTTTTCTCACCACCACGTCGCCTTGTGTTCTCAAGCCATCTTTCTGGTTCTTTCCTCCCAGTATCCAGCAATTCCTTGATATTACAACATCAATCTCTTGTGTCCTCATCCTTTCTCTTTTCCTAGTTTACACCCCCACAATACCTGCTGTCACTTCTCAAACAAAACACTGTTATGTAAAATGTTATGTCTTGCTGTCATATCCCCATCAGTAAAATCCTGTCATGTTCAACCTCCAAAATATACCCAAGAACTGGCCATTTCCTACCCTCTCTGCTGCTACCAAGAACTGAAGATGGAGGAAACCCAAAGGTAATTTTGACCTTGGGGGCTGACTTTCCATCACAGGCACCTGTCAATTTCAGAAAATGTCAAATGGAATCCCTCTTGTTGGGTACCAAGGAACCTACTAGCTATCAGAACTGCTGCTCACATGCTGTGGTGGAGCCACTTTGGAGGAACTGTGTGCCTTGGTGGCATGGCAAGGGGATGGCACTGGTATCCTTCTAGCACTCTGTACACTATTAGATAACCTTGTTCCAGCTGGCAGAGGAAACGTATACGTTTTTATATAACTAATATTAATAGTTCATTTGGAATTGAGAATCAGTAAGTTGATAACTGACACAGGCTTGATAAAAAATGTATGTTGCAATCTTCCATTGTAACGACTAAAGGAGCAATGGGAATGTAACAAGACAGAAGGTGTGGACATTGGTTGACACCACTTACAATGCCCACAGCTCATATTGGAGCTCTCTGAGATTGTTCTCTGGTTCATTCCCCCAAACAGCTGCAGTAGCTGGGGCTGAGCCGGCCAAAGTCAGGAGCCTGGAACTCCGTCTCCCATATAGTGGCAGGCATCCAGGCACTGAATAAATGTTAAAGAAAGAAACTAGAAAATCAAATTTATTGAACCAAAACATACTCATGACCTAAGGCGATTTAGCCCAGAGATGCGGGGATGGTTTAACATATTTTAAAAAACGCATACTCTATTCATGACCCAGAAATTCTCTCTCTTCCCTGTTTACCTGAGAGAAATGAAAAATTTATGTTGGTATCAAAATTCAAATGAGAATATTTGCAGTCGTTTTTTCTTTTTGTTTTTTTTAATTGGCCACAATCAGTGGCCATTCCCATGTGTTTGTAATTCCCACCAGCAGCTTGACGAACCAACAACAGTACATCCATACCAGGAAACACTACTCAGTAATGCTAAGAAATAAACTGTTGACACAGACAGCCTGAACAAATCTTCTATTATCCTTGATAAATGAAGCCAGGCCTAAAAACAAACCTACTGAGATGGAAACTAGCAGTAAATGTCAGATGTCAGGGGCAGTGTGAGAGACCAACCACCAAGGGAAAATGTGAGTGACTTTTGTGGCTTGATGGCACGGTTTTATACCTTGGTTATGGTGGAGATTAGACAGCTCTATGCATTTAACAAAATTCATGGCACTGAACACCAAAATGGGTGAACTTTATGTGAGTTCAAATTATTAAAAATGAATCTCTGTCCACTAAAAAGCATCACTAGATGAATTTTTTTTTAAAGCAAGCCACAGAATGTCTCTTACACATTGAACGCAAGAAGTAGTGGAATCATCGAAGTTTGAATGTGTCACTTCCTTTGCTATCTAAAGGAACAGTAAGCTTGGGGAAATGTCTCGATTCATTCACCCATAGGGAACGCAAATGAAAACTCAACACATACTACCCCCATGGACCTGGTTGGGACAGCAGCGTCCAACTGAGCCCACAGTCGTGGTACTCTTCACCCCAGGCACTTAGGATTAGAATAAAATGTTGTTAAAGAGTGAGAGAGACCACGACAGATGCAAGCATAGGATGAAGGAGTCTTTATTAGCCATGCTTGGCACCCGCAGGTCCTGCTACCACACCGCATAGCCAAAGTCATCAGGCGTTGTTAAGCTCCCATTGACACACAGCAGTCAGGGATTTTCCAATCACCTCAGGTGGTGCGTGTTACAAGTCAATCAACTGAAGCGACACATAATCCAATCAACCTAATCCTTAGCTCAATCAGCTAGTTAGTGTGCTTACAGAAGCAGATAGCTGTGGTTAGCCACGCTGCCATGCCCCAGCACTGGCCCCCTTCTCTCCTCTGAAATATCACATGTGCTCACTGCCACAGAGTGCCATCACTCCTCCATAGTGTGTGTGTGTGTGTTTTAAACATCTCTCATGGAGCAAGGGAAAGGATTGATGATATCCAACTGACTTCACATATTAAAGACCTTGAGCAGGTGTCACATGTGAAATTTGCATAAAGCATTTCTGTAACCGAGTTGAAAGCTAAGCTCGCCATCTTTGGAGACCACAGTTGTTTCTGGAAACAATGTCCAACTGGTTACCTTGAGTTGGGCATTTGGCAGACAGTGTCCTTCACATGAAAGAAAGGAACCTGTCACTTTAAGGAAAACATTTCTTGAGAACGATATATGTATTTTAAAAGATTTATTTTATTTTTCTTTGAAAGGCAGAGCTACACAGGGAGAACAGAGAAGTATCTTCCATCTGCTGGTTTGCTTCCCAAATAGCCACAATGGCCAGAGTTGGTTGGTTTGAAGCCAAGAGCCAAGAGCTTCCTCTGGGTCTCCCATGTGGGTGCTGGGGCTCAATGACTTGGACCAACCTCTGCTACCTTTTGAGACCATTAGCATGGAGCTAGATGGGAAGTGGAGCCCCTGGGACTGGGACCGCCACCAGTATGGGATGCTGGCACCACAGATGGAGGCTTAGCCTGCTACTCTGTGGTGCCAGCCCTGAGAATGGTATCTTATAGTGAAGGCAAAATGGTAACTTTGGAACCTATACCCTTCACTTGTGACACATGTGCAGTGACACTATATGATTGGGCACCCTGCGAGAGACACTGTGGGCCCATGGGGTCACCCTGAGAAAGGACATCTTGTTCTATCTGATGGATCAATCCATGTATCCCTATGTCAGTGTCCGATGTTGCATAACTTTGAGTAGCTTCATAGCATGTTTTGAAAGCTTATGAGGCAGTCTGGACTTAACCCCCTGGCTGCAACTGCTACCCCAGGGAGGCAGGTCTTGAGGTTGGATTACTGAGTCACAGGTCAGGAGCAGGTGTCGCTTGGGTTGCACCTTTTCACTCTTCCAGTGGTGCACAGGTCCATGCAACAGAGGGACATCATTCATGGCTCTTCGCACCATGTTGATTCTCCATGTTAGACCCATGAGTTTACTTCTGCATAACCTACCTGCCTCACCACTGCCAAAGATGGTCCATATACTTTTTCTCTTCTAAAACTTTCCTCTGTCTGTTTAGGGTGATGATGGTTTCTGAAAAGCAGCAACAACAAACCCTTTAAAAATGTACTACTAGGGCCTGGTGCAGTGGCGCAAGTGGTTAAGGTCCTCGCCTTGCACACCCCGGGATCCCATATGGGTGCCGGTTCCAATCCCGGCAGTCCCACTTCCCATCCAGCTCCCTGCCTGTGGTCCGGGAAAGCAGTCAAGGACGGCCCAAAGCTTTGGGACCCTGCACCCGCGTGGGAGACCCAGAAGAGGCTCCTGGTTCCTGGCTTTGGATCGGCATAGCATCGGCCGTTGTGCTCACTTGGGGAGTGAATCATTGGACGGAAGATCTTCCTCTCTGTCTCTCCCCTCTGTATATCTGACTTTCCAATAAAAATAAATAAATCTTTAAAAATAATAATAATAAAATAAAATGTACTACTATTGACCCCATTATGATGTGGCTAATTCTCCCATTGCAAGTGCTGGAATTCCATATGGCCACTGGTTCCTGTCCCCACTGCTCCACTTCTCATCCAGCTCCCTGCTTGTGGCCTGAAAAAGCAGCAAAGCATGGTCCAAAGCCTTGGGACCCTGAACCCGTGTGGGAGACCCAGAGAAAGCCATTGTAGCTATTTGGGGAGTGAGCCGCCAGATGGAAGATCTTTCTCTCTGTTTTTCCTTCTCTTTATCAATCTACCTTTCCAACAAAAATAAATATATATTTTTAAAGGTACTACTATTCTAAAGCGCTGAACAAATACTAGAAGGCAAAAGATACCAGGACACTCTCTGCAGGCTGTATCCATTACTATTCTGATAGATGACAATCAAGGTTAATTTACCCAATAAAATAGGCAACCCAGATCTGCAGGGATATGCATTTCCCCTGGAACTCAGTGAATCCAATCTAACTAGAGAAAGTGCAGTGAGGTGCGTCGGGACTCCGCAGCAAGCACATGTTTTCGGCAGGGGGCGGCAGAGCACTGCATCAGATCCCAGTCCCATTTTACTGGTCCGGCGGCACGCGCAGCCAAGGGCCCCTCTGGCTCTAGGCGGCTGCGTCTCAGCTGTTCAAGAGTCCGCTTTGGAGTGTCTAGAAAGAGCCGTTTTTTCGGGCACTCTCCTTGATCCTCCTCAGGCTGTCCCCAGATCCCCGCTCCCCTCCCCGCCACACACACACCCTGGATCCGGGTTTGCACTTGGCTGGTGAAATTGCACTCGCTACTGCCCCACAGAGGGCCAGCCATTACGGTTTTACACTAAATGTGATTTTGCTCTATTCTGGTGGAAATGCACCTACAGAAGGCGCCTTGAAGTGCGTGCAGTCCCAGTTAATTGTTTTCTGTTCTCAAATGCAGTCTCTCTGTCAGGGAATACCAAATGTGCTTAGGAAAATCTCTCTTTCCATCAACATTTAGGGGATGTGGTCCCACTCCTGGGAACTCATCCCAGAATAAATTTCTGCTCTGATTCCCCCATGCCTTCCCTGCCGCTGTGCCCCAGCAAGTGTGGACTGAACAAAGCTGCAGGTCCAGCCCTTGGAGGCCTCCCACAGACGAGGACACCCTTGGTAAGGAAGGTCTGGTCTGCTGAGGGAACCTTCCACAGGTAAACATGCAGGTGAGAGTTGGAATAAACCCTGGCTTCTAACCAGGAATGCTTGTTCTCCCAGAAAGTTGTCCTCAACTGTAGGAGGCAAGGGGGCTTTTCCTAACATGTCACGGGAGTTCACACTTTGTTGGCCAAAGCATTTTGACTTCCTGTTCTTTGACATCTTCCCCCTCCCCAGTCCCACCTTCCTTCTCTTCTCTGTTCAAATTGTGCATCTTTGGAAGACAACTGGGAATTTTACAAAGAGACATTTGCCTCTTTCTCCTGCCCCCTACACCCCACTTTCCTTCTGTTTGAAAGGTAGAGAGACAGAGAGCCCCAGAGTGCTGATTTGCTCCTGCAATGGCTGCAGTAGCCAGGAATGGGTCAGACGAAAGCCAGGAGACTCAAACTCAATTTTCCACATTGGTGGTCAGAGCTGCTTGAGCCATCATCTGGCGCTTCCAGCAAGCGGGAGTCAGGAGTCAGAGTAGGATTCCAGGAGAAGCACTCAGGTGTGAAATGATGGCATCTTGATTGCTGGGCTCAATGTCCACTCCCAGACTTCCTGATGGACGTGTCCTTCCATCCACAAGATGACCTGAGCAATGGCTTGTCTCACAGGGTGTGATCTCAGCAGCCTGCTCAGCCTCAGTCTATGTGCGAAGGCTGTTGGGTGGTTTTGCTCTTTTATGTATGTGAGAATTCAAGATGGGTAGGACACCTGTTGAGTGTGACCACAGAGATCACATCATGGAAGGGTGTCGCCCTGGGAAGGACTTATGTGCTAACCATAATCTCTTAACCATAATCTCAGGCTTGCAGATATGGTGGCCCTGCCCACCAATGAGGTGAGAGGAACTAAGCACAGAATTTTATATTTTTGAGGGGGTGGTATGTGGACCTTCCTAGCCTGAACTGGCCATGATCTTGTTTCCATGACGACAACTTGCTGGAACTGGATTGCAGGGGCGGTAATTGAGTCAGACAGACAGGGGCTTCTCAACAGGGAGAATGTGTCTTTGTCATGTGAAAAAACTCAAGGACTACAGTTCATAGATCCAATGCCTACCAGAAGATCAGTCAAGGAGCAGTGTCCCCAGGATCTAGAGCCAATATTTGAAAAGAAAAATTATTAGTGGCATCACAAACTAAGAAAAAGCATTCCCAATAGGCAGATGTTTTGAGTATGTCCGACAGCTGCTGGAGATACAGTGATGAGGATGTTGGAGACATCTGCCACAGGAGCAGGGGAGGGTCCCAGCTGCCCCATGCCCACCTGCTGAAGTACCCACCCAGAATCCACAGTGAATTCTAGAAGTATACCATGCCTCGTGATCATTATTGTTTTTATGGCACACTTTTTAAAACATGTTCATATTCCTGCCCCAACAAGAAAATCATTTTAAGCCTATAGTCCCATCTGGAATTCATACCTCCTATCCAGAGGCCCCAGGGCAAAGTTGGCTTTCATCTCTGTGCAGTGACTGGGGGATGGGGTGGGGTGGGGTGGGGGCAGAAAGAGGCAACTGGGACAAAAAGAGAGAGTGGTTCAGAGTGAGGAGACAGATCAGTGCTGCTGCATTGGGCAAATAAAGGAAGAAGTGCTATCCCAGGATAAAAATTCATCCAGACTGCTTCTTATGGAGCACATTAGAGAAAGCCAAACCTCCCCCACAGTGTAATTGTACATCCTTGAACTTGCAGGACTATGCCCAAAGGAAGACTTCTCCCTGGTGTGTGGTTAGGCAGCATTAGCAATTATGCGAATCTAGCCCCTGGACACAGAGATGGAAGAAACTGGATGGCCAGAGATCAGAACTCATAGCAATCAGCTAGGGGTTTCCACTGGAAAGAGTGAAAAATTCATTCCAGAAACTCATGAGATCGCTTACAATTTATCATATGCTCTTGGTCCCTAGTCTGTGATGGTGTTCCTTTTGTGTGGAAGTGCAGCCATCTAAACATGCTGCTTTTTCCCTTTCAGTATCATAATCAGTCCATTATATGAGGGAGTCAACACTGTATTAGGAAATAGAGTTTTTTATATATGGTGGTGCCCAGCTATAGGCTAACATACAGTGTTCTGAGCATGCTTAAGGCAGGCAGGGCTAAGCTACAATGACAGTGATATTTGGTAGGTTAGGTATAGTCAGTACCTTTTGACTTACAGTATTTTCAATTCACCATGGATTGGCAGGGCAGTAGTGCCATGGTGAGGTGAGGAGCAGTGTCTGGAAGGAAAATGGCCACTACTTCTCATCGGTATGTGCATTGAATCATGCTGGATGCGCTCAGTTCCTAGACTCAGCGTGTGAAGGAGCAGTAGGTGGCGGTAGACGAGATGACTGCTTTTGGGGAACTTGCATGTTCCCTGGACAAGGTTTCTGGCTGTTGGCTAGGATAGATCTGCTGCAGCAAAAATGGTTCCTGTCCCTTCTCAGTATCCCATGCCCCGTTGACCCAGCACCCTCTTCTCTTGACTGCTTCTGGCTCCATCTAGTGTTTTCTTCCTTGGGGTCTGTTGAGACCTCACCTGTCTACGCCTGCCTGCTCCTGTCTCTCCTTCCCTAACTTCCCTCTCCTTCCCTCACTTCCCCCCGCCCCCCGACCAACCCCACCTAAACTGGAGGTCAGGGATTGTGCCTTGTGTCCTGTAGTCACACTGCCTGACACAGTGATGTTCTCAATTACTGCCTGGTTGTAATAACAGTGAACATTTATTAAACCTTATTGTGTGTCAACACATCCTACTAACCACAGTATGCAGTGTTCTTTGAAGATGCAAGCAGTTAATCATCCCTATTTTCACAATGAGGACATCAAGGAGTTAGTTAACTGATTCTCTTAAGGTGGCACCTTGCAGCTGGGCCCAGACATTTGCATTCGAGTTTTCCTGTGCATGCAGTGGGTTTCTCCCCCCACCCTCCATCTTCACAGGATGAAGGCTGGTGGTGCTCATGGGATTCAAACGATCTCCTCTGGTCCTAGGACTTTTGCAAGATCTGGAGTGCCCAAGACATCCAGAAATGAGCTCCCAGCAGTCTGGCCTCAGTTTAGGGCGAATTGGGGCAAATGACTGAAGAACTCTGCCCTCCTTCCTTCTCTCCACACCAGATCTACTGCAAACCCTCCCCTTTGCACTGAGAAGTTTCTTTTCTTCCCTCCCCTGCCTCTGGTCTGTCTCTCTCTCCTCTCTCTCTCTCTCTCTCTCTCTCTCTCTCTCTCTCTCCTAACTGTCTAGGTTTATGGACCCATGTGAAGATTTCATTTTCCCAGCTGCAGCCAGAGCAGCCTGAATATTTCAGATTCTTGGGACTTTCAGGAATGGGCTGTATCAACAATGTTGTCCTCTTAGGGTATCAGACAGCATTAAAGATTTTCATTCTATGCTTGATCTTAGCCAAAAGGTCGAAAAGCGATAAAGATTTTTCATTTTGAGAATCCTCCCAATATATGGCGAATTAGAAATATGTAGGTCCCAGGCCAGCATTATGGCATAGCAGGTAGAGCTGTTGCCTGCAGTGCCGGCATGCTATGTGGGTGCTGGTTCATGTTCTGGCTGCTCCACTTTTGATCCAACTCCCTGCTAATGCACCTGAGAAAGCAGCATGGTCCCAAGTGCTTGGGACACCACACCTACGTGAGGGACTTGGAAGAAGCTCCTGGCTCCTGGTTTCGGCCTGGCTCAGTCCTGGCCATTGCAGACATCTGGGGAGTGAACCAATAGATGGGAGATCCTCTCTCTTTTTTATTACCTACTTTCTGTCAGTTCTTCTCTCTCTGTAACTCTGATGAATAAATAAATCTTTTTCAAAAAAGAAATACATTGGTCCAAATTAGTACCTTCTAAGTTGTAAGTGTGAGATAACAATATTATCACATATTAGTTATTATTATTAAGGAAGTTAACATCTATCTAGAACTTTCTGTTGACTTCTAGTCAATATGTTAAGCTTTTAATAATCACTATTTCATTTAATCAGCACAGAAGTTCCCTTAAATTGACTCATTTGTTAATGGTGAGACCGCAGACCAGCTCCTTAACCCCAGCGAGATTCCTTGCCCTGATATACAAAATGAAAGTGACTGTGGTGTCTACCTCCTTAGGTCATTGGGAAGAGGAAATCAAATAACCCGCATGAAGTGCCCAGACCTCTAGCAGAATAACAGAGTTCACGTGGTGGGAACTCGTGTCCTGATTTTACATGTCAGGCCCTGAGATCCAAGGGCAGCAGGGACGTGGCCCAAAGTCCCAGAGCTGAGGGCGAGTGAGGCCCACTACCCATTCTGAGCTATTAGTCGCTTTAATTAAACCAATTAATCATTTAGTTTCTTTGTCCCCTAATCATAGCATGTCTGGGTACAAGTTTGTTTGCTTAGAGCCCAGGGTTACAAAGATCAGAGCGGTTACCACATCCCGGAGAAAGGGGATGAAGGTGGCTGGGGCAGAGGTGAACACACTCATCTTCTAGTCTGTCTGGGGCATGTCTGTGTGAATTGCCCACAGCAGTTTTGATTTACTGCAATTCTCTCAGCATCGTTAGCAACCATGACTTCTCCTCCCGCCCCAACCCCGCCGCCTTGCAGGAAGCTGCTCTCAGCTACGTGTTACCGCACTGGTATGAGAACTGAGAAGCGGGGTGGACAGGAAGCCTTCTCTCTGCTGTGGGTGCTGAACCACCCCCTCTCACTCTCAGTATGAGAGGTTTGTTGTAACTAAGCCCTCCCCCAACTGCAGCACACAGGACTGAGGCTTCGCTCATCGCACTCGCTGTGATTGGCTCAAGGGGGTCCCTTGTGACTCACAGAAACAGGCCTGAGGCAAGGGTGAAGGGAAAGGGCCATTCCTTCCTTTGTGAGGCTAGGTGAGTAGGACACTTCCTGGAGTCTTGGAGACTGACACTCTCAGAGAGAAACCAGAACTGACCTACGGGATAAAAGTTTCTGATGACATTGTTTTGGCACCTGATCCAGCTGTGCCTGAGGCCTGCCTATCACACTGATTACTGAGCCAATCAAATCCTGCTGTATGCTTATAGCATCTTGAGTTCAGCTTCTGCCACTTGCAGACAAGATTCCTGCTAATGCAACAAGGAGATTGGGAAGGCTTACAGTTTGACATTGAATGCTTCTGCAGCTGAAAGAGATGAATTTTTGAGATAGAATGGTCATTTATCAGTGTCAAGCTCAGGTGGCTAGAATAGTTTGGGACAGGGCTGGGAAGGAGGTCCTCCAGGCCCTCCCACACTGGCTTTCACCCAGTGCACAGAGGCCAGCCAACTGAGCCCACTTCCCAAAACAGTGCCTGGGACCCTGCCACACGAGCACAGTTGTCACCAAGTGCTCCTTCTTGCTGCCAGCAGCTGCCAGCCCTGTGGTAAGAATTACAGGTCACCAAGTGAGGCTCAGCGAGGGTGGCAGCTCATCTTAGAAGTGCATCCTGGCTTGCTTTGTAGCCTGCCTGTGCAGCTGCACATGACAGGGGAGTTTAGTTTTCTGAAACTAAAGATGGTATTCAGGAGATCTAACCTGGTTAACAATCTGGTGTTGTATGCTTGAACTTCCAGGAGAGCATGTAATTTTTCTTAAAAAAAAAAAAAAAAGAGATTTAGGGCCCACACAGTAGCCTAGCAGGTAAAGTTCTCGCCTTGCATGCCCGGATCCCATATGGGCTTTGGTTCACATCCCAGCTGCTCCACTTCCCTTCCAGTTCCTTGCTTATAACCTGGGAAGACAGTAGCGGACTGCCCAAAGCCTTGGGACCCTGCGCTCATGTGGAAGACCTGGAAGAAGCTCCTGGCTTTGGATCAGCTCCGCTTCAGTCATTGTGGCCACTTGGGGAGTAAATCAGAGGGTGGGAGATCTTTGTCTCTCCTTTTCTCTCTGTAATCCTGACTTTCCTTCTCTCTCTGTAATCCTGACTATTTAAAAGGCAGTTGTAACATAGAAATTGGGGTAAAGAGGCAGGGAAAGAGTGAGCGCACATAAGAGCTATTTCATCTGCTTGTTCACAATGGCCGGAGCTGAGCTAGTCTGGTCAGGAATCAGGAGCTTCTTCTGAGTCTCCCATGTGGCTAAAGGGGACCAAGCACTCAGCCATTTTTGTTGTTGTTGTTGTTGCTTTCCAAGGCTCATTAGCAAGGAGCTGAATCAGAAGTGGGGCAGCTGAGACTTGAACAAGCAGCCTTTTATGGGATGCCAACACTGCAGGAGATGTAACCTGCACACCACGAGATCACATCTTACATGTTTTATGCATTCTTACCGTAGACACAAAAGTAACCTCTTGAGAGATGTGCTAACTAACTGGATTGTGGCAATCATTTCACAACACATACTGATATCAAACCATCACAGCTTACACCTTCAACTTACACGGCTTGATCTGAGATTTAAAAACAGATACAGTGTCCATGACCTATGAATAAATAAGCGGTGTTGGCAGAGAAACATGCAGGATAATGACATTTTTGTAAACATACCTATCCATATTTATATCTGTGTATGAATAGGCATGACTGGGAGTAAACACAGTGGTGCCAAAGTATCGCCTTCCCAGCTGGCAGGAGGAAGTGTGGGGCCCAGGGCGGTTCCAAGATCGAGTCACACACCAGACTTGCCTTCTTTGTATTTTTAAAGTCAGAGCCACTGTCCTGCTTATTTGCTTTGGAAGCAGATCATTTTCCGCAGGCAGAGAGAGGGCTTGCCAAGAGCCTTTCTTGGTGGGGGGGAGGACCTCTGCAGAATGCAGAATGAGAAATAAAATTCCCCTCAGAGGATGGGGGCATCCTGTTCACACGGACATGAGCTCCATTCATTCCAGCCACCCGGTGAGGTCAGGCCTGGGTCTTCATCTCTGGGCTTGTTTTACATTTGCAGGAGCGGGCCCTGAGACCAGCCAGGCTGTGTGATTTATTAAGGAAACACTCCAGGGGGAGGCAGCAAGGAAGGGGATGGTCCCAGGGTGCCGAACTAGGCAAGGTTCCAGCCTTGTCTCATCCTGCAGGGTCCCTGGAAGGCAAATTGTGCCAAGCCAAAGGTCAGGAGCTGACCTTTCAGAGCTCATCCCTGGACAGAGGCAGGCACCAGGTAAGGGCTGCCCTGGAGTGAGAGCAGACACAAGCTCACAGTACCTGTGGGCTCCTGCGTGTGTAAGCAAAGTAACTCCAGGTGACCCAGGGCAGTGCGGTGTTAAAGTCCTCAGAAGGGACTGAGGGGACGCAGCCCCCAGATGCATTGTTGGAGGGTCGTCAGAGAGCTGGGCAGCAGATGGCCAGCCGGCAATCAGTCAGAGCTGGTTGTGCATAAGACACCTTGGATAAGCTCATCTGGCTATCAGCACAGCCTGTCCAGTAAGAGCCATAGTGACTTTCTTCCAAGGCCCAGGACACTCAGGCCTGAAGTGGAGTTTGCAAATAAGCCATGAATCCACCATGGGGGGAGGGGTATGGGAGGGGTGGGGGGGATCCCCAGCGCCTATAAAACTGTACTACATAATATAATGTAAGCAACAATAAAAAAAAAAAAAAAGCCATGGTCACACAGCTGAAAGAGGTGAGGTCAGGCTTGAGCCCTCTCTCTTAACCCAGAGCCCTGGGCTTTCCTCAAGGCCAAGGGGGTGTCTGAGTGCTCCGAAGTGGGGGTAGGAGCGGGTGGGGGCTTTGAGACTCCTGCAGCAGGAGAAGATCTGGCAGAGTCAGCAAGTGGTTGCCTGGGTTCCTCATGTGCATCCTCCTCCCTCAGACACTCACCTAAAACATCACTACCCCTCTACCCCAAACACACCTTAATCTCATAATAAATACCCCGCATCCTTTTTTTTTTTTCATAGTGATATGATTTCAACACCGGTTTCTTCTTGTCTATTGTCGGAGTGTAAGAGACTGACTTGTGAGTGTTAACCTTGCATCCTGTATCTCTGTTGTACTCATTTGTAGGTTCCAGTATTTGCAAATAAAGCTCTTGTCTCTTCCCTAGTCTACATGTCTACATGTTTCTCCCCCTACCTTTGATTTTTTAAAATCAATTGTGATTTATAGGGGATTCCTGTTACTTGCATCTAAAACATGCAGGTCTTGGTGAAATGAGGAAGAAACTAAAATTTGTTCTTTTGCTTTCCAACCCCAGAAGTTCCCACTTCTGCCCCTGTGTTCCAGGTGGGAGGCACGGGGTTTACCCAGGTTAGATCCTCAAGGGCAATGGCTGATGATGTGGCATCCACAGCTAGAACCCTGCCACACCTCTGCTGCAGCTCTCTCTGTGTGGCCCCGTGAAGATGAAGGTGGAAATTCCCCCAGGAGTAAAGGGGAAACAACCAGGAACCCCAGTTCTAAGAAATCAAAGACATTAGGCTTCAGGAACTAGCTTCAGTGGAGTCAGAGGGCCTTTGCTTTCTGCAGCTGTAAGAGAAAGCTGGAGGGCTCTCTGACAAGAGAAACTGAACAATAGAGAGAACAACAGTATAGGGCTGCCGACCTCACCCAGAGTCAAGTTCATTCTGCAGCCAGTGTCACGGACCGACTTGGTTATGACAAACATGCAATGTAAGTTTACAGGGGGTTAAGCAAATTAGTATCCTAAAAATACAAAATATTCTTGGGAAATTGTATGGTGTCCCTAAGGAATACAATATAAAGGAGTATAAACATACGATTGTCATTGCTTCTGTAATCGCTTTGTTTATAATACATCTTAAGTGTAATACTATATGTATATAAACATTGTGACATAGATACATACGTTGAATTTCTACTATATTAGAATATAAATAATTTAAAATTCTCTTTAATTTTGTAGAGCAAGAAATTTTAAACAAAGCTTTTACATTCTTTAAGAATTTCTGTCAATAGTCATGCAATCCTTTATGTCCAAGACAATTGTAGCTTTTATCTCTGAAACTAGGGCTAAAGAACTATGTCTAAAATTTCTGATTTTCAAAGTAAAATTCATAAAATCAATACCTTGAGAGAAAATATCGTAAAATGACAGTTCAATGATAAAGCAACTTAAAAAAAAAAAAAACGATTTTGTTCATCATCTTAACCACAGATGGCAAAAATCTGGCACAAATGAATCACTGCCTGTGGAAGACCGTGACAGAGGTCCCCAACACATTGGTCCATCCTCCCTCCCAGAGCCTGGGGGAGATCTGCAAATGCTTTTCTGTGCAGTGTTCCAGGCGACCAGCATCAAGCTGTTGCTGATGGCATCCTGTATCCATCTGGATCGGTCCACATTTTTGTAGTAAATTACACGATCTTCTAACTAATGAGTGCATAGTGTTATAAATGGTTACCAACAGCTGCAGCACTAAGATTTGCACAGGGCTTGAGTGTGTCTCCAGGATTTCAGGTATTGAAGTTTAATCCCCCTCAAGGGATGTTCAGAGGATGGAAATAGAATTTGACTGGCAAGGCCTTGGGAAGACAATCAGCAATAAACTAGGTCAACAGGTGGATGCCTTGTGATTGGATCGTGGCGATCACACTGGAGGGACAGAGACCACAAGAGAAGTCCATACACGTGTTCCCTCTTACCCAAGATGTTCTGCACTGCTTCAGAATCTACCAGCAGGAGAGCCTTCATCACATGCAGCTCCTAGGCTGGAACAAAACTGTGAGCAAAAATAAGCCTCTTTTCTTTACAGTGTCACCGAGCTTCTGGTGTTTTGTTATAGTAACAGAAAGCAGCATATCCTAAAAATCATTGGGAGGGTTGCAGGTACACAATATAGCCTGAAGTTTTCAAAAGATCGCCAGGACCCCAGAAGCACCACACGTATATATGTCCACAAATTTCTGAGCCCACACATCACCCTAACCTTCCATGCAGTGCCACAGAACCGGCCACTTGGCTCTTCTCCCTGCACTAGGCCACTGGCATTCTTTGCTCCCTTGCTTACTCAGGACTCACATTGTGTACTGACTTAGCAGACACTATCACATCAACAGTGTGCAGAGTGAGCTCTCCTGTGACAGAACAGGAAGACACACAAGTGGAGGGGAGAGAAACGAGTGAGCCTGTCTGCAAATCTGCTTCCCCACCTCCAGATGAATGCATATAGCATTAGAAACGAGGTAATTAGAAAAGCCTAAAAGATACAAAAATGGGAATTTGCTAGCATTCATCCAAGTGCTTCCCAGGAGAGCAGGTGCTCCAGTGAACTGATTCAAGAGAGAAGAAAGGAACTTTAGGCCACTCTAACTTGTTGCAGTTCAGTCATCCCTATTTGCCAAACCTGAAGGGTTTCTGGGATTAGCAACTTTCACTTCTAGATCTAGGGATCTTACAGGCCAATCAGAATGAATTGTTGGGTCAGCCTAACTTGAGGGCACTAACCATTAGCATTATATAATTACTGCACTTGTTAAATGTTCTTTTGGATTGTAATTTGGCTTCCCAGGTGTGAATGACAGTGTCACAAAGATATTTAGCACAAAATCTAGCATATGGTCAATACTCAGTAAGTGTTTGCATTTTTAAATTCATTTTATTTTTATTGGAAAGGCAGATACACAGAAAGGAGGAGAGACAGAGAAGAATATCTTTTGTCCACTGGTTCACTCCCCAAGTGGCCACAATGGCCAGAGCTGCACTGATCCGAAGCCAAGAGCCTGAAGCCTCTTCCAGGTCTCCCACATGGGTGCAGGGTCCCAAAACTTTGGGCCATCCTTGACTGCTTTCCCAGGTCATAAGCAGGGAGATGGACAGGAAGCGGGGCCACCAGGATTAGAACCAGTGCCATATGGGATCCTGGGTGTGTACAAAGGGAAGACTTTAGCCACTAGACTACCGAGTCTGTACTTTTAATATTTTAAGGTTTATTTCATTTTTAAATGTATTGATCAGTTAATCCAAGTGTTTCATTCTCCCAGCAGTGTTTTTCTGCCTTTGAACACATCAACATACTTCCTTACCTATAGACGTGTGTATCTGTTTTCAGCTCTTGTTGAGATCTTGCCCAATACCAGCACTGGCTGGAGATGCACCCTATCTCTTTGCTGTGCTCTGGATCTGGAGCTCAACAGCCCATGCAGCCCTTGTCCGCTGTCCAGTGCTGCAAGTGGCAGCTGCAGGCCTCTGGCTCTGCAACCACCTGTGTCTCCTGAACCTCCTAGCTGGGTCCACAGGGGCATGCGGAGGAAGCATGAGAACTGTGGGTGCTAAGGAAGAAAAGGCAGGATCCCACACAATAACAGGGCCATGGACACCACAGTGAACTTCCTCATCTTTACCACCAACCAAGGCTTGTTCTCCCTGCAGCTGTGACCATCTCAGGCAACGTCCTGTCCAATGCAGAATGTCTCATCATCTCCCCCACAGCCTTTGCCCACATGCATGCTTGGCTAAGGGTCTTTCTCCTCACTTCTCTCCCTCCCTTGAAACACTGCCTGTGGTTGCAGGAAACTCAAAGGGCACCTCCCCACATCTGCTTTGATTTTTTTTTGATCTTTCTCCTTCCATGTCTGTAGCTCCACCTCGTGGGTTCACAGATAACTTCAGACTGCGGCTCTTCAACTAGTCACATAGGATCACTGGATTACGTGCATCTGCCTGCATGCCCTGGCTGGGTGTGCTACTCTCCAGAGTATACCTAAGTATCATTCATCTCGGTTTACCCAGTGCCTGCCACATTTATTAAAATGAGTTGGATTGGCCTGGTGAAGAATAGACCTTCTGACATCTGTGCCTTCCCCAGGTGGGCTGGATGGACTGAGGGATTCCTGTGACTCAGAGACATCAGAGAGGGAAGGTGCTCCTGCCTGCTGTGGCATTTATCTCCTGCAACCACTCCCTCTCCTATCCTTCAAAATGTGTCAGAATGCATTTCACTGTCAGCAGACTGTCCGTTTGGAACAAACTGAATGCAACTTTTGAGGATCTCTTTCACATTACTTCCAAGATAGACCTTGCAATACTGTTTACTCAACACATACACCATAATGTTTAAAACAGTGCCGAAGACATACATTTTATAACAGAATTCTGATTTGCAATGGCTGGTAAATTTGGAAGCAACCATGAATATGCCTTCTGAGGCTGGAGCTGCTTCCTCTTCTGTGAAATGAAGGTATGGGTGGTGGTGTCTGAGGGCTCCTGTGTTGTAACATTCTAGAAGATTCTAACTCCCTCATGTTCTTCTGGATGGAAAGAAGGCAAGCTATGGATCTAGATTTTCATCCTTTTCTTTTTGCTAAGGCTGAGAGAGATCCAAATCCAGCATCCTCAAGGTCAAAGAAAAATGTCACCTTCTAAAGTTAAGTGTACTAAGGAGATGATTCTCCTGTATATCTTCTTCTGTCTCCAGAGCAAGCCTCCACTGCTGCTGCACTGGGCTGTTGGCATAACAGAACTGACTTCGTCCTTGTCTCTGCTATGCACTACAAGGGAAAGTAGTGTGGCTCCCCTGACCCAGGCACTGTCTGCATAATAAATTATTCTAATATTTAAAACACCTGGGCCTTTCATTACAGAAGCAAATAACCTCTCTTCCGTGAAGCCAAGCAGTGGTTGTCAATGAAGAGTGCTCTGGGACAGCCCTACGGTGGCTAAATGAACAAGTTCAGCCCCAGCTTCTGGCCCAGTTATTCCTTATTTCTACTCTGGCATTATTTAGAGTCCTACCTTATGAAGCTTAGGGGAACTTTCTCTCGTGCCTGTTATTGTTATTTAATTTGAAGAGTTAGTACAGGTTGTCTTTGGACATATGGGCTCCAAATTATCTGGTTTCAAGCCCATCTCAACTGCTGGCTGGGTCCGTAATCCAAGAAGGTTCCTGAACTGCTCTTTATCTCTGTTCCCCATCTCTGAATTGGACTTGGGAGTCTGGCCTGAAAGGCAACTGTGTGGATTAAGACATACATGGTGTGCTAGACATTTACTGTTTAGCCACCCCTTAATCTTTCACTTTTTATCTGTAAAATAGGGTTTCCAAGAAGTAGTTATTGACAAAAATGTAGGGAAAGGAAATAAAAGCATATGTGTATGTAAAGCATGGGTAGGGAAACTTTGGATATTATAACATGAAACACACAAAGTCATCACCTTATAATAATTAACCTGCCATGGACTTCTTGAATTGAAGTCCTATGGATGCCCTGGCACAGCCAGACTGGGTGATTTTTCAGGCCCTATATGGCCTGTGGGTGCATATAACACATGGCTCATTTCTTCATCACTACTCGACAAATGAGTAGAGATAGCCAGAGAGAGAGCCCCAACTGGCACTTGACTCCTGGTGCCATACCCATAGCCTAGAATAAATGGAGTCCTTCTGTTCTTTTTGTGTGTGGATGTGACAGAATAGAAATAACTCAGGTGCTGTGCCACTGTTTTCCTCCTGAGGTTGATTAGCTTTTATTTCAAACTAATGGCAAGCTCTCCCTGGCAGCTCCCTTCAGCCCAGCAGCCTCCGTTCTCACTGTGTAATTGAAGGCCTGCTTCTCCCCAGGATAGTTTGAAAATGGAAAAGCACAAGCTGGTGCTTTTTTTTCCCCAAGGCTAACAGCAAGCTTCCATTTATTGAAAATGAGTTGGAGGAAGAATGAAGAATCACATAATTATGCTTTATTTCCTCGTATATTCTTTATATATATAACACATTGCTTCTAGCAACTTTATGTGTTTCTGCTGTGAAATCCTTCAACTTGTGAAAATTTAATAGCAACAAGGGCCCAAAGAAGATTAAAAGTTGATGTTCTGCACTTGGTGCAAATGTTCCTTGAGAGAATGACACTTCCTGGATGATTGGTTCCAGGCATTGAGGAGAATGGTCTGGCAGGAAGGACCAGTGACAGGAGAGGAACAGCCCTGTGCTTCTGTCCCACGCACCCACCTCTCATCCTGGCATGATTTGTATTTAAATTCACTAGAGAAGCGGAAATGCACAGTTTGCAACTCCCTCGTGTTTTAGACCTGACTGTACTTTCCGCCCCCTCTGCTGCCTGCTGCTCTTGTTCAGCTGCTGCCGTAAATCATACACATCTGAGATGTGGATGACTCATAGGAAATATGCAGCTGAATGAGGAAGAAGTAAGAGCTGAGACTGGATTTTTGTACCACGTTCTCCACATTTGAGTTTATTGTGGATCCAGGCTTTCATGGCCAGATAATGAAAGAAGGTTATGGAGGCACATAGCCACAGTGCCCTGACCATGTCTCAGAGAAGTCTCTTCTCTCAAGTTTGCCTGTTTGGCAACTGCCTGATTCTATTTATGTTGAAGTGCTTCTGTGCAGCAGAAAGACATCGCAGTTAATTGTAGAAGTCAGAATAAAGGAGATTGTTAAAACAACATCCATTTTATGTCTCCCAAATAGAGTCTGGCACCTGGTTCGCATTCTAGGGAGTTGTGTGTATTTGCACTGGTAAAGAAAACCTCAGGGCTGGTACTTTGGCATAGCAAGTTAAGCTGCCACCTGCCTTACTGGCATCCTATATAGGCACTAGTTCCTTTCCTGGCTACTCTACTTCTAATCCAGCTCTCTGGTAATGGCCTGGGGAAAGCAGTGGAGGATGGCCCATGCGCTTAGGCCCCTGCCACCCACTCATGGCTTCAACCTGGCCCAGCCTGGTAGGTCATCTGGGGACTATAATCAGTCATTGGAAGAACTCTCTCAATCTCTCCTTTTCTGTCTATAACTCTGCCTTTCAAATTAATAAATCCAAAAAAAAAGAAAGAAAAATCTCCTTAGCTATGGTATATGGATTCAGTTTTGACCTTGATTTCTCCCCTCTCTTCTACACAGAAAAGACTTCAAGAGCAAGCCCAACATGAGGGACTAGGGCCCAGAGATGATGGTTTTAATTTCACCGCCATGTAAGGAAAGACCCAGAGTGGTAGGTCCTTGGCCAACAAAGATAATCTTAATTTAGCCACATAAGAGTTTAGCTTCCACAAATAGAAAACAATAAACCCATGGGGTCAGCATTGTGGTATAATGAGTTAAGTCACCATCAATGATGCCAGCATCTGATATGGACTCCTGTTCAAATTCTAGTTGCTCCACTTCTGATTCAGCTCTCTGCTAATGCTCCTGGGAAAGCAGTGGAAGATGGTCCAAATATTTGTGGCCCTACACTCACGTGGCAGACCTGGAAGAAGCTCCTGGTTCCTGGCTGCAATCTGGCCCAGCTTTGATCATTGTGGCCATCTAGGGAGTGAACCAATGGATAGAAGATCTATCTCCTCTTCTGTCTGTAACTGCCTTTCAAATAAATAAATACTTAAAAATGAATCTGCATTGTTTTTAAGCCACTGGATTTTTGGCGATTTGTTTTACCTGCAGTAGGAAATGAGTAACCAGGACTTGTGGCATGTTATATCCCAGATTCCACTCCTTTTGTACATCAAGACACTGAGTCCCAGTGAATTGGCCAACTTTCATGAAGTCCAGGGGCTAATTATTAACAGCCACTGACAAAGAGAGCAATTATGCTAAACATAATTCTTAGTCCTGGAATTGCATTAACTCATGAAACCATCAGCACAACTCTAAGGCAATGTTCTTATCCAGTTTTTAAAAGAAGAATTATTTATTTTTGCTTCAAAATCAAAGTTACATACACAGAGAAAAGAAGGCACACAGTGAGAAAGATCTTCCCCACTGGTTATTCCTCAAATGGCCATAATGGGCAGATCTGAGCTGGTCTGAAGCCAGGAACCAAGAGCTTCTTTCAGGTCTCATACAGGTCCCATACATGCGTGTATTGGCCCAAAGCCTTGGGCCATTCTCACTGCTTTCTTAGACCGTTAGAAGGTAGCTGGATGGGAAGTGAAGCAGCTGGGACTCAAACTGGTGCCCATATGGGATGTCAGTGCTACAGATGGAGGTTTAATCTTCTACGCCACTATGCTGGTCCACATTTTATAGATGAAGAAAAGAAACTAAGGCTCAGGGATGGTAAGATCATGAAGTTACTGTTACGAGTGTGGCCTAGGTATTCCAGCTCTGGAAAACACACTCTGTAATGCTCAGTCTAGTGCTGGTTGGAAGAGGCAGAGTTCCTGGAGCCAATCCAATACTCTAACAATTCCTGCAGAGTTAATTGGTCTCATTTCAACTTGAAGCCTGTGAGGACTATAGGATAGTCTCCTTCTAAGATAAAGAAAACCAGATACAGCGTTGTGGTGCTCTGCCAGTAGCTCCATAAAAGACAAAGATAAAACTGAGTTGCTGCCTTTGGTAAGCTTATGGATTCATTTGGATTCAATGTGGTTATTTGGAGGTAAGTTTTTCCAGTTCTAATTTCAGGGTAAGACTATCCCCGAGGCCTTGATTATTCATAAACTGTTCTTGGGAGCAATCTAACATTGATTGGATTTGAATGGGGTAAGCTGTCAATATCCCAGGGACAGCTGTAGGCTGTCTGGATAAGCTGCTGCAGCACAGCAGAGCTCGGATGTGGCTTTAGCATATTGAAGCTGTGTTTTAACACTGCAATATACTTGGGTAGAGTGTGTATTTATGTGGGGAGTTTTGAGGAGGGACTGAGGGAGTTGGGAGACTAAAATTGCCCTATGCAGTCCCTTAACACCACCAGGTAACCACTGTACTTCGCAGCACAGGAAGATTAGGCAGTCCTTGCCTCTACTACTCTCAGGCACACATGTTGAAGCGGACTGGAGGGCAAACAAAAGCCTTAACAAGCCCGGGCCCCCCGGGCGTGGGCCAGACGCACAAGACAGCCCAGGTGTGCACACGTACCTCTGCTACAGGGAGGCCGCCCCCATCTACAGGGCTTGTGGAAAGCTTCACAGAAAACTGAAACTTGGAAGCCTGAACAGGTGGGTGAGAGGCAAAGATGACCCCAGATGGAGAGAAGAGGATGGGGGATGAGGTGCAAATAAACATATTTAAAGTGCCTGGTGCAAAGGACATGCACCGGCACTCAAGCCCCTCCTGTTGGCTATCCCTTAGGGAGTTACCTGTTCATTCATCAAGAGTTCGCTGCTCACTTGCCAAATACCAGGCGCTATTCTAGGTGCTGGGGACCCAGCGATAAAGAAATCATGTGTTCTATAAGGGGAGGGCACTGCCCTGATATGGACTCCAGCAGCCTGACCCCATCTGCTGGCCACCACACCACCTGTAGACGGCTTCACCTGCCCTCGTCCAGCCATTGGGTGGCTGCTTTGAGCCAGGACAGAGCTCAGGATCCTGGTGATCGCCTTTGCTCCAATAAGCCACCGCCTCATCCTCTTCATGCATAAAACATGGCACAGGAGGCCACGGGAGGCTTGGCAGTCCAGCACTGCAGCTGCTTTTGGGCGGTCAGGAGCTAAAGGAAGGAGAGGAAGGGCAAACTATAAGATAAAAGAAGTCGACGGAAACCTCCGATAGAAAAAAAAAAGAAAAAGAAAAAGAAAAAAAAAAGGAGAAGAACGTGGTTTTTTTTTTTCATTTATACGACTGGGCCTGACTTCCGGGGTTGCTGTGCGGAGCCCCTCCTGTGACCCCGCCATGAGAAGGGCTTAGGTCGCTCCGGCGCCATGGTGCTTCCTTCTCGACTGCACTGGATCAGAAACAGGCCATGGAGAGACAGGATCCGGAGGCGGCAGCTCAATCGTGAGTCCCCACTCCCCAGCGCCTTTCTTGGCCACTTTCTCCCCCAGCACTTGCAGCTCCTCCCCCTGCAATGGCCTCCTGCGGCTGGCTCCCCTTTTCCTGCCCATGGGCGTTCTCGGTTTTGCTCCTCTCCCCCTGGCTAGTGCATCTCCACCAGCCTTTCCTGTTAGGCGTAAGGAGCTCGGCTTTGTTTCAGGTAGTGAGAGAGGGCCTCTAGAATTCTCTAGAGGAGAAACCATATATTCACAAAGGAGGATTTGGGATTTCTGAATATTACAGTGGCGAAAAGACAGCTTCTGATGAATGGGGTGAACCAAGGATCAGTGACAGTATCATTGTATGTTTCTAAAATGATCAAATTCATACTAAGTTTCCCCTGGATTTGGCAGATGCTCTAACCAGAAGGGACACTCATGTGTTGGAGTAAGTAATCTGACAAAGAGAAAGTAGCTCCAGTATATCCCAAACCACCAGCTAGTGTGAAGTGAGCATGTCTCCCATCGGTGGCTCAGGTCTCTGCTGATCACACTCCAGGAGCGGCCAGGCCTGGCCAAGCCACCTAGCAGAGGCAGACCGAGTTCATGGGATAAGGGACAGTTCACTTTCACTGATCTCTGTCGTGAGGGAGACAGCAGCAAGACCAGGACCACAGCGAATCAGCTGAAACTGGCCATTCAGCCTGAGACGTAGGAGGCCACAGGGAGAGCAGCGTGTGTAGGCACTGGGAAATGCCATGGGGGTACATTCCATTCAACGTCCTCAGGTGGTCTCCAGGAAGCATGGGAATGTGCTCCACCAGATTTCCCCCACTTTCCATACTGTACTGATGTCTAAATGGAAGCGTTCTCGTTGAACTGTGGCAGTGAATGTAAATTATGAATCCTGTCGGCACCGACACTGAGCTTTGAAGCCGAGTGTGGCAGCTGTGTGCCACCAGTCCCAGTGCTCCGGGTAGTGTTCTCTTAGAGGACTAGGAATATGTGGGGAGACTTTCTTGTGTGTTCAATGTTGCTGATGCCAAGAGCTAAATTAAAATGAACAAGTGGCTTAAGCACACGGGTGCTAATCCCTGTCACAACTTACTGGTTTAGGAACCTCGCCGGGCTAGTTGAGTTCCAAATGGTACCCCCCATTCAAGGAATACATTCACTTTTCTGTGACAGAACTAAAGGAGCCCTTAGCCATGTTCTGAGAGCCCCCACCTTCTGGATCTTTTCCTTCTGACACTTGGCCTGAGTTCAGATGCCAGTTTTCCTGGGGCTTCATCCTGGGTCTCCCAGAAACTGCTGTGGCTCCGCCTCTGCTTTGAGACATGCCTTCAGGAACAGTGGAGTCCACCTATGTGAGGGAGCAGTCAGGCCACACTCTGAAAGCAGGAACTGGTAGGTAAAATCTGCTTGACTCCAAAGATCTGACGGGAATTAGGAGACAAACAGCTGGGGACTGGGCTGGAATGGCAGCCTGGCTTGTCTAGGAACTGATGACACACCAATGGATGATAGTAAGCAGGCTGGACCTCCCCTCTTCGGCATAGGTGTCTGAGAAACGAGCAAATTCTGCATTCCTGTAGGATAGTCAAGAGCCCTGCTGTGTTTGAGTTCTGGAAACAAGAGCAGGGAAGAGGTCAAGCTTGCCAGGATGGCTGCTTCCAATGAAATCTAATGTTGCGACTTTTCCTGTCATCTCCTGAGGTTTTTCTCATGGGACAGCGTCTTTATTGCTTTGGGTGTTATTCTGCCATTGAGAAAAATAAGCTGACACGCCCTTTCTTCCTTGATATGCAAAAAGACCCTGAATGGCAATAGAAAGTACATTTGCTCTGACTCTCTGCTTCCATGCCCACGAAGGTATTGCCAATCAATAACAGCTCTCTCCTCACTCATGGAATGCAGATCCAGGCTCATAATTCTTTCCAATGGAGTGCTCTAGGATGCTGTTTCTAATCAATTAGAATTGCTATTGCTTCACAGAAAATCAACACAGGTTTATTGTCTGATAGAACATATACTTACTCTCTTATAGTCACTCTGTGGGTCAGGAAAATATGGGGTGATTGTCCCAGGTGTGGAACATTAGGCTGAGCACGATGCAAGTTAGTGCAACCAGGTGGCAGTGCCTATGTGGAACTTACTGCTGGGCTTCCTTATAAAGGTGAGCATCTCAAAGAATTTGGATGGAAGAGATCCTAAGTGGCCCCTTCCATGGACCCAACTGAAGGAATATTTGGAGAGGATTCCCTCAGTCCTACTGAGAAGGCAGTGGTGACAAAGCTCACATGCATTTGAGGTTAGGGGGATACTGTTGTCTCAAAGTATGGCTGTGGGCCAATGGGGCTGTGCTGACTGGTTTAGCTGTGGCAGTCCTCATCCTGATGGAATTCTTCACTGTGACCCAGTAAGAAAGATACCAAGCCAAGCAGGAGCTATGCACTGCAGCTGGGGTGTGAGTGTGGTTTCTTATCTGTACCCAGCAGATATTCCTTATCCCATTTGTAGGGGACAGGGCAGAAGTCTTATTCTTAGAGTCTTCAGGTCCCTTCTACAAATCTGTCTTTAGGCACAGAGCTGAAACCAAGGACTGGAACTGGGTAGACCCCAGAGAGGCAGAGGGGCTGGGTAGGGGAGTGAACAAGCCTCTCACAGCAGGCAGCACCACCCAGGCCACCCACTCTGCAGATGGCCCTGCCTGCTGAGGCACACAGCATCAACTTACACAGCAGGCCAGTAGGCTATCAGCTTTCCCTCCAGCTCTCCTGTTGTCTGGCAAGGCCACAGTGTGTTCTTGGCCTCTGCAACACCTGTTCCTCACTGGTTCTCTCCCCTCCAGGATCTTTCCCAGCGTGGGGAATCCTGTGGTTGTGTTTTAGGTTCATTGTGATACAGACACCCTAAGGTCAGAACACAGCAAGTCTGGTGGATGCATTTCACAACCTGCTAGCTGGCACCTCTCTGCTCTTGTGATTCAAAGTCACCGCTAGAAGCAAGTGTCTTGCCCTGAAAGGACCATCCCCAGGGCAGAGCACCCTGCTCACCCACGCCTGCAATTGCTCTGTCAGATTCTATTTCCTTTAAAGCTATAAGCTTAAAGACTTGGGAGGAGGTCGGTGAGAGGTCACACAATGTAGCAAAATGAAGAAGTCATTTAGAACATTCTTCATATTTTGTAGGTCACATATTTTCCTCGCTTCCTTGTCCAGCCACCTGCTGCATTTGTTTATTTGCTGTCAGCCAAGGCAGCAGGCAGCCTGGCCCCCAGGGCCTGGGTTTCTCTTCAGAGTCTGGTTTACTGAGTTTTCAGCTTACGTAGTCTGGTTCAGAGATGTGCCAACTATTGAGAATGTGACTGTAGGATTTACAGCGGCAAAAGAATTAAGTACCTTCTAACGTGGCATTACCTGTTTTCTCCTTCTTAAAATAATTGCTTCTACAAGCTTTGCCCTCCTCCTTCCTGCCTAAATGTTTGTATCCATGGATATCATTGCCAAATGTCCAATTCCAACATATACTGTCACACAGGGGGAAAAAAAAGATGGGAAACTTGAGAAAGGGAGATACTTTGAATAATTCAAGAACTTTCTGTTGGTCAAGAAAGGCCTCTCTTTGTATGAACATCGATCTACACAGATATTTTAGCTTTCCCCAGCCGAGGGTGGACACAAGAAAAGGGGTGGAGGGAATAAGGGAGGGGAGGAAGAAGCAGCAAATAGTGAACAAAAAGAAAAAAGAGACAAGCCAGGGGCTCAGAGGGCTGAGCTTGGTCAGAGCAGATTTCTTGGTCCTCAGCTTAGTTGTGGGCTTCCAGAGGTACTGGAAAAGGTTGAACATTAATCATTGGAAAGACCACTCCATCTGTTGTTGGCAGTAGAAAATTGCTGGAGTATTGAATTTTCTCAGAAGTGTTCACTGAGTGTTTTAAGCAAAGGGTAACGACAGTGTTAAAGACTGGAAACCTCAGTTGAAGCCACTGAAGGAGTGCCAGTTTTTTCCTCTGAAATACTGAGATCTAAGGAATGGTTTCACTGCATAGAAATATGTTAATTATAACACAGTCTCCTTGTCAAAACTGTGAGCTTGGGCGATAGTGCAAAAAAGCAAGTCTGTTGATTTTGTTTTGATCTGATACAAAGCATGCATGTCTTTGTTGTATAAAAATAAAACAATACAGAAACACATAATGAAGTCATCTAGGATTCCCAATTTTCACCACATTCATGCAGCAAAATACTTCTATTTCTTTTTCTAAATTCTGCTACATGTATTATTTCTTTCCCCAGGGTCAGACTAATACTGTATTCTGCAATTTGCTTGTTTCATATGATAACATGACTTGAGTTCCTTTTGTGTCAGTAAAAACCAATATTATAATTTTTATTTCTTTAAAAGAGTTACAGAGAGAAGGGGAGAGAAAGAATAAAAGAGCTCTTCTATCTGCAGATTCATTCCACAAATGGTCTCAACAGCTGGTGCTGGGCCATTCTGAAGTCAGACTGAAATTCCTTCTGGGTCTCCCATGTGGGTAACAGGGGCTTGAGCCATCTTCTGCTGCTTTTCCAGTGCACTAACAGGTAGCTGGGCTAGAAACAGAGCTGCTTGGACCCGAATTGATGCTGTAATAGGGGATGCATCACCACAGGCAATGGCCTAGCCTGCCATATCACAATCCTGCTCCAGTAATTAGCAATACATATCTTCAGACTGAATTTTTTTTAAAAAGATTTATTTATTTTTATTTAAAAGGCAGATTTTTACAGAGTGAGAAGGAGAGACAAAGTGGTCTTCCATCTGCTGCCTCTCTTTCCAGATGGCCATAGTGGCTAGAGTTGAGCTGATCCAAAGCTGGGAGTCAGGAGCCTCTTCCTAGTCTCCCTCAGGGGCACACCTTCATTTAGAATGGAATGGAAAGAGGCACCCATGACTCCAATCTGCAGAAAGAGTCAACCAGGATCAAGAGAAACGGGATCTTAGACATTTGCTAATTCCTTGAATGTTTGGTGCCCAAAACTTGTTGCCTACAAACAGTCTTGATTTGATGCCTCTATTTTCAAGCAAGTGGAAAAAAGAAAAAAACCCGTGATGTATGTATTTGTATTTCCAGCATCAACGGGAGGACAGTAGGTACATGCAGGTATGTCTGTCCATTGAGAACCCCAAGAGCCCGTCCCCCTCTGGACCTGGGGAGGAGCTGCCACCTGTTGGAAGGGCTTCAAAGACAGAGAATATTCTGTACACTTATTAGGATTACAAATACATTTTTTTGTTAGAATGCAAGAAATTGTGTATTAAGAGTGAATGATATTTTTTTTCTCCAATTGGTCATTTGGATATTTATGACAGCATTCACAGCCCATGCAAAATTATCAGCTTAATTATTAGCCTGCTATTGATTCATTGAATTCACATCTCACCTGCAGTTGCCTTGACAAGGCCAGACCGAGTGATTCTGCAGGCCTTCTATAAGCTGTTGGCTGGATGTTCCCAGCCTCTACAGTGGCACAAATGAATAAGGAGATTCATCAGATGTATCTTTTAAAGGTTTTCCCACATTTTATTATTAACAATTGCACACACAGAAAACTTAAAAGAACTATATATTGACTATTCATGTAGCTACCACTATTCTACCAATATTTTACCATACTCAATTCATCACATGCCTACCATATATGTAGTCCTCTCCCATCAATACATTTTATTTTGTTTAAAGATTTATTTATGAGTTTGTGAATTTTAAACGTCAGAGTTACAGAGAAAGAAGGTAAAAGATGTTCCATCTGCTGTTTCACTCCCACATGGCCTCAACAGCCAGCCCTCACTGAGGCTAAAACCTGGATCAGGGACCTTCATCCAGTCTCCCACATGAGTGGCAGAGACCCCAAAACCTGGCCCATCTTGTGTTTCATATCCCAGGGTACTAGCAGGGATATGGAGTAGCCAGATATGAACTGACTTCCACAAGGGATAGCAATATCACAAATAGTGGCTTTAGCTGCTTTGCCACAACGCCAGCCCCAGTAAAGCTTATTTTTTAATACTTTCCAAGAAAGTGGAAAACATAATGTACACTTTGTTACAAGAACTTCAGTGAATGTCATTGAATCTCTGGTGTTGATTTAAACATGTTTTAAAGACAAGTTGAGGCATGGATTACAGTTTGCTTTAAGTGCAGTACTTTGGGTCTTGACAAAGTTGCCACCACAGCTCCATGAAGATCCAAGAGAAGCATCATGCCAAGTACTCCCTCACACTGCCTCATGGACAGTCTGTCTTCCCAGCCCTTCTCAACCAGGGATCTGTTTTCTGCCCCTATGGTTTTGCCTGTTCTTGAATATGTCTCATAAGCAGAACCACATGCTATGTAGCCTTTTGAGTCTGATTTCTTTCACTTAATATAAAAGATTCACATGTTCCAGGAACATTTGTTTTCCTCATTGCTGAATAGTATCCTATTCTTGCATGAATTTCAATAGGTTGTAATTCTTTGTAAGTAGTAAGATCTCAAGTCAGCAAAACGAATGGGGGAAAATGGAGATGTCTGGGGTGTCTCTATCCTGTTTATGGCTCTGGGCTTCTCTCAGAGGAGGCACCAGATAACTCAGGGACTCTAAACCTCTCTTGGATTCCACTGAGCCAGGGAATCATGGTGGGAAATATTTGGGAAAAATACATTCAATTTTGCTCCAGTAAATGTTTGTGGTTGTGAGAGCGCTCTGCTAGTTGTGTGCTCCACATTTTTGCAATTACAGAACCTGTACACATGTGGAGATTGCTTCTCCTACATGAGCCCTGCAGCCAGACTGACCCAGGGGAGCAGGAGCAGAAGGCCAAAATAGAACGTTTGGCAGGAAAGAGGAGTCCCATAGGATGGAGATGACCTGACCCTGATGAGGAAGACACAGCCTGCAGGGACCCAAGAGTCCTGCTTCCCTGGAGGGACTTTCCATTGCCCAATTCTCTTACTCCACTTTTTCTTTCCAGCCTCGAATTGAATTCTGGGTTTTGCATGTAATGCAATAACATTTTGTGCACAGGGGAAAGAGTGGAATCATGTCTGGATTTCTTAAGGAAATTGTGTTGCTTTACTTTCTTTCTTTTTTTTTTTTTTCACTTCACTGGGAAGGCCAAACATTATTAGAATCCAGCAAGTGAGATCAAGTTGTATTTTTTTTTTTTTCTGGTGAGAACCAAAGCCTTTAGAGCAAAGTTCCACATTTCTTTCTTCATCTTTGGTCTACTGCAGTCTCCCAGAAGAAGAGGTGGGTGTTGTAAAGGCCCTGGTTCAAAGTCTGGGACTTGTGTCCTGGATTTGCACCTCACCCTTTGTGGGACACCAAACAGCACTCACCCTCTTAGTGCAAACATGCTAAGCACTGGGAGGCAATTCCCCATCCTCCTGCACAGATCACTTTTGTCTGTCGGCACACTCTTCTCTCAGGTGTTTGAACACAAACATCTTTGGGAAAAAAAAGATATAGTCTTTTCTTCAAAGCAGTAGGTGGATTTGTTCGATCCCATGATAAAAAAATACCACCTATGTCAAAGACAGGCTAGATAATAAGTGTAGGTGTGGGTCGGGGGTCCTAAACTGGGATTCCTTCCTGTGTTGGGCACAGCAATGACAGTTCTTCTATGTTACCCATGGGACTTGGGTGCAAGAGGAGCCAAGATGAGCATGGAGCTCATACTGCTTGCTGTGTCATGAGCACTAAATCCCTTTGCTTCTGCGAAAACAAAGCGTAGCCTAGTCTAGAAACTTGTTTTTAGTTTCCTTTCTACCCTTTCCTTTGCCTCCTTGAGGTTAAGGTCCCCAGTGCTCTGCAACTTCTGGCTGCATTAATCAGTGGTCTCTACCTTCAGCCCCAGTAAGAGCCTTCTTCTCAGGGCCTCTCCTTGCCTCTTCCCACGTGAAACCAACTCTTGACTTCCTTTCATTATGTAGACCAGCTGGAGGGTGCTAACACATCAACCTGATAACGATGATTAATTAGATCTTTATATTCAGTTGGCAGGAGGTGATTTCACATACATTATCTCATTGTAATCTCACAATGACCCTGAAATATTGGGAAAATCTATATTATTTCCCCGTGGGGACTTCTGCCATTTGCCAGGAATGGCACTTGGGCCAGATTATATATATATATATATATATATATATATTGCTTAATCCTTAGTCCAACTCTAGGAGGATAATAATCCTGTCCATTTTACAAGTGAGGACACTGAGGCACAGAGGCATTCAAGGACTCACTAAAGGTCACAGAGTCAGCAAAGGAAGAACAGAGCCAAGATTCAAAGTTACTTTATACAAGTCCCTGCCTGAACCAGGGCTCGTGTTCACATCAACTGATTCTCCATCTGGCAATTCTCTGGGCTCCTGTGCTAACCACTTGTGCTGCCTCCCCATGTCTCAAAACCTGGGCCCAGCTCAGATGCACACAGCCTGGGAGTCCCTCAGGATGGACTCCACAAGTGGCAACATCTGACAGCCATCAGGAGGTATGTGATGTCCACTGGGAGCCATGTCTTCTGTGCTGTGTTAACCATTCAGTTGTCTGAGAATTAGTACAGGAACACTCAGCCCAGCTGTTAAAATTACTGAAGGTCTTCCCTGAGTCCCTGTAATCTTCTCTGTGTAAGATGTGGGTGTTAGGGACCATCAGAAAGAAATCTGGACACAGTGCACCCTTGGACCCAGAGCCTTTGCCTCTACCCCTTTTCTACCCTTCTTGGTTTCCAGGCTATGCCTGCTAGGTGATTCTTGTTTTTTTTTTTTTTTAAAGATTAAAGATTTCTTTGTTTGAAAAGCAGAGTTACAAAAGAGAGAGAGGGAGAGAATTTTTTTACAGGCTGTTTTACTCCCCTACAGGGCAACAGTCATTTGAGCTGAGTCAGGTTGAAATTAGGAGCTTAGCACACTATCCAGATATCAAGTGGATGACAAGGGTCCAAGCACTTGAGCCATCTTCTGGTGCCTTCCCAAACACATTGTCTGGGACCTGGGTCAGCATTGCAGCAGCTGAACTCAAAGTAGCACTCATAATGGATGCTGGTGTCATAAGTGATGGTTTAACTTGCTATGCCTCCACACCAACCCCTCTGGAAGATCCTTCTTATCCAGTGCCTCTTTCCACTTGTTCTGTTCCTTCTGACCTCGTGTTCCTGCTGCTATTACAAAGGCTTGGATGGGATATTGGAAGAAGAGGCAGGGATCTCCAAGACTCTAGAATGTAGGACCCACCCCTGAGTAGGGGTATTCTAGCACATCTCCCTAGGCCACTCTCAATTTTGCAGAAGATGCCTACTGTATGCCCAAGTTTGCCACATGTAGCCTGGTCACAATGAGGCTGATGATCTCAGTATGGCAGAACTAGAACCTCTTTTCCCTCTGGCTTCATGCCTAGACAAGTAGGAACCCTGTTCAGCACATCTCTGCCCTGGGTCCTGACCTTCAACTGAGACTTTCCTCCATGACTTTGAGGATGTGCTTTAGTTCTCTCTCATGCTACTCCCACATGGGACCTCAGCTAGCTTGGCCACTAACAAGTGTCAGGTTTTGTGGGATTCAACAAAATCAGGCACAATCAATCCCCAACAATGGCTGTTGGCATTAAATAATATAATGCATGTGGAAATATTTTGTCAACTGAGTAGAACCAACCAAATCATTTAAAAAAATTATTTTAAAAATAGAATGTGTCTGGGAGTTCTTAAAGGGCTGAACTCTTTTGTGCTTGTTTAAAACATACTCAAGGAGACTTGGAGATCCCAGAAAATGCCATTTTCCAAAAGGAATCTTTTGGCCTTGCTGTGTCAGGGCTTGTGGAGCCAATGATATAGCAGACAGAAGCTGACACGCTTCCCAGAGACTGCTGTGGAATGGATATTAGTCTGGGTGCCACTCTTCAGCAGCCCATGAGTTAAAAACTTGGTCCCCAAAGTCTTATGTTAATGTTCAATGGGTTAAAGTTAATGACTAATGGGTTAATGATAGAGACTGGGGCCTTTGAATAGTGATGTGGGAGGTTTTGATTGTCAGCATGGAGCCCCCATAATGGAATGTAAGGAGCAACCATGCAGAGGTAGAAGACGAGTCTGTTTCCTGTCTCTGTTCATGGCTTGCCATGTGGTCCTCCCCTCAGCATGGTCCCTGCACTGCCATCTCTCACCATCACAAGACCAGACATCGGAACCCATGGAGGCAAACTGATCTTACACCGCAAAGTCACAAAATTATGGGCTGAAATTAACCTTCCTCCAGGGTTATTTCATTATAATGACCAAAATTCTAAAGCATAAAACCGGTCCTAAGAAGCAGGATGGTTGCTGTAAACTATAGCAAAAGATATGTGGGAGCCTTTGGAAGCAGTTTGCAACAAAGGGTGGTGAGAGCTTAGAGGGAGCAGCTCCAAGAGTGTCAGGGGTGACTCAGAGAAGGGTTCCGGAGGGCAGGATGCTGATGTAAATGTGGATGGTCAAGGTCATGTTGACAGACATGAGCAATCCTCTTGGGATTTGGACTAAAGGCCATCCTGTGATGCTGGCTTTATTGAGAGCATGCTTTGTTGAAGAGTGAACTTCTAGAGTGTGGACTTTGTGTTCGGTGAAGCAAAATATGGAGGCTGCAATATAAGGGTAATTGGCTGCTTTTAGTAAGTTTACAGTGAGAACTGGAGCAAAAGCAGAATAACATAAAAAATGTACAGCCTGCCCAGAGAAGGAAGGGAGAAAAAAAATCCAGGTTAGAGTACAGAGGAAAAACTACTTGCTAAAGATATTAGAGCAGGCAGACAGGGTCCATGTACTAAAAGGCAAGGCAGTGGAAGAAATGAAGGCATTTCAAAAACTTAACAGTCCTTCCCACCACTGGCTCATATTGTTTTGTGAATCTCTTGGGCCAGCTCTGGATACTGGATACAGCAAAGTGTTGCAATCCTTCAGAACCCGAGAAAGGACACAGAGCTGCGATCCTTACCTCCATTCACAAGATATCAGTTATGCAGGCATTCAGAATTCAGGAGTTACAAGGTCATGGCTGCTCACAAAGAGATGATAAAAGATAGCCTAGGAGGTCAAGCATAATTGTTCTGCGAAGTTGGAACCCCTGTATGGAGTTCCTGTTGGGGCAATGACTAGCAAAACTACAGAACTGAAGCAGACACAGAAATAGCAGCACCCACTAAGGAAAGTGGCCTACAGTGTGTCAGGCAGGCTGGAAGAGTCACAGACATCAGGGTATACCCTCAGAGATTAGCCAAGGGAGCAGAGACCAGCAAAGCCTCAGAGGCATGGAAGCCTCCACTTGGATTTCTTAGGTAACATGGAAACCCAAAGAGAAACCTTAGGTAACACAAAAGTCCAGGTACAATCACTGCAGAGATCCCCTGCTAGGGTATGCCAAGCAGAAGCTTTGGAGCTGAGTTGCTGCCAAGTCCCTTCTGGGGCGATGCCTAGTAGAGCTGTGCAAATGAGACTCCAACCTGTAGGAACTGAATTATGGGTTACAGCCAGCAAAACCATAAAAAGTAGGACTAACTGGGCCCGGCGGCGTGGCCTAGCAGCTAAAGTCCTGGCCTTGAACGCACCGGGATCCCATATGGGTGCCGGTTCTAATCCCGGCAGCTCCACTTCCCATCCAGCTCCCTGCTTGTGGCCTGGGAAAGCAGGCAAGGACGGCCTAAAGCCTTGGGACCCTGCACCCATGCGGGATACCCAGAGGAAGTTCCTGTATCCTGGCTTCGGATTGGCATAGCATCAGCCATTGCGTTCAATTGGGGAGTGAATCATCGGACGGAAGATCTTCCTCTCTGTCTCTGCTCCTCTCTGAATATCTGACTTTCCAATAAATAAATAAATCTTTAAAAGCAAAGAAGTAGGACTAACCAAGCCAATGAGCACACTTGGCCTGCTCCCATGTGTCCAGCACACTGACATGAACTTAGGATTCAGTGTTTGTCAGCTGGGTTGTAGTTTTACATTGGTCCAATGAATTCTCTCTGTTCCCTTGTCTCCCACCTCAGGGATAGAAATTTTTACCCCATAACCAGAACTGTCCTTGTGTTTTGGAAGAATACAACATGGAGTTTTATAATCTCATAGTTGAAGTTTCCTTCAGTTTTAGGTGAGACTTTGGGCTTTTGAATTATTGCTCGACTCAGGCAAGCCTTTGGATCTATTGGCAATAGAAATATTATATGCTGAAAGTGAGAAAAACATTTGTTTTAGCAACCCAAGGGTAAAATATGATAGTTTAAACATGATTTGTCTCCCAAACTCATGTAAGATTTATGTTTTTTAAAGTATTGTATTTACTTGAAAGGCAGAGTGACAGAGAAGGAGAGACAGAGAGAAAAGAGATCTTCCCTACATTGCTTCACTTTCCAAGGGGCCCCAGTAGCGAGATCATAAATGGGTCAGGAATAAGCCTGAAGCCAAGACCTCTATCCTGGTTTTCCTTGTGTCAGGGGCCTGAGTCACAGGTTGATGGTGCTAAGAGGATGTAGACTGGATCCAATGAAGGTGTTCAAGTGATGACCTAGTGGAAGGTCCTTAGGTTACTGGGGGTGTGCCCTCAGAAGGTGTGAGCATTGATTGTAAGAGCTCTGTTCAGGTCTAGCTCTTACTCTGCTTCCAAGGTCATCACATCAGCCTTTCTCTGCACGCACTCTGTCATTCTCCAATCTCATCTGGAAAACTATGGGGCCTGCCCCCTCTCACACCATCAGCCACTACAGCGATGAGCTGGAAGAGGCTTCCTTCCCTTATAGATAGCTTGTCTTCAGTATTCCACCACAGGGAGGAAAAGCTGATACAGCAGTCACAAGCAGCCTAGGGGCTGAGAAGGAAGACACATGGGCTTGCCTCTTCTACCCCAGCACACGAGGCTTTCTACTTTTAATCCAGGCCTTCAGCTTCTTACCATTTTCCAACTACCTTTAATCAATTCCATTCCCCAATAGTTCCCTGCATTAACTCTCTTTGAAATAATCATGATCTTTCTTTTATAACCACTGGAATTTCTACCTTGCAGTGAATGACCACTCATTCAAAGAATGCATGGGACATTTCGTATTCTGAAACTATGCAAAGTTAAAGCTATACAGAGAATATACAGTAAACTCAGAGTAACAAAGCATTGCATTCTAGAAGTCCTGCACTTCTTATTTCTGAAGCTTCATATCCTCATTCTTAGCCCACTAAGCTCCAAAGTACTTTAAAATGTTAATCTTTGGGGACCTGGCACCGTGGTGCAGAGGGTTAAGCCATTACATAATCCAGTGTCCCATTTTGGAACACCAGTTCCAATTTACCTATTCCACTTTCAAATCTAACTCCCTGCTAACATGACTGGGAAAGTAGTGGAAGATGGCCCAAGGGCTTGGCCTCTTGAATCCAGAGTAATCCTGGAGTTGGAGCTCTAGGCTCCTAACTTTGGCCTTGGCCAGCCTCAGCCTTTGTGACCATTGGGGGAGTATACCAGCAAAGGAAAATCTGTTTTAGTCTGTCTCTCTTTTTAATAAATAAATTACATATTTTTAAAAATATTAATCTTTTCAGTATACTTTTCAGTTTTAATTAATCTTTTCAGTTTTTTTATTCTTCAACTGTTTAGCAAGTGTAAATTTTAGTCCATCTGCAAGTTAATTGGCCTAAATCTGACTTAGTGGGATCTCAGATAATAAGACTTGGCTCTGTATTATACATTTGGCAAAATGTGCACCTATATAAATGTCTGATAAAAGCACCCTGCCAGCCAAACACAATAAATGAGAGCAATTTCCTCCTCTTCTGCACACAATAACCCTGATTGGTCATGCAGCTCTGAAAAATAGGAAACCTTTTGTGGAACTTTTAATGTTTCTGCTCATTCTTTAGTTTTAACTGTAAATAGCATTCATTCTTAAGACTGTCTTGCTGGGTACAGTGCTTTCAAAAAAATGATTCACATATGACTCAGAAAAGTCTACCATCTCTGTAACTTTTAATCCCTTGCAAGTTCATTGGTTTCTTTTGTTGCTGCATATGCTTAAGGTTTCGTTTCAAAATCCATGAGTGAAGCACAAGCAAAACATTGCTTGGAGTCACAAGGAGCCTCATCAATGGATCACATTCACCAGCTCCAGCCACACGCAGTCTCCTATGGCTCCTATCTGAGGCTCTGAGAAAGCCCAACCTCCTCCTCCTCCTGGACGGTTACTCACCAGAGAACCGGGAGGGAAGTGATTGCTCTTGACGTCCAAGCGCAAGGTCTCCAAAGCCACATTGAGATACGCATTTTTATCACAGCACCGGAAATAACTTCTGAAAAGCCCTGTGTGTGTGTTTCATTTGCATGAGTTTCTTTCTTCCAGCATTTCATTTTTATTTGTGTCAGTTATATTCTGAAAGTACCTTTAAAAATATATTCTTGCTTTGCAGAAATCCAGTTTCAATTTCCAAGATCTTCTTATTCTGCCATCTTTTAAGGCATGACTGTTGCTGGGGAGCCTGTGAGGACTGACTAGGCATTCCCTTGCTTGTTCTTGTGACTTTTACATCTCAAATCTTAAAAAGGTCTTGTTTGTCATGAGAGTCACTGCCGCGCCAGCTCCTGGGCTCCAGATCTTTGGTGTACAATACAGATTCTCCGTAAATCCAAGTTCTGACCTCCAGGTACTGGAAAATTAAATGCCATAGGATTTATCTGAATATATCTGGAAGAACCCTAAAGCTAAGTTAGCTTCGAAGTTACTTTTGTCCCCCTTGACTAAATTCCAATGAGATTTTTAGAACCCCCTTCCTGGCCATGGGAACACAAATGCTTGTGTTGACTTAGCAGGGGGTGAGGGTAGGGGGTGGGCATGAAGGCTACCCTCCAGGCTAGAAGATTCAGCCACCTCCACATCTCACCTCTGGCATCCCACTGCCTGCTTTTGGATCCTTCTCTTTCTCAGCTCTTCTTCTCTCTATTCTGGGTGACTTGGTCCCCTAACTGGATGTGACCACAGTTGTCTGATCATTCACCCAGGTATATTCTGTCAAGTTGTGAATTTGGTTCCAGAGAAACCAGAATTGTAGTAAACAACTTTCTGAGTCTTCAAAGGACAATGTGGTGCGGAGGGCATCTGTGGAGTAAAGCAGACACAGACAGGAAGCTGAAGACAGGCCCCACGGACCTGGAAATGGCATCAACCTTGGCTGAGTCAGGTGCTCCTTTGGCACCGTGAGGCCCCCGGGAGGGGAGACAGCCTGCAGTGCTCTCTTCCTCTTTGTGGCCATTTGTCCATCTGGGGCCAGGCTATTTCCAAAACAACATAGAACTGGAGACCTTTAGCCAATTCTTTCTCTGACTGCTGTGAAAGTGTTATAGAATGAACGCATGCTGTATTTGTACTCTATTCTGTCTTCAGCTGTTTTTCATAACTAGTAAATGAATTCCCTAAGACTTAAAAGTATCACTTCCATTGGCTGAAGATATAGTACTAATTGTATTATGTTAAAAAGGTATCTATTGTCCTTTTTTAAAAAAATATATTTTAAAATTTATTTTTATTGGAAAGGCGAGAAGGAGAAACAGAAGAGAAAGAGTTTCCATCCACTGGTTCACTCCCCATATGGCCACAACAACTGCAGCTGAGCCGATCCAAAGCCAGGAGCTAGGGGCTTCTTCCAGGTCTCCTGTATGGGTGCAAGGCCCAAAGCTTTGAGCCATCCTCTGCTGCTTTCCCAGGCCACAAGCAGGGAGTTGAATCGCAAGTAGAACAGTTGGAACATGAACCAGCACCCATATGAGATCCTGGTGAAGGGTGGGGTTTAGCCATCAGCCCAAGTCTTCTACCATCCTTTGGTTGTGACTGGTTAAATGAACCACGCAATAAGGTGCCACTCAGCAATGAAAAGGAATACATTACACTGATGCAGGCAGCCACATGGCTTATTCTCAAGTGTGTTCTGCTTGGTGAAAGAAGCCAGACACAAACGGTTACAAGGTTGCACCCTGTATGAGCCAATGATAAGATTTTCCGGAAGACACAAAACTCTAAGAACAGAAAAAAACCACATTGCTGCCAAGGGCCAGGTAGAGCACCTACTACAAGAGCATGAGGTAACCACTCCATGTTACAGCATCCTCTTCTGTATCTTGAGTATGCTGGTGGTCACACTATGGCCTGTATTCAACAAAACCTATAGAGTTATACCCAAAGGGTGAATTTTGCTCCATGTAAATTACATATCAAAAGAGCGCATCTAACCTTGCTAAGTTTATGAGTTTATTTCTACATAGTTACAGAATATTTTTAGCAAGTAAGCATTCGGTTCTCCCCTACAATCAATTTTCCAATGATTTGATTTGGAGTTTTAAGAAATTTAGGACTTTTTCACGTAATAACGTGGATCTCAGTCAAGTCATGCTCTAGACAACCCCCTAAGCCAAAGGTTGGCACCCATAGCCTTGCTATATTGGGCACAACCTTAGTTTCTGCAACTTCCACCCTCCTTGAAATCCCTCTTCTTGGCCCCCTCACTGCTTCTCTGACACTGAAGGTTTGTGCCTTTTCCCTATAGGTTCCCTGTCCCCAAGGAGTTTACAGGATAGCCACACAGACCCAGGATATGGACCCAAATCAGCATGCTAAAGTTGTGCTGCTGGGACCCAGCACAGTGGCTCAACTCCCCTTACAAGTACCGTGATCCCATATGGACATTGAGTTATGTCCTGACTACTCCACTTCCCATCCATCTCCCTGCTTGTGGCCTGGGAAAGCAGTAAAGAATGGTGCAAGTGCTTGGGACCTTGCACTTGTAAGGGGATCTTGGAAGAAATTCCTGGCTCCTAACTTCGTATTGGCTCATCTCCGGCTGTTGCACAGTCATTTGGGCAATAAACCAGCAGACAAAAGATTTTTCTGTTTCTCCTTCTCTCTGTAAATCTGCCTTTCAAATAAAAAATTAAGTACATAAAAAATAAACAAGAATTGTTCTACCAGTATATTATTTGCAAATTTTAATCTCTTCTGGTTCATTGGGACTGTCTGATTTTTGGAGAGCGAGTACCTACTGCTTTGGTTCTAAGAGAGGGAAATAGGGACTCGAGGGTTAACAAATGAGCCTGAGGTCCTCAGACTTCAGGACCAGACAACCAGACATTGTAGTGAGACCTGAGAGATTATCTGAATCAGGAACTGGTAGGAGGAGATGCGCTGAGTCCAACGACGTGGATGGCATCTTATTTTGACGATGCTGTTATCACATGAAGAATGGAACAGTCATATCAGGTTGACTCACTGGAGAGAACTCAGGACATTTGCTTTTGGAAAAACACAGTTAACTGCAGTGAGCAAATCCTAAGATGGAAAATAGAGCACATCTCAGTTCCATTTTGATTCTTTCAGGTAGAGAGGTTTTGGTTGAGGGGAAAATGTACCTTCTTTCCCATTTTTTTTTTAAACAAAAGGAGACATTTTGGTTTTTTTAGTCCACGAACAGTAAATCGTTACCCCCCTGAAATTTCAACACATCTGAGTTTAGTACAATTTTTCACAATATTTATTTTTGAAGATCATTTGCTAGATATACAAAAATAGGAAACAGAGACCATAGTATGTATACAACTTGTGGTAGCCTACTTCTTTCAATTAATATATTATCATTAAAGATCCCCATGATGGTTCTTCCAAAATCTGAATTTTTAATATGGTTACTATATCATCATAAAGCCTAGGCATACCTCTTTCTAACAAGTCATTATAATCAACATTTTGTACAATTGTCGTCTACATCTCTTTTACTGAAAAGACTTCTTAATGTGTGGTACTGGAGGCATAAATATTGTCGTCTTTTCTGTTAAATGTTGCCAAGTCACTGTCCTTGAAGGTGAAAACAGATTTATCTTGAGAGTATAAGATTTTTTCCTGTTTTTGTAACAATGTTATCATAGATTAGAGTACTTGTGCCAAATATATACACATTTGTCAAATGTGGGAGTATTTGGCCTCAAAAAGAATAATTCCTACAATGGATTGAATTCCATCAAACATATTAAAATTATAAATTCAAAATGAAAAATACACAATAGTGCATTGATGGTATTCTGAAAATCCTACTTTTGAAGATGTAAAATGCACATTCGTCTTTTTTTTTTTTTTGCCTATACAAACTTTATCTCAAGCAAACTAAGTAGATTTTGAAGGAGTCCTAGTTAATAAATATATAAAAATAGCATTATTTTTGCAATGAGCATTTTGTAATCCTCACAACACAGTAGACAGATGATGGATCTCAGTAGATGCACAGAATCTCAATGAAAGATTATTGGGGAGCTTAACTATTTTTAAAAGACTTCCCTACTTTTACTTTAGTGTCAGAATTGTAGAGCAAGAGGGAGAGTCAGAGAAAGAGAGATTGTCATTTGCTTGCTTACTCTCCAAATGGTCACAGCAGACAGAGCTGAGTTGATCCAAAGTCAAGAGTCAGGAGACTCCTTGGGGTATCCTACCCAGGTGCAGGAGCCCACGGATCTGAGCCATCCTCTGCTGCTCTCTAAGCCTATGCGCAGGTTGTTGAATGGGAAATGAGGCAGACAGGACTTGAACAGGCATCTGTGTAGGATCCTGCACTATGTGCTAATCTTGCACACAGAGGATTAGTTCACTATGCCACTGTGCCAGCCCTGATTGGGGAGCTTTACACTGGAGGCATCTGCTGAAACCACCTAAACCCTCAGTCTTCATGTCATTCCCACCAAGGAACCAGACAAGTATGTATCTCAGGATTTCAGGAACAGGAAGCATTGTAGCACATATGAAAAACCTTGCACAAAAACTTGAGCTGCAGTCTACCTCAATTGCTGACATATGCCTTGTTAGAGTTATAACCCAGTTTAGACTATCCTAAAATCTGCCAAGTTCAGCTAACACTTCAACAGCTTCAACACTATAAACTGCTAAATACTAAAATGAAAATAGACATGAGACAGCTGAATAGTACCCTATAGCCATTTTAAGGTGTATAGCAGCTGGTTCTGTGTATAAACTAAAATTGAAATGTCAATGAAGTAGTCACAGGATGTGGTTAAGAACTTGCATTTTTTAAAAACATATTGGTTACTCAATACCATGTCAATTAATTCCATAATGTTGTAAATTGTCGTTGATGTTATGTTGTGGCTTTAAATTGATCAGGATGATATTCTGCCAGCTCTGCCTTCAGACCAGAGATGGTCTCCCCAAGAAACTGTTGAATTTACCTGGACAATAAGATGCTGGACTCTATGCTTGGTATACGTTTGCAATGAAAGAATCTTGACTGAATTCGAAATGTGATGCAGCAACAAGGTGGAGGAATCCACCATGTGGTGAGGGTACGGGGAGGGGTTGGAGGATTCCCAGAGCCTATGAAACTGTGTCACATAATGCAATATAATTAATATAACATATATATCTATATTAAAAAAACTTGAGCTGCAATCTAATCAAGACTGATTTAGACCTTTACTGGTTTATAAGAAATACAAGAAATAGGAACAAATTAACACCACAAGGAAACAATTAGCCTGAACTAGAACATGGAAACTGTACAGGATAAGAAATGATTTTCTTTAACAAACAAATAATGTGAATTTAGTAAAGTGGTGGATATAATTAAACAGTTGGTGAAGGAAAGTTCTATGTGGAAGAATTCCTGTTTCAAAAAGCAAAATGTAGGCTGGCACTGTGACAGTATGTAAACTGCCACCTACAGCGCTGGCATCCCATGTAGACTCTATTTCAAGTCCAGTCCACTCCACTTCTGATCCAGCTCTACGCTAATGGCCTGGGAGACCAGCAGAGGATGGCTTAAGTGGTTGGCACTCCACCCATGTGAGGGACCCCCATAAAGCTTCAGCCTCTGACCTGGCCCAGCTCTGGAAGTTGCAGCCATTTGGGGAGTGACCTGGGGATTGGAGGCTCTCTTGCTGGATCTTTCTCCTTCTTTCTATAACTCTGCCTTTCAAACAAATAAATAAATCTTTTTACAAAATAGAAAATAGAAAAGCAGAATTTCAAAATCTCATTTCTTATTTAATGGGAGTCAAGTAAGTATCATTTGCAAACTTTCTAAGCTTATATAAAGTTTAATTATTTCTTCTGTGGTTTTATTTTTGCAGAACATACTTTAGTTTGCTCCTTCAAGATTTATTTATTCAGTTATTTATTTATTATTGAAAAGGCAGATTGACAGAGAGAAGGAAGGACAGAGAGAAAGATGTTCTGTTTGATTCTTCTCTCCCCCACTGGCCACAACTACTGGTGCTGAGCCAATCCGAAGTCAGGATCCAGGAACTTCTTCCAAGACTCCCTCATGAGTACAGGGTTCCAATCACTTGGACCATTCTCAACTGCTTTCCCAGGCCACAAGCAGGGAGCTGGACGGGACGTGGAGCAGGTGGGACATAAATAGGCATCCTTATGAGATCCCAGCACATGCAACACAAAGATTTAGTCACTGAGCCATTGTGCGGGGGGCCCTTGGTTTGCTCCTTCAATCACAAGCATTAATAAGAAATTTCTGAGCCAGCCAAGATCAGTGTTTGAAATTGAAAGACCAATGTATTTTCTTTGGGTTGTAACCACAAGGTGGCACCACTTCATAGCTGTTCTTTGTTTTTGTTTTTAACTCCACATAAACCACTTCAGGCTATGAAATCAGCAAGAATTAACAGCAGTCCTAGGACACAATTTCAGTCATCAGACATAGAGTCATGGCCTGCCCAAATGACGTTATGAAATTCCTTGTATTTGCATTTTCCATCCTGTTTGTTGACTTCTTTACTTTGAGGTTTTAAACAGAAACTTGGGTTTTAAATATTCTGCTACCACAGAGCCAGCGTTGTGGCTCAGTGGTTTAAATGACTACCTTGCAGCATCAGTGTGACTCCTGGCTGCTCTACTTCTGTTATTATGTGCCTGGGAAAGCAATGGAGGATGACTCAATTGCTTGAGCCCTGTGGGAGACCCAGAAGAAGCTCCAGCTCCTGGCTTCAGCCTGGCTCAGCCACAGCCACTGTGGTCATGCGGGAAGCGAACCAGCAGATGGAAGACCACTGGGACTCTCTGTAACTTTGCCTTTCAAATAAGTCAAGCTTTTTTATATAAATTCTAAAAGCCAAAGTATTAATTTTATGTATTCCCCTGTTACACAAAGCTCTTTCTGTTGTGAGTAGTTCAAAGCCATGGGCTATGTTAGAGTCTCATTCCTGCATGCCACTGATTCATATCCACAGCCACCAATCAGCTGATAAGGATTCTTTTTTTAAAAAATTTACACAAAGAATGAGAGATAGGAAGAGAGAGGAAGAGAGCAAGATCTTCCATCCACTGGTTTACTTCAAAATGGCCACAATGAACCAAGCTGGGCCAATCTGAAGCCAGAAACCAGGAGCTTCTTCCAGGTCTCCACACAGGCACAGGCACCCATGGACTTGAGCCATCCTCTGCTGCTTTCCCAGGTCCTGTGGAGGGAGCAGCCAAAACTTGAACTAGCACCCATAAGGGGTGTGGCAGAAGATAACCCTGTTTTTTCTACAATGCTGGCCCTTTTTCCTTCCCTTTTAAAATTTATTTTTTTGCTGTTCTCATGCATAATGAAAAATTAAGAGATTCATAGCTCACTATACAACCTGTAAATTTACTCAGACCAACACCTTCTCCAGCAGGTTCACTCTCCAAATGCTCACCCTGGGAGCCAGAATCTCTGAATGCAATGCAGGTCTCCCTTATGGTTGGTAATTGAGCCATGGTTGCTGCCTCACAGGATATGTATTAGCATGAAGCTTTTTTCAAGAGCAGAATTTAGGACTCCAGCCCAGGCACTCCAATGTAGGGTAAGGGCATTGCAAGTGGCATCCCAGCTGCTGGGCCAGACATCCTTCCTCAGGGGTTTCTGAGTCACACACTGCAGTTCCCTCACCACCACAGGTTAAGATATAAGGATTGCAGACCTGACCTCCCAGTGAGTTATCTGCTTACTACTCATGTAATGTCCACATTCAAAAACCAAGAAAACTTAAACCCAAGAGTGCTGGATAGGGCCCAGGGTGTGGCCACAGGAGGCCGGGAGAAGGAAGCACCTGGGTGAAGTCTTGGTGACAAGATTGGATTAAAAGATCCATGAGAAAGGAGAGGCCTAGGGAGCACCAGCAAACTTTGTGTGGATCCTGCACACAAAGCCTTTCAGCAGGCAACTGCCACAATTGACACAATCGGGCACTCTGAGTAGTCAATAGAGCAGAGAAAGCAGGGTAGGGAGGACTGTGACAAATGAACAAGCTTTTGCCAACAGCCATTTATGCCACTTTCTCTCTCTCTCTGTCTCTTTCCATTTGAATTTATTTTCTTTTTATTGGAAAGCAGAACTACAGAAAGAAAGATCATCAATCTGCTGATTCACTCTCCAAATGGGTGCAATAGCCACAGCTGAGCTGAGTTTATATGAAGTCAAGACTCAGGAGCTTCTTCTGGACCTCCCACATGGATGCAGAGTACCAAGGCTTTGGGCCATCCTCTACTGCTTGCTCAGGCCATAAACAGGGAGCTGGATGAGAAGTGGAGCAGCTGGGACTTGAACCCATATGAGATCTCAGAGCTTGAAGGGGAAAGAATTAGCCAATCAAGTCATTGCACCAGGCCTTTATGCCAGTTCTTGTAACATTGTTCTAACCCCTGACTTCCCCCCAAATTTTTGGCAGCTGGAGGGATGCTCATTTGCAACCTCTAAGAGACACAAGTTCTTTAGCTCTTCCCATTACATCCTATCAATTTACCATGTGTAAGTGTAACACCCAGCAGGGGAATTCTTGAATGTGTGTACCATGAGAGAATTTTTCTCCTTAGGTTTATTCCTGCAATTGTATTTTAGAAATTAAACATTAAAAGTGGAATTAATTTTTTTCATTAGAAGACTGAAAAACAGAAGTCAAAAAGCAGACATTTTAATGTCAGAGCTTGCTTGATGGATGTTTGTAACTCTAGGAAGAGAAAAGGCGATGAATCAGCCAGGGGGACTTTGTTTGCAGAAGGGGGATTTTTAGTCTTGTGTTGCACATCTCATCTCAAGTCACTGAACGTTCCAGGTTCATGAGGATTTTGTCACTCTATGACCAAGTTCTTTATTTTCCTTCTTTCTTTCCTTTCCCCTTATGGATTTCAGCAGCAATTAAGTCATGTTGTGGAATACTCACTGTGATAGCAAATGTCATGAAAATTGAACTTGCAGCTAATTTTGCTTCTCATGAATAGTTCCTGTGGTTTCATATCCTCATGGAGCACATGCATCCCCCCTTTCGGTTCCCCAGATTGACTTTTACTTATGTCTTCCACTCAGTCTACACTGTTCGACTCTGTGGGCTTCTGCCACGTGGGTCCATTCTATTGCTTATACTCAAGGCCTTCAGAATGCCTGGAATGAGCAAACATTTTCATAACTCATTTTTAGAACTGCATTTTCTAGAGGGGGCTTCAACCATGATGCATTTCTACTGGCCTATGATAGCTCTCCTTCTCCTCTTCCTCTTTTCCCCATCCTAGTCCTCTTTCTTTTCCCTCTCAAATGTTATGAGTACCTCCCCTTACCACTCTCCCCACCCAAACCAGAGCCTCCATGAAAAACTAATGGATGTACTTTGGGGAGGAATATGCAGGAGAGGAACTTTATTTCCCAATTACTTTCATGCTATGGATTGGATAAGAAAATGAGAATTTGGAGAAAGTAATCAACTGACATTTCAACAGAGAGAGGATGCTGCGAGTGTTCTGTAGGCTTGCAAATGTGATACAACCCAAGGGTACTGTGTGCCCATGAGAACCCTGTGGGAGACAGAACCCATTTCATTAGGATGCAGGATGATGGGCTCATCCCTCAGAGTCCCATCCGATTGGAAAGGGCTTGCTGCTTTGTGCCCATTTCAGAAGCAGATGTGCCAATGGTGTGTATGTCTGTTGCCATGACGACGCAGCAGCAGTTGGCTTGGGTTTCATACCAGTGCACAATTATTCTGTAGAAGCAGCGTTTGTCAGAATTTGTCAGACTCTTTTCCTTCCTGGATTCATACAAAAGGTTTGGAAGGCTCCTTAACTACGTGTGGAGGAAAGGCTGAAATTCAGCAACTTGGCTCAGCAGGCGTGATGGAGTTCAAGAGCTCTGATCCCTGCTGGAACAATCTGTTCCTGTCTGTCATGTCCACAATTTAGGGGCAGCTGTGTATAGTTCAAGGCAAAGGCCAAATACAAATGCAGCAAACTGTCTTGATGACTACTGGAAAACGTTTTTTGTTGGCTTTTCAAGTAACTCCTAATTATCTCTGCCATTGATAACAGGTCACTGTTACTGCCTGTGTTCTTTTTCCTCTTTGGGTTTGTCAAATCTGTGTGTAGGTGCTGCACTAAGAAAAAAAAAGCCAATGATGCATGCCAAGTTCATGAGTCTTCAGGCTTTCCATTCACCTGCTGGAATTTCCTATTTTGTCCTTGTCCTTAGGGCCTAAAAGGAATCAACTTACAGTGTTTTGTGCCAAGTTACACACAGTATTGAAAGTATTTAACCATTTAGAAGTATATTCAATCATTTAGCAGAAGGCCTCTTGGATTCCTTCATTTTCTCTCCTAGTCCTTCCTCTGTCCACTGCCCTTTGCAAGCATCTCCTTTCCAAGGTCAACAGAAGGTCCATTCTATTGCTCATACTCAAGGCCTGATTCCACACATAGTAGCAGCGACAAGCAGGGGTTTATTAGGAACCAGGAAGCTTGTGCAATGAGTTGTAAGGATTACCTGTGATTCAGGCCAGACTCACCTCCAGGGTCTTGACTCATGTTTAGTCAGCTCAATGGGGAGATTTCTTGTCCTCATAACTATCCTTTTTTAAAAAAAAATATTTTTATTGGAAAGGTGAATATACAGAGAGGAGGAGAGGCAGAGAGGAAGATCTTCTGTCCTATGGTTCACTCTCCAAGTGACCACAACTGCTGGAGCTGAGCCAATCCGAAGCCAGGAGACTTGAGCCTCTTCCAGGTCTCCCACGTGGGTGCAGGGTCCCAAGGCTTTGGGCCATCCTCGACTGTTTTCCCAGGCCACAAGCAGGGAGCTAGATGGGAAGCGGGGCCGCCGGGATTAGAACTGGTATCCATATGGGATCCTGACACGTTCAAGGTGAGGACTTTAACCACTACGCTATCACACCGGGCCCAGAACTATCCCATTTTTGTATTAAGGTAGTTTAGAAGATCAAGTGGATACAAGCTCTAACGTGAAACTTTTGTACTTCTCAGAAAGTCAATTTCCCCTCACTTAGAATAGGCAGCAGAAAGTTCCAAGGTGATCATGGATTAATTTGGATCTTCCAAGCCAGTTGAAACTTGACCTCCTGAAAGGCAATTACGTTAGATTCAGCCACAAATGTCACAATTGTCTTCAAACAATCAGATTAAATCTTAAGGAATCTTAGTTCCCCCATCTGTAAAGCGAAACAGTTGAACAAAATTAATTCTTAAGTCTGCTGTAGTCTAAAATTCTGGAATTATGGAAAACCTGTCCAAATCTTGTTGGCTTGTTTTAACAGATGAGGATTAAGATATACCGTAAGACACAATTGTCCAAAAGAAAACAAAACAAAATCGCCGTTGAAAGTCCTTCCAATTGCATATTTTAGGCCTGCTCCATTCAACTCATCTTGACCTCTATCTTCCAACCTCATTCTATGGTTTTTAAAGCAATTCCAAAGAAACTGTAAGTGGCTAACTCAAACTACAAATGTCCTTCAGTTCAGAATGACTGTCTGCTGAAGAAGGGATTTTGACAAGCTGTGGAAGTTGAACTAAATGAACTCCAAAGGGCCATTTCCACAATAACTTTCTGACTTGAAGTTTTGAGATTAATTATACAAGGGATGCAGGGCAGAGACCACCAACAGCCCAGGCTACACCCTTGTGGTCTATGGTTGGAACTCAGGCCACAAGTATTTGGCCCACACAAGTGATTTAAATAATTTTTATGTTTGGTTGCCAGCATTGAAGAAAGTGAAGACACTACATGAGAAACGCAGATGTGCAGCTTCTATTTTTAAAACCAGAAAGAGTTGATGGTGGTGGGCTCACACCCCATGTAGCAATACTCCATTGCCTTCCCAGGCGCATTAGCAGGGAGTGCCCATGCAAGCCAGACAGCTGTTGCCCACCCAGTTCACCATGGTCCACACCCAGCACTACCTCATTCCTTCCATGGCTTCTTTTGCAGACAGCCACTTGCAGATGCTTGATTGAGGGTCTACTCGGGGACCACCCACTGTCTCAGGCCCACCATGGATGAACTACTGCCCTGGGGTAGGGTTGGGGAAACTGACCTCAGAGCACACAAGCCCAATATTAGCCAATCAAAATTTAGAACTTCCTTTTGGAAATCTGTACTTACTTAATGATTAAAAACAAGGAGGAAAGCAATATGCACATCCATTATATCTATTCAGCAGGTGGGATGATAATTTGCTTATTCTAATGGCCACTTCATTCTGTGCCAGAGAGCTTTCTGCAGATGTCTGCTTCTCTGGAAGAAGAGAAATAAATCAAAGATTCCTAGTAATTTACACTGGTGTCCTATTAATCAGATTGTTAGCTCATAACAAAGTAAGTAGATGGTCCTGGGCTTCCCCTCTGTGGGTGCAGGGACTATAAAATCTGTTTTTGTAAAAAACATATATGAACCTTACTTATTTGAAAGGCAGAGAAACATAAAGAGAGAGAGATGGGGAGAGAGAGAGAGAGAGAGAGAGAGAGAGAGATCGATCTTGTATCATCTGGTTCACTCTCCAAATGGCTTACAATAGCCAGGGATGGGCCAGGCTGACGTCAAGAGCCAGGAAGTATATCCTGCTCTCCTATACAGGTACCATGGGCTCAAGTACTTGGACCATCTTCACTACGTTCCCCGGCACAAAAGGAGGAACCCAGGTCTGCATTGGTACAGCAGGGATTTCAATTGGCACTCTCATATGGAATGCCAGCATAGCAAACAATGGATTAAACTGCTGTGTCACAGTGCTGGTATCCAATCTGATTTTTCAAAAACAGCTTTATTGAGAAATAATTCACACATGTGACATTCTTCTTCTTGTGGACAGCATTGTGGCATAATAGCTAAAGCCACTACCTATGAGATCAGCATCCCATATGGGTGTCAATTCATGCCCTGGCCGCTTCACTTTTTATCTAGTTCCCTGCTGGATGGCTTGCTAAAAGCAGCGGGAGATGGCCCAGTGTTTAGGTCCCTTCTCCCTACATAGGAGACCATGGTGAAGCCCTTGGCTCCTGGTGGCATGGCTTAGCCCAGGCCATTGCAACCATCCAGGGAATAAGCCAGTAAGAAGGAGGATCAATTCTTTGTCTCTTCTTCTCTTTAATTCTGACTTTCAAATAAACACATTTAAAAAAATCTTTTTAATGTGTGCAATGCAGTGATTTTAGCATATTCATAAAGTTGTGCATACATCACCCTTGATTATAAAGTACTTTAATCATTCCCCAAAAATATGCTATTCCCTTTGGATGTTCCTCTCCATCCATTTATCCTCTTTCCCTATCTTTAGGCAACCAGTAATTTATATTCAGTCCCAAAGGATTCAGATATTCTGGTTATTTCATATAAATGGAGTCATAAAGCAGTATTTGTATCTGTTCTTTTTCACTTAGCATAATATTTTCAAAGTTATCTATGCTAAAACATTTATTGGTGCTATATGTCTACCCATTTTATAGCCAAATAGAATTCTAACTAATGAATATAGCACACAACATTTGTGATAGATGTTTGAGTTATTTCTGCATTTTGGCTATTATGAGAAATGCTTCTGTGAACATTGTGTATAAATCTATAAGTGTGTAGGCTTCTGTTTCTCTGGGACATACATGTAGGTGTGGGAATGCTGGGCTAAATGGTCATTCCATATTAAACTTACTGAGGAATCACCAAATTATTTCCCCCAGTGCCTGAACCATTGCCACCAATAGTGTAGGAGGGGTTCTAATTTCTCTACATTTTTGGCAACCTACTGAATATGAACCTTGTGGTTTTGATTTACATTAACTTGACGATATAGGACTTTGAGCATTATTACATGTATGTATTTGTATGGATTTTTTGAAGACATGTCTATATGAAATCTGCTCATTTAAAAATTAGATTATATTTTTATTGTTAGCTATAAGGGTTCTTTGTATATTCTAGACACAAATCTCTTGCCAGATACATTACTTACATTTTTCCTCCCTGAGTTATCTCATTTTTATTATATTGTATTTGGAAACATGAAAGTTTTAAGTTGTGAAATGAACCGATCTATTTTTTTCTTTTCTCATTTATGCTTTATGTTATAATACAAAATCATTACCTATTCCTAGGTCACAGAAAATTGCTTCTTAGAGTCTTATTGCTTTAACATCTAGGTTTATAGCCTATTTCAGCTTAGCTTTTGTGTATGGTATGAGATAGGGAGAGGAAATCTGCTTTTACTAGTCTAAAGCAAGCTAGCAAATCATACCTGTGCTTCATTAAAAGATACAGAAATAGGAGTGAACACTTTGCTTCATAGTTAACATGCTCATGTCCCATATCAGGATTGCTGGTTTTAATTCCCTTCCTGGCTTCCATATCCAATTTCCTGCCAACACACACCCTGGGAGGCAGCAGGTGATGGTTCTAATGATCCAGTTCCTGCCACCCACATGGAAAACTTGGACTGAATTCCCAGCTTCCAGCTTTTCTTGGGAATTGCAGGTGTTCAGGAAAGAAATCAATTTCTCTCTCTCTCTCTCTTTCTCTCTTTTGCAAATAAATTTAAATTTGAAAGAAATCGTCTGAAGATATCAAATTATGATGGGTATATATATCTTAAGAAACAGAAAGGAGTGGGTATTTTGGTACATGGGTTAAGCTGTAAATTGGGACAACCAAATCCCCTAATGGAATGCCAGGCTATGTTCCAGCTACTCTGCTTCCAATCCAGCTTCCTGCTAGGAAGTAGAAAATGGTTGCCCAAGTGCTTGGGCCCCTGCCACCCACATGGGAGACCCAGACAGAGTTCCTGGTGCCTGGCTTTGTTCTGGCACTCAGGAGTTAAACAACAAATAGAAGATCTCTCTATACATCTCAGTTAAAAAATAAGTAAGTAAAAGCAAAAATGAAACAAAATTCTACTTGGATTCTCAGTGTCATACAGAAATGATGCACATAGTTAGCTTCACATGGTAGTATAACATAGATCAACTGGAGTTCCTTGATAAGCTGCTTTGCAAAACAGGAGATTAAGATGTTGCTCTATGACTATGTGATACGTTCAAAGACTTCTGACGGAAGATCCAGCTGCAGTGACACACAAAGACCCTGTCTCCTTCCCAGGATTTTCACCAAAGAGTAGATCTTGGGAGAGCACTCCTCTCTAAAAGGATCTTCTAGCTCCTAAATCCTGCGTATCTCTATTGACAGACACTTACCAGGTTACCTTCACCTGTTTTCTGTTGCTGCAGTTGAATGCCATACACTGGTGATTGATAAAGAACTCACGCTTATTTGGCTCATAATTCTAAACACTGGGAACTCTAAGAGCCTGGAGGCAGCACCTGTTCTCTATCTGAAAAGTGCCTTGCACTGCCTTTTTAAACAGGCCAAGGCATCACATGGCGAGACAGAGCAGGTGTGCTAAAGAAAACTACTCTTAAAAAATTATTTATTTTTTATTAGAAAGTCAGATTTACAAAGAGGAGAAACAGAGAGAAAGATCCTGCATCTGCTGGTTCACTCTTCAAGTGGCCACCACGGCCAGAGCTGAGCTGATACTAAGCCAGGACCTAGGAGCTTCTTCCAGGCCTACCTCACAGATGCAGGATCCCAAGGCCATGCTCTGCTGCTTTCCCAGACCAAAGCAGGGAGCTGGATGGGAAGTGAAGCAGCTGGGATATGATCCAGTGCCCCTATGGGATCCCAGTACATGCAAGGCGAGGACTTCAGCCACTAGGCTATCACGCCAGGCCCAGAAAGCTGTTTTTCTAACAAAGGTACTTCATAGTAATTCCTCAGCCCAGTAATCCATAGGCTGCATCTAGCTCAACAGCTTAGGGCTGTGCCTGCTCTCCTGATTGCTGGCTTAGAGACTGTTATGTCTGGGAAGTATAGTTCTCTTCTTAGTCTACTTTTCTCCCAGGAAAGAACCACAGAGAATTTCTGGAATTCTCCATGCTGTTAATCTTTCTTGTTATCTGATGAGTTAAATGTTATGGGAGAGTTGAGAACTTTACCACTGTTAAGCGTATTGTTGACATGGGAAAACCTTTCGTGCATGTCCAAAGCTGATTTATAAACAAACTTTTGGAAGACAGTATATTCATAAGTTTGGACTTGTTGGAGTAGTAAGCAACTTGCTAGTTCTTACACATCTTTTAGTCGTGAGTTTTGAACAAAGTTCAGGGGAAATTAAAATTGGGGAAACATTTCTAGAATTTTAGGAACTTTGTAATCTCCCAGAAGTAAGTATTTCTGGAGAAATTTGGCCTTCAGAGTCTTAGGATGACTTCTAAGAGGTTCCTTCTGTTCAAACAACCAAATTAACATGTCAGAATGAGTACCCAGGACTGAGTCACTAAAAGTGGGCAAGTGAATACAGAGAAACCATTAATCAAGATAAGGTTGACAGACAGGGAGGTGCTGGGAGAAGAATGCCATGTTTTGTCTGATCTGCTGCAAGAAAGCAGGTCTTCTCTTGTTCATGATGCCTGTGCCAGTAAACCATGCTTCCTTCTGGCCTCCCCACTACTAACAATGAACCATGAATCAACATCACTGGTGATTTGGAGCTAAAAGCAGCCAGATGCCTCCTGCAATAACTCTGGTCAGTGCTTGTGTTGCCTTTCCTAAGGAGAAGCAGCCTGCAAACAGAGACCAGAACCATCTCCAATCAGCATCCTGACTCCATCTGCACCAGCTCCAGAAGCCGAGGCAAGCAACTATAGCTCCACCTGCTTGGGCTTCCTTGCACATCCGGTGAAGTAGTGTCCACTGAACTGCTGAGAACAGTGCCCAAGATCCTAAACCTAGCTACATAGGGGAATCACTTGAGATGATGGCTCTCTTTAAATGCCAACACCCAAGCTCACTCCAGAGGAACTACATCAGCCTCTCCTGGGTTAGAGTTTGGGTCATAGGATTCTTAAAAAACAGATGAACTCAAGAACCACTGTTGTGGAGGAGTAAATGAGATTGGACGTATGCAAAGTGATTTGATACCTGTAAGTCACAAATTAAGGGCAGAATTGCTACCTTTTACTTCTATTAAACAGACCCTCACAAAGTGCTCAAGGTGTTTGAGGGTCTGTCCTAGAAGAGGCACATAGATGAAAGCTGATCTTTGTCCTAGGACATTTTCCAGCCTAGTAGCTTACTCTATAGTGGAGGACATGTATGTAGTTGGTTCTAAGTTTCACATCAGAGTGAGAGTGCACATATCTGGGTGGTCTCTAGCATCACACTCCTTGTAAGACTGCTAGGTTCAACCAAGGGAGCTCCACCCTGATCATTGCATGACTTCACAAGGAATCCACCTCCGAACATTTTACTTGGGTTAGGGCTTTATGCTCTTAATAGCAGTAACGTAGGCTTTGGGGATTAAAGTCCTGAATGAATTCACACTATAGAGGGTGTGGGTGCATGGGTAGATCCAGGAGACGTAAGGGCAAAGGCACTGGGATGCAGGGTGTGTTTAGAGAGCAGCACACGGTGCCTCGAGAACAAGTATGGTGTGCGTGACAGGACAAGGGATTGAGTGCAGGGAATGAGTGCCTCACAGAAGTGCTGAAACCTCATTCTCTACATCAAAGAACAGGGAAGACTGGGAAGTTATGAATAAGTAATGGGGCGGCAGCGTGAGTGTTGAGCTAGTTCAGTAGCTACACAGTGAAATTGGACTAGCAGTGGAGAAGACGAAGGCAGGGATGATGATGATGATGATGTCTGTCCAAGATATTTGTTTTTATTACTCTAGGCACTTTTCATACACAAAGACAAGAATTCAAAGTGCTGACATATATGAGATCAATGGCATTCAAAAGGTGAGAAAGCAAGCACACATATATACAAACACATGTGATCATGAGTTGCCTCACAGAGAAATAACCATCATGAAGGGATTGTGGGCCAGGAAATATGCAAGACAGGAGAAAAGGTGAAGGAGAGGAAGCAGAGACAGTGCCTGGCTCCACCTCTTTCTGTGGTCTGAGGAATAGAGAGCCAGCTGCACGCTGGCTCCTTTATGAGCTCAGGTAGTTCCTTTCCAGATCGAAAGCCACCTGAGAACTACATGGTACCTCCCCATGAGTTCCATGTGGAGCTCAACATCCTTCTTTTCCTGGGTATAGTCTCAGATGAGGCAAATGCAACCTGATAAAGGAGGCATTTTGGTTGACAAATAGGATAGAATTGCACAGGGGCTGAGAGAGCATAGTTTGTAGGTACCTCCCGCACACTAGACCTCCCTGCCCGTCTGCCTAGCCCATATCAGGGAGACCAAGAAGTGCAGGAAGGGGTAGCTGTGGCTCTGAGAGCAGGGGCAAGGGAGAGGGACACTTAGACTCAGAGAGAAAAAGAATGTGAAATGAGGCAGGTGATCAAGCAAATATGAAGTACTGCTTGGAGCAAAACGCAAGCTTTATTTTATTTGTTCTTTAGTCTTTTAAGCTTTTTGGGGCAATGGGAAGGGCTGGCTTTTTGTTCCTGGATAAAGATCATGCAGTCCTGCCCTGAGGCAAACCTTCTAGTCACTTGTAGTTTCAAAAAAATAATAATAATAGTCTCAATATAGAAACTAAAATGTCCAGTTTCAATAAGCCAAATCCTGCAGGTGTTAAGGGCCCTGTGGGTCTTCTTTCAGCTTATTCCATTGCAAGGTCTCAAGGATTCCCTGTGGGGTCTCGCCCTAGGAAGTTTGACAGGGTATTTTCAGCCACTTGCTGCTGCTACCCCACCCTCTATATGTTGAATGGATAACCCACATCCTCTCCTCCAGGAAACGCACACCTGGTCCAGGGAAAATGCAAAGGCATCCTATTGCTTCCACCTGACCTCTGGGGAAAGGATCCCCTAGCTTCCAAAGCAGGTTCTGTGTGTATTTGCTCCTTTCTTTCTAAGCCCTTGAGTCTTCCCATCTTCCTGGAGAATCAAGCCAACCCTGAGTGACTGCAGCCTTTCCCAGGGTGGTGGAGCACAAGATGCCATATGTTCCCAAAGCAGAAACCATTCCACAGCTTTCCAGTAGGCACCTGAAACCTCCTGCACCAGATAGGGGGAAGCAAGGTGCACAGTCTCCAATCCCTGAGATGAAGAGAAGCAGGTGACCCACATGCACACCACCATGCTCATCTTGCCAACTCCTCTTTTCCTAAACTCATGGCTATGCCCTTGACCCACGAGATATATAACAGAAGGGGCCTTTCTTTGGAAGCCCATTCTTTTCCCACTTCTGTGTTGTTGAATCCCTGTCCTGTGGTTGGTATAAAAAAGCACCACCACCTTAAATAACACCATTGTGTTATATTACAGTGTCACAGGCTGGAAGTCCAACATGGATCTCAGGGTTTAAATGAAAGGCTGCATCTCCCTGAGAGCACAGGAGAAACACTCTCCTTGCCTCTTCCAGCTGCTAGAGCCACTGGAACTTGTGACCCACTACTCCCTCCTCTGCTACCACTTTCACATCTTCTTTGGAGGATGCCTGCAGAATGGTCTTTGAGATCCCACTAGGCCCACATGTAAACTCCAGGGCAATTCTGTTTCCAGGTCCTTAATCACATCTGCAGTGCCTTTTGGCATGTTAGATTCGTAGGCTCCAGGAATTCAGACACAAGACATGTTTGAGGAACCAATAACCATGCTCATCTTAGCACCTCAATAGAAAAAGGACAGAGACAACCCTGTTTGAGGGTTCTATAGAAGATCCAGCCCACTCTCTGAGCGTACAGGTTCCATGTCTGTGGACTCAAGCAAACTTGGATCAACTACGGGAAAATAAAAATTCCAGGAAAGTCCCAAGAGGGAAAACATAAATGTTCATGTGTTGAGTACTACTGAGTACTACTCAGTAGCCTCATGAATGAATGATGTGTAGGCATGAGATTGAGGACTGCAACTCATCTACGGATGATGTAAAGTGCAAAGAAGGTTGTGCACTACTACATTGTTTTGTAAAACAGACTTGAGCATCTGTGGATTTGGGCATCTGCACTGGGTTCTGGACCCAATCTATGGTGAATAATGAGGAAGACTGTATTTCTGTTTCCAACATTTGCTGCCTGAAGTAATGCTACTAAACACAACAGGAAGTAGAGGTAGAGGAGTTGGGGAGACAGGATGCTCTTATTTGCCCATAGGATTTATTGTGGGTGGGGTGTTCTGCAGGAGATCAGTGTGGAAGCATCCACAAGATACTTACAAGAGCAGCCCTGGGACCCAGGAGAAAAGCCTGGGTGTGGATACTGATTCAGGAGGCAGAGAGGGCACAGTTGATGCCTAAGATCACCAGGTAGGGTGATTCCAGGGTAGGGATGGATTTAGAAAGGAAGGAACAACAGATAAAAGGTATATGGGGAAGAAGAAGGAATTCGTAAAGCCAGGACTTCTATTTTTTTTAAAACAATTGTCTACATATGTCTAAATGGAACTTTATTTGATCCTATTTCTTATGTGTGTGGGAACTCCCTCCCCCCTTCTGCTTGCTTGACTATATTTTTCAATAAATCATACTCACAATTTTTTAAGAAAAGATTTATAGTAGTGTTGAATAGGTTTGGGTCCACTTTGTTGGCACTTAGGTCACAAAAATAAGCTGTGCTTGGCCCCTCAACCAGGAGACAGGGACTGGGAGGACTAAGGAACTCAGCCCTGCCTGGGGACATGGGACGGTCCCTGCTTACATTGCTTCCTTTCCAGAGGCTTATCCTCATCTACTGAAAACTTTCAGATATGATATTGATCATCTCAAGAAGTGACATCAACAAAACCAAAACAAAAAAGGCACGTCTCCATGTCCCAAACAGGAGAACATTGTGAGGCTCATCACCAGTTGCCCCTGGGATACTAGGCTTTGGAGAACCTGCACAGCTCCTGGCTGAGCAGGGGGTCCAGCTCAGCACCCAGAATTGTAGCTTATACAGACAGGACCCTGCGCAGGGTTGCAGGGCATGAGGCAGCAGCATCATGTAGCACCAGTGTTCTGGTTGCTCTAGGCTTTCAATCATGTAGCAATTTGTCCCCAAAGCAAAGTGTTGCGTAGCAACCAAAAAGAGTGGTGTGCGCTTCCTTTTTCCCAGCCAATTTCTTATGTAGCTGTGCTATAATCTGACAGCTCTGACTTCCTGTTGCAAGCACTTCCTCTTCCTGCTGCAGACTCTCAGAATTCCTAGAGGCTCTTGCAGGTGTTACCAGAAATTTGTGCAAGGCCACTGGGTGGGGCAGTCTGCAGTGCAGAGCTGCCTCTCAGAGCCTCATTCCTCTGTGCTCAAAGGACACAGGAGTAACCACACCAGACAGAACAGGGAATTGCAAGTTCCAAGCCATGCTCCCTTGAATTGTAAGGACTTATTAAAATAAGCAAAAAAGCAAAGGGAGGTTAGAATTTGTGGAGGTGAAGAAGATGGAGACATTTGAAATGCTTTACAGCTTGAAGGTTAAAGGAAAAGTATAGTTTATTCCCCCAAAGAAAAATAAGCTATTATGTGTTTTAAGATCTAACTTCTTTAGTCTGAAAGGGTCATGAGCATCATACAGGGAACACAACACTTCTGTGAGTTATTTTAACCCTAATGACACACTGACTGGTGCTTACTATATATTTTATTAAGTCAACAAAAAGTTGGATGGGTGTATACAGGGAAGCATAAAAGCATTGAGAAGTAAACTTTTTGAATACACATATTGGCATATGGAAAGAAACTGAATTTATACATGTTCACAGTACTTATCTCTGAGAATTTAAAAATTTTTCTATTTCTTTTTATGATTTTGATATATTATTTTCCTATAATTAAATCTACTTTTTAAAACTTTGTTTATTTGAAAGGTAAATGACAAAGAGGATGAGAAACAGAAGAAGAGAACCTCTATCTGCTGCTTTACTCCTTAAATGCCTGCAACAGCCAGGCCTGGGCCTGGCCAAAGTCAGGAACCTGGAACACTATAAAGGTCTCCTACAAGGGTGGCCAGGACCCATGTGCTTGAGTCATCATCTGCTGTCTTGCCAGGCCCATTACTAGAAAACTAGATCAAAAGTAGAGTATCTAGGACTCAATTTGAACTCTGACGTGGGATGCAGGTATCCAAAGCACGTGGCTCGCCTGATCATCATGGTGCTTGCCCTAACTCTCATGCATTCTTGGGAGAATATAACCAAAATGCAAGTTTTTTTCCCTCACTGGACATGGAGGATGAACTCTATTTTTTAGATGTTCTATTTTTTTTTCCTTTAAGATTTTATTGCAAAGTTAGATTTACAGAGAGGAGAGACAGAATGATCTTCTGTCTGATGATTTACTTCTCAAGTGGCTGCAATGGCCAGAGCTGAGATGATCCAAACCCAGGATCCAGGAGCTTCTTTTGAGTCACCTACTTGGGTGTAGGGTCCCAAGGCTTTGGGCTGTCCTTGGCTGCTTTCCCGGGCTACAAGCAGGGAACCGGCACCTATATGGGATCCTGGTGCATGCAAGGCAAGGACTTTACCACTAGGCTACTGCGGGCCTTCTCTGAAATATTTTGAAAACACAAGTCAGTGCATCACAACTGTTGGCTTTATTATAGGGCCAGGATCCAGGCTTTCAGTAATCAAGGTCACGTTCACAGGACATGGCAGCAAAGAGCTCTATTATGCCATGTTTTAATTGGTGGAAAAACATGTCCATAGAGCATTCATTTTTAAAATATTCCTTGGAAATACCTGTCACATTCACTAGAAGCTAAATGGGCTCTGCATAATTTTTTCATTCCCTCTTATGACAAGCTCTGTCTGCTGACTGTCCACAGTTAATTTTCTTTCATGAGCGAAGATGAGACACAGAATTTTATGCCTCTTTCCAATGAAAAAGTTGCAAATACTATCTGGAGTTTCTTTTCAATTGTATGCATAGAAAAATGAGAGCCCCAGAATGTCCTTGTTGCGTAAATTCTGTGAGACCTCTACAGGGGCTCTAGGACATGGATGAAGGGAGAATTCTGTCTAATAAATTGATCTGTCATCTCAGGGGAAGCACTTCAAGCTGTTTCTTGCCTGACAAAGGGAGAACCTCATCTAAATCTGATGAAAACACAGTGTGAACCTTTGACCTCAGTGACAGGGCAGGGCAGGGTGAATGTGCTACTATGTACCTGCAATTCTATTGGCTCCACAAAACATTTAGGGAAATAGGCAAAGAAATCTCTTGAGGGCAAAACCATCATCTATGGCTTCAGGGAATAATTTTCTAATGATGAACATGATTTTGGAGTTGATGGAGTGAGTGATACAAAAGTAGGGAAGATAGGACTGGTGCTCCAGTGTAGTAGGTAAATCTGCTATCTGTGGCACAGGATCCCATATGGGTAGCAGTTCAATTCCTGTCTGCTCCACTTCTGATCCAGCTCCTTGCTAATGTGCCTGAGGAAGCAGCAGAGGATGGCCCAAGTACTTGGGCCCCTGAACCTATGTGCATGACTCAGAAGTAACTGAATTCTGGCTTCATATCGACCCAGTTCTAACCATTGTTTCCTTTTGGGGACCACACAAGTGGATGAAAGATATCTCTTTCTCATTTTCTCTGTTCTGCTTTTCAAATAAAATAATCCATTAAAAAAAAAGATAAGAAATAAGTTGTGATGTTTCTGAAGTATGGCTGTTTGAATCTATATGTGGGAGATGTTTATGAACTGGGACAAGGAGGAGGGCTGGCATGGTGGCATATAAGCTAATCCTCTGTCTGCAATGCCAGCATCCCATAAAGGTGCTAATTCCTGTCTCAGCAGCTTTACTTCCAATCTAGCTTCCTGCTAATGTGCCTGGGAAAACCACTGAGGAAGGCCTAAGTCCTCAGACCTTGGCACCCACACAGCAAACCCAAAAGATGCTGCTGGCTCCCAGCTTTGGACCCGCCCAGCTCTGGCCATAGCAGCCATTTGGGGAATAAACCAGTGAATGGAAGGTTTCTCTCCCTTACTATATATAATTCTGATTTGTTTTCAAGCAGAATAAGTAAATCTTTTTTTAAAAAAAAAACTTATGAAATGAGCAAGAAAGCTTTTAAATGACAGATTAGTCCACCTTGTGTTGCCATAATGAAATATCAAAATCAACAGCCAATAAAGAAAAGAATTTTGTTTAGCTTTAATCCAAAAACATGGCACCAGAGTCTTGGTGAGGGTCTCCCACTGCATCCCAGTGCGGCAGAGAAATGTAAAAAGAACTGACTGCATACGGAAAGAAGGGACCAACAAAGCAGGGTAACTATGCTTTACCACAACCCACTCTGAGACCAGCATTAATCCCTTCCAAGAGTGTGATCCTTGACCTCACTCCCTTCCTCAAAGCTCCCCACCTGCTAAAGCTTCCACCACCTTAGTACCACCACACTGGACATCAAGTTTTCAGTACTCGAAACTGGGTAATACATTTAAATGACAGCAAACCAAAGAGGGTATTGAAAATACGAATACCTACGCATTTTGTGAAAGGAACTACAGGTGTTTCTCTTTCCTAAGACAGAAGATTCACGTGCATATACATAGAAACTTGGTGTCAGCCCCTCCACCACAAAATGACCTGGCTTCTTTCCAAAGCCTCCCAGGAGATTCTAACAAGTTTCTCCCAATTTCCTGTTTGTATTTGACGGGAGTTAGGCCCCTCAGCAACGCTTTCACAGTGTGTTCTCTCTGGCTGAGGAATGAAGCTGCTGGCCCACCCAAGCAATTTCCCTGAGTCCGATGCTGGCTACACATCAGTCAGAACCATCTGCAGGTGCTGTCTTAGCTCTCAGTAGGGGAAAGCCTAGAGAGATATGGGCAGTGTGAGGGAAGGCGCCAGCGTAAGTGGAGAATATGCAGAACTATAGAGTCACCGCAGAATTACTGCTGTGGGCAGAGGGGCGGGTACAGTGGGGTGTAAAGAGATGTTTTGGTGTGTCTGATTACACTGTATTTAGTTACATTAATTTAGTCTGTTCTTCTTTTTCATCTCCATCATTCAACATCTGGATTTGTCAGTCATTCCATTTACTTTCATCATTCCTTTCTTTTCACTGGGTTGGGTTGTCACTGTGGTTTTGGCTCTCTGGCCATTTCAACATATTCAGAAATTATCTTTAAGTTGGAGGTTAAGACCACAGCTGCATCACTGCCTTTGCCCCTTTCTACTCAGGCCTCTTCACTGCTGTTCAGATCCTCTGAATACACACAGTTGTGTTTCTGGGACTCACAAAATGCCACCCCAGCAGCTTTTCCTGGTACTTTATCCTCTCATCAGAGAGCAAATAAAAGATTAATTGTAAATGTCCACAGTCTTTACTTTGTGATCAGATTTATCGAAATATTTTTACCATTTTAATTTTGGAATTTTGAGTATATAAGATTCTGAAGTTTGCACTTAACCTTTTTGAAACAGCTCACGCTTCAGAAAGAACAATCCCACTGAAACAGGTTTGGAAATGCTGCCTTGAAAAAAGACCATATAATGATGTGTTAATTCTGAAAAAAAGATAGGTAGAATGGAGAAACAAGTTAAAAAATATCTTGAGGTACTGTTACCCAATGATACTCTCAAAGTCTAGAGGGAAAATGTGTTCTTTAGATTCTCTTCCTCCATTGCTGAATGTCTGGTGTTGCAGTTTAGAACTGGATATTAGGAACAAATTGTTTCAAAGTTTTGAAGTCTCAGCCCTATGAGAAAGTTCAAAATATGCCTCAAGGATCTTTCTTCTCTGCTATCTAATCTTGCTTTATCTGAAGACAAAAGCAAATAACAAACATGTTTTGTAACGTATGCTCCATGTTTTTGTCACCAAATTCTCTATGAAGCAAACAAACAAAAATCTTTATTTTCACTGTAGAAAGGTTAGCAGAAGCAATTGTACATATAACCTTGCCCTAAATCACTTTTTAATTTATTTACTGAAGAGACACAGAAACAGATCTCCCATCCCCTGAAAGGATTGAAACCCTCACAAACGCCAAGGAAGGAGCAGGTTGAAGTGTGGAGCCAGGAACCTAACCAAGGTCACAGGGAGATGGCAGGGACTCCACCAGATGTTGCCATCTGCCCCTGCCCAGGGTACCCAGAAGCAGGAAGCTGGAATCAAGAGCGGGGCTAGAACTTGAACCCAGATGCTCCAAAATGGAGTGTGCACATCCCAACTACTATTGTATTTGCAGCACTAAATACTCATCCCAAACCACTTCTCAACTTGAATCTTCTGCAACTGCCTTGCTGGCAGTGACTGGATGAAGTGTACTCCTCATTCAGGGTGGCTGTTTCATGGGATCCTTGTGAAAATACTCAGGCAGCTCTCCCTGTAGAGGTCCTTCACCCCAGCCACATACCAGGTCCCTGTGGCTCCTGTCACTTGTGCATGTGGCATCCCTAATGGACATCATGTTTGGGAAGCCAAGTACCTGCTTTCATTCTTGTCAGAGAACTTTGTAGATGGTGGGGGTGTAGGGAGGAAGGCTTGAATGTGATCCAGAAAGGAATAAGATGCCAAGACTTGGTTGTTTCTAAAGCGCCCCACTGCCTCTGCAGCTGCTCTGAGGACCTGTAAGAATGGGAAATCGAGATTTTGTTTTCTATGGGAAAGTGTAGGAAGTCCAAAACATCTATTTAGCCAGAGCTTTTGGCTTACAGTGGCTTTACATGTTAAAATTATTGTGGTTTAAAGATTTGTTTTTATTGGAAAGGCAGATTTTCAGACAGTAGGAGAGAGGAAGATTTTTCACTCCAAAATGGCTACAATGGCTGGAGCTGAGCCAATCCAATGCCACGAAGTTCTTCTGGGCCTCCCACATGGGTACAGGGCTCAAGGCTTTGGGGCCATCCTCTGCTGCTTTCCCATATAATATACAGGAAGCTGGATCAGAAGTGGAATAGCCAAGATACCAACTGAAACCCATATGGGATGCCAGTGCTGCAAGAGTATATTTCTTTGCTGTTAGGGATGATGCTGGGGACCCAGCATGCTCAGCATCAAATTCCTTGAGAGTGACCTTGGTCTCCAACAGAGTTCCTCACAGCCCCATGAAGAGCAGAGGAGAAAAAGCAGCAAAGGGGGGGAACAAAAGGAGAAAAGGCACAAAAAGAAAATATGAATGAATGTAGCTCAATATAATTGACTTGTTCTGGTTTAAGAGGAAAATGTATGACACCGGTTATAGATTGAAATAGAAGTGCAAAACTCTCAAGCCATGTTTTCGTGCATCTACTTAATAAATGGCTACTGGAACATTTACTATGTGTCAGGCAATGGGTGGGGTCCGGGGATACAACAGCTCAAAACACACAATCTTTGCTGCTAAGGACCTGACAGTGCAGTGGGGGGAGAGTGTTTGAAAGCTTGCATGGTGTGGAGGGGTGGTGGGGAGAAACTTCCAATGGTCAGTGTACAGTGCTGAGAAGTCTCCCCACCCCCCACCCTCAGATGGGCACCTCCTAGCCTGCTCCTAGACATCAGGGATCATGTATGAATTTGAGAAGAAGCAACCATTAACCAAAAATGAAGTGGATATGAGTTGATTAGGCAAAAAGACACCAGAAAGAACATTCTAGACAAACCACTTTGTCTAAAGGGCTAGAGTTGAGAAGTGTCGTGGTGCTGGGGATATGCAAAGGTTCTGAGTGGGCGGGGCCAAGAGGACGAAGGTTGAGTGCAGGGAGTTGTGCAAGGTGTATTTAAGGCTAGAAATCTCACAGTCAGCAGCTGATGACAGTCCCCCACTGCCATCTGCATCCACATTGCCAGGGATCCCTGGTCAACTTTCACTGACTCTCTAAGATCAACAGGGAGAAAGAGAGAGTGTGATTCATTGCCACGTGCAGCCATCCTGTAGCCTGAGGCAGAAAGGAAAAATGCATGCTTACCAAAAGATGCTCAGTCCCATGCCATTATCAGCTCTTTGGAAACCAATCTGGCCAGCCTTGAGCTTGTGCAGATTACCTGTTGCACAGTAAACCAGGGTCCTAAAACAAATAGCAGCTGTCTTTGACTCTGGTTTTGGTTTGTTGTTTATTATGAGTTTTCTTGCCCCTACTTTCATTTATAAGTGGAACCAGAAAGATAAGTAGGAGCCAGATAGAGAAGGGCCCTGTGAAACATGGTCTGGAGTTTGGACTTCTGGGGACCATGGGAAACCATGCAGAAAGACCTCAAGCATGTTGTCTCAGTCCGTGTGTGTGCTATAGGAGCGTGTCAGATATGAGACAAATTATAAAGGTCAGAGATTTATTTCCTACAGCTCTGCAGCCTGGGAAGTACACGGTTGAGAGTTCTGCATTTGGTCAGAGCTTCTTGCTGTATCATTCCATGATGGAAGACAGAAGAAAAAAACAGCTCATGCCTGCCCATGTGAGAGAGCCCACTCTCACAGTAGCATTAGTTAGGTTATGAGAGTAAATTAGATCAGGGCCCTTGTGACCTGGTTACCTCTTAAAACCTTCACTGCCTGCTACATTTAAACTCCCATATTGCCCATTCTATTTCTAAGCCATTTCCAACTCTTCTGGCTAACCTTGGCCTGAGTGGAATTCCATTTTGCTCAAGATCATTGCATTAGGACAAATTTCAAATAGAAAAAAAAAAAAGATCAGATCTTTCTGGTTTAGAAATAGTATTCTAGCTTGTTGGTTTTCAGGTAGATTTGGAGATCTGAATCTGCTACAGAAATACCTGGATCAAAACACCAGTCATCAGAAATATCAGCTAGAGAGTTATTAACTTTTTTTTTTTCGATCTTCATCCGCTAGTTCACTCTCCAAATGTCCACAAATGCCAGAGCTAAGCCAATCTGAAGCTAGGAGCCAAAAGCTTCTTCCGGGTCTCTGTCACGCAAGTGTAGGGTCCCAAGAACTTGGGCCATCCTCTACTGCTTTCTCATGCCACAAGCAAAGAACCGGATGGGAGCTAGAGCAGCCAGGACATGAACTGGTGCCCATATAGGATCCTAGCACCTTTAAGGGAAGCACTAGCCAATTGAACCATCGTGCCAGGCCCAGAGTTACTAACTTTATAAAACACGATTCATAACACACACAAAAATAAAACCCTATAAATGAGGGGTGCATTTGTAAATATGTACTGGTTCATATATATATCTGCTGATATTAAATTTGTAAATATGTAATGGTTTATGCATGTGTCTGATAGTAAACAGAATTATGCTCAACTCATCAGCAGTGCACCCCTATGTTTTACAAGTGATAAACTGTTAAGTTTGTTGAGAATTTTGTTGAGCAAGTTGATGAACACAGAACAAAGTGTGAGGAAATAATTTTCTATCCAAAATCTGAGACAGCAAATAGTTTGAATAAAGTCATTAAAGTAAGGGATATGAATATCTAGTCCAACCTAGGGGTGGGTATTGTGGTCCAGTGGTTAAGTCACTGTTTGTGATGCTCACGTGGGTTTGAGGTCCAGATCTGCATCTTGCACAGCTTCCTCTAATGCAGACCCTTGGAGGAAGCTGGTGATGGATCAATTCCTTGGGTCCCTAGCACCCCTATGGGGGACTCAGATGAAATCCTGGGCTCCTAGTTTCAGCATAGCCCATTTCTGATTGTTGTGGTCAGTTTTGGAGTAAACCAGTTTCTGTCTCAATTTCTTTCTCCTATTATTCTCCCTTTCAAATATACAAAAATAAAGAAATGAAAGATTTTTAAGAGGCTAACTTACATCTGAGACCAGTCTCTATTGCAATTGCCTATAGCTGGGTGGCTTCCTTGAAGCCTATACATTTCAAACCCAAGGTCAAGCTCTGTTTCTGTGAGTTTTCAGATTACTACACAGCACCTGTCAGGAAGGCAGCAAGAGAAGCTGGGAGCCAGAGGGGAAAGGCAGCACAGACATGCAGGGTCCGTGAGGCCATGCTGGAAGTGCTTCGTTTCCCTTTCCTCTCTGGATTAGTTAGTGGCCCTAAAATTAGAACATTTATGAAAATCACTCAGGGAAATTATTAAAACACAGTTTTGAATTCAGTAGGTCTGGGTGAGGAATGGGATGAATACACATTTCCAGTTCACTCCCAGGTGTTTCTGCTGCTGCTGGCAGGGAGCCAGGCCTTTAGAACCATCACTGTAGATCATTATTTGCTTTTCAGACTTTCATGTGCATGCCAATCACCTGGGGTCTCATTCAAATACTCCACCTGAAGCTCTGTCAGTGATTCTTCACAAGCGATTTTCTTATTCCCAGAGAACATTTGGATGTACCTAATATTCTTGGTTGTTGTACATTGGATGGAGGGGAGAGGTGTTGATTGCTGTTGGAATCTAACAGGTAGAGGCCAGAGATGTTTCCAAACGTCGTACTGCCCAAAATGCAACCTCCCATAAGGAAGAATCCCCTAGCTCAAAATGCCACTGTTGTGGAACCCTGACCTAACCAAGGCCATTTACCAGCACACATGGTGGCCCTAAGGACTGCAGTCTCTTGATGGACAGCCCCATGCAACAGAGAAACTCCAAGGCTCCTGCTTCCTGTGGCCAAGTACCACCACCCCACCTCAATATCACCCCATGTCATGTGCCGAACCCAGTGTTAGCTGCACAGAACACAACACAAGTTGTTTGTGATTCACTGCCGTGAACTGTTAACTCAGAATTGCTGTCAGCCTTGCTGTACCTTAGAAGCCCCTGGGGAGGTTTGGCAGCACAAATGCAGAGATTCAGATTTCATTGTTCTGAGCCAGCCAGCACTTTGAGAGTTTTAAAGCTCTTCAGTAAATCCAAGAGCAGCATGGGGTTGAATCCGCCCTCGCTGAGTGCTAATCCAGCACTTGAGACCGTGAGAGGCCAGAGAGAAGTTGGTAGTCTCTTGATTATATATAGGATTGCAGCTAATGGATGCCTATTTCAAAGCCCATTAGACCATGAAATGCCATTATTTTAGCAATTGTCAGATATTCACCCTGTGGGGTTGTTGCATTGTGCTGTGTGCTAGGACCACAAGCGGAAAAGTTGAAGGGCTTTGCCTTGCAAAGGCCTCGGAGTATAGTGGGGAGGTCAGCTGTGAACAACACACTAAGTGCTACAGCACAAGCATGTACAAAACACAGAGGTCACCAAGGAAGGGATGGATTCTTCCAAGAGCCTGGGGCAGCTGAATTTCAAGGAGGAGCCTCTTGGTCCAAAGTGAACCACATGGCGTGGAAAGGTCAAAGGGAGCTGCACAGTCATGCCTGGCTAGATGGGCCTGTAGGGGAAGGCAGCAGAAAACTTGAGCCAGAGTGGACAGGCAGCACAGACCTGCTGGGTCTGTGAGGCCTTACCGGAAAGGTATTAGGCCCAGGAGCTCCACTATAATGAGAATAACCCACGGATGTTCCCGAGCAGGGGGAAGTGAGCTCACTGTGTTAACTGAGGGTTGCCTGGGAGTTTCATTCTGTGTGTTAACAGAGCCCCATGGATGGTGTAGGACTGCAACCCTCTGCCCAGCTGGCTTCTCTCTGCTCCCAGCACAGTCCAGAGTATGCCTCACTTTGCGGAAGGGTATGCTGAGCTCCAGGGATCCATAGCTGCCAAGTGGGACCTAACTGGCCAGAGGCCCTGGGCTGTTAGACACCACACCTCCCCATCCCCTATGCCACCCCCCCTCCACAGCTCTATCCTTTAAAATAGCTCAGTTGATCCTACCAAATAGCTTCTCTCTGGCACCTTCTCGTCCATCCTAATGAAATTTTTAGACCATCCTAATCCCTTCCATGTCCCTTCAGCAGCCCCCATCATCTTCTTCAGTCTTGAGCCACTTCAGGGAAGGACCCCCTTGAAGACAGAGCTGGTAAGCACATTAGGGCAGAACTTCCTGTTGCCTGGCACAAAGCCTTAAAAAAGAAGCAAAAAGATGGTGCAGATATGGGTACAAAAAAACCTCTCACAGATAGCTCAGACCTAGTTCCAAGCCCCCTCTTATTCTGAGCCACATGCTGCCTGCACTAACATCTCTTGGTGGTAGTGCAATGACTGCAAAAGCTGCACACTCCCTTGGCTGCCAGTACGCAATGTACTGACATGCAGTTGTGGACCAGCAAAAATTACTGAGTATGTTTTTGTAAGAGAAGGGTCAGGTATCTTCAGTCATCAGCACAGGGCTAGAGAACTAGGAAACTTTGGTCCACACTACACTCTAAAACCCAAAGCGTCACCTGACAGTGGCCATAACCCTATTCACCATGTCCCATCACCATGGTTTCCTCCATTGAGTCTCTCCTGCCTTCTTAGTATTTGTGTTTTCCTCTTTGGAGCATACAATGGTGAGAAAGCCTTCTGACAGGTCAGAAATGCTTCAGGACCCCTAGGCCTCTTAAGGATTCCCTCAGAGCTAATAACACAGCAGTGTTGGTGATGGAAATAGGGACTGCATTATGATACATGCAAGATGCCTCAAAGGAAACATTCCCCCCATCCCACCCTACATGTAACCCAGTCACTAACTCACTGCCTGGAATGCCCACATCCCTTAGCAGTGTGTGAGGCTGCTGCATTTCTCATCCAGCTTCATGCTGATATATAGAGGCAGCAGAAAATGCTGCAAGTACTTGTCTCCAGACATCCATGTAGGAGACTCTGACCCATCACCTTGGATATATATTATTTCTTTGTGTTAAAAACATTCAAAATCCTCTCTCCCAAGTATTTTGATACATTTAATTATTGTTAATCACAGTTATGGTTCTTGCTATAGAATATAAGAAGTTATTTTTCCCAATCCAGCTGCACATGGGAGCTTATATTTCAATGTAGACTAGTATGTTCAGTAAAAAACAAAAACAAAATAGAGCCTAAAACTGTAATGTTAGGTATCAGCTAAGAATCAGCAGATTAAGCTGTGTCTTTTTCCCTTGGAAATTAGGATACAAAAATCTAAGAAAACTGGAAGATCTTAATACCTCAAAAATGAGCCCCCCCCAAATAATAACAGTACCCAGTGCTGACAGAATGATATTGAAATGGATTTATTTATATACAATTGCAAACACTGTACATTTATGCAATCATTTGGAAGGGGAATTTGATGAAAACATTTTGAGAACCACAAATATTCACAACCTTGAACATAGTATTGATTAAAATAAAAACCTGAGTGCACAAATATGTTGGGTGGGAGCATCACCTGTCACATGATAGGACTGAAAATAGCCTAAATGATCAACAACAGAAGGGCCTAAATTATAGCATACCAACAAAACTCAATATTATGAATTATTGCAGAGAATAATGAAGAAATTAAGTGGAAAAAATGCTTTCATCAACCAGGATTCTATTCAGTTGCAAGTAACAATCTGACCTCAGTAGCTCAATCAAAAAGAATTTATTTTCTATTAAATTAGAAATCCAAGGTCTAATCTCGGTCCAGAGCAAACACCTCTGAGCCTTCTCTTGAACCTTGGCCCCTGGTTACAGGTGACTGTGAAAACTCTAACCAGCATACCTATGATCAGCACAAGAAGAAGGTGCAAGGAAAGTTCCTTGTATGATGGAGGTGAGCGCTTTTCCAGAAGGAGCCCCAGGAAACATCCCCTGGAATCTCTCTGACCAAAACTGGTTCACAAACTCCCCAGCTGTGAGATGAGGAGGGGCCACAGGGTGAGCATGAATGATTATCACCCTGGGGCTGAGCACATTGCCACTTGGAGCAAAATCAAAATTCTATTGGCAAGAGAGAGAGTTGGAATGGATAGTAAGAAAGTGACGGTGATTCTGAAAACCAAGTAGAAATCCTGTGCACACAGCTGTTTAAACCTCTGTGTGCTTTTGAGCAAGGGTAGGTCAGAACAAAAAATGCAAAAGTTTAATCTTGAATTGGTGTAGGATTGTGCATATTTTCCCCATATTTTCTAGGTGCTCTAGTAATTCCTAAAGAGGATGCAATACGATAGCTTTGAATCAAACACATAGGGAGGTTACCCTCAAAACTAGAGGGGCCTTCTGTCCGCATGCTCACCTTCACTACAATCAGGTGTCAGTTCCCACAACCAGTAGATGATTCCTCATTAGGTGGCCATTCTGTTCCAACTGAAAGCAATGGCATGTGTACATAGCTGATCACATACTGGTGCTCCAGATCTTCTTTCTGCAATGAAGCTGTATTAATCTCTAGCCTTTCAGCTGCAAATGTTCTATGGAGCAAAGGATTCCCTAGCATGTAACTGACTGTTTCAGAATGTGAATGAAAAGATGCAGTCAGATTTTCTGAAGATGAGGCAAGTTCCCTGGAGTAATGCAGACAGAAGTCTGACTGGTTTTCAGCCACAATTTCTGAAGAGGAAATTGCTGTTTTTGTCAGGGGATTGGCTACGAGTCTTCTAGGATTTCTTCTGCCTCATTTGTGTGAGTTGAGATTGCTTTTATTTGAGCAGACATTCCAGGTGGCTAATCTTCCCCCATCCCAATATTGAAAGATGGTTCTTTTTTTTTTTAAGATTTATTTGTTTATTTGAAAGGCAGAGAGAGGGGGAGATGGAGAGGGGCAGAGAGAGGGAGAAGAGGAAGGGAAGAGAGAGGCTTTCCCATCTGCTGATTGATTCCCACAAATGGCCACAACAGCTGGGGCTAGGTTGAAGCCAGAGGCTTCATTTGGGGTTTCCATTTGGGTACAGTGGCCCACAGACTTGGGCCATCCTCTGCTGCTTTTCCAGGCATGTTAGCGTGGAGCTGGATCAAAAGTGGAGCAGCAGTAGCCTAACAGCTAAAGTCCTCACCTTGAAAGCGCTGGGATTCCATATGGGCACCAGTTCTAATCCTGGCAACCCCACTTCCCATCCAGCTCCCTGTTTGTGGCCTGGGAAAGCAGTCAAGGACGGCCTAAAGCCTTGGGACCCTGCACCTGCATGGGAGACCTGGATGAAGCTCCAGGCTTCTGGCTTTGGATTGGCTCAGCTTTAGCATTTGCCACCCCTTGGGGAGAGAACAATTGGATGGAAGATCTTCCTCTCTATATATCTGACTTTGTGTTTCATGTTTGCATTGTCATCTTTGTTGGCCAATTCCCTGTTATCAATTTTGTAAGATGCCACATGGTTTTAGTTCTGAGAGATAAGGAGGTAACACAACTATATGCTTTGCTGTCAACACAAACGCAGATGCTCAGTGACCAATCACAGATGGACTTAGAGTAAGCAATGTGATTGGTCACTGGTCATTATGCCATCTACCTTCCTGTGATTCACAGGGGGAGAGCTGGAAGTGCAACTTATGCTTCATGCTGTTACGTATGGGCATTGTAACAATATTGCTGAGGGACTCATGTTACCTAACTACATTGTGGAAACTGAAATTCATGGGTATTGCAACTGTATAATGAGGAATACCATGAGGTCTACTAAAGAAAATTTTCAAAACTTTGTGACTTTGAACAGGAGAGTAGTCATCCAGGCATCTGGCCTCCAAAATAAGGGTGTTTTGTTATAGTAAGGGTCTTGTTGGCAACATTTTGAAAAACTTCTGAAACAATAAACCATTCTCAAGTGCTTAATTTTTACTGCACCCATTCTTGATGAAAATCTGTCAACCCACCACTCCGACCACCAGGTGGAGTGTCAGTTCCCTATCTTTCCCCAAGGGCCTTCTTGCCAACAGTCAGAGTTACTAAAATGTGGTGGTGGACACAAAAGGAATTGAAGCCCTTAGTCCACCAGTGAATTATTCCTGCAGAATTTTCTCTTATCCCAGACACCAGGCTCAGGAAGAGGCACCATGGGTACTTCTTGCTTAGATGGGAACAGCCCCCCTGGGAAAGTTGGGAATGAAATCAGACCCAACTTCCCTGACTTCATCTTTTATATTATATTCCCTGACTTATATTTTTATTGGAAAGGCAGATATACAGAGAGGAGGAAAGACAGAGAGGAAGATCTTCCATCCAGTGGTTCACTCAAGCAACCGCGACGACTGGAGCTGAGCCAGTCCAAAGCCAGGAGCTCTTCCAGGTGTCTCACGCAGGTGCAGGGTCCCAAGACCTTGGGTCATTCTCAACTGCTTTCCCAGGCCATGAGTATTTAGGCTTTCTTGTGCATTAAGTGCTTTACATGCATTGTGTATATTCCATACTCGAGTGCCTTGTGCATATTCATTATCTCATGAATATTAGGATTCTCCTGGTTCATTCCTGACAATATTGAAAACACACACAAATGCTCTGGTTGTCCTTTCTTAACATGATGTATCTTAAGAATTTTATTTATCCTGTTTTCTCTGCCACAATATAATTGAATGCTCAGTATAATTGAATGCTCTCAAATAGTACCACAAATCCATATCAGAAGTCAGCCTTAGAAAGTCTGATTCTCTCATTCTAACATACCATTTAGATAAGTTTACACTGCAAACCGTCATTGTCATACTAGCCAAAATGGAAATAGCATCTTTGAAATGTCTTCCTATAGTCACACAAGTGCACTCAGAGGGCCCAACAGCTTGATCTACATGTGGTTTCTTTAGACCCAAAGGTCCTAAGAAGCTCCCCACTCTGATATCACATCTTGTCAGTGTCTACATGTCTACAATGACAAGGTTCCTTTTTGACTGTTGCTGTCTTATTTCTTGATTTACCTTCTGTGCATCTTCCTTGGAAGCATTGCCTAGGATTTGCAGGGCCAGGATGAGGGAATGTTGCGGGGAATACATACCTAATATTGGCCTGGACTTGACCTGTGACCTTTCCAGGAGGATGAAACATTGTCTGAAATCACATGCTGTGACTACAAACAACATCAAATTTTGGATAAGCCAACCCTTTCATTGTGAGAAAATGTCTAGAAACCAAGATTGAGGATTCTATTTCTGTTATAAAGCATTTGATTTATATAGATACAGTAATAGGCAATGAGTATGGAACCTATGCAAAATAACCTTCACCTGATGTTCCAAGTAGTAAAATACATATATGACTTCTTTTCTATACAATCATTACTTGAGTAATTCTTTTAAAATTTATCAAAACTTTTATAAATATTTTTCTGAAATGCAAGGGGTCAATTGAAACAAGAGAGAACTGTAAGCATGTTCAACTCAAAGATAAACATAGATTAAGAAGCTGCTCACAATTGACCATTAGCTACAATAAACTGGTTATTTTAGATAATTAATTCTTGCTTTGCTGATTTAAGCCTAAGCTGTACTTTTTTCAAGCCTACTTTTTTTGTTTTGAAGATTTATTTATAGATTGCTTTGTACCTGGGCAAGTGTTACACTGCTGGGAGAAAAGCAGCCAATAGCTGGCAGGCATCCTGGGCCTGATTAATGCCAAATTTATTTTAACTATACCAGTATGCTGGCATAGTTGCTGCTGCTGTTTGTTCTTTTTTTTCCCCCCTTTTATTTTTGACAATCTTTACATAGATGATTAGGGCACAAACGGTTGCTGTTTCTTCTTCTCCTCTCCTCCTCCTTATTCTTCTTCAAGATAAGTAGGTAAGGCAGGGAGCTCCCAACTGGAACACACCACCCTGGCCCCTAGATGAAGGACTACGATTGCCTGGAGAAGGGGGTCTGGGAACATATTGGCGTAGGAGCAGCTGAGATTATGTCTGACAGAGAGGGAATGAGTCCTGGGACCACAGACCAGGCCACTGCACTTGCAGGTAAGCAAAGTTGAGACAGAGTGATTTAGAGAGGAGACAGCCAGAGGGCATGTCTGGGTCATACCAAGGCACCCATCCATGAGGGAAACCTGAGCTAGGCTAAATAATGTTGCCTCCCAAAAGCTGTAACTGGGAGGCATGCCTGGCTGGGCTAGGCCTCAGTTGCAGTTGATCTGCAAGTGTCAAAACAGGGAGTGGGCCACATCAGGCTGGACCACATCAAGTTGGATCACAGCACCCACCAGATGTGAGAGAACTGGGTCTAGGGGTAGATTCTGTAGAGGAATTGTAGACTTGCCTCTGTGAGACTACAACATCTGCTGATTTACAAGGACAGCTGGGGCAGTGATGAGCCAAGGCAGGCTGGACCATAGCACTTACCTAACACGAACCTACTTAACATTCATGGGGGCTGGGACTGGGAGAAGGCCAGGTGGGGCCAGGTTGCAGCACCTGCTGGCACAGGCAAGGGCTAGGACTGAGGGCAGACCATGCCAAGCAGAGCCTCTTACCCCAATGGCATACATGAGATCCAGGAAAGGCTGAAGCACTCAGCACCATTTGGGGAAAGGCCAGGCTGGGTCAAGCCCTAATACCTGCTGGCATGCACAAGAGCAAGGACAGGGTGTGGGCAATATCTGGCTGGGCTGGCTGCAACAACTTTCAGCAATAGAGAAGATTGTGAGTGGATAGTCCTAGGCTGGGTCAAAACACCCACCAGCATGTGCAAGATCTGGAGCTGGAAAAGGACCTGGTAGGGAAACTCTGGGGACTTCCCTTCTGGGTGACAGCTCCCTCTGATAATATGAGAACCAGGACTGTGAACAGATCAGGCTGGACAAGAGAGAAGCATCCATCAGCATGTGTGTGCGCTGGGTCTGGTGGTAGGCCAAACTGGGCTTGGTTCCAGCACCCATTGCTGCTGCTCTCTAGAGCCAGAATAAGTGTGCGACAAGCCAGGTTATGCTGTAGCACCTGCCAGGTCACATGAATTCTGGGTCTGGTGGTGGGCCAAGCTGGGTTAGGCTGTATTACCCGTCATTGAGAGCCAGAATGCATGTGGGCCAGTCAGGTTAGCCCACAGTAGCCACTGGTGAGTGCCAGGACAGTAGCACCCACCAGTACAGGAGAGTCATTGCTGGAAGCAAGCCTTGTAGGGGAACTCCCCTGCCAGGGTACAGCTCCCACTTGTGAGCCTGAAAGTCAGGGCTGGGAGCAGTTTTAAGACCAGGCTGGACTACAGCACCCATAGGCATATGTGTGAGCCAAGTCTTGGGGTGGGCTGGCTCAGCCAGTTCATAGCATACACTGGCACAAGAGAAAGTCTGGATGTGGTGCAAGCCAGGCTGGGTTGGACCACAATAACCCACCAGGGTCACATGAGGCCTGGGGTGGGCCAGACTGGGTTAGGCTGCTATAAACGCTGGTGAGATCTGGGGCTGGGAATGGGCTGGGCTGAGCCAAGCTGTAGTACCTGCTAGTGAGTGCCAAAACCAGGCTGCAGCACCTGCTAGGACACATAAGACCCAGAGCTGGGAACAGGCCTGGCAGGGGAACTTCAGAGACTCCCTTGTTGGACTACTGTTTCCACTGAAGAATATTTGAAGTGGGACTGGAGACGGGACAGTCTGGGAGCAGGCCAGGCTAGTTTAGGCTGCTACACCGAGTGACAAGTGTTAGGACAAGTCATGTCAGGCTGGCCACAGTACCCCTTGGCAGCCACAAGATCCAGGGTTGGAGACAGGCCAGGCTGGGCAGACCAAGGATGGACCAGGCTAGAGCCGACAGCAATTGTTGGCATATGTGATGGTGGTGTCTGGGGGTGGGTTGGGTTTAGCTAAGCCATAGGACCTTTGGGTATGCACAAAAGCTAGATGGGATGTGGACTAGTCCAGGTTAGACCACAGCAGAGGCTACAACACGCACAAACCAGGTCTGGGAGTGGTCCTGGTGAGGGCTACTAGGATCGTCCCAACTAGGCCACAATACCCACTGTCATGCATGAGGACTGTGTCTGGGGCAAGCTAGCTGGGCTGGGCTGCAGTACTTGTTGGTTTGATTCATGTGAGATATGGGACTGGAGTGTAACTGACCAGGAAGCTGCATCCACCAGCAGGTGACAGACTGAACTTGATCCTGCACTGGCTGATTCATGCAAAAGTCAGTCTGAAGTGACTCTAGCCAAGGTTTCTTGGGGGACTCTGCAACTAGACTACGGGACTCAGATCTCAGCCACCAGAAAAAATCACAGTATGTATAGTTCAATCTCAAGAGTGCACATTCTAGGTCTAGGTCATCTTAGTTGCTGCTGCCTGTGCGGTGGACAGAAAACCCAGTTGCATACAGAAGACATGATGGCTAGCTCGTCTAGTCCAGGATGGAAAGCAAAACAAGCTGGATGATTTTCTTGGCTCAGCCATGTTCTTGGGTCTGTGCATGCACTAAGGTGGACATAGTCAAACAAAAAACTTTGGAAAGATGTTCTCAAACCTGGAATAATGAAGCTGACAATGTCTCAATGCTATTGATACTACTCAAGCTCACCCTCAAAACACTCTTCCTCACTGCGGGGTCTCTAACATGTCATCAAAGGACTGTCCCCCATCCCTGGGTGCTGACATAGTTTGACAGTAAGGAGAAGCCTCATCTCCTTCCTCTCCTGTGGACACAGAAGGAAAAAAATAAAATGTGTTTCACCTACTTTCCTCCATATCTGACCCTTCCCAATCAAATCAGAAACCCATATGGGCATGCATCCCTCTCAACTATTTAAACATTATTCAAAACATTTTTTAATTTTTAAGGATTTATTTAACTTTATTTGAAAGGCAGTGGTTCCAATAGCTAGGGCTGAATCTCACCAAAGCCAGAGATTTCTAGGTCTCCCATATGAGTGCAAAAACTATTGTCTATGGCTTTCTCAGATCCATTAGCAAGGAGCCGGATCAGAGGTGAAGCAACAGTGACTTGAACCAGCGTCTGTATGAGATGCTGATGTCAAAGGTAGCAGGTTTTACCCACCACGCAATGACACCAACCTCCAGAAACTGACTTCTGAGTTTAAAGAGTCGTGAAAAATCCAAATCTAATCCTTGGACAGTCTGACAAGCATTGGCACCATCCGTTATTGAAATTCCTCAATTCACCTAGCATACCCCCTTTCAGAGCTGCAGTTTGTGACAAAGGCTGGCTCTTATATGAGTGTGAGGATGAAACAAGAAGTATTTGTTGATGACAAGACAATATGTTTGGTTGATTTATTATATTAATCTTCAATTTTATAATAAGGAATAGAATCTTCTATTTAGACTTGAATATTTACAATATCAACAAACATCTGCACCTTCTGATCTGTGCCATAAGGTGTATGATAGGACGAAACTCCATTTGTGGACAGTTTGGTATCAGCCTGTTTCGTGAATATTGTGGGACACAGGTTTCATTAGTATGGACCTTCTACCTTGCGCGTAATAAGAGTATTGCATATTACTACCAGTGTCATTAAGTGTATTGGTGAATTCCAGCTTGTTTCTTGGAAAACTCCAGTTTTAAAGTTTTTTAAAGTTTTAATAAGATTTAATAGATTCAATGTGATATGTATGTTTCTCCAAACATAATGATATTCCCTTCCTTCCTCCCTCCCACATTCTTTGTTTCTTCTTCTTCTTCTTCTTTTTTTTTTTTTTTTGGTTAGGTTGGAGATTGCATATTTTAATTGTGCATTACAGTAAGAAGACTTAATACCTCACCAAATAAGAAGTTTAACAAGTAAAAAGTTTAGTGAGGAGCCTGGCACAGAAGCCTAATGGCTAAAATCCTCACCTTGTACGTGCCAGGATCCCACATGGGCACCAGTTGTAATCCTGGCAGCCCTACTTCCTATCCAGCTCCCTGCCTGTGGCCTCAGAAAGTAGTCAAGGACGGCCCAAAGCCTTGAGACCCTTGGGACCCTACACCAGCATGGGAGACCCGGAGAGGCTCCAGGCTCCTGGCTTAGGATCAACTCCAGCTATTGCAGTCACTTTAGGAATGAATCAATAGACGGAAGATCTTCCTCTATGTCTTTCCTCCTCTCTGTATATCTGCCTTTCCAATAAAAATGAAATAATCCTTAAAAAAAAAAGCTTAGTGGGAATACAGATAACGCATATAAGCAATAATTAAATAAAAAATGACAATTTCACCTAAACACAGTGAACTTTGAAGGTCATTAAAACTGTAGTAGTATAATATTCTTTTTTTAATGACTTATTTGAAAGGAAACCATTATGCTAAGAGAAATGAATCAAGCCCAAAAGGTTAGATATCACATGTTTGCAAGGAGAAAAAAGAGTCTACTTCTTTTTCCCCGTAATGCATATAAAGGCTAGAAGTATGCAGTACAGGGCTGTTGATTCAGTGCTCCAAAGACCTCAGGACTGGGGGGCTCCTTCAGTGCTGTCACTCACCATTGTCCACATGTGTCTGGAACCTTGTTCAGGGAGGGTCAGAGTCAGGTCCCAGCCATCACATCCTTGTTCCAACTCACAAAAATGAGCCACATCATAAAAATATGTGTTCTACATGCTTAGGATAAGTATGCTTGATCCTATCGGGCAGCATTTAATTACACTACATTTAACTGAGAAGAGGTCAGGAAAGTATACAGTCTTTGCTGCAGGCAGCCATGCGCTCAGCTCAGACTCAGGCTCCTAATACTGAGGTAAGAAGGCAGAATGAGCTACATGAAACAACTGTTTTTGTCATATTTAGAACCCTGGTCAGTCAGATTCCATACTTAACAGAAATCCAGGAGCATCAACCAACTACTTTCATTCTCAGAAAAACACAGAGTAAGTAAACCAGATGGTAGCCCAACTGCCTGAGTCCCTGACAGCCATGTGGGAGACCAGAATGGAGTCTGCGACTTCTGGCTTTAGCCTGCCTCAGTGCCAGTTATTGTGGTCTTTCGGGAGAGTGAACCAGCAGATGGAAAATCTCTCTCTCCCCCTCTCTATGTCACTCTGCCTTTCAAATATATAATCTATTTTTGGAAAAAGTAAGAAAAATTAATCTGCATAATAAATATTTAATGACTAAATCAATGGTTCACTCAGCTCAGGAGCATTTGAGTAGCAAAATCCAGTGCCAGTAGAGAATAAACCTTCCTGGAGTGAGAGTCAGGAGGCGAGCTGAGTCACTTACAAATGCAACAAATAATGAAACCTTCACTAATTAATTTCATACACATCAGCAATGTTAGTCACACCAACTACTGAATAATTCATTTTGCCTGAGTAGACAGTAGACCTAAAATAATACTTCCATCCCAGAAGTAGTAACAACCAAACAAAACCATTATTGCATCCTCCCCCTGACCCAGGCCAGCCCCTGCCTGTTTATGCAAAAACAACAGTGGGTAGCAGTCTTTGCCAAATGAGATTTTTGGAGAAAGGTTATTGCTTTTGCTTTTCTATACTTTTTAGAATCATATGAACTTTGTACCATAAATATGAAGATCTTTTAGGAGCTGGAGGTTGCTGAATTATTCTTTATTTTTGAAAGGTAGACAGGAAGGAAAAACCCTGGATTAGGGTTATCTTGCACCAGCCTTTGCAGTTTGAACCTCTGAGCCATTGTGATGCTGGATGTGAACCAGGTCTGCCAGTATCTCTGCTATACTCATTCCAGGGTACCAAGTGAACGCCCTGCCTCTCGATGCTATCTCAGATTTATATTAAAAAAAAAAAAAGGCATTTGTTGAGGTTTACTGGGTACCAGAAACCATTCTAAGCCTGCTTGAATTTTCTCAATAAGCCTCTGAGGTTGGTGCTGCCATCCCCTCTGTTACCTTGTTGACAAAACTGGGACCCATAGAGGTTAGATGGAAGGCAGGAATTAGATGCTGCAGAGCTACAATGCTACCTACTAAGCCAAACACACCACAGTTTAAGTGACGCAAGTCCAACCTGGGTTTGCAGGCTGCCCGGAAGACCCTAGGCCCATTCAGTACATATCTATACTCCTAGTACTGCAGCCAAAAAAAACTTAGTAAGACCCAGCTGGTTATCCTGGACCAAAAGCAAGGGAAGTTACCCAAACATAAGAGAGACTTTTCTCTGTTACCTTGTCTTTCAACCTCAACTTATTCCTTCCTAATTGTAAAGTTCCATCTACTTTAGAGGAAAGAACTATGTGCACAGGGGGAGCCTGGATTGGTGTTGACTATCTTCATTTTACAACTCACCATGGCTCCATGGAAAGAGGAATCTGGGAAAATATTTGTTTGGATGATAAGTGCTTTCTCCTTACTCAGGAGGCAGTCCCAGTCTCCAGGACGTGGAAAGCAGCCTTTGAAAGCCTTATCCAAAGATAAAATTCCTTATATCCCTGTTGGTGTTCACCCAAACTCTACATGCTTTTATTCAAATGGAGGAGAGCAGCAGCAGTGGCAAAATAGAAAAGAATTCCAACTATGTGAGACTCACCCATGTTTTTGTGACTCAGAGCTTAGCGGAGAAAGTCATCCTGCAGCGAAGAGAAACAGAGAAATTTGAGACAGAAAGCTGAAACAGTCAATGAATGTGTTCATTCAGAGGACACAAAGTCTGTGTGCCCTTTCTCCAAGCTCCTCTGCTTGGCTAACTGTGCTCTGCCTCTCAACTCCAGACCTGACTGCCTCATTTGCCTCCTAGAGTCTAGGTTTTGCATTAGGAAGGAAACACCTCTGATACACCGCAACAGGAAGAGAAGCTAAAGGGATGGAGCACAGTGTCACATGCCCGCATGACTCCGCAGCACCATTGCCCTTGGCCCAGCATGCGCCTGTGTGTCACAGGTGCTTCCATGCACCTGGAGAGTTCTTCAATTCTGTGTAGCCAGCAATTCTCATTCACACTTTACCTTACATGTGTAAGGGACCATCTGTTTTCCTCATTCACAAAGTAGTTACCCCAATGGCTATAACAAGTGCCAGGAGGAAAGCCACAGCCTTAGCCAAGATCTTGTTTTCACACCAGGGAAATACACAATTCTATTTTTAAAAAATTTGTTTATATAATAAATGCACATATATGTAACACATTGTATAGCAGAGTCACATTTGAGATGACCAGGTGTCTCTACCGGTCTTATACTCACTGACATGTGAAAGCTGCCTGGGCTGAGCTGATAATATGTTGCATAGTTTATGGGCTAATGTACATGCTGATATGCAGTTCAGTTTATACTACTACAGAAAATAAGTTAGGAAGTGTTTTAGAACTGATGGAAGAGTAATTCAAAGAAATTCATGGTATTCGTTGAGATTGTTAGCAGCTTCTCAGTGACTCCCAGATCAAGAAGTGTTAGATTGTAGAACAGCAAAGAGGAAAAATTACATTGCATGAAATTTTCCAGGGTGCTTGTCTGGCATGGGTTTCTCTAGTGCAATCTAAGAGAAGGGCTCACCCTGGACTGAACGTGCTTGCCTAGGCATAGGCTAGTCCTGCTTCACTCAATCTCTTCCCTGCAGAGCTTGGGTCATTGGCATCGTGCAGTAATGTCACTTATTGAGTGACTACCAAGTGCTAGATGCTTCCTTTACAAAACTTCCTTTAATGTCTATGGGGGATGTCTAGCTGTCCCATCATTCAGAGGAGGGAAGTGCTGCTCAGAGACTGGAAGAGAATGGACGCTTGAACTCAGATCTGTCTGTTTTACAGTGTGTGCTTTTCATTATCATACTATGCCACCAACTTGCTTCCGGGACTCAAGCTAGACATGTTATTTCCCAAATTAACACTTGCCATGTGCAAGACAGAGGGACTATTTCTTTGGCTGTGGGGCCGAACAAGTGAAGAGAAGTGGCAAGAGGTGGCCTTTCCCTTTCCCAGCCAAGCAGGACTAGAGGTTTCCCTTCTACCAGCATTAACAATCCTTGCCCCAAATCTTGGAAGGCTTAAAAAATTTAAAAAAAGACAGATAGTTGGCTACAGAAAGGAGCATAAGATGCAATTCAATTCATCTCATCAGAACTTTGTCAAAATGGGAAGCTCCCAGTGTGGGTTTGAAGATGATGTGTCTCAGCCTGGTGGAGTAGGCTGGCTCCTACAATTTGTGAATGATTTACAAGAAGCCACAGTGTTTCCCATGGGACAGTCCATGGACAATGGGACTGTGAGAAACAAAGCAAAGCAAAATGAGTGTCATATTAGGGTTAAGAAAGCAGAAAAAGAATTATTTATCATTTTAAACAGTCCACCATAAAATTTTTTGTATGGCCCTTGGATCATACAGGCATAAACCCAGTGGGAGTTTGTTTCTTTTGAGGGGAGACAGGCAAAGAGAGAGCAGACTTTGCAGCCTGTAGGTAGATGCACCACAACTGAGAGAGGGAAAACAGTCCAGGATTGCTCATTACCCCTTCAAGAGTGAAAGAAGATGTGAAGAGGTCCACTGTAGAAAGGATTTGGGGATGGGAAGGAACTAGTTCAAAATAATAGGGAAAATCATATTAAAACTTTATTCACTGTGGAAGAATTTTATTCATTTTCAAAGACGAAAGAAAGCTTTGCTGGGTATGTTATCCTGGGCCGACAATTTTTTTCTTTTAGAATCTGGAATGTCACTCCATTCTCTTCTTGCCTGTAGAATTTCCTGTGAGAGATCTCTTGTGAGCTTAATTGGCATTCCTTTATATGTCAATTGATTTTTTTCACGTGCACATTTAAGGATCTTTTCCTTATGTTCAATTGAAGAAAGCTTGATTATCATATGTCGTGGTGAAGATCGCTTTTGATCAGGCCTGTTGGGAGTTCTGTGTCCCTCCTGGATCTTGTTTCCCAATTCTTTCTCCAGATTAGGGAAATTTTCCTTGATTTTTTCATTAAATACATTTGCAAACTCAGCTTCTCTTTCTGCACCTTCTGGGACTCCCATAACTCTTATATTTGGCCTCTTAATAGTGTCTTTCAATTCTTGAATACTTTCATTTAAGGGGATGTACAGTAGCTGTGAAATGGAGACTAACATCCAGATGTCAGGATGCAGTGTGGTATGCATTTCTGCTTCCAGACAAAGATGGACTTACAATGAAACTGTTTACTATATCTTGACAATAGGATTCTGGACTCTCTGCCATTTTCCATGCCTGCAAAGATGGACATATGACTGAGTATGAAGAACTATATGTTAGTAATGATATAGAGGAACTGGGGAGGGGATTGAGGAGGGGATAAGGGAATATGGAACTATCACAAAATGATAGCAATAATAATAAAATGTAAAACAAACCCAACTTTATTCAAAACTACATACACTTCAATGGCAAGCATCCTAGGCCTAAGCAAATATATGTGGTAGGTGAGGTTTAGGTCAGCTTCATTCTGTCACCAGCCCCGTTGCTGGTCTTTCTACATTATACCCTTACATACCCACATTACTCTGAATTCTCTCCCCAGAAGAAATCATAATGGGAGCCTTGTGCAACAGTTCAACTGGCTAATCCTCAGCCTCCAAGCATGGCATCCCATAAGGGTGCTGGCTTGTTTCCCAGCTGCTCTACTTCCCATCCAACTCCCTGCTTGTAGCCTGGGAAAGCAGTTGAGGATGACCCAAAGCCTTGGGACTCTGCATTCATGTGGGAGACCCAGAAGAAGCTCCTGACTCCTGGCTCTGGATCAGCTCAGCTCCAGATGATGCAGTCATTTGGGAATGAACCAGTTAATGGAAGATCTTTCTCTTCTGTCTCTCTTTCTGTATGTCTGCCTTCGAAATAAAAATAATCTTTTAAAAATTTATTGAGAATGTATACATTATTTCAATTAATGCTTATAACAACACTATGAGAGAGGTACTGATATTAACCACTTTTATGGATGAGGACTCTGAATGACAGGGAAGTTAAACAGCCTGCCCAAGGTCACACAACTAAATGGCATTTAGAATGTGAACCTAGGTAGTTTGACCCTAGAGCACCCTCTAGCTTGTTCTTCATTGCCACTTGGTTGAGCTGATTGATTCTTACATTAACAGCAGATCTTTAGAATAAACAGATCTGAATTCTAGACTAGCCATTTAAATCATCATGTAGTTATATATTCATATGAAGGGCATATGGTTGGATGGGTGGGAAGATATGTCAATGAAAGTAGTTGTTTCAGTGAATTACAAAATTTGAAACTGGGAAGCACCTTCATATTGAAAAGGAGGAAATTGAGGCTCTGAGAAGGGGTGTGCCCAAAATCACACAAGTGGTGACCTTCAGCTTAGCACAAGTGCTTCCAAAGCTGCAGTCAGCTCGCCTGGACAATGACCATGAGAAAGGAAAAGACTGACATCAGCTTCCTCTTTGAGAAATATGCTTGTTGTGAAGGCAATTCTTGCTTTAAGTGTTTTTATTGCTTATCCAAATGAGGTGATTTTGATGGTTGCCTGGGTTCTCAGAGCTGGATAGAGTGAAGGCTTCTCCTCCTAAGGCCCGGTTCAATATCAGCAACTAACGTGACTGCCCCAGTGGCATCCATTTGTCCACATTGGATACCCCACATCCAAGGGTGAATTCATAGTCTTCCAGTCATAGAGAGGTGAGCAAGAAGCTTTCTGTACAACTGAATAAGCATCATTTTTTTTTACTAGCACTCTCAGAATATTTCCATACTGAGTAATTAGGCATTCAAGACCATATTTTTTTAAGATTTATTTATTTTCTTCTTTTAAGATTTATTTATTTACTGGAAAGGCAGATATGCAGAGAGAAGGAGAGACAGTGAGAAAGATCTTCCATCCGATGATTCACTCCCCAAGTGAGCGCAACGGCTGATGCTATGCCGATCCGAAGCCAGGATCCAGGAACTTCTTCTGGATATCCCACACGAGTGCAGGGTCCCAGTGCTTTGGGCCGTCCTCGACTGCTTTCCCAGGCCACAATCAGGGAGGTGGATGGGAAGTGGAGCTGCTGGGATTAGAACCGGCGCCCATATGGGATCCCAGGGCGTTCAAAGCGAGGACTTATTTTATTTTTATTGGAAAGCCAGATTTTTTTTAGAAAGAGAGAGAAGAAGAGACAGAGAAGAAGATCTTCATCTGCTGTTTCACTCCCCAAGTGGTCACAACGACCAGAGCTGAGTTGATCCAAGCCAGGAGTCAAGAGCTTCTTCCGAGTCTTCCATGTGGGTGCAGGGTCCCAAGGCTTTGGGCCGTCCTAAACTGCTTTCTCAAGCCACAAGCAGGGAGCTAGATGGGAATTGGAGCAGCTGGGACATGAGCTAGCGCCTAATGTGTACAAGGTGAGAATTTAGCCACTGAGCCATTATGCCAGACCAAGAACATGTTTTTTTACAGAAAGAAACAAAAACTCAGAGCAACTGTCCATAGGAGTGCTGGACTTTATTCTTCAACTATCAGGATTTCAATCAAAACCAGCATGATTTCAATCATGACATACTGTTTCCACTGGTTTCCTTATAATTGAACAGCAAAATGGGAAGCTGCTTCATTTCTCTCACATGGGCAGGTGCCTTGGCCTAACCCAGACATACCTTCTGTTTTTCCCCCTCAACTTCTCCATCTCAGCTCCCTCACCTACCTGTGAGTACAGTGGCCTTGTCAATAGAAGCCCCCAAAATTCATTCCTCTCTGTCAAACATGCCTTCAGCTGCTCCCACTCCAACATGCCCCCAGATGCCTTCTTCAGGCAGTCTGCAGTGCCCCACCCTTCCAAACCCCCACCTGAAGGCCAGAGTGCCATGTCCTGTGGCAGTGTTCCCCATCTTAGGCAACTGTACTGATGTATTGGTATAGTTAACGCAAATTTGGCATTGATCAGGCCCAGAATCCCACTAGCTACTGGCTGCTCTTCTCTCAGCAGTATAATACTTGCCTAGTTCTAAGGCAACCTATGCAGCCACCTACAGCTGGGAAATATGATATTTCAACATGTATATAATCATAATGATCAGATCAGATAATTGGCATATCTATCACCTCACAAATTATTTATATCTGTTGGGAACATTCAAAATATTTTCAAGTAGCTATTTTTAAACATTCAGTTAGGGCCTGGCACAATGCCTCAGTGGCTAAACCCTTACCTTGCATGCACCAGGATCCCACATAGATGCTGGTTTGTGTCCCAGCTGTTCCACTTTCCATCCAGCTCCCTACTTGTGGCCTGGGAAAGCAGTGGAGGATGGTCCAAAGCCCTGGGACCTTGAGACCCTGTGCCCACATGGGAAACCCAGAAGCTCCTGGTTCCTAGCTTTGAATTAGCTCAGTTCTGGACACCGTGACCACTTGAAGAATGAACCAATGGACAAAATGTCTTTCTTTTTTTCTCTCCTTCTCTAAGTTTACCTTTCCAATAAAAACAAAATAAATGTTTAAACATTCAGTTAATGCTGTCACCAGTTATCCTACTAGGCTATAAAGTATTGAAAACATTCCTCCTATCCAATTGCACCCCTGTACTTGTAAGCATTCCCTGTCCATCTTCCTCCTTTATACTCTTCCTAGTCTCTAGTAGCCACCATTCCACTCTATTTCTATGAGATAAACTTGCTAGCTTTCACATATGAGTGAGAGTATGCAGCATTTGTCCTTAAGCACTTGGCTTATTTCACCTAGCACAATGTTCTCCTGTTCCATCCACTGGAGCATATAGCTTCCAATGATATGTTCTCATTCTTCTTATGGCAGAATAATATTCCATTGCATGTATGTATTTTCTTAACGCATTCATCCATCTATGGACACCTAGGTTAACTCTGCATCTTAGCTCCTTTGAATAGTGCTTCAAAAATTTGTGAAAGCAGGTATCTCTTTGAAACACTGAGTTCCTTACCTTTGGAAATGGACAGCAATGAAACTGCTGATCCGAAAGGAAATTTTCCAGCTTTATTGAGTTATGACAAATAAAAATTGTACAAATTTAGATTCCAAAATGACTATTCTTTCTGAAATGATTATCACAGTCAATTTGCATATCCATCACCTCACATAATTACCTCTTTTGTACATTCAGAATACTTGAGACCTCTTGCTTATTAAATTTCCAATATATAATGTGTAATTATTAATTATGATGACCTGGGAAAGCAGCAGAGGATGGCCTAAGACTTTGGGCCTGCTATGTGAGAGACCCGGAAGAAGCCCCACTCCTGGCTCCTGGTCCCTGGCTTCAGATCTGCTACACTCCAGCCATTGCACCTATTCGGGAAATAAATGGTGTGTGAAGGATCTTTCTCTCTCTCCGTCTCTCCCTGTGTAAACCTGCCTCTCAATTAAAGGTAAATAAATCTTAAAATCAATATTAATGAATTAATTAACCATGCTGTATAGTAGGTCTCCAAAGTTAATGCCTGCTGTGGCTTCCACCATCTCTCCTTCTCCAACTCCTGAATGCTCTTTTGCATTTACTGTTCCTTTGTTCTTTCCTTGCTTGTTCTGCTCTTCATCTAGTTTTCTTTTTATTTCCCTTTTTTTTTTTACCATATTGTTCACCTTTTATAATTTTCTATTGTTTTTGGGAAGAATTATTTTTTAGAGGAAATTTCTCATTTACTGTTGTACTTACTGTGTATGTCTATTAATTCTTTATGTTTTGTTAGGCTACCACATTTAAAAGTCAGTAGCTATGTGGAATTTCCAAATGAAGATCTATTGGCTGATTGATAGATATTTCAACTTTACTGATATTTCACTCACATACCACACAAGTCACCAATTTTAAGTGCATAATTCAGGAGTTGTTATGATAGTCAGAGATTACTATCACCACCACCCACCAATTTTAGAATACTTTCACTATCCCAAAAAGAAATCCCAGACCCATTATTTCCTGTTTTCCTTTTCTCCTCAGCTCTGGAAACCATGGCAACCATTAATCCACTTTCTGTCTCTGTAGATTTGCTTACTGTTTACATTTTATGTCAATAGAATCATACAATGTGTACTGCTTTGCAACTGACTTTCCTCACTTAGCATAATGTTTGGAAAGTTCAACCACCACCTTACAGCATGCATCAGCATTCTCTTTTATTGCCAAATAACCTTGCACTACACAATTAGGCTGTATTTTGTTCATTCATTGATGAACATTTGGGTTGCTTCCCTTTTTGGGTTATGAATGATGCGGTCATGAACATTCACATGCAAGCTCTCTATGTGGACGGCACTTTTGTTTCCCTTGAGTCTGTATCTAGGTGTGTAATTACTGAGTCCAGTAGGAAGTGCTAAGGAGCTGCCAAGCTGTCTCACAAAGCTGCTGCTGTACTTAACATTCCCACCAGTAATGTACTGAGACTGCGATTTCTCTGCATCTCCCTCAGCACGTAGGATTATCTGTCTCCTTGTTGTGGGTTTCCTAACAGGGGTGAAGCAAGATCTTGTACTTTTGGTTTTCATTGTTCTGATGATTGACGAGGTTCAACATCTTTTCATGTGCTAACTGGCTGTTTCAATAACTCCTTTGGAGAAATGTCTGTTCAGATGGATTGAATGTATGTTTACAGATGCTCTTTCATGTGCCTGTCCTCCCTCCAGCTCTCTCTCCCTCTGCCCTTCCACCTGTTCTTTCCTTCTTTTCTTCCCATTGCCTGATTCTCAGATGTGTGCCTTGAGACAGTCAGAAGACCCGGGCGGTGCCAATATTCCTCACCTGGTTCAGCACAAATACTAGTCCATGATCCCTGTTAATGTTTTCTCTAAATAAATTCTATCCCATAAAATAAAGTCCTTATCCAGAATTTCATAAGTTATTAGTAAAGCAGGGTTTTATCCCCCCCTAGGAAAAAAGGACTTTTCAGAATTATCTGGGCTGAACCACCCATGAGTCCTTCCCTAGCAGTCTCTGCCAAATTGTGCACTCATTCAGTGACAGGGAATTTATTACCTCCTGAGGCAGTTCATTGTGTTAGACAAAGGGCTTTATTTCTGGAGAGTCCTTTGTTATAATGAGATTAAGGCTACCTTTCTAAAGCTTACATCTCCTAGTTCTACCCCATGAAGCACTTCAATATTCCTTTGAAACTTCATAAAATCCTTAATGCCAGCACATTCCTCAAGGTAAATTTGCCTCCATTTGTCCCTCAAAGCATGGTTCCTGGGCAGCCTTCACCAGCCTTCACCAACCCTTTCTGAAGGGCCTTTAATTTCCTAGGCCAGTGTGACATCAAGAAGATAGGTACATACGGACCAGGAGCACGGAAGATAGGAGCTGTCTAAATCAGGTGGCTTAAGACACATTTGCTGTTTTTATTGTTACTACCTGGGATTAATATGTACGCTGAGTTCACTGTCACCTAAAATATCTGTAGGTTTTTCTCCTATAAGAATTGCTAATTAACTTCAAGTCTGGAGCTCAGCATATCTTTGTAGGATTCGAATGTAGAATTTCTTTAAAGATTTATTTTTGTTTGTTTGAAAGGCAAATTTTAAAGAAAGAAGAAACAGAAAAAGAAAGATCTTCCACCCTCTGACTCACTCCCCAAATGACAACAAACACTTGGAACTAAGCCGACCCAAAGCCAGGAGCTTCATCCAGGTTTCTCACATGGGTGCAGGGGCCCAAGCATTTGAGCCATGCTCCGCTGCTTTCTGAGGCCATATCAGGGAGTTGGATTGGAAGAGGAGCTGCTGGGACTCGAACAGGCACCCATGTGGGATGCTGACATCACAGGCAGAGGATTAGCCTGTTACACCACCATGCTGGCCCCTCTAATCTAGAATTCTATCTTTACCGTATAAACTAGCACTTTGTTGGATTTGATTCCATTAAACAAAAATAATTGATGGTGATAATGTAAATAGCAATATGCCAAAACTCTATGTTATTATTCCCTTTGCAACCCAACTGATGGCTTATGAGGCAAGTACAATCACTCTCCTCATTTGTAGTTGAAGAACAGGCAGCTTGCCAAGGTCAGTGCCTCACTCAGAGCCACACCCATGTTTGCTGACCATAGAGGTGAGCTCATCACTCTGCCAGGGCTCCGGAGCCCATTGCATTGCCTGCAGGACCTTTAGTTTACAGCATTCCCACCTGAAAATGTGGTGAGTGCTTCCATCTTGCTCACAAGTTTCCAAATCACTGAGTGAAAAGGAGTCCAGAGCTGCTGCAGAAGGTTCAGGGCGTGCTCCCCAGAGCTACTTCAGTTTTCAATCAAAGCAGCTTAACTGCCATCTATTCGTACCCTGGGGTTTTCTCTTAACAACGCATAAGAAGAAAAAGATTGATACCATCAATAAATGTGCAAAGCATCATATCAAGCTACCCATCAAAACTGATAGCAGATAGCCAAGCAGGCTGCATTCACATCAGCCTGTTCATCATAACCTGGTCACTCATTCCTATAGTTTACAGGTTGTCTCCATGCCATCCAAGAAGACTGTGTACCACATGTGTTGGCAACACAGGTCCCAGCAACATCCCTGGATGGGTCATCTTGATGGTCCTCTGGAACCTCAGTGTTTTTATAGCATAGTGAAGGAAGTGTCACAGTGGCCTCCAAGGTCTTCCTTCTTTTACCCAACTGTGATCCTGTATACGTTCATGGAGAACAACAAGTCTGTACCTTTTAGGCTGTCATCAATGATTGCCTCAAGTCCTCTTCTTAGTCTCACACCCTACTTGCATTGCACACCACAGAGCTCTGTGAACATGAGCTCACATGGACTCCCCATGATACAGTGTGTTCCTTCCTTCACCAGAGTTTGAAAAGTTAGTGACAATGGGACTGGTGTAGACTCTGCTTGTTTTCTTCACACCTTCTTGAGAGATGGACTAGCCTTCCACCAACCCCTGGTCATTAGCGCCACTACCCTATGGGTAGACAGTCCTGGGCTTGATAACTTAATCAGTCTGTAGAGTAAAAATGTGAGAAGACACCTCTTTGTCCCTGTCCAACGTGTCTCCGGGAGGATCTGGAGAACTGTGTAACCACAAGGAAGAGGAATGAGTTTGACGCAGTTCACCTCTCCACAGCTCTGAGATCCCCTTGAAATTTTTGTCACACAGAAAGACCCTAATATATGCAGCTCTTAGTATGCACCGGATCCTGTGCCTTTCAAAGATCATGGCATAAGTACAAGTGCCTACTAAATGAGATACAAATTCTTTCCAAAGCCAAGTCCAGAGGGAGCCAGTTTCAGCAAAGATTTCATCCAACTCATTAGCTGACCTTACTCTCTCCCTGGCTGTGTAATGTGTGCTCACCTGGCTGCTCTGCACCTTGGGATTGGCCTTGCTTTCCTGCCTCCTTCCCAGTTAGTCAGAAATAAACACAGGGATGAGCCTCCCACGTAACGTGACTTCACCATGCATAATTGTTGGAATGAAAACCTCCCGGTTGCATATCTGCACAATGCCAGTGATTACAGTGATTAAATCAATCAAGCCCAATTTCATAATCACCAGATGTATAATTTCCCCCACTCGGCAGGGCCCCACCACGTGGCATCCCAGCTGTCTGATTCAGGAGTCAAAAACACACTATTACACAGAACACAGTGAGGGGCACTTAGGTAATTTTGAAAACTTAATGCCATATTAATGAGGATGAGGAGACTCAACAATGGTCCATGAAAATTTTATATTTTGATAGTAAAATAGCTGGTGTATAATTTCCCCAGTGGTGACTTACTTCAATAGATGAAGCACGCAAGTACACCTCACTTCCCACTCTCACAGGTAATTGCTTCACTGAATGTTTTATTTTCAGAAAGAATTGCTCAGCCAATTATGTATAATAGGGAAGATTTTTATCAGCTAAGATTTACTCCTGAGAATTAAGACTGTCCATTAAGGCTCTTTTAGAAGCACAGCTCTCCCTATAAAACCATGAGCTACACATATACAGTTAGTTATGTAAGGAGCTTTGCAAAATGTCTTAACTATGTTTCTTCAGAGAGCTTCTGTAATCTGTTGGCATGGTGCATGTAATGGTTGCTGCCTGTGAAGTCACAAATTGACATCTTTGAGCATCACATTTATGGAGAGGAGACACTCAGATGAGGCCTCATAGCCTCTGTTCCTTCTCCTTGGCTAATGAGAAGAAATCGTGTTGGTGCCAAATGAGCAAGATGAGAGATTACAGACACCCAATTCCATTCTGCTTTCCCAGTGAGGCAATAATTTTGTTTCCTGTAGCAATTCAATGTGCACCTGCTTTGGAATATGCAGTTCATCCCACTGTGATTGTCTGAGATCCTACAAATTCTGGAGTTTGGGACCCTTGCAAGACTAAGATGAATTTATCCCCTTGTATGCCTTCCATGTAAGTAGTAAATTTCAAAGTTACTGATTGAGTGGAGCCCAAGAAAGAGCCTCCACAGGGGCTGTCACAGTTCAAATTCTACTCCAGTAGAAACAATATAACTCACTGTATAATAACTTAATAGCCACACATTTGGGCGTGTTTATAAATCTATATTTTATATTAAAACTTTTTAAGATTTATTTTCTTTTATTTGAAAGGCAGATTTTAAAGAAGTAGAGACAGAGATTATCCACCGCTGTTTTACTCCCCATGTGGCCAGATCAGCAGAAGCTGAGCTGATCTGAAACCAGGAGCCAGGAGAATTTTCTGGTTCTCCCACATGGGCCTGAGGGCCAAAGGCTCTGGGCCATCCTCCACTGTTTTCATAGACCATAAGCAGGGAGTTGTATCAGAAGTGGTACAGTCGGGACATGAACTGACTCCCGTATGGGATACCAAAGTATGTGGGTGGAGGTTAGCCTATTGAGTGCTTGCTTCAGCAGCACGCATACTACAATTGGAGGGTTAGCCTGTTGAGCTACCACACCAGCCCCTAAAACATTTTTGAAAGCTATCAATTTGTAGATAATTTATAAAAGATATCTACAGATGACAGAGAAAGCTCCACCAAGAGTTCATCATACAACAATGTTATCAGATGAAGAGTATAAAATTATCATGTTAGTATAAGTAGAGACACGCACACTTGAAAAAATAAGCAGAAAATCAGGAAATGTGCAGAACAAGCAAGAAAGCTTGAAAAAGGACAAACTAGAACTCCTGGAAATGAAAACTCTAGTAGCAGAGTCAAAAATTACTGGACGTTGTCATCAGCGTACTAGGCACTAATCAGAATCAGTGAAATAGAAAACAAGGCTGAAGACAACAGTAAGAATGCAGCTTAGAAAGTATGAAAGCAAAGCTAACAGACATGGAGGACGGAGAATGAAGAGAAAATAGGGCAAAAACAATATGTAGAATGTGTAGGAGGATACTTCAAAAAGTTCATAGAAAATGAAATTGAAATTCATGTTTATTTCGATACAAAAATATTTTGAAATACATGCATGCCTAAAGAACTCTCAAATTTCGTAAGAAAAATTTTAAAATTAAAAGCAGAAAAAACTTGATCAGACATATCAACCAAGGGAACATAGGAACAGCAAATACAAAATAAGAAGATTTCTAACATTATTCGTTACTAGAAAATCCAAATTAAGTCCTAAATGAGATTTTTATATGTACTTAGTAGAAAAATTAAATAAAATGTAATGACAACACCAAATGGTGGTGAAGAAATGAAGAAATATATTTCATATATTGCTGGTGGAGATGGGAATTGGTGCAATCACTCTGAAAATTAACTTCTCATTTCTCAAAAAACTATACACTTATTTGCCACATATTCTATCCATCACCCATTTATGCCACAGATTAAAAATATGTATAAAAAGACCTGTGTAGTGATGCTCATGTAATTTTACTTGAAATAGCAAACCTAAGAGTCAAATTATCTTTTTAAATCAACTTTGCTATACCCAACCATGGAATATCACTCAAAGGACAAGAAGTAGCTAAAAATGAGTCCACTGTACCCTTTTCTGAAAATTCTGAAACCTAAAGAGACATTCCTTTCCCCTCCCTGAACTACAGTTCACTTGAGACAAGGAAAAAGGCAGAAGAAAATTAAAGGCTCACCTATACTGAAGACACATTCTTAGTGTAAACCAAAGCTGGTTGGAGGTCACGGCCTAGGTCACTGAGCTAATTCTGACCCTGTCCTTGCCCTGCCCTGCCCCAGTACTGGGCAGACTTCCCCAGTTCTGAAGCAGCACTGAGCAGACCCATGGTTCTGTCCATGGACATTGTCCTAATGCAGTTTAGTGTGTGGAAGAACAGAGCACAGCTGGGCATGGGCTCCAGAGAGAAGGCAAAGGGCTCTCTGCCTCTGTCAAAGCTCCCAGCCCTCCCAGCCAGCCACATCAAACTTCCTCCACCCAGGAGAACGATGTAACAGGTGCCTCTGTGCGGAAATCCAAAATCAGACACAGAAGTTTCCCACAGCCGTGTCTGGCTGACTCCGCCTTTGGGCTTACGTTAGTGCCCTGCCTCCCCTACCCATGGCCAACTGGAAGTGAAGCCAGCCTTTTGGGGAGACGTCTCAGCAGCCTTGGGGGGTGGGATGGGAAAGGACTGAGACTCTCCTGCAAACCTTCCCCCGTTTGTACCTTCTTCTCCTGTGGAGACCGCCCAGGACTGTTGTGGGCAGTATAGATCTGGAATGAATCAGAGCATTGCATCAATTAAACCACTTCCACCAACCTGAGTTCAGTTTTTTCCTCCTAAAATTATGCTCAAGTCCTAACCTCTGGTCCTTCAATAGGGGCCCTTAATTGGAAATAGGACTATTGCAGATGGAATTAGTGCGTTAAAATGAAGTCCCACTGACCTTTTGTCTGGATTCCCTATGAGAAGACAAAGAGATGCAGGTAGAAGGTGTGCAAAAACGCAGATGGAAGCCAAGTCAGGAAGTGCTGAGCTTGCCCCCCATCAGCCATCGGCACAGGACACTAGAGAAGCCTGGATCGATTGTCCCTCAGAGGGAGTGCTCAGAAGGAGTTCACCTCTCTGACACCTTGCTTCTAGACCGCTGCCTCCAGGGACCGGAGAAAATAGCTCTGTTTCTTTAAGCCATCCAGTTTGTGGGGCTTGGTTACAGCCGCTGTGGAAGGCAGTACAAGGACAGAATGTCCGCTCCATTTCTCACCCTGATTAGGTGCACATTCCTGCAGCAGCACTTTGTTAGTGGTACCAAAGCTTCTCAGACACAACCATCTTCCTAACTAAACTCTGAGAAATCTTTCATTCATTTAAGCATTTACTCCTTTTTCATCCCAGATTATAAAATGAGCAATTAACGCATTAGGGAGTAACCAAGAAAAATGTGTTGAAATATAAAAGTGTTTCTTTCAACTTTCAGAAAGTATTTAATTTCCATTTCACACTTAAACAGCCTTTTTGGACAGAAATGGATTGAATAAATATTACTATTATGCTAAGTTGATTTTGACCTTTGTCAGCATATACCCAGCATGAGACATGTACACTTAAGGGGCACATACAAATTCTGTTCTGTTCAGTTCAGCAGTATTTAATATGCACTTTTGTAAATATTACCATATTGTAAAGTTCATGTCATTTAGGGTTCTGTGTCACTTTGTTGTGAGACATAGCTTGCTTATTTATTCCCTGAATCCTGGGCAACAGAATATCTTTCCATTTTGGCCTATCATAAGTGGCATTCTCTGCATGCATTTCTCTTCTCTTTGATTATGTCATTATGTCATTATGCGAAAGGCATTAGCACATTAAACTATCCACAGTATGTTATGTTACCATACTACTCAGAAAAGGCTGATTTTACTTACAATACCACCATCTATGCTATTAAAAATGTATTTTAAAATGATTAAATTCTTCTGTGTAGTACTAAATATCACGCTTTACCAAACTTAAAAACAATTTTAAATTGCCAATATGGTCAGGCAATTTATGCAGTTATACTGCATTTGTTTCCTGTCTGGCACAAGGGTAACTTCTCAAACAAGTCTGACACATTGAAGCCCTTGGGGAAATAACTTGCTGTTTTTATGGCGTATCTACTTCACTAGCATAGTTAAAAATCCACCAAGTAGTTCTGCCACCACAGTCCCACACCGTGATGTCACAAGGACCCCAGCTCTTCCTTTGACACTGAGATGAAGAGGAGAGAATGCTTTGTGCCAGCAAGGAAATACAGCTAAATCCAATTCACCTCAGAGTTTGTTCTCCTATCCACTTCCACTATCTCTTATGCAGACTGTGCCAGGAGTCCCTACTGTCTGCTCTGCCCCCACACTCCTCTGATGTCCATTCTTGCCCAGCAGCGGGACTCCTCTCTCCCAGTGCAAGCCCTCCTGTTTGCATCTCAGTCAACCTTCATGAAAGTTTCTCCTAAGGCCCACAGTGAGGGACATCTTGCCCCTCCGACCCTAGGACTGGGCACCTCACACCTTCCACGCTGCTCCTACCGCACTTCATTTCTCTCAATACTTAGTTCCCCACCTTCTCTGCTCCAGGCCATCGGAACCCTGCTTTCTCTAGCTGGAATGTTTTTATCCAAGCCTCCCACTTCCCACACAGTTTCCCTCTCTAGTTTGTGCTCTTCCTACTCATTCTCACACTTTCAGAATCACTTCTGGTCACTCCCTCCAAAACTCTATCCTGACTCCCATAGCCCCATCAAGTATCTTGGCTAAGAGCTAACACAGAACCCTATAATTCCCCTCTGGTAAACAAAAGGTATTGCACCAAGTTGCCTATTAACTTCACCAAACCATCTGCACAACTACTGCACTTTGGAAAACTTACTTAACCTCTCTACACTTCTTTGCCTCATACGAAGAATGAGTATAAAACATGGAGCACTTTAAATGCAGCATGAGGGGACGACACGGTGGCAAGAGGATTAAGCCATTCTTCCAATGCTGGCATCCCTGGTTTGAGTCTTGGCTGTTCTGCTTCCAATTCAGCTTTCTATTAAAGGCCTGGGGAAGCAACAGAAAATGGTCAAAGTGGCTGAATTCTTACCACCCATGTGGGAGACTGGGATGGAATTCGCTGGTCCTGGTTTTGGCCTAGTCTAATTTTGGTTGGTGTAGGTATTTGGGGAGTGAATAAGCAGATGGACGATATATTTATTTTCTCTCTCGCTCTTTCTCTGTTCCCTTCCTCCCCCCCTCCACTCCCACCTCCATTTCTCTCTGCCACTCTGCCTCTGAAATAAGTAAATAAGTACATCTTTTTTTAAAGAAATGAAACAGAAATGTTATCAAAATATTATACACATCTCTAGACTGTAAGTCCCAAGAGAAGTTTTTTATCTTGCTCATTGCTGCTTTCCCTACCGATGCAAAAGAAAGAATAATGTACAGATAATTCAATGTTAACTTATACTTTCAAGACCCATGAGAGTGTGGATAACAAATAAAATGAGTTTCGAAAGAAGACAGGAGAAGATAAACACAAAAACAAAGGTAGCAGTCAAATTGGTTGGAGAAATGATAGATTCTTCAATGACTAGCATTAGAACCTTTGTTAACCATTTGCATGACTAAAGTGAGGATTCGTTCATAGCATAAACAAAGTAATTTCATATGCAACTAGTAATAGAAAACAAAACATCCACAGGAGAACAAAAGTGGATATTTGTTTGCTCCAGCACAGTACAGACTGTGGGATTTACCAATATGGAGGGACCACTCCATGTTGAGAGCTGTGAATCCTCAGGAGGCACCTACCTCAGTCTGTGCCTCACCTGTCCCACCTACAAAGCCCACATGTGCAAAGTTTCTACAGAATAGATGCTGTCATCATGGTTAACAATGACATAGAGTATCATGGGATTTAGTGAAATAATATTTTTTATCACAAAGGATGTAGAATGATGCTCAGCTTAAGAGATAGAGCTATATAAAAATTATCAGCTGGCTAAGTCTCAGAGGTTGCATTCTAGGCATTTAGGTTTTTCTTAACTCTGGCTTCTAATTGTTCTATAAGAGACATGCAATTCTTTAAAATAAGAAAAAAAGGGGAGGGCTCCTTTGCACTTGAAAGAATATTTTAAATGTCAGTGTTGAAGACTATTGGGTCATGCATGATTCTAATCTAAGAGATAAGTGTGATCTACTGTTAAGGGAAACAGCACATACAGAATAGTTCCAGTTGTGTAAAAGCACTATTTGATAGACAGATATATATAATCATATATGGAGAAAACAAAGAATTTAGTACGTTAGCAATAATCATCTTGGTATTTGAGTCACATGAGATTTCTATTTTATTCCTTGTGTTTGCTTGTATTTCCTCACTTTTTATTACACACATGATTATTATAACACACACACACACACAGCATGATTCTCGAGCATGGTGCAGATAGATTTTCACCTGGAAGAGGAGAAGCAAGGAAGATGCAGACTTAAAGATGAGCGAGAGAAAAATGGGAGTCTGACTACTTGTGTGAAATAAGAAATATAAGATAAAGAGAAGACTTTGAGCTCCAAGATCCTTGTGACAAACGAAAAGGGCTAATTAAAGATAGTCAAGAGCCCATCAACCAAGGAATGGTAAAAAAAAAAAAAGTGATATATTTACTTTATGAAATACTATACAGTCATTAAAAAGAATGAAATATTACTACTTGCAACAAAAATCCATTATCTTTAGTGAGGTAAGCCAATCCCAAAAGGATAAATATCATATGTTCTCTCTGATATAAGACAACTCACATGCAAAGTACAAAATATATGTATGTTTATATGTATGTTGTATGTGTACATATAAATGAACTGTACAAGGGAGATAATCTTACATAAGAGAACTTACATACCTTTACATTATGATGCTCTGGTGTCTATCTTTTCCTATACTTAGCATGTCGTGATGCACTTAAATATCAGAAACTTAAGCTTATAACTGTGAACTGATGGGCTATGTTAACATGGGGACAAATAGTCGGAGGCAGCAATGGAGAAGGAGGAAGTGGAGGGTAGGGATGAATCCCTATGTCTATAAAAGTGTATTGTGAAAAATAATTTCTTTTAAGGGCCTAGCACGATAGCGTAATGGTTAAGGTCCTAGCCTTCAACGCGCCTGGATCCCCTGTGTACACCGGTTCTAGTCCTGGTAGCTCCACTTTCCATCCAGCTCTCTGCTTGTAGCCTGGCAAAGCAGTCAAGGACAGCCCAAAGCACTGGGACCCTGCACCCATGTGGGAGACCCAGAAAGAAGTTTCTGCCTTCGGACTTCAAATCAGCACAGCACTGGCCGTTGCGGTCACTTGGGGAGTGAATCATCAGACAGAAGATCTTCCTCTCTGTCTCTCCTCCTGTCTGTATATCTGCCTTTCCAATAAAATAAATAAATCTTTAAAAAAAAAAGAAAAATAATAATTTATTTTAAAAGAGAGATAGTCAAGGATAAACATTTAATGCAATGTCTGTGAGATTACCGTATTGGAAATTAACTGCTGAATACAGCATGCATCTGTACTCCAAAGGAACAAATAAAATTTTCATTTTTATTTTATTCACTTTCATTTCATGTTATTTTTTCTTTTTCCCACCACTTGCTATGTCATAATACCTTTATATATCAGAAAGTTAAGCTTTTAACTATGAAGCAAGTAAATAGCTATAATAATAATTTGAGGAAAAATAATATTAAGGTGAGGAAGTAAGGAAAGAGGGGAGGGAAGAATCCCTATGCTTCTAAATCTGTTTGTGAAAAAGCTGAAACCTACTCATTTTCTGTAAATTAATAATAATAATGATAGAGATGATGCTTGGGGTGACCACATGCCATGTGATCCTGACTCTGCCTCTCATTCTACCTTCTTCCTAATGTACTTCCTGGGTACATCACCTGGGTACAGGTGATGATTCAAGTCCCTGGGTCCCTGCCATTTATGTGGGAGACCTACATTGCATTCCAGCCTCTTGGGTGCAGCCTGGTCCAACCCTTGCTATTACAGGCACTGGTTGAGGCAACTAACAAATGGAATTTTCTCTGTCTGCCTTTCCAACAAATAAAAAAATTTTTAGGTTTCAATTTCAAAGAAATAAAAAAGAGGTTTAACACTGTGAGCAGGAATGAGACCCTGGTATCCTAAAAACTCAATCCCAATAGCATAATGGCAAGACTTGTTCCCCATGCTTCGCAGTGCATGGGGAGATGGAAATGGATGAATCCAAGGCTGGAAAGAGAAAGGGATTACAGAGGAAATAGGCCACCCTCAGCAGAAGGTCTGAGGGAGTGTACATCACAATATTAGCAAGCAATGGTTATTCCTGGCTCTCAGAACCATGACTGTAGTCTTCTTCTCTTTCTTTCATTTTCAAAGTGTATTTCTTTATTTACATTGAAAAGGCAGCACAACAGAGATAACCCTCAACATACCCACAGCAACCACAGCAGGGCCAAACCAAATCCAGAAGTCAGGGACTCCATCTGGGTCTTGAATATGGGTGGCAGGAATCTACCTTTCCCCTGTTTAGATTTATGTGCTTCTTTTATACTTGCTACTTACATTGCGGGGTGTGAGCGACATCACGCCAGCCCAATCTAGAGTGTATTAAGGAGTCTTTATTAACCAAACATTGTGATATAACAGGGGCCACTAGAAATTAGCAAATGACAAGTCCATATGGCAATCCAGTCTGACTCTAACTCCAAGAGGAGCAAATGGTCATTACCCTGAAGTCCATCTGTTAGACTGAAGACCTATGTCCCAGCCTCCCCAGCAATATAAATTATCCTAGAAGACATACAGTGAACAACCTGGACACACTTACAAAACTCCACACATTTACCTTTCCCAGGCTTCTCTGCCCACATTCCATTAACTCTTAGGCCTCACCTCCACTGAAACTCTTCAAAGTACACAACTTAGAAATACAAAGCATCTTAGCATTAACATTTTTACTGTCTCATCCAAGCAGTGAACAAAGGGTGAGGAATACAGACATACAGAGGACATGCTCAGGGCCTATCTGTCCCTGGAGTCTGTCCACAGGAAGCCAGAGAACAAGCAGGTAACGGAAAGGCCAAGAGTCGGAGTACCAGAGCAATGGAAGCATGCACCCAAGAGATCATGTCCCTCTCTGTTATGGGCCTTTATGGGGGCTTGCAAGAGAAGTGCTTATGCAGTAACGCAATACCACCCCCTCTCAGATTCCAGGTGATAATAGGTAAGCAGTAGGGGACACCTAGGTGGTAGGGGAGTGGCTTCTAAGCTTGTGACCCTGAACTAGCTGCCTACCCCACAACAATTACTGGGCTCAGTGCAAAGGCTCAATTGGCTAATTCTCCACATATAAGTACCAGGATCCCATTGTGGATGCTAGTTCATGTCCCAACTGCTCCACTTCCCAACCAACTTGCTCATTGTGTCCTGGGAAACAGGTAGAGGATGAACTCAAAGCTTTGGGACCCTGCACCCACGTGAAAGACATGAGAGAGGCTCCTGGCTCCTAGCTTCGGATCAGCTCAGCTCCAGGTATAGCACTAGTTTGGGGAGTGAACCAGCAGATGGATGATCTCTCTCCTCTGTAAATCTGCCTTTCCACTAAAAATAAATATATTTTAAAATGGCATTTTATTGATTCATTTAGGGAAAAAAAAGGCAGACTTACTGAAGACACAAACAACATAGGCAAATAGAAGTAAGCTCTATCCACTAAAACTTATCATCCCCAAACGATCACCAATAGCCTTTTGAGCAGCACTCTGTCCTCTAAACTGGTAGGCAAATGCCTGCTAGAAATGCCTTGCCTGCCTGGATCATTTCTCAACAGAGACTCAACTATTAGAGTACCCTTTGTGCAGTCAGCAACCTGCAGAGGATCATACTTGTGCCAGAGACTCAATCTAAGGAAACTGACCAGGTCAAAGAAAATGCTCCTAATGATGAAGGGCCAGTTACTGGGCTCAAACCCACCTCTGTGTGTTGTCAGGTGCTTGTACTGAGTGCAGGTCACCAACTTCTTCAAAGGTAATTTTGCTGTTGGCCTCGATATGATTCTCAGTTGCCATAACAAAACTCCATGGCCTGGGTGGCTTAAACCACCAAAAGTTAGTTCCTCACAGTGCTTGAGACACAAGCCCAAAACCAATGTTTCCAGCGGTAGACAAAGGCAATAATATGTCCACCTTAGACTCAAGGCTCAAGCCTCTACTTCAAGAGACAGATTAACAAGAGAAAAGCATCCACATTTGTTTTGTTTAAGTTTTATGTGACATGGCAACCTTCATAAATGAAGACCCAAAGACCCAGGAAAGCCTATGTATTTTTAAGTTGAGCTGTAATGAAGAGTGTGTGATCATGCAAGAATGGGTCTGTCCAGTACCACTTAACAGAGGGTTTGTTTGATGGGAACAGCCTGAGGGACTTGGCAAGGCTGTGTGGCCACACCCTCCTTTGTGTCCCTGTGTCCTCACAGATAAGGATGCACCTTTGCTCCAGGTCTAGGGAGCACATTGCCCATATAAGGAATGCAACCTGTTTCAGTCTCACTTCTCCTATTTTCCCAAATGACAAAGGTCCTTATTTTGGGGTAGTAAGTCCAGGACCCCACCACAGCAGTTTCCCTTTTCTAGAAAAAGCTCTCTTCCTGGCTTGCAGGCAGTTGTTTTTCCATCTTATTTTGTCTTGTTTTGTTTCTCACTCTCTCTTCACAGAATCTTTCCTCGGAGACAAAAAAAGGGAGTGCTTTGGTACCTCTTCTTACAGGCACATTGTCTTAGCCTATTCTGTGTTGCTGTGACTGGATACTGTACAAGGAAAAGAGGTTCCTTTGAGTCTTGGCTTTGGAGGTTGAAAAGCATGAGGTTGGACAGCCTTGTCTGATGGGGGCATCATGCCAGGCCATACATGGTGATGATGAGAACATGTAAGGGAACAGCAAGCAGCATGTGCAGAAGAGATCAAGCACAAAGAGCTTTATAGCATCCTGTTCTCATGTAACTAGGTGCATGAGATCTAACCCACACCTAGGAGATGGATAATGCCCCATGACCTAGTTACCTCCTCAGGGTCCACCTCTTGCAAGTCCGCTCACTCCTTACACCCCACACCTGGGGGCCAGCTTCCAACACACCACCCTTTTGGGAGATGAACCACATCCAAACAAGATCAGGCTCTAATCCTGGCCACCCTCGGAACCTCACTTGATCCCCACAATTTCTTTACTCCAAATAGGTCACCCTGGGAGCTAGTGGGTGCTAGTGGGAGGCGGGGTGGGGGGGAAGAACACAACCATTCTGTACATTACAGGCCTCACTGTGCTTGCCCCCACCTTAATTCTCCAGCCACCACCACTTGCCTTGCAGCCCTATCACGTCAGCTGCACTGCCACTGCTTATTTACATAAGCACATCTTGCTTTCCAGATAAGAAATTTTCCTAGCACACAAAGCATTCATTGTTTATCTCTGTCCAGCACACCCTGAGTATGGAATCCAGTTGTTAAAGTCACGTAAATTTTCTGAAATGCTTATTAGAACAGCTGTGCGTTAAAAATAAATTATGTGAATTAGAAAATACACACTTAAATAAATTCTGTTTAAAACAAAGTCTGTACACACTCGAGGTTCATCAGTTTGTAATGGCTCCTCTTTGCAGTTATCTGTGTGGTAATGATTGTTTATATGTATTGTAAGTGTTTGGTGGAAACTATGTATAATGGTGAGATGCTGGGCTCTTCTTCTTAAGTTTGTGTTCAGTGACTTCGTGTTAGTAGGACAAATTAACTGTGATGGGAGGATTTTCACTGTAAGAACCAGTAAACACTGCAGATCAGCTCCACTGTCCAAGAGCTAGTCATCTCCTGTTTATCAACATACCTCTCCAGCCGCTAGTGTGACAGGCACCCAGTCAGTAAATACTGCGTGGATAGGAAGATTTCAGATGCATGAAAAGAAGAAGGGAAGAGGAGAGAACAGGAGAGATGTGACGACAGAAAGAACAGAAACAAGAAAAGGTTAGCTAGGTGGGGCATTTAATACTCTGCCTCTAATCTGGCAGCCTGCCCAGCGAACAACCACAAACGTTCTGTTTCCGTCTTTTCTGCATTTCTGATGCTGTGCTCTTGAGTATTGTGCAAAAGAGTGCAATATAGTACAGAAAGTGTGGTCATCCTATTTCTGAGCTGTGTTGCTTCATCACATTTCAAAAGAGTGTGCATTTTTGCATTCTGGTCCACTCCCCCTGGAGATAACCGTGTGGCAACACTGGCTTCAGAATACAGAAAGCCCCACATTGGCCATTCACCACATATTTACAACGAGCTCCACCGGAAGGTAAGCAGGGGTGGGGTCCTTTTGTGGCAAGGTAGTTCTTACCACAGTTTCCGTTCCCATTTGCCCGCTTATCCCAGTGAGCGTAAAGAAAGAGGAACTCCTCAAGCTGGAGAGGTGTATGCTGGCCCAATGAATATCCTGCCCAGAAAGGTGACTGGACTTCTCATACTACGTTTTATAATGTTCCCTACCAAGTTATTTCCCTTGTACCATTTTTAATGTTTCTATTATGGATCTTACATGGGTTTCTTTGTAGTGCATTAAAACAGGAGAGGAACCAAGAGGAATATAGCTCTGGGGTCCTGTGCTAAAGGAACTGGAGAAACATTTATTATTGTCATAAACTCAATTGCTTTGGGATACTTTATTAACCTGGTTTCAAGTAGATTCTTTTTATGGAAGCTTTAGCTAAAGCAGTGTGACTTGAAGGGCCCTATTTTATGAGTGAGCATACAACACAATTGAAGGCATCTATTTGGCCACAAAACTCATGGAGTGGCTGATTAACTTATATGAGGGAGTGTTTGCACTCTTTCACCAGGGACTGATAACCCAGGGAGGATTTAAAGAATACAGCAGGTGCTCGCTTCAGCAGCACATATACTAAAAATTGGAACGATACTGAGAAGATTAGCATGGCCCCTGCACAAGGATGACACGCAAATTCGTGAAGAATACAGCAAGTATTTGGCATAAGCATTAAGATGCTGCTTGGAACCCAATGTATGGTTTCAATTCTGCCTCCTGTCTCCACCACTTTCTAGGTCCCCAGCTTCTGCTTGTGGGATACCCACATCACTTCCTGGGGTTGAGGCTTCAGCCTGACTCTGGTTATGGCAGGCATTTGGGAAATAAGCCAGCAAATGGGAGACTGCTCTGTCTGCCTCTCTGTGCCTTTCAAATAAATATGTAAAAGTTAAAAATTGGGTGTTTTTTTTATGAGGTATATACGATTGCATAGGTGATATGTGCCATTGTATCCAAGAGACTTGAGCATACATGGAGTTCGGTATCCCTTGGATACTGGAACCAGTGTTCCCCCCTCCCCTCACTGCCCTCCAATGCGGAGGCATGATTGTATTTTAAACTCTTGCCTTCACAAGGCCCTCCGAACAGGAAACCATGTGATGATGCTCCTACCTCTGTTGGAAGGAGGGATAATGTTTGCTCCAGGGCAAAGGAGTGACACCAACCTCCCCACCACCAGTGACCTGGCGACCACCCAACATTCTCTCCTGGCTGTTCCACAAGTGCTACGTGGGGGTGAGCCTGCAGGGGTCAGTGAGTTCTTTACTTGAGACGTGTCTATGCAATGCGGATAGCCATCATCCATTCTACAAAGGTCCTGCTTGACCTCAGTCTTCTAGGGTCTTGGCAGTCTTCCAGGACTTACTGGCGTACAAACCAGTATGGGATTAAGTCTCAGCCCTATAGCTTTAAATGCAAGACCTGGACTGTAGAGGTCAGAGAACAGCATGAAAGTTAAAGATCAGAGAAATCAGCACCACACAGCCACTCCTACCCACCCAGGGTTGCCCTCTCTGCTTGTGAGATAATGCATTTAGGGTTCTGTACATGAATATGTTTTCTTGTCCTGTAGCTGAAATGGTTCAGCCCCCTCCATAAAAACTCCCCGCCATAGGTCTGCAGTTTCAGCTCCGTGCCTCTTTTACAATGCTTTGGATTCTCCCAGTGCCCTTGCCCCATTCCATGTGCCACACTGCCCAGCCACCTAGCTTCTTTGTCTTAATTTCCCATCAGGAGATGAGAACAGCCACTTTAAGCTCTCTTCCTCACCTCACAAAGACCTCAGAAAAACAAGTAGCATGTACCCCTGTGTTTCTTGCGGGGAAGGAAGAATGTGTCTTTACTGCAATTTTATCATCACAAAGTACTTCATGAGACCCCAGAGGCAGGCAACAGGGAGGACAGGACCCAAATCCTCCCAAGGTGAAGAAAGCATTATTGAAGAGCAGTTGGAGAGAAAGAAAAGAGAATGAAGTTTTTAGTACAGACATGGCCAGCTTCTGCCCCTCTCTGAGATATTTGGTTCAAACAAAAACTTTATAAGATTATTGTCATCACAAGAATAGCATGTTTAGTTTAAAGTTGTTTATTATTGTTATTATTATTATTATGTACAACCCAATGAGAGATCCACTCCCAATTGCTGTTCCAGGGAGGCTTGGTACTAGGCATGTTATTTTGTATTCGCACTAGGGGCATTTATACTCTTCTATAAATAACAACTGAGTCACGTGAATGCAGCAAGTAGCTGGTTCCACTTATAGCGTTTCTGACATTAGGTCACTTCTGAGTTCAGCCTGCCCTTCCCCTGGCTGCCACCTCCACCACACCCTCTCAATCTTTAACACCTTGCCTTTTTGGAACTTCCTTAAAGCTTTGGATGAAATTTTGTAAGGAAGTCAGTCACCCAGCATGCTTACATTTCTCCACTGGCTACACTTTCTTGTGGAAAGAAGCTGCCACACACACACACACACACACACACGGGAGTGCTTTGCTAACCAGCTTCTGATTCTGGGGAAGGAGGCCACTCTTTCACTTCAGAATAGTTATCAAAGCCCATGCCCCACCATAACCAGCATAGCAGTAGAAGATGAGAGCTAATATTGATATTGATATTGTAGTTGGCATCTGCCAACTCTACATTAGAAAAAGTGCACCTGCTATAGGGATCAGGACCTCTGAATCACGTGGCAGAGAACTCTAGATGGGTTCTGAAAGACCCTCAGCTACTGTCTTCCTGTATGTAAGAGTACAACTAGGATATCTAGACAGAAATGAACACAAAAGCAGGATTTGTTGAAATGCAAAGAGATAGCACACCCTCAGTGAACCTTAAGCTAGCATTGCCCCCACCAAGGCTGGGATTGTCCTCCTTCTAGTGTGAAGAATGGTGCTCAGGCCAGGGCCTGGCCAAAGATGGAAAGAAGGCAGGGTTTGTTTGGGGTGAGGTTTCAGCAGACATGATGGTCTCTAGGATGCTGTCCTGGTGACTGATGAGTGAAGGAAAATGAAGCTTAGCTGTGTGCCAAGGAGTGAGTATCCTGAATCTCCAGCCATGCTGAAATGGCATAGAAGACGGTAAGATTTTGGTGGTACACGTGGTATAGAGATTAGCAAGTCCTTATAGCTCCTCTGCTCTCACCAATTCATTGCTTAGCTCACAGCACACCCACTTCCTGTATTTACTGGGCACCAATTGCTCCAAGTTTATCTGTTTACTTCCCAGCAGAAGTGAGTTCCCAGAAAGCTGTCCCTTTTTCACAAAATCTGATGCTGAGGGTATCCTGGAAAGCACAAGACCTTTCACACACAGGGACTGAGAGAAGAATCTAGAAAAGACCTGATGTTCAACTTGCTGGGATTTGGGCTTATTGCTTTGTATGATCCTTGAATAGCTCAGTCACAGGTATCTACAACCTGTGGTACAAATGACTAAAGACCTTCAACCTTGTTATGACAGCTTCATGAGGTTTTCAGCTTCTTGGTTTTTTTTTTTTTTTTTTTTCAAGAGGAGCCACTTCCTACTCCCCTGCCACTCAAGAACCCCTTGCTTTTTGCCTCTTGTTTTCTTTCTCCCTCCTCTGCCCCAGCAATTTTCCTCGGGTCTACACCCTTGTTTATCAGTCTAGGCTCACTGCGCTCAGCTGTGTGTGGTCTCTGAGAGGATGGGTGGCACCTCTCAACCTTGCACATCAACCCAGATAGAGTCTAGGAAAAGAAACCTCAGGTCTTGTTTTGAAGATCTAACAGTCTGACGTGGACATGCCAAGGTGCTGCAAGCCCTGAACTGTGTTTCATCCACTGAGCAAAAGCGAGACTGGGAATGGTGCAGGAAGGGGCAAGAAAGAGCGAATAGGCAAGTAGATTGATCTTAGTGCCACAAAATATTGCTTTGTCAGGCACCAAGGAAGACAACATACATGTGGTTCTTAAGGAAGTTTCTCTGTGGGAAAGCTGAGCTGCCTTTAAAAGCGGAACTTTTCCCTGCAATATGCAGAGTGATGGATGACACGATCTCCTGTGTAGTCACCCTGGACACAGCAAAGAGAGGAAGGTTGGAGGATTCATCCCACTCCAGAATTCAGACAGTGTCTTAGAGCTTTTATCTTTCCTTCCAAAAAACCAGGTCTCCCCTGCCTTTTTTTTTTCCCCCTGAGGTTCAAGGCTGCAGGTGGAACTATAAGGAACAGAAGATTAGACCATCCTCTTTCATACCAGTTTATACTATTTGGGCCAAGTTGCTTTCAAGAGGCAATTAGCTTTTGCTGCTGAGTTCTTTAGATGCTGAGAAACCTGGGTGAAGCTAATGAGACCTTGTTCCCTCCTGGGCAGGACTGTTCCATAAATAAAGTCGCAGGGTGTCTTTCCTTTGACTTTGGGGTTATATTTCCACTGCTCCATTTTTTACTGTCATGTGCATTTCAGACATTAAAGTGGCCTCTGGATGGTGAGTGCCAGCATCTAAAAAACAAGGGTGATTTCCTAGTGTGAAACTCTACTTCTTTCATCCAAACAGACCCACATGCATGTTATCTTCCTTAGTGCCTGACAAAGCAGACTTGGAGCTCATCTAAGGGAGCAGGAGCTGGAAATGAGATCTGACATGTAAGTGATCAGCCTGATCCAGGGCCACAGCTGCCCTCAGCAGTCAACAGGCAGCCAGGGCTGGATTTCCTGGAGAGCTAAGATTTCAAACCAACGGGAGTATCTCTGCCACCCATGTCCTGACAATAGAATCATTAAAAAAAAAAAAAGTACAATAGAAAATATTTTGCTTCCAAGCAGAAGCAACCTGCCCTTCTCACAGTAGCTTGAAAGAAATCTTGTGGCCAAGAAGAGATATGCCATGAGATGAAAGACTCACTGCTCATGTTAGTGTAGGTTGAGTGTCCCTTGTCCCTTCTATGAAATGGTTGAGACAAGATTTCCAATTTCAATTTTTTATTTTGGAATATTTCAAACTATTTACATTTATGTGCTGAGTTATCTTGGGGATTGTGCTGAAGTCCAGACAGGAAATCATGTACACATTGTATTTACAGCTTGGAAATGATTGGATATTCTATGTGCATAGTATGCCTGCATTTTGTCTTGGATCCCTTGCTAAGGGATAAGTTAGGTCTGTTGCTTGATGTTCATAGAAGACCTGACTTCAAGAGGGTAGCTGGGTCCAGGCTCTCATCTCCAACACAAGAAAGAATTCCAGAATGAGTTATAGGGAAAGGTAATCCAAAAAGCAAGATGATTTATATGCAAAGTGAAAGCATACACTCAAGAAGGAGCACAGGAATAATCCAGATAAAGCTGCACTCGGTGAGGTCCTTCACATGATGGGTAAGCATAGAGGATGGTGTCTGGGGTGATGTTGAAATATTACCTACAGGTGGGACTTTAGTGCTGCCCATTTCCTCGACTTTTTTGGAACTCTTGGGAGTGTCATAGGCATCAAGTCAATGATGAGAGTAGGAGTGTCAGCCATGATAATTTTATTATAATGACATTATAATTAGCTAACAGTCATCACAAGGACATAGCTGGCCCCTGGTTGGTTGTTTCTGTACTGATTTTGAGCAAAAGTTTTATAGGAACTGCAGTTTGCTGCTACATGGAAGAGGAGAAGTGTTGGCAGGTCAGGCAGGCCTACAGTGTAGGTGAGGCAGGGATGAGGCAGGGATGTAGGAAGGGTTTGGCCACCTTGGCTCCTCTTTGCTAGTCTTTCCTCCTTAGAGATTTCCAACCCTTAATCTTTATGGGCAGACAAGGGAGGAAGGTGCATCTTGTACAACTTCTTCATGCAACGTCAGAATATTGTCCCTTCCTAGCCAGGGAATGAAATGTCTCTTGCTTGCCCATTTAGAGATGACACTGGGGCTGGCATGATGGCCTAGCGGCTAAAGTCCTCACCTTGAACGTGTGAGGATCCCATATGGGTGCCAGTTCTAATCCCAGCAGCTCCACTTCCCATCCAGCTCCCCGCTTATGGCCTGGGAAGATAGTCAAGGACGGCCAAAAGCCTTGGGACCCTGCACATGCTTCAGATCGGCACAGCACCAGCCATTGAAGTCACTTGGGGAGTGAATCATTGGACAGAAGATCTTCCTCTCTGTCTCTTCTCCTCTCTGTATATCTGACTTTTCAATAAAAATAAATAAATCTTTTTTTTAAATAAATAAATAACTAAGATGACACTGGAGGAGTTAAAAGGTTCACAGCCAGAAACTGGGAATGGTGGAATTCCTGAATGGCTATCATTTTCACATGACAGCACTGGATTCTGAAAGAGACAAACAGGACAATCAGGATGTGCATGCACAGGACAAAAGGGAGCATGGATAAGGACCAAATGTTGGCAGGGATTTCACCTGCTGCTGCTTCCCAGGTGGTAGAAGCCGAAGGCCCTCCCTGACCAGAGCCATGGAACCAGTTGGCTTGATTGTAGTCCTTCTGATATTTTCTTTCACAAGCCCACTCATGTGTAAGCGGAGCAGATTAATCACCAGGCATTAATGCAGAGCTGTAGGTAATGCAGAGCTAGTTAGTTGTCCATGACCACTTCAGCTGGAGAATCTAAAGAATTGTGTAGGTGCTTCAGGGCCAGACAAAAAGCCCAGGTTACCCAAGGCAGCAGACAGGTTATTTAACATGACCTCATGGTTTATTGTAAGATTATCTTCTTTTGCTTTTAATGTAGGAACCTTTACTGAGTGGTTTTCCTGCCATTGACAGTTTCAGCTGGGAAATACAACAGCCATAATATCTCTCCCTTTGGAGATATATTTACAGGAACTGCAAAACTTCAGGTGTCTGGATTGAGAGTATAGGGATTTGGTACAAGAGATTAAAGTGAGAACACAACCAGCCTCATGGATGGCTCTGTTGGCCCAAATCATTTATTATTCCCCATTTGGCTTTTAAACTGGCTGAGTGGGGATTTGCAAGGGTAACAACATGGAGCCAGGACATCAGGATTGAGAAATTTATCAATCAAAAGTTGGGATCTCGGCTTGGCTTGGCTTCTGCTTTTAAGAGGCCTTGACTAATATCAATGAGGACACCATGCCTTGTCTATAGGAGGACCATGACAGAAACAGCCATGTGTGATCCATCCAGATAGGCCCTGACACACAGATCTTCTATCTGGCAAATCCAAGGCAAATTTTTGGGACCAGGACTTGCCTTCAATTCCTATGACGACACAACCCCAAGGAGAGGGATCCTGCATGGGAATTCAGAACTAAGTGAGTGGCTCCTGCATCCATCAGAACATTTGTTATTATTACCTACAACATGCATTTATCATCTGAGGCTCCAGGATTATGATGGCTTGTAGAAGCGGAGTACTCAGGCTCCTTATTCCCTCGATAAGGACATGAGGGAGCTGAGTGTACCCTTTCTAGTACCCTTCTTGTCTACATTGTGAATAGGGGACGTGTGAGTTTTCCAGGTGGAGACATTGCTTGTGTCATTGTTTTTCATCCATGGTTGGAACCTCTCTGCACTGGCCTGAGGTTACAGGGTACTGGTTACAGCAACTGCTGTCATATGAGTCTGTTGATGGGATGTTTGCTTCATAGGAGACCTGGACAAAGCTCTTGGCTCCAGCCTGACCCAGCCTTGGCCATTGTGGCCATTTGGGGAGTGAACTGGCAGATGAAAGATAACTTTCTCTCTCTCTCTCTTCATCTCTCTGCAAAACTCTGACTTTTAAATAAAGAAATAAATCTTAAAAAGTAAAAAGCAGAACCCCAAAGTCAGTGGAAGAAGATATCAGGGTTATATAGGTATTTGAGTATGGAATGTGAGAATGACCATATCCCAAAAGCGAGAGTTCTTGGGAGTCAGAGGATAACAGATTTATCTTTCACACGTAGAGGTTTACTGGATGGGAAACAAGCAATACATTGATAAGTGTGATTGAATATGTAATGAGGCATTCACTCATCCTGAAAGAGCAAAAAGGCTGGAGGCTTTAAGATATAAGCGAAAGAGAGGCTAAGTGATGTTTAAAGTCTGCAACCAGGTGGCAATAAAAGCAAGGATAGTCTCTTGACCTGGAGGAAAGGGTCAACCACTGAGAGATCTTGTTCCTGAAGTCCTGAAAGGTTTTCCATCTACACGGCCTTCTGACCTCTGATAGTCGCTGAAGGAAGTAGGCAAGGCTAAGTGCAGTTGGTCCAAGGTGGGTCAGAAGAACAGAGTAAGATCAGTATCCCGAAACAAACGGGATGAAAGAGGAAACAGACTCACCAGCTGATGTCTGGACAGACCCGCTTCTGCTTCCTCCTGACTGGCTCTTCATTGATGTGACTGGGTCTAGGATCTTCCCTGTGATGCAAAAATTTGAGAATGAGGCAAAGATAATGGCAGGCAGAGCATCAATGTTTATTTACATGAGGCAAATCGAAAGTACACACTCAATAAGGAGTACAGGTATATTCTAGAGAGAGTTGAATTCATTAAGGTTTGGAGACATGTCTGTGTGTATAACCTGGAGGCACGGACAGTGGTGTCTAATAGAATATTCATCAAGGATGGTGTCTGGGGCAAGACTTCAGTACTACCCACTTCCATGATGAAAGGATGAAAGTGGGGTGTCCACCATGGTAATTTTATTATAATGACCTTATAATTAGTGAGAGGTCATTGCAAAGATTCAGCCAGCAGTCGTGTTGGCTATTTTTGGCTGTGCCAGTTGTAAGTGGTAGTTTTGCAGAAGCTGTGGTTTTCCTTCTGCACAGAGAGAGGGAATGGTTGGGGTAGTGAGGGCAGAGCTTCAGGAAAGGACTGCCAACCTCAGCTGCTTGATAGCCACTTCTGTGCCTATAGCGCCATGACATCTGCCTCTTCAGAACCAAAAGGTTTTGTTTGCTTTTCACATGCAGGTGTGACAGAAGCAGGAGGTATTACTCGAATCTGCCTCCCAGTTGGAAGATCTGGAGAAAGTTAGAGATGCAGAGTAGAAAAGGCTGGCGTGCACAGTAGCCTACTGTGCTAGCCTCACCTTGCATGTGCCTTGCATGTGCCTTGCATGTGCCAGGATCTCATATGATTTATATCCCAGCTGTTCCACTTTTCATCCAGCTCCCTGCTTGTGGCCTGGGAAAGCTGTAGAAGAACGACCCAAAGCCCTGGGACCCTGCACCCACATGGGATACCTGAAGAAGTCCTTGCTTCCTGGCTTTGGATCAGCTCAACTCCGGCCTTTGTGGCCACTTGGGGAGTAAAGCAATCGATGGAAAAGTCTTTGTAAACCTGACTTTCCAATAAAAATAGATAAATATTTAAGAAAGAAATGATGAAAAGGATGGAGAGAGAGAGAGAGGAAGGGAGGAAGGAAGGAAGGAAGGAAGGAAGGCTGGCTGGCATCGGAAAACAGTGGAAAAGCATGGTTCTGTTTGCTAATTGGAGGGGTGTGGAATCAGGCAATTTATGATAAAGTGTACTCAGATGATCTCCCACATCACTTTCCTTATTCAACAGATGCTTCACTTCCAAAAGGGTTCTCACACCTTTACATTCCAGCTGTACTTCAGTCTCTGGCTCCATAAGTTAGATTCTTAGTTCTTGTGTACTTGTTTAGACCCATCTGCATCTGTGCCACCAGGCCTCAAACAGCTCACTTTAACAAACACAAGCTTCAGAAGACATGAATAATGTAGGAATTTAGCCCAACACTCAAGATTCCATTATGAAGACATCCCACATGAGGGTACCTGGGTTCAAGTCCCAGTTTCAGCTCCTGACACCAGTTAGCTGCTAACGCAGATTCCGGGAGGCAGTGACAGTTGCTCAGGTAGGATCATTGTGAACCATGTGGGATACCTGGATTGAGTGCCCAGCTTGGGTCTTGTGGCCATTATAGCCATTCAGGGAGTAAATCAGTGGATGGAAGCTAACTCATCTAGCTAATCCTCCTCCTGTAAGTACTGGCATCCCATATGGACACCAGTTCATGTCCTAGCAGCTCCACATCTCACCCAGCTCCCTATCTGTAGCCTGGGAAAGTAGTGGAAAATGGTCCATAGCCTTGATTCCTTACACCCACATGTGAGACTTTCTGCTCCTGGCTTCAGATCAGCTCAGCTCTGGTCACTGCAGCTACTTGGGGAGTGATCCAGTAGATGGAAGTCCTTTCTCTCTCTCTCTCTCTCCTCTCTACAGATCTGCCTTTCCATTAAAAATAAGTAATTTTTTACAATAAGTAAATCATTTTATTCTTACTATTAAGTCAATTTCTCAGAAAAACTATCAGAGCATCATTTTTTCTTAAGATTTATTTATTTTTATTGAGAAGGCAGATATACAGAGAGAAGAAGAGACAGAGAGGAAGATCTTCTCTCCACTGATTCACTCCCCAAGTGACCGCAATGGCTGGAGCTAAGCCAATCCAAAACCAGGAGCCAGTAGTTCTTCCAGGTCTTCCATGCAGGTGCAGGGTCCCAAGGCTTTGGGCCATCCTCGACTGCTTTCCCAGGCCACAAGTAGGAAGCTGGATGGGAAAGAGGACTGCCAGAATTAAAACTGGTGACCACATGGGATCTCAGCGCATACAAGGCAAAGACTTAATCACTAAGCTATTGTGCCGGGCCCCAGATCATTATTTTAAACTTGTTACAAGAGAATCATTTCAGAGAAAAACATAATAAACATTTTCTGTTGATAGAGGCATTTAACAGGAAGAAAAAAATAGTAAGATATTAGGGTTTTAAATTTTTTCAAAGAATAAGATTTTTTTATTTAAGATCGGTAGACTCAATATAACACTGAAAGTTAAACAAGTAAGGCAAGTCAATATTCCAGAAGAGTTCTAATCTCATAAAAAAAAACACACCAGAAAGTTGATAGGTGTTTTTTAGTAATGTTAGAAATGTTTTATTAGGACTGCTAAATATGTCCCGGAACACACTGCTCTTAACATCGCACACGAAAAGGTCTACTTTAGCCCAGGCCTGGAAGAGTAGCTCTTCTCACAATGCGATGTACTTTTGTTCTTAGCAGCCTTATATATCTATACATACACATACACATGCAAAATAAATACATGTGTTCTTATAACTAAATGATTTTAAGTATTTAATTTTTATCCATACAGAATTATAAGTATTTTTGACATACAGTTGATCAAAAAGTGAAAGAAACATTACATATCTTACAATAGCCCTCTTCCAGCATGAGCTTAGAATTTGATTGGACATGTTTCTCTTAATGAGGTGAATAGAGTTGACTTTCATTCAACTCATTCATTTATCCCTGAATTAGTATTGCTTTTTGCCAAAGTGAGACAGGAACTAATTGTATGTATTCTTTAGGATTTTAGAAAGATTTATTCTGTGTGAAAGGCAGAATTATAGAGAAGAGGAGAGAGAGTATGTGTATGTTGGAAAAGAGACACAGAATAGATAAGAAATGAGAGTGAACTCACAGCCTAATTAAATTTATTAAATATTAATGAATTCAAAGAGGTGGCCAGCTACCAGCATGCAGATACAGTAAAAGTATGACAGAGGTCCAATCACTCAGCAGACTGGGCTTTATAGTTGGTGTCTTGGATGCTCTGAGGGGTTGTGGAATTCCAAGAAATGGAGAGTGGGTGGGCCTGCAATGGTTTTCTCAGAGGCTTTTTGACTTTGGTAGACCTCAATCCCTGAGGGCAAGGTAATTTGGGAGAAGTACAGGGGATGATGTAAGGGGGCAGGACAAGGCACAGGTTGGACTGGTTCTTTGGAATGCAAGCAAGGGTGGAGGATTCAAAGGTCATAGAGTTTGTGTCCTTGTCTCTTCAGAGATCTTCCATCTGCTGGCTTACTCTGCAAATATTCACAATAGCGAAGGAGGGACCAGGTAAAGCCAGGAACCAGCAGCTTCACCCATGTCTCCCATAAGGGTGCAGGGGCCCAAGGACTTGGGCCATCTTCTGCTGCTTTCCCAGGTACATTATCAGGGAGCCGGATTAGAAGAACAATCAAGATTTGAACCGGCACCCATGTGGGATGCTGGCATTTCAGGTGCTGGCTTATTCTGATATACTGCAATGTATACTACAACCACAGAGCTTCTTTTATTCTTTCTTTATTATTTCTTTATATCTCCAGAATTTCCATCTGATTTATTTTATTTTAGAATTTTTATCTTTTTACCAATATTGTTTATTGTCAGTATGCTATTTGAGTTCTATAGATATGGTTTCTTTAAGTTCTTCGAATATATTTTCTTAATTTTAAACTACTGTTTATGTATTTGAGAGACAAAGAAGTTTCAACCTCTTGTTTATACCCCAGATCCCCACAACAGCACAGAGCCTGGCCAAGACCAAGATGAGAGAGGTCTACACTACAGATGGCCGGAACCCAGTGACTTTCAGCCATCACTGCTGCCTCCCAGGATCTACCTTTATTGAAAGCTAGAATCAAGAACTGGAGCCAGGCACTCAAATGGGGGGCACTTAGCCACTAGGCCACTTACCCACTCCCCTTTGAACATATTTTAAACAGAGATTTAAAGTCTGGATCAAGTAAGCTTAATATGGGGACTTCAGGGAACCCATTGATTGCTTTTATTTTCCCGTAAGTATGGGTCATACTCCCTCCTTCTTTGCATGTCTCACAAAGTTCTGTTGATAGTTAGATGCCATAAATAATATAATGTGGCAGTTCTGGACATTAGATGATCCTACTCCTCCTTGGACAGCTAGATTTACAAGACTGTGTGTCAGCTTTAGTAGCTCCTTGAGCAGCTCATTCCCTAGCTTTCTCTGGTAGTCCTTTTGGTTAGCCCATTATTCATCCTCAAACACTTAGCCAGTGCCTCAAGCAGCTGCAATACTGGCCAACCCCTGGCTCTGATCTTGCCATGGAGATTGACTTTTGCTATGTTTTTCTCTCTCTCTCTTTCTCTCTCTCTCTTTCTAGGGTGGAAGAATGGTTTAATTAAGCGGACAATTGCTCTCATTGTCTTTAGTGAAGAAACTATCCAGGGCTTTGGTCGACTTGTCCTATAGGCTTCTCTGGTACCTGCAGGCTAAAGATGACTCTCGAGTTAGGGGAAGGGCAGAAGGCTTCCAAAGACCTTTGAGTTATAGCATGGAGTTGCCATCCCCTCTCTGTAACACGAAACCAGGAGCAGAGTTAAATCATATTATTGGCTGCTATTGTGGCATAGGGGGCAAAACTGCTACCTGTGACCTCAGAATCCCATGTGGGTGTCTGCTCAAGTCTTGGGTGCTTCACCCAGGGAAACAACAGAGAATGATTGTGCTTCCCACGCAGGAGACCCACATGGGGATCCTGGCTCCTGGCTTCTGTCTTGCCCAGTCCTGGCCATTATAATCATTTGAGGAGGGAACCAGCAGATAAAAGAGCAATCTTTCTTTGTCTCTAGTCCTCTGTCTGTAACTCTGCCTTTCAAATAAATAAATCTTTGTGCTAAAAGCAAAACATGTTATTGTAGATCCAGCTCTTTAGATGTCACAATTTATATTTTATGTGTATCTTTACCAGAAGTTTCCCAAAGATAAGATTATTTCTGACTCTGTGGTTTTGTTTTTGCTCTTTCTGTTTAACCTTTTTCATTTTTTATTCCAACCACTCTTCACAGTTTCAATTCCTATACCCTACTTCGTTCTCCTTTCTGATTCTGGACCTTTTACCCCTAGTTAGTTCAGTTTCTTCTCTCTGTTCTGAAGTTGGATACATGGAATTTAAGTGTCAAAAACACTTTCTGGGGGATTGGGAGCTTCTCCAGAGGTACCAAGGGAAGATGATGAAACCCATCTTGTGGTTAGCCCAGGGCAGAGGACTTTTTCCTCCCTATATGGCTTCCCCAGGTAAGCACTTCTTCATGGATGGAATTTTTTTTTTCAAAACCAGAAACCACTCAGAAATGTTTAAACTTAAAACATGTATCAATGATCATGTTAAGCTAAAATTGCATGCCACAAAATAATAATGCTATGTTGATTTTTGTATGTTTAAAACAACACCTGCACAGTCACTTACACATGTGCTAAAATGTTTTTCCACGTAATGTAGGTGACACTTGCTGTGACTTGGATATGGATTACCCCCCGAGGTACATGTGAATCTTGGCCTGCAGTTTGGCAATGGTGAATGGTAGAACGTTTAGACGGAGGGGCTGCCGCAGGCAAGCGGGCCACGGGGAGAGCCTCCCAGGCTCTCAGGAGTGGATTGTTAGACAGTGAGGCTTCAGTCTGTATAGGTTTATGTATGTGTGCGAGGCTATTTCTCTTTCTGCTTTTTTATTTTAAAACTTATTCATGTGAAAGATTGAATTAAGTAAGTTCTGTCTCTCCAAGCTTCAAGTATTTGTTAAGTAATACTAAAAGAAATAGACTAAGGCAATACTATTTAGTTAAGAGGCAGGGCGAGCATACGTGACTGTTGGTTGGTTAACTCCCCAGCTAACAGGGCAACAGCCAGGAGCTAGAAATTAATCCAGGTCTTCTGGGACAGGGGGGCGCGTAGAAGTTACGCAAATAATTCAGCCATCACCACTGTCTCCCAGGATCTGCGTAGCAGGAAGTTAGAATCAGAGGCAGAGCCGGAATCAAACCCAAGTACTCTGATGAAGGATGTACATGCTTTAACTGCTAAGCTAACAGCTTGGTCCCTCTTTTTATTCATTTATTTTTTTAATGAATGAATAAACACAGGAATAGGTGAAAGAAGTTTCTAAAATTAAAGACTGGGCTTTGCATTTCTTCATGATTCACATTGCTAACATAACAGGAGCAACAACTGTTTAGAGTGTAGAAGTTTTACTGTGTTCTTAGGCTTACAGCCTTAATGAAATTCCGTTGTTAAATTTAGCCTAGGTTGTCACAAATCAGACTTTGATCAAAATAGTTGTCTGAAACTGGTTCTCTCATACTTTTTTCCTGCCACAATCTTTGAAAAGCCAGATCCTTTTGTTTCTGTTCGAAACTCACTTCTAACCTTAACCTAAGCACTGAGTATCCCCTGCTTTAGCCTTTCATTCCTAGTATGGATTGAAAGGGATCCAAATATGCCTTCCAAAATACCCCATTGTAGCAAAAGAACCATTCTGAGCTGAAGGCAGTTGAGAAACAAGAAAAACTCTCTGCCCACCACCTCCCCAGTTTTTTCTGCTTTTTAAAAAGATTTATTTTTATTGGAAAGTCAGATTTACAAAGAGGAGGAAAAACAGAAAAAAAGATCTTCTGTCCACTGATTCACTCCCCAAGTGGCCACAACAGCCAGAACTGAGCTGATGCAAAGCCAGGAGCCAGAAACCTCTAGGCCAGGAGCCTCTTCCAGGTCTCGCATGTGGAGATTCAGGATCTAGGACCTTGGGCCGTCCTCAACTGCCTTGTTGGGCCATAAGCAGGGAGCTGGACAGGAAGTGAGGCAGCCTGGACCAGGCACAAGCAAGAAGGACTTTAGCCACTAAGCTGCTGTGCCACACCTTTTTTTTTTTTTTTCCTGCTTTTGTAACAATCACTTAAGTTTCTATCTGTAAGGTTATCCCCATCTCTCACATCAGGAAAAATAACTTAATCACTGTGGTGATGATGAACTCAATGAGTTTGCATAATAGCCCTATCCATTCCTAACCATTTTCTCCCTAGGAGCTCACCTCTGCATTCCATTTCCTTTATCTGGTCACTTCTTCAGAATTCATTACGCTTTATTAAAATAGTACTTAAGCCCAAGTCCAAATACCTCTGCAGGGTTCTCACTTCTTTTCAGTGACCATGTACCCATGTATGGAAGAATATTGAAAAACTTACTACGTCTTTTTTGTGCACCTGTCTTTGTTGATTTAATTTATAGTCTCCAATTAAAAGATACAAGAGAATAGAATAAAACAATTTTTCCTCATCTCTCTAATCTAGAATTAATTTCTTAAATAGGAATTATTACAATCTCATATCCAATTTACATTAAGTTTGTCATTCATTTGGTCATTGTTGACATTTTAAAAATACATGTAGACCAGTGCTGTAGTCTAGCAGCTAAAGTCCTCGCCTTAAACGCGCCAGGATCCCATATGGGCGCCGGTTCTAATCTCGGCAGCCCCACTTCCCATCCAGCTCCCTGCTTGTGGCTTGGGAAAGCAGTCAGTCGAGGATAGCCCAAAGCCTTGGGACCCTGCTCCCGCGTGGGAGACCCGGAAGAGGCTCCGAGCTCCTGGCTTAGGATTGGCTCAGCTCTAACCATTGCAGCCACTTGTGGGGGTGAATCATCAAATGGAAGATCTTCCTCTCTGTCTCTCCTCTTCTCTGTATATCTGACTTTCTAATAAAAAATAAAATAAATCTTTTTTTAAAAAAAAAATACATGTAGATCAATGGCTTTCTGCCTTCTTCTGTGCTGAGGACCTGGAAATAAGAAAATTAACAAATACACCTCAAAAAATGTCTCAAGATGTGAAGGACAGGAATGAATATGTATAGAAATGAATAAGTGGACAAGGGGAGGAGGGCAAGCTTTTCTACTTAGAGACATTAGAAAAGGCGTCCCATAGGAAAGAGCTCACAGATGAAGCCCTTAGAATGAGTGGGCATTCCCAAATTGGAGGGAGGGGGAAGGGGAGCCTCTGAGGCAGAGGAAGTCAGGTGAACCCAGGTTTGGAGTGCCTGCAGGTGGGGACCTGCCAAGAGTGCGTCATCTCTTTATCCTTCATGTATCTGAAAGACTGTTGTGGCAGGCCTCAGGGACGGCATCAAATTCCAGCTGCTCTACCACTTAGGAACTGCATGAACCTTGGCCAGGGGAGGTCATTTCTCCTCTTGAGGCTTCAACTAAAAACGGAGATAGGAACTAAACCGATAGCATTAGATTGGTGTGAGAGTTAAAAGAACTCAAGGCCTTTACGACTGTTTCTAGCACCATTTAAGTTGTTTGGTTCTTTTTTGTTGTTTCATTTTTCCCACTTTGGACATTTGTGCAAATATGTATATTTTTATGTGAGTGCTTTTGGTCAATGTTATGTTTTGAAATGCATCCATACTGATGCAGGCATCTGCAGTTCATTTCCTAGTTACCTTCTTAGTTACCCATCAAGTGATGCCACATCACTCTAAGGTAATTGTAAGCTTTACAAAACAAGAACCCTGGTTCTACATTCCTTAATTTCAAGGAGTTCTTTGTGGCGCTTGTAATTTGTTCTGTGAAATGGTTTGCTGTGTTTCTAAGATATCTAAATTGGAGAAGAAGAGACTGATGGAGACTTAGTAAGGCTATTGACATTTTGTTCAAAGCGTGGTGACTGATCATTTTCAATCTCCATCAAAGCTTTAATCACAAAAATTTCCCAAACCTCTGCATGAGACACTTAAGTTGAATAATTACAACTGAGTATTTCGCTTGTACCACATGCTGTGCCAGCTCCTTTACATGAATCATCCTACCTGATCTGCAGAACAAGCTAAATGGCAAGTGTATTTTTTGGGTGGGGCCACCACAACAGGGTACCACAAGTTGGATACCCCACATAGAAGTCTATTGTCTTACAGGTCTGGAGGCTACAAGTTCAAGAGCAGGCTGTTGGCAGAGTTGACTCCTCCAAGGGATGTGAGGAGAATCTGTCCCAGGCTTCTCTCCTATCTGCTGGTAGACTAGCTCTAGTATTGGTTGTTCTTGACTTGCAAATCTTTGCCTTCATCTTCAGGGTTCTCCCCACGTGTATCATCTTCTCCTTCTCCTTCTTCTTTTTAACAAAGAAGCTTGTTCTATTGGATTAAGAACCCACCATGCTCCAATTCAACTGATATAAGCTCATCTTAACGAACTACATCTGCAATGACCTTTCCAAGTAACACATTCTAAAGTATAGGAATTAAGACTACAACAAGTGATTGATTGTAGGCAAAGAGGAAGAACACAATTTTACCCATTCATAGATAAGGAAAAAGACCTAGACGGGTTATATTAGTCAGTTGAAGTGGCTGAAGCCCTAGGGTTCACATGCTAGCTACCTGGTGACTCTAAGAAGAGAGGGGAAGAAGGTGGTTAGGGCAACACAATAACCTAGACCATTAGCACCTGCCCTGCAAAGCTGTTCAGACAGGGGATGATGGGTAAACTCTGTAGTTAGACAAATCTGCAGCAGCTTCAGGAAGTTATCCTAGCTCTTTTTTACTTCCTCTGTAAAAATGAGATGATGGAAGCCACTTCATGAAGCTGTGAGGAGCAGGACAATGGCTGAGAAATAGAATGATGCTCACTTTGACTATTCAGCTGCATGAAGATGACTTCTAGTCAATATCCAGATTCCCACATTTGGGCCCCTTTTAAAATGCATTTATACCATTAGTGCAGTTCTTGACCAGATATATCATTCAGGAAGGAATCAAGGCAGAGAAAGGTCACTTCTTAGCAAGCAGTGGTATTGGTACCTGCCAGTGGGCACTTCTACTGTCCCATGTGCTGCAGGAAGGATGCCAAGCCTGGTCCTCAGACACCAAAACAGCAAAACCCTGCAATAGCCTCTAGTCAGGCAAGGCACCAAACACTACACCTCTTTCCAAGATTTTCCACAAGAAGGACTCCTGCCATGGCTAAGACCCACTGTGGATGCTGGCAGGACCCAGGCTGTGCCATCTTTAGGAAATTCCATGGTACCTGGCACAGGAGCAAATACCCTTGAGTGTTTATTTGTCCTCAAGTGGCTGTTGTTGACTTCCTTCAGGGTGATCTCTGCAGCCCCACAATCTTTATTCCCCTCTGGGAGAAGCTGGGGCAAGTTCCAGGGCATAGTTGCAGGAGGTGGGGACGGGCAGGTTCTCAGTTTGGAGGGCAGCACTAGAGTCTCCTGGAAGCCACACCACAAATCCAGTTGCCAGGAAGAAGCATTTTCTGAAGACCGCATTTCCTGAGCTACTTAATCTTGCGGACACACTGCAGCCACGCGTTCACGCAGCAGGTAGAATTCAGTGCAACGCACTCATGCCTGCCTTTCACTCAGGTGAAAGCTCAGTGGCTGCCCCTCCCTTTGATGAGTGCTGCTTTTCGAGTCACACCATCCTCTTTCTCCTTTTGCAACAAATTCTAATGTATCAGACTTAGTATTCTGAAATGGAAGCTAGCCATGCATTGATTTAATCAAGCTCAGGAGTGCCTACATGGATGTGTTCGATTTGGTTTCAATGCTGTGAAGTTTCCGCTACTCAAATGCAAGAGGTTCAAAAAGGAAAGAAAAACAACACTTACTGAGTGAAATAAAAGCCCGGTCCTGCCAGTGCCTGCCGAGCCTGAGCAGTGAGTGGCTTGCTTTACTTTCAGATAAATTGTCATTGAAGCAAAACCCAGATAGGAGAAATGTGAACCTCCTCTCTTTCAACGCTACCCATTGTGTTCAAATTCATAAGCAAGAAAGCTAAGAGCCGTCCCCCGTCCCGCCCATTCTCTTTAAGAAAATATGAAAGTTGGTGCTTTGAAACAGAATTACACTGCACTCAAAACTTTGAGTGATAACTGCATTCACATCCAACCGGATCTGCAGTTGCTTTCCAAAAAGTTCTTTCTTCTCAGCGGTGCGAATTAACCCACCTGGCACTCGCTCTTCTAAAAGAAGCCTGTTCCTATGAATGAAACTGCTTTCCTGGGGCTCATGCGGAAGCTGCCCTCCCCGAGGGCTTGGGCAAAGCAGGCAAAGGAAGTCACCGGGGAGGGAGCGCCACGGCCGGCTGCCGGTGGAGGCTGCCCTTGGCTGGAGCTGCAGGTGCTCCGGCACTCGCTGTCCTGCCCAAGATGCAGTCTCTGGATGCCGATGAACTCATGGTGGATGAAGAGGATGATATTTTCGGTGAAGGTAAATGCGTCTTTCTGGCAGGGGCCATTCATCTCTGCTTAGCTTTGTTTGGCCGCTGTGGGAAGTTTAGGCAAGGAGTTGAGTGTTCTGAAATGAGCAGAAACAGCACTCAGTGAGGTGGGCAATGAGGGTATCAGACTGGGCTCCCAAGGATTACAAGGCAAAGGGTAAGATTAGGGAGTGGAGTGGATTCTCCAATACTTAAAGTCATGCCTTGGTAAAGATTTACTCAAGGCAGACTGATGAAATTGTGATTCCTTATGAAGGACTAAACTATTGTGATAATATGGGGAAAATCAGTCGGAGAGGGGGGTGGGAACTTGTGTGGGGGTGGGGGGAAATCCCAGACCCTCTGTACCATAAAATTTATATATAAAAAATATTTACTCAAGGTAGAAAAACAGTCCTAAATCTTTCTGCAGTTTCTCTCCTGTGCTGTCTTGTCTGTGGGATTAGACACCTCTCTCAGGCTCTGGCTCTCTCCCTATCTGAATCCAAATCTTTCCCTCTTTTGCTCTTCCTCACATTTATTGGCAGTCAACTCTCTGGAGTTCCCCTCCCTGTCCTTGTTCTCCCAGGCAGAGGTGCTGGAGCCCTGGGAGTTTCCAGGAAGTCGACTAATACCACCTCATCTTCCATTTGCACTTCACTCTCCTGTCGGTTGCCACTGCAGTGGGGCTGGATTGAAAGGGCTGCGATTTTGAATGATTAGTAAGCTAGGAATATGTTCTTTCAGTGCTGTCCATGAGACTGGGCTCCTCGCAAGATCTTTTCTCATATTTGGAACTGAAGAAATAATTGGCAATCTGGACTATGGGTCTCCATGATTTGGCTAATTTGCATAGGCATCCAATGAGCAGTTGGAAAAAAATTCTATCAAGTAACTTCAAAGGGGCAGTAGTAAGTGTATATATGTGTGTGAATAACTCAGTCATATAAGATCATTACAGAAAGATTTAAACATCTTATATAGTAAGAATCCCTTGGAAGCTAGTTATCTAGACAATACAATCACTGTCAATATTTCATGTCTATCCACTATTTTATTCTAGACATACACATATTGAAAGTCATAATTTTGGTTTTTATCACAATTGAAGTTGCTTGGAGCATGTCTACTTAAGGAGGTTTCTCAGTCTGTTGCTTTATTTTGATGGCAGGCACGTACAACTATCAGGACTTTGAAATTCAATCTTAGGCTGAGATCTTCAGCTCTCACTTCTACTTGAAGATGTTTTCTCTAGTTTTACCCTCCTAGATACTAGCTCCCTGTAGAGTTTACAAAATATCCCCCCTAGGAAAATAAGCCTGCACCAGACAATTTAGTAATTATTCGTCTGACCCTCCCTCAAGGCATGGGGTTCCAGGTCTCCCGGCCCACATTTCTTGTATACAAATTATGCTCTTTTGCACCTGGCTGGGGTGCTGAAACAGTGCCACCTACAGACTGAGGTAGCACCCTGCATCATGAGTGGCACCACCCTGAAGGGAAGCCATAGGCTCACAAAGCAGGCTTGGTCAACCTTAAGGATGACTCTCCTGAGCACCCAGAATTATGCGGTGATTATTTTAACCTGAACAGCCATGGTGGCAAGTCAAGCTGGAAGACAGACGAATTCTGGTGCTGCCTTGCAGTAGCAACATTTCCTCAGTGGTGTATTGGGTCAGCAATATTGTTTGTATCAAGCTCCAGTGTGATGGTCACTGCCCTTTCCAAATGGGCCACTTTACTGGATCCTGGAGATTATAGGGAGACTTCTTCCAAGGCCAATATATTCAGTGTGTCTTCACTCAGCTTTCAGTCATGCTTGGCTCGTGTTTGCTAATTGAGAGACAAGCTTACCCAGTTGGTACCTGCTCTTCTGTGGGTGCTGTGCAAAGTCACCATCAGGAACTTGGGCTCTGGAGGTGCCCTGCTAGAACTCTGCCCAGCCATTCACTCTGTAACCTTACAAGGCTATTTCAACTCCCTGTTCTTCCACTTACCCTAAAGGAAAGAACAAATTTCACAGGGCAGAGTGCTGATTAAATATTGCTAGACACGAAGTCCTTAAAATAATCTTTAAAACATGGCAAAGACTCAGGAGATATGAATTTCTGCTATATGTATAAATATGAGTTTATAAAATTGTTATGATTAGAGGAATGCAGCGATTTATTCACATGCTTGGTAGATTCAAAGTAGAATTATAAGAAACTTCTAAGAGGTTTAACATGGTAGAAACAGCACTGGACAAATTAAAAGCCAAGATCGTAACCTTGCCCTTGCCTGGTATACAGCCTCTTTGAGCTTCATTTTTCATCAAAATTGGAAGTGTTAATTATACACACTCTGAGATCACGTTTTGTAAAGTTCCAACATCCTACTTCATCTCTGTAGAGAATGCTTTCAAAAGTTAGTGGAAAATGGAATTAGAAGTGTGAGTCTACGTCCGTCTAACTTTCTAAATCCACGCATAGTTTTTCTCATGATATGTGCTTTTTATATTTTATGAAAAAAAAGTCTACCAAAATAAGCTCATACTATTATTTTTGTTTTTCCATGAACTTTTGCTGGAGCTCCTGGCTGAGTTCCTGGAAGAACTCATGCTTGTTCTCTGCTCCATCTGTGCTTCCACTCACTTAGTCCCCAAGAAAGCAGGAGGAAGCTGCTGGTTTAATGAATGTCCCTCATCATAACCCTAACCCAAGACCCAGGGCCTGCCTAGTAGGATACTATATTTGCTTGTTGTCAACACATTTTTATAGACTCCTTTTCTTCTAGTAAGAACATAAGTTTAGGAACCAGATTATTTTGGTTAAATCATACAAATGTGAATTATTTTGATATATATTATTTTACATACACCATGGACCACATAAAGATCTGGAATGAAAAAAAAAAAAGCTGTGCTCACTATGTGCTTTGGGATGGCCTGTCTGAGCTGCTTCCCACTGGAGCTAGTGTCCTCTGAGGTTCAAGACAATGTCGAAATGCACAAAACCAAACGGTGCGTGTGTGTAACCTTGGTTCTGTCAACAGGCTGACATGTGATTGGAGAAGGCAACCACAGATCTCAATATTCATTCTCTCGCTCTCTTTTCTACACACACACACCCTTAAGCTTGTTGTTCCAAACCCTACTACCAACATCATGTTATTTAGAAAATGATTACTAGCGGGGAGATTTACTCTTTCTGGGAAAAATGATTGATTTGATTATATTTGCTTAAAAAACAACAACAAATAGAATCACAAGCTCTTTTCCTACTGCTATTTCAAGCCTAGCAAATTAAAAGGCTTTCATTTGTTTTGTCCCATGTAGTCTTCACAGCCAATCTGACGCTTATTGGTGGAAACAGCTGGATGGGTGCTGATGGGAATAAGAATTGCAACAGTGATGATGATGGGGATGATTGGCAAAAAAAAAAAATTAAAAAGGGCCTTGCAGAGTGGAGGCCTCAGCCAGCTTTGAAAAATAGAACAACAGAATTCCTGGGTGGACAGAAACAGTTGGCCAGGTGGTGGTCAGTATTGTAGCAGCCAGAAGATCTCCCTGGCAGCAGGTCAAGCTGTTATTGCATCTTTCCCAAGGCACCAGAGTCTTTCCTCATTACCTGCATTTTAGCCCTGCTTGGTAACCTGTTACCAAATGCAATGATTAAAATAATTAAAAAAAAAAAAAAACACACAAGTTCAAAATGTGTGTGCAAAGTACTTCTCAGGCCTTTATATTCTTGGCACATTTACCTATCTTTTAAGATGTTGCTAAAAGGAAGGGGGAAAAAAAAGGAAATTCCAAGCTTTTACCAGATTTTGGAATGCCCCCCAGACCTGAGAGAGAATACTTCTACTCCAAAAAGCTGCCTGGGAACATGGTTTCACCTCCCTGAGAAGGAAACCCTTTTGGATGGAGATGGCCTGGCAAGTAAAAGTCTGCTTGACAACCAGCTGCCTGTTACTCCTTAAGAATAAACAGATGGGTGGACAAAAATGTCACTCCTTTTTAACCAAACCTCTCCTTTCCCCAAGCTGCAGGGTTAACACTCTTCTCAGCTCACAGAGAGAACAAGAACTGAAGAACACGAATCAGAACTGGAAGTGTCATTAAGATAGTCGCCTACTTTTTGTCCTTCCTTGTAGTCAGCCTACAAATACCAAATGAGTGCTTTTTTTTTCAAAGAGCTAAATTTAAAGAGCCCCGTGTCATAACCTGGGGTGACGATGTTGTAAACTAAATTATATGTGCCTCTTCCGAAATTAGAAGGAAATAGAAAGGAACGAAAAGGGATTTGACTAAGATTCTGAACAAAACCAACATATTCTGGAAGGCCAGATTGGTTTAGCAAGACTCTCCATAGAAACAGTGAAACGGGTGTAAAAACAGACGCACCGTGGCCAGAGGAAGGTGTTTTCTGTTTCATTATGCCACATCACAGATAAATGCAGACTTGCTGCTTGACTTTGTTAAGTAGTTCTCAAAAATCACCTGGGGTACTCCCCTGGCCGCAAGTCAGGGAGCAGCAGCCCTCATTTCCTGGGCTGGAAAGACCTGACTGCTGGCTGTTTTCACAATCTGCTGGGTTTGTTTAATTTCCACCTCTGGGTTCTTGGAGCAGGGCTTTGCTTGGGAGTCATTTCCCTGCTTTCTTCATCCTGAGTTCTGGAGCAGATACAGGCCTTCCATAGTAATTCATGCCCGAGTGAGCTCTGTCTGGGATTACCAAAAGCATTCTCTTCCCATAGATGTCTAGGAAGCTTTCTTTGGCTGGTGCCAAAGAGGTGGTGTCATGTGAGGGGCACAGACTAAAATAGCACAGTGCACTAAAGCTATGCAGCCTGTCGGCCACCAGTCTGCCAGTCCACCCCTCTGATTTACGACCTCCGGAGACCTCACTGTGACTTATGTATATTAGACTGATGCCAAAAGGGATCCAATAGTACAAGGAAAGCATTTCAAGTGTTTATTTGGCTATGTCTATGAGCAGCCAGCTAAGTCTTCATCTTTCAGAAATATACTAAAATGTGTCTTTTTAAGCTACAAAGTGAAAGAATGTGAATATCAATCGTATTTGTCACAATTTTAAAAGAAAAAAGGGATAAGCCTGTGGTTGTTGTGGCTAAAACATTGCAGTCAGTGGTGAGGCTTGCCCTCTGTCTGCCTCTTCGTTTGCTGGAGCCAACCTGCTTGCTGATGAAGGATTCGTGACTTATCCAGTTAATTGTACTGAGTGTGTTTTACTGTGTTTAGCATGTGTCAGCTTGCTCAACTTCTCATTCATTTTTGGTTGGCAAACTCCTACCTGGGATTGTTTGCCAAAAGCTGTAACATTTAAAATACTTAAAATTATGCTGACTTCAGGAGAGTTTTTTTTAAGGATGGAAAAGATATTAACTGGGCCAAATTGAAATGACTGTTTCGAGTACCAGAAGAGGGATACAGAAAAGTTGGAAAAGAAGTAGGAAAAAAAGTTAGTGAATCACCCTGGCCTGGCAAAATAGAGGAAAGTGAAAGTAAAAATGCAAGTGCTAAAGAATGCTACACATTTTTGTAGTTCCTCGCCCTGGAGTGTATTCCAGGCTCTAAGCTAGGCTCGTCTGCGAGGAGGCTGAGCATGGATGTGTTCTCCTGAATATCATGGTCCTGGTTCCATAGCCTCTGCGCACCCAAAGTGAAAGGTGGTACACCGGGAACCTGAACAGCTCCATATCTATGGATATGCCCTTAAGTCTTACAAGTTGAAAAAGCCCTCTATGCTGTGTACACAGAAGATGTCCCATTCGTCATATTGCATACCCATTTGAAGGAGAAAAGAACTACTTGATATAAATAACCTTATATATTTTTAAGGGATAGGTTTTAACCCAGTGTTAGAATCGACAGGCAGATAGAATGGCTGATTCTACTCCAGAAAGTAAATGAATAATTATTTATTTGTATTACCATCCTTCTTTCATGTATGCTTTTTTTTACCCCAAAATTTTCCATGCCTCAACTTTGTGTCCCAAAAGCTTAAAGCAGAAGATACTTATGGAGGTGGATACAGTATAAAAAACTTTGGAACTTAAAATGGGAACTTGAGGAAGCTGGGAACTTTTGAGGAAACACTTGTGTCCAGTGTGCAAGGATGTTCACTAACCTTAACCTGGTGGATTCAGAGGAAATCCTGAAGGCAGTACATCTCTTCTGAATTACAGGTTCGCCCTAAAAAAGAATCATTTTAAATGTTAAAAAATAAGCGCCTAAATTCCTCAAAGTTACGTAGTTTCAGTGATCCCTTCTCACTATGTATTTTTCCTTCTGTGTCTTTGGATTATTAGGAGTTAAAAGTTTCACTAAAAACTTATACACTGCAACTCAAACTGCAGGGGGAGACCCTTTTTCCTGAAAAAATATTCTAAGTCATTCTTTCAGTGGAAGAAGAAAGGAGCTGAAAAACAAGAAGAGAACCCCTCTTCCAGATCACACATTGAGCAGCTAGCTGAGCCATTGGATGTGTTTTCAGTTCATATAATGCAGACTTCAAAGGCCCTGAGAGGAAATGAAACAAGCAAACACTTTCCATCATGGGATTTTTCTATTAACAATCAGCACAATGCATGGATAGAGTGGTATTTAAAGAAAATGTGTCAAAGATTCAAATATTACAGATATGAGGAGTCTTCCAAAAGTTCCTGGTAATGCATATCACGAAAGTATATATTTACAGGGATTTCAGTACTTTCTGCACAAGAATAAAATTATCTTTTAATTCCATTTTTCTAGGTTTTTTTTGGGGGGGGGAAGATCTATTTATTTGTATCTGAGAGGCAGATTTACAGAGAGAGAAAAAGAGATCTTCCATCCACTGGTTCACTCATCAAATGGTTGAAGCTGGCAGAGCTGAGCCTGTCTGAAGCCAGTAGCTTCCTCTGGCAGTCCCATGTGGGTGCAGGTTCCCAAGGACTTGGGCCATCCTCTGCTGCTCTCCCAGACCGTTAGCAGAGAGCTCCACTGAAAGTGGAGCAGTCAGGACATGAACTGTCACCCATATAGGATGCTGGCCCTGCAGGTATAGGATTAGCATACTAAGCCACCATCCCAGTCCCTACAACATTTTGAAAGTACCCTTGTAAGACAGCTGTCTTCAGATAAATTACATGTCTAAAAATGTTACAGGGGTAAAAAACTCTCCTCTACCCACTGATTTATCCACGGAGGTGTGTAAGAATACGCGTGGGGCGACATGTGCTGCAGTCCCCAGTTCATTTCCATTAACATCTCTAACAGCTGAAAAATAATTTGAAAGTTCAAATCTTAACCAAAAAAAAAAAAATTTAAAGGGATCTTAAATTTTGATGTTGAGTAGTCTGAGGTTTACACTATGAATCAAAAAAATCACGTTCTTGTTCTTCCAGAGCGGGGCCAGACCTCCTGACTAGGTTGTTCTCCTGAGTATTTGGATACAGAAATTTTGAGCAACTGCTGTTTTTAATCTTTGACTCTTACTGATCAGTTTTCTAGACCGATGAACATTAGAAGTACACTGAGCAAATTGTTTCACCTCACAAGACCTGGGTCCATGGATTGGTTGTTTGACTTCACGCAAATTGCCTAACCCCTCTGAAGCTTTTTCCATATGGCAATGACGATTACAGTGATGGTGATGATGATGATGATATTGATATGAGGATGTTGGTGATCATGATGGTGATGGTACTGATGATTGTGGTGCCTTGTAGTGGCAGTAATCACGGTGAAGATGATGGGGGTTGGTTCATGACAGGGATGATGATGGTGGCAGTGGTGGTGATGGTGATTGCAGTAGTGGAGGTGACAGTGGTGATGTCAGTATTGGTGATGAAGATCATGGTGACAAGATGACATGTAATATTTCTGATAAAGATGATACTGATGCTTGCCCACTCAAAATTTGCTGAGGTTTAATGGAGATCATGTTTAAATTCACTGAAAATCATTGAGGGTTCAATACATAAGTGCCACTCATTATCCAACTGTGATATTTCTCAGCTGTCTCCCTTTTTCTCCTAGTCTTTGTCAAACCCAGAAAGAGCTGGCTTGATCAAAGAAGCAAGCTGATTAGAGCAGGGCTGTTTTCCTAGGAACACTAACTTACTTCTGGCTCATGAATTAGCAAGCCTGGCTGCCATGTGACCCAGGCAAGGCTCTAAATGACCCCACTGCTTGGTACAGAACAGGGGCCTGATTTCTTACACATGTGGATCAATCCAGCCCCCCTCAGGAACTTTCTTGGATATTAAAGAGCCATCCATGCTATGGTGGTTTTCTTGTAGAGTGGGGCCGCCTGCTTTGTCCAGGAATGTTGTCAGTGAACCGCATCTTTGGCCATGTACAGGACCTATTTCCTGAATAAATATTTACTTACAGTAAATACATCCCAGTTACTGCCTTCCCCTTCCACCACTTCACAAAATTCCTTCAAAAGTAATTTCTGAGAAAGGCTAACCTTTCACAATGTTAAAATATTTCTAATCTATAGACAGCACCCACGGAAAACTTTAAATATAAGTTATAGCATTTTAGGACAGTAATTAAGATTTTGAATGTGGCCTCTACAACAGCCCCTTTCTGTGGCATTTTGGTTTTGCTTTTGCTTCCTTTGCTTTCTAAATATTTTCAGTGGTTAAACCTCCTAGAGGAAATCACGATAACTCATTTATGTATATTTTGTATAAATATATTAATTGCACACAGATGTACAGGAAGACAAGCATTAGCTCATCTGCTTAATGATAACATTACACAGAACAGAGAACAAATGAATAGAATCAAGCCCTGTGAATTAATCAACAAGTATTTATTGAGCACTGTTCATAAACGTTATAACCAGAGCAAACAGGATCAGCCATGGTGGGATGTGCCAGGAAGGGGCCAACCCAAATCCTGCCCAATCCTAGAAGGAAATTGGTGAAAGGTGAGAAGCTTCCTCTTCTATCTGTGATAAGACATGTTGTCATGTACAGCATGCGCTGTGATGCAGAAGATAGGGGGTGGGGGTGGGAAGCCTCTGGGTTTTCCCAACCTTGATGCCACACCCCCCCAAACCAGGGGTTTACTGGGTGATGCTGGGGCCTGAATCCAGAAAGTCAGTAGCTCTCCACTCTTCTCTCAGTCTAGCCAGCAAGTTAAGACCAGTTTTTATGAGCAGACATTTACAACTGATTGGGTGATCGGATCACTAGCTTTGAACCCTAATTAAACAAAATTCTGTCACGAAGAAAAAGGGATTTAAATTTTGTCCTTAATACACCATTGTTACCAAAAAATGCAGTACTCAATTATCATGGTAAGTCAAACTTTGTCAATAAAATAATTTGTGGAATTTTCTTACTGCCTAAGATGTTCATGTACTCCCTGATTCCATAGAGGAAAACTTTGCTGGCCATCAGTCTAAGTCATCAACTTCCAAGTCAAAATGATTTCCTCTGATCACTAAGTGTTTCTTAACTCTCTTCCTCTAGTTCCTCTTTTCAGGAAAAGGATGGTCTTATTATTAAATCCTCAACTACCAGGGAATGCATCCCCTCCTATGACTATTTTAATCATCTCTTAAGGAAGACATATGCTACTTTACATGGCATTGCAGTGCGGTTAAAAGGATAAACATAGTGGGCTGAAAGAGAAAGCCCTGAGTGGGGAAGAGAGAGAAAGAAACCTCACTCAGGGGGAGAATCACAGTAGGGCCAAGAACCCATTCTCCTAACTCATGGCTGGATTAGTGGAAAGAGGTTAGCACACAGGCAGCAACCCCTCCCAGTTTTTCCTCTGCATCATTTCAAGGAAGAGGGACTCCACTTCCCATCTGACTCTGCAGATACACTTGTGTCTGAAATCTATTTGAAATCCTTGGACCTCCTCGTGAGGAATGACTAATATGTAAGCGTGACTCGGGGCTGTTGTCCTGGCTTTTCCTGACACATGGACAAGTCCCCCCATTCGCTTGGGAATGGTGGTGCAGGCCTGAGGGAACGCCTCCCAGAGAAACCACAATTGGACAATACATTACCTTTATGTTTGAAGATTACATGGGATTACCAGAGCTTTGATCATCCCTTAACCACACTGGCTCTTGCGCACTTCCCTGCGTCTGTAAGGCAGAGCAGCGTGTGTCTGCTCAGCCTGAATATTAATTCAAGAACAAGGAAGCTTTTTCAAATCCAACACAACAGGAGAGCGCTATAAGTGCTGCCACACCCCCATGCACATTTAGCAGATTGGAGGGGGAGTCGGGGTACTCGCTTCTGGTTGCTAAGCATCAGAAGAAGCAGGAACGTTTAGCTCTGTCAGTTGTCTCTGAGAAATTCTGACTTGCTGGGCGGATGGAGAGGAGAGGGGGGAAAGCAGGAAGGGTTGGTTGGAGGGGCAGAAGGGCAGCGGCAGCAAGTAGGGATCCTGCTACTCGTGTGCACTGTTGGACGGGAATGTGAACTGCTACAGCTGCTATGGAAAATAATATGGCATTCCTGAAGGAAAACTCGAAGGGCAATATGATCTGGTTATTCTGAATACCAATCTAAAAGAAGGAGTTTTGAAAAAGTAGATGAAACCTGGATTCATGTTAGTGAAAATTAGCCGCAAGGCGAAAGAAAATCAGGCTTCCATTGATGGAGGAACATATATTCAAAGTAATGTATATACACATGATGGAATATTAGTCAGTCTTGAAAAGGAATGAAATTTAAAGACATACAACAACATGGATAAAACTTAAGGACAAAGGGCTAGTGTTGTGCCATAGTAAGCAAAGCCAGTGTCTATGGTGCCAGCAGCCAATATAGGTGCTGGTTCATGTCCCAGCTGTTCACGTCCCATCCAGTGCCTTGCTATTGGCTTGGAAAAAAAGCAGCCTAAGATGGCCCAAGTGCTTGGGGGCTCTACTAGTCATATGGGAGACCTGAAAGAAGCTCTTAGCTCCTGGCTTTGACCTTGAGCTGCCCTACCCGCAGCAGCCATCTGTCTCTCCATCTCTGTGTAAATCAGACTTTCAAGTGAATAAGCAAATCTTAAAATAATAAGGACAAAATGTTAAACCAATCATTAAAAAAGATACAGTCTATTATTCTGCCTATTGAAACATACTTAAAGCAGCCAAATTCTTAAAAACAGTAAGTAAATGGTTGGTTGCCAAGGGCTAAAGGAAGCAATGGATGGGGAGTTGTTTATGAACCTAAAATTTCAATTTTGCAAAATTAAAAAGTTACGGAGATTAATTGCCGGTTGCAGAGCCCGTTTCTTCCTTTGAGCAGTGTAAGTCTACCAGGAGGGAGCTGGATTTTCACAAAGCTAGCAGTAGCTTGTGGGAGCTGCCTCTGACTGAAGCCGGGTGTGTCTGCATTCTCTTAGGAAAGCTGTTTTCTTTGTAACTGCATGTGTGAGTATTCAGAATTGGATTCATTCTGCTAACTCTTTCCTGGTTGGGAATTGGCTAGGGATCTCTGAGTAAATACTCTGAGACTGGCACTCACTATAGCTGTCTGAAGAAGAGGTGAAATAGAAGATGTGGCCCCAGCAGAAACTCCACAACTGTTTAGGCACATCCATTTTTTTTCATTTACCCATTTGAGGAACATCTGTTGGAAGTCTTCCATGGGCTGAGAGCCAGTCTTTACTGGCTTTTGGAACTCGGTAGTAAATAGGATAAAAATTTCAGGCCTTTTGGACTGAGAATTGTGGTGGGGAACAGCAGCAGACAAGAGACAAAGGTAGAAAATACTACATGTTGTGTGGGCAAATCAGGAGCAGGGCAAGGGGACCGGGAAGAGTGGGCCAGGAGAGCTTTGCTGACAGATTCCCAGAGGCATGAAGGAAGTCAAGGTCTGAGTGCCTGGATGTGTGGGAACAGCACTGAGGGCATAGCTGGGTGCAGGGTGGACGGGGCAGAATGTGGGAATGTGGGTCTAAGAGCACTAAAGGACCTGAGTCTTAACTCAGTGGGAAATGGGGAGACCTTGACCTGTGATGACCAACTGACATCATCTGGTTTGTCTACAAAGAATTGATCCAATCATTGTCTTGAAAACAAGGATGGAGTGTAAGGCACAAAAGCAGGGAGGTTTGTAGGAGACTTTGGGTAATCCAACAGAGAGCTAACCAAATCCTGCCAGCTTGGTCCTAACTAAGCCTCAGGATAGGGGCATGGTTGGGCAGGAGGGGCAGAGACCACTGATGTCTCTGCACATTGAACCTGAGTGTCTGGTAGGGCAATGCTGCTGTTCCTGACTCAGGGAAGCTGCTGCAGGAGCTGGCATGGCTGAGCAGGGAGCTGCTGCCAAGGGGAATCACAGGCCCAGTCTTGGTCAGTTAAGTTTATACCACCCAAATAAAGAGCAGGTAAGTTCACAAAGTCCCATTCCAAGTGGCTAGAGTCATGGGCACTTGGGAAACATCTGTTGAAATGTTGACTGTAAAACAGCACTTACATAAGTGAAAATTACTCATAGATATATCATAGCTTCTGGGCAATGAAGTGTAGCACCTCTATGGGCTGTTCCGTAAGACCAGGATTCACGTGATACAAAATGTTTGACCCTGATAGAGACTAAAGGAAAAATCCTCATGGGTAGGTTCCTTGCAGGTGGATTTTTGAAGATGAGGGTTTGTGTGCCTTGGAAATAAGCTTACCACAAACACAAAAGCTGATCGCTCATCCTGCCATGCTGTCCCTGCAGTTGATGCTATACACACCACACTCTAGTGTTTAGCTGCTCCACAGCTGTACAAGAGGCTGTCCAAAAGCTTATAAGAAATGCCCACTGTCAAAAAGCTATGCATGGATTTCAAAAACGTTTCACTCCCAAGTCAGCATATCTTTTAATTCCATTTTCTATGAAAGTCTTGGCTCTCCTCACATATGCTTAGACTCTAAGCTGGAAGAAACCTGATGTATTGTAGATACTCTCACAGAAGGCTGGTGAAGGATCCATCCCATCACTAAACCTCTCCCTTTTTGCCTTCCCCAGGAGTTTTGTCAGCCTCTCTATTACACATCCACTTAACAGTCAATAGCCAGCAGGCAGCACATTTGCTTTTATTTTAACTCAAATCCCACAAGCTATGTCTTCAATTACTTCCTTTATTCTAATCCTAAGGAAAAAAAAATGTTCTTCCTTCTGGAAGAACGTTCTTTGTATTCTTAGAAACCATGAAAAGAACATAGGAACACACCAACAACTCTCCTTGAAATAGCCCAGCCAGCATTGGTATTTCCCCAGGCACTGGAGCTGAGTAAATCATGTATCCACTGCCGACAAGAGGGCAAGTGTGTTCTGAGCAATGAAGAAGCTCCAGTGTCTGGGATTCGGAAATGAACACAGGGACACAAGGCCTATGGCTGCTGGACTTGTACTCAGCTGTGAGTGTGGCTCCCAGGGTTGAGCGGTACTTCTCAGAAGGGCCTGTGCGCCATCGCAGATCCAGCATCCAGGATCGTCGTCGTTGTGACCACATTTTGTGTGTGCAGAGAACCAAAGAGAGCAGGCATCAGCGTTCATTTTCCCTTCAAGGAGCCCCTTGAGGCACTGTGGGGAAGGGCGGGGAAAGGCTGAAGTTGAGCCTCACACCCCCTCATCCTCACACTTGCCAACAGACAGCTGTTTTCTACCTCTCCCGCAGCCACTCTAAAAATGCAGCCTGGATACAATGAAAGGACGCAGGACTGCTTAGGAAGCCACTGTCTTTGGAGATTGCTTAAACCAGAGCACTTGGCTGTTTTACTGTTGCGGCAAAGTTTTCACCTCCAGCAGTCTTTGCATGCGCATGACCTATTTTGAATGTGACAGCCGATTACACTTTGGTGCGTGAATAATTTACTAGGTGCAAGAAGGCTGTCAGTGTGCTGATATTTCGGCAGCCTGGCTTGCCTGGCTAATTATGGAGGGTGACAGCGCTGTGTCCTGTTGTCACAGCTCCTACTGAAGCTGCCAGCAGCAGGGATTATTTGTGCCCGCCCAGGACAGAGGGGAAACAGGGCCAGGGCCCAGCTCCCTACCACTACCAAAGAAGGCTTTGTGGGTTGAGCAAGCTGTGCTGGGAGAGTTAGGTTTCCACTTTCACCTTTGCAAAGTGAAACTGGGCAGCCCTCGGGATGGATCTTGTGTCCAGGATCTGGACTGTGCATGAAAATGTATGTTTGCAGGGGAGGGGAAGACTCAGAGGGATCCGGCAGGGGACGGGTGAGGGGGAAGCATCAGATGTTCTGCAGAGATTGGCTTTCTAATAATTTCCAGACCTGCGCAGGCAGCCCTGACCTTAAAGGGCAACTAAATTGAGTCCAGGAGCAGGAGTATGGGAGGTGCTGAGAGAGGATGTGTGTACAAAGCCCAGGGAGCTTCATCCGTGGCTTTGGTTGTCCCCCTGTTTCAAGCTCGCTGTTCTCCCTAGCTTAGCCTGATCCTGCTGAGACCCCAGTTCCTGATGTTATAAAGCTTCAAAATAATATCCATGGAAACTAGGAGGATTAGCAGCCAGCACCAAAATTTTAAGTGATCGAGGTTTAAGTCCTTAAATCTACCTAAAATCACCTCTAGAAATTATGGGATCTCAGCTCTTAGAAATAGGGAGGAACTGACTTTTAGAAAGACCTTTGCAAATGAGGAACAGGAAGAAGGAAGGAATTGGACAGGGAGAAGGAAGGAATTAAACAGGGAGGGAAAAGGAAGCAATGGAGTGAGCATTTGGCCTACTCGTTGAAACATCGCTTGGGATGCCACCCACATCCCACTTAGGAATCCCTGGCTTCAAGTCCCAGCTGCATGCCAGTTAATGAAGATCTAGAGTGATGGTAATTGGGTCCCTGGCACCCAGGTGGAGACTCAGATTGAATTTCCAGTTCCCAGCTTTAGCATGACCTAGTCCCAGCTGTATTGGTACTGGGAAGTAAACCAGTAAGCAGAAACTCACTGTCTCTCCAATTTAGTTAATTTATTACAATGCTCCAAGAAGAATAATTTGAGGAAGGTTTCTTTAAAAATTAATTTGTTTTATTTGAAAGGTAATTATAGAGAGAGATACTTTTTTTCATTGGCTGGTTTATCCCTCAAATGCCTGTAACTGCCAGGCCTGGGCTAAAGCAGCCAGGAGCTTGGACTCCATCTGGGTGCATGCATGAGTGGCAGGGTCCCAAGAACTTAGACTGTACTCTTCTGTCTTCCCAAGCACATTAGTAAGGTACTGGATTGAAAGCAGAGCAACCAGGACTGGGGCCAGCACTCCAGTGTAGGATGCCTGCATTGTCATTGTCACAGGTCATGGCCTAACACGCTACATCACAAAACCAGCCCTGAGGAAGGTTTATTTACAAAGAGATGATATTTCAAAGATGTGGGGATATCACAGGAACATCGCTCACGTGAAAAAAAAAAAAGAAGTTTTCCAGAACCTGCAGCAAGAAATATCATGGAGAAAAGTCTGACAGAAGGGCTTCCATTTCTAGAGGTGCTGGATGACTGGGGTCCAGATTCTTGCCTCTGATTCAAGACAGGATTTGGGGACAACATACAGGTGAAGATCAGTAGAGAAGCAAAATTTATTTACAAGCAAAGCTAAAGTACACACTCAAAATGGAATGCAGGCATGTCCCAGAGATGACTGCACTCCACAAAGTTGGGTCCATCCCTTTAGGTGATCTGAAGGCACAAGTGGGGTTCCTGGGGTAGGAGTTAATAAATATTCATAAGGGATGGGGTCTGGAATAGGCCTTGAATACTGCCATTTCCTTGTCATTTTTTTCGAAATCTTAGTATCATAGCATTAGGTCCATAATAAGAGTGAGAATGTCAGTCATGGTGATGTTATTACCATGACCTTATAATTAGCTAAAAGTCATCATGGAGACACAACTGACAGTTACATTTGGCCCAGCAGGGGTTTCGTTTTCTGCTATAGCTAAGGGATGGAAGTGGGCACATTGGGGTAGTGTATGGGAGCTCTTATGCAAACACAGCATCAAGGAAGCAGCTGGTGAATTCAGCCACCTCCCTACCTGCATCAGAGGAACACAGCCAGCCCAAAGTGATCTCACACGAGGTAGAGTCAGGGAATTCAGGTCCCAACTTCACACCCAGCTCTTGTTGGGATTCCTCATTATGCCAGATATCACAGGGCAGGGAAGCTGTAGATGTGGTCCCAACAGGTGAATCCCCAGAGCAGACAGCAGGAATGACAGAGAATTGTGGAGAAAAGTGGAGGGGAAGAGGTAAGAAGGGATGCCTGTAAGTAAAAGAGGGCAGTGGGCTCAGAACCATCAAATAAGTGAGTCATGCTGAAGAGTCTGACAGGTTTGTGTATTTATGTTTTCCCTAAAGGCAAGAGAAAGACAGGAGAAGAGATATTGTGGTGTGGAAGATTGGGCTGTCACTTGGGACGCCCACATCCAAGTGCCAGTTCGCATCTCAGCTGTTGTGCTTCCAGTTCAACTTCCTACCAATGGGCCTTTGATTCTCTGCCACCCACGTGAGAGACCTGGATGGCATTCTAGGCTGCTGGCTTCAGCCCAGTCTTGCCCTAGCTGTTGTGGGAATTTGGAGAGCAAAGCACAGAATATGTAAGATCTCTGTCTCTCCTTCTCTTCTTCAGATAAAGAAATAGACACATCTTTAAAAATAATAATAATAAATAAAGAAGAAAAAGAAGGACTTGATTGTGAAGTGGTGGTTCATTTAGAACCTTTAAAAAAATCCCACATTGTCAAGCTCACACAAGGATAATAATAGTGTCCAACAGCTTCTACTTTACCACGAGTTATTTTATACTTACTTTAATATCTTTGCACAACAATCCTTTTTGGTTGAATGTATGCTGTTTCTGCCTGTGAGGTTCAGAATTCTAAAAATGTTCTAAGTTCATATTTTGCAACACTTTCTGTCAGTCTAGGTTACTGGTTCTTCCCATGTGATCTGTGCACCTCTAGGTTTTCAAGACTGTTTATAAGGGTCCTCAAAGCCCTCAGTATTTTTTCAAGAGTATAAAATGTTGCTGAGATCATCAAACTTCAAAATGGTTGATCTAGGTTTTATATATATATATATATTATATATATATATAAAATATTTGGCTATGACATGTGACACATGTCACATTATCTATATATTAGTAGTAACACACACACACACATAGATATATAGATATATATATATTTTAGTATAAATTGTTCTTAAGATTTAAAAAAGATAAAAATTAAGAGCTACTGGTTTAGATCGTTGGAACAGAAAGTATCCATATAATGTAATGCAATAATAATGACTGAAAAATACAGTTTTTTTAATGGATGTTTAAAAAATGGATGTTTTTATTTGAAAGGAAGAGTTACAGAGAAAGAGAGAGAGGAGGGAGAGAGAGTCCTCAAATGGCCACAACAGCTGGAGCTAGGCCAGGCTGAAGTCAGAAGCCTAGAATTTCATCTGAGAATCCCACGTGGATGGCAGAGGACCAAATAGTTAGGTCATCTATGCTGCCTTCTCAGAAGCTTTAGCAGGCAGCTGGATCAAAAGTAGAACAGCTGGAATTCAAACTGGTGCCTATGGGGGATGCCAGCATTATAAGCATCAACTTCACCCACTACATCACATTAACAGCCTTGCAAATCCAGTCTTTGAGTTCCTAGAGAGAAGAGTGTGCTGTATGTGGAGAGCATTTTACTTCCTGGCAACTGTTCATCTTCCACCTACGCAGCCCTCCAGGCCACATGGTGCAAAAGTGAGAAGTATGGATGCAGGGGAGCCTTCCTTAGGACAAAGCTAGGTTCATTCATTGCTAGGCCTAACAAAATGCTTAGATGTTAGCAAAGCAAGCTTCCCATTACGCAAGCAGATATGTGTGACATTGGTAAGGAAACAGCTCAAAAACCTCTGTTCCCTAGAGGGCCTTATCATAGGCACCAGACACAGACAAAGGCAACAGAGTCTTGCATCAACAGTTCAAAAAGCGGTAAGCAAGCCCCAGCTATCTTTTGTCACGTTGAAACACGCTCTGTAGGTGCAGCACAGATGCCAATAAATGCAGCCTCGTGTACGCCCTTCAAAGGAAACGGTGGCAGAAGCCAGCAGGAGCAGCAATGTTCTCACCCTCATTAGTCAGTATTCATTGACTCTTCTTGACATTCACTGACATAGCAGTAAGTCTACCATTAATGGCACAAAGTCTGGATCTTGACTTTGAGGAGTTTATGAACTTAACAGCAGAAATGTATTAAGTTTTTGCAACAGAAGGAAGGTGGGTGATTGGGGCTATATTCATGTGACTTCCAGATAGTATGAAAAAGACAGTGTCTGAGCAGAGTTTTACATGCCCCACACAGGATCTGGAGGGACAATTGCCAGATGAAGAAGGGAAAAGACCTGGGTGAGGGCTCAGCAGAGAATTTCCAGAGCTGAGAGAAAGATAGGAGCAGGAGTTCTTGGCTCCTGGTGTCAGCCTGGTCCAGCTCTGGCTGTTATGGCCACATGAAGAGTAAACCAACAGTCGAAAGATTTCCCTGTCTTCTCTGTTGCTCTTTCTTTCACACAAATAGATCAATGGTTATATAAATAGATAAATCTCTTTAAAAGAAGGAAAAGAAAGGTGAGGGCAGGAAGTGCCACACATCACAGCCCAAAGGCCAAAGGAAGTGTGTCAGGCAGGTTGTCTGCACCCTGCATGGGCAGATGAGAATGCTGAGGCTGACAAAGGTGGAAGTTTGCCCTGAGTTCTCTATGGCAACACTGAGAGAGAATCAAGTATTTGAACTCCGAGCCCAGGACTCTCTCCAGGCCTGTTCCCTGGCTGTGTGGCAAGACGAGCACACACGAGCACATGCAGGAGAGAGAGGATGCAGCCAGACAAACTTCTAAACCACACTGCAGTGCAGGGGTCTTTATTCAGACCAGCATTCCTGGAAGTGCATGCCAAAACAACTTAATCACAGCCATCCATGTGCTTCTCAAAAGAATATAGGGATGGTGAATGCTTGATTACCTGAAATCCTCCAATATGCTTATTTTTGTTTTTAATATTTTGAGAGGTGGAGAGACAAGATAAACAGATCACCTGTCTACTAGTTCACTCCCTCCGAGGCATACAATGACTGGGGCTAGGCAGGGGCCAGGGACTTGGTCGAGGTTTCCCAACTGGGTGGCAAGAACTCAGTTACTTTAGCCATCAGTGCTATTTCCCCATGCATTAGCAGGAGACTGGAGTCAGGAGCTGCCTCCAGGGATCAAACCCAGGTAATCCAACAGAGGATGCAGGTGTCTTAACTGCTAAGTTCAATGCATACATTAAAATTCCTCCCAGAGTGGTTCTTGTACATTTCACATGTTAATAAACTAAAATAGAAGGAGAAATATCTGAGTGACAAATGAAGAAGTCAAGAGAATAGCAAAGAAAGAAGTTCAGAATCCAGGACCGCCAGCAGCACTCCTAGATATTGTTCGGTCATACATTTGAGTGGCCATGTGCCCATAGAAAAAGCTGTTAGCATAAGAAGGAATTGTGAATGAGAGTGTGAGGTCTACTGTCCATATGCATATTGAGCACCATATAGGCATGAACAGCAACTTGACCTCAGATGTGTATTATTGCCTCTCTCAGGAAGTCAGAATTTCTCAGTGTCAAAGGCACAAAGCATAAACAGAAATACAAATAAATAAGAGTAAACTGCAAGCAAATCTCCAGAGACCTAATTGTCAAATCCCCTTCGAGCGGCTGTTGTTCTTCAGTTATGTTCTGAATTCTGTATGGAACCCCTGAAGCTCTAAATTAGGCAATTAAATGAATTTCATCTATCTGCTCTCCTACTTACTTCTGATGAATTGAGCATTCACTGGAACAATCAGGTGGATGTGGCCAATTCTGTTTCCCAACCAAACACTAGAGGAGAACAGGATATGGATCAGTTCTTGAAAGACCATTTTCAGAGCTGCTAAAGTTCAAATACCTTGCTTTTTGGTACTAAAAATAATTCCTGTTCCCATAGCACCCATATACTTCCTCTTTCATAACACACACTTCACTTATTTAAATCTTTGCTCGCTGAAAGATTTCACAAGTGGCCATGGGTGGCTACCCAACCACCAGACTCACTTCTGCATCCCCTGCTCACAGCAGAATGCCTGGCACCTGAATGGTACTCACTCCATCATTTATTGAAATAATATCTGTCCTTTGTACAGAGGGTGTTTTCAATTCGGATTATTACGGGGGGACCCAATTTGTGTTAGACTATTTCTTCTTTGGAGGGATTTATTCCTTTGCAATGGTGTAAAAGCCATGCAGGTGTGTCATGCCAGACTGTCCTCCAATATTCCAACTTCTTGGAGCAGGAGAAGGTCTAAACCACACTGTTTTTCTGGAAGAGGCTAGAGGACATAGGCAAGGTAACTGAATGTTCTGCTCAGGGAAATTTTAGGCAGTCAGACTTTTGTTTGGGAAGAATCTAGAAGGAAGTGAATGACATTCTAAGAGAGCAGGGACATTGAGACATTAAGCCCAAGGAGCACAAGACAGGTGACCACACTGAAGCAGTAATTTGAGAGGCATTTGAAGCCCTTAGGCCCACACAGTTTGGACAAATCACCTGACTTCTCTGTGATTTTGACTGGACAGCCCAGAAAGGATGATATTCTGATTTTTCATACCTGTGCTACCTGGTCCCTCACATACGCATGCACCTGCTCTTTAGGAAGACTGTGCTAGGACTATGAAGCTACAAAGTCACCCAGGATGGCCCCAAGTTCCATCTCTGGAGCTTCCAGGAGATGGATCTGGTATTGGTCCTTCGCCTCCCAGCCTCCACAGGACACAACCAGGGTAGCTCACAGTTCACGCTTGTTCAGAGCAGCACTTCTGAGGCCAGGATACCACCTGGTACGACCCCAGGAAAATCTAAAGGCAACAGCCTGGGAGTCACTCCCTGCTTCTCTTCCTGCCTGCTGCAGTTCTGGGTGCACACTCCAGGTAAGAGGTGAGTGGAGTTGGAAAAACATCATGGCCTTGGATCAGTGGTATGGAATCTGGAGTTTTATTCATACTCTCCTGCAGCAAGAAAATTCCAGTTGGTGGGGGAGGGGAATACACTGTGCTAAAAAGGCATCCAATTTGGAATCATAGTTAATTTAGAAGGATGGTTGTTAACTCAACTCAGAGCACCCACATACTTATCTTTCAAATTAGTACCAAAAGGGGAGAGGATTACCATAGGCATAAATGAGATTGTCAGCAAAACATCTAGCACCTCTGTCTTCTGCCTCTTCATCTTCTTTCCCTCATCCCTGTAAAACTTACACACAATCCCAGTCCCTAGTGAAGAAGGCAGTGGAGACCAGAAGGCGGCAGTGGGGAGTCAGCCCCTCTCCAGGGTGGGTGCCAAGCTAGCTATTCCCTCCAGATGTATCCCTGCAGCTGTGCCCACTGCTGCATATCTGTAAGCAGGTGCTTTCACTGCAAATCTGCTCTCTACCCATTTCTCGCCAAATCACCCGCAGGCATGCTGGTGCCCCTTTCCCAGGGAGAGACTTCTGGAGCCATGAGATTCTATAGAGCTGGCCATAATAGAAGGTAGAAGGTGCTAGGTACTCTGCAGGTGAGCGAAGGTGTTATTAAAGTTCTGAAGAGCAGGCCAAGGGCTCTGGGAAAGCCAAAGTACAGTGGAGGGTTTAAACTGGATTCTGGCTGTTTGGAAATGGGCAGAGGCTGTGGAATCTCTTGATAAACCATGTTGGTAAGGAAAGTCAGAGGAGCAATGGCAGACTAAAGGGTGCTTCCAAAGAACAGGGTTTGCCACCCTTCATTCAGCACACAGTCAAAAGCTCCCACTGTAGGCCGGGCTGCAGTGTACCATACAGAAATGCTCCCCCTGCCCTTCTAACTTACAGCTCAGTGAAAGAGATACAAAACAAGAGGCAAACAAAAGTCTGACCATTTACAATTGCCACTAGAAAAGATTCCAGGGACCAGGAAAACAAGTATTTGGAGGTACAGATTACCTATGGATGAGGGTGGCCAGGGGAGACCTCTCTGAGACGTGCCCTGACATATTCAGAGCTGAAAGGAGACGCTGGTGGCCTGAGTTGGTGACAAGGAGAAAAGAGGTGTGGGTGAAGCAGAAGGGATGCCTGGGTCTTGGAAGCAGTTGTGTGGAGTCTGGAATCTTTTCTAATGCTCCAAATGCGAAGCCAAGGCAGAGTTAGTTCTCAGCAGGAGGATGGTCACAATATAGTTTATGTTTTCTAAGGCTTTAGTCATTGTATAGTGTAGATGCACTAATTCCCCATTGCTACATAACTAATGGTCACAAATGTAGCCACTTAAGACAACACACATTTTTTTTTAAGCTCAGGGCTCTTCCAGGTCAGGAGGACAGGAATAGGGCTTAGCTGCATCCTCAGAACAGGAACGCCATAGTCCATGCTCTGCAGGTGCACAGAGTACCTTCTCCTTTCAGGTCCGTAAAGTGGATGAACCTGTGTCATCTTGGACCAGCCATATTAGACATTTTGAACCTTGGTTTCTGCATCTAGAAAATGAGAACAGTAATGCCCACTGCAGGTCTGTAGCAATGAACAGATGACACAGGGCTTGCGGAGTGTCTGCTCTGGGGCCACGGATAAGAAGCTGGGACAGTGCAGAATCAGACTGACTCAACAGTCTCAGGAACTGACCAGAAAACCAGGATGGAAAACCCAGATGAGAAGAATGCTGTCCAAGCTGACCAATTCATATCATGTGGTCCACAGGTTGTCTGTGGGAAGCCTGTTTTTCTGACTGTCCCAATCGATGATTTTGTAAGCTGGAAAAAGACAGAGCAGCTGATATCTGGAAAATCCCACTAAGGGACAAGTGCAGCCTGTCAGGTACTGTCCAGGCAGGTTACACGGTCTCAGGCAGGGACACAATGACCAACCAGCACGGGCACCTACGCTTTCTTCATGGGCACCAAGCACACCCTGTCCCTGCTGTTACACCGCTACCTCTACGAGGTAGAGATGAAGCTGAGGTTTAGCTGCCTATGTGCAAGCCTGAGGACATAGGCTCTCCCACAGTGGGATGGAGATGTTTGCCTCCTGGACTGTCCTTTTGGTGGGTACCAAAGCTTGACTCTTACTAATTCCCCCAACTAAGTGATTGAATACCCCAGTTGCACCCCCAATGCCTTCTAGTTAACATAGTCTAAAATCACAGTGTATTCCGTTTGGTGGCTTTACCCATAAAGAAGGAGGCATGGCCAGGATTGCCTATCCAAGGATGGCAGGCAAGGTCTGGACCTGTCCTGAGGTCCCCATAAGACTCCCGGTCCCATAGTGCCCACTGCAAAGGTCGTTTTAGAGAATGTTTGCCTGGCTGGTAAATCCCAGCAAAACAAAACAAAAACCACTATGCTTCTGTCCATTCTTGTACCTGTGCCTTCAAGCCCCAGTGCAGTGCCGCACGCCGCTGCGCTCCCAGCGGGGCTTCCCTCGCTGCACCAACTCTTGCCAGGAGCATTCTAACTCGCCCGCGCCCTCGCCTCCGCCCGCCTCACCACCGCATTGTTCCCCACGCACGGCCTCTCGGGAGCCCTTCCCAAAAGCTGGCCAACTGGGCGGGCCTCAGCCAGATCTGCTCCTCGGCCCTCCCTTCGGTGCGTTCTGTTCCCCGCGCTCGGCGACAGCTCAGAGGCCACGGACAGCTCGGAAGCTGCGGCCCCGGCGGGCGCGAGGGGAGCCCGCGTGCGCGCGACCGGCTGGAGGCGGCGCCCCGGCGCGGCTTGCGGAGTCAGGCCGGAGCGGCTGTCAAGCAGCTGTCTCGGCCGCCTCTCCCCAACCCCCAGCCCGCACGCCGACGCCGCGCGCCCGCCTCCCCACTCCCGGCTCCAGCCCTGCGCCGTGCGCGCCGCGCGCTCCAGTCCCGCGCCCTCGCCGCCAGCTGCGAGCAGGACGCGGGAGGACAGCCGCGCGGGGACAGTCCCGCGAGACTCGACGTCTCCCGCGGCCCTGGTCACGGTGCGGGTGAGCTGAGGTTGCCCGCGAAAGAGGAGGTGTGCGCAGTCCGGCGTCGCGTGGCACCGAGGCTTCTACTCGCTGGAGCCTGCGTGGCCCCTGTCATGACACGGAGCCCTCGTATTTAGGTAGGTGAAGCTTTTGGCAGGATTTTTTGCTTTTGCTTACTATGCGCCGGCGAGGTCAGCGTTCGCCACCTGTGGGGGTGGGGGAGCGGTGCCTGTCAAGGACCCCCGGAGGACCAGGCGTCCGGGCGGGATCAAACGTTTGAGCCCACCAGGCAGAGATCCTGAGCCCCTAGAAGCAAGGGACGTGCACACTTCGCACAAGCGGAACTGAAAGATGCTCTTGGCGAGTGCGGGGTCTCACAGAGGTCAGAGTTGTTCGTGGCAGTGGCCGGACCGGACCCGGGCGTTTCTGAGGGCCGAGAGGCACCCGGAGAGGGTCAGGGTTGTGCCGGAGCACCTGGACAGGGATCGCGGTGGCCCCCACTGCCGAACACGAAGGGCCTGCAGAGAATTTGTCTGGAGGCAGGGGTCACGATCTCCAGGGTCTTCACCTACCCTCCCAAGCTGCCTAATTATGCTTAGCGGTGAACCAGCCCGTTGCTCAACTGTGTGATTCCCAGATTGGCCTGGTGCTTGGGGGCGGCACGAGAGGAGGGAAGGAAGAGGATTGCAGCTCATTGCTGGATACCGACCTCGGCCTGGAAAGATGAGTTGTGGAGTGTACCTGAACACGCGAGCGCTCTGGCAGGTGTCTGTGGCGGGGGAGGAGGCTGGAAAGGCGGGAGACCCCCAGGCTTACCCGAAGGATAGTGCACGTCCTATAGTGACCCCTGCTTTCCTATGGAGTGCATGATGTATGCAATTAGAAAAGAGCGGCCAGCCAGGTGTGTGAAGTGAAGGAGCAGAGAGCAAGTGGGAGCTCATAGGCTGCTTGGTTTCCGTCTTGGACGAGCCGCTATGCTCTGGAAAGACAGGGAACAATGTTCGGGCTCCATATCAGGAAGAACTGGGGGAACTGTTGTGATGGTCTCAGGAAACACGTCGTGGCTGTCTTTCCTCTGTGCCCCTCCCCCCCTCCTTGCCCCGCTGTCTGTGCACTTAGTACAAGATCTAGGCTTGTGACAACCATTGTTCCCTCCTCGCATTCCCAATGAAATTTTGTTCTTGGCCCTTTCTCCGCCAGCCTGGGTTGTGGTGGGAGCACCTGCCCCAGTGTTCCCAGACACAGTCATGCCTTCCTTTCGGCTTTCTGTCAGATTTGTCTAACGCAGCGTGTTCTCTCTGCACTGGCAGCCCAGTGTTCCTGCTTGTTGCCTTCCCATCTGCCTGCTGCTCTGCCAGCCTTTCGATGTGCCCACTCACGGTCTCCTGCTATCATTCTGTGAGTGCTGCTGTCAGGAGCAGGGTGCTGGCTCCAAAGGCTCCACAAACCAGTCGTCCTCAAGGCTGTTCCCCAGCAGCTCATTGGGCAGCAGCCAGCGCTTGTGGCGCCTTTTGTAGGAACAAATCGCAGGGGTGTGTCTCCTTGAGGAAAAGCCTCTGCGGACCAGCCCCCAAGATCACCCTCCTCCCTGCGTTCAGCTGCCCCTTTGTTAAGAACCTGCCCAATCCAGGCTTTCCCTGTCCCCAAGTGTGCTTCATGTGAATACTGCAACACTGGGGAATATATCTGGGAAAGACGCACTGCATGGAAGAAGCAATCCCCACCTGGATGTGGGATTTTACTGTGAATATTTTTTCCTCTGTAAAATATATATGCATATATATTTTACACACACACACACACACACACACACACACACACACACACACCAGGCTAAAGAGAGAATCAAAAACATGCACAAGAGATTGTGTAAATTTAGGATTACCCAAACAGATTCCAGAAATGGTTTTTCTTCCTTTTGTTAACTGCAAGGTAAAGTTCTTCCCAGCATAGATGGGACCCACCCCATTTTGAGAATGACCTCAAAAAGTCATACAGGCTTGGGAGAAGATGTTTATGTCTGTTATTCTTGGGAGATGGACTTAGATAAAAGTTTCCCTCTTGAGTATTGAAGTCCATTGACGGATGAATGCCACCTGTCCTAGCGTAACTGTCACGGCAGTTAAGTGACCATTTGAGATGTCTCTTTCCCATCTCAGGGTCACAGTGCCGGGGTTTCAGCGCTAGCTCCTCTTCTGATTCCAGCTTTCTGCTAATGCATATCCTGGGAGGCAGCAGGTGGTGGTGGCCCAAGTGCTTTAGCGCCTGCTACACCCACATGGGAGACCCAGGTTGAGTTCTGAGCTCCAGGGTTAGGCCTGGCCTAGCCCCAGCTGTTGCAAATATTTAGAAAGTGCATTAGTGGATGGAAGATTTCATTCTGTGTTCCTGCCTTTCAAATAAACAAACAAAATCCAAGGAAAACGAAAGAAAAAAAAAAAAAACCCTGAGCTCACTAAAATGGAAACATCACTGCTATAATAAAACTTCACTATCTAGCCATGATACCAACCACATGCTTGCTTCTAAATGTAACCAAGCCACTTCTCAGTCACATTTTGGGTCAATGCACAAGGTTATTGGTTCACCACTGTCAGAAGACTGAAATGCAGACAAAGGCAGCTGTGGATTTTGCAGATTTCATATTAAATGATTGCCTTGTGCCAACAACAGCCCCTTGGGTTTGAGACTTTGCAAACCGTCGCTTTATTTTATTCATTGCATCCAGTGAGCTGGAAAAAAATGTAAAAGCTGTTTTGTTTTTGCCCTGAAAAGAAGTGAAAAGTCTCAAGCCAGTTTCTTTTCTTTGGAGGAAGTGGTGGTAGAAGTGACAGTCCGTTCTGTCTCCACTATGGGAGCTTCTCAGGCGAGAGCTCCTGGTGGCCACATGCAGGGCTCAGTGCTTGTGCACGGCTCCTGTACTAGGGGCATTTTCGTCGGCCAAGCTGAGCTCCAAGAGTAGGGGCAGAGAGCCTGTGTTTGTGGTCATTCAAGCAGAAAAGGATATCAGCTGAAGACAGACAAGGAGACAAGGGAATTGGGGGTGGGGGTAGAGAGAGGAGGTGTAGTCAGCCTGGTATCTGTCAAATAATTGGTTCCCCAAAGGCAAACCTGGATGGGGAATGGTCTCCTGGAGCAGTTGTCATGTGAACACCCCACAATGCAATGGTGAGAAAGATCTGCTCAGAAAAGGAAACCCGTTGTATGAGCCTCCTTGGCATCTGCAAGGAGCCTACCTTCTGACTCTAGTTTTCGCTGCTTTTGAAATCAGAGGCCTACAGGCAGTTTTTCGAAACAGCGTTTTCCTCGTGAAATTTTTGCTGCATTTTTTGGAGCACATGGGAGCCTTCAACAGAATCACTCCGCACATCAGTCATCTTGGAATGAACTCATCCTTCCTCTGGATACTTCTTGCCTGAGGCAAACTGAACCCTGGTTTGATAGTCCAGCTTTGGTTCTGGTTTGGTTTGCTTTAGTCCTAGTAAGTGCATATCAGGTTATCAGTGAGTTAGAAATGCTTCCTCCATACAAGATGTGTCATTTCAGAGCTTAGCAGAATAGAGGTAGAACTGTCTAGAAAAGATGTCTTCACCCATGGCCTCATGGCCCTGATGCGGGGTCACCCTTCCCCTAGAGAAACACAGAAAGCCTTCAAAAAAGGGAGCTGCACTCCTGGTTGGTTCATTGTGCATTGTTTCCCTGACACCAGTGAGTGCTGTTTGGAGGAGATAAATGTTTTTGCGTGCTAGCTGCACTAATTAGATTTTTTCAGCAGTGAAAGCACAGGAGGTGTAATATTTCTACACTGTGTTCCATGGAGCAAAAGGGGCTCTCTGACAAACCAACGGGGATAGAATTGTAAACAAAGGGAGGATTTTCCACACTGCTTAATATTCTAAAATATACCAGATTAGCCAGCATGCCTTCTCATTTTAAATGCTGAAGTTGGGTTTATGTCAAATCTGCAAAATTATGTAATTTAGGAAGATATCAGGCTTTTTTTTAAATCAAGCATGTGTTTTCTATGCTAATTCTGGGATGCAGCCCAAGTTAGGTTTCTTATTCACTGCACATGTAGAAGATATTGATTGCGCATTCTAGGGAACACAATCTGGCGGAGAACTAGGAGGTACCAGTTGTGTTCCCCACCCCTGGAGCGTTCAAGTTTGGCTGATCCATCTCAAGGCCACCCTGGATAAAGGGCTATAGGCAATTGGAGGAAAGGTGAGGGTATTAAACAGGAGCAATCAGCTCTCCTCTTGTGGCCTGGGAAAACAGCAGAGGACGGCCCAAAGCCTTGGAACCCTGCACCCATGAAGGAGACCCGGAAGAAACTCCTTGCTACTGACTTCAGATCAGCTCAGCTCTGGCTGTTGAGGCCTCTTGGGGAGTTAACCAGCTAATGGAAGATTTCTCTCTCTCTCTCTCTTTCTGTCTCTCACTCTCCTCTCTGTAAATCTGATCTGCCTTGCCAATAAAAACAAAGAAATCTGAAAAAAAATTTTTAAGAAACTATAGTCAGATGGGAACAATTGCAAACTAGGGCTGTTACTGGAAATGATGATTCTAGAAAAGGTTGGACAACAGCTGTATAAAAAAAAATCATTTGTGTCAACAGAAAACTGCCCTTTAACTCTTTCCTATACATTCCTCTTATCTCTTGGTTTCTTGCTATTGGCCTTCACCTCTGGCTCTGACAGTGATCTCTTTCTTCTCAAGCAGATTATTCAGAAGGAACTGTGGTAACAATGGCTCCATTCTCTTCAAGCTTGTCTCTTTTTGTCCTTCTTCTCCAGGTCAGCCCTTGGAAGGCAGGCAAGGGCAGGAGCGTGGAGAGTACCTTAGACAGACAAGGTACACAAGCAGCAAAGGCTTTTTCCTCCTCCTCCTAACAGGAGGAATAAGTTCAAAGTGACAGTTTCCTGGAGCTAGCACAACTCCCAAAAGGCTAATCCTGATACGACACTTGATTTCCCTGCTGTTTGCTACATGCAAAGTCCTGGCATGGACCAGCCTTGGTCTTAACTGTGAAGGTCTACCTTGTAATGGATGCATAACTCACTAGGTACCCGACTGATAGCCAAGGGTTCCGGAGCAACCTATTCGACTGAAGATCCCAGATATAACATGCTAGAAAACCTTAAATGGAAATGCCTACTTTTCATTTGTAAGGTTATTAGTGGCATTTAAAAGAGGATTTATTTATTTTTGTTAGAAAATCAGATATACATAGAGGAGGAGAGACAGAAAGGAAAATCTTCCGTCTGCTGATTCACTCCCCAAGTGACCACAACAGCCGGAGCTGTGCTGATCCAAAGCCAGGAGCCTCCTCCAGGTCTCCCACAGGTGCAGGGTCCCAAGGCTTTGGGCCGTCTTCAACTGCTTTCCTAGACCACAAGCAGGGATCTGGATGGGAAGTGGGGCAGTCAGGATTAGAATCAGTGCCCATATGGAATCCTGACTTGTACTTTAAAGGCAAGGACTTTAGCTGCTAGGCTGTTGTGCTGGGCCCTATTAGTGGCATTTTTTGACACTTTTATATGATCTCTATCCTCCAAAATTACTAACCTAATTTAGTAGTGACTTGATGATGTTTCATTTAAAAAAAAATAGAGCCCAAGGAGTGATATTTTTAGTACAGCTGATTTGTAGTCCTTTGTTAGAGCAACCACTGAGATACACACAGCCTTCCCCTTACCTTGTTCAACATTGTCCTCCACTCCTAAAAGTTGCCGCTCACATGTGGAACCCAAGCTGCAAGGGCTTCTGGGACATGATTCTGGCACTTCTACTTGAATAGAGGTCCATTACAGGGAGTTGCTCTGATGCTAAGTGCCAAGTAAATAAATCCCATGCAGCTGCTGCAAGATCACACAGACCTGAGGACCCACAGGTATCCATGTCTGGCACACTCAACTGTCATCGGAAGGACAGACCTATGTCAGAATGGAAGAAACTTTTTAATGTTGGTCAAGCTTTAGTACATCATTAAGGCCAAATGGGGTGGGAAGAGGAAAGAGCATTCCAGTAGTTGCCTGTTTTATTGAATTAGAAGTTACTCTCTAGAGACTGAGCGATTGCATGTAAGTTTCAGTGTCAGGAATAAATATTGACTTCCCACAGCAGAAGCCTTAACTACTATGGTCCCTAGGACAGAAGATGTTTTCCAAAGATGGCCTCCACAATATCTCACACCCACAAGATCTTCTGATAAAATGACCCTGATGCTCTCCCTCTTGAGATTTGAATTTATATTTCCCTCTCCTCAAAATTATGACTGTCTTGATCAGTAGAGAAAGGGTGGTACTTAAATCCCAACTCTTGAAGCTGTCAGCCCCATATAAGCCATCAGACTCCCCTGAGGCCCATGCCAGCTGAGCACTTGGGCACATATAGATGACAAGAAAAGAGAAGGGTACCCGGCTAGGCCTCTTTTTCTCCAGTCCCAACTGTACCATGTGTGGCTACCATCTGATCAAAGACTCTGAGCCAGAACTCTCTGGTGGAGCCCTCTTCAATTCTGACTCATGTTGCTCTCCTGGGCACTATGTTTTGGGGTGAATTGTCACCTAGAAATAAATAGCCACGTGGGCCCATGCAGGCAAGTGCACAAAGGGTAAGCTAAGACCACACTCTGTCTCCTTCCTGTTGCACGTCTTCCCTGGAAGATGAATGGCAGTTGTCAGTGGTAGAACAACCTAGCATCATGACCATCTTCTCCTCCTAGAGAATGATGGCTCCATCTGAAATTTCATGCTGGAAGCAGTCACACATTTGGGTTTCTTTGTTCAGCAAAAATTTAGGAAGGTGGGATGACTAGCATTGAGAAGAAGCTATTGCAAATAGCTCTAAGCTATTGCAAAACAGGAAGCCACATACCCTCATGTGACAGTAGAGCTACCTCTCCTAACTATAGGGTACAGCCAACCCTTAGGTGCTCAGATTACAGGTCCATCAGGAAATACAACAGAGGAAGAGTGTAACCAGGCTAACAGCAGTGACCAGGTACAGTGCACCATCTCTTGGCCTGGCAGTTTTGGCTCCCCCAGGAAGCCCACTGCTGGCTTCATTTTTTCTACATGCCCCCTTCCTTCATTTTTGTTGTTGATGGTGATGTTGTTTCTTTTTATTTATTTAAAAGGCAGAGACACACACAGATATTTCACCTGCTGGTTCATTGCCTCAAATATATGTAGCTGGGCTGGGCCAGGTCAAAGCCAGGAGTGACAAACTCAATCCAGGCCTGAGTAACAAGAACTCAGCTACTTAACCTATCACCATGACCCTGCAAAATGCACATTAGCAGAGAGACAGGATTGGAGGCAGAAACGAAACAAATCCAAGCATTCCTATATGAGATGAGAGTATCTTTTTTTTTAAAGATTTATTTTTATTATTTTTTTATCGGAAAGGCAGATATACAGAGAGGAGAGACAGAGAGGAAGATCTTCCGTCCGATGATTCACTCCCCAAGTGAGCACAACGGCCGATGCTATGCCGATCCGAAGCCAGGAGCCTCTTCCGGGTCTCCTATTCGGGTGTAGGGTCCCAAAGCCTTGGGCCGTCCTGGACTGCCTTCCCGGGCCACAGGCAGAGAGCTGGAAGGGAAGTGGGGCTGCCGGGATAGAACCGGCACCCATATGGGATCCCAGGCGTGCAAGGCGAGAACCTTAACCACTGCGCCACCGCGCCGGGCCTGAGATGAGAGCATCTTAACACCCTGTCAGATGCCCAGGCCACCCATGCCTCCTTCCTTGATACCTAATGCTCACTGCTCCTCAAGTGTAGATTAGAGGACTTTTTTGGAATAGTACCTGATAATTTTTTAATCAAAAAATAATAATAATAAAATAATAAGATTGGGCCCCAGCACAGTGGCCTAGCGGCTAAAGTGCTCACCTTGAATGTACCCTGGGATCCCACATGGGCACCAGTCCTAATCTCAGCAGCCCCACTTGCTATCCAGCTCCCTGCTTGTGGCCTGGGAAAAGCAGTCAAGGACAGCCCAAAGCCTTGGGTTCCTGCATCTACGTGGGAGACCTGGAGGAAGTTCTTGGCTGCTGGCTTCCAATTGGCGCAGCATTGGCTGTTGCGGTTACTTGAGGAGTGAATCATTAGATGGAAGATCTTCCTCTCTGTCTCTCCTCCTCTCTGTATATCTGACTTTACCATAAAAATAAAATAAATCTTTTTTAAAAAGTAAAAAAAAAAAAAAGAGAGAGAGAGAGAGAGAGAGAAGATTTGGGGCCAGCACAGTGGTGTTGCAAGCTAATCCTTCACCTGCTGACACTAATCCCATTTGGGTGCTGGTTTGTGTGCAGAGTACTCTACTTCCCATCCAGCTCCATGCCTACATACATAGCCCGGAAAAGCAGCATAGAATGGCCCAAAGCCTTGGTACTCTGCACCCACATGGGAGATCCAGAAGCTCCTGGCTCCTGGCTTTGGATCGGCTCAGCTCCAGCCATTGCAGCCATTTGTGGAGTGAACCAGAGGGTGGAAGAACTTTCATTTTGTCTCTCCTTCGCTCTGTAAATCAGCTTATCAAATAAAAGCAAATAAATCTTTTTTAAAAAAAATTAAAAAGGAGAAAGATAAGATCCTGTGTTTCTGTGGAGTTTGGCAATTTTCAATAGCTTTCACAGTCCCTGCCCCTTGAAACCATAGAACAACTCCACAATGTTACATCAGTGTCCCTGATTTCACTAATTAGGAAACGAAATAAAAGGTGACCTGGATTAGCCAAGATCCCGTGCTAATGTGTGCCAGAGGCTGGGCTGGCTCCTCCTCCAGGTCTTTCCAGGCCAGGATGCCACTGGACCAAAGTAGGGCCTCTGTAAAGCCAAGATTCACTGGAGCCTGCAGTGCATGGCTCTTCTCCTTGATGTCCTGCCTAAAACTCTCCTCGCCTCCACGGCACACACACACACACACACACACACACACACACACACACACACACACACACACGTTTGCTTTGCAAATGGAAACCTGGCCCTTTTAATCATCTAAGAAGGTCAAGAATTGTTCCCTTTTTCAGGCTCCCATGACATTGCAAAACAAAAAAAGTTTTCCCTAAGAGTTTTGTCATAATGCTCTTTAGCCCAAAATAGGATAGAAGTGGCACATGGTGTTTCTTTTTCTTTTTCAAGGGTCATTTTTTTTTTTTTTAGATTCTTAATGTGTGTTTCTTCATATTAAGATATTTTCCAGATGTACTTTTTTCTTCTTTTTGGTTCTCTTATTGTCACAAAATAGCTCTTTCTCTGCTGATGGAAGAAAATAGCCAATACAAGAAGAAGCTAAGAGGCTACATTAACTCAGGAAGCTTCCTTTAGTATGATACTCAGTCTTAAAGCTGCAAGTACTGAAAAAAGCCTACTAAGGGCATGTGATACTTTTCATCTAGGGGCTAATTTCACTTCTTTATAATCCAACTGGGGAAAATAAATCTGGTCAGCTTTACATCGTAGAGTCCCCCCATGTAAAAGACCTTCCTTCCGTTTTTGTCTTTTTAATTATCCTTACTTGAAAGGTGGATTTACAGAGAGAAGGAGAAACAGAGAGACATTCCATGCTCTGGTTCACTCCCCAAATGGCCACAAAAGCTTGAGCTGAACTAATCTGAAGTCAGGATCCTGGAGGTTCTTACAGGTGTTCCATGTAGGTACAGGTGCCCAAGGACTTGAACCATCCTTCACTGCCTTTCCCAGGCCATAAGCAGGGAGCTGGATGGGAAGTGGAACAACCAGGACATGAACTGGCATCCATATGGGATGCTGATACCACAAGCAGAGGATTAGTTTGCTATGCCACTGTGCTGGTCCCAAGACCTTTCTTTTCTTTCTTTTCTTTCTTTCTTTTCTTTCTTTCTATCTTTCTTTCTTTCTTTCTTTCTTTCTTTCTTTCTTTTTTCTCATCTAAAGCAACAACTTTTTTTTTACATAGTCCATCATACAGTCTCAGTTTGCCTAGTTTTTCATTGCCAACATATGGCTGAGGTGGTTGATTGACTAGTTTTGTCCTCTGTCTTTTCATGGTTAGGGTTCTGAGTCCGGCATTTTGATTGTGTAGATCCCCAAAGAAACTTTGAGATGTTCCTAGACCAGATTCTTACATGTACTAGCAAGTACAGGGCCCGGCACAGTCCATTGCCCCAAATCAGCTGGTGATTGCGATTGCTGGGTTGGTTAATTTCAGCCCCAACTTCCACTGGCATCACTGGGTGTTGCAGTCCAGCCTGGTTCTGCCCAGCACACACTTGGCCCTCACATAAACTAGTGGGAGCTGCAGCCTAGTCAGAGCGACCCACAATAACCCCCACCAGACCCGCCCCCTATCCTGGTTTGCCAGTATGTGCAAGAGACTAGCCCAGTCTGTCCCACATCCCATTCAGCTCTCATACATGTCAATGGGCACTGAAGCCTAGTTCAACCCAACCAGCCCGACTATCCAGCCCACATACATGTTATTGGGTGCCTTTCTGTCTAGCCACCCTAGCCTCTGTCCTGATTTTTGTGCCCTCTAGTGGGAGGGTAACCAAAGAGGGAGGAGCCCACTATTTCCCTTCTAGGCCACTCCCACTCCTAGATTATGCACTCTCCAGGTGGTTCTGCAGTGTAACTTGTCAGCATTAGCCCCCAGTGCCAGCTTCTGCCCAAACAACTCTCATCCACTCTAATTTTTGTTTGCACCAGTAGGAACATTCAGCCCAGCCTGGCTTTTCCCTGACCTAGTCCACATGAGGCATACAGGTTTTGTAGCCCTGCCTAGTCTGGTCTGCCCCCATCCCAGCTCACGCTCTCCAGTGGGAGTAGCTGTCCAGCAGGCCCCCGCCCCCACATTCCCCCTGCCAGCTCCGCCCCTTCCTCCCTGGTTCTCATGTGTGCAGGTTCGCGCTGCGGTCACATCCTGTATAAGTCACTTCACTTTGGCATTCCTTATTGTGCACTGGTTTTTGTCGCAACTGAACCTGGCTCGACCCACACCCTGTTGTGGTGCTTGGATTCGCCAGTGGGTGATGTGAATTGGTTCAGCCTGGTCAGCCCCCAACCTATGCCTAAGACCTTTCTATTTCAGGTCAGGGACGGAACACCCTGCTCGTGGGTTGTATGAGGCTCACAAAATCATTTGGTCTTGTTCTACCTAGGCAACCACAGCTGAAACTCAAAATTCAATATATCTATTACAGGTGAATTTTTATTTGACAATTTTGCATAGCCTGCAAATGGAGTTATAAATATCCAATGCTCTTAGCAAAAAAAAAAAAAAAGTTTCCCCACTGCTGCTTAAGTAAATCCTGGGCTCTTGAGGACAGGCACAGAAGAACTGTGAAGCCATTGCAATTGTTAAAAATGAAGGCAAATTCTGACTTACAGATGTGTGGATGTGTTGGGATAAAACCTTTCTTACACAAGATGAGTGAAACATCCAGTCTAAATGAAAACTCCTAATAATAATTGCTATCACTTAATAGCATTTCTAATGTGCTAGACAGATGGATGAATTCATTGAGTCCTCAACAATAACCTGAGGTAATTACTTTTATCATCTCCATTACATCCATAAGAGAATTGAGGCCTGCGCAAAATTAATGAGCGGCAGAGTGGAGTTTTAAACCAAGACCATCTGGCAGGAGATTCCCGGCTGGGGCTGCGGACGTAAACACACCAAGACTCCAATGTCAGAGCCACACTTGCGCCAGCAGCTCCCAACTGGGAGCACATTCGGTAGCCTGAGCTCCCCCACACAACTGAGTGGGATTACGGCTGTCAGTCTTGGCTTTTCTCACTCCAATCACAGCCTGTCCATGCAGGCAGTCGGTAGTCAACAGTGATACCTAAGGAAACTCCAGACTCCACACCTCAGCATCTCCACATCACCCAGCCTGCAGGCTCACTTACCCACCACATCAGTGTTGAGTCTGCCAAGGGATCTTTTCTCAAGAAATGACGTGGACGTTTCTCTAAGTATGTAAGGCATCCTGACACATAATTCTAGCTCACCTTCTTCCTCTGTGCACCTGCTCTCATGATGCCCCAGACACTGGTACAATTCCACCAAGGCATGGGAATAGAGAACTCACAAACAAAGGAGCAAACAAAGGAAACATGTCTGCCATCAGGGAGGCCTGTTGTATGTATGATCCATGCCCAACTTCAAAGCAGCCCATGATCAACTTTATCTTAATCACTGCATGTGAGGAAACAAGATTATTGTTAATTCCGGCAGCTTTAATTCAAGTGGGAGGAGAATTATCCAGAATAATTGCCTGCAGTTGAAGAAAAATGAAGTGACAAGTCGTTTACACACACACACACACACACACACACACACACACACACACACACACACGAGACTTACCCTTCTGTCTCTCCCTCAGAGAAGAGTTAAAGTGGCAACAGACCTAAACAATATGCAAAACCGCATTGGTGTGTTAAACAGCATTTCCCTCTTTGATTTGCATCACAAATAGTTATCAGATTGGGGCTGGCTAAATTTGAATATAATTTCCAGAACAATAGCTGTGATCCACTGACTTAACTCACAAGCGATCTTTTCCAGAAGTGCCCATTTTCCAAAACAGTGCAAAAATTGTCTTCAAAGATTCCATGGTAGCTTGAGTACAATTTCTTTGTATAATTGGGGATAATTTGAAGGAAATTACTCTTCCTGTGAGGAGAGACTGGAGTGTCAGCCCTGTAGACTGATAAGACTCACGCTGTCATACTTGCATCCACTTCTCCCACTTCCCTTATGTTTCACTGCTGCAGGTCCTGTATTCTTTACATTTCAAAGCCTAATACCTGGTCCCTAAAAAAGTCTCTCAAAGAGAAAAAACCTGCAATTCGCTATCGCCCCAGGGCCCTAATGGCCAATCCAGCCATCCCTAACCGCCCAGCCCCATTGATAGAAAAAGTACTCCCCCTTTGTTCTCTGTTTTCTGCTCTTCCCGGCAGCCATCTTTCTCTATGGGCATAAAGACCTCCTGTGTGACTCTGGCGTTTGGGTTTGTGGCAAAAATTCCAATTTCCTTTATCAAGACTTATGGAGCGTTTATACTAATGATCCTATCACTAGGTCTACTGTGACTCAGTTTTGGCTTGCAGAGACTACCACAAGCAGAGTGAATGATGGGTCAGTGAATGGAGACAGACGACATTGCTTATGATTTGCTGCTAGAGCCTCTGAGAGCGCACACAAAGTGGCTGAGAGAAAATCAAGCTTTACCTGAAATGTACTAAAAAATAATGTTCCGTGACGTTGATTTGAGACAAACTGCAGTAGCAGACAATAAAAAAAAAAAAAAGAGGAGAGAAACGATATGAAAGGAGGAGCTGGAGGAAGTGGTGAGCACATTGGCTGTACAGAATCAATGTTCTGGCTGTGGTGGAGCAGTAAGCATTGCTCTGAGCTTCCTTATATACAAAGGGGAACATGGTACGTTACTGCTCTCAGACACAGAGACATCCACAAGGCAGCGGTGTCCTGCTCAGGGGCTTGTGCTTGGAACCACAGCTAAGATGCCACTTGGGATGCTTCAGCTGTGTCTGCAAAGGTATCCTGTTTGGGCTTTTCTTTCTTTCTTTCTTTCTTTCTTTCTTTCTTTCTTTCTTTCTTTCTTTCTTTCTTTCTTTCTTTCTTTTTTTCTTTTTTTGTTGTTGTTGTTGTTATTGAGTTTTAACTTGACATTCCTTTTCCTGTGCCAGAATGTATCACTTGAGATATTAGGTTCTAGTAAGGCCAATTTTATTGCAAAATAGTGTCAAAGCATTTTTTTAAATGTGCATATAGGTGAGGCATTTGTGTCTTTCATAATGGTGATGACAGTGATGGGTGTCAGTTTAACTGAATTCATACTTTGTGCCTAGCATTGTATTCACAAACCTTCTATTCCTCATCCTCAAAATATGAAGAGGCACATGTCAGGAGCCCCAGCTTACATAAGAGAAAACCAAGCAGAGGTCATTGTTCCAAACAGAAGATTCACGTTAGTTGTGTGACTGCAAACTGTTTATGTAACCACATACCACACACCGAGGTGAGTATGTGAGAGAGAAGGAGAAAGAGAAAGAGAGAAGGCAGGTAAGCTACTTGCTTACTTTTTTTCTATGCCCTATGGCTGTGACAATCTGTGAAGTTTTATGTAACTTAAGGCTCTCCGTTAATTAAAGCTGTGATGACATAAAATGGTCTCTAAATCAACTCTTGGGAAGTAGATTATATCTACATGTGTGAAGTTAAGGCATCTTTTTATTTACAAAGACAAATGTTGTCTTTTAAATAATTGTCCTGGACACTGGGAGAGCTAACAGAAATAGACCTGGTAAATCTGATACTGACCCTTTCCTACTGTGAATATTAATTGTGACACAGGATAAATAACCCCAAATCCAGCTCTGGATGGTGGCAGAAGGGTAGGGGTGTGGTAGCTGCCTGTGTGCAGCCACCTGTCCATGTGGTGGCCCCTCCTCTCTTCCCCATGGACACCGCAGGCTGAACAGTTGGGGGACATTTGCTTAGGCTTGGTTACCACACTGCTGGCTCCCAGACCCTAGACCATCACAGAATGTATTTTTGGAACACAGAAAAATTTTATGCCTCCTAGGGATGAAAACACATTCTTGTGTGAATGCATAGCATTGCTGAAAGACATTGCCTTGTTCGCTAGATGAATTCTGCTCTTCCCATTTGACTATATTCAACACCCACATTCTGTGATCCCTGGACATAAAATTCCAAAATCTTGGAATGAAGTTTGAGAAGCACATAGTATGAATGGCAGCCTTTAAAAAGTAAGCTATTCAAAGCGACTATCTAGTGGGGATTTGCAGATGAACTTTGCCATAGGAAGTCAACTCTTAGAAATGTCTGCTTCATGGAAAAATACCCTAGGATTCTTGTACCAAAATAAACTGATCTTTTCTTTTTTTAAAGATTTGTTTATTTTTATTGCAAAGTCAGATATACAGAGAGGAGGAGAGACAGAGGGGAAGATCTTGTGTCTATTGATCTACTCCCTAAGTAGCTGTTGATTTACTCCTCGAGTGGATGCAAGCTGGAGCTGAGCCAATTCAAAGCCAGGAGCCAGGAGCTCCTCCGAGTCTCCCATGTGGGTGCAGGGTCCCAAGGCTTTGGGCCGTCCTCCACTTTTTTTCCAGGCCACAAGCAGGGAGCTGGATGGGAAGTGGAGCAGCCGGGATTAGAACCGGTGCCCATATGGGATCCAGGCACATTCAAGGTGAGGACATTAGCCACTAGGCTACCATGCTGGGTCCTAAACTGATCTTTAATAAGTTGATTTTTCACAAACATTTCAAAGTACTCTTGTATTTAATCCCAACTGCGTTTTTGTTGTTGTTGTTGTGTTTTGTTTTGTTTTTTGTTTTGTTTTTGTTTTGTTTTGTTTTTTTAGGTAGAAAGAACCAAATGTTTTAATCTCCTCCACAGACAGTAGATCTTGTGTATAGTTGAAGCCAAGCTCTGCTGATGGTTTCAACTCTCACTGAGAGTTTAAAAAGTCCAGTACTCATAGTTAAACGCTCAGATAAATGAAGAAATTCATAAAATCAGCTTCCTTTAAAATGGTTCCCTTTGGGGAGATATATACAATGTCTCAATGTAGACCTTATAAAACTGAAATTCACTTGAATTACATTATCCTTATTGTAGTAACAAGAAAACTGATCAAGATCTATTGCCTGTTCTAAGCACCTTAAATTCTTCAGTTCATTTAATCTTCAAAGCATCCTACATCCCCTGCCCCCATTTTACAGTTGAGTCAGTTGAAGTCTGGAGAGATTTGACTGCCAATCCAGGTCACACCCTCAAGCAGGCTGGGTTCTCTGGTCTCAGCATCCTTGAATTGGGGACATTAGTCTTGTCAGTGTAGCATTGGAAAATAGAGGAACAGGTTTAACCCCAGGCTCCATTCCTGACAGGTGGCTACTTCGAGGTGCTCACAATAGTGGGAGAGTTCTTTCAAATGCTATGATTCCCAGAACCATTCCTTATCTACCACTGAACAAAATATAGTCTTTTAAAAAAAATATTGGAAAGGCAGATTTAGAGAGGAGAGACAAAAAGATAGATCTCTTCCATCTGCTGTTCACTCCTCAAATGGCCACAACAGTCAGAGCAGAGCTGATCCAATCCAAAGCAAGATGCCAGAGCTTCTTCTGAGTTTCCCACGCAAATTCGTGTTCCCAGGCCATCTTCCACTGAATTCCCAGGTCATAAGCAAGGAGCTGGAAGGGAAGTGGGACACCCAGGACATGAAACAGCACTCTATGGGATGTTAGCACGTTCAAGGTGAGGATTTAGCTACTAAGCCATCTCACAGAGTCCACAAAATATAGTCTTATCCCGTCCTTTGGTAAAGTGCCTTTTTGAAATTTTTTTTTTGTAGTGAAGTCAATTGACTTAGGAATACCAACAACTTGGTGTTTTACATATAGAAGGATGGGAGGCGATGGGGACTGATAACTACTGCCCACTCCAAGCAAGGGGAAAATTAAACCCTAGGAAGATGTTTTTTTAAGTACCTATGGCCAGGATCACCCCAAATCAACTGTGCCAGAGCTTCTGGGGCTGAAGTTCAGACAGTGGCTTTTTTATTATTTACTTTTATTTTTATTTATTTATTTTTTTGAAAGGCATATTTATAAGACAGGGCACAGGGGAAGAAGAGAGAAGGAGATACAGAGAAAGATCTTCCAGCCACTGGTTCACTCCCCAAATGGCTGCAGTAGCAAGTGCTGAGTCGATCCAAAGCCAGAAGCCAGAAGCTTCTTTTGGCTCAGGGGCCCAGGGCTTGGGTTATTTTTTACTGCTTTCCTAGGCACATGAGCAGGGAGCTGGATAGGAAGTGAAGCAACTGAGGCTCAAACTGGCACCCTTATGAGATGTTGGTACCGCAAGCTGAGGCTTAAGCTAATGTGCCACACAGTGCTGGCCCCAGCAATGGTATTTTTGAAAAGCTCCCAAGGTAACTTTTTTTAAAAAAGATTTATTTATTTTTATTGGAAATGCAGATATATACAGAGAAGAAGGAGATACAGAGAGGAAGATCTTCCGTACGAGGGTTCATTCCCGAAGTGGCCACAATGGCTGGAGCTAAGCCAATCTGAAGCCAAGAACTAGGAGCTTCTGGGTTTCCCACACAAGTGCAGGATCCCACTTCTACTGTTTTTCCAGGCTACAGGCAGGCAGCTGGATGGGAATCAGGGCAGCCAGGATTAGAAATGGTGCCCATATGGGATCCTGGTGTTTCTAAGGTGAGGACTTTAGTTGCTACGCTATTGTGCCGGGCCCCCCAGGTAACTTTAATACTCATCCGGCCTTGAGAACCCTAAATTAGGTGGTGTATTTTATTAGTGTATTTCTCATGGTTGTGGATAGTTCTATCAATAGGAAGATGCAGAAGCCAGGGCTTATGATTAATAGCAAAAAATTATCCATTTATTTCTGTTGAATCTAAAATACTCTTATTTGTGCCAGCATTTGATATGACAATAAAGTTATTGTGTTGGACACCTGCCTCCCAAATCAGAGTGGGTTCAAGTCCTGGCTCCAATTCCTGACTCTAGCATCCTGCACACATTTGCAGGTAACAGGTGATAGCTCCAGTATGTGGGTGCCAGATGGGAGACCCAGATTGGGCTTGCTGGCTATAACCTGCCCCAGCCCTGGTCATTGCAGGCACCGGGGGAGTAAACCAGTAGATGGAAAATCCCTCTGTTTGCCTTTCAAATAAAAATAAATTCCAAGAAACACAGACAGCTCTTATTATACTATGTCATGTAACCATTAATGAATGTCTTCTGGGAAATAGGGATAAGGACGTAAAGTCCAAGAGGAAATGATGGAATCATATCAGGACCAACTAACAGTGACAGCTGTGGATCCCACACTCTGCAGACCTATCAACCTCTAGAGCAGGTTGGTAGAAAATTACATCAAGAAATGGGTGTAGGGACCTGGCACAATGACTCAATGGCTGATCTTGCAAGTGCCAGGATTCCATATGGGCTCAAGTACCTGCTGCTTCACTTCCTAGCCAGCTCCATGCTTGTTGCTTGGGAAAGCAAAGATGGCCCAAGGCCTTGGAACCCTGCACCCATGTGGGAGACCCAGAAGAAGCTCTTGGCTCCTGGCTTCGTATTGACTCAGCTCCAGCCATTGTGGCCATTTGGGAAGTAAGCAGCATATAGAAGATCTTTCTATCTCTCTTCTCCATAAATCTGATCTGCCTTTCCAATAAAAGTAAAGAAATATTTTTTTAAAAAAAGAAAAGAAGAAATAAATATGAGTAGGAAACTAGCACAGGGAGTCTACTGTCTCAAGTGAAGGAGACTGGAGAGGCGTCGTACAAGGCCACATCCAGGAGGTAGAAATCCGATTCTGGTTGCCACTCTCCAACAGCCTTGTCTTGTTCAATCAATTGCCCACAAGTCAGTTTTCTTACTCACAAATCAGGCATGATCATGACTGTCCTGCAAAACCCACGGGGGTTGCTGTCAGGAGATGGAGCAGGTGTCAAACCCTGTCCCAAGTGCAGCCTGCAAACATGACCTGGTTATGAATCTCGCTCATCAAAGGAAGTGCTGCTTTGAGGCTCCTAAATGGCATTTGAGATGCAAATAGCTGTACAGCTTCCAAAAGACGAGCAGAGTTTCTGTGCATTTTCACCTCCAAAATATCACCTGTTATGCCTTTGAAGGTTTCACAGGGTAGAGGGAGGCCTCTGTCAAATGGCTTCAGTGTTTGACTTCGCTGCAGGAAAGCAATTTCACCTTTTCATTTTTGCATGGCTAATGCACCACAGCTTGGTGCGTCCTGTTTGTTCAGACTATGCATTCATTTCTTCAAATCATGACAGACTGAGACCTCGGGGTCACCTCGTCCACAGGAAAAGTCACAGAATACTCTCACAAGCCGGAGGACAGAGGCCAAATCTGAGGCTTCTCAATGATTCCCTTGGCTTGTGGATCTGTTGCATGTTGGGGAGAGGTGGTCCACAGTCTGTGTTTACACAGATGTTGAACTGAGGGGAGTGAATAATTGGACAGATCTGGAATTTATTAAAGCCAGTTAATTTGACCACAATGGTGGTCAAATTACAGCTTTCTTGTTTACTTTGAAGTGGGATAGAGTAGACCCACCAAGTTAAAAGGCCAAACCAATTCACCTCCTTGGAGAGAAAACAGACAAGCTTCCCTTCTCTTTGACCTCCTCCATGGTGATCTCAAGGCTTTCATGATTAAATTCATCATGCATCTCCCAGTCACTGTGACCCGTGGGCTCTGCAAAGAGGATCAAGGTCAGGAACCACCCTCCCTGGGACTGTACTTGTCTGCTTTGTGCTACATAAGTCCCCTGATGCCCTTGCATCAGCCCTGGGCCAGTACATGCCCAACCAATCAGGAAAGTGTTCAAACATATACACGAGTGGAGTAAACAGGTAGCAAATCTTTGCATAGCTATCATCAGTGGCAAATATTATCACGATTTTTCCATCTCTGATCCATCTATCTCTCTGACTAGTGTGGCTGGTAAAGCAGCTAACTGCAGACCCAGAGTTCATGCCCTTTTGTTCCTACATGCTCCAGTTTGCAACGCCAGAACATGAACATTTATTTTCTTGTAAAATCCTAGTGTCGTTTCATGCCTAATAAAAATTTTCTCCATTAGTACCACCTCACATCTAACCCTTATTTAGATGCCCCCATTGTCTCAAGAGGATTTTTTTCAGTTAGTTTTTCATCACAATTCAAAGCTGGATCTGGACATTACATCTCTCGTGTCTTTTGTCCTTTCCAAACACACACACACAGAATTTTTCTCATGCATAACTTATTTGTTCAGTGGGGAATCTGAAATTCTGTGAAGATTTGTCTGTTAAAAAGTCTGGTCCCTGCTTTACTTCTCCCAGTCTGTGCAAAGCATCCACGCTCATCACTCTGCTGCTTATAGCTTCACTCAGGCTGACACGATGAGATCACAAAAAAATGAATGAAACCACTTTCTCCCCAGTGAACCAGAGACTGTATTTCAAGGACAAATGCCAAAACAAAGCCAAGCATTGTAGTATGAGATGTGAGTCCTGGAGAATAGCAAATGCCCCTTCAAAAAGTTCCAGTATGACCCAGAAGATGTGAGGGGTCATGAGAAATGGCCTTGGAGAGGACAGGATTCCAAGCTGGTGCAAGGTCTGTGATGGGGTGGTACTTAAGGGAACATACAGGTCTTAGGGGAAAGTCTCCTAACACCTCATTTTCCTGCTCTATAAAAATAGATGGGAAGCATCTCCAGGTTTGTTGACTAGCAACAACCAGCAGTCAAAAGAGTGATAGTTCAGCCTGGAAGCTGCCTGAGGAACCCAAGAAGTCATGGGCACCTGACAGGGCCCATGATGTGACAGTGCTTTCTGGGCTCAGAGTCTAAGAGACAGGGCACTTCCCCTGCGAACAGGTGGCTTCTTGCATGTTCGTTGTCTTTGATGTTGGGAATTTGCCACATGTTCCTGGATCCTATCTTAGACCTATAAGTGTTTGTTCTTCCTTTACACTACATTGTTTTTTGTTTTGTTCTTTTAAGATATTTATTTATTTCTGTTTGGAATGAGAGACATGGGGGGGAGGTCCAACCACTGGTTCACTCCCCAAATGACTTCAACAGCTGGAGCTGAACCTATTTGAAGCCAGGAGCTTCCTCTGGGTATCCCACATAGATGCAGGGTTCCAAGGTTTTGAGGAATCTTACACTGCTTCCCAAGACAAGCAGGAAGTTGGATGGGAAGTGGAGTATCGAGGACATGAACGGGCACCCATACTGGATGTTGGCACTTGAAGGTCAAGGATTATTCAGTCGAGCACAAGTCTCTCTCATTTTGCCCTGTTCCCCTTTGTATTAAACTGCACTTAAAGTCAAGGATGAGCTGGAGCTATTCCCTCTTTCCTGTTCCTGTCACGTCAAACCCTTTAAACAAAGCAGAGTAGAGCAAGAAATTTTTTAAAATTTTGATATAGGGACCCAACACGGTGGCCTCGCAGCTAAAGTCCTCACCTTGCATTTGCTGGGACTCCATATGGGCACCAGTTCTAATCTCTGCAGCCCCACTTCCCATCCAGCTCTCTGTTTGTGGTCTGGAAAAGCAGTGAACGACGGCCCAAATCCTTGGGTTCCTGCACCGGTGTGGGAGACCAGGAAGAAGTTCCTAGATCCTGGCTTCAGATCAGCACGGCCCAGGTCGTTGCAGCCACTTGGGGTGTGAATCAGTGGACAGAAGATCTTCCTCTCTGTCTCTCCTCCTCTCTGTATATCTGACTGTGCTAAAAACGAAATAAATGTTTTTAAAATAAGTCTTGATATAGAATAAAGTGACATAATCCTGCTTTGCTGAAACCTAGCCATTTATTTTCACATAGCTTCTTCTAACTGCTTTGCATTCTGATGACAAATTACTTGTTTTTGGCAACCAAAAATATCTCAGCAGATGTTATGCATGTGGCCACTTCTTGGTATGCAACAGCTAGGACTAGTAATGAAACCACTGTCCCCATTATAGCAGTTTAATTTGCTAAAATTACCATGCAGAGAATGTGTACAGGACTTTGGAAAGCCACCCAGCTTTGAAACTGCTGGTATTTCATGGCACATGCAAGCTTGGCCCACCATCCTCCAGTAAGTCCTGGATTAATTCTGACCCTGGATTATTATACTTTGAAAAAAAATTGAATTATTTACTTGACAGAGATGGAGACAGAGAGGGAGATAATCCGTCCACTGGTTCACTGTCCAGATGGCCAGGGTTAGACCAGTTCAAAGCCAGGAACTTCATCCGGGACTCTAATGTGGGTACAGAGGTCCAAGTACTTGAGTCATCTACCACTGCTTCCGCCCAGGCCATTAGTAGGGAGTTGGATCAGAAGAGGGTGAGCCAGGACCAGAACCATGCCCATATGGGATGATCGCATCACAGATGTCTCCTTCACCCGTTGTGCCATCATGCTGACCGTGATTGTTATGACTTGAACCCTTGGCTTGGATTTCTTGGTTTCCTTCTTCTTCCATTTACTTTTTGGTCAGCTGTTCTTTGTTCAGTAAGAACTCATGTAACATCATACAAAACAACGCAGATTTAGGAAGATCAAGGCAAAATCATCAGACAAATTTGCTGTAGGCACAGAGAGAGTTAACCATGGCCCGTTAATTTCTCTCTATTAATACATAATGCCTGGGAGATGCTAATATTCAGCTAGCTCATTTCTTTAGTGGAAATATCTACTTATATCGTGCTTTAAATCAATCAACCAACAAAAAGCTCAGTGTTAACAAACACTTCTTTTTTTTTTTTTTTAGATTTATTTATTTTTATTGGAAAGGCTGATATACCAAGAGAAGGAGATACAGAAAGATCTTCCATTCACTGATTCTCTCCCCAAAAGGTTGCAACAGCTGGAGCTGAGTCTATCTGAAGCCAGGAGCTTCTTCTGGGTCTCCCACATGGGTGCAGGGTCCCAAGTGCTTGGGCCATCCTCCACTGCTTTCTCAGGCCACAGACAGGGAGCTTGATGGGAAGTGGAGCAGCCAGAATTAGAACCAGGACACATATAGGATCCCAGCAATTGCAAGGTGAGGACTTTAGCCGCTAGCTATGGCACTGGGCCTGAAAAACATTTCTATGCCTTTATACACACAACAGATCACTGATTCATACAATAGGTTCATTCCACCAATATCCCTTTAGTAATTATATATTTTCATCATAATTTTGAGGCTTTCTTTCTACAAAATTAATGTTCATAAAACAATCATGCCAATGGGTAATAAACAGCTGAAATTAAGTAGAACACCATAATTTGCCAACTTCTAAACCTGCATGATGTAGGCTTGACCAAGAGAATGAAATACATAATATCAGGAAAGAGTTTCTGCTTCACAGATGCAACCACAGGATAGAGGCTGTGAATAATAAAATGAATCTTCCCACACAAATCCTTGAAGCTTCTCCCATCCACCCCCACAGACTGTCACTTTTTTGAGGGCAGAAGAAAAAACAAAGTTCAAGAGCTCTGGGGGGTGGAGGCCGAGCACGGCGTCCAGGTGCTTGACCTCTGTGTCTTGGCCACAAGATCCCCATCAAGCCCGGGTGCAGCACTGCAGACGGTCGGGTCTTATCTCCAAGTGCGTAGTAGCATGCCTAAATGCTAATCCGGGGAAGTGCTGCTATAAAGTGTTGTCATAACAACAGGAATAAAGTGACAAATGTAACAGGAGTTTGAAAGGATGCCTTCATTTTAACTCTATCGCTATGCCTTGTGTTACAAGGGCTCCACTGGAACTTCCTCCCTGAAGCACTCAAGCAAAGGCTGTGATCATATTACGTTACTATAACTGCATCTGTCTTCAGCAGCAGTGCCATCCCATAATCTCTGACCAGTCCGCCATCAATACAACTTGCTTGTTAGGATGGCCAGAGATGTTAACCATATATGAAAAAAAAAAAACTGTGAGTTTGAATATGTAGACCATGTGTAAAAAGCTCTCATTTAAGATGATCTCTTGCTTGTTCTGCAAGAGAAAGCATAGCAAGCAATGTTATTTATAAGGTTCAGTTTCTTTTTCTACCTAACCATCATGCACACAAATGAATGCCAAGATTGGTCACATGAAACAGTGCCAAAAAAAAAAAAAATGCAAGTGTGTAGTGCATAACAATACGTCTCAGCAGACTGTTGGGTACTTTCTCTCCGAACCTCAATTTCTTTTACGGTTTGACATGTCTAAAGATGCAACTTGGCTCTAGTGAGAGCAATAAGAATAGATGCACTTACAAAAGTGACGATCTCAGTGAGGTCAAACAGCAGTTGAAGAGAAGATGTTGGTATCATGTGGATGGGCTGTGGTACAAAGAGGTCACAATTGCTTTTAGTTCAAATGAGTAGAGACTCTATGGAGAAGCAGCCTGCATTCCAGCGCTCCCGAAGGAACTGAATTTCTTAGGTATGTGATGATTGTTTCAGAATCAGATGATCAAAAAGCAAGAGTTTGTGATTGGCACGCTTTTCTCTAAGCAAGACCAGTCAAGCCATCTCCAAAGAATCACTTCCTCAAGGAATATCTCCTTTTTGATAGGTATGGGTTTGGCTGGGGGAGTGTTTAGTAGGCAATTTACTTATTCTTGCCAATAGCCTGAGCATTCTTGAAGCACAAAATGCTCCCTTCCTTTTACAAAGAAACAGTTGGTCTGATTTTGATGTATAGCATCAACCAAATGAAAGGTTGTAGCATGCACCAAATGAAAGGCTACACGCCTTCTCAACTTTGCAATTTTAATATGAGTTATGACAACATTAGTCAAAATCAACCCAAGCCCTCGAGAGATTTAAGCGAGTTTTATGTCCTGAATCATTTCTCTTCTAATTATCATGAGGCCAGCTGCTACTCTCTGCATTTATTTAATCCACCAAACAGATGAAAAAACAGCACTTGCATTTTCCCTAGGGCTGAAGCAGTGTCAGTTATCTAGAAGTCTCTAGGATTGGCTGTCCTGATAAACAGACATGCCATTAGCATTTCTTGTTTATTCTTCAAATGATTCAGACAGCCCCTTCAAATGGCTTCAGCATTTTCTGCTGTCATTGCTTTGAGGGGAAAGAAAGGAGACAGTAATAATGTCAAATTACTTCATCTCTAGGTACTTCTTCACCTGTAAATATGGCTGAGTTTACAATTGGCTCATTCCATTTGCTTGGTCAGGTGTCTCTTGCCATTCCCAATTTTAGTTAGTAGCAAAGCCAATTATGCTGCACCAAGCCCTGCTTTACATATTATCACATTTTGTCCTCACAACCACCTTGTTCACTTAAGTGCTTTCATCCTCATTCTACTGGCAAGAAAAATTGAGGCTTAGGACAGGCTGTGTGGGTGAAATATGGGTCAAACTATCTCCAGAGCCATCATTTGCTACCTTACTCTGCCAGTGCGTATCAAAAAAAGTTCAGAAGACAGCTGGTCTCCACCCTCAACAAGGGTGTAGTGTAATTAAGGAGATGAGACATTCTAGAAAGTCACCACAATACAAGTGAGTCCCTGGAAATGTTCATCCCTGTCAGTCATTCAAAGATGATGTTCACAAGGCGAGATCCCTCTGACTAAACTGCCAAAAACATGCTTCCCCAAACACTTGGTTGTTGTATCACACAACAGGAATGGATTATAACCCACTGAAGGAAATAATCATCCTTGAGTACATACTAACAAGGAAGCAGATGAACGCATGAATAAATCAAGGACAAGTCTTTCTGATATAGAAGGAAAGACAGAATTCAAGGGGTGCTAAAATTTCTGGATTAAAGAATCAAGATGTTGGGCTCAATGCAATGGCTCAGTGGCTAAATTCTTGACTTGAATCCAACGAGATCCCATGTGGGTGCCGGTTTGTATCCCAGCCTCTCCACTTCCCATCCAGCTCCCTGCTTATGGCCTGGGAAAGCAATAGAGAATGATCCAAAGCCTTGGTACCCTGCACCCACATGGGAGACCCAGGAGAGGTTCCTGGCTCCTGGATATGGATCAGCTCAGCTGTGGCCATTGCAGTCACTTAGGGAGTGAATCAGAGGAAAGAAGATTTTTCTCTGTATCTCCTCTCAGTAAATATGCCTATCCAATAAAAAATAAGTAAATCTTTAAAAAAAAAAAAGAATCAAAATTAACAAAAAAAATAATTAATTAATTAATTTTTAAAAAGAAAGCCAATAAAAAAAAAGAATCAAGATGTTAGCATAGGGACCCAGCATGGTGGCCTACCACCTAAAGTCCTTGCCTTGAGTCTGCTGGGATCCCATATGGGTGCCAGTTCTAATCCCAGCGGCCCCATTTCCCATTCAGCTCCCTGCTTGTGGCCTGGGAAAGCAGTTGAGGACTGCCCAAAGCCTTGGGACCCTGCACTTATTTGGGAGACCTGGAGGAAGTTCCTGGCTCCTGGCTTTGGATAGGCACAGCACCAGTTGTTGTGGTTACTTGGGGAGTGAATCAGTGGACGGAAGATCTTTCTGTCTCTCCTCCTCTCTGTACATCTGACTTTGCAATAAAAATAAAATAAATCTTAAAAAAAAAAAAATATGCTAACCTAGCCTCAAAGTAACTCCTTGCCAACTACTTCCCAATTAGAACGGCAAAATAGTAACTTACCAGACGAAACACTAACCAACACCTTAATTAAGTGGTGAAAGTTAACATCACCATGGGTTAGCCTAGCAGTTAAAATTCCTGTGTCCCAGGGCCAGGAGTGTAACATTGCAAATAAAGGCCACCATCTGCAACACATGGTGGGGGCAGATTCCTGTCTCAGTTACTCCATTTTGAATCCAGCTCCCTGCTGATGCTCTGGGAAAAGCACCAGAAGATGGCCCAGGTATTTGGGCCCCTGCCTCACAGTTGAGGGACCCAAATGGTGCTGCATGCTCCAGCCTGGCCTAGTCTTGGCTTTTGCAGCCATCTGGGGGTGAACTAGTAGATGGAGATCCTCCCTGTCTCTCTCCCTCTCTCTCTCTAACTCTGACTTCGGGGGCAGGGGGCGGGGGGACCAACAACCTGCATCCCATTTTGGAGTAGCTAGGTTCAATTCCTGACACCAGTATTCCTAATAACGCAGACCTGGGAAGCAGCAGTGATGATGCAAGTAACTGGATTCCTGCCAACCATTTAGGAGACATGAGTTTCCAACTCTGAGCTTTTGCCCAGCCAAGCCAAGCCAAGCTGTGGATGACTTTCGTAAAGTCAACCTATGGGTGGGAAATCTCTCTGCCCTCTCTTCTGTCATGCCTCTCTGCTTCTCAAACAAAAATAAATTTAAAAAAAGTCAATATCACTTATAATGGGGCCAGCTCACTTGTTGGGCCTCCAGTGCATGCTTTGAGGAGATGACATCCCTTATGTGGTGTCCCTACTAAGAATACACAGCCTGGCTCGTAAGAAAAACATCAGGCTAACTCAGTTCAGAGACATTCTACCAAAAAAAACTGGCCTGACCTCTATTAAAACCTTGATGTCAAAGACAAAGAATAGCCAGGAACTGCCCGAGAACCAAAAACTAAAGGCAATGACAAGAGAAGCATCGTGTGATCCTAGAAGGAGGGTGTTGGGACAATTCACAGGACATTAGGGGTCCAGATGGTAGAATTCGAATAAGATCTGTATCTTAGTTATTAGTATCCTGTTGATGTTAAATTTTGTGTTGTTAAAAACAAAAACAAAGTTTTGTGATGTTGATCTATCGTTGGACTATGGTTATGCCAGTGAAAATTGTTGCCCTTAGGAAAAACATACTGACATATTTCGTAGTAAGTTTGCACCATTACTGTTAGCTATTCATGAAATATGAAAAATGTATATAAATATACAGATGTATGGGGCCAGCGCAAACAGTGGTATCCCATATGGACACCAGGCATATCCCAATGGCTTCTCTTCTGATACAGCTCCCTATTTATGGCCTGGGAACACAGTGCAAGATGACCCAAGCACTTGAGACCTTGCACCCATGTGGGAGACCCAGAGGAAGCTCCTGGCTCCTGGCTTCAGATAGGCTCAGCTCTGTCAGCTGTGCCCATTTGGGGAATGAACCAGCGGGCAGAAAATCTTTCTCCCCGTCTCTGCTTCTTTCTGTAAATCTGCCTTTCTGATAAAAATAAATAAATCTTTAAAAATTATGCAGACTACTTTCAAAGGATTTCGGGGAGATAATAATGCATGCATGTGTATAGAGAAAGGGAGATGAAAAGGTAAAATTAGCGGACGTCAAAAAAATGATGATGAACCTGAGTAAAGGCAGATGAAAGGCTTGTGTATCATTCTTGAGCCTTTTCTGTAAGCTTCACATTGCTTCAAAGCGGAAACATTTCTGCAAATTGAATTTTAAATTAGGATCCCAAAGTATCCAAGTCCCTGTCAGGTTTTTTTTTTTTCAGTTACCGAAAAAAAAAATTGTTCTCTTCCAAAAGATGCTCATTGCTCCCATTTTCACCTGCTCAGTTCAAAACTTTCTCTGGATAAAGCCAAGGTTTTATCCATTTTTGTTTTAAAGATTAATTTACTTTTATTTGAAAGGCAGACTTACAGAGAGAAGGAGAAACAGATCTTCAATCCATTTCAATCTCAAATAGCTAGTCGTGTGGTCCACAGTAGCCAGAGCTGAGCTGATGTGAAGCTGGGAGCTTCTTCTGGGTCTCCCATGTGGGTGCAGGGTCCCAAGTCTTTTATTATCCTCTGATGCCTTCCCAAACCATAAGCAGGAACTGGGTCAGAAATGGAGCAGCCCAGGACTGGAACTGGAACCCACATGGGATCTTAGCATTGGCAGGCAGAGGATTACCCTGTTGAGCTACTGCACCTTTGTTTTAGGTAAGATTTTCATTCTTTTAAATTATTATAACATATTAACTTTAAAGATTTTTCATTATATTTTTATTGTTTACAGTTGAGAGGGACACACACCCATGTGGGTCTCACATTAGGATGGGGAGGCATGCTATGGCAGAAGGTGGGTGGGACAAACCTTTCAGTTTTTTTATTTTTTTTCTCTGTGCCTGCTGGGGAGGAAGGAATGGGGTCAGCTCCTTGCTGTCAAACTACATCAGCACTCAGGGATTGGAGACTGGTCATTTAAAGACGACAGAGATCCCGATGTGGAGAATGTACTGAGGGTGTTACTTGAGTGGTTTTGATAGTTCTGAGATATCGTCAGCTTTGTTGCATCTTTCCAAAACTATTGGCTGACCAAGTCCATCTTAATGCATCCACAGATCCAGACACTTGATGCCAAAGTTTGGCCAGGAGAGTTGTCCAACCTGTTTTGCTTTCCATTCTCTAAGGAGGCAGTCATGCCCCCTACTGGCCTAGAGGAGCTGGCTGTCATATCCCCCATGTGCATCTGTGCACAAGCATCAGCAAATGGGGAGGCCCAGTCCTGACTCTTGTACTCCAAGGTTGTATATATTGTGATTTTCCCTGTGGCCTGGAGTTGAGTCCCCAAAAATCCTCTCCTGAAGTGACCTCATACTTAACTCTTGTGTGCACCAGTTAAGTGCAGGGTCAGGTTTGGTCTGTCACCTGTACCAGCCAACTTATATACAGTGGATGCAACTGCCTGATCAGTTCTGCCCCCAGGCCCAACTCTAATGTAAACCAATGGGTGCTGTGGCCTAGTCGTGTGGTCCACAATAATCCCTACCAGGTCTGCCCTAGCCCTGGCTTTTGTGTGTACCAGCATGTGCTGCAGCCTAGCCCAGCCTATTCTCCATCCCATTTGGCTGTTGTGCACACCTTTAGGTGCTGTGGCTTAGTTTAGCCTGCCCAGCCCCTAGACCCAACCCACACGTTTGACAATGGGTGCTGCCACCTTGTCCAGTCTGGTCTGTTCCCTGCCCTGACTCTTGTGCTTACTCTAGGTACTGCAACCTGGCAGGGGAGTGCCCACAGTTCCCCTACCAGGTTCGCTCCCAGCCATAGATCTTGCACCCACGAGGAGGTAATGCAGTCCAGCCTGATATGACACTCATCTAGTGCCAGTACTAGTCAGCAGGTGCTCTGTCCTTAAATGCCAATTTTAGTAAGCACCAGCCTCACATCAAAGGGTCTCATTTGCATCTCACAAAGCTTCTCTGAAATATTAAGCTTTGGGGTTTTTGTTTTGTTAACAAACTAGGATACTGGGATGGAGTACAGGTGACCAGCATGCACAAATCCAAGCAGCTGGAAACTGTTGAACTCAAGTCAAGCTCCACTGTGCCCCGACTCTCAGATCCACATTCTTTTCATTTTTGCTCTGCAGCTCGCTTTGGGGCATGCAGAACAAGGTGCCACTTACTCACTTTGTTATTTCTTGCATCCCACATTGTCTTCCATATGCCTGCTAGACAATCATAGTGTCTTCATCAGATCTTACACTTCTTAAAAAGCAAAACTCCCTCGTAGTGTGTTTTTAGAGCTCAGCTCCAATGTAGTATCCTGCACACAGCACACAGCATGCACTTCATACTGTGTGTTGACCCAGAGTCTTAGAAAATATGGAGTCTTTAACATCTGTTTCCAGAGACTCTAAACATCATTTTCTTTCTCTTCCTTTCTTTGTCTCTTTCAGGCTCATTGAAACGAAGTGTTCATTATAGCCATCTTTCTGGGTTTTTGGGTTTTTATCTTTTATAAAGCATGTCTGTATTTTCTGTGGGTTTTTAGATGAATGCTCTACCATCAAAGATGGTTGGAAGTCAGCTTAGAAGACAAATAGGCAGCCTTGTGAGACTGGATGAGGTCTTGGCCTCGATGGAAACGTGCAATGCTCGTCTGTTGGAATGGGGAAGAATTACCGTCTCTAGAGATACAGAATCTGTGTTCATCAACTTTAGTTCATTCCCAAGAGGCCAGTTAGAATATCTGACTTTGGTTCTTCCATCTGCTGTCTGAGGAGCTATGCCGAGTTATTCTATAAATTTTTTCAACCATTCACATCATTTGTCTCAGTCAATCAGCAAATCAAGTGTGCCTGTGTCACTTGGTTAGCAAACAACGTCAACAGCTGAGAAATAAATATTAGCATTGCCTTGATTTATTTTGGAAGCAGCAATATATGTTTTTTAAAAAAGCTAAGGACTTAAATATATCTACTTTAAAAATATATTACTCAACCATTCTGTAATAGGCATCTTGTGACCAGATAATCAGCAGACCCCTATTTTTAGGATTCATCTTAAATCGTCGTTTAGCACCACTGGCTGTTTACATCTGGCCCACATGCCCGCCTTTTACAAGACAACTGAATCATACTTGTGCTGTCAACCAACATGTGGGGCGGCATAAACACATGGCACTGTTAGGCAAGGAGGACAGGGGAACCAAACCAGACCTGCAGAAATGAGTCGAAAAGCATCCCCACCTGCATCCCCTACGGCCTCACAGAGGGAGGGATTGGATCAACGCTCAAGGGGTCCCTGACTGATTCAGTTTTGCTTTCCTTGGTACTGCCTCTGAAAGGAGGAATAATGATCTTCACCCCACTCCCCCCATGAAAATTGATAATGTGTGTGTTTACCAGCGTTATTGATAGTAAATCCACATACCATAACATTTATTTATCTTCAGGATACAACTTGAATTATAGTGAATATACATAGCTATGCACCCATCACCACAATAGTTTTAGAACTAGTGTTCTCTCAGCTGCTTTGCTTGCTCCCAACACTTGTTAGAAGGTTTTACTTTTGCCAGCTTTTCACCCCAGCCAACCGCCAGCTGACTTTATCCATCCATGGTCTTTTCTCAGGGGGTTGTCTCAGCCTAGCTTATGGAAATGGCATTACTTTGTATTCACTATTGGTTTCTAAGTTGACGTTTTGCTGTCCAGCTCCCCCTCCAGGAGCAATACTTGAGAGAGAGCCCTGGTCTCCCTTACTAACATCATTCAGAAATCACAGTTGCTTCCTAAATCTTCTGTCATCCTCAGGAGCCTTTAAGAATTACCTGTTTGTGTTCCTAATGGGAGGATATGGTTAGTAAAGAAAGGAAAGCACAGGGTAATTTGGTGTCCTGCAGGTTATACCTGCTAAAATGCTCTTGCATTTCTTCATTTCCCAGAGAAAATCCTTGCTCTTTTCCTTGTGTATTTTCCCTTTGCCTTTGGTCAAAACCAAGGAACAAATAGAATATGAGGTCAACCTAAGCATACTTTTAAAGATGCTTTAAGAAGCCCATTTACAAACTCCTGGCACAGAAATTTTAAAAAGAATCTTGTAAAAAGAAAAACAAAGCAAGCAGGTCACAAAATGCAGTACATGATATACTCAAAGTATTATGCTTGACATGTAAAGGGAGGAGTTGAGGAAAATCTAACTTGGCAAACTTCTGGCAGTTGTCTCAGGTTGACATAAAAGTGTGATTTCTCTTCCCACCTTCTCACCTTCTCTCCTCTTCCCTGTATTTTCCTGATGGAAGAGGGTGCTGTATCTTGCAAAAGCTGGTCTAGTAATTCCTTTTAATGAGTCTCAATGTACTTAATTTCTTATTTTCAAGTTTTAGTTATTTGAAAGGCAGAGTGACAAAGAGATAGATCCACTTGCATCCACCGATTCTCTGCTCAGATGCTTACAAGATCTGGAACCGGGTCAGGCTGAGACCAGGATCCAGGAATTCTAGCCAGATTGCCCATTTGGGTGGCAAGAACTTAAGTACTTGAGCTGTCATCTACTACCACACAGTCACATTAGCAGGAATCTGGATCTAAAGCAGAGATGGGAGTTGAAACCAGACACTGCTAAATGGAATGCAGGTGCCCCAAGAAACGCTTTAACCCACTGCACCACAACACCCCCCACCCAAATACTTGAACGATCAATACCAACTTTCCTTCTCAGTGACAGTAGCCTGTGCACTCTGAAGAAATCTGTATGGAGATTCATTGTGGCAGGTGCTGGGAAATTTTGGATTTGTTGGACCATTAGGGATCCTTATATAATACCCTCACCTGTAATTCTTTAAAAAAAAAAAAAAAGTCAAGGAGAAAAACAGCTGTGATTTCAGCAGAGCTCCACTTAGAGCAGTAGAGGTCATCCGCTCCTGGTCAAGAGGCTTTGCATTCTTTCCAGAAGGATCCTGGCATTCCTGTTGGCTGTGGCAGTGGCAGGGCAGAGTGACCACCTGGTGTAACCACAGGGGCAGTGGTCCTGCTAAGTACAGAGCAAAGTGAGGAGCAGACATGAGCAGCTTCGTTGCTTGCTAAAATTTGAAACCTTTCTGGAACTTAACACACAGAAATAAATGTTTACTGTTTGTTCTGCTGGGATTTCCAGAAAAATCAGGAGAGAACTTAGTAACTTAGGGACTGGAAACACTCTTCAAAGCCTCAGCATTGGGTCCAATGCTGTGGTGTAGCACATCAAGCCTTTACCTGTAGCACTGTCATACCACAAGGGGGCTGGTTCCAATCCCAGCTGCTCCACTTCAGTTCCAGCTCTCTACTTGTGGACTGGGAAAGCAATGGAGGATGGCCCAAGCACTACGGCCTCTATAGTATATGGGAGACTCAGAAGAAACTCCAGGCTCCTGGCTTCGAATCAGCCTAGCTCTGGCTGCTGCAAGTATTTGGGGAGTAAACCAGTGTGTGGTGGACTTTCTCTCTCTCTCTCTCTCTCTCCATGTGTGTCACCTTCTCTCTATAACTGCATTTCAAATAAAAACAAATGAATCTTTAAAAAAAAATCTCAGCATCTCCCTGTAGCGTTTGCCAAAGGTGACTTTGTTGCTTACGTGCAATTCCTTGCTTGTCCAATGCTGTAATCAGAGAACCTTAGCGATATGTGTCAGGTGTGGTGCCTACAACCAGCACTACAGGCCAGTTCGAAAAGGTTTGCTGATGAAGATAATGAGGTTGTTACGTAGCTTGCAACTCATAGTAAGGTCATCATGGAGGAATCTAGGTTTTCTGGTTTAAACGAAAATTGATGGAACCCAACATATTGTTTCTTGGAAATAATATTTCTCCTTTGAGAGACTTCCTCACAAAAATGATACTGCTAAATTATCCTCCAAAATTTTCAGACTGTTTTACACCTTGGGCTCCCAACAGCGACTCTGTCTTCACGCCATAATTCTTCCTGTAGCAGAAAAGTCTTAGTTCAATGGAGCACATGCTTTTAAAATACAACTTACTTTGGCAGGAAAATTGAGTCCTTCCAAATGGGGAAATGACTGTAGCATTGGGGTTAGAGTTGCTGGGAGCCTGGAGGAAGCATATCTATGGGACTTCTTAGGATGTCAGGGAGGGGCGAGGGTTCAGAGCACTCAGAGGTGAAAGTTAAGTGGCCAAGGACATGAGAGAAGATGGAAACAGAGAATCACAAAGTAACTTGGAATAGCAGCGGAGAACCCATGGGGAGTGGACTGACAGGATCCTCTCCCACCTCCCACCCCAGGGGACCCCAGCCTCCTTCTGCTGCTCCTGCTGCTGCTTTTACAATTCTCCCTGGTCGGTGTGTCAGTGCCTTCAGGCGGATTGATGACGGGATAGAGCTCCGGCTGAACCAGCTCCTGGCCAAATTCTTTCCCTGTAGATAAGGATCATCCCTTAAGACCACGAAAACAGAACAGAATGTTGACAAAAGCTCTCCCCACAGGCGCATTGCTAGTGGTCATCTACTTCACTTGGAAATTCTGAGGATTTCTCCCTTTCCCAAAGCCTTGTACAATCTGGGAATCCCGCAGGAACCTGCTTTCTTCTTGAAAGGTTTTCCTACGCAGAAGAAAAATGACATCTCTGTCTAGAATACACATAGAGGGTGTTTTTTTCCTGTCTTTTGACAAGACACTTAAACTTTGCACAGAGGGACTTGAGACAGGAACTTTTTTTTTAATTGTTGATAAATTCTACAGATTAGTTTAATAGAGCTTTTAAGTCAGCATTTCTTTTTAATTCCCTGCCTATCTCAAGTGCAACTTGTTGTGTAATAAAAACTTCTAAGTGGCTCTCAAACTTTGGTAAACATCAGACTCACCTGAGGACCTAAAAAGGTTATCCAGCTCAAACCCCATATTAATTACATCAGAATGCCTGAAAATGGAAGTCAAGCACCCATAGTTTAAATTTACTGATCCCAAGACTGAGAAAAAAAAAATCTTGGTTTTAAAATATATGATTTCTAGGAGGTATGAAACAATAGTTCAGTTAAATATTTAAGTCTTTTCTGAAACGGTCAGCATGGACTCACACATACCTTACTAGGTAGGACACAAATATTAATTACTCCTAAGGTATTGAAGATTTCTCTGCACACCCCTCCTAAAACTATTCTGCACCTCAATTGTTGACATATGCCTTGTTAGAGTTATAACCCAGTTTAGACTATCCTAAAATCTGCCAAGTTCAGCAAACACTTTAACAGCTTCGACACTATAAACTGCTAAATACTAAAATGAAAATAGACATGAGACAGCTGAATAGTACCCTATATCCATTTTAAGGTGTATAGCAGCTGGTTCTGTGTATAAACTAAAATTGAAATGTCAATGAATTAGTCACAGGATGTGGTTAAGAACTTGCATTTTTTTAAAACATATTGGTTACTCAATACCATGTCAATTAATTCCATAATGTTGTAAATTGTCATTGATGTTATGTTGTGGCTTTAAATTGATCAGGATGATATTCTGCCAGCTCTGCCTTCAGACCAGAGATGGTCTCCCCCAAGCAACTGTTGAATTTACCTGGACAATAAGATGCTGGACTCTATGCTTGGTATACGTTTGCAATGAAAGAATCTTGGCTGAATTTGAACTGTAATACAGCAACAAGGTGGAGGAATCCACCATGTGGTGAGGGTACTGGGAATGGTTGGGGGATTCCCAGAGCCTATGAAACTGTGTCACATAATGCGATGTAATTAATAAATATATATATTTTTAAAATTAAAATAAATATTTTAAGTCTTTTCCTATAATCAAAGAATGTTTATGATGCAGGAGTCCTAATGGACGATAATTTGCACAATGAGGTGCAAAACTAATAAAAATTTGTCAAATCACTAAGTACAGAAAGAACAAAAATTGCATTGCTCGCCTGCTGTTTATGAGAAGTTTGCATTTGGTGACTGCGCTCAGAGTGATTTTTGATGCAGAAAAGGTGTCCTTAATGAAATGTAGGCAGATCTCCAACCAGCAGAGAGCGCTTTGAGAACCTCATTAAGGAATCAGACGACTTAGGGCTGTTTCTGAGCTTGGGGGTTTAAGAGAGCCAACTGGGAAGAACCTTGCTGGCACCTGTGTTTTGTCTGACCCCTCTCATGCTGCATTACTTTGCTGCTTATACCTACTTCATTACTTTCAAATTTCTAGAGAAGCCTTCAAAAGTTAAGCTTCCCCTCCTGCCTGGCAGGAGATTTGTGTCCCACCCAGATCAAAGAGGAAGCCTATTTCCAGACCTGGAGTCCAGTGAGTCAGTACCTGTGCCCTGCAAGAATGCAGACAAATCCCAGAGTCTCCCTCCAGGAGAGGGAGGGAGCGAGGGAGGGTAGGTGGGAGGGGGCTGTTGGCCCTCCTCCCGCTGCGGATAGGCGCTCCCTGCAGCCAACTTCCTAGCTGAGCTGTAGTTTTGAGTAGGGCTCACAGAGGTGGGTCTGTCCATTGCTGCCAGAGACTGCTGCTGTTGGCTTCCAGCTTGCCAGCTCGCCGGGTCTGTCAAGGGCAATTGTTGTGGTTGCTCACTCGCCGAGAAGCTGTCTGTCCACTCCGGAAGTCTCCCAACCAGACGGCAGCTGTCTCTCGTTTCTCCTGCTAGGCTGCCCTCCACTCTGGACTGAAGTCACCTGCCACAACCATGGTATGTGCGCTGATTTTTCCTGGCCTAAAACGAACAGTCACCCCGCAGTTCTGGGGCGAGCCCTCAGGGGGGGAACTAAGCTGGGGCTTCCGTCCAGCAGAGCTGAGCTTGGACAATGCATCTTGGCGTCCCCAAGCGGGGGTTCACAAAAGCCCAGCGGACACGCGAAATTAGGGTTCTGTGCTTGCTTGCTGTATTTTCCATGTCTTCTTATCTGACCTGGGTTATCTTGTCTTTTGTGAGCACTCCCTTTTACCCTTCTTACTGTACATGCTCACGCGTTTTACCTTTCAAAACAGAATTCAAAACAAAGACAAGGAGCAAGTTTTATTAAGTTCATCGCTCAAGGAGCCCACTGTTGGTCAGCCTTCTGATTTCTGAGTGTACAGTTCCACCTGAAGACCTGACTGTGCTATGAATTGCACTTAGGGCCTTTCTTAAACTTTGACGTGGTCTGGTTGTGTGCCTGTGTGTTGTTATTGAATGGTGGTAAATGTCATAAATGTGTTCATGTTTTTTGTTTTTAAGATTTATTTATTTTTATTGTGAAGGTAACTCTACAGAGAAGGAGATACAAAGAGAAAGATCTTTCATCCTCTGTTTCACTCTCCAAGTGGCCGCAACAGTCAGAGCTGAGCTGTTGCGAAGCTAGGAGCCAGGAGGTTCCCTTGGATCTCCCATGTGGGTGTAAATTCCCAAAGCTTTGGGTCATCCTCTACTGCTTTCCCAAGCCACAAGCAGGGAACTGGATGGGAAGTAGATCAGGCAGGACACAAACCAGCACCCATATGGGATCCTAGTGAATGCAAGTCAAGGATTTAGCCACTGGGATTTGGCTCTGGGTCCCAAGTATTCATGTTTTTGTAGGCATGTTTTGAAACTTTGTAAAACTGGAATTGTTGAAGGATTGAGAATTTTGTGTGAATCATGTTTATTTCAGTTGAGACAAGTGGGTATCTTACTGCCCTGAGACCTGTACCCTTTGGCTTAAAAATGAGTCACATGGCACAAGAATCTAAGGGGCCACTACTCACTTCACTTGTTGCTCCTTTTAGCTTTGATTATCAGCACCTGTCTCTAAGATGCCACTCTTCTTTCCCTTGTCTTACAGGACTGCCAACCAAACTCCCAGACATCATGTTGGTAGGGTCCCAGTCCTTTTCACCAGGAGGGCCCAATGGGATCATCAGAAGCCAGTCCTTCGCAGGTTTCAGCGGCCTTCAGGAAAGACGGTCCAGGCAAGTGCTGAGTGTACCAGAGACTGTGGCTGGTGGAGAGTGGGGGCTTGGTGCATATGGCATTATCTCCCCCCCCACACACACACACACATGCTGTGCAATCTCAGAAAAACACAACCCGTCCACCAAAATGAAAGAGCTGTCATTTCTGTCATTTAGAATTTCTCATGTGGAGAAGGTGGCTGAGGGCTTAGGATAAGCTGGTGATCTGGGTGTAAAGTGTTCCCACCCTGATTCCTGCCCTGGAGGAATCCCATCAGCTGGAGACTATGCCGGGGGCAACATTAGGCCATGGATAGAGGCTGCTCTACCCTTGACCCTGGGGAGCAGGTGTCATTAAGACAGCTTAGGGGAGTTAGTCTCCCAGATCCCCTGGAGTCTCCCATCATATAAATCATGGTTTTAGATCTTGAAGGGGAACTCAGGAAAGCCAGTGTGGGTAAATGCATAGGTAACACATGTGCGATTTTTCTGGTATCACAGAGCTCTTGCTGTCTGTGGGCCTTATGTTACTTTGGCCTTTGTTGTCTCATGTGACACACACACGGCAGTAACACAAGCACAGGACTGATACCAACCTTGGAGACACGCAGCAGGTGTCAGCCACACTCAGTGTGACTCTGCCTACCTGCTGAGAGCCTGGCCAGTGAACTGCCCAGTTCAGATTGGGATTCTGGTTAATTACCATCTCAGCACTATTTGCTGCATCCCTGCCACTAACTGGTATTCTTGGTTATGTCTAAGCATTGTTTCTTTTATAAGAATAAAGAAAGCTGTCAATCCAGCTATGTGTGCTTTTCTGTAGTGCCCTATCAAAGGAACTGTTTGTCCTGCCCGTAGCCCCTTGACAAAACAGGATTCATCCACATCCGAGTTGGATGTAATCAGCCCTTGTCCCTGATGTTGCACAGGGTGCCTTTTCTGGTTTGATCCTATCTTTCTGCCTGTTCATTATCCACCTGGAACTGTTCGTCCCTGACTTCCCATGAGTTACAGCAGCACAGCACCTGAGGCCAGACCTTGACCTTGTGTAGCCCAGCAAAGCTTCTGCACCGAGCAACCAAATGTAGGATGGCTCAGATGCGTTACTACAGGGGGACCATCATCTTTCTTTTGTGATAATAAAAACACAAAATGATTGAAAAGACATTTCATTGGTCAGGTCCTTTTGGCTGCCTGCAGCTTACAATTCCTCTTTTTCTCTCTATAGGTGTAACTCCTTCATCGAAAATTCTTCTGCTCTGAAGAAGCCACAGGCCAAACTGAAGAAAATGCACAACCTGGGGCACAAAAACAACAGCCCTCCCAAAGAGCCTCAGCCTAAAAGGGTGGAGGAGGTTTACAGGGCTTTGAAAAGTGGACTTGAGTAAGCTCGTTGAATCTGACAATGCACTTCATCCTTTTCTTTTCTAAAATAGCCAAGGGGGAGCTAGAGAAAAGCTTGTTGTGCTTTCAAAATGTTTGTTTCCGTAGGGGATATTTTATTTGGGGGTTATAATCAGGGAAGTCTTTAACAGAGCTCCAGAGATGTTCAAGTATATTGACTTCCTACATCCTTTCTATGGCACTGAAGAAAACCCAAAAGAGAAATGTGCTTGTAATATGGATGGAATTTCATTTAAACAACGGTAGACAGTTATGTCCATTCTAGAGATTTCCAAAGATGAGTTTTTCTTTGAAAAAAAAAAAAAATAAGTATCTAATTGAAAGATAGAGAGTAAGGAAGAGGGAGAAATAGATCTTCCATTCACTCATTTACTCCCCCAAATGACTGTAGTGTCTAGGGCCAGTCCAGGTGAAGCCAGGAGCCTGGAACTCCATCCAGGTCTCTCATGTGGGTGTCAAGGACTCAATACTTTGACTGTCTTTTTTCTTTTCCTGGGCACATTAACAGGGAGCAAAGTCAGAAGTGGAGCAGCTGGGACTCTTCCCAGTGCTCGTATGGGATGTCAGCATTGCAGGCAGTGGCTTAACCCAGTGAACACAATGCCAAGCCCCAAAGAAGGATTCTGAAGCTTCCCTGACCATATTACAGGGATTTGCCCCATGATCCCCAAGGACAAAGGCTTCCTGGTGTGTGGTAAGGCATTTGCAGTCAGTGTTGTATAACTAGACAAATCCTGTGGACCCACACCCAGGAATGCTTCGTGAGTGCCTTGCCCAGGTGCCTTCCTGGGCTTGCAGACCCACAGGGCTTCTCTGTTTTGACCAGCTGGGTAATAACGGATACAACTGCAGGGCTTTGAAATGTTGAGACTGGGAAAAATCCCAAACTCCCTTCCCCCTTCAGAAGGAAAAAGGTGAACAATAGCACCAGATCCCACTTAACAGAGCTCATAATCACGTCTTATCTTTGCAGTGAGTATCTGGAGGTTCACCAAACAGAGCTGGACAAGCTGACAGCACAGTTAAAAGATATGAAAAGGAACTCGCGCCTGGTGAGTACTGGTCATTAGGATGCTATCACAGTGGGGTCTGGGCTGGGCTTTTTTGTTTTGTTTTGTTTTGTTACACTTGGTGGGGAGGAGAGGAGCATTTAAAAGAGGCAGATCCAAGGGCCAAAGCACTGTCTGATGTGTATTTTAGAAGGAAGAGGGAGGTTGGGTTTTCTTGTTGAAGCTTCGCCTTTCACCCTTATCAGTGTCTTCCAAGCATAATTATGTAAACTATATAATCAGAAAAATGTTTAAAAACGAATTCTGTATACATCTGTCCCAAATAATGTAAAGAAATAAAAAGTTGTAGATTTCCCAGCACGTTGTTAGTACTTACAGAATTTGGAACCCAGAACTTCTTTAGCTCCAATGTTTAAAGAATATAATAGATCAGTGGTATTGAGGGGATGAAAGAGGTCAAAGGCAAGGGGACCTTGGGCTGGCTTGATTGTGCATTATATTGTGAACTTTCTGATGAATTGGCTAGGGCTTGTGCACATGGTCTCACACACACACGCGCGCACACACACACACACACACAGTGATGTGTAATCTCAGACAGACATAACCAACCAAAGTTTATATGCTAACATATTCTGGTGGTAGAAGGTGTTTCTATCTTCCACACCATCTTAAATGATTGTAATCCATTCTAGATGCCGTTGCATCTTACTGTTTCAAGGCATTTGAAAGCCCAGAAAAAGCCTACGTGTACTTAGGAGGGGCAGCCATTTTTCTTTCTTAGGAGGTATGCGAAAATGTGTATTGCAACTGTCAAAGGTTTACAGGTTAAAGACTTTGTCAAGGGTACCAGGCTTTATATACTGTACTGGTTTTGGAGAAAGAACTGTTCCTAAGGAGGAGCTCCTTGCAAGATGGCTTCACAGTTCTGACGTGGCCTTGGGCAGTAAATGTTCCTTCCCAGAGAACGACAGAGGGGCTTCTACCAGAACCTGGTAGTCCGTGGAAATCCCTCTGCTGGGGGAGGTCTGAGGAAATGCACCTGTTAGATTGCAAGTATGGCAAGCACACCGGACATGACCTGGCTTTAAAAACAGTTTCTGCACAGCTTACCACCTACTCAAGAACTCTTCTGAAATATTCATGTCATGTGCTGAAACTGCAAGGTAATTTCTTTTGAGATGTGCACCATGGCTACATTTTTATATTAACACATTGTATGAACATGAATTTACATGCCCCTCATTTTGGAGGACTCAACGTGAGGTAAAACTTTAAAACTGCCAAGGGCAGAGAGGACTGAGTGCATGGGAGACATGGAGTGACATCAGTATTGGCTCCTAGAAGCAGTCCTACTGGTTTTTAAAAATAGCCTGTGTTTTTGCTGTTCTAAAGCTAATGTCAGAAAATCCAGTGGAACTTTGCAGGACTGAGATAACGTGCTCTACTCATGTGGGTGACCCTTTGGGTGAGGATGTGTTTTAACCCAGATATTCCTTTCTATTCTAGGGTGTGTTGTATGACCTGGACAAGGTACGTTTTCCTCCTTTCTTTGGGATGTTGGTGAAGAGCAAATATCTGCATATTGGAGTAGATTCTGCGAGAGCCATAATGATGTCTGGTGGCTTTTCTAACCTTGAAAAAAACCCACGCTTCATCCAGCACGGGATGAAGAGTAACTCCCATGACCTCCAGATTCAGTGATGTGTTGAAGGTCACTTCCAACAAAAAAAAAAAAAATTTTTTTTATACATTTTGATGTTACAGTTTCTCAGTGTTTTGATGAGTTTAAGAAAATTCCAAGACTCAGGAGACCCTTACCTGTGTTGTCCTTAGGTTGAACTACCATATTTTCATCAAGTCTCACACAGCTTTGATTGGAAAACGTACTCCTAATTGATATGCCAGTGAGGAAAAAAAATGGCTCCACTTAAACTTTGATAGTCTTTTCTCTTCACTTAGCATCTGTGTGTTTTTTGGAGCTTAGTTTTGTTTTTATAATATATGTATGCTGCTGTGTTCTTTCCATGCCTTTCTATGTATGTAATTACTTGATTTCAATGCTGAGTCATAGTAAATTCTAAAGACATTTTAAAGGCAGTTACATTAAGCACATGTAATCACAGTAATATTCATAACTCAAGGAACTGACATGTGTGAACTCTGATTGTCATGGAGCATGTAAAAGCAGCTGTCTACCCCTTGGCCAGCAGTAATTATACAATACACCCCAACTTCAGAGACACTAATGATGTAGAGGCAAAAAAAAAAATGTCCAACTTAGATAAAATATATTATGAAGAAATTATATATGCTATCCTGCCAGAAATCCAGTGAGTTCCAGTGTGTTGGCTTCTTTGATGTTAAACACAAGTATTCCAAAAACGAACTCACATTCTTCTCAGAAGAGTCAAATTTTGAAAAACACATTCCAAGTTAGTATTAGAGAACATCTAAAACAGCAACAAATGCAGAAGAAAAGGGGAAAGGTATAGCATTTTTGTTACTTTTGAAAATGGGATAATAAGATAGAAGCTCAGACTGTAAAACTGTAAATGGCTGTACTCTTTTCAAACTTTCTCTTTTAATTGCAGCAAATTAAAACGATTGAAAGATACATGAGACGCCTGGAGTTCCACATTAGCAAGGTAACTTGTCTTGGCCTCTGTCTGTGAGCTATAGATCAATACCATTTTCAACCAGCACAGGGCATCGAGTCTGTGGAGAGGTTCTCAGAGGAGTCCCAGACTGACCGAGGGGTGTGTAAGGCTTCCAACGGGCAGCAAAATAGGTCAGGCTCCACTCCAGCCTGCACACTTCTATCCAGTAGTTCCTGCAGAGCATGCAGAGGGCCTGTTAGAAAACTTGGGGTCTGTGCATGTGGTCAGAAATGAGACTGAACCAGACCGACTGTACAAACCGTAACTGCCTGACTTTGCACTCTGGTCCTGCATGTGACTTGGTGCCCCACAGCCACGTCTTGAAGGCCTTCTGAGTCTTCAAGGACAGCCATCCCTGAGTCTCTCTTAGTCTTTCTTGGTTCCTCCCAGTCATCCTCACATGCATTGTGGCCAGATGTTTTTTCATTCTCGTTACCTGAAGACAGGCACAGACATTTGTCGGTGTTCATGACAAACAGCCCTGAACTCAAAACTGTTTCACAGATGGTCCAATTAGCCTGGAGTGAGTGGGACTATCTTCTCTCTATGCCAGATTCTATCAGGGTTATCAGTGCAACCTAGAGATTTCTCTCTGGGAGCAGCTAAGTTACACCACGCAATTCATGATCTCATGATCCCCTTCATCCTCTCTCTGGTTACGTGTAGGTTTTAGCAGTTCTCTGCTCTAGGAGTCAGAATCTTAGGTTCTAGTCCCAACTGTGCTTCACGGAGACATTGGCTACCCATTCTGTGAAAGGGAGGAGGAAGAGAAATGTATGTCCTCCCAAGAATCCTTTCCTGTTTCATCTGTACGCAAGTTGGCTACGTTCCGTTTGAGGACATGTATTATCTCAGCAAATCTAGAGTTGCTCTTGTTTATGTCAAACTCAATAAATAACAAAACAATGACAGCCATTGGAAGGTATTCATGTGGTAGGCAAGCTTGGGCACATTTTTCTGTTTACTTCAAAAAATAGAAACATAGGTACAAAGTTTGTACTGAGATGAAAACTCAGATAATCCTGGCTAGGTGACTGTTCACAGGTTTCATTTGTTTCTGCAAATGCCAGGCCGTAGGATCCTTGTTAGTTGTTGGAAAATGTTGGTTTTGGGTGCTAAAAGTGGTAAAAGACTAGAGAGCGTGATGCATCATCAGAAGTAACCATAGAATAGCTTTTCTTCAGCCTCCACTTATTGGGCTTTGGGATAAATCTTTACTATAAGAACTGTCCTCTGTATTGTAGGATGCTTAGCAGCACCCCTGGCTTCCACTAGGTGGATGCCAGGAGACCCCTGGGGGTCAATGTCATCTAGGGTGGATTGAGGCTCACTGCTTTAGAATATTAAGTGATTATCAGGCTTTGTATAGTGAATATGATGAATAATCATAGAGTAACTGGTCATTTAAAATGACGTATTCTTGGGCAGCATTTGGCTTGGCAGTAAGCTGTCATTGGGATGCCTACATCCCATGTTGGAGTGCTTGTGTTAAGTCTCAGCTCCATTCCCAAATCCAGGTTCTTGTCACTTTCACCTTGGGAGACTGCAATGATGGCTCAAGTAGTCTGGTCCTTGCCACCAGGTATAAGGCCTGGATTGAGTTATCAACTCTCATCGTGGTTCATGGCTTTGGCCTAGCCCAACACTGATCATTCAGATATTTGGGGAGCAACCCAGTAGATGAAGGTTGTTAATACAGAGATGTAGCAAGAAGTTAATTTTCATCATTCTTGTTTTTGAAGATTAATTTTTATTTGAAAGAGTTACTTAGAGAGAGGGAAAGACAGAATGGACTTCCATTTACTGGTTCACTCCACAAACCTGAGCTGATTCAAAGCTGGGAGTCAGAAGCCTCTCCTAGGTCTCCCATCTGGGTACAAGGTCCCAAAGACTTGAGCTACCCTCCTTTGCTTTCCCAGGTGTAGTAGCAGGGACCTGGGTGGGAAATAGAGCAGCCAAGACTCAAACCAGCACCCATATGGGTGGGATGCTGGCACCACAGGCAGCAGATTTACCTACTATGCCATGATGCCAGCCCCTCATTGGTTTTATTTGTCTTAAATTGTGTGACAACTTACACACAAAATAATTCATTTCTTAAATATTCACTCAGTTTGATAAGATTTGACCAATTATTTCACCTGCATTTTAAGAGTAATATTATAATGCTTATTTTCTCTTTATTATTGAGCCAAGAATTTACAAAAATTGTTAGTAATAAACAACTCCAATTTCCTTATTTAAAAAAAAGTGCTGAATCTGGATAAACACCTTCTAATCAGGCAGAGCCCAGATGTGAAGCTACATCCATTTGCCCAGCCCCTGAGCCATGTGTAGCCACGTCTTCATTATCCAGCTCTCCGACGGCCACAAAAAAGACCCACAAAACCACCCCAGATCATCTTAAACAATGTCATCAATAGCCTCAAAGGATGCAAGAGATATTTTAACTCTGATTTGATAACAGGATCAAGGTGAAATCTATCTTGAGATACAAAATGGATGATAGTGACTAGAACAGAAATACCAGCCTCTATTTAAAAGAACAGTATTTGGGGGCAGGCCTTTGGCACAGCCATGAAGACACCTGTCAGAGTGCTCAGGTTTGAATTCCAACTCCCTGCTATTGCAGACCCTCAGAGGCTACAGGGACGGCTCCAATCCATGGGTCCCTCCCCCTCACTCAGAACACCTGCATTGAATTCTCAACTTGCACCTTGACCTGGCCCAGTCCCAGCCATCCCTCTGCCTGTCTTCCCTCTGCCTTTCAAGTAAATAATTAGAAACTATTTACACCAGGTTCTCCCCTGTGAGGTCAGAAATAAAGTGGCTTAAACACATGACAAGGCCCTAAATAAACATCCTTCATAAATGACAGTATTTATGCCCCTGTGTTTCCTGCTGTGACTATGGCAGGTGGATGAACTCTATGAAGCTTACTGTATCCAGCGACGCCTCCAAGATGGTGCCAGTAAAATGAAGCAAGCCTTTGCCAGTTCCCCAGCCAGCAAAGCTGCCCGAGAGAGCCTTTCTGAGATCAACCGCAGCTTCAAAGAATACACAGAGGTACGATCTGCTTGATTGTTCCACCCCCACCTGGCCTGATCTGAGTTATGGATAACTGTTAATGGCAAGGCAAACGAGCCCCCCCAACCTCCTTCCACTCTCTAGAGAGTTCTGCCTCAAAAGGAAAAAAGAAAAGTGAAAGCAGCCAGCAGGTGAAATTGTTTACCACTAATGGGTTAAGCTGCAGTGCTCTGCTTTTTGGCATCTAAAGGCCCTCACCAATATTCCCGGGTGTAGGCTCCAACCCCCCAAAGTTAAGCAGTTAAGATGGATGTGGAAGGTGGGTGTCAGTAAACCTTCCACCTAGTATAACAGAGAAATTCTTCCGTTAAGGCAAACGAGATGAACACATGTGCATCTCTCCTGATTGCTGCCTCCTGGGGCCCCAAGCATCTGACACAGGGAGATCTTCACTCACTCTGGGGTCACCCAACACCAGTGCCTTTCTTGAAATGACTGAATTATTGAAACCGCACTTCTCACTGTCCCATGAGTCTTTGTTCAGGGGTCACATTTCCTGGATGAAGTCATCAGCCCCAGGAGGGTCTGCTGCTTGATTCACAGGGCTGAGCCTGCTGGCTAACTCTCAGCAGGATCGCAGTGTGTCCGCTCAGTGTCACCTCTTGTCTGGACCGCACGATGCATTCACCTGACATTCCCTTCCCAGGATGATATTTTCTGGGTGCATAAGCTATCAAAAGAGAAAAATGATACAGCAGTGGCCCTGATGACAGCTAAAATTTCAGAGTAATGAAAAATTGCAAATATTTTCAAGGTTTTCCACCATAAAAAAAAAATACAGTGTGAAATGTATGTAATCATTAAGCTCAAGGAGAGGTTAATGAAGATGAAGATGTAAGTCTATCCATTCTCATCCAAGTTTGTGGACCTGTGACTTGAGAATCCCTGTTTAGATGTGGGTGTAGACCATGAGAGCTCATCTCCAAAGGCCTCAGAAATCCAAAGGGTGATGTCAGTTATACAGGCTGCTCGCAGGATGCAGGCAGATCACTGGTCTGCAGCAAGGAAGAGCTCCAGGAAGCGTTCATAGGTTGCCTCAGAAATGGCCACCCTTGGTCAAGTGCTAAGGACATGCAACTGTGACTTTGCTTCGCCATTCAGAGTTGTGAAGTACAGTCTAAGCCTTTCATACCAAGGGATGCCTTAGAGGAAAGTGAGGTCCAAAGACACTTGTGGCCGAGAGTGTCCTCATCTGCTCACCTAACTGCCCTTCCAGTTCTTCAAAGTTGCTATTAGCCACTTGACCTGCACAGCAACATGCGTGAAGTAATTTGTCCCCTCACCGACCTGCCTCGTACCCTGACAGAGTAAATTGGCTTGCGATGCTGAGACAGTTTTCCAAGATTTGCAGCTGAATGAAGTTCAGATCTCAGCAAATGTTCCCCAGCATTGGTGAGCAACGTGAGATATTGAGAATAGATGAGGGAGGAAGGGGCTGTGGTTCTCTTTGTAGTCTGCGAGAATGACCAGTCCAGGCAGAACAAAGTGATAGACAGAGCCAGAGGCTGAAGCCTTATAAAACGAAGCCCTCTGCACACAAAAGCAGGATGGACTGGGTACCTGGCAATGCCTGCTGTCCTTGCCTCAGAGTGGCCACCCCAAGCCTCCAACTGTGATGGAATAGCCTGCTGGTGCCACGTAGGGCTGTGGGACAGACTGCTGTTCAGGGTGGCAGAGCTGGCATCAGAGTCTACCCCAGCGAGTACAGGAGTGTCTGATTCGGGCATCCCTGACCCCACACTGTCCTTTTGATTTTTTGACTCTGCTAGCTCTGATGATGTCCTTCAACGCTGAGGATGCGATACCTGCTGGGTAGTGTAGCCTTCTGCCTGTGCTGTCGCCCAGCCTTGGGTGGTGGGAGAGCACCCTTGTCACATGCCAGAATCTCAAGCATGTGCTGCGCAGCATGACCAGAGTCCTGCCTCCCTGACCTGTGTAGAACTGGGCTTCTTTGGCCCTTGCTTTTTATTAGAGAGAATGTCAGGCCTACAGACAAGTCGAAAGAATAGAAAATTAAAAACTCATGCACTTAGATTTACCCATGAAATGGCTTCCCTTCCATCTTCTATGTTGAATTTTTTCTTCCCAGTCATTTGACAGCAATGAAAGATATTTCTTCATTTCACCCAATGAAAATTTTAGTGTGATGTCTTTTTATTTTCTTTTTAACAATTGACCAGTAAAAACTGTTCATGCTTTTTGTATGCAAATGATGTGAAATGTGAGCACATTGTAGCAGAGGTAAATCTAACTTACATATAGCATAGAGCTCTCTAAATGGTAACCATGCAGACTGTGTATCTCCTGTAAAAACACATGCCATTATCCAAAGCAAGGAAACTAGCGATCAACTTACGGAATTTTCTGGTACTGTTCCAGGTCTCCCCGGTTTGGCCCAGGGTCATCTTCTCTACCTGTTGTAGCTTATGGTCTTTCAAATCAGAACATACTCAAGCCTGAGGGCCCCGTTAGTGGTCACACCTGTCTTTAGTCTCCTTACTGAGAATTTCTTTCCCCTTGTGTAGAGTCCAGGCCAGGTCAGAATGTCGTCAGAATGTCCCACATTCTGGATGTGTCTGACTAATTTCGGCATTTTTGCTCATCCATGCCTTCAATTTCCCGTATGACAGAAAGCCTGCTTAGACTCAGGTTAAACGTCAAAAGTGTTTTCACGGAGAGTGTTCTGGTTGTGGAAGGTGAACTGCTGTTCTGAAAGGAGTTCTGATGCTCTTCTGCTGTCCTCTTTGCAGAATATGTGCACCATAGAAGCGGAGCTGGAAAACCTGCTGGGAGAATTCTCCATCAAAATGAAAGGTACTTTGCCCTCCTTGCAGAATGTGAGAGGCTGTCCCTGCAGGGGCTCTTGACATGCCAGAGCACGGTGTTTTCATTCTCTTTGCAAAGACCTGAGACCTGGTGCTGCCCACTCCCAGCCCTCCACGCTCACATTATTGATGCCTGTAATCCTAACTCTTTGCGACCCACTTAACAAGCTTATTGTGAGAGGGTCTCAAGCACAAACAGATGCAGAGAGAAATTATATTGAACTTCCAGAAGAAACCCATCACCTAGACTCACTGATTTGCAAGATTTTTGCCATGTTTATCTCACTTGTTTTCTTTGTTTTTCCTTTGATGGATGAAACACAACCCAGATAGACCAATGTTCTGGAGATCTGAGTGCGGGTTAGCATGTGGTCACCGCTCACACAATTAATAAGCCTTTGTTACTCACTGCTCCCCTCATTGTTTCCTCAGTTGTCTCAAAACTGGACAATGATGTATTGAAGTTAGGGCCTCGACGGGGTCAGGGCGCTGTAATTGTTAGGTGTATCTTCAACTTTAAAACAAACCCTTCCCCCTTCCCCTACTCTAGATTTGGAGAAAGTATCATTATGTTCCATGCTCCGCCTGTCTGCATTGGCATCTTGGCGGTCTCATTTCAACCGCACCTTCAGCCGCTATTGTTTCTGTAACCATCTTAACCAATGTGCGTCACAGAGTTTCTGGGGGAAAAATGGAATATAAAAATAAGCATATTTTAGTCCAAATGTTTTTAAAATCCATACATAGTTTTTTTCATAATACACATTTTCCATGAACTTTTTGGAGATCCTTCTACCCAGTCTTTTGATTTGTTTCTTTTTGTTTGTTTGTTTGGGTTTTTTTGCTGTTAAATCCCCCAGTGTGCCTTTTTCCCTTTCTTATAGTGCTTTTTTGGTGCTTATTCTAGAAAGTTCCCATCCAAGCAGCAGTCTGATCTATGTCCCCCCAGAGAAGAAGTAGGGAGCGAGGAAATGGAGCCATGTCCAGGTGTGTCCAGTGAGCGCTTAGGAGCCAGGTGGACGAGCAGGGAGCAGCCACATCTCTCCCCCTGCCACCCCGAGTTCCAGTCCCTCAGGCCACAGCCAAAAGGGACAGGGCATACACACATTCCTTAAAGTCATCTTTTAAAGGGCTCCACAGGATTTCAATGAATCATCTCACTTCCTCCCTCACATGAGAACACACCCAGGGCCCTGCCCCTCAGCGCCCCACATGGATGCAGCCTGCCTCCTCCAGGGGACCCAGAGGTTATACCTCAGGATTTACTACTGAGTCACGCCTGCCTCTGTGCCCTTCCAGCTCCAGACCCCGCCTTGCCGAGCCTCCCCAGAGTCAGTGGTTCCAAAACTGGCCAGCCCCTCTTCCAACAAACAGCCCACAGCCCTTGTGCGGGCCCTGGGCTGTTTCTGTGTGTTTGTTGTCTCCAAGATTTATGTATGAAGTGGAGCAGCACTCATATCGGATGCTGGCGTCACAAGTGATGTGACTTATCCTGCTGCACCACGCTGCTGGGCCCTTGGCTATTTTTTTAAACTTTTAGGATGATTCGGTGAGCAGCCAAGACTGGAACATAAAACAGCCCTGAGTCAGGGTTGGGCAGAAACTCTACAGCGCCACCTGGTGGTAGAGCTGAGACACGTTCCCATCCCGCAGCCTGCAACGTCCTGTGGTTTCCCTGCTTCCCTGTTATCCAGTGTGTCCATTTGAGATGGAGCAGTCACCGATTTCCCATTTTAGAGATGGGAAATGGGGGAGGGGCCACTAGGATTAGGTGACTCGACCCAGAAATCACACCGGAAGTTGCTTTGAAACAGGAACTCTGGACCCCAAATACATTCCCAGCCCCAACTGTGTACTATGCAGTAAGCCCTGTGAACCCCTGTTCAGAGGCCGCCCCATTCAGCCCAGCAGAGGCTCTCTGGGAGTGGAGTCACAGTAAAGGGACAGTCCACTGTCCAGTCTTGGGGCTCAGCAAGGGGAGACACCGGGGCCCTGAACACCCAGCTCTGGACAGTGCTGGAGGAATGCAGGCCCATGGCTCTCTGAACCTCCTGCTCCTCCAACTGTCCTTCCTTCACTTCTCCCAGTCTCTGCATCTTTGGTATTTTCCTCATTCTCAGACGTGGCAAACCCTGACTTCTCCCACCACCCCCAGCAACATCACACTTCCCTTTCTGTCCCACCCCCAAGACACAGGCAACTATGTGAGGATGGGCAGTGGGGATGATGAAGGCAGCAAAGCCAGTACTTACCGCCTGGTCCACCAGGCTTCACCCTCCTGGGTGGTCCCTGGCCTTGGTCCCTGCTGGAGAAAATGGCTGCTGGGCAGGCCCATAAGCTGCTCAAGCAATGCACTAGGTGCCCCTTGGGAATGTGGACCAACCATGGGAGCAGCTTGCTGCAGAGCCACTCACTGCCAAGGATGGAGATGCCCCAGGGTAACCTTTATGCAGCATGAGCTGGATTGTTCACGTGTTGTGACAGCAGCCCCTTGGGCAGAGCGTTCACCCAGGGGACCTGTGCTCAGAAATGACAGGCCAATCAGGCAGAAAGCTGAGCTGGACGAGAACTGTGGAGAGTTCTCGTTGGAGCCAGCTGAGGAAGAGCAAGGAATCAGGCTAAGGAAGTGCCCCGGAGCCCTGGCTGTCACGGGGCGTGGGGGTGAGAGACAGTTCCTTAGGGAAAACTGATCCTCTGCCCCAGCTGTGATTCAAGTTCCAGGCACATCAAGAGTGCTGTGCTAACCCCACGGCTTCCAGGCCTCCTGAGCAGGAAAAGCGAGCGGTGAGTTAGGACACGCTGCTGTGTGTACCTAGATCCTTAGGGCCCGTGAGCTCTTATCCCTACAGCAGGCAGTGTTGTCCTTAGAAAACTATTAGAGAACTGGAAAAAAAAATGAGGGAAAATATTCTTTAAAAAAAATTTTTTTTGAGATCTATTTATTTGAAAACGAAGTGATGAAGAGAGCTAGATGATCCATCCCCTGGTTCACTCCCCACAAAGCAGCAATGGCCAAGGTTGGGCCAGATGGAAGCCAGGAGCCTGGAACTCTAGCCACGAAGCCCACATGGGTGGTAGGGCCACTAGGGCCATCTTCAAGCACTGTTTCCCTAAGCATATTAGCAGGCAGCTGGATCAGAAATGGAGCAGCTGGGACTTAAACCAGCGCTATGTTTATGGGATGCAGGTATCACAAGCAGCGACACAGCTTAATCCACTGTTGTACAACACAGTCCCCAAGAGAACCTTCTTCTGATAGAATGGTGTCTGGAAGATGAAGTTGGGGGACTGCAAGCTGTGGCATCTGGGCCCTCCACGTGAGGTTGTGGGAGAGCCTCGCTAGCGTTAATACAGGACCGCGAATACAGCAGCACACCCAAAGGCACCAGCAGGTGCACCATGAGATAAAATCCCCCAGTTCCCACCTACTCCCCAAGCGTATCCCACAGAGGTGATCGCCAGGAAGGTTCTAGAGGGGGGCGGTCAGAAGAAAACCTTGCCAGACACGCCAACACTAACCATGAAACTGCTGAAACATACCCAGCCTTCTCCAGCGGTGAAAGATGCTAACAGAACCCAGCCCAGAACCTGAAGCAGACCTGTGGGGCCTCTCAGGCCATCACAGCCACTGCCCACCACACCACTGACGGTGCCGGTCCTGCACCCGGGACCAAGGGCCTGTGTAAGCCACAGTGCCGCAGCGACACTGCCTTGCTCTGTGACAGCCATACTAGGAGCAGTTCCAAGATATGTTGCTTTAATAATACGAATACAGGTGCTCACAGCCATCTCTACCAAGTAGCTTTCTCCCACTTGGTTAAGCACTTTGGACATGAAATTTCTGGTAATTTTGAAAAGAAAACAAACCTTTTAAAGCTTTTCCCCTTTACTCACCTTTACCTAGCAGTAATACTAGGTCAGTTTCATTTTAATCAGACTCTCATTGTCATCGGGCGAATAAACAGGCAATGATTAATCCCAAGCTAATTTGTTGAGGTTTTTCAGAAAAATGCTTTTGATGTTATTAGAATTAGCTTGTCTAACTTTGGCTTTATATAAAAGCCAGCCAATTATGCCTTCTTTCAGAAGCTTTAAAAAAAAAAAGTAAATGCTCCAAAAGTTATTAGTGAAAATAGGCTTCTAAATCTGCACTTATTTCAGTTAAGTGGCTTGTTAGGTTCCAATTAACAGTGAAAGCTATTGCAATGTGCACCGCCCAGGAAGGCCTCCGAGTCGGACCGGTGAGCTGCTGCCATCTCCTGGCAGGGATGGTTACTGCAGGTGCATTTTAAAGCCTCCATTGCCCTGGGTTATCCCGTTATTACCACGGCTGCTGACCGAAGGAGGAATTCACCATGGCCCATATCCCCCTTGTCTTGGGAACCTGTGAAATCCCTGGGTAAACAGGTCTTCTTGAAATTTTAAAGTAGTATCCTCTGCTTTCAAAAATTAACCAATAGGGCCTGGCGCGGTATTCTAGTGGCTAAAATCCTCCCCTTGCACACACTGGGATCCCATATGGCTACTAGTTCTAATCCCGGCCGCTGAGCCTCCCATCCAACTCTCTGCATAAGTCTTTTTAAAAATTAACAAATAATACTCCCCCAATTAAAACCACAGATCATCAACTCCACTAATGCTAACCATTAAGTCCAGCCCACACATACGCTGCCAGCCAGCACAGGTACTGCTTTTTATCTTTCTTTTTTCTTTACTACTAAATAACTATGTAATATTTTTAAGAATTGTATTAACTTTCTCTGTAATTCCATCCTACTTGCCTAGTTATTTTACCAGTTCATCATGTTTTTGTAGACTTTTTCCTGAGAGTGTAGTTGTGTAAGTGTATAGAGTCAAGATCATATTTTACATAAGGTCTTGTGCCCTGCCTCTGTTAGCACTTCATATTACAGCATTAAATAGTGCCTCTTATTAAAATGTCACTCTAAACGCTTATGCTAGAATTTTAATTTTTTTCATAAAATTTTATTAGTCTCATCAGAAGAGTGAAAACTGACAAAAGTTCTTTGACATTGGTGTTAAACTTGCTGCTTGATTAAACGTTTGCCTCTTTGGGTCGCTGTGCACGTGTCCTGGCTTTGCTCTGTGCTTGGTATCCGAGCAACTGACAGATGCTGAGGCAAGTGATGGTCGTGAACCTGGGCTTCTGGTCACCTTCTCTCGGCTAGTGGCCTCCCTTCACTATGTCCTGGTGACTTGCATGCCTTTATTCCTGCCGGGCAGATGGCCGACATTCTTGGGAGCCTGCAGAGTGCACATATGCACGGGCCGGAAGCACCTGTGCCTTTGTTGCATTGACCAGTTCTGTGGTCCAAATGTTTCTGGCCTCTGTCAGACCATCATTCACATGAGACAGGAAGACTTTGGATTTCAGCTGTGTCAGTAGTGTGTTCTCACACAGCATGCACTTGTCATCAGGTTAGACACTGCTTGGGACACCTGCGTCCCCTAGCAGGGGGTGACTCACCCCTGGGTGAGAGTCCTGGCTCCATTTCTCTTCCCAGCATGCCCTGGGAGACAGCAGGTGGTGGCTCAAGTACTTGTGCACTGCCACCCACGTGAGAGATACAGATTAAGCTCTGGCATTCCAGGTTTGGCCTAGCCCAGCCCTGGTTCTGATAGTCATTTGAAGATGTGCACTTGTGTATGCCTTTTCAACTAATTAAAAAGTAAATACAGAAAAATACCCTGAAAAAGAAATTGCTAATCTTAGATCAGGAAGAAAAACAAGGGAGCCGTTTCCCCCCATGGGAGGGTGCTGGGGAGATAACGGAGTGTTGGCCCTAATATCCTGACCTTGGGACTTGCCCCCGAAACATACTGCTCTCTCACCTCCCCCCCACTTAAGCAGCGGTCCCTGCTGCAGGAGGGACCTGCCCCTTGCCTGTGTGCTTGGCCAGAAGGTCCTCTAGCCATGGCACATGCCATTCCTAGAAAAACTACTCCCCTACAGACGCATTGTGAGTTTTCATTTGAGTTTTCCTGTGTCCCAGAACTCACGCCCCACTGTTTGCTTGCAGGCCTGGCCGGCTTTGCTCGTCTCTGTCCCGGAGATCAGTATGAGGTAAGTGGCAATGTGGGTGTGTGAGCCAAGCACCCAAAGGGCAGGGCCACACTAGGTCATTGGGCCTTTTACAGTGTCTGCTGCTTTTTTCTTTTCTGTGTTAAGCCAATGAGGAGCTTTGGAGATTGGTGCAAGACCTTCCCTGCTTTTTGATATTATAGTCACATTCACACTCACTATTACCATTAGAAGTAGTAGTGCTAGCATTATTAAGAAGCTGTTATTGTTTAGGGCAAACCTTTAAAATGCAGACATTCTGTCCCCTCATCCCTAACTCCTTCTAGGAAAAGGCAGACATTCAGCTGTATGGGCATCGCATCATTAATCACACTGGGACTTCCGCTCCTGGAATCTGTTCTACAGTCTGTTTTCAGCTGAGTGCCCCAGTATTATTATTGATAGGCTTTTGAAGAAATGATCCATGCATAATTTTATTCATATATATATGAACATATACACATATGACATATACATATATTTTAAACGTTTTTTTCTGGTTCAAGATCCAGTCTCAAGTCATGACTGAGAAGTAATGATATTTGTATTTTTCTTTATAAAAACACACTGCAAAAAGTAAAAAGTGTCTTTTCTCCTTTCCAAAGGGAACTTGCATGGTAGTTTCATTGATCTATCTCCTCCAGAACCTTCTCTGATCCAACCTTCCGGGGCTGGGGGAGTATCTTCCCTGACAGCCCAGGACACCTGCCTGTCATCTCCCTAGACCTCAGGTTTTCATTCTTGCCAGCTGACTGCTTAGCAGCTTTTGACTGATGGCTTCTTATCTCAGCAAGGAGCAGGGGCAGGTGGAGAACTAGTCCTAGTGGCTACCCTATTGATGTAGAACTAGCAAGAGAAGCGGCTGTCTGTCACGAGCCCCCAGTGCCTTGACCTTCTGCTAAGGAAAGTCACCCCCCCTCCTCCCAGCAAAGCAGAATCAGTTGCCTTTGAAGGCTCTCTTCCCTTTCATCCCAGCTTCTAAGAGCCAGAATGAGGGTGGGGTAGCTGTCACCTTTTTTTTTTCTCCTTGCCCTTCTGATGTTGAGGTTTGTCTTGGGGAGGCCAGTGAGACATGAGTCATGTGATGTCTTCTCAGATTTTCATGAAGTACGGCCGGCAGAGATGGAAGCTGAAAGGCAAGATAGAAGTCAATGGCAAGCAGAGCTGGGATGGAGAAGAAATGGTTTTCGTGCCCCTGATAGTAGGGTTCATTTCCATTAAGGTACAGTACTGTCGTTGCCTTGATTGGTCATTCCTGGTGCCACGGTTGCTGGTCCACTAGCAGGAACCTTTTCCCATGATGGCTGACACTGCTCTTCCATCCAGACACTTCTCTCTGTGCTGCGCAGTCATTACCAGGCAGCTGTTTTCATGTGTGTGCCCTGTGCCCTTCAATCTCTCTACCAGGTCACGGAGCTCAAAGGGCTCGCCACACACATCCTGGTGGGCAGTGTGACCTGTGAGACTAAGGAGCTGTTTGCAGCCCGGCCTCAGGTGGTGGCTGTGGACATCAATGACCTCGGCACGATCAAGCTGAACCTGGAGATCACCTGGTAGTAAGTGACAGCTTTGACGTCCTCTTGTCTCAACAAGTGGCACTGACCAGTGCCGTTCCTCAGAGTGGCCACATGGACCACCAGCCTCACCAAGGCACTTAGAACCTTAGAACAATTGATGTTGTGTTGGTCTGTTGTCCCATATGTAGAAAGAGAAAAAAAAAGCCTGAGATCAGATCATATACAATGGATGGAGGCCAATGGAAGTGGAAGCCGGAAGTCTAAATGGCATCATTCAGGCTGTGGGCAAGCCTTATGGAGGACAGAGGAATGATCTGCTTGGGGCAGAGATGGACCTTTACAACAACTAGGGAAAGAGCTGCTCTCCAAGGGCCCCATCCCAATAACCAGAGGACCTCTCAGCAGGTCACCTCGCAACAGCGCCACCCAGGGGACTCTCTAACAATACCGCTGCAACAGGGGCCCAGATCCAACACAGGAAATTTGTTGAATAGGTTCAAACCAGGTCCGTGGGATGTATTGATCGGAACGTTTAGGATCTCCTTTACAAATTAGTCTGTAGGGAAGCAGCAGAAGCTGCCTGGGAATCAGACCCTGCCAGTGCTCTTTGCCCAGAATCTGTAGCCCAGAATGGCCTAAGGCCATTCTTGTTGCATGAACTGGATGTCATGTGAATCAGCAGCTCCACTGTGAACAGACTGCTCTCCTCTTCCCAGACACGCGAGAACCTGTGTCACCCGGAGTGAACGGGATGCTGTTTTTGAGAGCTTTTCTCTGGAAGGGAACAGTAATCTGCTTTCCTTTCACATTGTTAGAGTGTCTGCCCTTAAAAAAAAAAAGCTCATATTTTTGCACCTGTTTTCAATATCTTGTTACACTGGGGCAAGCAGTCATGTGTTGATGTCCCCCGTGTTTATGAGGAAGCAGACACATCCAGATGATGGTGATAAATGGTGCTGGAGGGTGTGCTGCCGTGGCTGGCTCTTGGTGTAGTCTCCCATCCCACTCTCCTTCCCTCCTGGCTCGAGTGTATTTGCTGAACCTGCAGGCTGCTGGTGATAGGGGATGTGAACAGCTGTGCACATGTGCAACCTGTTGTCTTGCAGTCCCTTTGACGTGGAGGACACAACGTCATCGTCGGGTGCTGCCAACAAGACAGCGGCCCTGCACAGGAGGATGTCCATGTACAGCCAGGGCACCCCAGAAACGCCCACTTTCAAGGAGCACTCATTCTTTGTAAGTTCTGCATGACTTAACATGAGCCAGCACTTGCACCCAGGATTTGAAATGCCAACAGATAGTGTCAGAGACGGTCCCTAACCCCCTGGTTGTATGATGCTTAAAGCCTGCCATAATCAGTAATGCCCATGAGAATCCCATCCTGAGATGCCCTTAGCCCTGCACGGCAGGTGGCAGCCCTCCTCTGTCTGTCTTCTCCCCTCACCCCACTCTTCCTGTGGCTTGGAAGATCACCTGTGGTCTCTTCTGGACAGTCCCTGAGACAAGTCTTATGAGGAAGGGGAGATTGGTATTGGCTTCCTTGTTTGTGTCAGAAACACTGGCTAAAAAGCTAACCAGCACACGGTAACCTGATTCTGCCGCTAACTCCCTGTCTCGCTTTGGTTTCTGAAGAGGTGGCTGCTCCCTTCACCAGACAAGCCCCGCCGGCTGTCTGTCCTGAGTGCCTTGCAGGACACTTTCCTTGCCAAGCTGCACCGCAGCCGCTCCTTCAGTGACCTACCCTCCCTCAGGCTCAGACCCAAGGCCGTGCTAGAGTTTTATGTGAGTGGGGCCTGCCCCCCGGGTGTGATGTGCTTGACTTTGGGGCTGGTGCATGTGTGCTTAGCATGTCTCCTGTCTCACCTTCCTCTGTCTGGCTCGCTCACTCACTGGCTGGGCAGTGGTCGAAGCTGTCCGTGCTGGGTGGGGAACTGGGTCCTGCATGCACCTTGGTGGTTCTCCTCTTCTCGTGAGCCCTCGGTTTGTGCAGTGATATTTCCTCCACTGTGACAGGTATCTGTGGTGACAAGATTTTCAATTTGTAAAAAATGACAGTGCACTTCCAGGCAAAGATGATTTTATTTTGGAAGATGAAGTAGGTCATCCCTGATATTGGCTCTTCCAAAACTGGTATTTGAGAATCTCCAAAGGATTAGACCAATTTCACTAGGACTCTTTTCTTTGTGAAGAAGTTCTTAGTCTGAGTTTACTGTTGCTATATATACCCTGCTCTTCATGGACTGATGAATGCAATTGTTGAATGTCCAGTGGGGAAGGATAGAAAGTACAGGGGACTTCAAAAAGGTGGTGAAAAAGGAAATTATGAAAACCTGTGCATAGATTTCAAAAATTTCTTACACCAAAATAAAACTGTCCCCTTTTTTCCAACTTATTTTCATTTTCTTTGAAAGGAAGAGAGACAGGTCTTCCATCGACTAATTCATTCCTCCAAATGTCCGTAACTGCCAGGCTTGGCCAGGCTGAAACCAGGAGCTAATACAATCTTGGGCTCCCACAAGGGTGGCACGGGTCCAAGTATTTGATTCATGACTTGCTCTGCCTTGTAGGATGTGTGTTAGCAGGTTGCTGGAATGAAAAGTGGAGCTGGTACATGGATCCACCCACATCCCACTTCAGCTCGGGATGGGAATATCAGAAGTATTGTCCAAGCTATAGTTATCAAACACCTACCCTTAACTATATCTTTTAATTCAGCTCTTTCACGAACTTAAGTACTCTCATCATTATATTTTATCTCTTGAATGAAATATATATATATATATATATATATATTTATGAAAAAGACCTGGCTAAATTCTAATGGATTTCAAAGAAAAATAAAAAGATTATGTGAGGGAAATATACATGAAAATATTCCCCCCAAACAGTATGACTAACAGAGCTATGTATGCCGAAGTAGCAGTATGTATGTATATTCATGTTCATATATGCAGGTTGGAGGGTTCTGGTAGTAGAGAGTAGGTGGAGTTAATAGTATCATTTAAACAAGAGCATGGCTAGGTAAAGTCGAGTGGCTTCCCATGCCTGTGGATAATGCAAACATCCTCATGGTGGCCATGCTGCTGGCCACAGACCACCCTCTATGTCCCTCTCTTTCCTCTTTTATAAACTTGCCCCATCCTCCAATGCACCACATCCTTTGAAGATCCCATATCTTTGCACACTCTGCTCCATCTAAGAGGTACTGCCTCCTGCTGTCCTCTGCCTTACCATTCTCTGAGATGAAGCCCCAGGACCATTTTTCTCAGATAGCAGCAGCAGCGCTCCCTTGATGGGACCCTCACCTCAGGGTCAGTGACAACACACAGCTCTGTGCTGTGGTGTACCTGCTGACCCACATCTCCCTTGGACGGCTCTAAGTCCCCTTGGACACAGCCTCTCCATTTACTCTTAAGTCAGCATTTCCCCTTTAGTGGGTGTAAATTGGGTTTGGGAATGTGGGATTCTAGATGTGGCTGAGGAGGGCTTTGGAAGTTAACTGGGAATCTTGATTACGCAGTGCTCCGGCCATTGATGCTCTGAGACATGCACACAGAAGGGCAGACAAGACGGAGTAGGTGAGGGGTAAGGGGAGACCTAACCAGCAAGTCCAACTCCAGGGGCAAAGAAAGGAGGAAGGACACTGAAAGAAATGGGCTGGAAGGGAAGCGGGGGTGCATGCCCGGGCTTCGGGGGGATGGCATGGATGGTGATCACTGACACAGTGAGGAGGTCACTTGGTATTAGAAGGAAGGACCTTCACAGAACATCACACACTAGGTGCAGACCACAGCATGAGAGACTCCCTAGTCACCCCAAGAGCCCCAAGGTTGCCCCCGAAGGACAGGTGTTCAGCTAACTAGTCTTCTATTTCCAGAGAAGCTCTATTGCTGGCCTGGTTACCAATTGACACATTT